>NC_141874.1:147423910-148702208 GCF_056163025.1 Triticum urartu
GGATTTGATGGATGGATGGGACAAGGCTAGGGTTAAACTATATATATACCCGATGAAATTAGGTTAGGGGCTAACTCGTCCCTTCGATCAGAATCGGGAGGTCAAGGAAAATAGATTAGGAAGTCCAAATAAGAAAACAATGATGTTTTGTAGATGTTTGGGGATGATCCTGATCCAACGGTGACGACTGTCCGGGTCAGGTTCAGGTAAGTTTCGGACACAGGCAGGGGTCGATGCACTGTGCAAAGAGGGGTTTTCGGACCGTGCGATCGCATCGGACAGCTCCGGACGCGAAGAGGGGTAGGCATGGGCCTAGGTGGACTGTGGAGAGCGGGTTGGCCTGAGAGAAGAGGGGAGAGATGCAGCCCGGCACAGTTTCCGGAGACCGAAAACGTCCCACGAAAAGACCGGCTATACTGCCGCTATAGTTATCCGTTGGGGCATCAAACAGACTCCAAATGCGATGAAACTTGATAGGCGGTCTATCTACACTATAATAAGACCACACGCCAACTTTCATCCTATTCTGAGAAAAAAATTCGGCCACTTATAAAATACTATTTCAGAGGTGTCGCGGGCGCGTGCAAGTGTGTCTGGGCTCAGAACGGACAACTGAGAGAACGAGGAGACCGGGACGGATGCAAGTTTTAAAAACATGATGATGTAATGCACATAATGACATGACAAGATGCAACACGCAAATGCATGACATGGCAAAGACAACAAATAACTGGAAGACACCTGGCACATCGGATTCAGAGCGTCACACAACGCTCATATCTTGCCGGACATCAGAAACTCACTATCTGAAATGTCGATACGGTCAAGCCGCAAAGGCTTGCGGCCAGTGTTAGGAAAAGGCGTTTCAGGGGAAGTTAAACAGAAACAAGAATCAAAAGGATGGTAGAGGAGTACGAGCTGGTGATGATGGAGGGCCCTTGAAGCAAAGGGCTGGCGAAGCTTCATCTGCTTTTATGTTGCATAGGAAAATCCCGGCTTTCTTCTTTGACAAAGCAGAAGAGTTCTTCTGTGGCGGTGCATAGCGAAACCGCTGAATAGCAAAGCTGACCAGATCTTTACCACAGGCTACAGAATTCGGGTTTTTGCACAAGCTGACCAAACCTTTAGAAGAAGCTACCGAATTTGGGTTTTTTGCACAAGCTGACTGGACCTTCACAAGAAGCTGCCTGCCGAATTCGGGTTTTTGAGGCGATGGTGCGTCTGACTAGTGTACCGTGAGGGAGGCAGTGACATATCAGCAGGCTGGTTCCAGGTTACCCTACCTGTTATTTTTTGACTAAATCCCGGGGCTAAAGATGTGATTGTAGAGAATAAGTTTGCGATGTGGCATTGTGCATTCCTCAAATTAGCCTCTGTGTTCCTTGTCCAAAAGAACTGTATAGAAACAAGCTGTGAACTGTAATGTCAAACTCTGGCACCAACACATGTACACAGGGAAGAAATACATCACATATAGTACTATTTTGGGTGAGCTTCAGTTCAAAGCATGGTACAAACCAGACAAAGCTGTTATCCTTTTTCAAACATTATTTAGAGATGCGCATGTTGATAATCAATAAGTTTCTATTTTCTGGCCCAACTGTCCTAAAGGGTGCTGCTCCAGGAGAAAAAATCTGAGACCCGGGCCTTTTTGCAGTCCAATTGGCTGGCCAGTGCTCATCCCCACGACCACGAGCATTACGGGAGAAAAGCCGATCGATGGTTGTCTCTCCGGAAAAAATTCGCGTGACACGAGGGAGGTGAAGGCATCATGATTGATGATTCAGTGTTACAATTGGCATGAGTAAGTGGGTGCGGACAATTGGCAGTAGTAGTGATAGTTCTATGTACGCATGATTGATGATTCAGTGTTACAATTAGCATGAGTCAGTGGGTGCGGGCGTTGGTACTGCAGCACGTAAACCGTGCATAACCAAAACTACTCCTACCCCGCACCAAATTCCAAACCACCCTCCTGCCCACGCCGAATTCATGAAGGGTAGTGCTTGCACGTCAGCTCACTGTTCTACATATCGTGTTCCTTTAAATAGCAGCGATGCACGTTCAGAAAGCGGTAGTACGAGGAGTGTAGCGAGCTTCATTCGAGGACAAGCACCGGCGGTGGAGTGGAGAAGAAAGTACACCGTAAGTGACAATCCTTGGTCGTGTTCATAGTCAGATTCATGGTGCCTGTTGTGAATGGCGTTTGAGTTTCAACTAGATAATTTGGGCATATGCTTCCGTTTTGGGGATTCTGAACACATTGAGATCATGATGAAGTAACGATTTCCTCAAAAGTGAATACAAACGCCCATTAGAAATCTTTCTTCTTCTTATTGACATCACAATCGATTACCATGCAGAATGGCAGTTTGGCTCTTCTTCCTCGTTATGACCTTGGCGTTACCTGGTGCTGGGAATGGACGCACTGACTGTGACGCAGTCTTGATTGCATCGCTAGTCCAGGAACAATGCAATGGCGAGCCAGTGACAGGCTCATGCTGTGAGGTGCTCAGGACAATCATTACACCCTCGAGGGGCAAGCTGCAATGCCTCAAGTTGGTTCTTGACCAGCCTGAGCTCAAGTATTCGGGATTCACCAGAGGGCTCCTGCTGGACATGGCCAAGTCGTGCACTGCATCAAGGGCCCCTCCCCCAGCTGATGTAACAGCAGGTATGTTAGTAAACACATTATCCTCTTTTGGGAAACCTGCCTGTGTTACTATCATGTCAAAATGGTGTGTACGATTACTTGCTGTGCTAACAATCTCTTAAATTGGCAGGTTCCGTTGGCCCCAAGGACAGGGTTGTGGATGTGCATGATCCAGCAGGTATGCTAAAATAAACGGCTTATCCTAGCTTGAGAAATGCACAAGTGTAGTGATATGTTATCTACCTACATGACCCTTGCATGTGTTACTGTCATGAAGAAATGGTGTGCACAACGACCAATACAGGATTGGCTAAAAGTCTTTTTTATTGGCAGATTCTCCGCGCCCCAAAGGCAGGGACGTGTACGTGGACGCACACAGGAGCTAAGCATGAGGAAAACCAAGGGGATGCTGGTGTGCCTAGGGACAAGGACACCATCAAACCAAGGAACAAGCCAAGTATTTATTCTATGATAAATGACATCTGTTCTTAGGCTAGTTATAGTGGGAGTAACTTAGGTAGTAACATAGCGCACCTCGAGAATTTTTTGCTTATATGGCAAGTAGTTAATGAGAAGTAATAACATAATATGTTACTGTAACATAGCGCTTTCCAAGACAACATGAGTCTACAAGCTATTAAATGAGGCCACATATGACATTAGTACTATGTTACTTTGTACTATGAAGGTAGTAACTTAGACTAGTGTCATGCATATGACACTAGTCTAAGTTACTCCCCACTATGACCAGCCTTAGTTTGGCACAAGATCATGTCTCATGTATGTAGTGTAGGTATTAACTCAGGTAAGACTGGAATGCAAATGGAAAATTCAGACTTTCAGTAACACAAGTAATTGGACGAACTGCACTTTCACTTGTGTCACTGAAAACACACCTGAAGCTTATGTTTCTTTACAAACAAGACCCCAACATTGTGCAGTCAAAAACCTAAAGCATGTGTTTCCTTACAAACAAGGCCAAATTTTTGACAAGTCGTCATAATTTTGGCTAGAAATTTCGGCAGCGTAGCACGTTGGGTAGCCGAAGATTTGAGGTTCATAGCAATCATATATGGTATTATAACTGAGATGTCACATACATATGTGTGAGCAGAAAGACAACTTGTGTGCTTTGCCTCCTCCTGCCATCACTACCATACCAGGATTTCCATCTCTAAGAGCTACCTACTTACTACTCCAATGCACCCCTCCTACCAAAGAAACACACCAAGCAAGCTAGTTCACAAGGAAAGCAACAAGCAGACCAAGTACGAAACAATATCAGCATGCAGCAATCACATCATCCGGAACTTGGGCGAGCATCCAGCCAGCAATCAAACAAAAGCGCAAGCTGCACGTCCAGCTCGCTTGATGTAGCGCTTCCAAATCTTGGCTCTCCCCGGCGCCTTGGGTCGATCTCAATGGCACCAACAAACAATAGGCCCTTGCGGCTTTTGGGGCACTGTCAAGCACAAAGCACGATAAATCATATAATTGTAGAAAAGAAGGCGCACATTGGATATATAATGGCAGAAGAATTCAGGTCTGGGTACAGTTGCGGAAAGGGCAATGAGGAGGAAATAGGATTCCAGATAATCACCACAACCCCCCGTGATCTAAACAGGTAATCACCACACCCAGCGCGGACCCAGGCTACAAAGACATTCACTTGTTCACCCAGTCATTTCCAGTGACTCACAGGTTCACAGGTTCACAGAGACCACCTCGTAGTGAGGAGAGACGCTGGGATCAAACACCAGAAACTCCTCTCCTCCCAAGGCGTAGAAATCCTCCATCCCGGCGCGCGAGGGCAGCGGCGGCAGCCGCGCGCACCGCCGTGTCGCGCGGTTGACCACCGTGTGGGAGAGTAGCAGGACGAGGCCGTTGCAGTGCTTGCCGACGGCGGTGTTGGCCGAGCTATAGGTGAGGTCGCCGGAGACCGCGGTCCTGGTCGACGGACGGAAGAGCTCCGAGACCTGTAGGAAGCGGAAATCTATGAAGATCCCGCCGAGCGTGTGCGGAAGGAGGTCCGCCCGCAGTAGGTGGCCGGCGTCGATGATGCCGTGCCAGGCTGTTGAATACATGGTTGGTGCATGTATATTGTATAGTCTGGTTCATCTTTTAGTCTTTGTATAGTTAAGATTGTGATTTATCTTGTACTTCATGTATATGTGGGCTATGCACCGATCAATACATCATGAAGCATTGACAAAACCCTTGTCTCCAACATGGTATCATACCTAAGATCCTAACCCTAACCCGTGTGCCGCCGCTGCCGCCGTGATCCCCATCGCCGCCGCCACCCACCACCGCCGCCGCGATCCCACGCCGCCGCGACCGCCGCACCCGTGTGCGCCGCCGCCCTCGCTTCCGCCCCCACCGTACCGCGCCGCCACCCGGCCGCGCCTCCATCCCTCGGCCGCGCCGCTTCCCCGCGAGACGCCGCCAACCCCATGGCCTCCCCTGGCTCCTCCAACACCACCCGCAGCCGCCACACCAACCCGTTCGAAGGTCCCGATCCCGTCGTCACCCGCGACGTCAACATCCTCGCCCGGGTTCCCGTCGTTCTCGATCACCTCACCTCCACGTACTATGCATGGAAGACATACTTCTTCCTCGTGTTTCGGGAGTACAACATCCGGGATCACATCGATGGCTCCATGGACTCCCGCTTCATGGAGGACGATGAGGAGTGGATGTCCATCGACGCCACTCTCATCCGTTGATTCTACACCACCATCTCGAAGGACCTCTTCCACACGGTGGTCTCCGCCGACGATGATGCTCACGCCGTTTGGACCAAGCTCAACGGCCTCTTCACTGACAACGCGCTCCAACACAAGATTTTCTTGCACAGCGAGTTCTTTGGGTGCCAGCAGCTCGACACGTCCGTTGATGATTACTGCATGCGCCTCAAGAAGCTTGTTGACGAGCTCCGTGATCTTGGTGAGAAGGTCTCCGATGAGCTCCTCCTTATCACCCTCATCGCCGGCCTGAACGACGATTTCGGGAACGCCGCCTCCAACATCCCCCTCATCACCAACCCGGCGTTCTCGAGGATCGTTGCGTACCTGAAGTTGGAGGAGCAGAGGATGTTGGGGAACGTAGTAATTTCAAAAAAAAATTCCTACGCACATGTAAGATCATGATGATGCATAGCAACGAGAGGGGAGAGTGTTGTCTACGTACCCTCGTAGACCGAAAGCGGAAGCGTTAGCACAACGCGGTTGATGTAGTCGTACATCTTCACGATCTGACCGATCAAGTACCGAACGCACGACACCTCCGAGTTTAACACACGTTCAGCCCGATGACGTCCCTCGAACTCCGATCCAGCCGAGTGTTGAGGGAGAGTTTCGTCAGCACGACGGCGTGGTGACGATGATGATGTTCTACCGAAGCAGGGTTTCGCCTAAGCACCGCTACAGTATTATCGAGGCGGACTATGGTGGAGGGGGGCACCGCACACGGCTAAAAGATCAAATCAACTGTTGTGTCTTTGGGGTGCCCCCTGCCCCCGTATATAAAGGGGCAAGGGGGGAGGTGCGGCCGGCCAGGAGGAGGCACGCCAGGAGGAGTCCTACTCCCAGTGGGAGTAGGACTCCCTCCCTTCCTTGTTGGATTAGGAGAAGGGGGAAAGAGGAGGGAGAGAGGAAGGAAAGGGGGGGGGCTGCCGCCCCCTCTCCTTGTCCTATTCAGACTAGAGGGGGAGGGGCGCGCGGCCCTGCCCTAGCCGCCTCTCCTCTTCTCCACTAAGGCCCAGTATGGCCCATTAAGCCCCCGGGGGGTTCCGGTAATCCTTCGGTACTCCGGAAAAATCCCGATTTCACCCAGAACATTTACGATATCCAAATATAGTCTTCCAATATATCAATCTTCATGTCTTGACCATTTCGAGACTCCTTGTCATGTCTGTGATCATATCTGGGACTCCGAACAACCTTCGGTACATCAATACTCATAAACTCATAATATAACCGTCATCGAAACTTTAAGTGTGCGGACCCTATGAGTTCGAGAACTACGTAGACATGACCGAGACACGTCTCCGGTCAATAACCAATAGCGGAACATGGATGCTCATATTGGCTCCCACATATTCTACGAAGATTTTTATCGGTCAGACCGCATAACAACATACGTTGTTCCCATTGTCATCGGTATGTTACGTGCCTGAGATTCGATCATCGGTATCTCAATACCTAGTTCAATATCATTACCGGCAAGTCTCTTTACTCATTCTGTAATACATCATCCCGCAACTAACTCATTAGTTGCAATGCTTGCAAGGCTTAAGTGATGTGCATTACCAAGTGGGCCCAGAGATACCTCTCTGACAATTGGAGTGACAAATCCTAATCTTGAAATACGCCAACCCAACAAGTACCTTCGGAGACACCTGTAGAGCACCTTTATAATCACCCAGTTACGTTGTGACGTTTGGTAGCACACAAAGTGTTCCTCCTGTAAACGGGAGATGCACAATCTCATAGTCATAGGAACATGTATAAGTCATGAAGAAAGCAATAGCAACAAACTAAACGATCAAGTGCTAAGCTAACGGAATGGGTCAAGTCAATCACATCATTCTCCTAATGATGTGATCCCGTTAATCAAATGACAACTCATGTCTATGGTTAGGAAACATAACCATCTTTGATCAACGAGATAGTCCAGTAGAGGCATACTAGTGACATTCTGTTTGTCTATGTATTCACACATGTATTATGTTTCCGTTAATACAATTCTAGTATGAATAATAAATATTTATCATGATATAAGGAAATAAATAATAACTTTATTATTGCCTCTAGGGCATATTTCCTTCAGTCTCCCACTTGCACTAGAGTCAATAATCTAGTTCACATCGCCATGTGATTTAATACCAATAGTTCACATCAGCATGTGATTAACACCCATAGTTCACATCGACATGTGACCAACACCCAAAGGGTTTACTAGAGTCAATAATCTAGTTCACATCGCTATGTGATTAACACCCAAAGAGTACTAAGGTGTGATCATGTTTTGCTCGTGAGAGAAGTTTAGTCAACGGGTCTGCCACATTCAGATCCGTAAGTATTTTGCAAATTTCTATGTCAAGAGTGCTCTGCACGGATCTACTATAGCTAATTGCTCCCACTTTCAATATGTATCCAGATTGAGATTTAGAGTCATCCGGATCAGTGTCAAAATTTGCATCGACGTAACCCTTTACGACAAACCTTTTTGTCACCTTCATAATCGAGAAACATATCCTTATCCCACTAAGGATAATTTTGACCGCTGTCCAGTGATCTACTCCTAGATCACTATTGTACTCCCTTGCCAAAAACAGTGTAGGGTATACAATAGATCTGGTACACAACATGGCATATTTTATAGAACCTATGTCCAAGGCATAGGGAATGACTTCCATTCTCTTTCTATCTTCTGCAGTGGTCGGGCTTTGAGTCTTACTCAGTTTCACACCTTGTAACACAGACAAGAACTATTTCTTTGACTGTTCCATTTTGAACTACTTCAAAATCTTGTCAAGGTATGTACTCATTGAAAAACTTATCAAGCGTCTTGATCTATCTCTATAGATCTTGATGCTCAATATGTAAGCAGTTTTACCGAGGTCTTTCTTTGAAAAACTCCTTTCAAACACTCCTTTATGCTTTGCAGAATAATTCTACATTATCTCCAATCAACAATATGTCATTCACATATACTTATCAGAAATGCTGTAGTGCTCCCATTCACTTTCTTATAAATACAAGCTTCACCGCAAGTCTGTATAAAACTATATGCTTTGATAACTTATCAAAGCGTATATTCCAACTCCGAGATGCTTGCACTAGTCCATAGATGGATCGCTGGAGCTTGCATATTTTTTTAGCACCTTTAGGATTGACAAAACTTTCTTGTTGCATCATATACAACTCTTCTTTAATAAATCCATTAAGGAATGTAGTTTTGTTTATCCATTTGCCAGATTTCATAAAATATGGCAATTGCTAACATGATTCGGACAGACTTAAGCATAGATACGAGTGAGAAATTCTCATCGTAGTCAACACCTTGAACTTGTCGAAAACCTTTTGCGACAATTCTAGCTTTGTAGATAGTAACACTACTATTAGCGTCCGTCTTCCTCTTGAAGATCCATTTAATCTCAATGGCTCGTCGATCTTTAGGCAACTCAATCAAAGTCCATACTTTGTTCTTATATATGGATCTCATCTCAGATTTCATGGCCTCAAGCCATTTCGCGGACTCTGGGCTCATCATCGCTTCCTCATAGTTCGTAGGTTCGTCATGGTCAAGTAACATGACCTCCAGAACAGGATTACCTTACCACTCTAGTGCGGATCTCACTCTGGTTGACCTACGAGGTTCGGTAGTAACTTGATCTGAAGTTACATGATCATCATCATTAGCTTCCTCACTAATTGGTGTAGGAGTCACAGAAACAGATTTCTGTGATGAACTACTTTCCAATAAGGGAGCAGGTACAGTTACCTCATCAAGTTCTACTTTCCTCCCACTCACTTCTTTCGAGAGAAACTCCTTCTCTAGAAAGGATCTATTCTCAGCAACAAATATCTTGCTTTCGGATCTGTGATAGAAGGTGTACCCAACAGTTAGTTTTGGGTATCCTATGAAGACGCACTTCTCCGACTTGGGTTTGAGCTTATGAAGATGAAACCTTTTTCACATAAGCATCGCAACCCCAAACTTTAAGAAATGACAGCTTAGGTTTCTTGCTAAACCACAGTTCATACGGTGTCGTCTCAACGGATTTAGATGGTGCCCTTTTTAACGTGAATGCAGTTGTCTCTAATGCATAACCCCAAAACGATAGTGGTAAATCGGTAAGAGACATCATAGATCGCACTATATCTAATAAAGTACGGTTACGACGCTTAGACACACCATTACATTGTGGTGTGCCAGGTGGCGTGAGTTGCGAAACTATTTCGCATTGTTTCAAATGAAGACCAAACTCGTAACTCAAATATTCTCCTCCACGATCAGATCGTAGAAACTTTATTTTCTTGTTACGATGATTTTCCACTTCACTGTGAAATTATATGAACTTTTCAAATGTTTCAGACTTATGTTTCATCAAGTAGATATACACATATCTGCTCAAATCATCTGTGAAGGTCAGAAAACAATGATACCCACCGTGAGTCTCAACACCCATTGGACTGCATACATCGGTATGTATTATTTCCAATAAGTCAGTGGCTCGCTCCATTGTTTTGGAGAACGTAGTCTTAGTCATCTTGCCCATGAGGCATGGTTCGCAAGCATCAACTGATTCATAATCAAGTGATTCCAAAAGCCCATGAGCATGGATTTTCTTGATGTGCTTTACACCAATATGACCTAAATGTCAGTGCCACAAATAAGTTGCACTATCATTATTAACTTTGCATCTTTTGGCTTCAATATTATGAAAATGTGCATCACACCACGATCGAGATCCAACAAACCATTTTCATTGGGTGTATGACCATAGAAGGTTTTATTCATGTAAACAGAACAACAATTATTCTCTAACTTACATGAATAATCGTATTGCAATAAACATGATCCAATCATATTCATGCTCAACGCAAACACTAAATAACATTTATTAGGTTTAACACTAATCCCGAAATTATAGGGAGTGTGCGATGATGATCATATCAATCTTGGAACCATTTCCAATACACATCGTCAGTTCACCCTTAACTAGTCTCTGTTCATTCTGCAACTCCTGTTTCGAGTTACTATTCTTAGCAACTGAACTACTATCAAATACTGAGGGGTTGCTATAAACACTAGTAAAGTACACATCAATAACATGTATATCAAATATACCTATGTTCACTTTGCCATCCTTCTTATCCGCCAATTACTTGGGGTAGTTCCGCTTCCAGTGACCAGTCCCTTTGCAGTAGAAGCACTCAGTTTTAGGCTTAGGTCCAGACTTGGGTTTTTTCACTTGAGCAGCAACTTGCTTGCCGTTCTTCTTGAAGTTCCCCTTTCTTCCCTTTGTCCCTTTACTTGAAACTAGTGGTTTTGTTTACCATCAACACTTGATGCTTTTCTTGATTTCTACCTTCATCGATTTTAGCATCACGAAGAGCTTGGGAATCGTTTCCGTTATCCCTTGCATATTATAGTTCATCACGAAGTTCTACTAACTTGGTGATGGTGACTAGAGAATTCTGTCAATCACTATTTTATCTGGAAGATTAACTCCCACTTGATTCAAGCGGTTGTTGTACCCGGACAATCTAAGCACATGCTCACTGCTTGAGCTATTCTCCTCCATCTTTTAGCTATAGAACTTGTTGGAGACTTCATATCTCTCAACTCGGGTATTTGCTTGCAATATTAACTTCAACTCCTGGAACATCTCATATGGTCCATGACGTTCAAAACATCTTTGGAGTCCCGATTCTAAGCCGTTTAAGCATGGTGCACTAAACTATCAAGTAGTCATCATATTGAGCTAGCCAAACGTTCATAACATCTGCATCTGCTCCTGCAATAGGTTTGTCACCTAGCGGTGCATCAAGGACACAATTCTTCTGTGCAGTAATGAGGATAAACCTCAGATCATGGATCCAATCCGCATCATTGCTACTAACATCTTTCAACTTAGTTTTCTCTAGGAACATATCAAAAATAAAATAGGGGAGCTAAACGCGAGCTATTGATCTACAACATAGATATGCTAATACTACCCGGACTAAGTTCATGATAAATTTAAGTTCAATTAATCATATTACTTAAGAACTCCCAGTTAGATAGACATCCCTCTAATCCTCTAAGTGATCACGTGATCCATATCAACTAGACCATGTCCGATCATCACGTGAGATGGAGTAGTTTCAATGGTGAACATCACTATGTTGATCATATCTACTATATGATTCACGCTCGACCTTTCGGTCTCAGTGTTCCGAGGCCATATCTGCATATGCTAGGCTCGTCAAGTTTAACCTGAGTATTCTGCGTGTGCAAAACTGGCTTGCACCCGTTGTAGATGGACGTAGAGCTTATCACACCCAATCATCACGTGGTGTCTGGGCACGACGAACTTTGGCAACGGTGCATACTCAAGGAGAACACTTTTATCTTGAAATTTAGTGATAGATCATCTTATAATGCTACCGTCAATCAAAGCAAGATAAGATGCATAAAAGATAAACATCACATGCAATCAATATAAGTGATATGATATGGCCATCATCATCTTGTGCTTGTGATCTCCATCTCCGAAGCACCGTTATGATCACCATCGTCACCGGTGCGACACCTTGATCTCCATCGTAGCATCGTTGTCATCTCGCCAATCTTATGCTTCCATGACTATCGCTACCGCTTAGTGATAAAGTAAAGCATTATAGGGCGATTGCATTGCATACAATAAAGCGACAACCATATGGCTCCTACCAGTTGCCGATAACTCGGTTACAAAACATGATCATCTCATACAATAAAATTTAGCATCATGCTTTGACCATATCACATCACAGCATGCCCTGGAAAAACAAGTTAGACGTCCTCTACTTTGTTGTTGCAAGTTTTACGTGGCTGCTACGGGCTGAGCAAGAACCGTTCTTACCTATGCATCAAAACCACAACGATAGTTTGTCAAGTTGGTGCTGTTTTAACCTTCGCAAGGATCGGGCGTAGCCACACTCGGTTCAACTAAAATTGGAGAAACTGACACCCGCCAGCCACCTGTGTGCAAAGCACGTCGGTAGAACCAGTCTCGCGTAAGCGTATGCGTAATGTCGGTCCGGGCCGCTTCATCCAACAATATCGCCGAACCAAAGTATGACATGCTGGTAAGTAGTATGACTTATATCGCCCACAACTCACTTGTGTTCTACTTGTGCATATGACATATACGCATAAAACCTGGCTCAGATGCCACTGTTGGGGAACGTAGTAATTTCAAAAAAATTCCTACGCACACGCAAGATCATGGTGATGCATAGCAACGAGAGGGGATAGTGTTGTCTACGTACCCTCGTAGACCGAAAGCGGAAGCGTTAGCACAACACGGTTGATGTAGTCGTACGTCTTCACGATCCGACCGATCAAGTATCGAACGCACGACACCTCCGAGTTCAGCACACGTTCAGCCCGATGACGTCCCTTGAACTCCGATCCAGCCGAGTGTTGAGGGAGAGTTTCGTCAGCACGACGGCGTGGTGATGGTGATGATGTTCTACCGACGCAGGGCTTCGCCTAAGCACCGCTACAGTATTATCGAGGTGGACTATGGTGGAGGGGGGCACCGCACACGGCTAAAAGATCAAATCAATTGTTGTGTCTTTTGGGTGCCCCCTTTCCCCGTATATAAATGAGCAAGGGGGGAGGTGCGGCCAGCCAGGAGGAGGCGTGCCAGGAGGAGTCCTACTCCCCCTTCCTTGTTGGATTAGGAGAAGGGGGAAAGAGGAGGGAGAGAGGAAGGAAAGGGGGGGGCGCCGCCCCCCTCTCCTTGTCCTATTTGGACTAGAGGGGGAGGGGCACGCGGCCCTGCCCTAGCCGCCTCTCCTCTTCTCCACTAAGGCCCACTATGGCCCATTAAGCCCCCAGGGGGTTCCGGTAACCCCTCGGTACTCTGAAAAAATTCCGATTTCACCTGGAACATTTCCGATATCCAAATATAGGCTTCCAATATATCAATCTTCATGTCTCGACCATTTCGAGACTCCTCGTCATGTCCGTGAACATATCCGGGACTCCGAACAACCTTCGGTACATAATACTCATAAACTCATAATATAACCGTCATAGAAACTTTAAGCGTGCGGACCCTATGGGTTTGAGAACTATGTAGACATGACCGAGACACGTCTCCGGTCAATAACCAATAGCGGAACTTGGATGCTCATATTGGCTCCCATATATTCTACAAAGATCTTTATCGGTCAAACCGCATAACAACATACGTTGTTCCCTTTGTCATCGGTATGTTACTTGCCCGAGATTCGATCGTCGATATCTCAATACCTAGTTCAATCTCGTTACCGACAAGTCTCTTTACTCGTTCCGTAATACATCATCCTGCAACTAACTCATTAGTTGCAATGCTTGCAAGGCTTAAGCGATGTGCATTACCGAGTGGGCCCAGAGATACCTCTCCGACAATCGGAGTGACAAATCCTAATCTCGAAATACGCCAACCCAACAAGTACCTTCGGAGACACCTGTAGAGCACCTTTATAATCACCCAGTTACATTGTGACATTTGGTAGCACACAAAGTGTTCCTCCGGTAAACGGGACTTGCATAATCTCATAGTCATAGGAACATGTATAAGTCATGAAGAAAGCAATAGCAACAAACTAAACGATCAAGTGCTAAGCTAACGGAATGGGTCAAGTCAATCACATCATTCTCCTAATGATGTGATCCCGTTAATCAAATGAAAAGTCATGTCTATGGTTAGGAAACATAACCATCTTTGGTCAGCGAGCTAGTCCAGTAGAGGCATACTAGTGACACTCTGTTTGTCTATGTATTCACACATGTATTATGTTTCCGGTTAATACAATGCTAGCATGAATAATAAACATTTATCATGATATAAGGAAATAAATAATAACTTTATTATTGCCTCTAGGGCATATTTCCTTCAGAGGATGCAGATGTCACGCACCCGGGCCACCCACACGGCCCTCACCGTCTGTACCCGCGGCGGTGCGCCACCCACCGCCCCGCCGAGGCCCGTCCCGGGTTCCTTCCCGGCGCCGCTGATA
Organism: Triticum urartu; assembly: GCF_056163025.1. Lineage (NCBI taxonomy): Eukaryota > Viridiplantae > Streptophyta > Magnoliopsida > Poales > Poaceae > Triticum > Triticum urartu. The sequence goes on from NC_141874.1 coordinate 147,438,326, forward strand.
CGTCCATTTTGCATTATGGGCTGTTATTACACATTATGTCACAATACTTATGCCTATTCTCTCTTATTTTACAAGGTTTACATAAAGAGGGAGAATGCCGGCAGCTGGGATTCTAGGCTGGAAAAGGAGCAAATATTAGAGACCTATTCCGCACAGCTCCAAAAGTCCTGAAACTTCACGGAAGACGTTTTTAGAATATATAAAAAATACTGAGTGCAAGAAGTTCACCAGAGGGGCCACACCCTGCCCACAAGGGTGGGGCGCGCCCTACCCCCTGGGCGCGCCCCCTACCTCGTGGGCCCACAGTGGCCCTCCAATGGCCATCTTCTGCTATATGAAGTCTTCCTATGAGAAAAAAATCAGAAGCCATCTCCTCGGACGAAACTCCGCCGCCACGAGGCGGAACCTTGGCGGATCCAATCTAGGGCTCCAGCTGAGCTGTTCTGCCGGGGAAACTTCCCTCCGGGAGTGGGAAATCATCGCCATCATCATCACCAACCCTCCTCTCATCGGGAGAGGGCAACCTCCATCAACATCTTCACCAACACCATCTCCTCTCAAAACCCTAGTTCATCTCTTGTATCCAATTCTTGTCTCTAAGCCTCGGATTGGTACCTGTAGGTTGCTAGTAGTGTTAATTACTCCTTGTAGTTGATTCTAGTTGGTTTATTTGGTGGAAGATCATATGTTCAGATACTATACGCATATTAATACCCCTCTGATTATGAACATGATTATGCTTTGTGAGTAGTTACTTTTGTTCCCGAGGTCAGGGGAGAAGCCTTGCTATTAGTAGTCATGTGAATTTGGTATTCGTTCGATAATTTTGATGAGATGTATGTTGTCTCTCCTCTAGTGGTGTTATGTGAACATCGACTACATAACACTTCACCATTATTTGGGCCTAGAGGAAGTCATTGGGAAGTAATAAGTAGATGATGGGTTGCTAGAGTAACAGAAGCTCAAACCCTAGTTTATGCATTGCTTCGTAAGGGGCTGATTTGGATCCATATGTTTCATGCTATGGTTAGGTTTACCTTAATACTTTTGTTGTAGTTGCGGATGCTTGCAATAGAGGTTAATCATAAGTGGGATGCTTGTCTAAGTAAGGATAGTACCCAAGCACCGGTCCACCCACATACCAAATTATCAAAGTACCAAACGCGAATCATATGAACGTGATGAAAACTAGCTTGATGATATTCCCATGTGTCCTCGGGAGCGCTTTGCTCTATATAAGAGTTTGTCCAGGCTTGTCCTTTGCTACAAAAAGGATTGGGCCACCTTGCTGCACTTTATTTACTTTTGTTACTTGTTGCTCGTTACAAATTATCCTATCACAAAACTATCTGTTACCACTTATTTCAGTACTTGCAGAGAATACCTTGCTGGAAACCGCTTATCATTTCCTTCTGCTCCTCGTTGGTTCGACACTCTTACTTATCGAAAGGACTACGATAGATCCCCTATACTTGTGGGACATCAAGACTCTTTTCTGGTGCCGTTGCCGGGGAGTGAAGCTCCTTTGGTAGGTGGAATTTGGTAAGGAAAAATTTATACAGTGTGCTGAAATTTACTGTCACTTGTTACTATGGAAAGTAACCCTCTGAGGGGCTTGTTCGGGGTATCTTCACCCCGACCAGTAGAACCGACTGAACCTACTAAAAATAAAATGCCTGCTTTGAAATTCCTTCGGGTATGATAGAAAAACTGCTAGCTAATCGTTTTGCAGGAGATGGAACAAAGCATCCTGATGAGCACCTAATATATGTGGATGAAGTTTGTGGATTATTTAAGCTTGCAGGTGTACCCAGAGATGTTGTTAAGAAGAAGATCGTCCCTTTATCTTTGAAGGAAGATGCATTCACATGGTATAGGCTATGTGATGATACGGGGTCATGGAACTACAAACGATTGAGATTGGAATTTCATCAGAAGTTTTATCCTATGCAACTTGTTCATCGTGATCGCAATTATATATATAATTTTTGGTCTCGCGAAGGAGAAAGCATCGCTCAAGCTTGGGGGAGGCTTAAATCACTATTATATTCATGCCCCAATCATGAGCTCTCAAGAGAAATGATTATTCAAAAATTTTATGCTCGGCTTTCTGATAACAATCGCACCATGCTCGATACTTCTTGCGCTGGCTCTTTTATGATGAAGACTACTGAATTCAAATCGGATTTATTGGAAAGAATTAAACGCAACTCTGAAGATTGGGACCTCGACAAAGGTATGGAGTCAGGTATGACACCTAAGTTTGATTGTGTTAAATCTTTTATGGATACTGATGTTTTCCGTAAATTTAGCACTAAATATGGACTTGACTCTGAAATAGTAGCTTCTTTCTGTGAATCTTTTGCTACTCGTGTTGATCTCCCTAGGGAGAAGTGGTTTAAATATCACCCCCCCATAGAAGTAAAAGTAGCCGCACCAATTAAAGTTGAAGAAAAGACTGTCACTTATAATGATCCTATTGTTCCTACCGCTTATGTTGAGAAACCACCTTTTCATGTTAGGATAAAGGATCATGCTAAAGCTTCAACTGTGGTTCGTAAAAGCAATACTAAAACTTATACACCTCCTGAGCAAATTAAAGTTGAACCTGATATTGCTATTGTTAAAGATCTCTTGTCTGATAATATTGATGGGCATGTTATTCATTTCCTCGATGAGACTGCTAGAATTGCTAAACCCTGTGCAAAAGATAAAAACAGACTTGTGGTAGGTATGCCTGTTATTTCTGGTAAAATAGGAGGTCATTGTTATCATGGCTTATGTGATATGGGTGCTAGTGCTAGTGCAATACCTTACGACTTATACAAAGAAATTATGCATGATATTGTACCTACTGAGATAGAAGATATTGATGTCACAATTAAACTTGCCAATAGAGATACTATTTCACCAATGGGAATTGTTAGAGATGTTGAAGTCTTGTGTGGGAAAACTAAATATCCTGCTGATTTTCTTGTTCTTGGTTCCCCACAAGATAGCTTTTGTCCCATTATATTTGGTAGACCCTTCTTGAACACTATTAATGCTAAGATAGATTGCAAAAAGGATGTTGTTACTATCGGTTTAGATGATATGTCTCATGAATTTAATTTCTGTAAATTTAGTAGACAACACCGTGAAGAAGAATTACCTAGTAAGGATGAAATTATTGGTCTTGCTTCTATTGCCGTACCTCCTAGTGATCCTTTAGAACAATATTTGCTAGACTATGAAAATGATATGTTTATGAATGAAAGAAGGGAAATAGATGAAGTATTCTTTAAACAGGAACCTATTCTGAAACACAATTTGCCTGTTGAAATCCTAGGGGATCCTCCTCCACCCAAGGGTGATCCCGTGTTTGAGCTTAAACCGTTGCCTGATACTCTTAAATATTCTTATCTTGATGAGAAAAAGATATATCTTGTTATTATTAGTGCTAACCTTTCAGAGCATGAGGAAGAGAGATTATTGAAAACTCTGAAGAAGCACCGTGCTGCTATTGGGTATACTCTTGATGATCTTAAGGGAATTAGTCCCACTCTATGTCAACATAAAATAAATTTGGAAGAAGATGCTAAACTAGTTCGTGATCATCAACGACGGCTGAATCCTAAAATGAAAGAAGTGGTAAGAAAGGAAATACTAAAGCTCCTTGAGGTAGGTATAATCTATCCCGTTGCTGATAGTCAGTGGGTAAGTCCTGTCCATTGTGTCCCTAAGAAGGGAGGTATTACTGTCGTTCCTAATGACAAAGATGAATTGATTCCTCAAAGAATTATTACAGGTTATAGGATGGTAATTGATTTCCGCAAATTAAATAAGGCCACTAAAAAGGATCATTACCCCTTACCTTTTATCGATCAAATGCTAGAAAGATTATCCAAACATACACATTTTTTCTTTCTAGATGGTTATTCTGGTTTCTCTCAAATACCTGTGTCAGCCAAGGATCAATCAAAGACTACTTTTACTTGCCCTTTTGGTACTTTTGCTTATAGATGTATGCCTTTTGGTTTATGTAATGCACCTGCTACCTTTCAAATATGCATGATGGCTATATTCTCTGACTTTTGTGAAAAGATTTGTGAGGTTTTCATGGATGATTTCTCCGTCTATGGATCTTCTTTTGATGATTTCTTGAGCAACCTTGATCGAGTTTTGCAGAGATGTGAAGAAACTAATCTTGTCTTGAATTGGGAAAAGTGCCACTTTATGGTTAATGAAGGTATTATCTTGGGGCATAAAGTTTCTGAAAGAGGTATTGAGGTTGATAAAGCCAAGGTTGATGCTATTGAAAAGATGCCATGTCCCAAGGACATCAAAGGTATAAAAAGTTTCCTTGGTCATGCCGGTTTTTATAGGAGGTTCATTAAGGACTTCTCAAAAATTTCTCGGCCTCTAACTAATTTATTACAAAAAGATATACCATTTGTCTTTGATGATGATTGTGTAGAAGCATTTGAAATACTGAAGAAAGCATTGATCTCTGCACCTATTGTTTAGCTACCTGATTGGAATTTACCATTTGAAATTATGTGTGATGCTAGTGATTATGTTGTAGGTGCTGTTCTAGGGCAAAGAGTTGATAAGAAATTAAATGTTATTCAATATGCTAGTAAAACCCTAGACAATGCTCAAAGAAATTATGCTACTACTGAAAAAGAATTCTTAGCAGTTGTATTTGCTTGTGATAAGTTCGGACCTTATATTGTTGATTCTAAAGTAACTATTCACAGTGATCATGCTGCTATTAAATATCTTATGGAAAAGAAAGATGCTAAATCTAGACTTATTAGATGGGTTCTCTTGCTACAAGAATTTGACTTACATATTGTTGATAGAAAGGGAGCTGAGAACCCCGTTGCAGACAACTTGTCTAGGTTAGAAAATGTGCTTAATGACCCACTACCTATTGATGATAGCTTTCCTGATGAGCAATTAAATGTCATAAATGCTTCTCATACTGCTCCATGGTATGCTGATTATGCTAATTACATTGTTGCCAAATTCATACCACCTAGTTTCACATACCAGCAAAAGAAAAAGTTCTTCTATGATTTGAGGCATTACTTTTGGGATGACCCACATCTTTATAAAGAAGGAGTAGATGGTGTTATTAGACGTTGTGTACCTAAGCATGAACAGGAATAGATGCTACGCAAGTGTCACTCTGAAGCTTATGGAGGACACCATGCTGGAGATAGAACTGCACATAAGGTATTGCAATCTGGTTTTTATTGGCCTATTCTCTTCAAGGATGCCCGTAAGTTTGTCTTATCTTGTGATGAATGTCAAAGAATTGGTAATATTAGTAGACATCAAGAAATGCCTATGAACTATTCACTCGTTATTGAACGATTTGATGTTTGGGGCTTTGACTATATGGGACCTTTTCCTGCCTCTAATGGATATACACATATTTTAGTTGGTGTTGATTACGTTACTAAGTGGGTAGAAGCTATTCCAACTAGTAGTGCTGACCATAACACTTCTATTAAAATGCTTAAAGAAGTTATTTTTCCAAGATTTGGAGTCCCTAGATATTTAATGACTGATGGTGGTTCACATTTTATTCATGGTGCTTTCCGTAAAATGCTTGCTAAGTATGATGTTAATAATAGAATTGCATCCCCTTATCACCCTCAGTCTAGTGGTCAAGTAGAATTGAGTAATAGAGAGTTCAAATTAATTTTGCAAAAGACTGTCAATAGGTCTAGAAAGAATTGGTCCAAGAAACTTGATGATGCACTATGGGCCTATAGAACTGCATATAAAAATCCTATGGGTATGTCTCCGTATAAAATGGTTTATGGAAAAGCATGTCACTTACCTCTCGAACTAGAACACAAGGCATATTGGGCTATTAAAGAGCTCAATTATGATTTTAAACTTGCCGGTGAGAAGAGGTTATTTGATATTAGCTCACTCGATGAATGGAGAACCCAAGCCTACGAACATGCCAAGTTGTTTAAAGAAAAGGTTAAAAGATGGCATGATAAAAGGATACAAAAGCGTGAGTTTAATGTAGGTGATTATGTATTGCTATACAACTCTCGTTAAGATTTTTTGCAGGAAAACTTCTCTCTAAATGGGAAGGTCCTTACGTTATCGAGGAGGTCTATCGTTCCGGTGCCATAAAAATCAACAACTTCGAAGGCACAAATCCGAAGGTGGTGAACGGTCAAAGAATCAAACATTATATCTCAGGTAATCCCATTAATGTTGAAACCAATGTTATTGAAACCGTAACCCTGGAGGAATACATAAGGGACACTTTCTGGAACGTTTCAGACTCCGAAAAGCAATAGGTATGTGGTACGGTAAGTAAACGACTCCAAAACAGTTTTAAGGCAATATTTCTTCGTTTTGGAATATTTAGAAAAATAGAAAAGTAAGAAGCAGTCCGGGAAGGACACGATGCCTCCACGAGGGTGGAGGGCGCGCCCTACCCTACTGGGCGCGCCCCCCTACCTCGTGGGCACCTCGTGCGCTCTCCGGACTCCGTTTTCTTACACGACACGTATTTTGGTCGGTAAAATTTCATTATATAATCTCCCGAAGGTTTTGACTCCTGTATCACACAAATATTCTCTGTTTTTGTTTCGAGTTGTCCTGTTGCAGATTAGAGCAACATGTCATCCCAGGATTCGGAAGGAGAAAGCTATGTGGCTGATTACCTTGCAGATCCTAAGGTCTATGGGGATGTGGAGCATTGTGGTTGGACTACGGAAGAAGAAGAGGACTATGAACCCAAGGGAAGGGAGGAGACAAGCTCAGAAGAAGATGAAGTCCCATTACCTCAACCTGGGGACATGCATGTGGAGTTCAAAAAGTCAAGCCTCCCGGATAGAGTAAAGAAACCTAAGATCGAGTTTATCCCTTGCCGCCTCTTGCAGGAAAACAAGCAGGAACTATGCAAAAAGATACTGAGCCTAGAGCAGGAGATCGATGACCTAAGGGACCAAAACTCTGTCCTCAAGCATAAATTAAGGAAGAAACATACGCCATCAACAAAACCATCACCTTCTCCACCAACAAAGAAGAATTGAGTATCTGGTATGGGCACTCCCCTTGGCAACTTCCAAGCTTGGGGGAGAGCCCCAGTATCGTATCACCATCACTTTTATCTTTACCGTTTTTCTTAGTTCGATCCTTTTGGTAATATCTTGATCTAGTAGAATAAAGTTTATGGCATGATCTAGTTTTGAGTTTTGCTTTATGATCCCTCTATGTAACCGAGTCCGTGAGCTATATATAATGAAGATTAGTGTTGAGTCAAGGGCTTGATTATTTTTCCATGATCCTAAGTGAATAAAAGAAAAGAGAAATAAATAAAAAAGGAAACAAAGAGATCATATGGATCTTATGGAGAGTAATGAGCTCACATAGAAAAAGTATGATGACTAAAAGTTGTTGAGAGTTGACAAACATAGTTTTGGTCATCGTTGCAATTAATAGGAAGTAATAAAGAAAGAGAGGTCTTCACATATAAATATACTATCTTGGACATCTTTTATGATTGTGAGCACTCATTAAAATATGACATGCAAAAGAGTTGACGTTGGACAAGGAAGACAACATAATGTGTTATGTTTTCTTACATCTGAGATAAATTATATTGTCATGGATCATCCAACATGGTTGAGCTTGCCTTTCTCCCTCATGCTAGCCAAATTCATCGCACCAAGTAGAGATACTACTTGTGCTTCCAAATACCCTTAAACCAATTTTGCCATGTGAAAGTGCGTTATATCGACTAGAGGGGGGGTGAATAGGAGATTTTTATGAAAGTCTTCAAAACATGAGATTTATGAAGACAAACAGCGAAGAGTATGCCTATTAGTATGCAGCGGAAGTTAGATTACACTGGGCCAGCCATGGTCATGTATTCAATAGAGTGAAAGCACAATGATAAACAGCTTCAGTGTAATAAGGATCAGGTAGGAAGAAGTTATGAAGCCAAACAGATCATACTTTCACGTTGTGAAGACAAAAGGATAAAGCAAGCATGCAATGGCTTCACAATGAGTAACAGTAAGAGAAGGAAGTGAAGATAAAACCAGTGACTCGTTGAAGACAATGATATGTTGGACCAGTTCCAGTTGCTGTGACAACTGTACGTCTGGTTGGAGCGGCTAGGTATTTAAACCTTAGGACACACAGTCCCGGACACCCAGTCCTGAACACACAGTTCAGGACACCAAGTCCTCACCGTATTCTCCTTGAGCTAAGGTCACTTAGTCCTCGCTCAATCACTCTGGTAAGTCTTCAAGGTAGACTCCCAAACCTTCACAGACTTCATCGCTTGATAGATCAATGGCTTCGCTGCGCAGAATGGCAGCAGCAGTGAGCTCTTTGCCTATTTGTTGCTGGGGCTCCTTTTCCTTCAGGGGCTTGGAGACGCGGGATACGTCTTCAGACTGCACACTAACTTCAGGAGGTGCAGTTTTCAATGGCTTTACCCTTGAGATTTTTGAGGCAGGGGCCGGCTTTGAAGCTTTTGGTTTCTTTGTCTGCTTTGGCTTCGGCACAGCAGGAGCTTCATCAGACTCAGAGTCAGCTGGAGGGTCATTTACGGCAGTCCCTTGGACTAAGATGTGGGTGATCAGGCCCTCAAGATTGGCAAACGGACCGATGACATTGGGTTCCGCGTCGTGTGTGCCATCTGCCCTAGGTGTGGAGGGACCAGGGTTGAAGTCTAACCCAAATTTCTTCTTGTTTAGCTTCGCTGACTGTTGGGCAAATTGAAAGTTGCGCTTGAAGAGATTGTCGTCACGGCACCAGAGGAGTGACGACAGATGTGCATCATCAGGCTGTGGTCCTCGGACCATGCATGGGTAGAAGCCTTGAGCAATGGCTTCATCTCTGGTCCTGGATACAAGGTTCTTGTATAAGATATCCCCCCATGGCCTCTTGATAGCACTCTTTTCAGCATACTCCTGGGTGACGAAGCGGTATTTGAACCACTGTTCTGCCCAATAGCGTCGAATCCATTGGATTCGGGACTTGCGCTGCCCATAGCTCTCTTCTGGATCTGTTTTGTACATTTCTGCCAAGTCTTCAGGCAGATCTTTGGAAGTTCCCTCACGTCTCTGTCTGCCCCCTTCCTTGCTGTTGCTTCTGAAGCCAAAAACTTTAACTTGAAAGGCTTCAAAACTTTCAAAGGCTTCAAAGGCTTTCTTTTTCTGGACCAACAGGAACTGGCTTCACGAGAGTTTATGTGATGCTGTAGGAATTCTGCAAATGAATGCAGACTATGAGAACCGAAGGATTCTCCCACGGACATGTACCTGTGATAGCATTAAGGTGCGAGGGAAGGGGAAGAGGTCATATGCATTCTCAGAAGGTTTTGAAGATTAATCAGTTTAGAAGACATTGACCTCATCGTGCGAAGACATTCACTCATAGATAAGAAGTTGGTTCCAGATTTGTACGAACCCACAGATTAGTACAAGTGAGGAATCTAACTACTTTATGAAGCACAAGTGAATATACTAGGCATGTCACTGAGATGCAGCGAGAGATCTAACTAGTGTGAAGAGAAACTTCTTATGGTAGAAAGTGACAGAACCATGAGATCAAAGGGGCTGTAAAAAGAAGTTTTATTTACCACACTGGAACTGCTAGACGGAAGGGAGTTGATGCCGAGCAGTTCAGTCCTCCGTGCCCTAACTTGGTGACGGAAAACACCTACGGCGATGGCGGAGAGGACGATGTCCGCGGTCGGCGTGAGGACGGCGTTGGAGATGTTGCGGCAGCGAAGCGCTTCGTCTCCGGCGTCGTCGAGTGCTAGCGGTGGCGCTAGGGTTCGTGCGAGGGTGGAAGAAGGAGATAATGACCGCGGTAAGTGTGAATTTATAGGCTTAGGGACGGCACTGTGCTATTACACAGGTGCCCCTGGCGGTTCGCATTTGAGGAACGCGTGGCCAGTTAGCGGAAGTTTGGGGTTTGTTCCACATCCCACGCACGCCTAAATTGTCGGGCGGTCGTTCCTGCTTCTCCGGATTTTATGTGGAGGAATGAGCATTAAAACGGACTTTATGGTTGTCTCTATATCTTCAGCTGACAAGGACACAGTGAAGACATTTGACAGTTTCAATAGAATGCATATGACTTGGAGAGATAGAATTTGATATAGAAAGCATAGAGAGATTAGGGTCCGATCACATTCACTTAGTTCAAAAGATTCAACCAAGAAGACATAGCTATAAGTGAATGCTGTAGAGGACAGAACACTATTATGTATATATCTATATAATCAATGTAGTGAAGATAATCATGAAGACATGTTGAGTTCGAAGCCAAACCAAATGTGAAGATATTGCAAGGTAACGTCATGAGTGAAACACTTCAAAATGGAACGTTTGGTGGTGGCGTTACCCACCGTATAGGAAGTAGTAGACCCAGACACGGCGCACAATTATCATGGCGCTCCAAAGTCAAATTCCACATTAATATATTCACACTTAGAATGTATGTCTTCATTGATTGAAGATATACTTTACTTTGTGTGTTGCACATCTAAGTCATCAATATGCATAAGTGTTAGGATGTGTGCCTGATCACAGGACATTTGAGGATTCCAAGATATTTAGCTCACACCGTAACTTGCAAAACCTCTTCTCATCCAAGGGCTTGGTGAAGATATCTGCCAATTGCTCTTCAGTGTTGACGTGTATGATATCAATGTCTTCCTTCACAACATGATCTCTGAGAAAGTGATGATGAATTTCAATGTGCTTTGTCTTCGAGTGCTGAACTGGGTTGTTGGCAATCTTGATGGCGCTTTCGTTGTCGCAGTATAGTGGCACCTGCTTCAGATGAATGCCATAGTCCTTGAGTGTTTTCTTCATCCACAGAAGCTGAGCGCAGCAAGATCCAGCAGCAATGTATTCAGATTCAGCAGTGGAGAGAGATACACAGTTCTGCTTCTTTGAAGACCAACATACAAGTGATCGTCCCAGAAAGTGACATGTGCCTGATGTAGACTTGTGATCAACCTTGTCACCAGCATAATCAGCATCCGAAAATCCAACCAAATCAAACTCTGAGCCCTTTGGATACCATAATCCTAGAGTTGGGGTGTGAGCCAAATATCGAAGAATTCGCTTCACAGCTAAGTGATGCGACTCCTTTGGTGCCGCTTGAAATCGAGCACACATGCAAACACTAAGCATGATATCTGGCCTAGATGCACATAAATAAAGCAAAGACCCAATCATGGAGCGGTATCACTTTTGATCGAACTCTTTACCATTGTCGTCAGGACCTAGATGATGTTTGGCTGGCATTGGTGTTGTGAAGCCTTTGCAGTCTTGCATACCAAACTTCTTCAGGCAATCTTTGAGATACTTCTCTTGAGATATGAAAATGCCATTGTGCTGTTGTCGTATTTGAAGACCAAGGAAGAACTTCAGCTCCCCCATCATGGACATCTGATATTGCTCTTGCATCATATATCCAAACTCTTCACCGTACTTCTGATTGGTGCAGCCGAAGATAATGTCATCCACATATATTTGGCACACAAACAGTTCACCATCATATGTCTTCGTGAAAAGAGTGGGATCCAGGGAACCAGGTATGAAGCCTTTGCTCTTCAGGAAGTACTTGAGTGTGTCATACTAGGCCCTAGGAGCTTGTTTGAGGCCATACAATGCCTTGTTGAGCTTATATACCATGTCAGGATGTTTTGGATTTTCAAAGCCAGGCGGTTGTGCAACATACACTTCTTCTTCAATCTTGCCATTGAGAAAGGCACTTTTCACATCCATTTGATATAGAAGTATGTTATGATGATTTGCATAGGCCAGCAGTATGCGTATGGCTTCAAGCCTAGCCACAGGAGCAAATGTTTCATCGAAGTCAATGCCCTCCACTTGAGTATATCCTTGAGCAACGAGACGAGCTTTGTTTCTGACAACTTGACCATGCTCATCTTGTTTGTTGTGATATATCCATTTAGTGCCTATAATGTTGTGCTTTCGTGGATCAGGACGCTTAACCAGTTCCCATACATTATTCAGCTCAAACTGTTGAAGCTCTTCTTGCATAGCTTGAATCCATTCAGGTTCCATGAAGGCTTCTTCAACTTTCTTGGGTTCTGATATTGATACGAATGCGAAGTGCCCACAGAAATTTGCTAGCTGAGTTGCCCTTGAACGAGTGAGTGGACCAGGTGCATTGATGCTGTCAATTATTCTGTCAATCTGCACTTCATTGGCAACACAAGGATGTATAGGGCGAAGACTTTGCTCTTGCTGATCTGTGTTGTTGATGGGAGGAATGTCTTCAGGTTGAGCAATGTCTTCATGTTGATCAGGTGCTGAGATGATAAGTTCTTCTTCAGGATGAGCTTCAGAAGGTATAATCTCTCCAGTTCCCATAAGCTTGATTGATTCACTAGCTGGAACTTCATCTAGAACATTTGGCAGTTGCTCTCTTTGTGAACCATTTGTCTCATCAAACCGCACATCCACTGTTTCAACCACTTTGTAATGGAAGAGATTGAAGACTCTGTAGGAGTGTGAATCCTTTCCATATCCAAGCATAAAGCCCTCATGTGCTTTTGGTGCAAACTTTGAGGTGTGGTGTGGGTCCTTGATCCAGCACCTTGCTCCAAATACTCTGAAATAACTGACATTTGGCTTCTTGCCAGTTAGGAGTTCATAAGATGTCTTGTTCAGAAGCTTGTGAAGATAAACACGGTTGATTGTATGGCATGCAGTGTCAATGGCTTCAGTCCAGAATTTTCTTGGAGTCTTGTATTCATCTAACATAGTTCTGGCCATCTCAATGAGTGTTCTGTTCTTGCGTTCGACGACGCCATTCTGTTGTGGCGTGTATGGAGCTGAGAATTCATGTGTGATGCCCAAGGTATCAAGGTATGTATCAAGGCCAGTGTTCTTGAATTCAGTGCCATTGTCACTTCTGATGTGCTTTATTTTGGCGCCAAAATTGTTCATAACTCGATTGGCGAAGCGTCTGAAGACATCCTGCACTTCAGTCTTATAAAGGATTATGTGCACCCAAGTATATCTAGAGTAATCATCAACAATGACAAAACCATAGAGGCAAGCAGAAGTAGTAAAAGTTGAGTAGTGAGTGGGACCGAAAAGATCCATGTGGAGCAGTTCGAAGGGTTGTGTAGTAGTCATGATTGTCTTCGAAGGATGTTTTGCCCTTGTCATCTTCCCTGCTTCACAGGCACCGCATAAGTGATCTTTCTTGAACTTGACGCCCTAGATGCCTATGACATGCTTCTTCTTCGCAAGGGTGTGGAGGTTCCTCATGCCAGCATGCCCAAGCCTCCAATGCCAAAGCCAGTATTCTGAAGCTTTTGCAAGAAGACATACTGCAAGTTGTGGCCCTGCTGAGAAATCTACCACGTACAGATCACCTTTCCGATACCCTTCAAACACTAGAGACTTGTCAGATTCCATTAGTACCAGGCAACGATATTTTCCAAACATTACGATCATATTCAAATCGCAAAGCATTGAGACAGACATTAAGTTGAAGCCAAGGGATTCAACAAGCATGACTTTATCCATGTGTTGATCCTTTGAGATTGCAACTCTACCTAGACCCAATACCTTACTTTTACCAGTGTCAGCAAATGTGATGTGGCTCTTATCGGATGGACGTAAGGTTGAGTCCATAAGAAGGCTTCTTTTGCCAGTCATGTGATTTGTACACCCACTGTCAATAATCCATTCTGAAGACTTTGAAGTCGCTGGTGTCGTACCCTACAGTGCAGTTAGGGGGATAGGCTTCACGAAGAGAATTGTGAAGCAGAAACATTCGACGAACCAGTGGGTTAAGAAAACTTAGATCCAGATTAGGACTAATAGGGAGAGTAGCATGCGATTTAGGAACGAAGTACATAATGATGCCATTCGGGCATTTTATCTTGCGCCCTACAAGATTTTTAAGGTCCCCAGCAATGGCATCAGAAGATTTTGTTTTTCTGCTGGAGACCTTTCCCTGCAAAAGAGAGTTAAGCTTTCTTAACCACCCACATCTTCAAGGGTGGCTTAGAAGCAATAAGTCTAAGTGCAGCATCTGAGAATTTTGGCTTTGAAGCCTTAGCAAACAGTCTAGCAGGTGGACAATAATACTCATAGGAATAAGCAGAATAATTTTTGGTCATATGAACATGACGATTCGAAGAACTGCTCTCATATTCATATGCCTGAGTATGGTTTCCCTGCAAAACATTTGCGTTAGTGTGACTCAGGTGAGTCCTCTGTTTGTATGAAGCCTTTGGACCATATGAAGCCTTTGGTCTGATGTTTGTCTTCTTCAATAAGGTGTCATGAAGACATTCACAGTAAGATTTTCCAGACACTTTTTCGGAACCCAGATCTTCTTCATAGGTAGTCCATTCCTACAGTTAGTACCAATGTACCTGGCAAACACTTCACGATTCTGATTCTTAAACAGTTTATAGTTTGCATCAAAGGATTCATCAATGATAATGGGGTTAGCACAAGTGAAGCCAGATAAATTGGATGGATCTGCTGAAAGTTCCTTTGCAGCAACCCATGTGGTTTTGGGGTACTGCTCAGGTTTCCAGTAAGAGCCATCTGCATTTATTTTCCTCACGAACCCAACACCCTCTTTCCTAGGGTTTCGGTTCAGAATCTGCTTCTTGAGGACATCACATAGTGTCTGATGTCCTTTAAGACTTTTGTACATCCCTGTTTCAAGCAATGTCTTCAACCTAGCATTCTCATCAGCAATAGCAGTGGTATCCTCAGCAGAGGAGTTAGTTACCACGTCAACAGTTGAAGATATTGGAACAATAGTAGCAGTGGAACATTCAGCAAGAGAAGTAGCATTATCACGCTCAATGCATTTAAGACATGGTGGTTCAAATCCTTCCTGAGCGGGACTGGTCCGTTCGGCGCGAAGTGACTCATTTTCTTTTTGAAGATCTTCATGAGCCGCTCTCAATTTCTCAAGTTCTTGCTTCCTTTGAAGATAATCATAGGAAAGCTTTTCATGAGTTGTTCAGAGAGTATCATGACGATCTTCAAGTTCCTGATACTTAACGTGAAGATTTTTTATGTCTTTAATTAAGGATTCAGATCGAGTCATTTCAGCACCCAACAGATCATCGCTTCTGTCTAACAGTTTTTGAATATGTTCCATGGCTTTCTGTTGTTCAGTTGCAATTTTAGCAAGTGTTTTGTAACTGGGTTTTGAATCACAATCAGAGTCATCGTCACTAGATGTTTGATAGTGAGTAGTGCGTTTGTTTACCTTGGCACCGCGTGCCATGAAGGAGTAGGTAGGAGTGGAGTAGTCCTTGTCATTTGCATCGGTGTCGGTGATGAAAT
Organism: Triticum urartu; assembly: GCF_056163025.1. NCBI lineage: Eukaryota > Viridiplantae > Streptophyta > Magnoliopsida > Poales > Poaceae > Triticum > Triticum urartu. The sequence continues at coordinate 147,453,673 of NC_141874.1, forward strand.
CATTGTCTTCAGTGTTGAAGATGGACTTGGCGACGTATGCTGTAGCCAGACTTGCAATGCCAGAATCAGACTCCTCCTCAGACTCCTCCTCTGCCTCCTCAGAAGCGGACTCCTCCTCTGAATCCATTTCCTTGCCAACAAACGCACGTGCCTTGCCAGATGAGCTCTTCTTGTGTGATGAAGACTTTGAGGAAGACTTGGAAGAAGACTTTGTGTATTTCTTCTTCTTCTTGTCGTCAGAGTCATATTCCTTGCTCTTCTTCTTCTTTCTGTTCTCATTGTCCCACTGTGGACACTCAGAGATGAAGTGTCCAGTTTTCTTGCACTTGTGGCATGTTTTCTTCTTGTAGTCATGAGCAGAAGCTTCATCATTCCTTGAGCTTGATCATGAAGACTTTCTGAAGCCTTTCTTCTTGGTGAATTTTTGGAACTTCTTCACTAGCATAGCAAGTTCCCTTCCAATGTCTTTAGGATCATCAGAACTGCTGTCAGATTCTTCTTCAGATGAGGAAACAGCTTTTGCCTTCAAGGCACGAGTTCGCGCATAGTTTGGACCGTAGATATCTCTTTTCTCAGAAAGCTGAAACTCATGTGTGTTGAGCCTCTCAAGTATGTCAGACGGATGGAGTATCTTGAAATCAGGAAGTTCTTGAATCATCAGGGCCAGAATGTCAAACGAACTATCAAGTGATCTCAGCAGCGTCTTGACGATTTCATGTTTGGTGATCTCAGTGGCGCCGAGGGCTTGAAGCTCATTTGTGATGTCAGTGAGCCGGTCAAATGTGTGCTGGATATTCTCATTGTCATTTCGCTTGAAGCGGTTGAAGAGGTTGCGAAGAACACTGATTCTTTGATCTCTCTGGGTTGAGACGCCTTCATTGACCTTGGAGAGCCAGTCCCAGACCAGCTTGGATGTCTTCAAAGCACTCACACGGCCATACTGTCCTTTTGTCAGATGACCACAGATGATACTTTTGGCAGTAGAGTCCAGTTGAGTGAACTTCTTGACATCAGCAGCAGTGACACCTTCTCCAGCCTTGGGAACGCCGTTCTCGACGACATACCATAGGTCGACGTCAATGGCTTCAAGATGCATGCGCATCTTATTCTTCCAGTAGGGATATTCAGTTCCATCGAAGACGGGGCATGCAACGGAGACTTTGATTATCCCTGCAGTCAACATAGCTAAAACTCCAGGTGGTTAAACCGAATCACACAGAACAAGGGAGCACCTCGCTCTGATACCAATTGAAAGTGCGTTATATCGACTAGAGGGGGGGGGGTGAATAGGCGATTTTTATGAAAGTCTTCAAAACATGAGAGTTATGAAGACAAACAGCGAAGAGTATGCCTATTAGTATGCAGCGGAAGTTAGATTACACTGGGCCAGCCATGGTCATGTATTCAATAGAGTGAAAGCACAATGATAAACAGCTTCAGTGTAATAAGGATCAGGTAGGAAGAAGTTATGAAGCCAAACAGATCATACTTTCACGTTGTGAAGACAAAAGGATAAAGCAAGCATGCAATGGCTTCACAATGAGTAACAGTAAGAGAAGGAAGTGAAGATAAAACCAGTGACTCGTTGAAGACAATGATATGTTGGACCAGTTCCAGTTGCTGTGACAACTGTACGTCTGGTTGGAGCGGCTAGGTATTTAAACCTTAGGACACACAGTCCCGGACACCCAGTCCTGAACACACAGTTCAGGACACCAAGTCCTCACCGTATTCTCCTTGAGCTAAGGTCACTTAGTCCTCGCTCAATCACTCTGGTAAGTCTTCAAGGTAGACTCCCAAACCTTCACAGACTTCATTCACTGGCAATCCACAATGTCTCTTGGATGCTCTGAACGCGACGCCTAACCGTCTGGAGGATTCACAATCCTCAAGTGTAATAAGTCTTCAGATCACACAGACACGAAGACTTAAGTGATGCCCAATTTACTCTGGCTTTGGGTGGTTAGGGCTTTTCTCCTCACTAGGAATTTTTCTCTCAAAGGCTTCGAGGTGGGTTGCTCTCAAACGACAAAAGCCGTGCACTGAAATCTGAGCAGCCAACCGTTTATGGTTGTGGGGGTGGGCTATTTATAGCCACTTGGCAACCCGATCTGATTTGTCCGAAATGACCCTGGGTCACTAAGGAACTGACACGTGTCTCAACGGTCAGATTTCGAACTCTCATGGCAACTTTACTTGGGCTACAAGCAAAGCTGACTTGTCCGGCTTTGGACAAGATTCGCTCTCATTGTCTTCACTCGAAGACATAGGTTTTTGATTTAGGCATCACTTCAGTCATTCTGACTGGTTCTCCTGGACCCCACTTAACAGTACGGTGGTTCCTATGACTCAACACAAAAGAAAAAGAACTACGAAAGATCTAAGTCTTCGAGCTCCATATGCTTCATAACGTGTCTTCTTTTGTCATAGTCTTCAAAGTGAATATCTTCATGTACCACCTTTGTCTTCAATGTCTTCATACATTTTTAGGGGTCATCTCCGGTAGTAAAACCGAATCAATGAGGGACTTCTACCTATGTTTTCCTGCAATTCTTACAAACACATTAGTCCCTCAACTAGGTTTGTCGTCAATACTCCAAAACCAACTAGGGGTGGCACTAGATGCACTTACACCATGAGAGTCCACCATACCTACCTATGGATTGAGTAAGATCCTTCAAGTAAGTTGTCATCGGTGCAAGCAATAAAAATTGCTCTCTAAATGTGTATGACTTATTAGTGTGGGAGAGAATAAGCTTTATACGATCATGTGATATAGAAGAAATAAAAGCGACAGACTGCATAATAAAGGTCCATATCACAAGTGGCAATATAAAGTGACGTTCTTTCGCATTAAGATTTTGTGCATCCAACCATAAAAGCGCATGACAACCTCTGCTTCCCTCTGCGAAGGGCCTATCTTTTACTTTTATCTCCTACCTTGCATAAGAGTCATGGTGATCTTCACCCTTCCTTTTTACATTTTATCCTTTGGCAAGCACAGTATGTTGGAAAGATCCTGGTATATATGGCTAATTGGATGTGAGTTTTCATGAACTATTATTGTTGACATTACCCTTGAGGTAAAACGTTGGGAGGCAAAACTATAAGCCCCAATATTTCTCCGTGTCCGATTAAAACTCCATACCCATAAGTATTGTGTCAGCAATTGTGAAAGACTATATGATAGTTGAGTATGTGGACTTACTGAAAAGCTCTTATATATTGACTCTTTCCTATGTTATGATAAATTGCAATTGCTCCAATGACTCAGATTATAGTTTGTTAGTTTTCAATGAAGTTTACGATTCATACTTGAAATTGTGATTGAATTAATACTCTAGCATAAGAAATCATATGACAAGAATTATGTAAGTTGCTGTCTAAGAATGATCATGATGCCCTCATGTCCGTATTTTACTTTTATCGACACCTCTATCTCCAAACATGTGGACATATTTATCGATTTTGGCTATCGCTTGAGGACAAGCGAGGTCTAAGCTTGGGGGAGTTGATACGTCCATTTTGCATCTTGCTTTTATATCAATATTTATTGCATTATGGACTGTTATTACACATTATGTCACAATACTTATGCATATTCTCTCTTATTTTACAAGGTTTACATAAAGAGGGAGAATGCCGGCAGCTGGGATTCTAGGCTGGAAAAGGAGCAAATATTAGAGACCTATTCTGCACAGCTCCAAAAGTGCTGAAACTTCACGGAAGATGTTTTCAGAATATATAAAAAATACTGAGTGCAAGAAGTTCACCAGGGAGGCTACACCCTGCCCACGAGGGTGGGGGCGCGCCCCCTACCTCGTGGGCCCCCTGGTGGCCCTCCGATGGCCATCTTCTACTATATGAAGTCTTTCGATGAGAAAAAAAATCAGAAGCCATCTCCTCGGACGAAACTCCGCCGCCACGAGGCGGTACCTTGGAGCATCCAATCTAGGGCTCCGGCAGAGCTGTTCTGCCGGGGAAACTTCCCTCCGGGAGGGGGAAATCATCGGCATAGTCATCACCAACGCTCCTCTCATCGGGAGAGGGCAATCTCCATCAACATCTTCACCAGCACCATCTCCTCTCAAAACCCTAGTTCATCTCTTGTATCCAATTCTTGTCTCTAAGCCTGGGATTGGTACATGTAGGTTGCTAGTAGTGTTAATTACTCCTTGTAGTTGATGCTAGTTGGTTTATTTGGTGGAAGATCATATGTTCAGATCATATATGCATATTAATACCCCTCTGATTATGAACATGATTATGCTTTGTGAGTAGTTACTTTTGTTCCTAAGGATAGGGGAGAAGTCTTGCTATTAGTAGTCATGTGAATTTGGTATTCTTTCGATATTTTGATGAGATGTATGTTGTCTCTCCTCTAGTGATGTTATGTGAATGTCGACTACATAACACTTCACCATTATTTGGGCCTAGTGGAAGGCATTGGGAAGTAATAAGTAGATGATGGGTTGCTAGAGTGACAGAAGCGTAAACCCTAGTTTATGCGTTGCTTCGTAAGGGGCTGATTTGGATCCATATGTTTCATGCTATAGTTAGGTTTACCTTAATACTTTTGTTGTAGTTGCGGATGCTTGGAATAGAGGTTAATCATAAGTGGGATGCTTGTCCAAGTAAGGACAGTACACAAGTACCGGTCCACCCACATACCAAATTATCAAAGTACCGAACGCGAATCATATGAACGTGATGAAAACTAGCTTGACGATATTCCCATGTGTCCTCGGGGGCGCTTTTCTCTATATAAGAGTTTGTCCAGACTTGTCCTTTGCTACAAAAAGGATTAAGCCACCTTGCTGCACTTTATTTACTTTTGTTACTTGTTGCTTGTTACAAATTATCCTATCACAAAACTATCTGTTACCACTTATTCTAGTACTTGCAGAGAATACCTTGCTGGAAATCGCTTATCATTTCCTTCTGCTCCTTGTTGGGTTCTGAAAGTGCGTTATATCGACTAGAGGGGGGGGGTGAATAGGCGATTTTTATGAAAGTCTTCAAAACGTGGGAGTTATGAAGACAAACAGTGAAGACTTTGCCTATTACTGTGCAACGGAAGTTAGATTACACTAGGCAAGCCATGGTCAAGTATTCAATAGAGTGAAAGCACAAAGACAAACAACTGCAGTGTAATAAGGATCAGGTAGGAAGAAGTTATGAAGCCAAACAGATCATACATTCACGTTGTGAAGACAAAAGATAGAGCAAGCATGCAATGGCTTCACAATGAGTAACAGTAAGGAAAAAGGAAGTGAAGATGAAACCAGTGACTCATTGAAGACAATGATGTGTTGGACCAGTTACAGTTGCTGTGACAACTGTACGTCTGGTTGGAGCGGCTAGGTATTTAAACCTTAGGACACACAGTCCCGGACACCAAGTCCTCACCGTATTCTCCTTGAGCTAAGGTCACATAGTCCTCACCCAATCACTCTGGTAAGTCTTCAAGGTAGACTCCCAAACCTTCACAGACTTCGTTCACTGGCAATCCACAATGTCTCTTGGATGCTCTGAACGCGATGCCTAACCGTCTGGAGGATTCACAGTCCTCAAGTGTAATAAGTCTTCAGATCACACAGACAAGAAGACTTAAGTGATGCCCAATGTTCTCTGGCTCTGGGTGGTTAGGGCTTTTCTCCTCGCTAGGAATTTTCTCTCAAAGGCTTCGAGGTGGGTTGCTCTCAAATGACAAAAGCCGTGCACTGAAATCTGAGCATCCAACCGTTTATGGTTGTAGGGGGTGGGCTATTTATAGCCACTTGGCAACCCGACCTGATTTGTCCGAAATGACCCTGGGTCACTAAGGAACTGACACGTGTCTCAACGGTCAGATTTCGAACTCTCATGGCAACTTTACTTGGGCTACAAGCAAAGCTGACTTGTCCGGCTCTGGACAAGATTCGCTCTCATTTTCTTCACTCGAAGACATAGGTTTTTGTTTTAGGCATCACTTCAGTCATTCTGACTGGTTCTCCTGGACCCCACTTAACAGTACGGTGGTTCCTATGACTCAACACAAAATAAAAAGAACTACGAAAGATCTAAGTCTTCGAGCTCCATAGGCTTCATAACGTGTCTTCTTTTGTCATAGTCTTCAATGTGAATATCTTCATATACCACCTTTGTCTTCAATGTCTTCATACATTTTTAGGGGTCATCTCTGGTAGTAAAACCGAATCAATGAGGGACTTCTACCTGTGTTATCCTGCAATTCTCACACACACATTAGTCCCTCAACTAGGTTTGTCGTCAATACTCCAAAACCAACTAGGGGTGGCACTAGATGCACTCACAATCTCCCCCTTTTTGGTGATTGATGACAAACTAGTTGAAGTTTTCAACGGGGAATATAGTCTGTGAAATTGTAAAGGATAGAGATTGTCTTCATAAGTTGCAAGGGCTCCCCCTGAAGATGTGCATATAAGTTAATTTGCTTTTGGAATGCAAATGCACATGGCAGGCTGTACTTGTGGAGATCCAATTTAGCTTATGATGACAATCCACTATGCATGTGAAAGTATATGAAGATAATGACATGCATAATGGAAAATGGACGTCTGCAGAATGAGATAAGTGCGGAATTTATCGTCGCACATGCGGAATTTATCTTCGCAAACAGGGTGGCAAACGAGTAGCAGACGACCATCGAGTTTTAGTGTTACAACTCAAAGAACCAAATGAAGCAAAAAACGAGAGTTGTAAGCACGAAGCAAAATATAGCAAAACATAAAGCACCCGCCCATACGGACCCACTTGAAGACTATCAACTCATATGCTTCTCCCCCTTTTGTCAGCGAGGACCAAAAAGGTTTGAAGACATAGAGTGTCTACTCGGTCTCAGGAGCAGCAGGGTCGTTGGAGGTGTTTGGCAGTGCAGAAGAGCTTGGAGGTGCTGAAGCAGGTGGCGGTGATGTAGCATCGTCTTCTTCATCGATGATTCTGGTAGTGACTGTGGCAGCAGATGAAGAAAACTCAGAGTCTTCAAGTGATGTTGTGTTGCGCATCACAGCCCTTCTAGGAGGTGTGGTGTCAAACTTGAAGCGCTCAGTGAAGCCATCCTCTTCAAGTTCAGCTTCAGTACATATCATTGAGAGCCCTTTCCATGTACGACGACATGTTTCATGAGTGACGAAGGCATTCTTGGTGGCAAGATTTCGAAGACGATTAACATCCACCAAGAGGCTTTTCATCTGACGCTTTAGCCAGTCGTGATGCCTATCTTGTTTTTGATGAAGGGTCACAAGAAGCTCTCGATAGTGAGAACACGAGTGCGCTTCTTGGGTCTTGAAGCAGTTGCACTATCAGTGGCTTCAGTTGAAGCAGGGTGTGGCGCACGTGTAGTGCTAGCCAAAGGATACACCCTGGAGATGGCTTCAACACCTTCATCGTTCTGAGTGAAGCTCTGGTGTTCTGCATTCTGAAGACTTATCGGGTGCTTGGCAGGCTCAGGATATATAGCTTCGGCAGAGGTATCCACATCTGGCAAGAAGATCCGATGATTTCGGGCTGAGGGCTGATACGAGATCGCAGAGTGCAGTTTGATCAGCCTCATTACCTAAGGAGCATAGAACTTCAAACCAAATAAATCTGAGCCTGACGCTACAAGTTGGCGTATGAAGAAATCCTGTGCGTTGAAGAATTTGCCATGAAGGATATAGAATATGAGAGTCTTCATTGCACCCTGAATCTTGGCATGTGGAGAGTGTCCCTTAATGGGCCAGAGAGTCCGCCGGATGATGTGATATATGGTCCTGGGCAGGTACTCAAGGTCTTCAACGAAGAACTCAGTTGGCTAGGGTGCATCATGGGGCAATGGCTTCATCATTGAGAGCATCTGACTCATATTTGGTTCAGGCCTCTGGAATATGCTCTCAATAGCTTCAGCATGTATTTGACAGCCTTCCTCGAAGAATTCGCCATGAGTGGGTAGGCCGGTGAGCTCAATGATATCAAATGCATTGGCTTCATGATGGACATTGCCGGTCATCCACTCCAGGACCCAAGTCTTCGTATCTCTGTTGTATCCTTTAATATGGAGGGTGGCATAGAACTGAAGCAGAAGCTCTTCATTCCAGTGCTCTTCATCAATGACAAACTGTAGCAGACCCACTTGCTTAAAGCAATCCAAAGCTTCCTCTAGACATGGCAGACCAGCAATGGCTTCAACCTCAAGGCGCTTGTGCGGGAAGATGCGACCTTGGTTGTATAGGATGCTTGAGTAGTAGCTGCGCTGAGGATAGCTCCAGAACCTATCTAATACAATCCTTTCCCTTGAATAGGGGTTCTTGGAGCTGTTGAAGAACGTGTTATCTGCCTTGAAGCTATTGATATCAAAGGAGCCATGTGCTGATGCAGGACCTGGGAACCTTGGAAGCCTTGGGACTGGCTTCTGGACATGAGGCCTGTGCTCAACATGATAATCAAATTGAGGACCAGCAGCAGACTCAGGAACAGAAGTGTCTGGATCAGTAGCTTCGCTGTCTGCTGAAGCTTTTGGTGGGGAGGGCTCCACATTTGCTTCAGTGTGTGTTGTGGCAGCCTCATTTTCAGCCGCCACTTGTGTAGTTGGAGGGACAAACTCAGGCACATTCTCCTGGAGAACTGCATCTTGATGGAGCGGGGGAGTGGGTTCTGGTGGTGCTTCTTCATTGTCTTCGGCTGATGCAGCCGGAATTTCTTCAGTATAGACTTGAGGCCTTGGACCTTTGCGAAGCCTGCGGAATGCAGACGACGCCTGTGGGGTTGGAGTGGGCTGGGCCTCAATGTCTTCTTCCTCTTGAGGGCGATCCGCCCATGACGCATCTTGTGCAATTGGCGTCAGAGGACGACCAATGCTGATGAGTTCACTTGTTTCAAGCTGAGGAAGGGCTGCATCATCTTGCACATTGTCCTGATGACCAATGTCTTCAGCAGCTATGGGGTCGGCTGCTGGAATATCTTCAGCTTCAGGAGCCTCTGTGGGAGCAGGCTCATGAACTGTCAGTTGTCTTTCTGCATTGGGGTGAACCATAGAGAGGGGTTCAACCATCAAGGGCTCTGTGGGAGCAGCCCGAGCTTTCTTGATCTTGCGCTTCTTCTTGCTGGGGTCAGAAGGAGAGGCTTCAGAGTGTTTCCTCTTCCTAGCTTCAGCCTCTGCATTCCGTGTCTTTTTGAGCTCTGAAGCGGTTGATCGGCTCTTTGGCTTCGAGCCAGTCATGGCGGTTGGGAAGACAATCAGAACAGCTTCTTGCCTTGGTGCCTCTGGTTCTTCCGGCTCTGAAGCTGGAACAGTCTTCTTCTTTTTCTTGGCGGCCATCTTGGGGTCAATGCTAGGACACCCAAGTGCCTTGCGCTTTTCGGCCTCATTGTAGGCTTGCACGCATCGTTCAGCCAAAGACTTCATCCGCTCACGTGAGCCCTGAGCTTCTGCATGCTTTTTCAGAAAATTTTCCTTGAGCTCATGCAACATGGTTTCGAAGCTCTTCACTTCCTGCACGCTAAGCCTGGCCATGTGCTTCTTGAACTGAGCCTTTTCATGATCAATTTTCTGCTTCAGTTCAACAATGCGCTGGGCAATGGCAAGTTCTGAAGCAATTGCGCCTTGGAAGGCGACGCTGAGGCCAACGGGCAGCTGCAGATCTTCGAAGCTGATGTCTGGTGAGGCAAACCATTCGTCGATGAAGTTGTGGATGATGGCGACATCAAAGAGAGGCAAATTGTTGAAGATTTCAGCTTCTTCTTTGCTTTTGATAAGCTGCTCTAGAGCGTCATCTCCAAGATCTTCATCGCTTGATAGATCAATGGCTTCGCTGCGCAGAATGGCAGCAGCAGTGAGCTCTTTGCCGGAGTGTGGCTGAGGCACTTTGGCCTTCTGGGGCTTGGAGATGCGGGATATGTCTTCAGACTGCACACTGACTTCAGGAGGTGCAGTTGCCAATGGCTTCGCCCTTGAGATTTTTGACGAAGGGGCCGGCTTTGAAGCTTTTGGCTTCTTCGACTGCTTTGGCTTCGGTACAGCAGGAGCTTCATCAGACTCAGAGTCAGCTGGAGGGTCATTCACGGCAGTCCCTTGGACTAGGATGTGGGTGATGAGGCCTTCAAGGTTGGCAAACGGACCGATGATATTGGGTTCGGCGTCGCGTGTGCCATCTGCCCTTGGTGCGGAGGGACCAGGGTTGAAGTCTAACCCAAATTTCTTCTTGTTCAGCTTCGCTGATTGTTGAGCAAACTGGAAGTTGCGCTTGAACAGATTGTCGTCACGACACCAGAGTAGTGACGACGGATGTGCATCATCAGGCTGTGGTCCTCGGACCATGCATGGGTAGAAGCCTTGAGCAATGGCTTCATCTCTGGTCCTGGGCATGAGATTCTTGAAACGGATGTCCCCCCATCGTCTCCTGATGGCACTTTTCTCAGCATACTCCTGGGTGACGAAGCGGTATTTGAACCATTGTTCTGCCCAATAGCGTCGAATCCATTGGATTCGAGTCTTGCGCTGCCCATAGTTCTCTTCAGGATCTGTTTTATACATTTCTGCCAGGTCTTCAGGCAGATCTTTGGAAGTTCCTTCACGTCTCTGTCTGCCCCCTTTCCTTGCTGCTGCTTCTGAAGCCATAAACTTTAACTTGAAAGGCTTCAAAACTTTCAAAGGCTTCAAAGGCTTTCTTTTACTGGACCAACAGGAACTGGCTTCAGGAGAGTTTATGTGATGTTGTAGGAATTCTGCAAATGAATGCAGACTATGAGAACCGAAGGATTCTCCCACGGACATGTACATGTGACATCATTAAGGTGCGAGGGAAGGGGAAGAGGTCATATGCATTCTCAGAAGGTTTTGAAGATTAATCAGTTTAGAAGACATTGACCTCATCGTGCGAAGACATTCACTCATAGATAAGAAGTTGGTTCCAGATTTGTACGAACCCACAGATCAGTACAAGTGAGGAATCTAACTACTTTATGAAGCACAAGTGAATATACTAGGCATGTTATGAGATGCAGATTGAGAGATCTATCTTATGTGAAGAGAAACTTCTTATGGTAGAAAGTGACAGAACCATGAGATCAAAAGAGGCTGTAAAAAGAAGTTTTATTTACCACACTTGGAACTGCTAGACGGAAGTGAGAGATCATGCCGAGCAGTTCAGTCCTCCGTGCCCTAACTTGGCGACGGAAGACACCTACGGCGACGGCGGAGAGGACGATGTCCGTGATCGGCGTGAAGACGGCATCGGAGAGGTTGCGACAGCGAAGCGCTTCGTCGCCGGCGTCGTCGAGAGCTAGCGGTGGCGCTAGGGTTCGTGCGAGGGTGGAAGAAGGAGATAATGACCGCGGTAAGTGTGAACTTATAGGCGCAGGGGCGGCACTACGCTATTACTCAGGTGCCCCTGGCGATTCGCATTTGAGTAGTACGTGGCCATCATGCGGTATTTTGGGGGCAGTTCCACATCCCACGCACGCCTGGATTGTCGGGCGGTCATTCCTACTTCTCCGGATTTTATGTGGAGGAATGAGCATTGAAAACAGACTTTATGGTTGTCTCTATATCTTCTGCTGACAAGGACGCAGTGAAGACATTCGACAGTTTCAATAGAATGCATATGACTTAGAGAGATAGAGTTTGAGATAGAAATCATAGAGAAGTTTGGGGTCCGATCACATTCACTTAGTTCAAAAGATTCAACACGAAGACATAGCTATAAGTGAATGCTGTAGAGGACAGAACACTAGCATATATATATATATCTATACAATCAACGTAGTGAAGATAATCATGAAGACATGTTCGAAGCCAAACCAAATGTGAAGACAACCAAATGTGAAAATATTGCAAGGTACGCCATGAGTGGAACACTTCAAAATAGAACGTTTGGTGGTGGCGTTACCCACCGTATAGGAAGTATTAGACCCAGACACGGCACACAATTATCGTGGCGCTCCGAAGTCAAATTCCACATTAATGTATTCACACTTAGAATGTATGTCTTCATTGAATGAAGATATACTTTACTTTGTGTGTTGCACATCTAAGTCATCAATGTGCATAAGTGTTAGGATGTGTGCCTGATCACAGGACATTTGAGGATTCCAAGATATTTAGCTCACACCGTAACTTGCAAAATCTCTTCTCATCCAAGGGCTTGGTGAAGATATCTGCCAATTGCTCTTCAGTGTTGACGTGTATGATATCAATGTCTTCCTTCACAACATGATCTCTGAGAAAGTGATGACGAATTTCAATGTGCTTTGTCTTTGAGTGCTGAACTGGGTTGTTGGCAATCTTGATGGCGCTTTCGTTATCGCAGTAAAGTGGCACTTGCTTCAGATGAATGCCATAGTCCTTGAGTGTTTGCTTCATCCACAGAAGCTGAGCGCAGCAAGATCCAGCAGCAATGTATTCAGATTCAGCAGTGGAGAGAGATACACAGTTCTGCTTCTTTGAAGACCAACATACAAGTGATCGTCCCAGAAAGTGACATGTGCCTGATGTAGACTTGCGAGCAACTTTGTCACCAGCATAATCAGCATCCGAAAATCCAACCAAATCAAACTCTGAGCCCTTGGGATACCATAATCCTAGAGTTGGGGTGTGAGCCAAATATCGAAGAATTCGCTTCACAGCTAAGTGATGTGACTCCTTTGGTGCCGCTTGAAATCGAGCACACATGCAAACACTAAGCATAATATCTGGCCTAGATGCACATAAATAAAGCAAAGAACCAATCATGGAGCGGTATACCTTTTGATCGAACTCTTTACCATTGTCGTCAGGACCTAGATGATGTTTGGCTAGCATTGGTGTTGTGAAGCCTTTGCAGTCTTGCATACCGAACTTCTTCAGGCAATCTTTGAGATACTTCTCTTGAGATATGAAGATGCCATTGCGTTGTTGTCGTATTTGAAGACCAAGGAAGAACTTCAGCCCCCCCATCATTGACATCTGATATTGCTCTTGCATCATATATCCAAACTCTTCACTGTACTTCTGATTGGTGCAGCCGAAGATAATGTCATCCACATATATTTGGCACACAAACAGTTCACCATCATATGCCTTCGTGAAAAGAGTGGGATCCAGGGAACCAGGTATGAAGCCTTTGCTCTTCAGGAAGTATTTGAGTGTGTCATACCAGGCCCTAGGGGCTTGTTTGAGGCCATACAGTGCCTTGTTGAGCTTGTATACCATGTCAGGATGTTTTGGATTTTCAAAGCCAGGTGGTTGTGCAACATACACTTCTTCTTCAATCTTGCCATTGAGAAAGGCACTTTTCACATCCATTTGATATAGAAGTATGTTATGATGATTTGCATAGGCCAGCAGTATGCGTATGGCTTCAAGCCTTGCCACAGGAGCAAATGTTTCATCGAAGTCAATGCCCTCCACTTGAGTATATCCTTGAGCAACGAGACGAGCTTTGTTTCTGACAACTTGACCATGCTCATCTTGCTTGTTGCGGTATATCCATTTGGTGCCTATTATGTTGTGCTTTCGTGGATCAGGACGCTTAACCAGTTCCCATACATTATTCAGCTCAAACTGTTGAAGCTCTTCTTGCATAGCTTGAATCCATTCAGGTTCCATGAAGGCTTCTTCAACTTTCTTGGGTTCTGATATTGAGACGAATGCGAAGTGCCCACAGAAATTTGCTAGCTGAGTTGCCCTTGAACGAGTGAGTGGACCAGGTGCATTGATGCTGTTAATTATTCTGTTAATCTGCACTTCATTTGCAACACGAGGATGTACAGGGCGAAGACTTTGCTCTTGCTGATCTGTGTTGTTGTTGGGAGGAATGTCTTTAGGCTCAGCATTGTCTTCATGGTGATCAGGTGCTGAGATGATAAGTTCTTCTTCAGGATGAGCTTCAGAAGGTATAATCTCTCCAGTTCCCATAAGCTTGATTGATTCACTAGCTGGAACTTCATCTAGCACATTTTGCAGTTGCTCTCTTTGTGAACCATTTGTCTCATCGAACCGCACATCCACTGTTTCAACAACTTTGTAATGAAAGAGGTTGAAGACTCTGTAGGAGTGCGAATCCTTTCCATATCCTAGCATAAAGCCCTCATGTGCTTTTGGTGCAAACTTTGAGGTGTGGTGTGGGTCCTTGATCCAACACCTTGAGCCAAATACTCTGAAGTAACTGACATTTGGCTTCTTGCCAGTTAGGAGTTCATAAGATGTCTTGTTCAGAAGCTTGTGAAGATAAACACGATTGATTGTATGGCATGCAGTGTCAATGGCTTCAGTCCAGAATTTTCTTGGAGTCTTGTATTCATCTAGCATCGTTCTGGCCATCTCAATGAGTGTTCTGTTCTTGCGTTCGACGACGCCATTCTGCTGTGGCGTGTACGGAGCTGAGAATTCATGTGTGATGCCCAAGGTATCAAGATATGTATCAAGGCCAGTGTTCTTGAATTCAGTGCCATTGTCACTTCTGATGTGCTTTATCTTGGCGCCAAAATTGTTCATAGCTCGATTGGCGAAGCGTCTGAAAACATCCTGCACTTCAGTCTTGTAAAGGATTATGTGTACCCAAGTATATCTAGAGTAATCATCAACAATGACAAAGCCATAGAGGCAAGCAGTAGTAGTAAAAGTTGAGTAGTGAGTGGGACCGAAAAGATCCATGTGGAGCAGTTCGAAGGGTTGAGTAGTAGTCATGATTGTCTTCAAAGGATGTTTTGCCCTTGTCATCTTCCCTGCTTCACAGGCACCGCATAAGTGATCTTTCTTGAACTTGACGCCCTCGATGCCTATGACATGCTTCTTCTTCGCAAGGGTGTGGAGCTTCCTCATGCCAGCATGCCCAAGCCTCCGATGCCAAAGCCAGCATTATGAAGCTTTTGCAAGAAGACATACTGTAAGTTGTGGCCCTACCGAGAAATCTACCACATACAAATCATCTTTCCGATACCCTTCAAACAGTAGAGACTTGTCAGATTCCATTAGTACTAGGCAACGATATTTTCCAAACATTACGATCATGTTTAAATCGGAAAGCATTGAGACAGACATTAAGTTGAAGCCAAGGGATTCAACAAGCATGACTTTATCCATGTGTTGATCCTTTGAGATTGCAACTCTACCTAGACCCAATACCTTACTTTTACCAGTGTCAGCAAATGTGATGTGGCTCTTGTCGGATGGACGTAAGGTTGAGTCCATAAGAAGGCTTCTTTTGCCAGTCATGTGATTTGTACACCCACTGTCAATAATCCATTCTGAAGACTTTGAAGGTGCTGGTGTCGTACCCTACAGTGCAGTTAGGGGGATAGGCTTCACGAAGAGAATTGTGAAGCAAAAACATTTGACGAACCAATGGGTTATGAAAACTTAGATCCAGATTAGGACTAATAGGGAGAGTAGCATGCGATTCAGGAACGAAGTACATAGTGATGCCATTCGGGCATTTTATCTTGCGCCCTACAAGATTTTTAAGGTCCCCGGCAATAGCGTCAGAAGATTTTGTTTTTCTGCTGGAGACCTTTCCCTGCAAAAGAGAGTTAAGCTTTTTTAACCACCCACATCTTCAAGGGTGGCTTAGAAGCAATAAGTCTAAGTGCAGCATCTGAGAATTTTGGCTTTGAAGCCTTAGCAAACAGTCTTGCAGGTGGACAATAGTACTCATAAGAATAAGCAGAATAATTTTTGGTCATATGAACATGATGGTTCGATGAACCGCTCTCATATTCATATGCCTGAGTATGGTTTCCCTGCAAAACATTTGCGTTAGTGTGACTCAGGTGAGTCCTCTAATTGTATGAAGCCTTTGGTCTGAGGTTTGTCTTCTTCAAGTGAGGTGTCATGAAGACATTCACAGGAAGATTTTCGAGACACTTTTTCGGAACCCAGATCTTCTTCATAGGTGGTCCATTCCTGCAGTTAGTACCAATGTACCTGGCAAACACTTCACCATTCTGATTCTTAAACAGTTTATAGTTTGCATCAAAGGATTCATCAATGATAATGGGGTTAGCACAAGTGAAGCCAGATAACTTGGATGGATCTGCTAAAAGTTCCTTTGCAGCAACCCATGTGGTTTTGGGGTACTGCTCAGGTTTCCAGTAAGAGCCATCTGCATTTATTTTCCTTGCGAACCCAACACCCTCTTTCCTAGGGTTTTGATTCAGAATCTGCTTCTTGAGGACATCACATAATGTCTGATGTCCTTTAAGACTTTTGTACATCCCTGTTTCAAGCAATGTCTTCAACCTAGCATTCTCATCAGCAATAGCAGTGGTATCCTCAGCAGAGGGGTTAGTTACCACATCAACAGTTGAAGATATTGCAACAGCAGTAGCAGTGGAACATTCAGCAACAGAAGTAGCATTATCACGCTCAATGAATTTAAGACATGGTGGTTCAAATCCTTCCTGAGTGGAACTGATCTGTTCGGCGCGAAGTGACTCGTTTTCCTTTTGAAGATCTTCATGAGCCGCTCTCAATTTCTCAAGTTCTTGCTTCCTTTGAAGATAATCATAGGAAAGCTTTTCATGAGTTGTTGAGAGAGTATCAAGGCGATCTTCAAGTTCTTGATACTTAACGTGAAGATTTTTTATGTCTTCAATTAAGGATTCAGATCGAGTCATTTCAGCACCCAACAGATCATCGCTTCTGTCTAACAGTTTTTGAATATGTTCCATAGCTTTCTGTTGTTCAGTTGCAATTTTAGCAAGTGTTTTGTAGCTGGGTTTTGAATCACAGTCAGAGTCATCGTCACTAGATGTTTGATAGCGAGTAGTGCGTGTGTTTACCTTGGCACCGCGTGCCATGAAGCAGTAGGTAGGAGTGGAGTCGTTCTTGTCATTTGTGTCGGTGTCGGTGATGCAGTCATTGTCTTCAGTGTTGAAGATGGACTTGGCGACGTATGCTGTAGCCAGACTCGGAATGCCAGAATCAGACTCCTCCTCAGACTCCACCTCTGCCTCCTCAGAAGCGGACTCCTCCTCTGAATCCATTTCCTTGCCAACAAACGCACGTGCTTTGCCAGATGAGCTCTTCTTGTGTGATGAAGACTTTGAGGAAGACTCGGAAGAAGACTTTGAGTATTTCTTCTTCTTCTTATCGTCAGAATCATATTCCTTGCTCTTCTTCTTCCTTCTGTTCTCATTGTCCCACTGTGGACACTCAGAGATGAAGTGTCCAGTTTTCTTGCACTTGTGACATGTTTTCTTCTTGTAGTCATGAGCAGAAGCTTCATCATTCCTTGAGCTTGATCGTGAAGATTTTCTGAAGCCTTTCTTCTTGGTGAATTTTTGGAACTTCTTCACTAGCATTGCAAGTTCCCTTCCAATGTCTTCAGGATCATCAGAACTGCTGTCAGATTCTTCTTCAGATGAGGAAACAGCTTTTGCCTTCAAGGCACGAGTTCGCCCATAGTTTGGACCGTAGATATCTCTTTTCTCAGAAAGCTGAAACTCATGTGTGTTGAGCCTCTCAAGTATGTCAGACGGATGGAGTATCTTGAAATCAGGACGTTCTTGAATCATCAGGGCTAGGATGTCAAACGAACTATCAATGATCTCAGCAGCGTCTTGACGACTTCATGTTTGGTGATCTCAGTGGCACCGAGGGCTTGAAGCTCATTTGTGATGTTAGTGAGCCGGTCAAATGTGTGCTGGACATTCTCATTGTCATTTTGCTTGAAGCGGTTGAAGAGGTTGCGAAGAACACTGATTCTTTGATCTCTCTGGGTTGAGACGCCTTCATTGACCTTGGAGAGCCAGTCCCATACCAGCTTGGATGTCTTCAAGGCACTCACACGGCCATACTGTCCTTTTGTCAGATGACCACAAATGATATTTTTGGCAGTAGAGTCCAGTTGAGTGAACTTCTTGACATCAGCAGCAGTGACACCTTCTCCAGCCTTGGGAACACCGTTCTCGACGACATACCATAGGTCAACGTCAATGGCTTCAAGATGCATGCGCATCTTATTCTTCCAGTAGGGATATTCAGTTCCATCGAAGACGGGGCACGTAGCGGAGACTTTGATTATCCCTGCAGTCGACATAGCTAAGACTCCAGGTGGTTAAACCGAATCACACAGAACAAGGGAGCACCCTGCTCTGATACCAATTGAAAGTGCGTTATATCGACTAGAGGGGGGGTGAATAGGCGATTTTTATGAAAGTCTTCAAAACGTGGGAGTTATGAAGACAAACAGCGAAGACTTTGCCTATTACTGTGCAGCGGAAGTTAGATTACACTAGGCAAGCCATGGTCAAGTATTTAATAGAGTTAAAGCACAAAGACAAACAGCTGCAGTGTAATAAGGATCAGGTAGGAAAAAGTTATGAAGCCAAACAGATCATACATTCACGTTGTGAAGACAAAAGATAGAGCACGCATGCAATGGCTTCACAATGAGTAACAGTAAGGAAAAAGGAAGTGAAGATGAAACCAGTGACTCGTTGAAGACAATGATGTGTTGGACCAGTTCCAGTTGCTGTGAAAACTGTACGTCTGGTTGGAGCGGCTAGGTATTTAAACCTTAGGACACACAGTCCCGGACACCCAGTCCTGAACACGCAGTTCAGGACACCAAGTCCTCACCGTATTCTCCTTGAGCTAAGGTCACATAGTCCTCGCCCAATCACTCTGGTAAGTCTTCAAGGTAGACTCCCAAACCTTCACAGACTTCGTTCACTGACAATCCACAATGTCTCTTGGATGCTCTGAACGCGACGCCTAGCCGTCTGGAGGATTCACAGTCCTCAAGTGTGATAAGTCTTCAGATCACACAGACAAGAAGACTTAAGTGATGCCCAATGTTCTCTGGCCTTGGGTGGTTAGGGCTTTTCTCCTCGCTAGGAATTTTCTCTCAAAGGCTTCGAGGTGGGTTGCTCTCAAACGACAAAAGCCGTGCACTGAAATCTGAGCAGCCAACCGTTTATGGTTGTAGGGGGTGGGCTATTTATAGCCACTTGGCAACCCGACCTGATTTGTCCGAAATGACCCTGGGTCACTAAGGAACTGACACGTGTCTCAACGGTCAGATTTCAAACTCTCATGGCAACTTTACTTGGGCTACAAGCAAAGCTGACTTGTCCGGCTCTGGACAAGATTCGCTCTCATTGTCTTCACTCGAAGACATAGGTTTTTGTTTTAGGCATCACTTCAGTCATTCTGACTGGTTCTCCTGGACCCCACTTAACAGTACGGTGGTTCCTATGACTCAACCCAAAATAAAAAGAACTACGAAAAATCTAAGTCTTTGAGCTCCATAGGCTTCATAACGTGTCTTCTTTTGTCATAGTCTTCAATGTGAATATCTTCATATACCACCTTTGTCTTCAATGTCTTCATACATTTTTAGGGGTCATCTCTGGTAGTAAAACCGAATCAATGAGGGACTTCTACCTGTGTTATCCTGCAATTCACACACACACATTAGTCCCTCAACTAGGTTTGTCGTCAATACTCCAAAACCAACTAGGGGTGGCACTAGATGCACTTACAGGTTCGACACTCTTACTTATCGAAAGGACTATGATAGATCCCCTATACTTGTGGGTCATCAGCCGCTGCCGCCCGGGTTCCCGTACCCGCAGCAGCCGCCGGCCCCTCCGCAGCCCCTTCCCGAGCAGCAGCAGCAGCGCCGCGGGGGGCGCCGTGGCCGAGGCGGTCGCAAGCCGCAGCAGCAGCAGCAGCCGGCTGCGCTCGGTAGGGTACCGCGCCACCACCACCAGCAGCTCCCACCGGCGCCCTGGCAGGCCGGCCAGAACCCCTGGACCGGGGTTGTGCACTCGTACTCCATGCCTATCCCACGTGCCCCCGTTCCGGGCCTCTTCGGCACCCACCCTGCCGCTCATCAGGTGCTTCATGCGGCCCCTCAGCTGTACCCGCCCGTGCCGCTCTACGACCCCTCCGCGGCCTATGGGCTGTCCTCGGTCGGTGGGTACGTGGCGCCACTGCCTCAGCCGGCGCCGTCCGCCCCAGCTCTTCCGCCGGCACCTTGGGACCCCGCGCTCCTAGCGGCCCTCCACACCGCCCCCACGCCGCAACAGTACATTGGCGGTGGCGACTGGTATATGGACACCGGAGCCACGGCTCACATGGCCGCCAACCCTGGTAACCTTCTTGCCGCTCACCCCGTTCACACCGCTGCTCGCATTACCATGGGTGACGGTTCTTCCATGCCTATTACTCATGTCGGCCATGCTGCTTTTCCTTCTAACTCCATGCTGTTATATCTTTCTAACGTACTTGTCTCTCATGACATCATTAAAAATCTTGCTTCCGTTTGTTCTCTTACATGTGAAAATCTAGTTACCGTTGAATTTGACATGTTTGGCTTTTCTGTTAAGGATGCCCGTGCACGGATGGTGCTCCACCGATGTGACAGCCCCGACGAGCTCTACCCGGTCCACTCATCTACTTCCTCTGCCGCTGCACCCATGGCGCTTTCCGCCAGAGTGGACCTTTGGCGCGCCCGTCTCGGTCATCCCAACACCGCCACCCTTCGTCATATTCTTCGGAGTTTTTCATTCACGTGTAATAAGATCGACGATCACACTTGTCATGCTTGTCGTCTCGGCAAACATGTTCGTCTTCCTTTTAGCAATTCCTCGCATGTCGCATCATACCCGTTTGAGTTAATTCATAGTGATGTTTGGACCTCTCCTGTTGCAAGTAACACGGGCTATCTTTAGTATCTTGTCATCCTTGATGATTTTTTGCACTATGTGTGGACCTTCCCGTTGCGGCGAAAGTCGGACTCTATTGCCACTCTCACCTCTTTCTACTCCTATGTCTCCATGCAGTTTGGACGTCCCGTTCATGCGTTGCAAACAAACAACGGGAAGGAGTTTGATAACCTTACGATCCGCAACCTTCTCGCCACACACGGCATGATTTTTCGTCTCACTTGCCCGTACACTTCACAACAAAACGGCCGCGCTGAGTGCGTGCTTCGCACTCTTAATGACTGTGTTCACACCCTCCTCTTTCACGCCAACGTGCCACCATGTTTTTGGCCCGACGCGCTAGCCACCGCATCACTACTCGTCAACATTCGTCCTTGTCGCACTCGCGGGAACATCGCTTCCACTACCCCTCACAAGCTCGCACCTCGGTCTGTGGCCTGCATCTTTCTCGGCTATCCCCCCAACACCAAAGGCTACCGCTGCTATGATCCTATCTCACATCGGGTGCTCATTTCACAACATGTTTACTTTGATGAGATGGTTTTTCCGTTCCAGCAGGTACCTTCGGATGTTACGGCTTTGCTCGCTCCCGGTGATGGCCGCCCACGTGCTTCTCTTGGGCCACCTCCCAGCTTTGAGGGTGCCCCCCGCGCCACGGGTCGAGTTTCTCCCTGGTTGGCTGCCCTGGGGGCTGCACCTTCCTCGGCGCCCGCGGCCCCGCCGGCGGCGGCCTCGCCCGCGGCCTCGGAGGAGGCGGGCTCTTCCTCATCGTCACCCGTCTCCGCTCCGGACCCGCTGCCTTGTCCGATGACTCGCTCTCGGGCTGGCACCCTCCGCCCGAGCACACGGTACCCCAGCGATGAGTACCTTCTCGCTGCTTCCGTCTCTGAGCCGTCCCCTCTTCCATCGTCAGCTCAAGCCGCCCTTCGGGATCCTCATTGGCTTGCTGTGATGCAGGAAGAGTTCGACGCGCTCCAGTGGAACCGTACCTGGCAGCTCATCCCTCGGCCGCCCCGTGCCAACATCATCATGGGCAAGTGGGTCTTTCGGCACAAGACTCGTCCGGACGGTACTCTCGAGCTATAAAGCTCGTTGGGTGGTTCGGGGCTTTCGACAACGCGCGAGCGTGGACTTCACCGACACATTTGCCCCGGTTGTTAAACCAGGCACGATCCGCGCCGTGCTCCAGCTAGCCGTGTCTCGCGCTTGGCCTGTGCATCAGTTGGATGTGTCCAACGCCTTCTTGCATGGTCACCTCGCTGAGCAGGTGTTCTGTGAGCAACCCATCGGCTTCGTCGACGCCACGTATCCAGATCATGTGTGCTTGCTCTCCCGTTCTCTTTACGGGTTGAAGCAGGCACCTCGGGCCTGGTACCAGCGCATCGCCGCCTTCCTGTAGACGCTCGGATTTACATTGACTCTCTCCGATGCGTCCCTCTTCATGTATCATCACAGAGTTGACACTGCCTACTTGCAGATGTACGTCGATGACATCATTCTGACGGTATCCACTGTCGCGCTCCTCCAGCGGCTAACTGCTCGTCTTCGCGATGAGTTTGCCCTGAAGGACTTGGGTCTCCTGCATTACTTCCTTGTCATTGAGGTGGTTCGACGGCCTGATGGGTTCTTCCTACACCAGCAGCGCTACGCCCATGACCTTCTCGATCGAGCTGGCATGCTTAATTGCAAGCCCGCTCCTACGCCTGTCGACACCAAGGCCAAGGTTTCCGCTTTGGAGGGTTCGTCTGCATCTGATGCGGCCTTCTACCGCTCCATTGTGGGTGCTTTGCAGTACCTGACCCTGACGCGCCCCGACTTGCAGTATGCTGTTCAGCAGGTCTGTCTCCACATGCATGCTCCGCGCGACTCCCACTAGACTCTGGTGAAGCGTATCCTCCGATACATACGCGGCACCCAGTCTTTGGGACTTACGCTGACGGCCTCCGCTTCCACCTACCTCGTCGCCTGTTTTGATGCGGACTGGGCCGGCTGCCCGGACACACGGTGCTCCACCTCGGGGTACTGTGTCTACCTTGGGTCGTCCCTGATCTGTTGGTCCTCCAAGCGACAGCCCACTGTGTCCCGCTCGAGTGCCGAGGCTGAGTATCGAGCAATGACTAACGTCGTTGCTGAATGCTCTTGACTCCGTCAGCTGCTTCAGGAGTTGCTTTGTGATGTTCACAAGGCCACGCTCGTCTACTGCGACAATGTCTCCGCCGTCTACCTCTCCGCCAACCCGGTCCATCATCGTCGAACGAAGCATATTGAGCTCGATATACACTTCGTTCGTGAGCAGGTGGCTCTTGGGCACATCCGGATCCTCCACGTCCCGACGGCACAACAGTTTGCCAACGTCATGATGAAAGGACTGCCTACTTCTATTTTCGAGGAGTTCAGGTCCAGTCTTTGCGTCTCCGGTGACGCTTCGACTACGAGGGGTGTTGAATATATGGTTCGTGCATGTATATTGTATAGCCTGACCCACCTCCTAGTCTTTGTATAGTTGAGGTTGTGGTCCACCTTGTATTCCATATATACGTGCACTATGCACCGATTAATACATCGTGAAGCATTGCCAAAAACCCTTGTCTCCAACACAAGCCTTGCAGACGCAGCGAGACGCCGCGAGGCTGCGCGGCGGGACCGCGGGAGACGGCGGAGGATGTCCGCGACCACGTCGTCGGGTAGCAGCAGCTTAATTGCTGCTTCCATATGCATGTCCCTTCCTTGATCACACGTCGCTCTTGTTGGACGACCACCTGATCAAATACAACGCCTCGCCGATTCTGAAGCACACGTGAAGATCGATACAGCCCCGGCGCTGATCGAACTAGCTAGCACACACACGAGACACAACACGGCGACACACGAGTATATATATAGCTCCAAATTAAGGCAGACTAGTACATAGATGAATCGGTGACCGATCCTAGTCCGATTCGGACGGGACGTAGACTGTCAGTTTGTTTAGGAGAGAAAAAAACGTGGACTCTCAGTTAATTCCAACCATAACGTGAAAAAATTTGCCCTCTTATTCCCTCTAATCTCTAATCTGAACAGATACTATCCATTATTTGTCATATCTAAAAAAATGACAGAAACATTTGATTGAAGCCAAGCACACAACGTGGATGATAAACGTCTTTTTTAATCTGGAAATGATAAGTACCTGACGTCTAGTACGAGCACGTGACAAATCGAATGTTTTTAATGACAATTCCAATAACGCAAGGATGGCAGGTTAGGCACACACACGGTATTTTTCTGTTGAAAAATAAACTAAAGCAGAAATTTGTCATGCTTGTCAATTAAAGTTATCATCTACACGTCACTAAACTTGCTCTCAAAAATGTTTGATTTGCCATGCACTCGTATCTGACGTCCAGTTTTTCAACTAATAATTTAGTCAAATGATTGTGCTCCTATTGCTCCTATGTGTATGTCATCTCTCCGACTCAGCAAACACAACTAACTGCCTACTTACATTTTCTTTTTTTGCGATTACAGGATCCAAGCGGAGACTGTCATATTACTCAAGGGAAAAAAATGATATCTTTTCTTTCCCCTCTCGTAAGGCGACTAGAGAAAGCCTTTCTCCCCTTGATCTTCACTGGCGATCCTGTGGATTCGCCTCCCCTCCGTCTCCGCTCTTACTATTAGGGAAAACCTTAAACACAGAAACTTGCCAGTAGCATAGGTCAAAAAGAAGCGCTACTGCTATTTACCACTAGCGCCTGGCAAACAAACGCGCTGCAGCTAAGGTAGTAGCAGTAGCGCGTCTACAGAAAGAAGCGCTACTACTACAATTCCCATACTGTTCTCGGCAGGCTAGAAATACTAGTAGCGAGCTGGTGCAAAGCACGCTGCTGCTAAGATGGTTGTAGCAGCGTGTTTTATGCGGAAATCTCTACTGCTAATAAAAATAAAATAAAATGAAAAACATATAGAAAAGTAAATGAAAATGAAAGAAATAGAAAAGGGGAAAGGAAAAAAATAAAATGTGAAGGAAAATAAAAGAAAAATAAAAATAAAGAAGAAAGGCGTAGCAGTAGGGTGCTTTCAGGACAAGCGCTATAGCTAATGCAGCAGTAGCGAGTTTTGTTAGCCAGCGCTACCGCTATTTTTACTTAACCCCCCGCGCCCCCCCCCCCCCTCGGCCACTTCCCCCAAACCCTCCTCGAAGTGCTGTCGCCGCCGCCGTCGCCCTACATCGTCGTCGGCCACCGCGCGCTCTCCCGTCGCCCTCCGCTGCCCTCGATGGCCGCCGTTGTCGTTGCTCTCCGCCGCACCAGAGCCCCGACCCGGACCTCGACGTCTTGTGCCCCTCCCTCGGCCGCTCCGTCTCCTCCTGCTCCTAACTCCGCCGGTGCCCGAGGTGAGCACGCCTACACCTCCTCCTCCTCCCCTACCTCTGGCTAGCTAGGATTCCTAGGGTTCATCAAATTAGCTACTACTTGTAGATGCTTAAGTAGTTATATAGTTGTTGTGCACCCAATGTAGTTAAGTAAATATAATTGTAAACTAGATGTTAATTAGGACAGTAGTTGTAGATGCTTAAGTAGTTTTTAGGACAAATTGCTAGGGTTCCTCAATGGGTGCTTAAGTAGTTGTAGATGCTTAAGTACCTAGCTAGAGTTCATCTAATTAGTTAGTACTTGTAGATGCTTAAGAACTAGGGGGTAGGGTTTAACTAGATGTTAATTAAGGCAGTAGTGTTTAGTTTAGAGAGAAAAATTCAACATAGTTTTTTTACTATTTTTTAGTAAGTGTTTAATAGAATTAGTAAGAAAATTAATAGAACTAGTTGAACTAGTTTATTTTTAGTAAGAACTAGTTTATTTTTATTTAAAGTGTTTAGTTGAACTAGTTGAATTAATAGAACTAGTTTATTTTTAGTAAGAAAATTTAGGTATATGGGATTTGATGATCTAATTAAAATTTTACTATAGGACTAGTTTATTTTTAGTAAGAAAATTAATAGAACTAGTTTCTTTTTAGGTGTATTTAACAAAATTCTAGGTTGATTCATTTTGAAGTGGACATGTCACATTTGTTGTTATTTTTTTAGTTAAAGCAATTATTTCTGCATCGACGTCGACGATGCCTATCCCACATCCTCGTCGTCGACTCGACGGAGGAGGCTTGCTTGATCAGAGGGGCCATGTCCGGCACTGGGCTCCGCCGGGCTGGTACTGGGAGGTGCTACCTTCCGGGGGGCGCAGCTTGGTGAGGAGCCAGTCCGTCGTTGACCCGAACCTTTTTTGGTGGCGGTCGCGTGAGCCAGTGATGGTGCGGAGGCTTGAGGACCCCCGGAGGTGGTACGTCACCGTGTCAGCGAGGAGGACGAGCACGTCCGTCGCTACATGGTTGCATTGGAGGGCAGGTTCTCCAATACCTGGCAGGGGTAATCTATGCATAGGGGTTGCTGCACGTTCTCGTCTTTGTTTCTCTGGTAGAAATTTTGGGGCACTCTTTGAAGTTCTTTGTGTTGGATTGAGTATTATGAATCTGAAATTGTTTGATGCGTATCGTATAATCAACTCGCGGATACTCGCGGTGACATTAGAGCATCTAGGTGACATTAGAGTTGGTTGATGTGTATCTTATGGTGTTATTTTAGTACAAACTCTTGGTTAGATCGATCGGAAAGAATAGCTTGGTGTTATTTTAGTACGAACTCTAGGATAGATTGATTGGAAAGAATAGCTTTGAGGTGGTTTCGTACCCTATAAAAAATTTCGTCCTATGCTCTCCGCTAGATAGGAACTTTGGAGTGATTCTTCATTGCACGTTGAGGGATGGTTCATTTCAAATTTGCACTATTTTCTTCTTCTCTACATGCAAGAGGAAACAAAACATGGAAATAGAACGAGCTCATGGTTTTGCGGTGCGTTTTTGCATGATGGAGAAATTGTAACAGTAACCCAGTTCTTGAATGATTTGTAACACCCACGATGCGGCTATATCTCCCACGTGTCGGAGCACGACTTAGAGGCATAACCGCATTGTAGGCATGTCGCAAGAGGGGTAATCTTTACACATCCCATGTACTGAATATGAAAGGGATAAAGAGTTGTCTTACAACTGCCACTTCACACAATACATGAATATAGCATTACATCATCCAGAATACAATCAAGGTCCGACTACGGAACCAAATAAAAGAAGACCACCCCTAATGCGAAAGATCCCCGATCGCCCCGGCTGGGCTCCACTACTGATCAATTAGAAACAAAACTACACAATGAACACGATCTTCATCGAGCTCCTCCTTGAGCTCGGTTGCGTCACCAGCACGGTTATCATCGGCACCTGCAACTGTTTGAAGTAATCTGTGAGTCACGGGGATTCAGCAATCTCACACCCTCGCGATCAAGACTATTTAAGCTTATGGGTAGGGAAAAGGTAATGAGGTGGAGCTGCAGCAAGCACTAGCATATATGGTGGCTAACTTACGCAAATGAGAGCGAGAAGAGAAGCAAAGCACAGTCGTGAACTAGAAGTGATCAAGAAGTGATCCTGAAACTACTTACGTCAGACATAACACAAGAACCGTGTTCACTTCCCGGACTCCGCCGGAAAGGGACCATCATGGCTACACACGCGGTTGATGCATTTTAATTAAGTTACGTGTCAAGTTCTCTACAACCGAATATTAACAAATTCCCATCTGCCCATAACCGCGGGCACGGCTTTCGAAAGTTCTAAACCCTGCAGGGGTGTCCCAACTTAGCCCATCACAAGCTCTCACGGTCAACGAAGGATATTCCTTCTCCCAGGAAGACCCGATCAGACTTGGAATCCCGGTTACAAGACATTTTGACAATGGTAAAATAAGACCAGCAAAGCCACCCGATGTGCCGACAAATCCCGATAGGAGTCACACGTATCTCGTTCTCAGGGCAACACCGGATGAGACTAGCTACGAGTAAAAACCAACCCTCAAGTTTCCCCGAGGTGGCCCCGCAGGCAGCTCGGTTCAGACCAACACTCAGAGGAGCACTGGCCCGGGGGTTTAAAATAAGATGACCCTTGAGTCTGCAGAACCCAAGGGAAGGTATATGGTGGTAGGTAGGCAAATGGTAAAACCAAGGTCGGGCCTTGCCGGAGGAGTTTTATTCAAAGCGAACTGTCAAGGGGTTCCCATAACACCCAACCACGTAAGTAACGCAAAATCAAGGAACATAACACCGGTATGATCCGGAGAGGGTACTTGGCAGCATGCACGTGGTGGGTAGTTGTACACAATCGTTGTCGGACTTGACGGGTTCGAGGTCTCCGGGTGTAGTGATACTTGGCGTCCCATCGTGTAGTCATTTGTCGTAGTCGGACTTGACAAAAATGCACACCGGCTGTAGTCGTACACGTTCGTTCAGAGAGGTACTTGATGACTCCAACGTCTTCGGGGCGACGGTAGTGGTACACACGAGGGTAGACAAACTTGACGGATCTGAGGGCTCCGGACGTCGTGGTACTTGTCGATCCGGGTCTTGAGACATACTAGGCATCGGTGCCTTCGAGGAACTCGGCGTGTCCAAAACATAGCGGAACAAGGTCCTGGTTGCGGTCGTGTGAACGTTCAGTGAAGACGAACTTGCCGGTCTTGCCGAACTGAAGGGGCACTTGGCGTTTTGCAATCCGATGTCCAGGGTCAAACATGTAGTCGTTCTTTGCGATGGAGTCGACCTTGACGTGTCCAGGGAACGCTCAGGTCGATGGATGTTTTTGGTCTTGCGGTTCAGAAGCCGGTACAAAGAGCTGCGGTTCATGGCGCTGGTCATGGAGGTTGGGGCGGTACTGCGGTGGCCTGCACTGCAGCAGCAGAAGAAGAAGGAGGCACGGTAGAGGCGAGGGCACATGCAGCAGCGGCTGGATGGACTTGGTGCAGCGGAGGTTTCCCGCAGTTGACAGAGCGGGGCTTGACGGGTCACGGCGAGGGACTCGGCGACGGGGACTGCCAGAACTGCTGCTGGTGGCGCTCGACGTCCCTGGCGAAGCAGCGGCCGAGGAGGTCCTGTGCACGTCACTTCCCGGACTCTGCCGGAAAGGGACCATCACGGCTACACACGCGGTTGATGCATTTTAATTAAGTTACGTGTCAAGTTCTCTACAACCGGATATTAACAAATTCCCATCTGCCCATAACCACGGGCACGGTTTTCGAAAGTTCAAAACCCTGCAGGGGTGTCCCAACTTAGCGCATCACAAGCTCTCACGGTCAACGAAGGATATTCCTTCTCCCAGGAAGACCCGATCAGACTCACAATCCTGGTTAAAAGACATTTCGACAATGGTAAAACAAGACCAGCAAAGCCACCCGATGTGCCGACAAATCCCGATAGGAGCCGCATGTATCTCGTTCTCAGGGCAACACCGGATGAGATTAGCTACGAGTAAAAACCAACCCTCAAGTTTCCCCGAGGTGGCCCCGCAGGAAGCTTAGTTTGGACCAACACTCAGAGGAGCACTGGCCCGGGGGGGTTTAAAATAAGATGACCCTTGAGTCTGTAGAACCCAAGGGAAGGTATATGGTGGTAGGTAGGCAAATGGTAAAACCAAGGTCGGGCCTTGCTGGAGTAGTTTTATTCAAAGCAAACTGTCAAGGGGTTCCCATAACACCCAACCGCGTAAGGAACGCAAAATCAAGGAACATAACACCAGTATGACGGAAACTAGGGCGGCAAGAGTGGAACAAAACACCAGGCATAAGGCCGAGCCTTCCACCCTTTACCAAGTATATAGATGCATTAATTAAATAAGAGATATTGTGATCTCCCAACAAATATCCATGTTCCAATAAGGAACAAACTCCAATCTTCACCTGCAACTAGCAATGCTATAAGAGGGGCTGAGCAAAGCGGTAACATAGCCAAACAACGGTTTGCTAGGACAAGGTGGGTTAGAGGCTTGACATGTCAATATGGGAGGCATGATATAGCAAGTGGTAGGTATCGCGGCATAGCAATAGAGGGAGCAACTAGCAAGCAAAGATAGAAGTGATTTCAAGGCTATGTTCATCTTGCCTGAGATCCCGCAAGGAAGAAGAACGAGTCCATGAAGAAGACAAACGGACGTAGTCGAACGGATCCTCACAAACGCGACATTAACAAAACTAACCCGAAGAAGCAACACCGGAAAGAAGGAAACAACATAGTAAACAACCATCACATAAACATGGCATGATGCACAACCAAGTATGACGCATGTCCGGTTTAATGAAGCATGGCATGGCAAAGTGCAACAAACAACACTACAAATTAAGTGGAGCTCAATATGCCACGGAGTTGCATATTGAAGAAAACACCACATGACTTATTTAGTCCTCTCTCGTTTAGGTACTCAACAATATTAAATGTTGGTTAGCATGGCAAGAGGTGAAGCATAACAAAACTATACTATCTAGACAATTTAAATGGGGCCGGATATAACAAACAACAAATCCGGTAAATCCCCATATGCATTTGGCAATTTAATGCAACAACAATTTTAAACATTTTAAATGTTGTTATCATGATGCGGATGACAGGAACAAGTTTATGCAATATTTATGAAAATGTTGAAAAGAGCATATTAAGAAGCATTTGTCATCATGGCGGAAATGAATAGGGGTGCCACGGCAACGATAACGAAACGGTGCCACGGCAACGTCCCGGTTTCCGGTAACTCAATTGAGATGCCGGTGCAAAAGGAAAAGTGACGGGGGCGTGTCATGCAAGGATGGTGAGGTGCTCCCAGATACCGGGTCCCCACGGGTTAGCGGCAAAAGAGGAGGACCGAGCAAGTGACAACTCGGACACGGTGCAGACAACGGGTGCATCTCATACATCACACAACATGCATTGGTTCCACGGGTCATCGTCTCGGCGGTTATACCTTTCGGAGCGTGCATTATCGGAACGAATCAAGTTCGAAGAGGAGAAGGGGAAGTAGACGTTCTCGGGACTTTCATAGTGGAAGTAGTCGTTCTCTCAGGCTCTAGGGTCGAAGGAAGAGGTTCTCGCGATCTTGGCGACGGTAGTGGTACATGCTTCTCGGCAGTCGAACATGACGATCCGTAGAGGGTACTTGGCAACATGCACGTCGTGGGTAGTTGTACACAATCATTGTCGGACTTGACGGGTTCAAGGTCTCCGGGTGTAGTGGTACTTGGCATCCCATTGTGTAGTCGTTTGTCATAGTCGGACTTGAAAAAAATGCACACCGGCTGTAGTCGTACACGTTCGTTCAGAGAGGTACTTGATGACTCCAACGTCTTCGGGGCGACGGTAGTGGTACACACGAGGGTAGACGAACTTGACGGATCTGAGGGCTCCGGATGTCTTGGTACTTGTCGATCCAGGTCTTGAGACATACTAGGCATCGGTGCCTTCGAGGAACTCGGCTTGTCCAAAACATAGCGAAACAAGGTCCCAGTTGCGGTCGTGTGAACGTTTAGTGAAGACGAACTGGCCAGTCTTGCCGAACTGAAGGGGTACTTGGCATTTTGCAATCCGATATCCAGGGTCAAACATGTAGTCGTTCTTTGCGATGGAGTCGACCTTGACGTGTCCAAGGAACGCTCAGGTCGGTGGATGTTCTTGGTCTTGCAGTTCGGAAGCCAGTACAAAGAGCTGCGGTTCATGGTGCTGGTCATGGAGGTTGGGGCGGTACTGCGGTGGCCTGCACTACAGTAGAAGAAGAAGAAGGAGGCGCGGTAGAGGCGAGGGCACATTCAGCGGCGGCTGGATGGACTTGGCGCAGCGGAGGTTTCCCGCGGTTGACAGAGCGGCGGCTTGACGGGTCACGGCGAGGGACTCGGCGACGGGGACTGCCAGAACTGCTGCTGGTGGCGCTCGACGTCCCTGGCGAAGCAGCGACCGAGGAGGTCCTGTGCACGTCACTTCCCGGACTCCGCCGGAAAGGGACCATCACGGCTACACACGCGGTTGATGCATTTTAATTAAGTTACATGTCAAGTTCTCTACAACCGGATATTAACAAATGCCATCTGCCCATAACCGCGGGCATGGTTTTCGAAAGTTCAAAACCCTGCGGGGGTGTCCCAACTTAGCGCATCACAAGCTCTCACGGTCAACGAAGGATATTCCTTCTCCCAGGAAGACTCGATCAGATTCAGAATCCCGGTTACAAGACATTTCGACAATGGTAAAACAAGACCAGCGAAGCCACCCGATGTGCCGACAAATCCCGATAGGAGTCGCATGTATCTCGTTCTCAGGGCAACACCGGATGAGACTAGCTATGAGTAAAAACCAACCCTCAAGTTTCCCCGAGGTGGCCCCGCAGGCAGCTCGGTTCGGACCAACACTCAGAGGAGCACTGGCCCCGGGGGGGTTTAAAATAAGATGACCCTTGAGTCTGCAGAACCCAAGGGAAGGTCTATGGTGGTAGGTAGGCAAATGGTAAAACCAAGGTCGGGCCTTGCTGGAGGATTTTTATTCAAAGCGAACTGTCAAGGGGTTCCCATAACACCCAACCACGTAAGGAACGCAAAATCAAGGAACATAACACCGGCATGACGGAAACTAGGGCGGCAAGAGTGGAACAAAACACCAGGCATAAGGCCGTGCCTTCCACCCTTTACCAAGTATATAGATGCATTAATTAAATAAGAGATATTGTGATATCCCAACAAATATCCATGTTCCAATAAGGAACAAACTCCAATCTTCACCTACAACTAGCAATGCAATAAGAGGGGCTGAGCAAAGCGGTAACATAGCCAAACAACGGTTTGCTAGGACAAGGTGGGTTAGAGGCTTGACATGTCAATATGGGAGGCATGATATAGCAAGTGGTAGGTATCACAGCATAGCAATAGAGCGAGCAACTAGCAAGCAAAGATAGAAGTGATTTCGAGGGTATGGTCATCTTGCCTGAGATCCCGCAAGGAAGAAGAACGAGTCCATGAAGAAGACAAACGGACGTAGTCGAACGGATCCTCACAAACGCGACGTTAACGGAACTAACCCGAAGAAGCAACACCGGAAAGAAGCAAACAATATAGTAAACAACCATCACATAAACATGACATGATGCACAACCAAGTATGATGCATGTCCGGTTTAATGAAGCATGGCATGGCAAAGTGCAACAAACAACACTACAAATTAATTGGAGCTCAATATGCCACGGAGTTGCATATTGAAGAAAACACCACATGACTTCTTTAGATCTCTCTCGTTTAGGTACTCAACAATATTAAATGTTGGTTAGCATGGCAAGAGGTGAAGCATAACAAAACTATACTATCTAAACAATTTAAATGGGGTCGGATATAACAAACAACAAATCTGGTAAATCCCCATATGCATTTGGCAATTTAATGCAACAACAATTTTAAACATTTTAAATGTTGTTATCATGATGCGGATGACAGGAACAAGTTTATGCAATATTTATGAAAATGTTGGAAAGAGCATATTAAGAAGCATTTGTCATCGTGGCGGGAATGAAAAGGGGTGCCACGGCAACGATAACGAAATGGTGCCACGACAATGTCCCGGTCTCCGGTAACTCGATTGAGATGACGGTGCAAAAGGAAATGTGATGGGGGCGTGTCATGCAATGATGGTGGGGTGCTCCCGGATACCGGGTCCCCACGGGTTAGCGGCAAAAGAGGAGGACCGAGCAAATGACAACTCGGACATGGTGCAGACAACGGGTGCATCTCATACATCACACAACATGCATTCGTTCCACAGGTCATCGTCTCGGCGGTTATACCTTTCGGAGCGTGCATTATCGGAACGAATCAAGTTCGAAGCGGAGAAGGAGAAGTAGACGTTCTCGGGACTTTCGTAGTGGAATTAGTCGTTCTCTCATGCTCTAGGGTCGACGGTAGAGGTTCTCGCGATCTCGGTGACGGTAGTGGTACATGTTTATCGGTAGTCGAACATGACGATCCGGAGAGGGTACTTGGCAGCATGCACGTCGTGGGTAGTTGTACACAATCATTGTCGGACTTGATGGGTTCGAGGTCTCCAGGTGTAGTGATACTTGGCGTCCCATCGTGTAGTCGTTTGTCGTAGTCGGACTTGACAAAAATGCACACCGGCTGTAGTCGTACACATTCGTTCAGAGAGGTACATGATGACTCCAACGTCTTCGGGGCGACGGTAGTGGTACACACGAGGGTAGACGAACTTGACGGATCTGATGGCTCCGGACGTCGTGGTACTTGTCGATCCGGGTCTTGAGACATACTAGGCATCGGTGCCTTCGAGGAACTCGGCATGTCCAAAACATAGCGGAACAAGGTCCCGGTTGCGGTCGTGTGAACGTTAAGTGAAGACGAACTTGCCGGTCTTGCCGAACTGAAGGGGTACTTGGCGTTTTGCAATCCGATATCCAGGGTCAAACATGTAGTCGTTCTTTGCGATGGAGTCGACCTTGACGTGTCCAGGGAACGCTCAGGTCGGTGGATGTTCTTGGTCTTGTGGTTCGGAAGCCGGTACAAAGAGCTGCGGTTCATGGCGCTGGTCATGGAGGTTGGGGCGGTACTGCGGTGGCCTGCACTGCAGTAGCAGAAGAAGAAGGAGGCGCGGTAGAGGCGAGGCACATGCAGCGACGGCTGGATGGACTTGGCGCAGTGCAGGTTTCCCGCGGTTGACAGAGCGGGGGCTTGACGGGTCACGGTGAGGGACTCGGCGACGGGGACTGCCAGAACTGCTGCTGGTGGCGCTCGACGTCCCTGGCAAAGCAGCGACCGAGGAGGTCCTGTGCACGTCACTTCCCGGACTCCGCCGGAAAGGGACCATCACGGCTACACACGCGGTTGATGCATTTTAATTAAGTTACGTGTCAAGTTCTCTACAACCGGATATTAACAAATTCCCATCTGCCCATAACCGCGGGAACGGCTTTCGAAAGTTCTAAACCCTACAGGGGTGTCCCAACTTAGCCCATCACAAGCTCTCACGGTCAACGAAGGATATTCCTTCTCCCAGGAAGAACCGATCAGACTCGGAATCCCGGTTACAAGACATTTCAACAATGGTAAAACAAGACCAGCAAAGCCACCCGATGTGCCGACAAATCCCGATAGGAGTCGCATGTATCTCGTTCTCAGGGCAACACCGGATGAGACTAGCTACGAGTAAAAACCAACCCTCAAGTTCCCCCGAGGTGGCCCCGCAGGCAGCTCTGTTCGGACCAACACTCAGAGGAGCATTGGCCCGGGGGGGTTTAAAATAAGATGACCCTTGGGTCTGCAGAACCCAAGGGAAGGTATATGGTGGTAGGTAGCCAAATGGTAAAACCAAGGTCGGCCCTTGCTGGAGGAGTTTTATTCAAAGCGAACAGTCAAGGGGTTCCCATAACACCCAACCGCGTAAGGAACACAAAATAAAGGAACATAACACCGGTATGACGGAAACTAGGGCGGCAAGAGTGGACCAAAACACCAGGCATAAGGCCGAGCCTTCCACCCTTTACCAAGTATGTAGATGCATTAATTAAATAAGAGATATTGTGATATCCCAACAAATATCCATGTTCCAATAAGGAACAAACTCCAATCTTCACCTGCAACTAGCAATGCTATAAGAGGGGCTGAGCAAAGCGGTAACATAGCCAAACAACGGTTTGCTAGGACAAGGTGGGTTAGAAGCTTGACATGTCAATATGGGAGGAATGATATAGCAAGTGGTAGGTATCGCGGCATAGCAATAGAGAGAGCAACAAGCAAGCAAAGATAGAAGTGATTTTGAGGGTATGGTCATCTTGCCTGAGATCCCGCAAGGAAGAAGAACGAGTCCATGAAGAAGACAAACAGACGTAGTCGAACGGATCCTCACAAACGCGACGTTAACGGAACTAACCCGAAGAAGCAACACCGGAAAGTAGCAAACAACATAGTAAACAACCATCACATAAACATGGCATGATGCACAACCAAGTATGATGCATGTCCGGTTTAATGAAGCATGGCATGGCAAAGTGCAACAAACAACACTACAAATTAAGTGGAGCTCAATATGCCACGGAGTTGCATATTGAAGAAAACACCACATGACTTATTTAGTTCTCTCTCGTTTAGGTACTCAACAATATTAAATGTTGGTTAGCATGGCAAGAGGTGAAGCATAACAAAACTATACTATCTAAACAATTTAAATGGGGCCGGATATAACAAATAACAAATCCGGTAAATCCCCATATGCATTTGGCAATTTAATGCAACAACAATTTTAAACATTTTAAATGTTGTTATCATGATGTGGATGATAGCAACAAGTTTATGTAATATTTATGAAAATGTTGAAAAGAGCATATTAAGAAGCATTTGTCATCGTGGCGGAAATGAAAAGGGGTGCCACGGCGACGATAACGAAACGGTGCCACGGCAACGTCCCGGTTTCCGGTAACTTGATTGAGATGTCGGTGCAAAAGGAAAAGTGACGGGGGCGTGTCATGCAAGGATGGTGGGGTGCTCCCGGATACCGGGTCCCCACGGGTTAGCGGCAAAAGAGGAGGACCGAGCAAGTGACAACTCGGACACGGTGCAGACAACGGGTGCATCTCATACATCACACAACATGCATTCATTCCACGGGTCATTGTCTCGGCAGTTATACCTTTCGGAGCGTGCATTATCGAAACGAATCAAGTTTGAAGCG
The DNA here is from genome assembly GCF_056163025.1 of Triticum urartu. Lineage (NCBI taxonomy): Eukaryota > Viridiplantae > Streptophyta > Magnoliopsida > Poales > Poaceae > Triticum > Triticum urartu. Next base: position 147,489,942 of record NC_141874.1, read on the forward strand.
AAGAAGTAGAAGTAGACGTTCTCGGGACTTTCGTAGTGGAAGTAGTCGTTCTCTCATGCTCTAGGGTCGACGGTAGAGGTTCTCACGATCTCGGCGACGGTAGTGGTACATGTTTATCAGTGGTCGAACATGACGATTCGGAGAGGGTACTTGGCAGCATGCACGTCGTGGGTAGTTGTACACAATCGTTGTCGGACTTGACGGGTTCGAGGTCTCCGGGTGTAGTGATACTTGGCATCCCATCGTGTAGTTGTTTGTCGTAGTCGGACTTGACAAAAATGCACACCGGCTGTAGTCGTACACGTTCGTTCAGAGAGGTACATGATGACTCCAACGTCTTCGGGGCGACGGTAATGGTACACACGAGGGTAGACGAACTTGACGGATCTAAGGGCTCCGGACGTCATGGTACTTGTCGATCCGGGTCTTGAGACATACTAGGAATCGGTGCCTTCGAGGAACTCGGCGTATCCAAAACATAGCGGAACAAGATCCTGGTTGCGGTCATGTGAACGTTCAATGAAGACGAACTTGCCGGTCTTGCCGAACTGAAGGGGTACTTGGCATTTTGCAATCCGATATCCAAGGTCAAACATGTAGTCGTTCTTTGCGATGGAGTCGACCTTGACGTGTCCAGGGAACGCTCAGGTCGGTGGATGTTCTTGGTCTTGCGGTTCGGAAGCCGGTACAAAGAGCTGCGGTTCATGGCGCTGGTCATGGAGGTTGGGGCGGTACTGCGGTGGCCTGCACTGCAGCAGAAGAAGAAGAAGGAGGCACGGTAGAGGCGAGGGCACATGCAGCGGCGGCTGGATGGACTTGGCGCAGCAGAGGTTTCCCGCGGTTGACAGAGCGGCGGCTTGACGGGTCACGGCGAGGGACTGGGCGACGGGACTGCCAGGACTGCTGCTCCTGGCGCTCGACGTCCCTTGTGAAGTGGCGGCCGAGGAGGTCCTGTGCTCCGGCGAGGTCGAGGAACTTGGCGACGCAGACTTGGGGGCGCCGGCGACGCTTGGCGCGATGCAGGGCTCTGGCGGCGCGGTCAACGAGCAGGAGAGGCGGCGTTGAGGACGACGGGTCCGGGCAGCGAGGAGGCGCGGCCATGGAGACTGGGTGCGTCACGCGGTGCTCCAGGCCGGCAGGGCCGCGGCGGCGCTGTGGCGCTCTGCAGATGAGGAAGCACGAGGAGAAGGAAAAAGGATTGAGAGGAGGGAGGAGCGAGAGAGAGATGGCGGCGTGTGGGAACGAAGGAGGGAGAGAGATGGCATCGAGGGAGCGCGAGGCTGGCGGCGCGAGGGGAAGGGATCGAGGGAGAAGAGAGTCGGGCTCCCTGGTGTCTAGGGTTGCGGCACTAGTGGAGGCGGCTGGGCCTAGCAGGCCATGAAGCAGGATGGGCCGGCCTGGCTGAAGGGCTTGCGGTGGCCTGGGCCTTGGGCCAAAATGGTCCTGGCTGGACACAAGTGGCGGCTGGGCTTCTCTCTTCCTCCTCTCTCTTTTCGTTAACAGAGAACTAGAAGAAAGGAAAGAAGACAAGAGAAGGTTGGAAGAATAATTAGGGCATGTGGTTAATTTTCTTGGACTCACAAAAATAAGCTCGTTCGAAGAAAAATGAAAGGGCCAAGATTGAAAGATATAAATTCAAACTCATTTGAATTTAATTCAAATGGGTTTGAACTAAGACTCGGTAAAAGGAAGCTCCATAAATGTTGAGAATTTAGGTGGAGCTCCGAAAAATGATGAAAGAATATATGGCAAGGTGTGAGGAGCAACTCAAAGCAGAAAAGACCTGAGAGTTTTAAATTTCAAGTGTGTTTGCGATAAATCCAAATAATTGGAATATTTACTATAGCTCTCTAAATATCGAGAGGATATGTTGTAAAGAGAATCACCATGTGAATTCCCTCAGTTTAAATGGACTGAAAATCCATACGGTTTATTTATTTGAGTTGCAAAAGATTTATGAGATGATGACATGATGCAATGCAAAAATAAAAGGGCAGACACAAATGAAACACACGGCGAAACCCGGAACATATGGAAGGCATCTGAAGCTCCGGTCTTGGGGCGTCACAACACTCCACCACTACGAGAGGATCTTGTCCCGAGATCTAGGATGGCACCGGAGGGAAAAGGAAGAGGAAGAGAAGAGGTAAAACTAAGTTGCTTCTTTGACAAACGAGTGAAACCAAAGAACCTTGCGAGGTTGAGCAAATTTAAAGAAAGAATACAATGAAGATGAACGAAGTTGAAAGCACTCCGTTAGGAAAGAGGAACAAGGAAGAGCAAATTCGGGCAGCACTCCGCTTGAAAAGAGATGCAAGACTTGATAAGGCGAAAAGAACTAGAGCAGAGGGCACAACACTCCGGTTAAAAGGATAAGCATGAAAAGATCATGATCTTAACAGCTTGAGATGATAAGAGAAGAGAGAAACATCACAATGCCTCCATAAGAAGAAAGAATATAGATCATTGAAATGAAAGGATGGAAAAGAAAAGGTCAACTTATGCCACAAGTGAGCTTGAAAAAAAGGCATCCTTAGGATAAGGGTCGAACAGAGTTGTTGGAAAACCAACAACAAAAAGAGTAAGCTTGTTGTGGGCTTATGGAAAACATCTCGAAATTCTTGAGGTGAATTTCTGCCACTAAGGAAACAATAAATTGGATTGATATCAACAAGGAAACGAGAAACTTATTTCACCGGGAGGATAAAAGATGAACTTGGGTCATTTATGAGCACCATAAATAGCAACAATCCTTAGGGAAAGCTTTAGGTGAAACATGACACAAGATAACTCCAACAAAGAGGTTGATGGATTTAAAATACCTCATTCTTAACAACATATGAATCATGAAACATGAACTCAAATTGTCAAGAATGGCATAACACCACTTCAAAAGATAAGGTAGAAAGACTTGCACTTCGGAATGCCAGATAAAGAATGCTTAAGCTCCTATGAAAAGAATCTTGATGAACATTTCGAGAAGGAATTAAATCCTTGATGAACCATCATGTAGAGCCTCCATGAAGAACTCCGGTAATAAAAGGATGATAGAAGGAAAGGGAAGTTGAGAATATAAGGTGAAGCCTTGGAATGATTAAATGGAGCTTTGCGATGAGATAATGCGGAAAAACATGGAACTCCGGAAAAGAAAAGATGAAAACAATTGAAATAGAGAATTTGATGAACCTCCGGAATAAGGAATATAATTTACTCGATGAAACAAGAATAAGAATTACATTATGCTTATCCTTCACCAATTTGGATTGATGACAAGCAACGGATTTGGCATACCACTTATTCTCGTTGAAAAGGATTAAGAGAGATATAGCATAAACTTGAGAAGGTCTTCAACGAATCACCGGTCGGGTTGAAACAACGAATAAATTGATATGATAAATGAAGGAAGAAAATCTTGGAAGAACCACCGGTAGGATTTGAAAAAAAATGAAGAAAAGATAAAGAAACACCGGGAAGAATTAGCAAATGAACGAAGATGCTTGAGGGAATTTGGTAAAAGTGAAATGAAGAGCCCATGAACTGACTAGAGAATACTTGAGCGATGCACCGGTAAGATTTGGAGAACGAGAGCTGAAGGCTGGAATGAATGATATTTGAAAAGATGACCTTCGTAGGAAAGAAATGGAAACAACTCATGAAATGCTCCGGATGGGTGAAAAGAATTCTCACGATCGAAAAACCATTATGAGAGGATGGCATAAGGCTAGCACCATGAATCTTCGAGAGAACGGACCAAGATTTGAGAGAAACTCTTCTTTGGTCTTCAAATGTTGAGAATGATGACGAGAAACACCACCATGAATTGTTGAGATACTCCGAGAGAATGAATATTAGAAAGGTTGAACCGACGATGAAAAGAATTTGAAAAAACGATATTGGGGAAGGCAATTGACTGATGAAAATTCATTCTTACGTCAAACTTTATAAGATTTGGGAATAGCTCCAAGAAAATAGAAGAGTCGGGTAAGATCCTGAGAAAATACCTGTGGGTTAGGGCCCACTGAAAGATACACCATAGAACAATTACTTGAAAAGGAGATTGCACCGGATGAATTAAACGGCTTGACTGAGATAACAACCTCAAAATAAGTTAAATGGATCTTGAATGACAAGATGAGCCTTCTGAGATAACTTCAGCACTCCGGAACAAATGAATAGACGAGAAGTGGATGATTAGGGGTGTGCACCGGCATGAGAAGGTATTTGAAACGAGGAAAAGGATATGATCAACAAAGCTTGAATTGGACCCACCGGAGAAGAAAAGAGAACGAAGAATGATAAACTAGAAGCTCCGTTAGAATCTTCATGAGAATCACCGGATAAGAACATTGACGGAAAGCATGAAGAAAACTTCACATCCATAAGATGGATACTTGATAAGAAAATCTGAGTCCTTAAAGGAAAAGGGTGGGAGGGCGGGAAAACAAAGTCAACTTGGAGACGATGAAACAAACACCGTTGCAAAGAATTGAGAATTGATCTCGCGAATGTAGGAATGATCGGATCCACTAGAAGAGAAGCACACCGGTTGAGAAGAAATTGAAATGACAAGCTCGATGATCGAGAAGGATTAGTATTCACATAGGAACATGAGAACACCGCTTAGGAAAGGTATGGAATCAACACTTGACTTCGAAGCAACTCGAATACCACAATCAAAACAAAACAAAGGATTGGCTTGCAAAAAAAGCCAGAACAAACATATGATAGAGATTTCGTCCGAAGTTTTCGTGGTGGGGACCACATGGGCTCGATCGTACAGCACCATCATGTACAAGGCAGTGCACTTGACATACGAAGCGTCCCCGAGTCAGCATAGCCAAGGACTCTTTAAGACACAACGAGACCACTGTAAAACCAACCGTGGATAGGCGGACCACTAGACGTCGAACCCCAATCTCATATCATGCATCTGTCGGAAAGATATCCTAAGGGCTACTTGAATTCCCACTTATAAACTCCCGAAACTTTCTGGTTATGCAATCAGGTGTGGGGGATACAGGGGAAGCATAATATCTCACCCAAAACTAGCAAATCCTACATCCAGCTGTATCCATCCTTCAACACATAACCAAGAAACCTTTGGAAATCATTTACCTCAACCTTTGAAAAGCATACGTTATACGAGTTATGGCAATACTCTCGAACTCCCTCCCCAGTACTGGGTGGCGTCGAGGTTATCTCACCAACAACTGCATAAAAGAGATTTTCGATGTCGGCGAAACTCAGGTATTCCAGAACTGCAACGATAAAATTGTGACAACAACACCTCGGAGCTCAACTCCCCGGGACACTGCCACAACCCCTAAATGTCAGGAGGCACCAAGAACAATGTTCTCGTCACAAAACCATCGAAACGATTCCAAGATACCCGCGTGATCCTAAAAAAATTTTAGTGAAATTTGAGGAGAGAAGAGTCAAAACTCTACGTCAGGAGGCCTCACTAGAGCGACGAAGGGACTGAGGAGTAAAAATAATCCTACTCTCCAATATATATAATCCTATAAGACTCAAAACATTTTTCTAGACTCAACAACGCCAGCGATTCGATCAAGCAGGGGGCTCCTAAGTCGGGGAAGGCTCTGATACCAACTTGTAACACCCACAATGCGACTATATCTCCCACGTGTCGGAGCACGACTTAGAGGCATAACCGCATTGTAGGCATGTCGCAAGAGGGGTAATCTTTACACTTCCCATGTACTGAATATGAAAGGGATAAAGAATTGGCTTACAATCGCCACTTCACAAAATACATGAATATAGCATTACATCATCCAGAATACAATCAAGGTCTGACTATGGAACCAAATAAAAGAAGACCACCCCTAATGCGAAAGATCCCCGATCGCCCCGACTGGGCTCCACTACTGATCAACTAGAAAGGAAACTACACAACAAACACGATCTTCATCAAGCTCCTCCCTGAGCTCGGTTGCGTCACCTGCACGGTTATCATCGGCACCTGCAACTGTTTGAAGTAATCTGTGAGTCACGGGGACTCAGCAATCTCACACCCTCACGATCAAGACTATTTAAACTTATGGGTAGAGAAAAGGTAATGAGGTGGAGCTTCAGCAAGCACTAGCATATATGGTGGCTAACTTACGCAAATGAGAGCGAGAAGAGAAGCAAAGCACGGTCGTGAACTAGAAGAGATCAAGAAGTGATCCTGAAACTACTTACGTCGGACATAACACAAGAACCGTGTTCACTTCCCGGACTCCGCTGGAAAGGGACCATCATGGCTACACACGCGGTTGATGCATTTTAATTAAGTTACGTGTCAAGTTCTCTACAACCGGATATTAACAAATTCCCATCTGTCCATAACCGCGGGAACGGCTTTTGAAAGTTCAAAACCCTGCAGGGGTGTCCCAACTTAGCCCATCACAAGCTCTCACGGTCAACGAAGGATATTCCTTCTCCCAGGAAGACCCGATCAGACTCGGAATCCCGGTTACAAGACATTTCAACAATGGTAAAACAAGACCAGCAAAGCCACCCGATGTCCGACAAATCCCGATAGGAGTCGCATGTATCTCGTTCTCAGGGCAACACCGGATGAGACTAGCTACGAGTAAAAACCAACCCTCAAGTTTCCCCGAGGTGGCCCCGCGGGCAGCTCGGTTCGGACCAACACTCAGAGGAGCACTGGCCCGGGGGGGTTTAAAATAAGATGACACTTGAGTCTGCAGAACCCAAGGGAAGGTATATGGTGGTAGGTAGGCAAATGGTAAAACCAAGGTCGGGCATTGCTGGAGGAGTTTTATTCAAAGTGGACTGTCAAGGGGTTCCCATAACACCCAACCGCGTCAGGAACGCAAAATCAAGGAACATAACACCGGTATGACGGAAACTAGGGCGGCAAGAGTGGAACAAAACACCAGGCATAAGGCCGAGCCTTCCCCCTTTACCAAGTATATAGATGCATTAATTAAATAAGAGATATTGTGATATCCCAACAAATATCCATGTTCCAATAAGGAACAAACTCCAATCTTCACCTGCAACTAGCAATGCTATAAGAGGGGCTGAGCAAAGCGGTAACATAGCCAAACAACGGTTTGCTAGGACAAGGTGGGTTAGAGGCTTGACATGTCAATATGGGAGGCATGATATAGCAAGTGGTACGTATCGCGGCATAGCAATAGAGCAAGCAACTAGCAAGTAAAGATATAAGTGATTTCGAGGGTATGGTCATCTTGCCTGAGATCCCGCAAGGAAGAAGAACGAGTCCATGAAGAAGACAAACAGACGTAGTCGAACGGATCCTCACAAACACGACGTTAACGGAAGTAACCCGAAGAAGCAACACCGGAAAGAAGCAAACAACATAGTAAACAACCATCACATAAACATGGCATGATGCACAAGCAAGTATGATGCATGTCCGGTTTAATGAAGCATGGCATGGCAAAGTGCAACAAACAACACTACAAATTAAGTGGAGCTCAATATGCCACGGAGTTGCATATTGAAGAAAACACCACATGACTTATTTAGTTCTCTCTCGTTTAGGTACTCAACAATATTAAATGTTGGTTAGCATGGCAAGAGCTGAAGCATAACAAAACTATACTACCTAAACAATTTAAATGGGGCCGGATATAACAAACAACAAATCCGGTAAATCACCATATGCATTTGGCAATTTAATGCAACAACAATTTTAAACATTTTAAATGTTGTTATCATGATGCGGACGACAGGAACAAGTTTATGCAATATTTATGAAAATGTTGAAAAGAGCATATTAAGAAGCATTTGTCATCGTGGCGGAAATGAAAAGGGGTGCCACGGCAACGATAACGAAACGGTGCCACAGCAACGTCCCGGTTTCCGGTAACTCGATTGAGATGCCGGTGCAAAAGGGAAAGTGACGGGGGCGTGTCATGCAAGGATGGTGGGGTGCTCCCAGATACCGGGTCCCCACGGGTTAGCGGCAAAAGAGGAGGACCGAGCAAGTGACAACTCGGACACGATGCAGACAACGGGTGCATCTCATACATCACACAACATGCATTCGTTCCACGGGTCATCGTCTCGGCGGTTATACCTTTCGGAGCGTGCATTATCGGAACGGATGAATTTCGAAGCGGAGAAGGGGAAGTAGACGTTCTCGGGACTTTCGTAGTGGAAGTAGTCGTTCTCTCATGCTCTAGGGTCGACGGTAGAGGTTCTCGCGATCTCGGCGACGGTAGTGGTACATGTTTATCGGTAGTCGAACATGACGATCCGGAGAGGGTACTTGGCAACATGCACGTCGTGGGTAGTTGTACACAATCGTTGTTGGACTTGACGGGTTCGAGGTCTTCGGGTGTAGTGGTACTTGGCGTCCCATCGTGTAGTCGTTTGTCGTAGTCGGACTTGACAAAAATGCACACCGGCTGTAGTCGTACACGTTCGTTCAGAGAGGTACTTGATGACTCCAACGTCTTCGGGGCGACGGTAGTGGTACACACGAGGGTAGACGAACTTGATGGATCTGAGGGCTCCGGACGTCGTGGTACTTGTCGATCCGGGTCTTGAGACATACTAGGCATCGGTGCCTTCGAGGAACTCGGCGTGTCCAAAACATAGCGGAACAAGGTCCCGGTTGCGCTCGTGTGAACGTTTAGTGAAGACGAACTTGCCGGTCTTGCCGAACTAAAGGGGTACTTGGCGTTTTGCAATCCGATATCCAGGGTCAAACATGTAGTCGTTCTTTGCGATGGAGTCGACCTTGACGTGTCCAGGGAACGCTCAGGTCGGTGGATGTTCTTGGTCTTGCGGTTCGGAAGCCGGTACAAATAGCTGTGGTTCATGGCGCTGCTCATGGAGGTTGGGGTGGTACTGCAGTGGCCTGCACTGCAGCAGCAGAAGAAGGAGGAGGCGCGGTAGAGGCGAGGGCACATGCAGCGGCGGCTGGATGGACTGGGCGCATCGGAGGTTTCCCGCGGTTGACAGAGCGGCGGCTTGACGGGTCACGGCGAGGGACTCGGCGACGGGGACTGCCAGAATTGCTGCTGGTGGCGCTCGACGTCCCTGGCGAAGCGGCGGCCGAGGAGGTCCTGTGCTCCAGCGAGGTCGAGGAACTTGGCGACGCGGACTTGGGGGCGCTGGCGACACTTGGCGCGATGCAGGGCTCTGGCGGCGCGGTCAACGAGCAGGAGAGGCGGCGTTGAGGACGACGGGTCCGGGCGGCGAAGAGGCGTGGCCATGGAGACTGGGCGCGTCGCGCGGCGCTCCGGGCCAGCAGGGCCGCGGCGGCGCTGTGGCGCTCTGCAGATGAGGAGGCGCGGGGAGAAGGAAAAAGGATCGAGAGGAGGGAGGAGCGAGAGAGAGATGGCGGCATGCGGGAACGAAGGAGGGAGAGATCGAGCAGGGAGAGAGATGGCATCGAGGGAGCGCGAGGCCGACGGCGCAAGGGGAAGGGATCGAGGGAGAAGAGAGTCGGGCTCCCTGGTGTCTAGGGTTGCGGCACTAGTGGAGGCGGCTGGGCCTAGCAGGCCATGAAGCAGGATGGGTCGGCCTGGCTGAAGGGCTTGCGGTGGCCTGGGCCTTGGGCCAAAATGGTCTTGGCTGGACTCAAGTGGCGGCTGGGCTTCTCTCTTCCTCCTCTCTCTTTTCATTAACAGAGAACTAGAAGAAAGGAAAGAAGACAAGAGAAAGTTGCAAGAAGAATTAGGGCATGTGGTTAATTTTCTTGGACTCACAAAAATAAGCTCGTTCGAAGAAAAATGAAATGGCCAAGATTGAAAGATATAAATTCAAACTCATTTGAATTTAATTCAAATGGGTTTGAACTAAGACTCGGTAAAAGGAAGGTCCATAAATGTTGAGAATTTAGGTGGAGCTTCGGAAAATGGTGAAAGAATATATGGCAAGGTGTGAGGAGCAACTCGAAGCAGAAAAGACCTGAGAGTTTTAAATTGCAATTGTGTTTGCGGTAAATCCAAATAATTGGAATATTTACTATAGCTCTCTAAATATCGAGAGGATATGTTGTAAAGAGAATCACCATGTGAATTCCCTCGGTTTAAATGGACTGAAAATCCATACGGTTTATTTATTTGAGTTGCAAAAGATTTATGAGATGATGACATGATGCAATGCAAAAATAAAAGGGCAGGCACAAATGAAACACACGGCGAAATCCGGAACATATGGAAAGCATCTGAAACTCCGGTCTTGGGGCGTCACATGATTTTTCCTTCTCTTCCTGCAAAAGGAAACAAACCGTAAAAATAGAATGATCACACGATTTGACAGCGTGTACACACATGATAAAAAGGAAACAATAAAACGCTTCTTGAATGACTTGATCAACACTCTCATTTCATGTCTTGCTCACAATGTTGCATGTTAGTGCCCTATATATATCCACCCTCCTTAAGAATTAGAGTGTCAAAGGACAAAGGTCCAATGTTGTAGCGTTAGTATGTTTCATTTCTGTTTTAGTGTCCGGCCTGTTGGATACTCTGAAATGAAATATTAGAGGAAAACAAAACATAATGGTATTTCCCCGATACACTCATGCATTACCAACCCCCAACAAGACTTCATGCTCAATCGCTTGGTAACGTCTTCTGAGCTCATGGCTGGGTACTGCCACGAATAGGTTAGATAACCTGCATGCATGAATGGGCCGAGTGAAATTCCACACCGAGAGTGGATGAACCTGGTCTCATCTCTGGATCACTGGGTGTGGAAGTTGGTACTGGAGCACCTAAACCGTACATTACCAAAACTACTCCTACCCCGCACCAAATCCCAAACGACCCTCCTGTCCGCGCCAAATTCATGAAGGGTACTGGCACTTGAGCTCGTTGTTCTTCATATCGTGTTCCTTCGACGCAGCGATGCACGTTCAGAAAGCTAGTGGTGGTACGATGCGGGTGTAGGGAGCTTCATTCGAGGACAAGCACCCGCGGTGGATGGAGAAGAATTTAAGTCACAATCCTTGATCATGTTATTAATCACGTGCCGCATTAGAGATTTAGACATACAAAGGGTATATGCTTCCGTTTTGGGGATTTTGAACATATAGGTATCGTGGAGTAACGATTTTCTCAGAAGTGAATACAAACGCCCATTAAAAATCTTTCATCTTATTATTGACATCACAATCAATTACCATACAGAATGGTAGTTTGGCTCTTCTTCCTCCTTATGACCTTGGCGTTACCTGATGCTGGGAATGGAAGCACCAACTGCGATACAGTCTTGTTTGCATCGCTAGTCCAAGAACAATGCGATGGCGAGCCAGCGACAGGCCTATGCTGTGAGGTGCTCAGGACAATCATTACATCCTCGAGGGGCAAGCTGCCATGTCTCAAAATGGTTATTGACCAGCCTGAGCTTAAGTATTTGGGATTCACCAGAGGGCTCCTGCTGGACATGGCCAAGTCGTGCACTGCATCAAGGGCCGCTCCCCCAGCTGATGTAACAGCAGGTATGTTAAAAGTAAATGCATTGTCCTCTTTTGAGAAATCTGCCTGTGTTACTGTCATGTTAAAATGGTGGGTAGTACTACTTGCTATCCTAGCTTGAGAAATACACAAGTGTAGTGATATGTTATCTGTCTACATGACCCTTGCATGTGTTACTGTCATGGAGAAATGGTGTGCACAGCGAGCAATGCATGATTGCCTAAAAATCTTTTTTATGCGCAGGTTCTCTGCGCCCCAATCACAGGGAGGTGGGCGTGTGGCTAAAGCTAAGCATGAGGAAAGCCACGGGGGTGCTGGTGTGCCTAGGGACACCGAAAGCAGCTGGCAGTGGTTCTTCCCTGTGCTCGCTAAGCAGTGGTTGTTGTTGCAACATTTGTTCACCTATGCTGCAGAGGATTGAGACCACTGACGATCTAAGGGCTACATGCATTTTCAGGGTGCATCTTCTCTTAAAATTGTGATGTACTGAAAATATTTCACTTGGCTCCACCTGTAATCTTACCTTCTAGGATGTGTTCCGGGTGCTGCCTTTTAAAACCTTGTCTCATGTGCACCGATCAAGATAAACCATACGTACACTGCACCATACATGCATGAGCAGATGGCATTCGGTCACCAGGCTCCGGGCATATTCTTACCGCTCCAAACGAGTGAAAGGTCCACAGCACCACACGCTGCGAGGAGCTCCGCATGAAGAGCACTGGATACACGGTCAGTTCTTCCCCCTCCCTTTGCAGCAACAACAGCACCTTCATTGTCACGCACGACAACACCCCAGCAGCCCGCATGATTCTGCCCCTCGATGTATGAGCCATCCACATTTAGCCTCAGCACCTCCTGGAACTGGATGGCAGTGTCCAGATTCTTGAAATGAATTGAAACAAATCTTACAGCAGCAGCATACCACAATATTGCCTCCAAGTATATGTAAGAGTTTTGCGACAGTAGCTGACTTGGTTGCAATTGGGTTGCATAATTCTACCAACCTTCTTCAGTTGACAACAAAAGGTTGACTGAAGATGGTATCAGATTTGCAACTAAAGGAAAATACATACTTCTACATGAGTATCGCATTCAACACATGCACAAAACATCTGTCCAGTGAGACCACAAAATAACCGTCCCAGGTGTACTAGTGCCATAACATGCTATTTTCTGGGCGTAAGAGGAGCCTGCGGTACTGCTGAGTAGGCACTGCCAGGGACTGTAACCAACCAAGAATCGTCGTCTTCTGTCGCTTCACATGCCTACAACAAAAAAAAGTTGAATGTCAACATCAAGAGTATTATCAGTGAACTAGAACTGTGCATGTCACAAAAATATGGAACAACTCTACAAAAATCAACCTTATTTACAACTTAATCAACTGACTTCTGAACGTGTCATTTGCGGAAGAATCGATTGGTGTCAGTCATGCCTCTATGAAATGGAATGTTGGAAGTTGCAGAAGTAAATATAGGAGAAAATCACTTCTTTTTAACACAGAAAAGACATGTGGTTATCCAGAGAGCTTAAATCTTGCGAAAATTTAAAGGCTAGAAGATACTTGAACTCGAGAGGAACTACTAACATCATCCTTCAGCTGATTCACAGCATTTCTCAGAAGCTCTTCGGCCTTCCTTCTTTCTTCTTTTCTTGCTTCTTTTCGCTCCTTTTGCTGATCTTTGGTGACCTCAGCATGACAAGCCACGCAAAGCGTCCTCATATTCTCGAGTGTGCATTCCCCTGCCAGAAACCACATGAATTAGGACATGCAGTGATGAGCCAACAAGATAGAAACTGTACATGTACTGTACCTCCTCCTTTATACACAGGTACTATATGATCTGCATGCCAAGCATTTCCCTGTGTTGGCTCTTCGACAAGCTTTGCTAGCCTGTGGTCCAGTACAGCATTAATAAGACAACCCACATGAAACCGTCAGATTAATAATGATGGAAATTCCCATTTTCGTCAATATTTGGTGAGTTCTGTTAGTGTATTACAGCTGTTCAGACCAGAGTGCTCTGCTAAACTGTGCTAGATATGCAAAGTGAAGCATGTAAAAGCTGCCAAAAGGTTGGAAATGCATAGTATCAGAGTGTTGTAGCACTTACAGTTTCTTCCTACATGCAATATTTGGAGCAACACTCCTGATGTGTGCTTCTCTCTTTTGGTTGCTGAGGGGTTTAATATGTTTGACGAGCTTGCAGCAGTCAAGCTTGCACTGGGAACATATACCATGTTCTATTTGAAACAGTGCCTGTAAAGTAAAGGTATTTAACAAGCAGAAACTCCATTACATACAATTCACAATTTTTGTTTGTAGAAATGGCAAATTAGCCTTATTTCCACATCAGGGCTATGTTAATGGCAGAAGGTAAAAGTAAGTCATACCTGCCGCAGGGCACTCTGGTTGGTTCTCAATCTGTACAACCGGAAGCAATCAAGCTTACAGAATAGATCTTCAAAATATTCGGGTGATTTCGCAAGATTCCCACTGAACAAAAACAAAGAGCATTGTTATGACAGAACATGATTGGCTCCAGAACAAGTACATCAGCGAGTCATATTACCTGCAAAGTTTTTGACATAATTTGCAGAGAGGCTCATCATCAGTAGTCCAGCCTTGAGTGTATTCTCTCTCTTTAGTCGTGCCACGACGTAAAACCACCTTTCTCCATTCAGCATTTTCAGGCAAATGATCACTGACAACACTCAATGGAGCTATACGCCTCTTACTCCCCCCTTTAATCAATCCCTAAGAAAGTCGATCACAACAGACATAAAAGAGGACACCATCAAATCAAGGAACAAGCCAAGTATTTATTCTATGATAAATGTCATCTGTTCTTAGTTTGGCACAAGATCATGTCTCATGTCTGTAGCGTAAGTATTAACTCAGGTAAGACTGGAGTGCAAATGGAAAATTCAGACTTATTCTTATACAAACTTAAGCAGATATTGGGATACTTTTCTAGGACATAAGAAGTTTGCATGACATAGATGTATAGTCGTAATCTCGTGGATACCAGGCATTGTTTTGCACCGTATTTGCAATCTTTGTAACTGGAACAAATTGAGTTTGCAAAGAAAAGAGTGTCAAAGTCAAGATGTGCATACTTGTGTACTGTGGCTGATGCTATTTGTCAGATAGCACAACTCAAGGCTCAATGGAAGCTGTAACGGCTTTCCCAGGAGTTTCCTCTGATCAATTGGTCTTAGTTCTAACCATTCTTTTACAAATGCTTTGAACATATTGCAAAATGCTGGATTAGTCAAGAGCTGCCTACTTGCTTTCTTGTCACTACTAGAGCATAAAGGTGATTCTACTTCTTCAGGCAGAAAATTCTGAAAAAGTGGTCTGGGTCTTGAATCATGTCCTGGAACACAAATGTACAAGTGGATTCGACCTGTATGATGGCTAACCTGTGAAAGATGATGACAAATCAGAGGAATTTGAAGAATTAGATGGCAAAAGAAAGCAAACTGATATGAAAATAATGTTGCAAGTTGGGACAAGCAGTAATACAACATGTAAACTGAATTTGAACCCACCACAGAAGATGGCTCTCTCTCGGCTCCCCCACGCTCCCCCACGCCCCCCAGCCCTCCCACCCCCTACTCCGGTGCAGCCGGCCTCCGGTGAGCCCTCACCCGCTCCTGCTCCGGCCAACGGGATATCCCGCTTGCCCCTCTCTACTGCCGGCGCTGCCGCGGTTCGTCCAGTCCAGCCAAACTGCGCTACAGGGCATTCTCTGCATTAGCAACGATGCTGCCTTGGCTCGTTCTCAAACCTTGCTGAGCTCCTTGTGCTCGTCGATCACCACCCCAGACCTAGCCTCTGCGACCCCTTTGCTAGCCTGTTTTGCTGGCTCGGCAGCTCACCTTGATGAAACCCTTGCCGCAGCTTTCCTCCACGCATGCTATGGCGGTTCTGCCTTTGAGCTCTTCGTTCACAAGATTTCGCATCGCCTTTTCCGCTTCCATGTCGCCTCAAGGGAGGTGGCTGACCTTGTCCTTCGCTTTGCCGTCTTCAAGCGGCGCCTCGTCTCCCTTGTTGTGCTGCCATTCGACCTAGCCCTAGCCACCCCCGTGCGACCGCCGGCGGCATCGCTCTCCTGCCGCCCGTTGGCCGCTGTAGCGCCTTGCATGGTCTTGCCTCCGCTCCTCCGTCACTCTCCAGGCTGGGCACTCGGCTCATGGGTGTCGCTCGTATGCAAGGATCATCCAGTTCCCTTTTAATGTGGGGGCTGATCTCTTTGCTCTCATCCTGGCTTGTCTCTTCGGTGGAGATCATGAGGCTTTCAACGTCACCATTGATGGGGAGGGACGCTTCTCCTTCACCGTTGCCTCCAAGGACGTCGCCTGCCTTATCGCCAGCTTTGGTGATTTCTGGCGGCGTGGCATTCTGCTCCGGTTTCCCCCTCCACCGTCGACCTTGCCCCCGTCGCCGGCGGGCAGTGCGGCCTGTGCGGCGGCTGGAATCAGCCTTGCTTCCTCGACTTCCCGCCTCAACTTGGTTCCTGTGACCATGAGCTCTGAGCCCCTGCATCGCCGAGGCGCTAAGGTACGTCCTGTTCGTCCAGGTTTTCGCTTTCGTAGCCGGCTCTTGCATGATCTCCACATCGACATTACGGTCAACCCCAAAACCCCTCACCTTAGCCCAAATGTAGAAGTATGGGTATCAGTTAAGCTTCTTAAGCAGGTAGTCCCAACTGTTAAGCTGGTGTCGGATGCCCTAGACCACCTTTTTTCCAATACTAATGTTTTTCACGTGCAAATCATTGACGAGCATCTTTTTTGCACCTGGGTCTCCTCGGTAGCTGTTAGGACGAGACTGGTTTCCCGCTCTCCCTACGCCTTCTCTCATTTCGAACTAGGCTTGTTTGAAACCCAACAACTTGCCCAGTCTGACCTTGACTCTGTCGTAGAGGAGGACGGCCCTTCAACGGTTTTCTTGTCCTCGAAAACTCGTGACACCAACTACAGTGCCCAATCGATTCTTGGTCGTTTCTCATCAAACTCTCACTGCAAAGACTCGACGCTTGCTACTGCCAGATCGCTATCGCCTGCTATCCCGTCTAGATCTCTCATCTCCCCGGGCCTTGTCTCCTCGCATTTAAGGGATTCAGTATGTGTGCATGTGGAGCCAACTCGCGTGCACGCTGCTTTGGCACCGGAAACGTACGGCTCCTCCCCCTGCCCTTTTCCCCAACATGCATGGTTCATATCCATCGGACCCCACCACCCATGCATCCCCAGCTTTGCCTACATGCACAGCTCGTGCCCCCATGGTTTCCTCTCGCTTGCATGGCACGCTGGCCCCCCCTCATGCACGCACGTACCCCCCCCCAGGCCCCTCTCACGCCTCCGCTTGTGCAGATCGCGAGCACATGTTTGACCACTGCCCTTCTGCTGGTACATGTGCCGATCTTGGCCCCTCGGTCGAACAAATGAATCCACCGGCGCCCTTTTCGCCGCTACAGTGCTGCCCTCTAGAGACACAAAATCCCCCCACGCTGCATGCAATCTTCTCGGCGTCTCTCCAGTCACCACCCCCCGCCCAGCCCGAGACGAAAAAGGCTACGCCTACTGTGGCCTCGCCTACGTCCGCTTCAGACTACGAGATAGCCGCCCAAACTGTGCCCACCCCGCCCTTGCCACCTCACGCCACTGACAACCGGACCACCCCTTCAACGGTTCCACCGACTGGCCCCACTCAGCCTACCCACGCCCTGCTGCTCTCACCTGCCCCTGGCCTCCTGGCCCCCCCTGCAAACCGTCTCTGCGCCGCGCGACAACTCCCAAGTCGTACCTCATGTCTGACATGTGGCCCCTAGATTGGCTACCCTCCTACAGGACTTTGGTCCTGCCCATCGAGCCCCTCGAGCGATCTCTGGTCGCTCCGGTCAGCGCGTGGCCTCGCACGCATGCGCCCCCCACATCCTCTCACCCCCGCTTCTGTCCATTCCTTATCCCCTCTGCCATGACAAGCGACCTTGCCCTCCTCATGCAGCTGTGGCAGCTGAAGATTCTCACGCAACCTGCGGCATGCCGCGGCGTGCCTCGACCCCCGCTCCTTCCCCCTCCTATCGAGACGTGCTGCTGCGTCCCAAGGCCAGCTCCATCCCCTCCCCCCCCCCTATATATTCCCAACCCCACCCCCCTGCTAAGGCAACAGCACACTACCACTCCTCCCCCGCCTCTTCCAAACGCAAGAAGACGAGTCGCCGGCGGTGCTTCCGGTGTCTCGCGGCGGACCACATCGTCTTCGACTGCAGGGATCCAGCCGCTGCGCCCGCTGCCGGTGCTCCGGTCATCGTAGCTTCAGGTGCAAAGCTCATCGCCTTCTTCCCTGTTTTCCCAAATTGCCGCCCTCCCCTACTCCCCGTGCTAATCCTGCCTTCTATCATGTCAGCCCCATGGATGCTATGGCTGAGCTCGCCGGCGCTGTCGTCTCTCCAACCAACCCGCCTGTCAGCACCGCAGGCCCCTCCACGCTTCGTTTCGGCTCGTTCGAGGTGGAGATCCATGATGCTGCCTCCTCCAACCCCGCCCCGCGCCACTTCAGTTCCCCCTCCATCGAGCCCCACCTCATCTGCCCGGAGGCTACTTTTGATCTCAACTCCCCTCCCCCGGATCTCTCCAACCCAGTGGATGGAGCCGCGGTCAGGATCCAGCTCCACCTCATCAAAGCCATTCATGACTTAGATGACGCAGCTGCTGCTACTGCTCGCCGCCTCAACCTTTCCCCTCCACGCCCAACACACGCTCCCTGCCACGCTTCCCGCCCGACATTGACGCCTCCCACGCACCACAACAGTGGGCCTCCCACCTTTGCCAGCTTGTTAACGATGACATAGCTAGGTATGCATTCGTCCACTTCCGCACTCCCGTTCACAACCCTTTCCCTGAGATTCGCCGCGTGCTTCGGGAGCGCGGTGGCAACCCTGTCTTCTGCGTTGCGGCGTCTTTCCGTGGCGCTGGACTGGTCTCCTTCCCCACTGCTGTTGCTCGCCACGCCGTCATCACGCGTGGCCCCATGCATGTTGATGGAAACACCATCTCGTTCGAGCCTGTTGAAAACCATGGCCATTCCACTGCCCTATTTGAGGACGATCTCACGAAGTTAGAAGCCATCGGCTTCCCCCTTGAGCTCTGGCACCCTTCGGGTGTCCACTTCAACCTCAACTTCCTGGGCGAAATCTTCTCCATTGACCAGTACTGCCTGCTATCCGATGAGCGCACTTCCATCCGGGCTCATGTCGCCCTCTTCAAAGGAACTTCTCTGCCGGATGCTCTCATAGTCCAGCTTCCCAATCTAGATATCCTAGTTGTCCAACTATTCGAGCATGGCAAGGTCTCTCGTATTGGCCCAAGTGACCCATCTCCCTTCTCCTCTGATGAGGATTCGGACTCCGGCTCGGACTCCGCTTCCGACTCGGATTCGCCTGCTCCAGACCCTTCGATCGGTCTCCAGTGTGCCACTGCCGCCATGGCTGCTTTTGGGCCGTTCACCGTCTCCCCAGAATTCCCTCAGGGCCTTCCTCCTTCCCCCTCAAGAAATGCCTCGCTTGCCGCTAATGCTTTTGTGGAGCTAGCTTTAAGCTCCTCCGACGATGAAGTACCGCTTGCTAGGGTTGGCCTGGCTCCCCCCATCATACTTGACTCTATCCTTGCTGACATGCAGCCCGTTGTGCCTCCTCCTGTCTCTATCGCCCCAGCCATCCATCCGGTGCCTTCGGTCATTGCTTCTATGCTTTCTGCTGCGTCACCGGTGCCTGCCCTCCCCCCCAGCTGTGT
Organism: Triticum urartu; assembly: GCF_056163025.1. NCBI lineage: Eukaryota > Viridiplantae > Streptophyta > Magnoliopsida > Poales > Poaceae > Triticum > Triticum urartu. Next base: position 147,509,180 of record NC_141874.1, read on the forward strand.
GCCTTCGGTGGTCCCCGTTCCTGCTGCCGCATGTACTACTACTGCCGCCATGCCGGTGCTGGAGCTGGCTCCTCAATCTGTTCCTCCGGTGGTCTACTCTCGCCGTCCCCGGGCTGTTGCACCTCTGGCTCAGCCCCCTCTGCGGGTCTTGGACGAGGAGCCTGAGCCGGCGGTGCACGAGGCCATTGCCAAGAAGAAGCGTGCGTACCGCAAGCGGGCTAGCTCGGTGCTGCATGTCAGGCGGAGTGCTCGTCTTGCTGAGCTGGAGCCATACAGGAAGGAGACCATGGAGGACAAAGCCTCCAAGGCCAAAGCCAAGCGCTTGATGCTGGGCCGCTCCGCTCGCGACTTCGAGGATGCAGTGCATACCGCTCGCCTGTACCCTGATGCTGCGCAGTCGGGCTCTCCCCGTGCCCTGGCCGCTCTGGCTCTGGAGTGTGGCTCTTCTCCTGATGAGGCTGATTTCGTGGCCTCTTTTGCTGGTGCCTCTGCCAAGTGATCTATGTTTAGCTGCATGAAGATGATTGGTTGTTGTTGTAGTCTGTGTCTGCTACTAGCTTTACCTATTCCCACGGGTGTTTGTACCCACGGCTGGGCCCTAGTTATCATGTATCTCGTCCCAAGTTTGGTGTCTGTTTTTGTGATCTATGTCTAGTTCGAATTTGTTGTTCTGTTCGTGGAATGTAAGAGGTTTAGGTGATGATGGAAAATGTACTGAAGTGTTGTCTGAATTACTGTCTCTCAAACCAAACCTCCTTCTCCTTCAAGGAGCCAAATTGGCAGCCCCCTCTCCGCAAAAAATCAGATCCTTTCTCCCCTCTTCCCTCGATTTTGTTAGCTCCCTCCCCGCACGGGGCACGGCTGGGGGGTTGCTAACGGCTGTCTCCACCTCTTCCCTCTCGGTCCAAACATACGTCAACCACTCGTACTGTGCTTCTGTTACGCTTCAATCTATCACGTGTCAAACCCCCATTGTAGTCACAAACGTTTACGCTCCCACTACCCGAGCTCTCAAAAGTGACTTCCTTGACGAACTTAAAAGTATTGCCCCCCTGATAACACCCCTTGGTTAGTCCTTGGCGATTTCAATCTCATTCGCTTCCCTCACGAGAAAAACAACTCTAATTTTCATCAGCTAGAGGCTAATCTCTTTAATGATACGTTGGACCAACTTGCGCTACTAGAACCCCCCCCCCCTCCTGGACAGGAAATTCACTTGGTCAAATAATCAAGACTCGCCTGTCCTGGAACACCTAGATCGTGCCTTCTTCAACCTTGCTTGGAACAATTCTTTCCCAAACTCCTCACTCACCTCCTTGCCACGCTTTACTTCTGACCATGTTCCACTAGTCGTCTCCATCTCTACCTCCATCCCCCGCTCCCGCCTTTTTCGGTTTGAACGGTCCTGGGCCCTTCACCAGGCCTGCCGACGCATAATCGCTCAGGCAGCAGCCCAGCACAGTCACTCCAGCCCACCGGACTCTTCCCACCTGGCCCAAACTCTTCAAACCTGCCATTCGCGCCTAAAGCAATGGGCTAAAACTCTCAGACCACCATCCATCAGGGAGGAACGGTGCAAGACGGTGCTTAGGCTAATCGATGCCAAGGAAGAATCACGTTCCCTCTCTGGTGCTGAGTCATCCCTGCGAATCATTCTCAAAAGTACCCTTCATCAAGCCATCCGGGATCGCATGATAGCAATCAGGCAGCGGGCCAAAGTCAAACGCGCCATCTAGGGGGACGAGAACACGAAATTTTTTCATGTTTCCGCCTCTCAACGTTTCAGAAAAAATCAGATCCCTTTGTTATGATACCAGAATCAGGACTTCCTTGCTCATGATCAAAAAGCTTCTATTCTGAAAGACTTCTACCAAAATCTGTTAGGCCGTCCGGCGATTACTTCGTGGAACTTTGATTTATCTCACCTGTATGCTACCCCGGTGACCCAACTTCGACATCTTGATGCCCCCTTCACCTCTGACGAAATCAAAATGGCCTTCCTGCACATGAACCCCAACGCTAGCCCGGGCCCTGATGGTTTTGGGCCTTGCTTCTACAACTCGGCCTGGAATTCCATCAAGCGCAATCTCATTGCTTTCTTCCATGACTTCTATCAACTAACCTCTCAAACGGAGCGATTTAACAAATCTTTCATTGTGCTTCTCCCAAAGAAAGATGGTGCTAACTCCGCGCATGCTTTTCGCCCGATCTCTCTGCAAAACTGCCCAATCAAAGGCATCGCCAAGCTCCTCACCAATCGCCTAAAAACCTACATCCCACTACTCGTGCACGGTGACCAAACTGGATTTATATCTGGACGGTGTATTGCTGAAAACTTCATCTATGCTGCTGATTCTTTAAACTGTTGCCATAAACGAAAAGCCGCTTCAATGGTCCTCAAGCTTGATTTCAGGAAGGCGTTCGACTCCATTTCGTGGCCTTACCTGCTCAAAATACTTCGCCATCGGGGCTTTCCAGATCGGTTCTGCTCCTGGATTGAGGACTTGCTCTCTATCGGTAAAACTGCTGTCATTCTTAACGGGGTACCTGGTAGCTGGATTCAGTGTAAAAACGGCCTTCGGCAGGGTGATCCCATCTCGCCGTATCTGTTCATCATCGTTGCCGATGTTCTCCAACAGCTCATCCTGTCTGCCGCCTCTGATCCAACAAACGAGCTACACCACCCGGTCTACAATGATATTCCGCCTTCCATTCTGCAATATGCCGACGACACCCTTATCATTGCCCATGCCTCCATCACTGCTGCCCGCAAACTCAAGCAGCTTCTCGATGATTTTGCCTTGGCAACTGGCTTCTGTATAAATTTTGCCAAGACCACTTTTGTCCCCATGAATGTTGATGACACAACCGCCTCCGCAATTGCCCAAATCTTTGGTTGTGCGATCTCTAGCTTCCCCCAAACCTATCTCGACCTACCCTTATCCCCCACCAAGCTCCCCCCCCCTCGGCCTTCCAGCCCCTCCTCTCCTCTTACCGATCTTTCCTCTCGGGCTGGTGCGCAAAATTGCTCAATCGTGCGGCGAGGCTTGTGCTCATCTCTTCTGTCTTAGACTCTCTCGCTACGTACTTCATGTCGGTTTTCAAAATCCCAAAGAAAACGCTAAAAGCTCTGGATGCCATTCGATGCGCCTTCTTTTGGGCTGCTGAGCAGACGTGCACGGGATCCAAATGTTTGATTGCTTGGAAAAACGTTTGTAAACCGAAAATTTTTGGTGGTCTAGGCATCAAGAACCTAGCTGTTCAGAACGACTGTCTCCTTATGAAGTTTGCTTACAAATACCTAACCCATGAAAATACCATCCGCCTGCCTTGGGTTGACTGGGTAGATAAACAACACCTTTGCAGCCTCTCCCACTTGGCATCATGCCGAAACCCCTCGTTCCTAACTAAAATTATCCAAACACAGCTTCAAATACTCCTCCCGATCACCTTTGTCCTCACCAATAATGGTCAGAAGACTTTCTTCTGGCTTGACACCTGGTTATTGCCAACCTCTATAGCCACTGCTTTTCCGAGCCTTTACTCCCACTCTACAAATATCTTCATCCCAGTGGTACATATCATGCGAGACGGGATACAGGCAAACCTCTCAAACAGGATAACCTCGGCCGCCTCGCGCGAGCTAGATGCTCTTTGCTTGTTGTTGCAGGATGTTCGGTTGACGGTTGGCCAGGATGAAAGGTTTTTGCTGCATGGGCAAAGCTACTCGTCCAAAGCAGCATACAAGATTCGGATGCATGAAGACCTGGAGGACGATCACGCTGATCTCATCTGGAGATCAAGAGCGCCGCACAAGCTTAAACTGTTTGCCTGGCTCTTGTTTCGTGGCAGACTAAACACTAGAGCGAACCTGTCCTACAAACACATGTCTGACTCCGCCAGCTGCCCGCGCTGTGCTGCTCTTTCTGAAGACACTTCTCACCTGTTCCTCGACTGCCCGCGTGCTGTGCAGATTTGGGCACAACTAGGCCTCCCCACGACGCCCAGATTCCAGGATCTCTGGATGGTTCAGCTCCCGCATGAGCTTGATTGCAGGGTGTGGCCGGAAGTGCTACTGGTAGTGCTCTGGCGAATTTGGGACTCCCGCAATGCTGTTGTCTTCCGTTCTGAAGATCACTCTTCTCGTTTTACCACCCAGAACATTGTAACTGACTTTGAGCTTTTTTCGCATCGCCTGAGAGATCATGCTGACAAGGTAGCTGCCAGGTCTTGGCTTAGCTACCTTACCACACGGCTTGCCGTGCCCCTGTAATCTGTAATCTGTCTCTGCTGGGCCCCTTTTGGCCGATTGAGTAATATATACAGGTGGGGATCCTCTCCCCCCCCCCCCCCCCCCCCCCCGGTGATTCCTCAAAAAAACAACATGTAAACACAAAGATGACAAAAGATAGTATAAGTGGAAGAATTTTTAACCTCGAAACGCAGATACTCCACTCGAATATGGCCATCTGAAATAGTTCCTGGAAGACCTAAAGTATCACGATTTTCACAAAAGCTCCTACGAACCTGTTGTATTTGAGCAGCATAAGATACATTGTATTATCCACTAAAAATGACACATTGCACAAAATACAATATAATATAATACCAGCAAGAAATTTTTTAATTACCTTCGTTGATTTACTTCGTGTACTTGAAGAGCCAGAGATAGCTGGTGAAATAGAAAAACTATTGCAAACTGTATCTTCATGTACTGCTGGACCTGGACTATATTGCATTCCTGAATGAAGGCCTTCATCCTAAGAGGGTAAGGTGCACAAGCAGAATCAGCTGGAAATCAAGCATGGGAATGCTGAATGAATGATAAGAGAGTCCAGTGAATAATGGCAAAAAAATTAAGAGGGGCATCTTGTTTGAACCTCAATCTGTAGAGGAATAGTCCTAATAGTGAAATCTGACTCAAGCTCCATATCGCTGATGCCAGGAAGATGGTCAACAGACATAGTGCCACTTTCCAAAAGACCTTTTGATTCACCAGAAGAGCATTGTATAAGGCTTAAATAACTCAGTCTCTCTATCAATTAATCAGCTAGAGCTAATTGTTGATTCCATTAAAAAAAACTTTCCATTCAAAAAATTTAGTTAATCATCTGATGCTGATTTTCCTAATGTTTTACCTGCACCACAATTTGGAAGAAACTCAATTTCTGGTCTCTCCTTAGTGTTACTGATTTCCCCAAGGTGGTAAACTTGATCAACCTTACAAAGAAGGAAGGAACGATGAATGAATAAACTTGATCAACCTTACAAAGAGGGAAGGAATGAAGAATGAATAAAGCCTAATAGAATAACTGAATTGCGTGCATTGGTCCTAGAATCTTGCTCAAGATCCTAGTAAACCAACTGATGCCAGCAGTGATACAATCAACCAGGTCTCATCTGAGTTCTAACACTTTACCAGGCTTCTCCGTACATGTAAAATATTTTCTCAGTTTGTAAATAAAGTTTCAACACTATCTCAGTTGCAAATGTTCCACAAGTGTGCTTCATGCAGTTGCAAATGTTTCACTTGCCTTTCTGAAATTAATTAGCACCTACGACGCAGCCAGTTGCAAACCCAATCACTTATGGACTTACCTCAATTTCTCTTATAGCATCTTTCTTCCCATTCACCACAGACGAGACACGGAACAGACTCTGGTTCAAGCGAAGCCACTGTGGTTCATCTGATGTGTTCTGCAGGAACAAAATAATTTAATGCTCTAATTACCAAAATTACTAAATACACTACAGGGAAACAGGAAAGGAGCTAACCTTTGCGCAGAATATATATATATTGACCGCATTTGTTTGACCACGCCTATGAGCTCTATCCTCGGCCTATTATGATGTTATCACCAATTAAATGTAGCAGTTAGTAGTTACAACAACATTTGAAACAACAGTAGAAGAGAGTGAACTGTACATGTGTTCAAGACTGCACATAAAGTGTGAAGTGAACACACATGGGCATAAATTCAGAGACTTTGCGGTGACACTTCATCACACTTGTGGACATAAATTTGAAACAACAGTAAAAGAGGGTGAGCCATACATGTGTTCAAGACTGCACATAAACTGTGAAGTGGACACATATGGGCATAAATTCAAGGACTCTGTCGGAACACTTCACTACACGGGTAGGTTCACAAGAACAGCTGGATTGGTTTAACATTGTATACTTCAAAACTACCAAGATATCAAAAAAATTCTCCTGGTTTAATTTTGCACTTCCTATGGGTTGAAATGAAAATGTATGTGCAAGGTTGGAAAAAACAAGTACCTGAAGTAAGTCTGAAGACGATCTTGGGAGCTCCAGGAAAACAACATTCTGAGCAGATGAAAAGTCTAAACCAACACCACCAGCAGTAATTCCTATTATTGCAACCTTGACCTATTTAGCAAAGAGTAAAATAACTCAATGATGGATAAGCAGTATGCAAGATAAGAAGCGTAGCATCATATGGACTAGGTACAAGGGATTTTTTCCCTGCCGTGATTTTTTTTCCAAATTCTGTAGAAATCACATATAGAAGTAAAACTTCTCAGGCGTAGGTATGGGCATGCTCTATATCCATACAATTTTTTAAGAACAGACTCAGTCCTGCTTGCGAGATACAAAAATGGCAGATTAACTGTTTAATTCAGACTGTTGCATGTCATAGCTTTAAATTTGGTATCTAGAAAAATGATTCAGTTTGTTCTTGAAATTTTTCATGGATAGAGAGCCGGCACATACCTATAGCTGACATTCTTTTGTCAAAACATTTAAACTTGCACAAACAAATTTATGGAAATTGTACTATTTTCACAAAATTACTCATACTCTAACAGTAGGTGAGTGATGAATAAAACAAGGGGAAATGAAAACCTCTGGATTCAAACGGAAAGAATCAACAGCTTCTTTCCTTTCTCTAGGAAGTGCGCTGCCATCAATGCGAACAAACTTGATCTCCTTCTCAGAGAGGAACACCTGGATAGAGAATACTTGAGTCAAAAGTAGAAATATTTTTTCTTCTAGAAGTCATATAATTAGACACTTGAGTTTAGCAGCAGCCACCGAAAGAAACGTTAGGAAGTGCTCTACCACTGGTCCTCAGACCCTTACCAAAATATGCTGGACAAGATATTATCATCTCTCTAACTTTTGATGTGACTATGTGGGTCCAGTAAGCCGTAATTTTCAGGAACAAATGTCACTCAATTTCTTTCAATTACTTGTAAAGTGCCGACTTTTGAGTATTGAATCTTATTGAGATTCTTATTCCTTATTTAATACATAAAGAACAAAATTGGTTGAAGCACCACTTAAGTATTCAAATTACATATAAAAAAACCCATCATAGTTTGTAAACGTAAATCTTACCTGCACTCCATCTAGAACCTTCAAGTGGTGGGCGAAAATTAGCGTTTTCTGGCAACTAGACTGGGCGTCCAGATTATCATGCATCAAATGATTTGAGAACCACTGACTAAACCCAGGTATTTTTGCAATGCCAATTTCCTGGGGGGAGAAATGCCTTGGAGATTTCTTGCAACTATCATCTGAGGAAATGGAAAAAAAACAAGGAAAGTAACACATAGCTTAGAACCATCATCTTAAATGCTAAAATGACGAAAAACATTTGCTTCATCTGATCATCTCTCAGTAACAGTTTTGATACATTTCACCATGTCATAGTAAGAATTATTTACGAGTTGAGGAACAGAATATATCAGATCCAAAAATGGTAGGTTATGGTCATATAGATAAATGTTTGGAATTTTGAAGATGACAATTTATATTCAATACATTAGAATAAGGTAGAATTGGAATCTTCCAGTGGAAATTCATTGGTAGTATAAAATAGACAGTTGCAATTCCATGATTCCATCAACTTTTTGATATACATGGAGTACAAACAATGCTAACGTCAAAGCTTATAGTTCAAATCAAGAAAATGTTGGGAATGTTTGTATTGACAGTGTTGATATTTTTTTGTTACCGTCAGTATAACATTAGCAAAGGGTTCCCCCGTTGATCTAGATTTTGCAAATACATTTCAGATAGTCAATGACAGCATCATAATCTGCACAGCTGGAGGCCAGGCACATTTGGTATTGCATATGCAAAGCAATGACTAATGCAACAAACATGCTTCAACAAAATGACCGGTTAGTTTTAGTATCTACAGCCAGTCCTCTTGCTTTAGGCCAATATAACTATCTATTCGACATCACACCAGTTCATGGCAAATTCATAGAAGGTAATCATGTTGGTAAGATTAACATATGCGATTGACATCTGCTACTATTAGCAGCATGAATGTTACCTTTTCCCTCTTTTGCTTCTTCACAGTCATTGCTTATCTCAGAAGAGGCAATTATAGGAGCATCAGAGCTACTATATGTGCTATTGTAATCCCCTTGGATAATAGAGGTGGCTGTCCTGCTATTCAATGCCTTCAACTTTAACCTAATGATCTGCCGGCGCTTGGGCGGCAGTTCATTTAACAAATGCTCCTTCAAGCGCCTAATCTGCAGCACAGAAGCAAACTCCAGCCATTAGATCTGAAATTGATAAACCATCAAATATCAGCCTAACACATCATTGCAGTTACATGGCTTGTGACAGGAAGCAAAACGACCCGCCGGGCTTTAGTCCATATAGCTAGCAACTTACTACCCTCATTCTCCTCTGCTTTCCATTTCAGACATCAACATGACCTCCCTCCAATACCCACATTGCACCATTAATTTTCTAATCATATGGTACAATATTTAAGAAATGGGATCATATAGAAGCACTTCAAGTGAGAAATCTAGCAATATAATTTTCATGTGACACATCAATATACTTTGTGGACACAGTTGTTGAAGTTCCATCGCACGCATTCTAAACAATATCTATAAGAGAATGTATGGAGTATTACGCACTGAAGCTAGTCTCATTCTTAAACATGCTTCTGTAGTAAACACACGTTCATTGGTAAAAACATCATCAACCATGTAAAGGATAGTTTCTACTCCCTCTGTAAAGAAATATAAGAGCGTTTAATTCACTACTTTAGTGATCTAAACACTCTTATATTTCTTTACGGATGGAGTACAACATAAATAATTTCATCATGCATAGAGTACAGCATTCCATAACATACTGCCATGCAGACTCTATACATAATCAAGTGAACAAAGTTCATACATATAAAAACTGTATATACTGCCAAGCTGATCAAAATCAATTAACAAATATCATCAAGCAGAACTTAGGCCAAATATGCAGTGACCATATAAGTTCATGAGCAGTTTGGATAGCAGTAACAAGATACAGTACCATGGATACAATAATCACAGAAAGCTATACAAAGAGGCTTTAATAGCTGAGAGAGAAAGAGCTGACCATCAGAGTCTGGCTGAGCAGAACATTTAACTCTGTCAAACGAGCACCTTTTGAGAAGTCCTGGACGTGAAACGATGTGAAGAACTTAAATATTTAAACATTTCTGTATAGACTAATAGATAGTCAGACACTATTTGCTCAAATTAACTGCAAGTGCAAGTCTGCAAGGTTTTGAAGCGATCTACCAATCTCCTTGACAATAGGGACAATCACAAGATATAGATACCTGGTAAATTTTACCCTGGGAGCTTTGAGCAACATGCAGTGAACAATATGTCTTTGCAAATTCAAATTTATCATCTCCAAGCAAACGGGGACTGAAAACCAAGAGGGAGTGGTCAGAAAAGATCAATATGCCCAACACAATAAGATGACATTCTGCTTTTCTTACCATAACATATTTATCTGGTGATAGATGTCAAAAGGTCTATTGTCACCTAGGAAAAAAAAGAAACTATTAGTTAAATCTGACAAACAAACATATATGGTAAGTCAAGTCCAGAGTAGTAAATGATTTAACTAATTTTCTGGAATGCAATTGTATCACAACAAAATCACACATCAGTACCAATCAGTCAGATATATCGTGCGCAGGGTAAAAAGTACTCCCACAATACAGAATGCAAAGACACGGATGGGCACTTTTAACACCCACAATACAGACACTGAGCTCAGCTTACGCAAAGAAAATAGAAGATACAGATGTAACAATAATTGGTAAGGGACGTGGAACCAATATGCAGTACAAATAATTCAGCAAATCAGTATACACCTTTAGGTCCCTATTAGAAAAAATGAACAGGTAACCATATACTGAAGAGACATATGCAACTGACATGTTTCTCATGGATCACTGGTCTTAGTTTGATGTTCAAAACAGAAGGAGAAAACTGGCAAAGACCTTTTAGTAATATTTTCTAAAGTCAAAACAGTGGGAGAAAATGGTAGTTAAAAAACTTCAATTATTTTCTAATTCTTAACTAAAATGGAAGTGCTTTGAGATTGATTCTAATCCTAACATTTGAAATCATCTAATGGCATACATAAAATATTTCATATACCATAAATCCATTTGCCTGTCTATAGTTTTAAATGTCCACAACAAAAATAGCGCAACAACACAAGGATCCCTGAGAAGAATCAATGGATATATTTTAGAAGTTAGTACAACCTTGACAAAGAGGGTGTCCCAGAAAGCAACACAATGCGGTTGATATTGAGAGCTATTTCCAGTACAGCTTTTGTCTGTCACGGTCACAAGAGAGTAGAAGTGATCATTGGTAAAGCAAGCGGAATGTTGATGCATCAGACTAGTAAGACTACAAATTATAAATAAAATTATCAGAGAAGGCGCCTTAAATTGAAATAAGGTGGCTGAAGTGATAAGAAAAAGATTGCTCAACAGAGTTTCAGTGGTTCTGCATTCTTACAGTATTTTAAATTAAGAAAGCACAATGGAATGATGAAAACACGAAGCAGGTTTAAAAACACTTTTTTCATCAAAGAGAGTAACCAAGCATAACAATGTTATGATTACTACAGAATAATAAAATATGATGTGTCAAATACACTCTCCCTCCTGGATTGGGATTGATATATTCAATTGTTGCCTGATAGTATCACCTGAGTATTTTCTTCTTTCATCTTTGTGCAGCGTATATTGTGGGATTCATCAATGATCATCAGTGCCCATCTCCTATTAATCATACTTTTCCGAAGGATGCTTAACATCGTGTATGAAATAACAACGACCTTCGGACAAAAATCTAAATATTCAAGACTGTCTCGTCGACCAAACACTGAAAAAAAAAAGAACGAGAAAAATACAGATATAATTATAACAGTCAAATTTGGTATTCTTTATACAAAATAAACACTGAAAAGCTGAAAGCCAAGGCAATAGAGCAGTGTCCAAAATTGAAGATGCAGGTATACGAGGGACAAGGAATAGGATTAATGATTTTCACCAACATAAATCTTTACATATCTTCTACATATCTAAATAGCTAGCCCCCACTAGTAGATTACTCTCCACATCGTGCCTCCATATCACCTCAATCATTGGTAGCCGTTTGATTTACTAAATTGTGTGACATCTTCAAATCATCATGCATGTACTCATAAGTTACAATTTTGCAAATATATCCATGCAAAGCATGCCACCTCATCAAGCCATGCATGCCTTTTTTTCTTGGGGGAATCAAATCATGCATGTTAGTCACAAGTTAATTTTTTTACTGTACATTAAGTTCTGTAGTCATGAACGGTATATGTGTTGGACGCTTGGAGCAAACATATATAGTTCATGCTTCACATTTTTGTTAAAGATGGCGTCACATTAGGTTCAGTTTAAATGTTCTTCGCTTTTTTAAATCATTTTGCCACATACTTGGTAGGTTTTATTGTTCTAAAAATGTAAACCGAGAACATTTTCCATTTATTTTATGATTCTATGTTCAGTAAGATACTAAGATCCAAGGATAGATCAACTTATGAAAAGCAATATTGGACTAATGATCCATTGAAACTAGGTATAGAGTGATCTGGTCCATCTATGAATGTTCATACGGAATGCAATTTTGTCCTGCAACTGTTTTTACTGCAATATTTCAAAACTGACGCTGATGCAACAAATGAATGATATCTGGGCCAAAAGAATTCGATACTTCGAATATGTATGGATAAAATACAAAATATGCAATTCATATATGGAGATTGTTACCACATGGCACATGTGGTAGGCAATTCAAATTTGATGAAATAAATATGGAGATCGTTGTAACTTCACAAGCATTCAGGATCAAATTAGATACACTAAAGATATGCAAGAATTATAATACCAGGTTTGGCATCAGTAAAATTAACTCTTGAATAATGAAACTCTGAATCAGTACCAAGATGAATATCTTTTGGAAGAAATGAAGGATCCCAGCGTTCCAATTCCTCCGCCCAAGTATAACGCAGAACAGCTGGACACACTATTAATAGAGGGCCCTCGTCCTTGAAGCAACAAGCTATTGCAATTGCCTGCATTTAAATAAATGAGAACATACTACTTCCCCATTCTGTTCAAGAAAAATAATACTGCTTCAACATGGGGGGGAAATTACGCTCAAAAGCAGATATGATGATTTCTTCATTAAGGTCTAAAAGGCAAGTGCTATATAATTAACTGTTCAGTCAAACAGACATAAAATTCCAATCGGTCACTGCCCAAAATGTATTGATGCAAGCTCAATATCAGTGTGCTCAATATCCATATGCCAATTTACTGTATTTTGCAAGTTGTAACACCGTGGAACAAACAATTTTATGCATATAAACTATCTGCACAATAATTATACACAAAATATAATGTGCTTACCTGGAGAGTCTTGCCAAGCCCCATCTCATCTGCAATAAGGCAGCGCCCTTGCCTCCGAAGCCCAAATTTCACACCTTCAAGTTGGAAGGGTAGAAGTGCATCTCGTAATCGACGTGGCAGCTTCATGAGAAGCTCGTCAACTTCTTTATCAGAACCGCAGTTTGTGCCAGCATTTTGAACAGCACGCCTTGTTCTATAAGGTATATCTTGCACAACAACGCCAGTCAACTTCCTCAAGCATTGCAACACCAGCTCATAGTGCACAAGTTTAAAGACAGAAGAAATATGCCCGCTTTGACTTTGTGTTGTGGAGAATGGTACAGCCTACCAACAATAAGAGGGAAGATATCAGTTTAGATTCTAGACCAAAAGGCTTATCATCCAGAAAAGGGACTAAGAAGTAAGAACCAGATGAAAATAATTATTACAGCGGAAGTTTACATTTTATGCTTAAAAGCATCCACAAATTATTCGATCCCCAAAAGGATTACTCTAAAATGTGATATAATCACCATTTACTCCCTTCAGTCCTATAAAAGCTGCCATTTCAGACATCTTTGCGGTCTTCAAAATACATCTTGGATCGTTAACTTCTATTGCAATATATCTATAAAATCCAAAAATGAATACTGCAGAAGTACTTTCTGAAGCAGATTCACACATAGGATTTTCAAGTATCTAATCTAAACATTTTGCAAAGATGTTATCAATCAAAATATCAATAGTTTGACTATATATTCTTGTCCAAAAGGTATGTTTTATAGAACAGCGAATACTGTGAAGATAACTTAGTGGCACAATCATTTACTGATTAAAAAGGTGACACTGAAATATGGACGAAATATTAGTTGCTGGCACTTTATATACTCAAATATTTGTTGTGGCATTCGTAGGTACCAGCAATTGCCCATAAAGCTGATATCTGGAAGGCCAAGCAAATTCTTCAACGCTCGGCAGTTAAGCCAAAAGGCAGGGCATTGTCAGGGTTCGACCTCCAATGTTTGTGTCTAGCATTCTATTGCATAGAGCCATAAGACAGACAGAAGATTGGCTAGAGTATGTTTGGAGCAAGATCGTTAAGGCGATTATCCATGTTAAGGTATGAATGGGTTGATTTGGCGATGGCACACAGGGGATTAGATCACTAGGCTATGAGTGAACCAAACCTTCTGACAAAAATCCATATGAAATACAGTATCCATATCCATTTGGCAAGAAAATGCTGTAAAACGAGCAACTGGCCAAGAACCCAAATTAAAGAACGGCCATTTGTCAGACACGCGGAATGGGCAAATAACCACCGGAGCGATTCAGGCATGTCGAATCAAAGAAACAAATAATGGTCAAGAAAACACGCAAACACCAAAGTTTCGCCAAGAAATACGATTTTTTTTTGGAGAAACTCTTAGTATAGTCAAGAAAGCACGGAATTACTCGCGCATCGCCAAGAAAGAACCAGATCCCTAATCGGAGCCCGAATCGGCAAGAGATGCGTGCACTAGACAAGAATTCAAGAACGCGAGGATCGTACCGAAGCGACGCAGTCCTCGACGGCGCGCAGGCAGTCGGCCTCCCCGGGGAAAGCCTTGCCCTCCGTTCGGCCCACCGTCACCTGGAACTCGTCGGGGCTGCACACCTCCAGCACCGCCCGGAACCCCGTCGGAGGCGCGGGCGGCGGAAGCGGTTGCGGCGGCGGGCAGGGACGCGGGGGCAGAGGATGGGCGGTTCTTGGGCACTTGGCGAGCCTGAGCGACTCGGCGGTGGTGCCGGCGGCGGCGGAGCGCTTGAGCCTCTCGAGGGCGGCGAGGCGGCTGGCCTCGATGCGGCGGCGCTGCTCCTCCGTGAGCCGCACGGGCTCCGCCGCGATCTCCATGGACCACGCCCGCACTAGCACTAGGGGTTGCGGAGGCGTGGGGTTCTCTGACAAGGAACGACGGCCGTTTCCGCCGCTGGGGGGAACGGAACACGGGGAGCGGGGAACGGCTAGACGAAGGATATATTGGGCCACCAAGCCCGTGTTTCATATACGCCGCGCTGGGCTGGGCTGGGCTGGGCCGGGCCCCCTCGCCTCCGACGAACTTTACGACGATACCACCAGGAAGCAGATCTAGACCGTCTCCTAAAAGAAATCTAGAGCGCAAGATCTTCCACTGAAAAAAACAATCTAGAGCAATGGAAACTGTGTACTGCACTGCAGAGAAAGCACAGGAAAGAGCCAAAGAACTTGGGGATGCGGGCAAAAATATACTCCCTCCATCCCATAATATAAGAGTGGAGAGAGTATAATCTAAAAAGTTTTATACTCCCTTCTTTTCTAAATATAAGTTTTTTTAGACATTTCAAATAGACTACAACATACGGATTATATAAACATATTTTAGAGTATAGATTCAATCATTTTGCTCCGTATGCAGTCATTTGTTGAAATCTCTAAAAAGACTTATATTTAAGAACGAAGGAAGTATTTCTTTATAAAAGGAGTACTTCACGACTTCGCGTAACTTCACAATACAAATCTGTGCATAAATTATAGTATAAAATGTGACCAATATGGCGTTTACTTCATAATACAAATCGTGCAACTTGCATGAACTCAAACTCCAAGCCTCGTAAGGCCTTATACAATGGGAGATGCTTAAGGAAGGTGCTTAGAGAAATAAACCAGGCTTTTCTTAAACACCAGTGCTTATTTGTACAGGGTAGACGCTTAACTAAGCACCTCTCCTATAGAAATAGGCACCGGTGCTTCAGAAAAAATCAGTTTATTTTTCTAAGCACCTCTCTAAGCCTCTCCCATTATACAAGGCCTAAAACAAGTAAACGAGGCTGCTATTTTCAACGTTGGACAACATAAAGAATCAGCAAACTTTGAAAATGATAAACATGCTCTGGCATAAGCAACAGTACAGGTCGATGTAAGTTTAGAGTGTTAAAACAAATCTCAACAACATCACACCAGCAGTTGGAAATAGCATCAACCCATACACCTGTTCATCAGACAAGTTTTGTCCAAATCAAAGGAGCATATAGGTCGACTCCTCCGTCCCCAAATTTCTATAGCAGCAGGGCACGAATCAGGTCGGTAGAAACAAAACAATACGGTTAGGAACAGCACATGAATATATGAGGTCCAATATGGGCACCAATTTTACAACTCGGTCTCATCACACCTTGCTACATATGCTCTGCACATGAAGGACAAAGCGAAAGGTCGGCATGGTCATTACAATGACGAGAACAACAGAGAATCGATCAACAAACAGAGAAGAACCACAGAGAAACAGCATTTTCATCTGATGCACCAGTACGGACAACACTGCGGTTAGATGCAAAGCTAGCTGCACGTTTTTGTCGCCTTGCAGCTTTGCCGCGCCCATGCCTTCTCCCCAGGACTCCATCTTGCAAACCTGTCACCAACAACGGCTATATTCAGAACATATTTCTTTGCTTCAAAAGAAACATATTTTCAGTCCAAAATGGGAGCCAATTATGGTCTTGGTTGAACGGCCTGCTCTGGTTGAACAGACTCTTGCAATTCTGTTCATCATCAAAAGATAAATGTACTGGTTATTGATACGTTGCACTATCATCACATAAGTAAGCTTACATTTATGCTGTCTTATTCTAACTGGCAGTTTTATCGCCAAAATTTGTTTTATTAGCTAAAATATAGGTATAGAAAACTATGAGGTTGATACATCACACATTTATAGATACATAAGCAGTGACGTTTTCTCCCCAAAAATTTACAGAGAGAAACAAGAGGGACAGGCAGCTGGAAAACATGGCTGGTCTAAGAATAAACGGTTAGTATGCTTGCGGATTTAACAGAAACATGGGCAAATAAAATTCTGTGATTCCCAAATTTAGTTACAGCCATGATCCCGGCTTCATTTAAAGAAGTACCATGCACTAAGATTAGTAGATGAGGGGTAGAGCCAGCCTAGTGAGCTTTCTTACTGATATAAACATAGCCACTGATCGTTGTTTGAACAGTGTATCAAAAACAATGATGTAAATGTATGAGACCAATTTTAAATATTAATTTCTCTGAAACTTTCCGGGCATGAAATTTTGTACAGAATCTAAAAGAAGCATTTTTACACAATGTTCCAGCAACTGCTCGCTGATTCCTTTGGGGTTTCAGGATGTAAATATCATGTGCTTGGTAAACCACACGTATGCAAGATTAAAATAAAACTGAACTAGCCATGTAGCACCTTGATGTACACAATACAAATTGAACACTGTTAATTCTATGACTCTGTTCATTCAAATAGTCAGCCCATAGAAATTGGTCTTCTTAAAGAAATTGAAGAGTTAATCTGCCGGCATGACCAAACAATGGATATGCAGCTTGAGTTTCAGTTTGCATCTTCATAAATTAAAAGCAATCTATCTGATTATCTTCACAAGTAAGCAATAAAAAATGAACCTTTGAAGATAAGGCTAAGCTGCGCTTTGAAAGTTAAACTAATGACAGGAACCAAGAAAACATAGCATATCATCACCTGATCACTGTTCCTGATGATTACTCCTCCGGTGCCTCCTCAGAATCCGAGAGAGGTAACAGGGTACCCAATCCAATAACATGTCCATTCAGGCATACAAAGTACTCCACGGAATCATCGTAAGCACCCAGCCTGGCGGAAGCACTCGCCGGCATCATATCAGCATGCAGCATGTTCCATAGCTTAGCCTTGCAATAGGGGCAAACCTCCGTTGGATGGAACCTAGCCTGCTTCTCAATCAGGATCTTCTTGACCCTTGAAGTGGCAAACGACTTGAAGATGCCACGGAAAAAACCCAGGTCGCCTTCTTCCCCCTGGTCAAGATGTTCGCACGGATCGGACACATACAAGACATCCATCCTACACTGCAGAGGCAGGAAGCTCTTGCCTGCGGTCCTTGAGAAGCGCGTCCTGAACACAAAGTGTCCGGGGACATGGATGTTTCCGAACAAGCCCCCCTTTGTGCAGCCGTTGCAGTAGATCAGCAGCTTCCCGAGCGCCTTCCAGTTGCCGTCGACAATGTGGCTGCCGTCGGAATGCAGATCCAGCATCATCTTGGGCGCCCTGGCATGGCAGAACTCCTTCCACAGCACTTGCTTGGCGACCTCGTCGAACCACTTGCAGACGCAGGAGAGGTTGGCGATCAGCCTGGGGTTCCAGTTCATGTGGCGGAAGACGAGGAACAGAGCGTCCTCGCTGAGGTGGCCCTTGGTGCAGGAGCAGGACGCCGAGTGCGTGCAGCGGTGCTGCTTCACCACCAGCACCATTTCCGGCAGCCAAAATTCACTCCAGCAGCGACCGACGCCTACCTCCCCATGCGCCCCCGCCTTCTTTCCTGCTCGGATTTAGCAACTCAGTCACACGAAGAGCATTCCATTCAATCGCTGCTTGCTTACAAACTGCTATAACAGATCAGATAGAGGTTAATCCGCCCTCGGCAGCTACGAGCTACAGCCAATCGCTCCGGCACCGCGGCGGATCTAGATGATGCGCCGCGCGCGCACCCGAAATTTCTCGAAGTTAATCCTGATGAATCGATCACCGGATGACTAGAAGCTCATACCTCGAAAACCACTGGCCGAGGCCGCGGACGGGGTGTGGGCAGCAGGGACGCGACGGGGTAGAACGGGGACGGCGACGGCAGCCGCGGCGGCGGGGAGCGCTAGAGGCGGAGGCGGCGACGCCGGGCTACGGCGCGGCGGTAGGTCTGGGGGTCGGCGGTGGCGGAGCGAGTGAGATATTTTTAGAGCCGCATTGGGTGGGATTGGAGGTCGGGTAGGGCAGGAGCTTGGGAGCGGCGTGCGGAAGGAAGGGATCGGGGATGAAGAGGAAAGGGACGGGGGAGGGCGGAGGGGAGAAAAAGTCTGGCGGCTGCGGCGGGGTGGAGACTGGCTTTCGACGGCCCGGATCGTTCGGCTGGTGGATGGAGGGCTGAGATTCGACCGACCCGAGAGGAAGCGTACGGTTTTCGTGTGGTCATTCGGGGATGGATGAGTTCATGTGTGTTTCCTTTCGCCGTTTTCATCAATTTGTTTATTATTTTCTGCAGGGGTTCATTTAGTTACTTTTATTTATTAGCTTGGTAATTTCCGCATAAAAAAGCTTAGTCATTTTTTTCTCGAATTTTGTCTGACTCGTAGATATAGTTTTATCAGCCTGTGAACAAATTTCTTTACCCACATTCATGCCACGCAAACTCTCCCTTGATCACTCAAAAGACAAATCCACATTAAGTAGAATCTAATGAAGTGCATGTCTTTGATAAGAAAATGCCACCTTATTAAGGCATGCCTAACGCGTGGCGTTAACAGCTGACGGTAGGATAGACTTCCTGAGTGTTCGTCGGTTACATTATCCATTGGATTATGGAGTCAGGCACGACATCGACGCAGGATAAGGCAGCGGGTGCTTGGCCCTTTCTCTGCAAAAAAGTAAATCGTTTAATGCAACAGGTGCTGATTTTTCGGGCTATCGGTGCCTTAATTAATTAACCACTAACGTTGAGGGAGGGGAATGCGTGTACGTAGACGTCTAGCGTAACACATGCTCTTAATATCGGCAAGTGAAACGCATACGGAGCATTGCAACGGATTTTCGGAGAAATCCTAACAGATCATTTTATCTTGGGTGCGAATCATTTTCAAACTCAAATCATTGCAAATTTCATTGCTCTTGTAGCATTTCATAGAATTCACCATACGGCAGCTGCACCTGGAAACTCCGCCGCAGCAGCAAACCCCCGGCCGACAGAATCAAGAATGTGCACGCGTTGGCACAGGAGACACCGTGGCAGGCTGGTCGCTGCGGTTGATGAAATCCTATCAGCCAAGTGGACGGCAGGCGCCCACTTGGGCTCTCCAAGTGGCCAACTCGGCAACTGGCAACCGCAGCCGTACCGCGTGCGTCAATCGCTTTCGCTCGCGCACTGCGTTGCTCGCCATCATCGTCGCCCACTTGCACGCTCGCAGCCAGGGCCTAAACAAGAGACCCAGCAGGCTAAGCTGGCCTGGTAAAAAGCCCATATATCATAGCGGGCCTAAAAGAGAAACAACACGCATAACACACATGGGCTCTAGCATTCACCTAAAAAAAACAAATGGGCTCTAGCACCTCACAGTGCGTTTGGTTTAAGAGTTTAGCACGCGTAGCCTGCAATTTAGAGGGGGAAAAAAACAAGCGCGTATCCTGCAGATTCACAAGCTCCTGAAACTGAAAGAGGAAGAATGATTTGAATCAAGAGCTGATCCAACACGCAGGGGCACCCGTAAAGCACATGCACATATACACTTACGAATTCGCAATGCACGTATGGACTATTATTGATCACCGCATATATATTTACAGTGATGAAAAGAAAAGAATTCTCCTACAGAATATAGGTACTTTGTAGATCTAAATCGCCAGCACACTTGTAGTATAAGACACTAACCTAACATGTAAATATATCCTATCCCTCACTATACTCAAACTACTAGATTTTGTGATTTTTGACAGCTAATTCATCATCTCGACCGGACTTCATATCGATGGATCCTCTTGCTTCTACTGCTTCCTCGAACTACTCGGAACTCTGGCTTCTACAGTGATGGCTCTGCAAAGGGGGGGAAACACGTATCAGACTATAGATCATACGACAAATTAAACACTAGCAAGCATGGCCAAATTATTTAGTGAAGGCAGAACTTCCAAAGGGAACAGTAGTTACTTGGGGATGGGGCTGCTGGGGCGGTAGGAGGGTCCAGTGGTGGCACAGATGCCGCTGTCATAACATAGACAAAAAGTCAATATCCTCCTCCAATCATGCTAATAACAGTGCCAAAAATACTGACGATCGGCCGGCTACGATGACTTACTGGCGCACTGGGCAATCGTCTGCATTGGCAGCGGGACGGCGCAGTTTCCGGGGAGCGACATCATGCGCATGAAGTCCATCGGCGCGGGCATGATCTTGTTGATGTCGCCGTTCAGGCCGTGGCAGAGGCAGATGGGGGCGTTGTCCACCAGGGACTTGAAGGCGCCGCAGCACGCCGCCGGGGGCGTCGCCACGCTGGTGTTGGTGAGGTAGCCCATGCATGGCGTCAGCCCCATCAACGGCGTCAGGCACTCCGTGGGCTGCGACGGCGGGGTAGCTGGTGAGACCGTGGCCGGCGGTGGGGAAGCAGGGACGGATGGAGTTGGGTTGCTGATCACTGGGCTCGCTGGCGGCGGGGAAGCAGGGACGGATGGCGGTGGGTTGCTGATCACTGGGGTCGGTGGCGGTGGGGAAGCAGGGACGGATGGCGGTGGGTTGCTGATCACTGGGGTCGGTGGCGGCGGGGAAGCAGGGACGGATGGGGGCGGGTTGCTGATCACCGGGGTCGGCGGCGGCGGTGGGGAAGCTGCGGGGGGAGGTGGCGATGGAATAACAACCGGGGAGCACGCGGGCTTGACTCTGATGGCGGACGACGGCTGCGCGGCCGCGAGCAGGACGGCCAAGGCGAGGAGCAAGGCGGAGGCGGGCTTGGACGGCGCCATCTCGTGCATGCGCTGCGCGGAGGCTTACGATCGGCTACTGGGTTTTGCGGTCTGTGGTGCGAAGAACCAACGGGGTGCATGGCGGCCATTTTATAGGAGGGAATGGGGACGAGATAGGGCGTTTGAACAGCGCTGGCCGATCGCATCACCAAGGGACTCTTCGTTTTGTTTTGCGTCACTCTTATCTCAGTCGATCTGAGATACGGCGTTTGAACGGCATTGCCTGCGTTAAAATGGTGGCGGCAGCGGCAAAATCAGGTGTTGGAGCGAAGGACTCCTCAAGTTTACGGGATATAACAAGATATCACCGTGCCATTATGGTTGCAGATAAATTGTTAAGAGTAAAGTTCACGGGATATACCAGCGTTTGAACTGAGACTTGCAAATCTGCTCAAAGTCGTCTGTTCGAACCTAAAGCCGACGTGTGCTTGGGCCTCGATCGGGGGTGTTGGACGCTTACTACTCCCTTCTAGCATGTATCCGCTGAAAAAAATGGTCACCAACCAAACACCCAGATCACCCAGATGAGGGAAAACTCACGTTTAAACCTTCATTATCAAACGTATTGCTTGGGTCAGATCAAGGAGCAACAGGTGATCAAAACTTTCGGGCAAACTGTAAATTATGCATTCCTTAGCTCTTTCAACAGATAATTATCCTACGTCAAAGATGTTGTTCTTGTTCATCATGCTGATATAACGTTTTTGTTATGTAAGTGCATCTAGTGCCACCCCTAATTGGTTTTGGAGTATTGACAACAAACCTGGTTGAGAGACTAATGTGTTTGTGAGAATTGCAGGATAACACAGGTAGTAGTCCCTCACTGATTCGGTTTACCTACCGGAGATGACCCCTTAAAATGTATGAAGACATTGAAGACAAAGGTGGTATGTGAAGGTATTCACATTGAAGTCTATGACAAAAGAAGACATTGTGTGAAGACTATGGAGCACGAAGACTTAGTTGTTTAGTTGTTTCGTTTTCTTCTTTGTTGAGTCATAGGAACCACCGTACTGTTAAGTGGGGTCCAAGTAAACCAGTCAGAATGACTGAAGTGATGCTTAACCAAAATCCTATGTCTTCGAGCGAAGATAATGAGAGCAAATCTTATCCAGAGCTGGATAAGTCAGCTTTGCTTGTAGCTCAACTAAAATTGTCGTGTGTGTTTTGAAATCTGACCGTTGGAACACGTGTCAGTTCCTTAATGACCCAGGGTCATTTCAGACATATCAGGTCGGGTTGCCTAGTGGCTATAAATAGCCCACCCCCTACACCATAAATTGGTTGGCTGCTCAGAGTTAGTGCATGGCTTTTGTCATTTGAGAGCAACCCACCTCGAAATCTTTGAGAGAGAAATCCTTGTGAGGACAAAGCCCTAAACATCCAGAGCCAAAGAGTGTTAGGCATCACTGAAGTCTTCCTGTTTGTGTGATCTGAAGATTTATTACACTTGAGGACTGAGGGAGTCCTGGATTAGGGGGTGTTCGGGTAGCCGGACTATACCTTCAGCCGAACTCCAGGACTATGAAGATACAAGATTGAAGACTCCGTCCCGTGTCCGGATGGGACTTTTCTTGGCGTGGAAGGCAAGCTTGGCAATGCGGATATTCAAAATCTCCTACCATTGTAACCGACTTTGTGTAACCCTAACCCTCTTCGGTGTCTATATAAACCGGAGGGTTTTAGTCCGTAGGACAACTTTATCATACAACAATCATACCATAGGCTAGCTTTTAGGGTTTAGCCTCCTTGATCTCGTGGTAGATCTACTCTTGTACTACCCATATCATCAATATTTAATCAAGCAGGACGTAGGGTTTTACCTCCATCAAGAGGGCCCGAACCTGGGTAAAACATTGTGTCCCTTGACTCCTGTTACCATCCGGCCTAGACGCACAGTTCGGGACCCCTACCCGAGATCCGCCGGTTTTGACACCGACATTGGTGCTTTCATTGAGAGTTCCTCTGTGTCGTCGCTTTCAGGCCCGATGGCTTCTTCGGTCATCAACCACGATGCAGTCCAGGGTGAGACTTTTCTCCCCGGACAGATCTTCGTCTTCGGCGGCTTCGCACTGCGGGCCAACTCGCTTGGTCACCTTGGGCAGATCGAAAGTTACGCCCCTGGCCATCAAGTCAAGTTTGGAAGCCTAAACTACACGGCTGACATCCGCGGGGACTTGATCTTCGACGGATTCGAGCCACAGCCAAGCGTGCCGCAGTGTCTCGATGGGCATGATATAGCTCTGCCGCCGAACAGCGCCTTGGAGGCCGCACACGCATCGGTTCCGACCATTGATTCAGAGCCCACTGCGCTAATCGAGGATCAGCGGTTGGACGCTGCCTCAGGGGCTGCGATCTCAGAGGCGATCGAGCCGAACTCCAGCCCCGCACTCCGCATGGCCCGTGACTCCGAGGAGACGGATTCCTCTCCGAACTCCGAGCCCCCCGCGCCCCCGCCGATCGAATCCGATTGGGCGCCGATAATGGAGTTCACCGCCGCGGACATCTTTCAGCACTCGCCCTTCGGTGACATCCTGAATTCTCTAAAGTCTCTCTCTTTATCAGGAGAGCCCTGGCCGGACTACGGTTAGCAAGGTTGGGATACGGACGATGAAGAAATTCAAAACCCACCCACCACCCACTTCGTAGCCACTGTCGACGACTTAACCGACATGCTTGACTTCGATTTCGAAGACATCGACGGCATGGACGACGATGTAGGAGACGAACAAGAACCAGCACTTGTAGGGCGTTGGAAGGCCACCTCGTCATATGACATATATATGGTGGATACTACAAAGGATGGAGATAGCGATGGAACAGCGGTGGACGATACCTCTAAGAAACAGCCCAAGCGCCGGCGTCAGCGGCGCCGCTCTAAATCCCGCCAAAGCAAAAACGGTGATTCCGGCACGGGAGATAATACTACTCCGGATAGCACCGAAGAACACCCCCTCCAGTAAAATTCGGCATAGCAGGACAGAGAAGCCAGCCCTCATGAGAGGGCAGCGGACCAAGAGGTTGAGGACGATAATTATACGCCTCCCTCCGAAGACGAGGCAAGCCTCGACGACGACGAGTTCGTCGTGCCAGAGGATCTTGCCGAACAAGAGCGTTTTAAACGCAGGCTCATGGCCACGGCAAGCAGCCTCAAGAAAAAGCGGCAACAGCTTAGAGCTGATCAAGATTTGCTAGCTGATAGATGGACTGAAGTCCTTGCGGCCGAAGAGTATGAACTCGAACGCCCCTCCAAGAGTTACCCAAAGCGTAGGCTGCTACCCCGACTAGAGGAGGAAGCACCTACATCACCAGCGCATGACATGGCCGACTGGCCACCTCGTGGCCGCGACAGAGAGGCCTCTTGGCCCTCCACTCAAGCCATGCCACGGCACCGCGTCAAGCATACTAAGGCACGGGAAAATGCGCCCGACCTGCGCGACATCCTAGAGGACAAGGCAAGGCAAACGAGATCGATCTACGGATCGCGCAGGCGCCCCACGGCACGTGACGGTGATCATCACTCCGGACGCAATGAATCCGGCCGGGCCAAACTCAACAGACAAAGCTCCTTCGAGCTGCGTCGTGATATAGCCCAATATACAGAGGCGCCGCACACCCACTATGCTTCATAGATGAAGTAATGGATCATAAAATCCCTAAGGGCTTCAAACCCGTAAACATCGAATCGTACGATGGCACAGCAGATCCTGCGGTATGGATCGAGGATTATCTCCTTCATATCCACATGGCCCGCGGCGATGATCTACACGCCATCAAATACCTCCCACTCAAACTTAAGGGACCAGCAAACTCAATCGGTTCTTGGGAGGACCTGGAAGCCGCATTCCTTGACAACTTCCAGGGCACTTATGTGCGACCACCGGACGCCGATGACCTAAGCCACACAATTCAGCAGCCAGAAGAATCGGCCAGGCAATTCTGGACACGGTTCCTAACAAAGAAAAACCAGATAGTCGACTGTCCGGACGCAGAGGCCTTAGCGGCCTTCAAGCATAATATCCGTGACGAGTGGCTGGCCCGACACCTGGGACAGGAAAAGCCGAAATCTATGGCAGCCCTCACGACACTCATGACCCGCTTTTGCGCGGGAGAAGACAGCTGGCTAGCTCGCAGTAACAACTTAACCAAGAACACTGGTAATTCGAATACCAATGACAAAAGTGACAGGTCGCGTCGGAACAAACAAAAGCGCCGCGTTAACAGCGACAGCAACGAGGATACGGCAGTTAATGCCGGATTCCGACGCTACAAATCCGGTCAACGGAAACAACCATTCAAAAGAAAAACTCAGGGCCCGTCCAGTTTGTACCGAATACTCGACCGCTTGTGCCAGATACATGGCACCCCCGAAAAGCCAGCCAATCACACCAACAGGGATTGTTGGGTGTTCAAGCAGGCAGGCAAGTTAAGAGCCGAAAACAAAGACAAGGGGCTGCATAGCGACGACGAGGAGGAGCCCAGGCCGCCGAACAACAGTGGACAGAAGGGATTTCCCCCGCAAGTGCGGACGGTGAACATGATATACGCAACCCACATCCCCAAGAGGGAGCGGAAGCGTGCGTTACGGGACGTATATGCGATGGAGCCGGTCGCCCCAAAGTTCAACCCATGGTCCTCCTGCCCGATCATCTTTGATCGAAGGGACCACCCCACTAGCATCCGTCACGGCGGCTTCGCCGCATTGGTTCTAGGACCAATCATTGATGGATTTCATCTCACAAGAGTCCTCATGGACGGCGGCAGCAGCCTGAACCTGCTTTACCAGGATACAGTGCGAAAGATGGGCATAGATCCCTCGAGGATCAAGCCCACCAAAACGACCTTTAAAGGCGTCACACCAGGTGTAGAAGCCAACTGTACAGGCTCAGTTACACTGGAAGTGGTCTTCGGATCTCCGGATAACTTCTGAAGCGAGGAGTTAATCTTCGACATAGTCCCGTTCCGTAGTGGCTATCGCGCACTGCTCGGGCGAACCGCATTCGCAAAATTCAACGCGATACCGCACTATGCATACCTCAAGCTCAAGATGCCAGGCCCTAGAGGAGTAATCATGGTCAAAGGGAACACTGAACGCTCCCTCCGAACGGAGGAGCACACGGCAGCGCTCGCAGCAGAAGTACAAAGCAGCCTCTCTAGGCAGTTCTCCAGTTCGGCCTTCAAAAAGCCAGACACTGTCAAGTGCGCCCGGAGCACCCTACAACAAGACCGCCTGGCACGTTTCGAGCTAGCGTAGCAATGCGTCCCCAACCCTAGCCCTCGCGATATAGCGAAACCAGCGCTTCGCGTACATAACTACGCTCTTGAAATACCATGGGCACAGGGGAAGGGGCACTATCACGGCACGCCCGAAATACGGCTTAAACCGCACCAGGGGCTGCCGGATTCCTTCTTTTTTTCTCTTACTCTCAGGACTCCATACTTCGGACGACCCGTTAGGCAATTCAACTGCCGCACAAACGATGCAAGATCCAGGGAAGCAGACAAGCCACGCCGCATCATGGAACTCCCAGGTGGTCTCTATTGCCAGCAGTATACCTGTTTTTTAATACAATTCCGCGGCCTGCCCTTGGCCAGGACATGTTAAATAGTCCAATTTATTTTGCTTATCGCACTATTTGTATCGTTCCTCTTTCATAGCAACCTTTCTATAAACAATGCATAGCTTTTTGTCTATTTTTTGCATTACCCTCTTTTTATATATATGTTTATTAATAACATGCTGCATCCGTACACTGTGGTACGGCAAAATACGCCAGGGGCTTCAGTACCCATCAATATGGCGTGAGAAGTCCGTCCACTTTCACAAGTGCGGCACCCCGAACTTATAGCACTATATGCATCGGCTCCGAATCATGATTTGGGTCAATAGTTGGGTTTGCTCGGCTCCTATGTTTTGGTGCCTTACGTTCCGCTATATCGGCTAAGGTAGCACTAGGAGAACCACTGCGATTGTGCCCCAGTTGAGCTGGGCCGAGCACCTCAGTGGAGAAAGCTAAAACTGACTATCATGATGAGGCGAGAGACCGGTCGCTGTTCGAGAGGTTTTTCGATTCCTTAAAGGCTTATGCCGCTTCGAGCGAGGAACCGGCTTTGTCCGGCCAAGGCGTGGATAGCGCACCGAACTCGGTCTTCCGAATACTAGGGGCTTCGCCGAAATTTAAAATTATAGAGTTCTATGGCTAAGTGAGAGTGTTCAAGCATTATAGTCCAATTGCCTTGTTCGTTGTGCTGACCGCCTCCCTCGACGGACCCAATCATGGGAAAAAGAGCGCTCAGGTTTATCCCGAACACCCCAGCACTAGTGGCATGGGGGCAGAAGCCGACGACTGGCCATCTCTCAATTTTTTGATAAACGGCCGCACAGAAAGTAATGTTTTAAATTCAAGCAATGCTTAGCGCATATGAACAAGTTTTCAGCGCACAGGATAACACAAGCGAGTTCATTCAAAAATTACATCCTTGGTACATTCATCCGCCACAAGGCGGGCACCAGCAAGAACATCCTTGTAATAGTTCTCGGGCTTGCGATGCTCCTTCCCCGGCGGCGGCCCGTCCTTCACAAACTTCTCACCGTCCAGCTTACCCCAGTGCACCTTTGCATGGGCAAGGGCCCTACGGGCACCTTCGATGCAGACGGAGCGCTTGATGACCTCGAGCCTTGGACAAGCCTCCACCAGCCACCGCACGAGTCCGAAGTAGCTCCCAGGCAGGGCCTCTCCAGGCCACAACCGAACTATGAAGTCCTTCAGGGCCTGTTCGGCCGCCTTGTGGAGCTCGACCAGCTGCTTCAGCTGGTCGCTCAAGGGCACAGGGTGTCCGGCCTCAGCGTACTGAGACCAGAACACCTTCTCCGTCGAGCTGCCTTCCTCGGCTCGGTAGAATGCGGCGGCATCGGATACGCTGCGGGGAAGATCTGCGAATGCCCCTGGAGAGCTCCGGATTCGGGTAAGTAACAAGTAGTTTACTTTTATATGTCTGCTTTGCATATAGAATGCCTTACCCGCCGCTATCTTTTTCACCGCATCCAATTCCCTTCGGCCTTGGCAGATTTGGCAGTTTTAAGGGCCGCAACAAGCTCGGACGCTCGCGTCTTCGAGTCGAGCTCCAAACTCTCATGTTTTTGCATGAGAACCTGAAGCTCTTGCCGCATGTCGCCGACCTGCGCCTCAAATTTCTCCCGCTCGGCGCACTCGGTGGCCGCTTTCTTCTCGGCCTCGGACAGCGCCTGCTTGAGGGTCGCCACCTCAGTTGTGGCCCCTACAATAAGCAGTATACTCCTGTCATTTTTTGCAATTGCGCCTTCCTATAGGCATTTTTCTATAAGGTATCTCTTACCTTCTTTCTCCTCGAGATTCCGTTTGGCAAGGCCGAGCTCTTGCTCGGTCCGCTCGAGGCCCTGCTTCAGGGCACCCACCTCCACAGTCAGTGCGACGGTGGCCAGCAGCGAAGCCTGCATACGTCTATTGACTCCTTTTTACTTAGACTCCTGCGATATTTAATAGATCCTCTATTCGGCTTTTCTTTCCGAACGCCAAACAGAGCATCAGGGGCTACTGTCTATACGGTAATATTTTTACATATTTTTACTTACCTCGAAGCCTGTTAGAAGGCTAGCACAAGCTTCATTCAGTCCGCTTTTGGCGGACCGAACCTTCTGGACCACCGTACTCATGATGGCATGGTGCTCCTCGTCGATGGAGGCGCCCTTGAGCTCCTCCAGCAGATTGTCCGGCGCGTCCGGTTGGACGGAGGACGCCGTCTCAGTAGGCTTGCTCCTCTTGGCAGGAGTTCGCCTACCGCGGTTCGGAACCATTGATGATTCCGGCGCAGTGTCCGGCTTAAAGCCGGACTTGGAGCCCAGGGGGGTCTTGTCCCCTTCACTCCTGGAGTCCGGGAGGTCGCCTCGCGGCTCCTCCTGGACCACCTCCTCTCGCCCCGGAGCTTGTCGCGACGCCACTTCGGCGTCATCCGCAGCACAGGGGGAAGCAGCGGGCGGAACTGAATTCACGTCCGATGAATCCAGGGAGTCGCTCGACGACTCGTCGAGCCCGTCCTTGGGTGGACTGAATGATTATATCCGACGTTAGGGAAAGTTGTGCAACAAAAGGAATATCACGAGTTACTCTGGTATCCGAACACTTACGATCTCGCTGGACGCTTGGCCCTGTCCGGCCACTCCTCTTCGTCCTCGTCGGCTTCGGGGATGTAGTCCGGCGGAGGGGTTTTCCTCTTCTTGGACCCCTCGGCTTCCCCTACTGGGGCGGCCTTCCTCTTCTCTCCTCCCCCCGCTGGAGGGGGAGAGGTTTCTTCTTCCTCCTCCTCGTTTTCACGGGCGGAGTGCGTCTTGGACTCGTCGGACGACGAGTCCGACACCACCATATGCCGGGAACTCTTTACAGTCCCCATGGCCTTCTTCTCCGGCACCACATAAGGTGCCGGAACCAGTAGCTTCTCTAGGAGAGCAGGGGCTGGGTCTTCGGGCAAGGGAGCCGGACAGTTAATCTGTCCGGACTTCTCCCGCCAATCCTGTCAAAGGTGAGGGAGTTTAGATCCCGCATAGAGTCAAACTATGAAAAAACTTAACATCCTGTAAAGGATGGAAATATCTTACCTCGCCAGCAGGACGCTGCGAGCTGAATCCGCGGTCTTCGGAGGCGGATGTGGGAGCCTCGGCGCCTTTGGTTAGCCCCCTCCAGACATCTTTGTACGTCGTGTCGAAGAGCCTGCTCAGAGTGTGGTGCTGCACCGGGTTGAACTCCCACAAATTGAAGTCCCGTTCTTGACACGGAAGGATCCGGCGGACGAGCATGACCTGGATTACGTTGACAAGCTTGAGCTGCTTGTTCACCAGGGACTGGATGCATTTTTGCAGTCCGGTCAACTCTTCTTCGTCGCCCCACGACAAGCTCGTCTCCTTCCAGGACGTGAGCCGCGTAGGGGGTCCGGATCGGAATTCAGGGGCTGTGATCCACTTCGGATCGCGTGGCTCGGTGATGTAAAACCATCCTGACTGCCACCCCTTCAAGGTCTCCACAAAGGAGCCCTCGAGCCATAGGACGTTGGCAATTTTGCCCGCCATGGCACCTCCGCACTCCGCCTGGTTGCCGCGCACCACCTTTGGCTTGACGTTGAATGTCTTGAGCCAGAGGCCGAAATGGGGGCGAATGCAGAGGAAAGCCTCGCACACGACGATAAATGCCGAGATATTGAGGATGAAGTTCGGGGCCAGATCGTGGAAATCTAGGCCATAGTAGAACATGAGCCCGCGGACAAATGGGTGGAGAGGAAAACCAAGTCCGCGGAGGAAGTGGGGAAGAAATACTACCCTCTCATGGGGCCTTGGGGTGGGGAGAAGCTGCCCCTCCTCAGGAAGCCGGTGCGCGATGTCTTTGGACAAGTATCCGACCTTCCTTAACCTTTTGACATGGCCCTCCGTGACGGAGGAGACCATCCACTTGCCTCCCGCTCCGGACATTGTTGGAGAGGGTTGAGGTAGGAAGTGCGGGCTTGGGCGCTGGAGCTCGGGTGCGCAGAAGATGGATAGGCAAAGGAGGAAGAAGGCGTAGGTAAAAAGGTGGATCCTTATCCCCTTATATGGGCGGATGCGACTATGCGTCCCCACCAGCCTAGTAAAACTCGCTTGCCTCCCAAGCGCCGTGATAATTGGCGCGGTTGGGTTACCCACGTCCGTATTAACGAGAATCCCGTAAACAAAGGGGACACGATCTCTGCTTTGACAAGACGTGCCAAGGAAACCGCCTCGCAAAACACGCTGAGGTGGAGAAGTGAAAACGATTCAAATAAAGGCTTGGCCATAGTGTGATGTCACGCTGCGGAATATGTCAGCAGATTAGATTGGTGTTAATATTATTATCTCTATGGCAATACGTGGAAGCTTATTTTGCAGAGCCGGACACTACTCTTGGTGTTTACAAAACTTTTATGAAGAATTTGGAGGAGGAACCCGCCTTGCAATGCCGAAGACAATCTGCGCGCCGGACTCGTCGTCATTGAAGCCTGGTTCAGGGGCTACTGAGGGAGTCCTGGATTAGGGGGTGTTCGGGTAGCCGGACTATACCTTCAGCCGAACTCCAGGACTATGAAGATACACGATTGAAGACTCCGTCCCGTGTCCGGATGGGACTTTCCTTGGCGTGGAAGGCAAGCTTGGCGATGCGGATATTCAAGATCTCCTACCATTGTAACCGACTTTGTGTAACCCTAACCCTCTCCGGTGTCTATATAAACCGGAGGGTTTTAGTCCGTAGGACAACTTCATCATACAAAAATCATACCATAGGCTAGCTTTTAGGGTTTAGCCTCCTTGATCTCGTGGTAGATCTACTCTTGTACTACCCATATCATCAATATTTAATCAAGCAGGACATAGGGTTTTACCTCCATCAAGAGGGCCCGAACCTGGGTAAAACATTGTGTCCCTTGACTCCTGTTACCATCCGGCCTAGGCGCACAGTTCGGGACCCCCTACCCGAGATCCGCCGGTTTTGACACCGACAAGGACTGTGAATCCTCCAGCCGGTTAGGCGTCGCGTTCTGAGCATCCAAGAGTCATTGTGGATCGCCGGTGAATGAAGTCTGTGAAGGTTTGGAAGTCTACCTTGAAGACTTACCAGAGTAATTGGGCGAGGACTGGGTGTCCTTAGCTCAAGGGGAATAAGGTGAAGACGCGGTCTTCTGAGTTGAATCTCAGCCTCCCTAACCAGACGTACAGTTGTCACAGCAAGTGGAACTGGTCCAACAAATCATTGTCTTCAATGAGCCACTGGTTCTATCCTTCCCATCTCTTTATTTGCAGATTGGTCCTTGTGAAGTCATTGCCTGTTTGCATTATCTATTTGTCTTCACTATGTGACTGCTTGTTCTGATTGGCTTCATGCTATCTTCCATCCTGATCTATACTGCCTAGCTGCTATTAGTCTTTGTGCTTTCATTTCATTGAATACTTGACTATGGCTTGCTTAGTGTAGTCTACCTTCCGCTGCATGGGAATAGGTTTATTTCTATCGTTTGTCTTCTAAACCTCCATGTTTTGAAGACTTTCATAAAAATCGCCTATTCACCCCCTCTCTAGTCGATCACTAGCACTTTCATGTTGGTTAACTTCAGTTTCTCGATATAGCTTCGAATACTGAAGCACATAATCTTGCCAAACACGCTGCTATGCTTGGGTCGCCATGTGTGGCTTATTTCTCCTCATGGCCCAACTTGTATTCCCTTAAACATTATCGGTGATCAATAAAGTGTTGGCAAAATCTAAAAAAAACCGTATGCCTTGATGGTAAGGGCATCTCCAGCGCAGACCCTTAAAACGGACACGGTATCCATACGCTGACATGGATGTGGGAGCCAGCCATTGAACCATGCCCGCATAGATTTCAAACCAAATTTAAACAAAATAGACAAATTACATCAAACACAATGGAATTCAGTAAAGTTCGATCATAATTTAAATGATCGAACGTCGATCCAGACCCGGGAACCTTTCCCTTGCCCATATAGGTGGCGGCGATGGCGGTCTTGTTGAGAGATCACTGCTTGCCGATCTTGGTGAGCTCCCCATCGAGGCGGTATTGCCGCCTCGTGACCGTATCACGGTCGGAAGCAACTGGTAGAGGGGCCAGGCGGCGGAGTCGATTCAGGCAGATCTCAGGTAGTGGGTCCTGAGCTAGTAGTCTAGATGTGATGGTAAGAGAGACAAGGGATTTTACCCAGGTTCGGGCCAGGGATCCACAGTTGGTCATGGGTGTACATATGTACACCCAACATTTTTGGCAAAAAACTTTTCTAAGTGACTTTCAGTCCCTAAGTGACCTCTCGCAGGTGACATAACATCATGATTGTTCCCTTTAGTGTGAGTTGCACATCAGTATACACCTACACATGTCACCAGGACCAGGCAATTAGCATTCTTCTTGTTCATTGTCTTCAGATGTATTGTATACTAATGGCTATGTGATTCCCAAATGTATGATGATGCAGTAAATAATCTTTATTCTTTTGTCATTTTGATAGAAAAATAATCTTGCTACATAAAAATTTCACATAAAAATAATCTTGCTACATAAAACTTCGCATTTTAGATTAGTTTACTTTTTGAAACCCTGGAAAAAAAATGAACACCCAAGTATGAAATCCTAGATCCGCCACTGGTTCGGGCTCTCTGAGGAGATAAACCCCTATGTCATGTTTGTGTTGTAGTATTGATTTGGGATGGAGTACAAAGTACAAGTTGATCTACAATGACATCGATGATATCATCTACGAGCCTTACCCCCTAGCTTATATAGGTACCGACTGGGTCTAGGGTCATAACAAGGTCGGTTACGTATAAGGTAATTAAGGACAGTAAAACCAAGCCTAATCCCTCTCCTCTCACGTACTTGGTGATTTTAACCGTCAGATGACATGTCTAAGGATTTTTGGCCGTACGATTTGCCATCTGCTCAAAACCGAACGGGCTGTCCTGTAGGCAGCTACTCTGGTGGCTGAGGGAGTCCTGGATTAGGGGGTGTTCGGGTAGCCGGACTATACCTTCAGCCGAACTCCAGGACTATGAAGATACAAGATTGAAGACTCCGTCCCGTGTCCGGATGGGACTTTCCTTGGCGTGGAAGGCAAGCTTGGCGATGCGGATATTCAAGATCTCCTACCATTGTAACCGACTTTGTGTAACCCTAACCCTCTCCGGTGTCTATATAAACCGGAGGGTTTTAGTCCGTAGGACAACTTCATCATACAAAAATCATACCATAGGCTAGCTTTTAGGGTTTAGCCTCCTTGATCTCGTGGTAGATCTACTCTTGTACTACCCATATCATCAATATTAATCAAGCAGGACGTAGGGTTTTACCTCCATCAAGAGGGCCCGAACCTGGCTAAAACATTGTGTCCCTTGTCTCCTGTTACCATCCGGCCTAGACGCACAGTTCGGGACCCCCTACCCGAGATCCGCCGGTTTTGACACCGACATTGGTGCTTTCATTGAGAGTTCCTCTGTGTCGTCGCTTTCAGGCCCGATGGCTTCTTCGATCATCAACCACGATGCAGTCCAGGGTGAGACTTTTCTCCCCGGACAGATCTTCGTCTTCGGCGGCTTCGCACTACGGGCCAACTCGCTTGGTCACCTTGAGCAGATCGAAAGTTACGCCCCTGGCCATCAGGTCAGGTTTGGAAGCCTAAACTACACGGCTGACATCCGCGGGGACTTGATCTTCGACGGATTCGAGCCACAGCCAAGCGTGCCGCACTGTCTCGATGGGCATGATAGAGCTCTGCTGCCGAACAGCGCCTTGGAGGCCGCACACGCATCGGTTCCAACCATTGATTCGAAGCCCACTGCGCCAATCGAGGATCAGCGGTTGGACGCTGCCTCAGGGGCTGCGATATCAGAGGTGATCGAGCCGAACTCCAGCCCCGCACTCCGCATGGCCCATGACTCTGAGGAGCCAGATTCCTCTCCGAACTCCGAGCCCCCCGCACCCCCGTCGATCGAATCCGATTGGGCACCGATAATGGAGTTCACCGCCGCGGACATCTTTCAGCACTCGCCCTTCGACGACATCCTGAATTCTCTAAAGCCTCTCTCTTTACCAGGAGAGCCCTGGCCGGACTACGGTCAGCAAGGTTGGGATACGGACGATGAAGAAATTCAAAACCCACCCACCACCCACTTCGTAGCCACTATCGACGACTTAACCGACATGCTTGACTTCGACTTCAAAGACATCGACGGCATGGACGACGATGCAGGAGACGAACAAGAACCAGCACCTGTAGGGCGTTGGAAGGCCACCTCGTCATATGACATATATATGGTGGACACTCCAAAGGATGGAGATGGCGATGGAATAGCGGTGGACGATACCTCTAAGAAACAGCCCAAGCGCCGGCGTCAGCGGCGCCGCTCTAAATCCCGCCAAAGCAAAAACGGTGATTCCGGCACGGGAGATAATACTACTTCGGATAGTGCCGAAGAACACCCCCTCCAGCAAAATTCGGCACAGGAGGACAAAGAAGCCAGCCCTCACGAGACGGCGGCGGACCAAGAGGTTGAGGACGATAATTATACGCCTCCCTCCGAAGACGAGGCAAGCCTCGATGACGACGAGTTCGTCGTGCCAGAGGATCTTGCCGAACAAGAGCATTTTAAACGCAGGCTCATGGCCACGGCAAGCAGCCTCAAGAAAAAGCGGCAACAGCTTAGAGCTGATCAGGATTTGCTAGCTGACAGATGGACTGAAGTCCTTGCGGCCGAAGAGTATGAACTCGAACGCCCCTCCAAGAGTTACCCAAAGCGCAGGCTGCTACCCCGACTAGAGGATGAAGCACCTACATCACCAGCGCATGACATGGCCGACCGGTCACCTCGTGGTCGCGACAGAGAGGCCTCTTGGCCCTCCACTCAAGCCATGCCCCGGCACCGCGTCAAGCATACTAAGGCACGGGAAAATGCGCCCGATCTGCGCGACATCCTGGAGGACAAGGCAAGGCAAACAAGATCGATCTATGGATCGCACAGGCGCCCCATGGCACGTGACGGTGATCGTCACTCCGGACGCAATGAATCCGGCCGGGCCGAACTCAATAGACAAAGCTCCTTCGAGCTGCGTCGTGATATAGCCCAATATACAGAGGCGCCGCACACCCACTATGCTTCACAGATGAAGTAATGGATCATAAAATCCCTGAGGGCTTCAAACCCGTAAACATTGAATCGTACGATGGCACAACAGATCCTGCGGTATGGATCGAGGATTATCTCCTTCATATCCACATGGCCCGCGGCGATGATCTACACGCCATCAAATACCTCCCACTCAAACTTAAGGGACCGACCCGGCATTGGCTTAACAGCTTGCCAGCAAACTCAATCGGTTCTTGGGAGGACCTGGAAGCCGCATTCCTTGACAACTTCCAGGGCACTTATGTGCGACCACCGGACGCCGATGACCTAAGCCACATAATTCAGCAGCCAGAAGAATCGGCCAGGCAATTCTGGACACGGTTCCTAACAAAGAAAAACCAGATAGTCGACTATCCGGACGCAGAGGCCTTAGCGGCCTTCAAGCATAATATCCGTGACGAGTGGCTGGCCCGGCACGTGGGACAGGAAAAGCCGAAGTCTATGGCAGCCCTCACGACACTCATGACCCGCTTTTGCGTGGGAGAAGACAGCTGGCTAGCTCGCAGTAACAGCTTAACCAAGAACACTGGTAATTTGAATACCAAGGACAAAAGTGACAGGTCGCGTCGGAACAAACAAAAGCGTCGCGTTAACAGCGATAGCAGCGAGGATACGGCAGTTAATGCCGGATTCCGAGGCTAAAAATCTGGTCAACAGAAACAGCCATTCAAAAGAAAAACTCAGGGCCCATCCAGTTTGGACCGAATACTCGACCGCTTGTGCCAGATACATGGCACCCCCGAAAAGCCAGCCAATCACACCAACAGGGATTGTTGGGTGTTCAAGCAGGCAGGCAAGTTAAGAGCCGAAAACAAAGACAAGGGGCTGCATAGCGATGACGAGGAGGAGCCCAGGCCGCCGAACAACAGTGGACAGAAGGGATTTCCCCCGCAAGTGCGGACGGTGAACATGATATACGCAACCCACATCCCCAAGAGGGAGCGGAAGCGTGCGTTACGGGACGTATATGCGATGGAGCCGGTCGCCCCAAAGTTCAACCCATGGTCCTCCTGCCCGATCATCTTTGATCGAAGGGACCACCCCACTAGCATCCGTCACGGCGGCTTCGCCGCATTGGTTCTAGAACCAATCATTGATGGATTTCATCTCACAAGAGTCCTCATGGACGGCGGCAGCAGCCTGAACCTGCTTTACCAGGATACAGTGCGAAAGATGGGCATAGATCCCTCGAGGATCAAGCCCACCAAAACGACCTTTAAAGGCGTCACACCAGGTGTAGAAGCCAACTGTACAGGCTCAGTTACACTGGAAGTGGTCTTCGGATCTCCGGATAACTTCTGAAGCGAGGAGTTAATCTTCGACATAGTCCCGTTCCATAGTGGCTATCGCGCACTGCTCGGGCGAACCGCATTCGCAAAATTCAACGCGATACCGCACTATGCATACCTCAAGCTCAAGATGCCAGGCCTTAGAGGAGTAATCATGGTCAATGGGAACACTGAACGCTCCCTCCGAACGGAGGAGCACACGGCAGCGCTCGTAGCAGAAGTACAAAGCAGCCTCTCTAGGCAGTTCTCCAGTTCGGCCTTCAAAAAGCCAGACACTGTCAAGTGCGCCCGGAGCACCCTACAACAAGACCGCCTGGCACGTTTCGAGCTAGCATAGAAATGCGGCCCCAACCCTAGCCCTCGCGATATAGCGAAACCAGCGCTTCGCGTACATAACTACGCTCTTGAAATACCATGGGCACAGGGGAAGGGGCACTATCACGGCACGCCCGAAATACGGCTTAAACCGCACCAGGGGCTGCCGGATTCCTTCTTTTTTCTCTTACTCTCAGTACTCCATACTTCGGACGACCCGTTAGGCAATTCAACTGCCGCACAAACGATGCAAGATCCAGGGAAGCAGACAAGCCACGCCGCATCATGGAACTCCCAGGTGGTCTCTATTGCCAGCAGTATACCTGTTTTTTAATACAATTCCGCGGCCTACCCCTGGCCAGGACATGTTAAATAGTCCAATTTATTTTGCTTATCGCACTATTTGTATCGTTCCTCTTTCATAGCAACCTTTCTATAAACAATGCATAGCTTTTTGTCTATTTTTTGCATTACCCTCTTTTTATATATATGTTTATTAATAACATGCTGCATCCGTACACTGTGGTACGGAAAAATACGCCAGGGGCTTCAGTACCCATCAATATGGCGTGAGAAGTCCGTCCACTTTCACAAGTGCGGCACCCCGAACTTATAGCACTATATGCATCGGCTCCGAATCATGATTTGGGTCAATAGTTGGGTTTGCTCGGCTCCTATGTTTTGGTGCCTTACGTTCCGCTATATCGGCTAAGGTAGCACTAGGAGAACCACTGCGATTGTGCCCCAGTTGAGCTAGGCCGAGCACCTCAGTGGAGAAAGCTAAAACTGACTGTCATGATGAGGCGAGAGACCGGTCGCTGTTCGAGAGGTTTTTCGATTCCTTAAAGGCTTATGCCGCTTCAAGCGAGGAACCGGCTTTGTCCGGCCAAGGCGTGGATAGCGCCCCGAACTCGGTCTTCCGAATACTAGGGGCTTCGCCGAAATTTAAAATTATAGAGTTCTATGGCTAAGTGAGAGTGTTCAAGCATTATAGTCCAATTGCCTTGTTCGTTGTGCTGACCGCCTCCCTCGACGGACCCAATCATGGGAAAAAGAGCGCTCAGGTTTATCCCGAACACCCCAGCACTAGTGGCATGGGGGCAGAAGCCGACGACTGGCCATCTCTCAATTTTTTGATAAATGGCCGCACAGAAAGTAATGTTTTAAATTCAAGCATTGCTTAGCGCATATGAACAAGTTTTCAGCGCACAGGATAACACGAGCGAGTTCATTCAAAAATTACATCCTTGGTACATTCATCCGCCACAAGGCGGGCACCGGCAAGAACATCCTTGTAATAGTTCTCGGGGTTGCGATGCTCCTTCCCCGGCGGCGGCCCGTCCTTCACAAGCTTCTCACCGTCCAGCTTACCCCAGTGCACCTTTGCATGGGCAAGGGCCCTACGGGCACCTTCGATGCAGACGGAGCGCTTGATGACCTCGAGCCTTGGACAAGCCTCCACCAGCCGCCGCACGAGTCCGAAGTAGCTCCCAGGCAGGGCCTCTCCAGGCCACAGCCGAACTATGAAGCCCTTCAGGGCCTGTTCGGCCGCCTTGTGGAGCTCGACCAGCTGCTTCAGCTGGTCGCTCAAGGGCACAGGGTGTCCGGCCTCAGCGTACTGAGACCAGAACACCTTCTCCGTCGAGCTGCCTTCCTCGGCTCGGTAGAATGCGGCGGCATCGGATACGCTGCGGGAAAGATCTGCGAATGCCCTTGGAGAGCTCCGGATGCGGGTAAGTAACAAGTAGTTTACTTTTATATGTCTGCTTTGCATATAGAATGCCTTACCCGCCGCTATCTTTTTCACCGCATCCAATTCCTGGAGGGCCTTCTGGGCTTTGGCCTTGGCAGATTTGGCAGTTTTAAGGGCCCTAGCAAGCTCGGACGCTCGCGTCTTCGAGTCGAGCTCCAAACTCTCATGTTTTTGCATGAGAACCTGAAGCTCTTGCCGCACCTCGCCGACCTGCGCCTCAAATTTCTCCCGCTCGGCGCGCTCCGTGGCTGCTTTCTTCTCGGCCTCGGACAACGCCTGCTTGAGGGTCGCCACCTCAGTTGTGGCCCCTACAATAAGCAGTATACTCTTGTCATTTTTTGCAATTGCGCCTTCCTATAGGCATTTTTTCTATAAGGTATCTCTTACCTTCTTTCTCCTCGAGATTCCGTTTGGCAAGGCCGAGCTCTTGCTCGGTCCACTCGAGGCCCTGCTTCAGGGCACCCACCTCCGCAGTCAGTGCGACGGTGGCCAGCAGCGAAGCCTGCATACGTCTATTGACTCCTTTTTACTTAGACTCCTACGATATTTAATAGATCCTCTATTCGGCTTTTCTTTCCGAACGCCAAACAGAGCATCGGGGGCTACTGTCTATATGGTAATATTTTTACATATTTTTACTTACCTCGAAGCCTGTTAGAAGGCTGGCACAAGCTTCATTCAGTCCGCTTTTGGCGGACCGAACCTTCTGGACCACCGTACTCATGATGGCACAGTGCTCCTCGTCGATGGAGGCGCCCTTGAGCTCCTCCAGCAGATTGTCCGGCGCTTCCGGTTGGACGGAGGACGCCGGCTCAGTAGGCTTGCTCCTCTTGGCAGGAGTTCGCCTACCGCGGTCCGGAACCGTTGATGATTCTGGCGCAGTGTCCGGCTTAAAGCCGGACTTGGAGCCCAGGGGGGTCTTGTCCCCTTCACTCCTGGAGTCCGGGAGGTCGCCTCGCGGCTCCTCCTAGACCACCTCCTCTCGCCCCAGAGCTTGTCGCGACGCCACTTCGGCGTCATCCGCAGCACAGGGGGAAGCAGCGGGCGGAACTGAATTCACGTCCGATGAATCCAGGGAGCCGCTCGACGACTCGTCGAGCCCGTCCTTGGGCGGACTGCATGATTATATCCGACGTTAGGGAAAGCTGTGCAACAAAAGGAATATCACGAGTTACTCTGGTATCCGAACACTTACGATCTCGCCGGATGCTTGGCCCTGTCCGGCCACTCCTCTTCGTCCTCGTCGGCATCGGGGATGTAGTCCGGCGGAGGGGTTTTCCTCTTCTTGGACCCCTCGGCTTCCCCTACTAGGCGGCCTTCCTCTCCTCTCCTCCCCCCGCTGGAGGGCGAGAGGTTTCTTCTTCCTCCTCCTTGTTTTCACGGGAGGAGTGCGTCTCGGACTCGTCGGACGACGAGTCCGACACCACCTTATGCCGGGAACTCTTTCGAGTCCCCATGGCCTTCTTCTTCTTGGCCTTCTTCTCCGGCACCACATAAGGTGCCAGAACCAGCAGCTTCTCTAGGAGAGCAGGGCCTGGGTCTTCGGGCAAGGGAGCCGGACAGTTAATCTGTCCGGACTTCTCCCGCCAATCCTGTCAAAGGTGAGGGAGTTTAGATCCCGCATAGAGTCAAACTATGAAAAAACTTAACATCCTGTAAAGGATGGAAATATCTTACCTCGCCAGCAGGACGCTGCGAGC
This sequence comes from Triticum urartu, assembly GCF_056163025.1. NCBI lineage: Eukaryota > Viridiplantae > Streptophyta > Magnoliopsida > Poales > Poaceae > Triticum > Triticum urartu. Next base: position 147,550,230 of record NC_141874.1, read on the forward strand.
TGAATCCGCGGTCTTCGGAGGTGGATGTGGGAGCCTCGGCGCCTTTGGTTAGCCCCCTCCAGACATCTTCATACGTCGTGTCGAAGAGTCTGCTCAGAGTGCGGTGTTGCACCGGGTTGAACTCCCACAAATTGAAGTCCCATTCTCGACACGGAAGGATCCGACGGACGAGCATGACCTGCTTGTTCACCAGGGACTGGATGCATTTTTGCAGTCCGGTCAACTCTTCTTCGTTGCCCCATGACAAGCTCGTCTCCTTCCAGGACGTGAGCCGCGTAGGGGGTCCGGATCGGAATTCAGGGGCTGCAATCCACTTCGGATCGCGTGGCTCAGTGATGTAAAACCACCCTGACTGCCACCCCTTCAAGGTCTCCACAAAGGAGCCCTCGAGCCATAGGACGTTGGCAATTTTGCCCGCCAAGGCACCTCCGCACTCCGCCTGGTTGCCACACACCACCTTTGGCTTGATGTTGAAGGTCTTGAGCCAGAGGCCGAAATGGGGGCGAATGCAGAGGAAAGCCTCGCACACGACGATAAACGCCGAGATATTAAGGATGAAGTTCGGGGCCAGATCGTGGAAATCTAGGCCATAATAGAACATGAGCCCGCGGACAAATGGGTGGAGAGGAAAACCAAGTCTGCGGAGGAAGTGGGGAAGAAATACTACCCTCTCATGGGGCCTTGGGGTGGGGAGAAGCTGCCCCTCCGCAGGAAGCCGGTGCGCGATGTCTTTGGACAAGTGTCCGGCCTTCCTTAACCTTTTGACATGGCCCTCCGTGACGGAGGAGACCATCCACTTGCCTCCCGCTCCGGCATTGTTGGAGAGGGTTGAGGTAGGAAGTGCGGGCTTGGGCGCTAGAGCTCGGGTGCGCAGAATATGGATAGGCAAAGGAGGAAGAAGGCGTAGGTAAAAAGGTGGATCCTTATCCCCTTATATGGGCGGATGCGACTATGCGTCCCCACCAGCCTAGTAAAACTCGCTTGCCTCCCAAGCGCCGTGATAAGTGGCGCGGTTGGGTTACCCACGTCCATATTAACGAGAATCCCGTAAACAAAGGGGACATGATCTCTGCTTTGACAAGACGTGCCAAGGAAACCGCCTCGCAAAACACGCTGAGGTGGAGAAGTGAAAACGATTCAAATAAAGGCTTGGCCGTAGTGTGATGTCACACTACGGAATACGTCAGCAGATTAGATTGGTGTTAATATTATTCTCTCTATGGCAATATGTGGAAGCTTATTTTGCAGAGTCGGACACTACTCTTGGTGTTTACAAAACTTTTATGAAGAATTTGGAGGAGGAACCCGCCTTGAAATGCTGAAGACAATCTGTGCGCCGGAATCGTCGTCATTGAAGCCTGGTTCAGGGGCTACTGAGGGAGTCCTGGATTAGGGGGTGTTCGGGTAGCCGGACTATACCTTCAGCCGAACTCCAGGACTATGAAGATACAAGATTGATGACTCCGTCCCGTGTCCGGATGGGACTTTCCTTGGCGTGGAAGGCAAGCTTGGCGATGCGGATATTCAAGATCTCCTACCATTGTAACCGACTTTGTGTAATCCTAACTCGCTCCGGTGTGTATATAAACCGGAGGGTTTTAGTCCGTAGGACAACTTCATCATACAACAATCATACCATAGGCTAGCTTTTAGGGTTTAGCCTCCTTGATCTCGTGGTAGATCTACTCTTGTACTACCCATATCATCAATATTAATCAAGCAGGACGTAGGGTTTTACCTCCATCAAGAGGGCCCAAATTTGGGTAAAACATTGTGTCCCTTGTCTCCTGTTACCATCCGGCCTAGACGCACAGTTCGGGACCCCCTACCCGAGATCCGCCGGTTTTGACACCGGCAGTGGCCAATTCGGAGGTTTGTGGTTGATTGGGTTTTGTCTCCGATAGAAAGACCATTTATCTCGATCGCTCAGAGAAAGCCTTGGTTAAGGGAATCGTTTGGGAATGGAGCGCCAGCGGAACGCTCGGCCGGACGCTCCCACTCGCGCGCACGGCGCGCCTAATTGGTTGCGCCCACGCGGGCCAAGGGAGGCCCACCCGATGACAGATTCACCTTATCTCCTCCCACCTCTGACTCATCTTATCCTTCCGAAATCCCTCTGCTCGGTGCCCATCTCGCACACCTCGTGCTGCTCCTTTGCTACGGACGCCATGGCCGTCAGTAGGAGATCCTACAACAGGGGGCGCACAACGGCGGGTGCTGCAACCAGCACCCACCGGAGCTTGGAACGATGACTGCCGGCGGCTGCAAAACGAGGGGCATCCATAGATGACTAGAGCGTGAACGCTGTATGGCATAGGTGGCGAGTCAATGTGCTTCAACCGACATAACACATGGCTACAACCGGCAAGAGTTACTGCTGGAACTGGCGAGTTTTTTTGTTTCATCGGAGAACGTTGGAAGCTGCTGCCATGAAAAAAGTTGGAACCGGCTACTGGAAATGATACAACCAGCAAACAAAAAAGTTTTAACCGGTGTCATGGGGTGCATTGGCGGTGACCACGAGCTACAACGGCGGTGACCACGAGCTGCGCATTTGCTGGAAGCGGCATCATGGGGTGCTGCAACTGGTGATGGCAGAAGCGTCCACCGGGCATGGGAAAGCTGCAACTGCAACCTGAGAAAAGCATGACCGGTGATCGCAATTGCTACAACCGGCATGGCGGAAGCTGCGATCAACGACACGAAAAGCTGCAACCCATGGTGAAAAAGTTGCCACCGGTGACCAGGGTCGGTGAGAAGAAGATGCTACAATGATTTTTTTGCTGGAAACAGTGATGAGAAAAGCTTCAACCGGCGACGAGAAAAGCTTCAACCATATATTACTACAGAAGTTATGAACGGCGATGAAAAGCTGCAACTGTCGGTTACAAAAGCTACAACCGGGGATGAAGAAAGCTTCAACCATTCATGTCCCATCACTGCCTAACAATTTTTCACTGGGATTAATGAGCTTTTTTGCTGCATGCGTTTAATGGAGCAGGACGGTGACGAGCCATGGAGTACGTCCGGTGACTGCAGCGACGTGTGCCGCAAGCTCGATAGCGGGTGCTGTGACTGGGGCAGCGTGTAGCAACGAGCTCGCTGATGGTATAGTGCTAGCTCAACGAGGGCCACGAAGCGACACAACTGGATTCGGCGGCGCGATATGAAGCCTAAGAGTGCAGCGTCGATGTGCGCGCACTACATGCTGGAAGCAGGCGGCGGTGAGGAGCACGCCCGAGCCCGGATTTGCGGCGGTTTGACGAGGTCTGGGGGCAATTTTCCTTTTTTCTGCAAAGCAGTTGTATTACGAGGATGACGCCAGGATCGCATGGCCCAGATGACTCGTATCACGCGGCTGGCAGGCGACCGGCCCAAACTTTCGGCCGGTGCGCCGGCGCCTATTACTCCCTCTTTGTAACTGCTTCATCTGATGTCTGTACTCTGCCTGTTTCCTCTGCACCCACCCCCAGCACCGGGAGAAGCCCTAACGACGTCGTCTCGCCTGGTTGCGCCCTTAATCCGTTGTAGGCACAACCTCGGCACCGAGGATGATTGTAAGTGCATCTAGTGCCACCCCTAGTTGGTTTTGGAGTATTGACGACAAACCTAGTTGAGGGACTAATGTGTTTGTGAGAATTGCAGGAAAACACAGGTAGAAGTCCCTCATTGATTCGGTTTTTTACTACCAGAGATGACCCCTAAAAATGTATGAAGACATTGAAGACAAAGGTGGTATATGAAGATATTCACATTGAAGACTATGACAAAACAAGACACGTTATGAAGCCTATGGAACTCGAAGACTTAGATCTTTCGTAGTTCTTTTTTTTATTTTGTGTTGAGTCATAGGAACCACCGTACTGTTAAGTGGGGTCCAGGAGAACCAGTCAGAATGACTGAAGTGATGCCTAAATCAAAAACCTATGTCTTCGAGTGAAGACAATGAGAGCGAATCTTGTCCAGAGCCGGACAAGTCAGCTTTGCTTGTAGCCCAAGTAAAGTTGTCATGAGAGTTCGAAATCTGACCGTTGAGACACGTGTCAGTTCCTTAGTGACCCAGGGTCATTTCGGACAAATCAGGTCGGGTTGCCAAGTGGCTATAAATAGCCCACCCCCACAACCATAAACGGTTGGCTGCTCAGATTTCAGTGCACGGCTTTTGTCGTTTGAGAGCAGCCCACCTCGAAGCCTTTGAGAGAAAATTCCTAGTGAGGAGAAAATCCCTAACCACCCAGAGCCAGAGTAAATTGGGCATCACTTGAGTCTTCTTGTCTGTGTGATCTGAAGACTTATTACACTTGAGGACTGTGAATTCTCCAGACGGTTAGGCGTCGCGTTCAGAGCATCCAAGAGACATTGTGGATTGCCAGTGAACGAAGTCTGTGAAGGTTTGGGAGTCTACCTTGAAGACTTACCAGAGTGATTGGGCGAGGACTAAGTGACCTTAGCTCAAGGAGAATACGGTGAGGACTTGGTGTCCTGAACTGCGTGTTCAGGACTGGGTGTCCGGGACTGTGTGTCCTAAGGTTTAAATACCTAGCCGCTCCAACCAGACGTACAGTTGTCACAGCAACTGGAACTGGTCCAACATATCATTGTCTTCAACGAGTCACTGGTTTCATCTTCACTTCCTTCTCTTGCTGTTACTCATTGTGAAGTCACTGCATGCTTGCTTTATCATTTGTCTTCACAACGTGAATGCATGATCTGTTTGGCTTCATAACTTCTTCCTACTTGATCCTTATTACACTGAAGCTGTTTGTCACTGTGCTTTCACTCTAATGAATACATGACCATGGCTGGCCTAGTGTAATCTAACTTCCGCTGCATAGTAATAGGCATAATCTTCACTGTTTGTCTTCATAACTCCCAAGTTTTGAAGACTTTCATAAAAATCGCCTATTCACCCCCCTCTAGTCGATATAACGCACTTTCAATTGGTATCAGAGCAAGGTGCTCCCTTGTTCTGTGTGATTCGGTTTAACCACCTGGAGTTTTAGCTATGTCGACTGCAGGGATAATCAAAGTCTCCGCTGCGTGCCCCGTCTTCGATGGAACTGAATATCCCTACTGGAAGAATAAGATGCGAATGCATCTTGAAGCCATTGACGTCGACCTATGGTATGTCGTCGAGAACGGCGTTCCCAAGGCTGGAGAAGGTGTCACTGCTGCTGATGTCAAGAAGTTCACTCAACTGGACTCTACTGCCAAAAATATCATCTGTGGCCATCTGACAAAAGGACAGTATGGCCGTGTGAGTGCCTTGAAGACATCCAAGCTGGTCTGGGACTGGCTCTCCAAGGTCAATGAAGGCGTCTCAACCCAGAGAGATCAAAGAATCAGTGTTCTTCGCAACCTCTTCAACCGCTTCAAGCAAAATGACAATGAGAATGTCCAGCACACATTTGACCGACTCACTGACATCACAAATGAGCTTCAAGCCCTCGGCGCCACTGAAATCACCAAACATGAAATCGTCAAGACGCTGCTGAGATCACTTGATAGTTCGTTTGACATCCTGGCCCTGATGATTCAAGAACGTCCTGATTTCAAGACACTCGATCCGTCTGACATACTTGAGAGGCTCAACACACATGAGTTTCAGCTTTCTGAGAAAAGAGATATCTACGGTCCAAACTATGGGCGAACTCGCGCCTTGAAGGCAAAAGCTGTCTCCTCATCTGAAGAAGAATCTGACTGCAGTTCTGATGATCCTGAAGACATTGGAAGAGAACTTGCAATGCTAGTGAAGAAGTTCCAAAAATTCACCAAGAAGAAAGGCTTCAGAAAATCTTCACGATCAAGCTCAAGGAATGATGAAGCTTCTGCTCATGACTACAAGAAGAAAACATGTCACAAGTGCAAGAAAACTGGACACTTCATCTCTGAGTGTCCTCAGTGGGACAATGAGAACAGAAGGAAGAAGAAGAGCAAGGAATATGATTCTGACGACAAGAAGAAGAAGAAATACTCAAAGTCTTCTTCCAAGTCTTCATCAAAGTCTTCATCACACAAGAAGAGCTCATCTGGCAAGGCACGTGCGTTTGTTGGAAAGGAGATGGATTCAGAGGAGGAGTCCGCATCTGAGGAGGCAGAGGTGGAGTCTGAGGAGGAGTCTGATTCTGGCATTGCGAGTCTGGCTACAGCATACGTCGCCAAGTCTATCTTCAACACTGAAGACAATGACTGCATCACCGACACCGACGCAAATGACAAGAATGACTCCACTCCTACCTACTGCTTCATGGCACGCGATGCCAAGGTAAACACATGCACTACTCGCTATCAAACATCTAGTGACGATGACTCTGACTGTGATTCAAAACCCAGCTACAAAACACTTGCTAAAATTGCAACTGAACAACAGAAAGCTATGGAACATATTCAAAAACTGTTAGACAGAAGCGATGATCTGTTGGGTGCTGAAATGACTCGATCTGAATCCTTAATTGAAGACATAAAAAACCTTCACGTTAAGTATCAGGAACTTGAAGATCGTCATGATACTCTCTCAACAACTCATGAAAAGCTTTCCTATGATTATCTTCAAAGGAAGCAAGAACTTGAGAAATTGAGAGCGGCTCATGAAGATCTTCAAAAGGAAAACGAGTCACTTCGCTCCGAATAGATCAGTCCCGCTCAGGAAGGATTTGAACCACCATGTCTTAAATGCATTGAGCGTGATAATGCTAATTCTGTTGCTGAATGTTCCACTGCTACTGCTGTTGCAATATCTTCAACTGTTGATGTGGTAACTAACCCCTCTGCTGAGGATACCACTGCTATCGCTGATGAGAATGCTAGGTTGAAGACATTGCTTGAAACAGGGATGTACAAAAGTCTTAAAGGACATCAGACATTATGTGATGTCCTCAAGAAGCAGATTCTGAACCGAAACCCTAGGAAAGAGGGTGTTGGATTTGTGAGGAAAATAAATGCAGATGGCTCTTACTGGAAACCTGAGCAGTACCCCAAAACCACATGGGTTGCTGCAAAGGAACTTTCAGCAAATCCATCCAACTTATCTGGCTTCACTTGTGCTAACCCCATTATCATTGATGAATCCATTGATGCAAACTATAAACTGTTTAAGAATCAGAATGGTGAAGTGTTTGCCAGGTACATTGGTACTAACTGCAGGAATGGACCGCCTATGAAGAAGATCTGGGTTCCGAAAAAGTGTCTGGAAAATCTTCCTGTGAATGTCTTCATGACACCTCACTTAAAGAAGACAAACCTCAGACCAAAGGCTTCATATGGTCCAAAGGCTTCATACAAACAGAGGACTCACCTGAGTCACACTAACGCAAATATTTTGCAGGGAAACTATACTCAGGCATATGAATATGAGAGCGGTTCATCGAACCGTGTTCATGTGACCAAAAATTATTCTGCTTATTCCTATGAGTATTATTGTCCACCTGCTAGACTGTTTGCTAAGGCTTCAAAGCCAAAATTCTCAGATGCTGCACTTAGACTTATTGCTTCTAAGCCACCCTTGAAGATGTGGGTGGTTAAGAAAGCTTAACTCTCTTTTGCAGGGAAAGGTCTCCAGCAGAAAAACAAAATCTTCTGATGCTATTGCTGGGGACCTTAAAAATCTTGTAGGGCGCAAGATAAAATGCCTGAATGGCATCATTATGTACTTCGTTCCTGAATCGCATGCTACTCTCCCTATTAGTCCTAATCTGGATCTAAGTTTTCATAACCCACTGGTTCGTCAAATGTTTATGCTTCACAATTCTCTTCGTGAAGCCTATCCCCCTAACTGCACTGTAGGGTACGACACCAGTGACTTTAAAGTCTTCAGAATGGATTATTGACAGTGGGTGTACAAATCACATGACTGGCAGAAGAAGCCTTCTTATGGACTCAACATTACGTCCATCCGACAAGGGCCACATCACATTTGCTGACACTGGTAAAATGTTTGAAGGGTATCGGAAAGGTGATTTGTACGTGGTAGATTTCTCAGCAGGACCACAACTTGCAGTATGTCTTCTTGCAAAAGCTTCAGAATGCTGGCTTTGGCATCAGAGGCTTGGGCATGCTGGCATGAGGAATCTCCACACCCTTGCGAAGAAGAAGCATGTCATAGGCATCGAGGGCGTCAAGTTCAAGAAAGATCACTTATGCGGTGCCTGTGAAGCAGGGAAGATGACAAGGGCAAAACATCCTTCAAAGACAATCATGACGACTACACAACCCTTCGAACTGCTCCACATGGATCTTTTCGGTCCCACTCACTACTCAACTTTTACTACTTCTGCTTGCCTCTATGGCTTTGTCATTGTTGATGGTTACTCTAGATATACTTGGGTACACATAATCCTTTACAGGACTGAAGTGCAGGATGTCTTCAGACGCTTCGCCAATCGAGCCATGAACAATTTTGGTGCCAAGATAAAGCACATCAGAAGTGACAATGGCACTAAATTCAAGAACACTGGCCTTGATACATATCTTGATACCTTGGGCATCACACATGAATTCTCAGCTCCGTACACGCCACAGCAGAATGGCGTCGTCGAACGCAAGAACAGAACACTCATTGAAATGGCCAGAACAATGCTAGATGAATACAAGACTCCAAGAAAATTCTGGACTGAAGCCATTGATACTGCATGCCATACAATCAATCGTGTTTATCTTCACAAGCTTCTGAACAAGACTTCTTATGAACTCCTAACTGGCAAGAAGCCAAATGTCAGTTACTTCAGAGTATTTGGCGCAAAGTGCTGGATCAAGGACCCACACCACACCTCAAAGTTTGCACCAAAAGCACATGAGGGCCTCATGCTTGGATATGGAAAGGATTAACACTCGTACAGAGTCTTCAATCCCTTCCATTACAAAGTGGTCGAAACAGTGGATGTGCGGTTTGATGAAACAAATGGTTCACAAAGAGAGCAACTGCCAAATGTGCTAGATGAAGTTCCAGCTAGTGAATCAATCAAGCTTATGGGAACTGGAGAGATTATGCCTTCTGAAGCTCATCCTGAAGAAGAACTCATCATCTCAGCACCTGATCAACATGAAGACAATGCTCAGCATGAAGACATTCCTCCAAATAACAACGCAGATCATCAAGAGCAAAGTCTTCGCCCTATACATCCTCATGTTGCAAATGAAGTGCAGATTAACAGAATAATTGATAGCATCAATGCACCTGGTCCACTCACTCGTTCAAGGGCAACTCAGCTAGCAAATTTCTGTGGGCACTTCGCATTCGTGTCAATATCAGAACCCAAGAAAGTTGAAGAAGCCTTCATGGAACCTGAATGGATTCAAGCTATGCAAGAAGAGCTTCAACAATTTGAGCTGAATAATGTATGGGAATTGGTTAAGCGTCCTGATCCATGGAAGCACAACATAATAGGCACCAAATGGATATACCGCAACAAGCAAGATGAGCATGGTCAAGTTGTCAGAAACAAAGCTCGTCTCGTTGCTCAAGGATATACTCAAGTGGAGGGCATTGACTTCGATGAAACATTTGCTCCTGTGGCTAGGCTTGAAGCCATACACATACTGCTGGCCTATGCAAATCATCATAACATACTTCTATATCAAATGGATGTGAAAAGTGCATTTCTCAATGGCAAGATTGAAGAAGAAGTGTATGTTGCACAACCGCCTGGCTTTGAAAATCCAAAACATCCTGATATGGTATACAAGCTCAACAAGGCACTGTATGGCCTCAAACAAGCCCCTAGGGCCTGGTATGACACACTCAAGCACTTTCTGAAGAGCAAAGGCTTCATACCTGGTTCCCTGGATCCCACTCTTTTCACGAAGACATACGATGGTGAACTGTTTGTGTGCCAAATATATGTGGATGACATTATCTTCGGCTGCACCAATCAGAAGTACAGTGAAGAGTTTGGATATATGATGCAAGAGCAATATCAGATGTCCATGATGGGGGAGCTGAAGTTCTTCCTTGGTCTTCAAATACGACAACAGCGCAATGGCATCTTCATATCTCAAGAGAAGTATCTCAAAGATTGCCTGAAGAAGTTCGGTATGCAAGACTGCAAAGGCTTCACAACACCGATGCCAGCCAAACATCATCTAGGTCCTGACGACAATGGTAAAGAGTTCGATCAAAAGGTATACCGCTCCATGATTGGGTCTTTGCTTTATTTATGTGCATCTAGGCCAGATATCATGCTTAGTGTTTGCATGTGTGCTCGATTTCAAGCGGCACCAAAGGAGTCGCATCACTTAGCTGTGAAGCGAATTCTTCGATATTTGGCTCACACCCCAACTCTAGGATTATGGTATCCAAAGGGCTCAGAGTTTGATTTGGTTGGATTTTCGGATGCTGATTATGCTGGTGACAAAGTTGATCGCAAGTCAACATCAGGCACATGTCACTTCCTGGGACGATCACTTGTATGTTGGTCTTCAAAGAAGCAGAACTGTGTATCTCTCTCCACTGCTGAATCTGAATACATTGCTGCTGGATCTTGCTGCGCTCAGCTTCTGTGGATGAAGCAAACACTCAAGGATTATGGCATTCATCTGAAGCAAGTGCCACTTTACTGCGACAATGAAAGCGCCATCAAGATTGCCAACAACCCAGTTCAGCACTCGAAGACAAAGCACATTGAAATTCGTCATCACTTTCTCAGAGATCATGTTGTGAAGGAAGACATTGATATCATACACGTCAACACTGAAGAGCAATTGGCAGATATCTTCACCAAGCCCTTGGATGAGAAGAGGTTTTGCAAGTTACGGTGTGAGCTAAATATCCTGGAATCCTCAAATGTCCTGTGATCAGGCACACATCCTAACACTTATGCATATTGATGACTTAGATGTGCAACACACAAAGTAAAGTATATCTTCAATCAATGAAGACATACATTCTAAGTGTGAATACATTAATGTGGAATTTGACTTCGGAGTGCCACGATAATTGTGTGCCGTGTCTGGGTCTAATACTTCCTATACGGTGGGTAACGCCACCACCAAACGTTCCATTTTGAAGTGTGTAACTCTTGGCGTTACCTTGCAATATCTTCACATTTAGCTTGGCTTCGAACTCAATATGTCTTCATGATTATCTTCATTACGTTGATTATATAGATATATATGCTCTAGTGTTCTGTCCTCTACAGCATTCACTTATCGCTATGTCTTCTTGGTTGAATCTTTTGAACTAAGTGAATGTGATCGGACCCTAATCTCTCTATGTTTTCCATCTCAAACTCTATCTCTCCAAGTCATATGCATTCTGTTGAAACTGTCGAATGTCTTCACCGTGTCCTTGTCAGCTGAAGACATAGAGACAACCATAAAAGTCCGTTTTTAATGCTCATTCCTCCACATAAGATCCGGAGAAGCAGGAACGACCGCCCGACAATTTAGGCGTGCGTGGGACGTGGAACAAACCCCAAACTTCCGCTAACTGGCCACGCGTGCCTCAAATGCGAACCGCCAGGGGCACCTGCGTAATAGCACAGTGCCGCCTCTGAGTCTATAAATTCACACTTACCGCGGTCATTATCTCCTTCTTCCATCCTCACACGAACCCTAGCGCCACCGCTAGCACTCGACGACGCCGGAGACGAAGCGCTTCGCTGCCGCAACCTCTCCAACGCCGTCCTCACGCCGACCGCGGACATCGTCCTCTCCGCCGTCGCCGTAGGTGTTTTCCGTCGCCAAGTTAGGGCACGGAGGACTGAACTGCTCGGCATCAACTTCCTTTCGTCTAGAAGTTCCAGTGTGGTAAATAAAACTTCTTTTTACAGCCTCTTTTGATCTCATGGTTCTGTCACTTTCTACCATAAGAAGTTTCTCTTTACACCAGTTAGATCTCTCGCTGCATCTCATAACATGCCTAGTATATTCACTTGTGCTTCATAAAGTAGTTAGATTCCTCACTTGTACTGATCTATGGGTTTGTACAAATCTGGAACCAACTTCTTATCTATAAGTGAATGTCTTCGCACAATGAGGTCAATGTCTTCTAAACTGATTAATCTTCAAAACCTTCTGAGAATGCATATGACCTCTTCCCCTTCCCTCGCACCTTAATGCTGTCACAGGTACATGTCCGTGGGAGAATCCTTCGGTTCTCATAGTCTGCATTCATTTGCAGAATTCCTACAACATCACATAAACTCTCCTGAAGCCAGTTCCTGTTGGTCCAGAAAAAGAAAGCCTTTGAAAGTTTTGAAGCCTTTCAAGTTAAAGTTTATGGCTTCAGTTGCAGCAACAAGAAAGGGGGGCAGACAGAGACGTGAGGGAACTTCCAAGGATCTGCCTGAAGACTTGGCAGAAATGTACAAAACAGATCCAGAAGAGAGCTATGGGCAGCGCAAGACTCGAATCCAATGGATTCGACGCTATTGGGCAGAACAGTGGTTCAAATATCGCTTCGTCACCCAGGAGTATGCCGAAAAGAATGCTATCAAGAGTCCATGGGGGGATATCTTATACAAGAACCTTGTACCCAGGACCAGAGATGAAGCCATTGCTCAAGGCTTCTACCCATGCATGGTCCGAGGACCACAGCCTGATGATGCACATCCGTCGTCACTTCTCTGGTGTCATGACGACAATCTCTTCAAACGCAACTTTCAGTTTGCTCAACAGTCAGCGAAGCTAAACAAGAAGAAATTTGGGCTTGACTTCAACCCTGGTCCCTCCTCACCAAGGGCAGATGGCACACACGACGCGGAACCCAATATCATCGGTCCGTTTGCCAATCTTGAGGGCCTGATCACCCACATCTTAGTCCAAGGGACTGCTGTGAATGACCCTCCAGCTGATTCTGAGTCTGATGAAGCTCCTGCTGTGCCGAAGCCAAAGCAGACAAAGAAACCAAAAGCTTCGAAGCCGGCCCCTGCCTCAAAAATCTCAAGGGCGAAGCCATTGAAAACTGCACCTCCTGAAGTCAGTGTGCAGTCTGAAGACGTATCCCGCGTCTCCAAGCCCCTGAAGGAAAAGGAGCCCCAGCAACAAACAGGCAAAGAGCTCACTACTGCTGCCATTCTGCGCAGTGAAGCCATTGATCTATCAAGCGATGAAGATCTGGGCGATGACGCACTAGAACAGCTCATCAAAAGCAAGGAGGAAGCGGAAATCTTCAACAATCTACCTCTCTTTGATGTCGCCATCATCCACAGCTTCATCGATGAATGGTTTGACACACCAGATATTAGCTTCAATGATCTGTAGCTACCTGTTGGACTCAGTGTCGCCTTCCAAGGCGCAATTGCTTCAGAACTGGCCATTGCTCAGCGCATTGTTGAGCTGAAGCAGAAAATTGATCACGAAAAAGCTCAGTTCAAGAAGCACATGGCCAGCCTCAGCGTGCAGGAAGTGAGGAGCTTCAAAATCATGCTGCATGATCTCAAATAAAACTTTCTGAAGAAGCATGCTGAAGCTCAAGGCTCGCGTGAAAGGATGAAGTCTTTGGCAGACAAATGTGTTCAAGCCTACAACGAGGCTAAAAAGCGCAAGGCACTTGGGCGTCCTGGCATCGACCCCAAGATGGTCGCAAAGAAGAAGAAGCAGCCTGTTGTGAGTGAATCAGAGGCATCAAAACAAGTAGCTCTTCCGATTATCTTCCCAACTGCCACGACCGGCTCGAAGCCAAAGAGTCGGTCAACAGCTTCAGAGCTAAAGAAGACAAGAGCTGCAGAAGCTGAAGCCAGAAAAAGGAAGAGCTCTGAAGCCTCTCCTACTGCCCCTAGTAAAAAGAAGCGCAAGATCAAGAAATCTAGGGCTGCTCCCACAGAGCCCTTGATGGTTGAACCCCTTTCTGTCATTCACCCCAATGCAGAAAGAAGACTAACAGTTCATGAGCCTGCTCCCACAGAGGCACCTGACGCTGAAGATATTCTAGCAGCCGATCCAATAGCTGCTGAAGACATTGGTCATCAGGACAATGTGCAAGGTGATGCAGCCCTTCCTCAGCTTGAAACAAGCGAACTCATCAGCATTGGACGTCCTCTGACGCCAATGGCACAAGATGAGTCATGGGCGGATCGCCCTCAGGAGGAAGAAGAAGACATTGAGGCCCAGCCCACTCCGACACCACAAGCGTCGTCTGCGTTCCGTAGGCTTCGCAAAGGTCCACGGCCTCAAGTCCAGTCTGCAGAAACTCCGGCTGCATCAGCCGAAGACAATGAAGAAGCACCTCGAGAACCCACTCCCTCGCTCCATCAAGATGCAATTCCCGAGGAGAAAGTGCCTGAGGTTGTCCCTCCAACTACAAACACTGAAGCCAATGTGGAGCCTGCCCCGCCAAATGCTTCAGCGGACAGCGAAGCCACTGAGCCAGGCACTTCAGTTCCTGAGTCTGCTGCAGGTCCACAATTTGATTATCACATAGAGCACAGGCCTCATGTCCAGAAGCCAGTCCCAAGGCTTCCAAGGTTCCCAGGTCCTGCATCAGCACCTGGCTCCTTTGATATAAACAGCTTCAAGGCCGACAACTCATTTTTCAATAGCTCCAAGAACCCCTATTCAAGGGAGAGGATTGTATCAGACAGGTTCTGGAGCTATTCACAGCGCAGCTATTATTCATGCATCTTATACAACCAAGGTCGCATCTTCCCTCACAAGCGCCTTGAGGTTGAAGCCATTGCTGGTCTGCCATGTCTTGAGGAAGCTTTGGACGGCTTCAGGCAAGTAGGTCTGCTGCCGTTCGTGACTGATGAAGAGCACTGGAACGAAGAGCTTCTGCTTCAGTTTTATGCCACTCTCCATATCAAAGGATACAACAGAGATCCGAAGACTTGGATCCTGGAGTGGATGACCGGAAATGTCCATCATGAAGCCAATGCATTTGATATCATTGAGCTCACCGGCCTGTCCACTCCAGGCGAATTCTTCGAGGAAGGCTGCCAACCACATTCTGAAGCTATTGAGAGTATTTTCCAGAGACCTGAACCAAATATGAGTCAGATGCTCTCAATGATGAAGCCATTGCCTCAGGATGCACCCTATCCAACTGAGTTCTTCGTTGAAGACCTAGAGTACCTGCCCAGGACCATATATCACATTATCCGGCGGACTCTCTGGCCCATTAAGGGACACTCTCCACATGCCAAAATTGAGGGTGCAATGAAGACTCTCATATTCTATATCATGCATGGCAAATGCTTCAACGCACAGGATCTTTTCATACGACAACTTGCAGCGTCAGGCTCGGACTTATTTGGTCTAAAAATCTATTCCCCTTGGGTGATGAGGCTGATCAAACTGCACTCTACAATTTCGTATCAGCCCTCAGCCCGAAACCATCGCATCTTCCTGCCAGATGTGGATATCTTTGCTGAAGCAATATACCCTGAGCCTGCCAAGCAACCAATAAGTCTTTAGAATGCTCAACACCAGAGCTTCACGCAGAATGTTGAAGGTGTTGAAGCCATGTCCAGAGTCTATCCGATGGCTGGCACTACACGTGCACCAGCATCAACTGAAGCCACAGATAGCACAAACGCTCCAAGACCCAAGAAGCATTCTCGTGTCCTCACTGACCGAGAGCTTCTTGTGGCCCTTCACCAAAAGAAAGATAGGCATCACGACTGGCTGAAACGTCAGATGAAGAGCCTCTTGGTGGATGTCAATCGTCTTCGAAACCTGGCCACCAAGAATGCCTTCGTTACACATGAGACTTGCCATCGTACGTGGAAAGGGCTCTTAATGATCTGCACTGAAGCTGAACTTGAAGAGGATGGCTTCACAGAGCGCTTCAAATTTGACACCACACCCCCTAGGAGGGCTGTGATGCGCAACACACCGTCACTTGAAGACTCTGAGTTTTCCTCATCTGCTGCCACCGTCACTGCAAGGATCATTGATGATGATGATGATGATGCTACTTCACCACCACCTGCTTCAGCACCTCAAAGCTCAGCACCGCCAAACAACTCCACCGACCCTGCTGCGCCTGGGAACGCGTAGAAAACTCTATGTCTTCAAACCTTTTTGGTCATTCCTGACAAAAGGGGGAGAAGCATATGATGTTTATAGTCTTCAAGCGGGTCAACATGGGCGGGTGCCTTGTTTTGTTATACTTTGCTTCGTGTTTACAACTCTTGTTTTTGCTTCATTTGATTCTTTTGAGTTGTAAACACTAAAACTCGATGGTTGTCTGCTACTTGTTTACCACTTTGTTTGCGAAGATAAATTCCGCATGTGCGACGATAAATTCCGCACTCACCTCATTCTGCAGACGTCCATTTTCCATTATGCATGTCATTATCTTCATATACTCTCACATGCATAGTGGATTGTCATCATAAGCTGAAGCTGATCTCCACAAGTACAACCTGCCATGTGCATTTGCATTCCAAAAGCAAATTAACTTATATGCACATCTTCAGGGGGAGCTCTTGCAACTTATGAAGACAATTCCTTTACAAACTTCACACTTTATATTCCCCGTTGAAAACTTCAACTAGTTTGTCATCAATCACCAAAAAGGAGGAGATTGTAAGTGCATCTAGTGCCACCCCTAGTTGGTTTTGGAGTATTGACGACAAACCTAGTTGAGGGACTAATGTGTTTGTGAGAATTGCAGGAAAACACAGGTAGAAGTCCCTCATTGATTCGGTTTTTTACTACCAGAGATGACCCCTAAAAATGTATGAAGACATTGAAGACAAAGGTGGTATATGAAGATATTCACATTGAAGACTATGACAAAACAAGACACGTTATGAAGCCTATGGAACTCGAAGACTTAGATCTTTCGTAGTTCTTTTTTTTTATTTTGTGTTGAGTCATAGGAACCACCGTACTGTTAAGTGGGGTCTAGGAGAACCAGTCAGAATGACTGAAGTGATGCCTAAATCAAAAACCTATGTCTTCGAGTGAAGACAATGAGAGCGAATCTTGTCCAGAGCCGGACAAGTCAGCTTTGCTTGTAGCCCAAGTAAAGTTGTCATGAGAGTTCGAAATCTGACCGTTGAGACACGTGTCAGTTCCTTAGTGACCCAGGGTCATTTCGGACAAATCAGGTCGGGTTGCCAAGTGGCTATAAATAGCCCACCCCCACAACCATAAACGGTTGGCTGCTCAGATTTCAGTGCACGGCTTTTGTCGTTTGAGAGCAACCCACCTCGAAGCCTTTGAGAGAAAATTCCTAGTGAGGAGAAAAGCCCTAACCACCCAGAGCCAGAGTAAATTGGGCATCACTTGAGTCTTCTTGTCTGTGTGATCTGAAGACTTATTACACTTGAGGACTGTGAATTCTCCAGACGGTTAGGCGTCGCGTTCAGAGCATCCAAGAGACATTGTGGATTGCCAGTGAACGAAGTCTGTGAAGGTTTGGGAGTCTACCTTGAAGACTTACCAGAGTGATTGGGCGAGGACTAAGTGACCTTAGCTCAAGGAGAATACGGTGAGGACTTGGTGTCCTGAACTGCGTGTTCAGGACTGGGTGTCCGGGACTGTGTGTCCTAAGGTTTAAATACCTAGCCGCTCCAACCAGACGTACAGTTGTCACAGCAACTGGAACTGGTCCAACATATCATTGTCTTCAATGAGTCACTGGTTTCATCTTCACTTCCTTCTCTTGCTGTTACTCATTGTGAAGTCACTGCATGCTTGCTTTATCATTTGTCTTCACAACGTGAATGCATGATCTGTTTGGCTTCATAACTTCTTCCTACTTGATCCTTATTACACTGAAGCTGTTTGTCACTGTGCTTTCACTCTAATGAATACATGACCATGGCTGGCCTAGTGTAATCTAACTTCCGCTGCATAGTAATAGGCATAATCTTCACTGTTTGTCTTCATAACTCCCAAGTTTTGAAGACTTCCATAAAAATCGCCTATTCACCCCCCTCTAGTCGATATAATGCACTTTCAATGATGCCTCCGCGAGGTCGCCGATATGAACCCCACGCCATCTTTCCAGGTATACCACCGTTGAATGTAGCCGCACCACAAATGCCTCGGGCTGGTTCTGATCTGTTGCTTTGGGGGATTCCTGCGGTCTAGATATCCATAACTTTGGTAATACTCTGAAGTTTCCCGAAGCAAGTTGTGGGCAACGGTGTTCCTGATGCTGCACATGTTGGTAAATGGTCATCCAATATGCAGTATTTAATTCTCTCATCTCACCCTGGGCACTTTTTCCTGAACCCGAACCCCAAACCCGAAAAACCCGAAGCCCGAACCCATATAACCCGAACACATTTCTCGGGTGGCCGGTACGAAAACCCGAAATTATTTTGGGAAATTCGGGTATTTTGTCCCGGTACCCAAACAGGACAAAGCCCGAATAACAAAGACAAAAGTTCTGTCCTATGTACTCGGTAGCCCATTTAGCTTGGCCTAGTTTAGGCCTTCCTCCATAGTCCATACACAGCGTCACACCGACACCAACTCCTCCCCGCGTTCCCCACTCACCCTTCCCCGATTCCTACCCTAGCCGCCACACTCCCCTGCGGCCCTGCCGGTTGCCCGGCTGCTCCTGCTCGTCAAAGTCGCCCGTCGGCGCCGCAAGCCCACCAATCCCACCATCACCACCGGTCTCAATCACCGCTCGGTCGTCCCACCGTCCGCCCTCCCGCTGCCTCGTCGTCCGCCGTCCCGCCAGCCGCCATCCCTCCATCCCATTCCATCGTCCCGTCGCCCGTAGTCCCTTCCCACCATCCCGGACTCCCGGTCGCTGGCCCATGTCCCCGTCCCTGGTGTTGCATCGTCAGCGCGATGACTCGAAGCAACGAAGGATCTTGACAAGTGTCATTTGTCATGCTGAGTTATACTGCTAGAAATTGACATTTTCCATGCTGAAGTATCCTGCTAAAAACTACTCAAATGTACTCTGTATTTGGCAAGCGCATGGCTCTGTAGCAGCTTGAGGCAAGTAACAGTCGTACTGATGCAAAGGCCATTGTTTCTATCTAACTTAGGCGAGTAACAGCCGTACTGATGCAAATTCCACTATGGAAAATAATCACATCAGTAAGTACCTTTGTTCACAGTTTGGGAAATTTGGGATTACCCGAACCCAAACCCGAAAATTTGGGTACCCGATATTTTGGGTTTTAGTTTTTTTAGAGATATTTCGGGAGTTGTTTATGAAAACCTGAATTTCAAAAAACCCGAATTACCTGAGCCTAAAGTTCGGGTAAACCCGAACGCCCAGGGTGACTCTCATCATCCGCATCAAGTAACCAAACATATCGGGTAGGGATGCCCATTAGGCCATCTATATTTATACAAGTCCTAATATGTCCTATGTTCAGCATTTGAAACTGACATAGGGAAAACAAGACCTCTTCAATTACACTTCCACTTCGATAGACCCCCCCCCAAAAAAAACAAGGACGGCCGAGATTGCCCAATACCTCTTCATAACAGAGGGCAGGATGGGCATTTTTTGAAAAAGAGTCCGCCCGCCCGCCTGCTCGCCCGACCCCCGCAAAAAGAAGTCCAGAGCGTATATGTATATGAATACAGGACCCGCCCGCTACCCCGCCCGCCCGCCAGGCAAAAAAACTCGAACCACCACTACCGGCCGCCCGCACGCGACCGCGGACGTGGCGCGCATGCAGACGTGCACACAGCCTGCCTGGCCGCCCGCAAAAAAAAGACCGAAGCGCATACCCGCCCGCCTGCACGTGCCTGCGAACGTGCATGCAGACGTGCCCACCCGCGATCAACGCGGCATCCCGCAGTCAATGCGTGGAACCTCCGCGCGTCGCCATCCGCGCGCTGCCCCGTCCCATCGGTCGCTGCTGCTGCCCGACAGCCCGGCTGTCGGAGTAAATAGCCATGGGTAGCCTAGCCGGCTTCCCCTGGCCCTTCTGAAAAAGTTACGAGCCCGCCCGGCTCTCAAGAATCCAACACATGGGGCCGCCTTCCCCTAGCTGGCTGCAACCCAGGACGGCTTTCGGAAGGCGGTCCGACTTTAGCCCTCATGAGAAGGCCGACTCCAAGAAGCCGGCCATGAGAAGGCCGACTCCAAGAAGCCGGCTCCCTATAAAGCGGTCAAGACCGCACCCACAAAGTTTGCACCCACCTAACGGCGGTGCGACGGGGCGTGGCTACAGTAAAGCCTGCCACCCCCGAATCCCGGAGCACGCCTGGCATGGTGCGCCATACGGGCTAGGCACGACCCGACCGGCGCGGCACTGTTGCCATGTTGACCTTGGCATCACCCACGACGGGCCACCGGCGTGGCCCACAGACGGTGGGCCCCTTTGAGCAGAGAGACGCCCGAAGGCGGCCACGCCTCCAACTAGTCGGCCAAGACAGAGCCGGCTCCCCGCAGCCGGCTTGCCGCCTTCCTCGAAGAGGACGCCCCATTAAGGAGACAAGACGCGGTAAGGCTACAGCGATCGCCTGACAGGCGGCGGTACTGTAGCCGCGCTTACCACGATGAAGCTCACGTCAACAAGATGGAGCCACAGTAACCGGCCGCCGACCAGGCCCTGGACAGTGGGGCCTGCCTGTCGACCAAGGGGCCGGCAGCCGGCGGGACCCACCAGTCAGCGGGCCCCAGCAGCCGGCGCCGAAGCCGGCGAGCGCAGTCACAGACGGCTGGGCCCCGTGCCCAGTCGGATTACCATTGTACCCCCGGGGGGTAGGCCTATATAAACCCTCCGGAGCACCCATGCAAAGGGTTTGACCCCTTACTAGTCCTAGACACCCCACAAGGAGAAGAAGCAGGCTTGCCGTGCCCTTCTTCCTCCTCCCACCAAACAGCTCAAGGAGCGTTGTATTGCTACTCGATTCATCTAGTGAACATGCGGAGACCCCGCAGAGCAGCAGTAGGGGTGTTATCTCCACGGAGAGCCCCGAAGCTGGGTAAGATCCGCCGACGTGCATGTCTTCGCCTTATCCCGTTTCCAGGCACCGGCGATGTCTTACTGGCTCCCACAATGATAAGCCACCCGTTGGCATATGTCGCACCTACCACCCGACATTTGGCGCCCACCGTGGGGCATGGTACACCGTCGTCTGGAGACCTGTTCTGGACGGGAACGTTATTCCTCCCCCGCGAGCGTAGCCAGCCCGGCACGCCCGATGGCGCTTGCCACGACGCGCTGCAAGGCGTCACCAGCATCTGCGCGGCAAGCGGCCTCGCCGATCTCCTCGACGAAACTCTCACCTCTCACGAGCTCGCCTCCGATGCGGGCACTGACCACCTCGCCAACCTTCTCGGCCAGCTCCATGTCTCCAGCGAGCCCGCTGCGGACCTGGAGTCGGTTGGCTCCACCGACCCGATGCCTGTCGACTCCGACACGGCCTCCTACGACACCTTCCCCACCAACGTCGCGATCTACAACGACCTGCTTCCTCGAGCCGACGGCTGCGATGCTGTCACCGCCGAAGTGATGGTTGTCGGCCACGGCGGCCTGGCCGACGAGAGCGCCCACGACGCCTCGCGCGCGGCGGCCCACGACTTGTCCGCTCCCCTCCCGGCTAATGCCGACAACGAAGCACTGGAAGCACGCCGCCTCGCCCTCCTCGCAGAGGGCCGGAGGCTGGCCTCCGTAAGACGCCTCACTGAGGCCTACCAGCGTGAAGCTGACCGCGCCGCCTTCGGCACGCCGGCCCCGGGCGGGCCAAGCCGGGCCGGCCTTGTCAAGCAACGCGGCGCCGTCATCGCCGACACGCTGGGAGTCGACCGCCCGGTCTATGCCACTCCGCTCGAGAACTTGCGTGCCGCCCAAGCGGCTGTAGACGAGTTGGACGGCTTGGAGGCCGAAGACCTCCCCCACATGACCCGGCGCATCCAGCAATTGATTGACGCAGCCGCGCAGCGACACGAAGCCGACGCCCGCGTGGAAAGCCCTCCCCCGCGCCGAGAACACGGCGCGACGTCCCGGACGCCGACTACGAGCAATACCCGTGCGCGACGCGAGAAGGAGCCGGCTGCCAGCCGCAGCCGGACCCGGATCTCCATCGAGCGAGACGCGGACGGTCATCCCCGAGCCATGGAATGGCGGGGCGACCCGCCTCCGCCTCCGCCCCGTGAAGAGAGATATCCCGCCTCGCCGCCAGTGGCGCACCCGACTCTCAGCGGCCGGCTAGGGCGCCGCGAAGGAATCGGCGAGAACGACGCCCGCCATCGGATCGACCGCCTGGCGCGATCCCTGGCATTGGAAGAAGAAGACGATGTCGGCCCGCCTTGTTTCGGCCCCCGCATCCGCGACGAGCCCTTTCCCAAAGGGTTCTCGCTCCCAAGAGACACGCCCAAGTACAACGGCTCCGTGAAGCTGGAAGATTGGTTGATCGACTACTCCACGACGGTTAGCATAGCCAACGGTAACCGGCGCGTCGCCGCAAAGTACGTGCCCCTCATGCTGCAAGGCATGGCGCGGACCTGGCTCAACAGCCTCAAGCCGCGTAGCATCAACAGCTGGCTAGACTTCACAGAAGCCTTCATCCGCAACTTCACCAGCACCTACAAGCGGGCTCCCAAGCCCAGACAGCTCTCCTTGTGCGTACAAGGCCCCGCCGAGTCCACTCGCGATTAATCACGCGTTGGGCCGAGCTCCGCAACTCCTGTGAAGGGGTGCACGAGGTGCAAGCCATAGAATAGTTCACGGCCGGATGCCGAGAAGGCACCCTCCTCAAGCACAAGCTCCTCTGCGACGAGCCGGCCACCCTCGACGAGCTTCTGGACATAGCGGACAAGTACGCCACCGCCGACTCCTCGATGAAGACCGAGCTTCGGGTAGACGCGTCCGGAAAGGTACTCAACCCGGCGCCCAAGACGCCGGCTGGGGACTCCGGCTGATTCCCTCACTCGAACGACCACAAGCGCAAGGGCCCCGCGCCGCCTCCCGCCAGTCGGCAGGTGGCAACAGTCGAAGACACGCCGCCTGAAGAGCGACCGGCGCCCAAGAAGCCCAAGGGCGGCAGGCCGGCTTGGCAGCCCGCTTTCTCCTACGAGCAAACTCTCGACGCCCCTTGCAAGTTCCACAGTGGCGCGAAGCCGTCCAACCACACGACCCGGAAGTGCCATTGGCTCACCCGAATCTCTAAGGGCGAAGGGCTCGTGCCGCCTCCGCCTGCCGGCCCGCCGCCTCCGCCTCCGCCGCCTTCGGCCGCTCGGCCAGCAGTCGGAGCCGTGCATGATGAGTTCCCTGACGAGCAAGCAACCTACATCGTCTTTACAAGCCAGCCCGAAGACCGGCGCAACAAATGCCAAGAGCGCCAGGAAGTTAGCGTGGTCGCTGCCAACCCCGCCGGACACATGCATTGGTCAGAAAAGCCCATCAGTTGGAGCCGGGCCGACCATCCGGAGGTGATGCCGTCTCCCGGCTCTTATGCCTTGGTCCTGGAAGCCACCCTTGCAACGGACAGACGCGCCGCCCGCTTCTCCCATGTGTTGATAGACGGCGGGAGCAGCATCAACATCCTGTACCGTGACACCCTGGAAAAGCTAAATGTCAAGACGAAGCAGCTCGCGTCTACTCGGACAGTATTCCATGGCATCGTACCCGGCCTGTCCTGCACCCCCATTGGCAAGATCAAGATTGATGTGCTTTTAGGGGACAAGGAGCATTTCCGCCGGGAAGCGATTTGGTTTGAAGTGGTGGACCTGGAGAGCCCTTACCATGCATTGCTTGGCCGACCTGCCTTGGCCAAATTCATGGCAGTTCCCCACTATGCATACCTCAAGATGAAGATACCAAGCACCAAAGGCGTCATCACCGTAGTCGGCGATTACAAGAAGTCCTCTGAGTGCGCAGCAGCCAGCAGCCGGCTAGCCGAGTCCCTTGTAATAGCCGAAGAGAAGAAGATGTTGGACCGAGTCGTGGCCATAGCCGGCAAACAGTCGGCCGTGTCCCCCGACCCCAAGGAGCATAACACTCAAGGATCTTTCCAGCCGGCCAAGGAGACGAAGAAGATACCTCTTGACCCCGAGCATCCAGAGAGGTTTGCCGTCATCGGGGCAAACCTGAACAGCAAATAGGAAGGCGAGCTCGCCGATTTCCTCCGTGAGAATCGGGACATCTTTGCATGGTCCCCCAAGGACATGCCGGGTGTTCCGAGGAAATTCGCCGAGCACAAACTACACGTTCGAGAAGACGCAAAGCCAGTCAGACAACCCCTTCGCCGATTGTCGGAGGAGAAGCGCAGGATTGTAGGGGAGGAGATAGCCCGGCTCTTGGCGGCCGGCTTCATCATGGAAGTTTTCTTTCCAGAGTGGCTCGCCAACCCGGTCCTTGTGCTAAAGAAGAACAACAAGTGGCGCATGTGTATAGACTACACGAGCCTCAATAAGGCCTGCCCCAAAGATCCTTTTGCCCTGCCGAGGATTGACCAAGTGATAGACTCCACAGCCAGATGCGAGCTGTTGAGTTTTTTGGATGCTTACTCCGGATATCATCAGATAAAGCTAGACCCTGACGACCGCCTGAAGACCGCCTTCATCACGCCATTTGGAGCCTTCTGCTACCTAACTATGACATTCGGCTTGAGAAATGTCGGTGCCACTTTTCAGCGTTGCATGCAGAAGTGCCTCCTCAAGCAACTCGGCAGAAACGCTCACGTATACGTGGACGACATCGTGGTGAAGACGGAGAAGCGCGGCACCTTGCTGGGAGACCTCAAGGAAACGTTTGAGAACTTACGCCGGTTCCAAATCAAGCTCAACCCCGAGAAATGCGTGTTCGGAGTGCCAGCCGGCCAGCTCCTAGGCTTCCTGGTCTCCGAACGCGGTATCGAATGCAACCCGGTGAAGATCAAGGCCATCGAGAGAATGGCGATCCCCACCAAGCTTCGAGACATTCAGAAGTTCACCGGGTGCTTAGCCTCCTTGAACCGCTTCATCAGCCGGCTCGGAGAGAAAGCTCTCCCTCTCTACCGCCTCATGAAGAAGAGCACTCACTTCGAGTGGAGCGACCAGGCCGACCAAGCTTTTCACGAGCTAAAGAAGATGCTGGCCACGCCACCTGTCCTCGCGGCGCCGACTGAGAAAGAGCCCATGCTCCTCTACATCGCTGCAACCAGCCGGGTGGTCAGCACCGTCATCGTAGTCCAGCGCCCAGAAGAAGGCCGAGCCCAGCCGGTCCAGAGGCCGGTGTATTATTTGAGCGAGGTGCTGTCCGCTTCATAGCAGAACTACCCGCACTACCAAAAGATGTGTTATGGCATGTACTTCACCGCCAAGAAGCTGAAGCCCTACTTTCAAGAGCATCCCGTCACGGTCGTATGCACTGCCCCGCTAGCCGAGATCATAGGCAGCCGGGACGCATCCGGCCGGGTGGCGAAATGGGCCATCGAGCTGGCCCCGTACACGATCTTCTACCAGCCCCGCAATGCCATCAAGTCCCAAGCACTGGCCGACTTCCTCGTCAACTGGGCCGAGACCCAGTACCTGCCGCCGGCTCCCGACTCCACGCATTGGCGCATGCACTTCGACGGGTCCAAGATGCGCACCGGCTTGGGAGCCGGCGTCGTCCTTACCTCTCCGAAAGGCGACAAGCTCAGATACATTCTATAGATCCACTTTGCCGCCTCAAACAATGTGGCCGAGTACGAGGCGCTCATACATGGGCTCCGGCTTGCCAAAGAACTTGGCATTCGCCGGATCCTATGTTATGGCGACTCGGACCTGGTAGTCCAGCAATCATCCGGCGACTGGGACGCCAAGGACGCGAATATGGCGAGCTACCGCTTCCTGGTCCAACAACTCAACGGATACTTTGAAGGATGCGAGTTCCTCCACGTACCGCGAGCTGACAACGAGCCAGCCGATGCCCTGGCTCGAATAGGCTCCACTCTGCAAGCAATTCCAGCCGGCGTCGCTCTCCAACGCCTCCTCAAGCCGTCTATCAAGCCGTCTCCAGAGTCCGATTCCATCTTCGTGCCGCCTGACCCCGATGCGGCCGAGTTCGGCTCGAAGAACCAAGTAGGCGACCCCAAGACTCCCGTAACCGGCCCGGCGACCCCGGCAGCCGGCTCGGGGACTTCGGCAGCCGGCTCGGGGACTGCCACACCCGGCTCGGGGACTGCGGTAGCCGGCCCGGGGACTGCACCAACACAACAGCCGGCGGCCGACTCCAGCACCTCACCGCCCAGCCCGCCCACCCTGGTGGCAGTAGCCACATTGGCAGTAGAAGAAGTCGCGGCTCCATCATGGGCTCAGTCCATCCTCAACTTCCTAGTAAACCAAGACCTGCCGGCTAACGAAACAGAAGCAAGACAAGTCCAACGTCGAGCCGGAGCATACACAATCGTCAACAGAGAGCTTGTCAAGCGCAGTGTCACTGGAGTCCTCCAACGGTGCGTCGAGCAAGAGAAAGGCATTGCAATCCTCAGAGACATTCACCAAGGAAAATGCGGCCACCATGCGGCCTCAAGATCACTTGTCGCCAAAGCCTTCCGCCATGGTTTCTTCTGGCCGACTGCTTTGGATGATGCCAAAGAATTAGTTAAACATTGCAAGGGGTGCCAACTCTTCAGCTCCAAGCAACACATGGCGGCCTCGGCACTCAAGACCATTCCCCTCACTTGGCCCTTTGCCGTTTGGGGACTGGACATGGTGGGCCCATTCAAGACGGCGCGCAGCGGCATGACGCATTTGCTCGTCGCCGTGGACAAATTCACCAAGTGGATTGAGGCAAAGCCGATCAAGAAGCTGAATGGGCCGACTGCTGTGACATTCATTGCAGACATAACAGCACGGTATGGCGTGCCACACAGCATCATCACCGACAATGGCACGAATTTTGCCAAAGGAGCCTTGGCACGTTTCTGCGCAGCCCAAGGTATCCGGCTGGACTTAGCATCCGTCGCCCACCCGCAGTCAAACGGCCAGGTCGAGCGAGCCAACGGCCTCATCCTCTCCGGCATCAAGCCCCGACTGGTTGTACCTCTGTAGCGCTCAGCCGGCTATTGGCTTGATGAGCTGCCGGCTGTCCTTTGGAGTCTGCGCACTACACCAAACAAGTCAACCGGCTTCACCCCTTTCTTCCTTGTGTATGGTGCCGAGGCGGTCATCCCAACTGACATCGAATTCGACTCGCCTCGAGTAACCATGTACACGGAAGCGGAGGCCAAGGAAGCACGAGAAGACGGCGTCGACCTACTGGAAGAAAGCCGGCTATTAGCCCTCAGCCGGTCTGCCATCTACCAGCAGGGTTTGAGCCGTTACCACAGCCGGAAGGTCAGGCCAAGATCCTTCCAAGAGGGCGATCTTGTGCTCCGACTGATCCAGCGAACAGCCGGCCAGCACAAGCTCTCAGCCCCTTGGGAGGGCCCCTTCATCATCAGCAGAGCTCTAGGCAACGACTCCTACTACCTGATCGATGCACAGAAGCCGAAGGCACGCAAGAGAGACGACTCCGGCAAGGAGTCGGAATGGCCATGGAACGCCAACCTCCTTCGAAGATTTTACAGTTGAAAGGCAGTATG
This sequence comes from Triticum urartu, assembly GCF_056163025.1. NCBI lineage: Eukaryota > Viridiplantae > Streptophyta > Magnoliopsida > Poales > Poaceae > Triticum > Triticum urartu. Next base: position 147,577,593 of record NC_141874.1, read on the forward strand.
TATCACGCTAACTTTTGTATTAAGTACAAGACAATAGGCCACCCCGAGGAGGGCTCGGGGACTGCCATCCCTTATTTATGAATGAAAAGTATCATGCTTATGACCTTGTCGTATCATTTACTTATTCCGTCCGGCACCGAGTTTGACTAGTCGGCTCGGGGACTGGCCGACTGGAGTTATGTTAGAAGTCCTACCCACAGTCAGACAAGTAGTGTGCCGGCTCTCAAGCCTTCTCTTGCCAAAAGTCGCAGTTCGAAGAACCGGCTGTCCGGCTGGCAAGAGTTAAAGGTAGGAACGGGCGCCCACACGAAAAACGGCTAGGGACTAACGGACTAATATAACAAAAGCCGGTTTTTCTCACACCGCCGACTGGCTACCAGAGTAGCCGGCCGGCCGGTTTCCATTCACTTCACTTTAATCCAAGAAAGCTCAAGTACTTGCCTCCCCAAAGAGGGAAGGCGGCAAAGGAAAAAGCCTAAGGATAAAAAAGCATACGCGAATGGAAACCAAACATGCACATGATAATATTTACATAAAAAGACCTCCAAGAGGCCAGCATTCAACATAGTTTGGATACACCCCCAGTGGGTGGAACTGCGAAAACTTAACAAAGATTGTTCAAAGACAACAAAGTAGGAAAGATAAAAATGGCAGGTCAAGCTGGCGGAGCGGCCGACGAGCCAGACTGGTTGGCGGAGACGGTCGTGCCGGCTGAAGGAGCGGCCGACTGACGAACTTCGGCTTGGTCGCCGCCTCCCGCAGAGGGCGCGCTTCCACGCGCCTCGTTGCTGGAGGCACGGTCGGCCTGAGGTCGGCTGGTTGTTCCACCAGCCGGCTCGATGTCTTCGCCGTCCTCGTCTTCGTCTTCTTCGCCCTCGTCGCTGGAGGCAATCTCCTCTGCCGAGTCCTCGCCCACCACCGGGTTCAGCCCGAACCACTCCTCCGGCTGAGCAACACCGTCATCATCGATTTCGGGTGCGAAAACGCTGATGTCGGTGCACTCGGCGATCGTCGAAGCTCGCTGGGCGATAGCCGGCCTCACCTCCTCCAGCTCCGCGTCGGCCTCCATCCGCCAAGTGCGTAGCTGGTCCAGGCTCAGCCCTGGGTACCAAGCCCGAACGAATTCCAACGCCCGCCCGGCTCCGAGGTGGGCCGCTGACGCTTTCCAAGCCTCGAAGCGACCAACTGCGACTTCCAGCCAGTCGGCGGTTCGGCTTGGGGTGCGGGGGATCGTCTCGCCGGGCCAGAGGGCGGCCAACACTTGCGCCCCGGCACGTTGGAGCCGGCGAAGCATCCGATGAGCCGGCTGCAACCGTGCCTGGACAGCCTGGAGCTGCTCCTCAAGGGTCCGGTTTGCATCCGGCGCAATGTCGGCCCCCGCTTGACGGCGCGCCTCGCGATGGGCCTCAATGCTTTGGGCGGCGAAGGCGGAGTAGCCCGGGAAGTAATCTGCAAGAAACAACAAGCAACAGCTCAAGATAAGTCAAAAAACCCAGGCGGCAAGGGGCAGGAGAAGGGCTAAGAAGGCAACTTACCGTCGATCAAGTCCTCGATCCGGCCGAAGCCTTCGTCCAGGGCTCGCCGGGTCTCAGACCAGCTCGCCGCCTCGGTCTCATACTCCGCCTTCAAGGCGGCTTCGCTTTCCTGCGCCACCTGCAGGGCCGCTTTGTGGCTCTCCTCTTGGTCGGCCAGCTTCTTGGCTAGGCGATCCCGTTCCTGGACCAAGGCGGCACACTCGGCCTCCTTGGTATGAAGGGCGGCCTTCGCCTCGCCGAGCTCCTTCCTCAAGTCGGCGTTGGCCCCTGAAGACAAAGAAAAACCAATAAGAAAAGAGTCGTAAAGAAAGATCCGACCCGACTGCACAGCAGTCGGCCCGAATCTCGGGGACTACACCCAGTGGGTGCGCTGACGCGCCCCCACAGGAGACAGACAAAATCAAGTACTTACTTCGGCTGTCGGCCAGGTCGTCGGTCCGCCGGCTCAACTCCCGAGCCTGGGAGTCGAAGGCGGCAGCACGAAGGTTGTGGTATTCCTGAAAGTTTAGAAAAAAAAGCAAAGTAATGTGGCCGTCGAGAAAGATCCGACCCGACTGCGCAGCAGTCGGCCCGAATCTCGGGGACTACACCCAGTGGGTGCGCTGACGCGCCCCCACGGAAGAAATTAAGAAAGCAAAGCAGCCAAGAACGAAGGACTCACCCGGATAGTGGCTCGCGTTGACAAGAACTCTTGGTTGAGCTGTTGCAGCAGGGCGGCCTAAGCTTGTAGCCGGCTCCGGACCCCTTGAGCCGCCGCATCCAGCTCGCCAGTCCCCCCGCTGGGAGTCCACTTGGACATGGCGGTGCTGGCCGCCTCCAGATCTTCCACCGGCTGGCCTGCGCCCGCAACTCGGCGCAACTCCGGCGGAGCGGCGCCTCCCCCTGCGCGCCGGCTCGCTGCCGGCTGCACCTCGAGGCTGGCTCTGTTCTCCGGCTCACCTCCGGCCGGCCCCTCTGGCGCCGCTGACGGTTGGCCGCCTTGGCCCGCTCCGGTTGGCGCCGCTGGCGGCGCTCTCCCCGCAAAGGCCATGGGGTCCTCCCCCCTCTCCAACAGCGGCGGGTCTTGGACGATCTCCTCCGCCAAGGGCAATGGGGTGTCGGGGGCTACAGCTCGGAGAGGAATGGCGAGCAGCGGAGGCTGGTTGCGCGAGCTTTCCGCCTCCGTCTCCGCGGTAGCCGCCTCCGTCTGGGCCTTGGCCGCCACGTCGGCCTGCTCCCTCACCGCCTGGGCGGCCGCCTTCTCCACCGCCTCGCGCTCCTCTCGCGCTTCACGGGCGTTCCGCTCTGTGGCCTCCCTGAGATCGGCGCGGGGGTCCACGCGGCGGGAGCTCGAAGACCCTCCAGCCGGCCCCATGACGGAGCCGCCCGGACCCCGCTCAAGGGAAAGCGGCGCCCTGTCCGGCAAGCGAGAAAAAGCTAAGAAGAATATTCGAAGAGAAAGAGAATGATGACAAGCATGCGGCAAGGCAATCGAAGACTTACGCTGAGACCACCGTAGGCTGCTTCACCGCCTTGCGGAAGCGGGCCGCTTTCGCAGCCGCCTCGTCTTGCTTGGTCGCCGCGGCGGAGGCTTTGGACTTCTTCGGCCGACTGCCGAAGAGGCCTGAAGCGGCCCGACGCTTCTATGCGCCGCCGCCGGCAGTCGGCGCGGTAGACGAGCCCGCGCCCTAATGGTCGGCCGCCGGCTGGCGACGCGGAGCGACTTCGGCTTCGAAATCGTCCGGCCAGTCCTCGAAGCTTGCGGTGAACCTTGAGCCTCCGGGCTCGGCGCTATCCCCCACCACGGCGTCTTCCATGGCGGCCGCCCCCAAGTCCGGGTCGTCAACGTCGTCCACCGTGCGGTCGGGGGCATACTGGCGTTCGATCCCCGCCACCCCGGCCGGCGGCGCAAGAAGAGGGTTCTGCTCAAAAGAACCGACTGGTCAGAAGCCGGCCGACGACAAAAAGAAGATAGAGAGAGAAGCTTACCACGGGCGGAGGATTGGCGCGGGAATACGGCACCTTGCTGTATTGCCAGTCCCCAGTGAGCTCGCAGTTGGCGATGTAGTTAACCATGAGCGCCACCTCCGCGTGGGGCATTTCCCATGTGCTCAGACGGCTTGGGTCGAAGAGGCCGCTCATCTGACACATCATATGGGGCCGGCTTTGGAGAGGAAGGATCCGGCGCTCCACGAAGGCGGCCACCAAGTCGGCCCCGCGCAAGCCTTCTGACTGAATCAACACCCGAAGCCGGGAGATGGCGGCGTTCCCGGCCGGAGACAATGACCGGGACCGGAAGCTCCACGAGGGCTGCCTCCCAGCCGGCAGGCCGGCTACGTAAGCCGGCAGGTTGATGTAGTCTCCTTGCTCGGCGACGTTCTTCACATAGAAATAAGATCTTTGCCAAACCTTCACCGACTGGATCAGGGGGATGGGCGGGAACGGGTTGTTCTCGCTCGCCCTCCTCATGGCGATGAAGGCTCCGCAGGGGGCGGGCACGCCGGCGACGACCGTGCCGAGCTTGCTCTGGAAGAACTCTCCCCAGAGCTCCAGCGTGGGGAGCAGCCCCAAGAAGCCTTCGCAGAGGGAGACGAAGGCCGACAGCAGCATCACCGCATTGGGCGTAAGGTGATGCGGCTGGAGGTTGTAGAACTCCAGGAAAGAGCGCAGAAACCCGCTCGCCGGAAGGCCGAAGCCGCGCAGGCAGTGCGAGCAGAAGACGATCCGCTCGCCCTCCTCCGGCGCCGGCGAGATCTCCTTCGCGGGCGCCAGGCGGACCTGTACGCGGTCGACGCCGGGCAGGCGCCGGGTCTGGCGAAGGAACTCCACGTGGTCCTCATGGACGTTGGAGCCGTCCCACGAGCTTGACAACGCCATGGGAGCGAGGCGGTGTAGAGACGCAACGGCGCTGAGACGGGAAGCTGCGACGGCAGCGAGAGGAAGAAGACGAGGGTTAGGAGGGGCGGAGCGGGAGGGAGCGTGCGAACCTCTGTCGCTCTCCCTCCTCCCCCTACTTATAGGCTCACGTGGCGGAGCCGAGGAGGCGCGACGTGGGGAAGCGTGGGGATCGATCGTGCCCACTCCCCACGTCCCGCGATTATCGAGCCTTAACGGCGAAACAAAACTGGCTCGAGAAGGCGAGCGGCCCGTGTGGGCCACGGAAGATCCGCGCCCGGACCAAGGCTCGCGAGTGGCGGGCCCGGGCCTGCGGCGGCGTCCCGTCGCGCGCGTGCGCTCGCAGGATCTCGCCGCCACGTGGCCGCGGGAGGGCCCGTAGTCGGCACGCGGGTTGCCCCCCTCCTCTCGCCTACAAGACGCGGGGCTCTCTGAAGTCGGCGTACACCCGCTAAGCCGGCTCTTCAGGATGGGAAGCTGACCAAGCTTGTCGTCCCCCTGCTCGCCTCGGAGCTCGATCAGCTTCGGGGACTACTGTCAGAGTAAATAGCCATGGGTAGCCTAGCCGGCTTCCCCTGGCCCTTCTGAAAAAGTTACGAGCCCGCCCGGCTCTCAAGAATCCAAGACATGGGGCCGCCTTCCCCTAGCTGGCTGCAACCCAGGCCGGCTTTCGGAAGGCGGTCTGACTTTAGCCCTCATGAGAAGGCCGACTCTAAGAAGCCGGCCATGAGAAGGCCGACTCCAAGAAGCCGGCTCCCTATAAAGCGGTCAAGACCGCACCCACAAAGTTTGCACCCACCTAACGGCGGTGCGACGGGGCGTGGCTACAGTAAAGCCTGCCACCCCCGAATCCCGGAGCACGCCTGGCATGGTGCACCGTACGGGCTAGGCACGACCCGACCGGCGCGGCACTGTTGCCATGTTGACCCTGGCATCACCCACGACGGGCCGCCAGCGTGGCCCACAGACGGTGGGCCCCTTTGAGCAGAGAGACGCCCGAAGGCGGCCACGCCTCCAACTAGTCGGCCCAAGACAGAGCCGGCTCCCCGCAGCCGGCTTGCCGCCTTCCTCGAAGAGGATGCCCCATTAAGGAGACAAGACGCGGTAAGGCTACAGCGATCGCCTGACAGGCGGCGGTACTGTAGCCGCGCTTACCACGATGAAGCTCACGTCAACAAGATGGAGCCACAGTAACCAGCCGCCGACCAGGCCCTGGACAGTGAGGCCTATCTGTCGACCAAGGGGCCGGCAGCCGGCGGGACCCACCAGTCGGCGGGCCCCAGCAGCCGGCGCCGAAGCCGGCGAGCGCAGTCACAGACGGCTGGGCCCCGTGCCCAGTCGGATTACCATTTTACCCCCGGGGGGTAGGCCTATATAAACCCCCCGGAGCACCCATGCAAAGGGTTCGACCCCTTACTAGTCCTAGACACCCCACAAGGAGAAGAAGCAGGCTTGCCGTGCCCTTCTTCCTCCTCCCACCAAACAGCTCAAGGAGCGTTGTATTGCTACTCGATTCATCTAGTGAACATGCGGAGACCCCGCAGAGCAGCAGTAGGGGTGTTATCTCCACGGAGAGCCCCGAAGCTGGGTAAGATCTGCCGGCGTGCATGCCTTCGCCTTATCCCATTTCCAGGCACCGGCGATGTCTTACTGGCTCCCACAATGATAAGCCACCCGTTGGCATATGTCGCACCTACCCCCCGACATCGGCCGCCTCGCCTGCCGTGCGCCGCCACGTCCCATCGCGTGCCGCTGCTGGCCGACAGCCCGGGCGCCTCACCTGTCGCGTGCCGCGCCCGCCAGCCCGCCTGCCCGCCGCCTCGCGTGCCACGCCCGCCTGCCCGCCTCCCCGCCTGCCGCCGCCTCGCCTCCCGCGCCCGCCTACAGCACGCCACCGCTGCCGCGCCTCCTCGCAATGGTGACAATGGGGTATGTACCAGTAGCTATGTGTTTGATCTCTCTCTCTCTCTCTCGTGTTCTTGAGGTGGTACGATCTTGATGTATCGCGAGCTTTGCTATTATAGTTGGATCTTGTGATGTTTCTCCCCCTCTACTCTCTTGTATGGATTGAGTTTTCCCTTTGAAGTTATCTTATCGGATTGAGTCTTTAAGGATTTGAGAACACTTGATGTATGTCTTGCATGGGATACCCATGGTGACAATGGGGTATTCTATTGCTCCACTTGATGTATGTTTTGGTGATCAACTTGCGGGTTCCGCCCATGAACCTATGCATAGGGGTTGGCACACGTTTTCGTCTTGACTCTCCGGTAGAATCTTTGGGGCACTATTTGAAGTACTTTGTGTTGGTTGAATAGATGAATCTGAGATTGTGTGATGCATATCGTATAATCATACGCATGGATACTTGAGGTGACATTGGAGTATCTAGGTGACATTAGGGTTTTGGTTGATTTGTGTCTTAAGGTGTTATTCTAGTACGAACTCTATGATAGATTGAACGGAAAGAATAGCTTCATGTTATTTTACTACGGACTCTTGAATAGATCGATCAGAAAGGATAACTTTGAGGTGGTTTCGTACCCTACCATAATCTCTTCGTTTGTTCTCCGCTATTAGTGACTTTGGAGTGACTCTTTGTTGCATGTTGAGGGATAGTTATATGATCCAATTATGTTATTATTGTTGAGAGGACTTGCACTAGTGAAAGTATGAACCCTAGGCCTTGTTTCCACGCATTGCAATACCGTTTACGCTCACTTTTATCATTAGTAACCTTGCTATTTTTTATAGTTTCAGATTACAAAAACCTATATCTACCATCCATATTGCACTTGTATCACCATATCTTCGCCGAACTAGTGCACCTATACCATTGTATTGGGTGTGTTGGGGACACAAGAGACTCTTTGTTATTTGGTTGCAGGGTTGCCTGAGAGAGACCATCTTCATCCTACGCCTCCTACGGATTGATAAACCTTAGGTCATCCACTTGAGGGAAATTTGCTACTGTCCTACAAACCTCTACACTTGGAGGCCCAACAACGTCTACAAGAAGAAGGTTGTGTAGTAGACATCAAGCTCTTTTCTGGCGCCGTTGCCGGGGAGGTTAGCGCTTGAAGGTATATCTTTAGATATTGCAATCAAATCTTTTTGTTTCTTGTTTTAGCACTAGTTTAGTTTATAAAAGAAAAATACAAAAAATGGAATTAAGGGTACCTCATATGCTTCATCTTTTTAATGTCTTTCGTGAAAATAAGGATTCTGATAATTGTGCCAAAGTGTTAGAAGAAGAATGCATTAGAATGTTTGGCACTAAATCTTTGTATGATGAGCATTATTGCAATGTTGTTAGTATGAATTCCTTGAATATCCATGATGCTAATGATATGCAAAGCCACAAGCTTGGGGAAGCTATGTTTGATGAAGATGATATTTTTTGTGCCCCAAGTTTTGATGAGCAAATCTATTATAATGAAAGCATGCCTCCTATTTATGATGATTATATTGATGAAAGTGTATTTGAAGAGGTCATGACTTTATTTAGTGATGAATCCACTATTTCGGAAGAGGTTCCAATTGATTATGAGAACAAAGTTGCTATCTATGATGATTACTGTGATGACATGTATGCTATAAAGAATAATGATAACCATGAAACTTGTCATCATGATTTTATTTTTCAATTGGATTATGCCTCACATGATAGTTATTTTGTTGAGTTTGCTCCCACTACTATTCATGAGAAGAAGTTTGCTTATGTGGGGAGTAATAAAAATTCTATGCTTGTGCATCATGAAAATAGTGCTTTATTTGATAGTTATATTGTTGAATTCATTCATGATGCTATTGGAAATTATTATGAGTGAGGAATATATGCTTGTAGGAATTGCAATAGTATTAAGTTTCCTCTCTATGTGCTTAAAATCTTGAAGCTATGCTTATTTTGCTTTCCTATGCTAATTGATTCTTGTTCCCGTAAATTGCTTGCTCATAAAATCCCTATGCATGGGAAGTGGGTTAGACTTAAATGTGCTAGTAATATTATTTATGATGCTCTCTTTATGTTACAATTCTTATCTTTTATGTGAGCATCGTTGAAATCATCATGCCTAGCTATGGGCGTTAAACGATAGCGCTTGTTGGGAGGCAACCCAATTTTATTTTTATTCCTTGCTTTTTGTTCCTGTTTAGTAATAAATTAATCATCTATCCTCTGTTATGATTGAGTTTTTATGTTTTAGTTAGTGTTTGTGCCAAGTAGAACCGTTGGGAAGACTTGGGGAAAGTCTTTGCGATCATGCTGTAAAAAACAGAAACTTTAGCGCTCACAATAATTGATGCCATTTTTTATTGGAGAGTGATATTTAGTTAATTATTTTTTCAAATGATTAATAGATAAATTCTTCAAGTCCAGCAATTTATTTGAGAATTTTATGAGTTCCAGAAGTATACGTTTGATCCAGATTACTACAGACTGTCCTGTTTTTGACAGATTCTGTTTTCGATGTGTTGTTTGCTTATTTTGATGAATCTATGAGTAGTATCGGAGGGTATGAACCATATATAAGTTTGAATACAGTAGATATTACACCAATATGAATTTAGAATGAGTTCGCAACAGTACCTAAGTGGTGATTTATTTTCCTATACTAACGGAGCTTACGAGTTTTCTGTTAAGTTTTGTGTTGTGAAGTTTTCAAGTTTTGGGTAAAGATTCGATGGACTATGGAATAAGGAGTGTCAAGAGCCTAAACTTTGGGATGCCCAAGGCACCCCAAGGTAATATTCAAGGACAACTAAAAGCCTAAGCTTGGGATGCCCCGGAAGGCATCCCCTCTTTCGTCTTCGTTCATCGGTAACTTTACTTGGAGCTATATTTTTAGTTACCACATGATATGTGTTTTGCTTGGAGCGTCATTTTATTTTATTTAGTTTTGCTTGCTGTTTGAATAAAATACCAAGATCTGAAATTCTTAAATGTTAGAGAGTCTTCACATAGTTGCATAATTATTCAACTACTCATTGATCTTCACTTATATCTTTTGGAGTAGTTCGTCATTTCCTCTAGTGCTTAACTTATATCTTTTTAGAGCACGGTGGTGGTTTTATTTTATAGAAATAATTGATCTCTCATGATTCACTTATATTATTTTGAGAGTCTTTTAGAACAGCATGGTAATGTGCTTTGGTTATGAATTTAGTCCTAATATGATGGGCATCCAAGAGGGATATAATAAAAACTTTCATGTAAAGTGCATTGAATACTAAGACAAGTTTGATACTTGATAATTGTTTTGAGATATGGAGATGGTGACATTAGAGTCATGCTAGTTGAGTAGTTGTGAATTTGAGAAATACTTGTGTTGAAGTTTATGATTCACGTAGCATGCACGTATGATGAACCGTTATGTGACGAAGTCGGAGCATTATTTATTTATTTATTGTCTTCCTTATGAGTGGCGGTCGGGGAAGAGCGATGGTCTTTTCCTACCAATCTATCCCCCTAGGAGCATGCGCGTAGTACTTTGTTTCAATAACTAATAGATTTTTGCAATAAGTACTAATGTTGAGTCCATGGATTATACGCACTCTCACCCTTACACCATTGCTAGCCTCTCTAATACTGCACACCTTTCGCCGGTATCATACACTCACCATATACCTTCCTCAAAACAGCCACCATACCTACCTATCATGGCATTTCCATAGCCATTCCGAGATATATTGCCATGCAACTTTCCACCGTTCCGTTATTATGACACGTTTCATCATTGTCATATTGCTTTGCATGATCATGTAGTTGACATTGTATTTGTGGCAAAGCCACCGTACATAATTCTTTCATACATGTCACTCATGAGTCATTGCACATCCCGGTACACCGCCGGAGGCATTCATATAGAGTCATACTTTGTTCTAGTATCGAGTTATAATCATTGAGTTGTAAATAAATAGAAGTGTGATGATCATAATTAATGGAGCATTGTCCCAAAAAAAGAGAAAGGCCAAATAAAAAAAGGCGAAGGCCAAAAAAAGGAAGGCCAAAAAAGGGACAATGCTACTATCCTTTTTTCCACACTTGTGCTTCAAAGTAGCACCATGATCCTCATGATAGAGAGTCTCTTGTTTTGTCACTTTCATATACTAGTGGGAAATTTTCATTATAGAACTTGGCTTGTATATTTCAACAATGGGCTTCCTTAAATTCCCTAGGTCTTCGTGAGCAAGCAAGTTGCATGCACACCCACTTAGTTCCTTTTGTTGAGCTCTCATATACTTATAGTTCTAGTGCATCCGTTGCATGGCAATCCCTACTCACTCACATTGATATCTATTAATGGGCATCTCCATAGCCCGTTGATACGCCTAGTTGATGTGAGACTATCTTCTCCCTTTTTGTCTTCTCCACAACCACCATTCTATTCCACATATAGTGCTATGTCCATGGCTCATGCTCATGTATTGTGTGAAGATTGAAAAAGTTTTAGAACACCAAAAGTATGAAACAATTGCTTGGCTTGTCATCGGGGTTGTGCATGATTTAAATACTTTTTGTGGTGAAGATGGAGCATAGCCAGACTATATGATTTTGTAGGGACAACTTTCTTTGGCCATGTTATTTTGAGAAGACATAATTGCTTAGTATGCTTGAAGTATTATTATTTTTATGTCAATGCTAAACTTTTGTCTTGAATCTTATGGAACTGAATATTCATGCCAAAATGAACATAATTACTTAGAGAAATATGTTAGGTAGCATTCCACATCAAAAATTCTGTTTTTATCATTTACCTACTTGAGGTCGAGCAGGAATTAAGCTTGGGGATGCTGATACGTCTCCAACGTATCTATAATTTTTTATTGTTCCATGCTATTATATTATCAACTTTGGATGTTTTTGGGCTTTATTATGCACTTTTATATTATTTTTGGGACTAACCTATTAACCCAGAGCCCAGTGCCAGTTTCTGTTTTTCCTTGTTTTAGAGTATCGCAAAAAAGGAAAATCAAACGGAGTCCAATTGACCTGAAACTTCACGGAATTTATTTTTGGACCAGAAGAAGCCCACGGAGTATCCGAGATGGACCAGGAGAGTCCCGGGCTGCCCACGAGGGTGGGGGGCACGCCCACTCCCCCTGGGTGCGCCCCCTGCCTCGTGGACAGCCCGGAGATCCACCGACGTACTTCTTCCTCCTATATATATCCATATACCCTAAAAACTTCGTGGAGCACAATAGATCGGGAGTTCCGCCGCTAGAAGCCTCCGTAGCCACCGAAAGCCAATCTAGACCAGTTCCGGCACCCTGCCGGAGGGGGAACCCCTCTCCGATGGCCATCTTCATCGTCCCGGTGCTCTCCATGATGAGGAGGGAGTAGTTCTCTCTCGGGGATGAGGGTATGTAGCAGTAGCTATGTGTTTGATCTCTCTCTCTCTCTCGTGTTCTTGAGGTGATACGATCTTGATGTATCGCGAGCTTTGCTATTATAGTTGGATCTTATGATGTTTCTCCCCCTCTACTCTCTTGTAATGGATTGAGTTTTCCCTTTGAAGTTATCTTATCGGATTGAGTCTTTAAGGATTTGAGAACACTTGATGTATGTCTTGCATGGGATACCCGTGGTGACAATGGGGTATTCTATTGATCCACTTGATGTATGTTTTGGTGATCAACTTGCAGGTTCCGCCCATGAACCTATGCATAGGGGTTGGCAGATGTTTTCATCTTGACTCTTCGGTAGAATCTTTGGGGCACTCTTTGAAGTACTTTGTGTTGGTTGAATAGATGAATCTGAGATTGTGTGATGCATATCGTATAATCATACCCACGGATACTTGAGGTGACATTGGAGTATCTAGGTGACATTAGGGTTTTGGTTGATTTGTGTCTTAAGGTGTTATTCTAGTATGAACTCTATGATAGATTGAACGGAAAGAATAGCTTCATGTTATTTTACTACGGACTCTTGAATAGATCGATCAGAAAGGATAACTTTGAGGTGGTTTTGTACCCTACCATAATATCTTCATTTGTTCTCCGCTATTAGTGACTTTGGAGTGACTCTTTGTTGCATGTTGAGGGATAGTTATATGATCCAATTATGTTATTATTGTTGAGAGGACTTGCACTAGTGAAAGTATAAACCCTAGGCCTTGCTTCCTAGCATTGAAATACCGTTTACGCTCACTTTTATCATTAGTTACCTTGCTGTTTTTATAATTTCAGATTACAAAAACCTATATCGACCATCCATATTGCACTTGTATCACCATCTCTTAGTCGAACTAGTGCACCTATACAATTTACCATTGTATTGGGTGTGTTGGGGACACAAGAGACTCTTTGTTATTTGGTTGCAGGGTTGCTTGAGAGAGACCATCTTCATCCTACGCCTCCTACGGATTGATAAACCTTAGGTCATCCACTTGAGGGAAATTTGCTACTGTCCTACAAACCTCTGCACTTGGCGGCCCAACAACGCCTACAAGAAGAAGGTTGTGTAGTAGACATCAAGTGCTGGCGCCGGGGCCGGCGATGACGATGACGGTGTCCCAGGATCCTGGCCGGAGAGCCTCGACGTGCTAGAGACGGAGGAGCTCCACCACTACTGCCTCCTTGTGCCGCCGGGCTGTCGTCTGATACGTCTCCAACGTATCTATAATTTTTGATTGCTCCATGCTATGTTATCTACTGTTTTGGGCAATATTGGGCTTTATTATCCACTTTTATATTATTTTTTGCACTAACCTATTAACCGGAGGCCCAGCCCAGAATTGCTGTTTTTTTGCCTATTTCAGTGTTTCAAAGAAAAGGAATATCAAACGGAGTCGAAACGGAATGAAATCAACTGGAGAAGTTATTTTTGGAAGGAAAGCTACCGGATGGACTTGGACCCCACGTCAGGAGCCAAGGGAGGTGCTCACGAGGGTGGGGGCACGCCCCCTGCCTCGTGGGCCCCCCGAAGCTCCACCGACGTACTTCCTGCACCCATATATACTCACGTACCCTAAAACTTCCAGAACAGAGATTAGATCAGGAGTTCCGCCGCCGGAAGCCTCCGTAGCCACCGAAAGCCAATCTAGACCCGTTCCAGCACCCTGCCGGAGGGGAATCCCTCTCCGGTGGCCATCTTCATCATCCCGGTGCTCTCCATGACGAGGAGGGAGTAGTTCTCCCTCGGGGCTGAGGGTATGTACTAGTAGCTATGTGTTTGATCTCTCTCTCTCTCTCTCGTGTTCTTGAGGTGATACGATCTTGATGTATCGCGAGCTTTGCTATTATATTTGGATCCTATGATGTCCCCCCTCTACTCTCTTGTAATGGATTGAGTTTCCCCTTTGAAGTTATCTTATCGGATTCAGTCTTTAAAGATTTGAGAACACTTGATGTATGTCTTGTCGTGCGTATCTGTGGTGACAATGGGATACCACATGATTCACTTGATGTATGTTTTGGTGATCAACTTGCGGGTTCCGCCCATGAACCTATGCATAGGGTTGGCACACGTTTTCGTCGTGATTCTCCGGTAGGAACTTTGGGGCACTCTTTGAGGTCCTATGTGTTGGTTGAATAGATGAATCTGAGATTTTGTGATGCATATCATATAATCATACCCACGGATACTTGAGGTGACATTGGAGTATCTAGGTGACATTAGGGTTTTGGTTGATTTGTGTCTTAAGGTGTTATTCTAGTACGAACTCTAGGGCTGTTTGTGACACTTATAGGAATAGCCCAACGGATTGATTGGAAAGAATAACTTTGAGGTGGTTTCGTACCCTACCATAATCTCTTCGTTTGTTCTCCGCTATTGGTGACTTTGGAGTGACTCTTTGTTGCATGTTGAGGGATAGCTATATGATCCAATTATGTTATTATTGTTGAGAGGACTTGCACTAGTGAAAGTATGAACCCTAGGCCTTGTTTCCACACATTGCAATACCGTTTACGCTCACTTTTATCATTAGTTACCTTGTTGTTTTTATATTTTCAGATTACAAAAACCTTTATCTACCATCCATATACCACTTGTATCACTATCTCTTCGCCGAACTAGTGCACCTATACAATTTACCATTGTATTGGGTGTGTTGGGGACACAAGAGACTCTTTGTTATTTGGTTGCAGGGTTGCTTGAGAGAGACCATCTTCATCCTACGCCTCCTATGGATTGATAAACCTTAGGTCATCCACTTGAGGGAAATTTGCTACTGTCCTACAAACCTCTGCACTTGGAGGCCCAACAACATCTATAAGAAGAAGGTTGTGTAGTAGACATCAAGCTCTTTTCTGGCGCCGTTGCTAGGGAGGTTAGCGCTTCAAGGTATATCTTTAGATCTTGCAATCAAGTCTTTTAGTTTCTTGTTTTATCACTAGTTAGTCTATAAAAGAAAACTATAAAAAATGGAATTGAGTTTGTCTCATACGCTTCACCTTTTTTAATATCTTTCATGAGTATGATGGAAAGGATAAGTGTGCTCAAGTGCTAGAAGAAGAAATCCATAAAATGTTTGGCACTAAATATTCGAATGATGAGCATGATTGCAATGTTGTTAGTATGAATTCTTTGAATATCCATGATACTAATGCTGATTGCACTAGTTATGATGAAAATGTCTCCTATAAACATGTCAATTTTTGTGGAGTGCATTGGGTTTGTAAGTACACACCAAATAGGGAAGACAGATATTGCAAGAGGCATAAATACTTAGAAACTAAATTGTTGCAAGAAGAGCTAGATGAATGTGCTGAAAATTTAAATTATCTTGGCCATACTTGTGAGCTTTGCAATGAACATGATCATTTCAGTACCCAATGCAAATTGTTTCATGATCGTATCGTGTCCAAAAATTGTGATGACTTGATTTCCCTTGCACATCATAATGAACTTAGTTTGCTTATGTGTTACGAAGAAATGAAACGTATAACTAATTATCTTCCAGAATTTGCCCATTAGAAACTTCTTGGATTTGATCTAGAGGAAATTTATATGTATTGTGCGGTGAATTGTATTGAAAATCCTTATATTGCCAACTACATAAAAAAAGAAAACAAATAGAGGATGGGGATAATACTAATGAAAGGGAAGAGACTTCCCAATATCCTCCTATTATTTCTTATGATGAATCAGGTAATGAGGAGGATCCTCCTATTCAACCAATCTCATTAATAAGGAGATCCAAAAAGAGGATTGAACCCACACATGATGTGGTGAAGAAGAAGAAAAGAAAAAGGAAGAGAGGTAAAAAGATATCTCCCCAAATAGTGTTGCTCCTATTGCTATTGTGTCTCATGAAAATATAATTGTGGAAGATAATGATACTTCTTATGATCTTGAAATCTTTTTGGCACTTGCTTGGACGAATATGATAATTGCTATACTATTGGTGCTATCCATACTATTAATTATGAGAGTGATTATGCTTATGATATGAAAAGGCCCAAGCTTGGGGATGCTATGTTTGATGAAGATGATGTTTTTGAGAATATATTTGCTGCAATTAATGTTTGTTCCAAGCTTGGGGATGCTACGTTTAATAAAGATGATATTTTTAGTCTCCCAAGTTTTGATATGCAAATTTATAATGATGATAGCATGCCTCCTACTTACGATAATTATTGTAATGATACATATGCTATAAAAAGTAGTGAGGATTATATTTATAAAACTTGTCAAGATTATGGTTACCCCTTTTCTGAACATTACTCTTTTTAATGTGGAAACAATTTATAGTATCCAAGTCTCTTATGATACTCCCACTATCCCGAATGAGAAGAATTTTGCTTATGTGGAGAGTAATAAAATTTCTATGCTTGTAGATCATGAAAAGAATGCTTTAGGTGCTGGTTATATTGTTGAATTAATTCATGATGCTACTGAAAATTATTATGATGGATGAACATATGCTTGTAGGAATTGCAATAATATCAAGTTTCCTCTCTATGTGCTTAAAGTTTTGAAGTTATGCTTGTTTTACCCTCCTATGCTAGTTGATTATTGTTCCCACAAGTTGTTCGATCACAAAATCCCTATGCATAGGAAGTGTGTTAGACTTAAATGTTCTACTTATATTCCTCATGATGCTCTCTTTATGTTACAATTCTTATCTTTTATGTGAGCATCATTGAAATCATCATGCCTAGCTAGGGGCGTTAAACGATAGCGCTTGTTGGGAGGCAACCCAATCCTATTCTTGTTCTTTAATTTTTGTTCCTGTTTAGTAATAAATAATTCATATAGCCTCTATTTAGATGTGGTTTTATGCTTTTAATTAGTGTTTGTGCCAAGTAGAACCTTTGGGAAGACTTGGGGAAAGTCTTGTTGATCATGCTGTCAAAAACAGAAACTTTAGCGCTCACGAGAATTGCTGCCATTTTTTATTGGAGAGTGATATTTAGTTATTTATTTTTGCATATGATTAATAGATAAATTCCTCACGTCCAGCAATTTATTTTATAATTTTTGCAGTTCCATAAGTTTGCGTTAGTTACAGATTACTACAGACTGTTCTGTTTTTGACAGATTCTATTTTTCGTGTGTTGTTTGCTTATTTTGATGAATCTATGGCTAGTAAAATAGTTTATAAACCATAGAGAAGTTGGAATACAGTAGGTTTAACACCAACATAAATAAAGAATGAGTTCATTACAGTAACTTGAAGTGGTCTTTTGTTTTCTTTCGCTAACGGAGCTTACGAGTTTTCTACTTTAAGTTTTGTGTTGTGAAGTTTTCAAGTTTTGGGTAAAGATTCGATGGACTATGGAATAAGGAGTGGTAAGAGCCTAAGCTTGGGGATGCCCAAGGCACCCCAAGGTAATATTCAAGGACAACCAAAAGGCTAAGCTTGGGGATGCCCCGGAAGGCATCCCCTCTTTCGTCTTCGTTCATCGGTAACTTTACTTGGAGCTATATTTTTATTCGCCACATGATATGTGTTTTGCTTGGAGCGTCATTTTATTTTATTTTGTTTTGCTTGCTGTTTGAATAAAATACCAAGATCTGAAATTGTTAAATGTTAGAGAGTCTTCACATAGTTGCATAATTATTCGACTACTCATTGATCTTCACTTATATCTTTCGGAGTAGTTTGTCATTTTCTCTAGTGCTTCACTTATATCTTTTAGAGCACGGTGGTAGTTTTATTTTGAAGAAATAGATGAACTCTCATGCTTCACTTAGATTATTTTGAGAGTCTTAATAACATGGTAATTTGCTTAAAATCCTAATATGCTTGGTATGCAAGATTAATAATAAAACTTTCTTATGAGTGTGTTGAATACTAAGAAAAGTTTGATGCTTGATGATTGTTTTGAGGTATGGAGGTAATAATATCAAAGTCATGCTAGTTGAGTAGTTGTGAAATTGAGAAATACTTGTGTTGAGGTTTGCAAGTCCCGTAGCATGCACGTATGGTAAACATTGTGTAACAAATTTGAAACATGAGGTGTTATTTGATTGTCTTCCTTATGAGTGGCGGTCGGGGACGAGCGATGGTCTTTTCGTACCAATCTATCCCCCTAGGAGCATGCGCGTAGTACCGAGGTTTTTGATGACTTGTAGATTTTTGCAATAAGTATGTGAGTTCTTTATGACTAATGTTGAGTCCATGGATTATACGCACTCTCACCCTTCCACCATTGCTAGCCTCTTCGGTACCGTGCATTGCCCTTTCTCACATTGAGAATTGGCGCAAACTTCGCCGGTGCATCCCAACCCCGTGATATGATAGGCTCTTTCACACATAAACCTCCTTATATCTTCCTCAAAACAGCCATCATACGTACCTATTATGGCATTTCCATAGCCATTCCGAGATATATTGCCATGCAACTTTCCATCATTTCGTTCATCATGACACATTCATCATTGTCATATTGCTTAGCATGATCATGTAGTTGACATAGTATTTTTGGCAAAGCCACCATTCATAATTCTTTCATACATGTCACTCTTGGTTCATTACTGTAGCGACCAGACCTCAAATGGTCCAATCTCTGTGCTCCGGTGTCATCCCTGGATCAGTAATGCTGACACCACACAGTATTTGAAGGATTTATAACAGAGTAGCAATCACACACTTATTACATTGAGTGTCTCAAAAGAGATATTATTACAATAAATATGGCTTAAGGCCATCTAACAACGATAACAGCGGAAGGCTTGGAAGATAAGTGAGTCCATCAACTCCAACAACATCACTAAGTATAGAACCATGACCTAAAAGCACCTTACTCGTCGTCTGAAAAGTCTGCAACATGAACGTTGCAGCCCGAAACGGGTCAGCACATGGAATATGCTGGCAATGTAACACATAGAGAGCAATGAAAGGATAAAACTATACTACATGCATATTTGGCTGGTGGAAATCTCTATGGTTACAGTTTTGCGTAAAGCCAATTTTTCCCTACTACAAAGGAATACATTTTAATTAACTATCATGGTGGTTGTTGAACATTGAGAATGGTTGACAGCATTCTCAATCCCAATTAATAACATCATTAAATCCCAACAAAATTAATTAGAGTAACATGATGAGATTCACATGATAATCCAAGTAATAGATACTCAAGATGTCCATAACCGGGGACACGGCTAACCATGATTAGTTCATACACTCTGCAGATGTTTGCGCACTTTTCCCCACAAGACTTGATCTCCTCCGTTGGAATTCTCGCACTACATGATGTTTGAGAAACGGATGACCGAGACATAGTCTTTCAGAAGCGCTTGCACCTTACGAACGGGTAGACCGTACCAACCTACATCCCCTACATCTGCTAGTCTACCACCGTAAGAGTTCGCACGACTTAGTCAACTATGCTAGAGCCCATAGTAGCTTGTGGCTGCACACAGAAGTTTCTAGTATGAATAATCTCATGATCCCTTTGAGCCTGGGTGGCGGTCCAAAAGAAAAACAGACAATCGCTGGAATACCCAGGTGCCTCAATCCACCCAGATGTGTATTTAAGTTGCCACCTTAGATAAACCATTAATTTAACAATCTCATATCTGTCATTGATACACTCACCCAATCCACGTCTACTAGCATAGCATGGCATAATAAGCAAACATAGAAGTAACTCCCAAAGGTTTGAATATAAAACAGGTAATAGGTGCTACCTCATCTACTTCCCAAACCCACAATTTAATTAGATCCTCATCATGCAATGTGTGAGGGTTGATCTAATGCAATAAAAACTGGGTAGTAGGAAATATGATCAAAGTGTTACTTGCCTTGCCGATGATCCGCGAAACCTAGCGATTCGAAGTAGCAAGCGGCGCACTCCGGGTACTCTATCGCAAACAAACAAGCATACAATAAGTACTCGACTAATGCACAGGTAAAACTCAAATAAGAGATCTAACCAGAAAGTTCAACTTAAGAACTCTGGTTGGCAAAAGGAATCAAATCGAACGAAGCGATGAAAGACAAACAGCAAAAGAAATAGGCTTCGTTTACTATTCTGGATCTAGCTCAAATTTTACAGAGGCAAAAACTTGTTTGAGTTGGTTAAACAGAAAGAGGGTTTCGAGATGAAACTCCAGGCGCTTGAGTCGCCTGATTCTGATAAACGAGCGAAAAGTTATACTAAAACGAAAATCGGATCAGAAATCGCGATCAGAACAATCGCGGATTTAATCCGAGAAAAAGAAAATGACGAACAGATTAACGAACGAACGTTCGTTATCTGGATCTAAACGATGAACGCGTTCGTTAAAACGAACGAACGAGCGAATGCTCGCTAATTAACTAAACCGAGAAAAAAATCGATCTATCTAAAAAAACGAATCTAAAAAACCGAAAAAACCGGGTGAAAACCAGCGGTTTTCTAAAAAAACGGCGGGCGGTTCGACCTCGTCGGCGGCGACCTCCGGCGGCGGCGCGGTCGGCGGCGGCGGCGGGGCGCGGGCGGCTAGGGCTTGCAGGGCGCGGCGGCTTGGGCTGGAGGCGGCCCGGGCGCTCGCTATATAATGCCTCCCCCCCCCCCCCCCGGAGGAGTCCGGGCCGGATACAGCCCGTATGTCGGTTCGCGTTTTTTTAAATAATTACGCTCAGAAAAAACAAAAGGAATACTAAACGGACTCCAAAAATCCCGAAATAAATTTTCCCCTGCTTCTAAAATCAAGCCGCACATGATGAACATTTATTTGGGGCTTAAATGCAATTTTGAAAAACGCGCATTTTTCCTAAATTCAAATAAAATAGCAAATAAAACCAAAATAAAATCTTATTTGATTTTATAATTAAATCCTCAATATTTCTTTATTTTGGGAAAGTCATTTTATTCCCTTTGTCATATTTTTATGATAGAAATAATTGAAGATAAAATAAATAAAATCAAATGATCCTATTTTCAAAGTTTGAGGAAAAATCAAATATGAAAATAATGAAATCCCCAACTCTCTCCGAGGGTCCTTGAGTTGCGTGAAATTTCTAGATCAACCAAAATGTAATAAAATATGATATGCAATGATGATCTAGTGTATAACATTCCAAATTGAAAATTTGGGATGTTACAATGACATATCCTAGTATACCGCCGGAGGCATTCATATAGAGTCATCTTTGTTCTAGTATCGAGTTGTAATCTTTGAGTTGTAAATAAATAGAAGTGTGATGATCATCATTATTAAAGCATTGTCCCATGTGAGGAATAAAAAAATAAAAAAAGAGAAAGGCCATAAAAAAGAGAAGGCCCAAAAAAAGAGAAAGGCCATAAAAAAGAGAAGGCCCACTCCGGGTACTTGCAGGCGGGCGGTTCGACCTCGTCGGTGGGCGGGCGGTTTGATCTCGTCGGCGGCGGCGGCTAGGGCTGGAGGCGGCCCGGGCGCTCGCTATATAAAGCCTCCCCCCGGAGGAGTCCGGGCCGGATACGGCCCGTAGGTCGGTTTGCGTTTTTTTAAATAATTACACTCAGAAAAAAAACAAAAGGAACACTAAAGGGACTCCAAAAATGCCGAAATAAAATTTCCCCGACTTTTAACATCAAGCCGCACAGGATGAACATTTATTTGGGGCCTAAATGCAATTTTAAAAACGCGCATTTTTCCTAAATTCAAATAAAATAGCAAATAAAACCAAAATAAAATCTTATTTGATTTTATAATTAAATCCTCAATATTTCTTTATTTTGGGAAAGTCATTTTATTCCCTCTCTCATATTTTTATAATAGAAATAACTGAAGATAAAATAAATCAAATCAAATGCTCCTATTTTCAAAATTTGAGGAAAACTCAAATATGAAAATAACGAAATCCCCAACTCTCTCCGAGGGTCCTTGAGTTGTGTGAAATTTCTGCATCAACCAAAATGCAATAAAATATGATATGCAATGATGATCTAGTGTATAACACTCCAAATTGAAAATTTGGGATGTTACAAACCTACCCCCCTTAAGATGAATCTCGCCCTCGAGATTCGGGTTGGCTAGAAAATAGGTGAGGGTGGTCTTTCAGCAATTCTTTCTCTCATTCCAAGGTGGCTTCATCCTCCGTTTGGTGGCTCCACTGAACTTTGCAAAACCTAATAACCTTGCTGCGGGTGACTCGGCTGGAATACTCAAGAATCTTAACTGGTTTCTCCTCATAGGTCAAATCACTGTCCAACTGAATCGCTTCTAGCGGCACTGTATCTCTCAGCGGTATATCAGTCATCTCCGCGTGGCACTTCTTCAACTGGGAAACGTGGAACACGTCGTGAACTCCTGACAATCCTTCGTGCAATTCCAACTTATAAGCTACTTCTCCCATACGCTCCAAAACCTTGTATGGTCCTACAAAACGTGGCGCTAACTTCCCCTTAACTCCAAAGCGCTTAACTCCTCGAAGTGGAGATACTCGAAGATAAACTATGTCTCCTACTTCGTAAACTGTCTCCTTGCGTTTAGAATATGCATAGCTCTTCTGCCTGGACTGGGCTACCTTGAGCCTATCGTGAATCAATTTCACTTTCTGTTCAGACTCCTTAATCAGATCCGGTCCAAACAACTGGCGGTCTCCAACTTCATCCCACGACAATGGGGTCCTGCACCTCCTTCCGTACAAAGCTTCGAAAGGGGCCATCTTCAAACTGGATTGATAATTTTTGTTGTAAGAGAACTCTGCATATGGCAAATTATCGTCCCAACTAGATCCATAATCTAGCGCACAAGCTCTTGGCATATCCTCCAAAATCTGATTGACTCTCTCGGTCTGTCCATCTGTCTACGGATGGAAAGCTGTACTGAACTCTAGCCTGGTACCCAAGGTTTCATGCAACTGATTCCAGAATTTTGAGGTAAACTGGGTTGCTCTATCTGATACAATGCTCCTTGGAACTCCATGCAGACATACGATCCTGGTCATGTATATCTTTGCCAACTTGGCACTAGTATAGGTAGTCTTCACTGGAATGAAATGAGCTACCTTTGTCAAACGATCGACTACAACCCAAATCGAGTCATAGCCTAAACAAGTTCTGGGCAATCCTGTAATAAAATCCATGCCTAACTTATCCCACTTCCATTCGGGTATCGGCAATGGTGTAGTAATCCGGCTGGCTTCTGATGCTCTGCTTTTACTCTCTGACATACATCACAAACTGCTACATACTCCGCAATATCCTTCTTCATTCTGGTCCACCAGAAAATATCCTTCAAATCCAGATACATCTTAGTATTTCCTGGGTGAATCGAATATGGTGAATCATGGGCCTCTTGCAGAATCAACTTCCCGATCTCCGGGTCATTGGGCACATAAACACGGTCTTCAAACCATAAGGTATCGTGCTCATCCTCACGAAATCCTTTAGCTTTTCCTTTGCTCATTTTCTCCTTAATAGAAACGATCTCCTTGTCAGTCCTTTGAGCTTCTCTTATTTTATCCATCAAAGTAGACCGAATCTTCAATGCTGCTACATAGCCTCTTGGAACTATCTCCAAACATAGCTCACGAAGATTCTCGGCTAACTCTCTTGGTAAATCTCCCGTCATTAAGGTGTTGACATGGCTTTTACGACTTAGCGCATCGGCTACTACGTTAGCCTTTCCGGGGTGATAATGCAATCTCATATCATAATCCTTGATGAGTTCCAACCATCTCCTCTGCCTGAGATTTAACTCCTTCTGCATGAAAATGTACTTCAGGCTCTTGTGATCCGTGTACACCTCACAATGATTTCCAATGAGAAAATGTCTCCAAGTCTTCAACGCGTGCACTACGGCTGCTAACTCCAAATCATGCATAGCATAATTCAACTCATGAGGCTTAAGCTGTCGTGAGACATATGAAACAACTCTTCCTTCCTGCATAAGCACTGCTCCAAGTCCTCGACGTGAAGCGTCGCAATACACCTCATAATCCTTGGTCTGATCTGGCAAAATCAACACTCGTGATGTAACCAGACGTTTCTTCAACTCCTGGAAACTGGCCTCACAATCTTCAGTCCATTTGAATTTGGTATCCTTCTTCAACAACTCCGTCATAGGCTTCGCAATCTTCGAGAAATTTTCAATGAATCTCCGGTAGTATCCTGCAAGTCCAAGAAAACTCCGGATCTCTCCAACTGTTGTTGGGGCTTCCCAATTTGTCACAGTGTCAACCTTGGTGGGATCCACTGCTATACCTTCTCCGGATATAACGTGTCCGAGAAATCCAACTTCTTTCAACCAAAATTCACATTTGCTAAACTTGGCATATAATTGATGTTCTCTGAGCTTTCCAAGTACCAAACGCAAATGCTCCTTATGCTCCTCTTCATTCTTCGAGTAAACTAGGATATCATCAATGAACACTACGATGAACTTATCCAAAAACTCCTTAAACACTTTGTTCATCATGTTCATAAAATATGCAGGTGCATTAGTCAGACCAAATGACATAACGGTATACTCGTACATCCCATACCTGGTGGTAAAAGCTGTCTTAGGTATATCCTGTTCTCGAATCTTCAACTGATGGTATCCTGATCGCATATCGATCTTGGAAAATACCTTAGCTCCTTGTAATCGATCAAATAGATCATTGATCATCGGTAGTGGGTACTTGTTCTTGATGGTTACTTCATTCAATCCTCGATAATCAACAACCATCCTTAACGATCCATCCTTCTTCTCCACTAGAAGTACCGGCGATCCCCAAGGTGAAGAACTTGGGCGAATATATCCCTTATCAAGTAACTCCTTAATCTGCTTCATAATCTCCTCCAAATCCTTTGCGGGCATCCTGTATGGTCTCTTAGATATTGGCCCTGTGCCTAGCAAAATCTCAATCAAAAACTCAATATCTCTATCTGGTGGCATGCCTGACAACTCTTCTGGAAATACACCAGGGAAATCCTTCACTACTGGTACTTCCTCCTGCACAACTCCTGTTAGGGAATTTACTTGAGTCCTTTTAGGCACATGCCGGGATACATACTTGATCCTTCTTCCTTCTGGCATTGTAAGCAAAATTGACTTACTGGCGCATTCAATATTCCCTTCATACTTCGATAACCAATCCATGCCTAATATCACATCCAATCCTTCAGATTCCAATACTATTAGGTCTGAGGGAAATACGTAGTTACCAATCCTCAATAGTAACCAATCACACCATAGACTAGCCATATATTCTGCTCCAGGTGAGGTTACTAACATGGGTGACCTAAGGGCTTGGGTTGGCAATTCATACTTATCCACAAATTCCCTTGAGAGGTATGAATGCGATGCACCGGTATCAAAAAGAACGAGTGCAGTAAATGACTTAACCAAAAACTTACCGATTACTGCATCGGGCTGCTCTTCAACCTCCTCCACGTTAACGTGGTTCACCTGTCCCCTGTTGAAAGGGTTCGGCTTCTTCCTAGAGCTTCCATTGCCATTTCCATTCTGGGCTTCAGGACATTCATTAGCATAATGTCCGGTCTTCTGGCACTTAAAACAGGTGACTTGGCTCAGGTCTCTCTTGGCTGGGGTTGATGTGTTGGTCCGGTTCTGGTCGTTGCTTCCTCCATTCCCATTACCATTCTTGGGGCCATTATGATTATGCGAGCTACCTCCTCCATGGGTATGCTGAAAATGTCCTCCCGGTCTAGGGGTAAAACGTGGCTTCTGCTGAGCTCCTGAGTTGTACTTCCCTTGTCCATACTTCCTCTTGCAATTCTCAACCTGCTGCTGCTTCCCTTCAATCATAAGAGCACGATCTACCAACTCCTGGTAGTTGTTGAAGGTTGCTACCATCAACTGCATGCTCAACTCATCATTCAGTCCTTCCAGAAACTTCTCCTGCTTAGCTGCATCCGTAGCAACGTCATCTGGGGCATAACGTGCTAGCTTACTAAAGTCCTCCACATACTGGCCAACTGTCCGTCCTCCTTGGCGCAAGTTGCGAAACTCACGCTTCTTCATGGCCATAGCTCCTGCTGAAACATGGGCAGTACGGAAAGCCTGCTGAAACTGGTCCCACGTGATAGTATCGATAGGGAAAGTGGCTGTGAAATTCTTCCACCATGATGCTACGGGTCCGTCAAGCTGATGTGCGGCAAACTTCACCTTTTCCGCATCTGTGCATCCTGCCATGGTCAACTCCCTTGCTGTCTTGCGGAGCCAATCATCTGCTACTATCGGCTTGGTGCTATTGGAAACCACCGGTGGATTCAGCCTAAGAAAACGGGCTAAGTGGTCAACAGGTGGTGGTGGTGAGTTGTTGTTGTTCCCCTAATTCTAATTCTGAACTAGCAACTGCATCAATGTGTTCTGTTGCTGGATCAACTGAGTGAGCTCCGGTGGGAAGGTAAATCCGGGGTCACGTCTCGGAGGCATCTGAGGGTTTAGAAAAGATGAGATTTAAGAATAGAGAGGGGTCTAGAGAGAAAATACTACCCAGATGCACATGAGGCAAAAGCAAACAATTCACTTCATTCAATCAAACAAGGGCATACAATCAATCTAACTATCACAAAAGTGCTCGGACTACTATATTTACATGGAGGACTACTACTACTGATGAGGTGGTCTACTAGAAATATTGTTCGGTTGCAGACTCCATGATATCTGCTCCAGCTTCATCAACATAGTCATCATCGCTATCATCTGGATCCGAGTCGGTGTCGTCGATGATGATGTAATCTTCCGGGAGAATCTCTTTGGGTTCTTCGTCTTCTTCTACTGGTGTAGGGCCTCCCATAAATATTCCGATCTTCTTGATCAAGTCGTCATTTTTCTCCACTAGTACTTCGATTTCCTCTTCATAATCTTCACGTGTAGCCTTGAGTTCTTCCTCCAGTTCCTTGATTCTTGTTCTTGCCTTCTTCAGATCTATCATGTCTACGCACATCTGATTCTCCTGACGTCGAATGTGCTGGTTTAGCTCCTGGATAAATGCTGCAATTGATCTATCCTTCCTGGTGCTGATCATCTCCCAGTGCTCATCTCGGCGCCCACAAATCTGGTAGATAGTATCCTTGAGATCATTGCGGTAAACTTCTCCAATACGTCCCATGGTGATGTGAGCTGCCATGCTCTTTCCTAGACTCCAGGTTGGTGCATCAAAGGAAAAATCTATGGGCTCGGTGACTGGCATGAACGTCCTTCCTGGAACTTGAACTTGAATCATCCAGCGCTCCTCTTTAGGTAAAGTGGTGTTGTAGGTTCCGGTGAAGCTTGGTACTCCTATGTTCAGATATCTAGTGACTTCCTTCAAGTGACGTCCAAAGGGTGTATCTTCATCCAGTTGCGTGAACTTGTTCCTTGCATCCGCCATCCTAAAAGAGTAGAAAAGATGAGGAGTCAGAATAAGGAGAGTGGGTAGTGATCTAGGGCTTTAGCTTAGTGGCCGTGTCCTACAGTCAGCGTGTGCTCTGATACCATCTTGTAGCGACCAGACCTCAAACGGTCCAATCTCTGTACTCCGGTGTCATCCCTGGATTAGTAATGCTGACACCACACAATACTTGAAGGATTTATAACAGAGTAGCAATCACACACTTATTACATCGATGTCTCAAAAGAGATCTTATTACAATAAATATGGCTTAAGGCCATCTAACAACGATAACAGCGGAAGGCTTGGAAGATAAGTGAGTCCATCAACTCCAACGACATCACAGAGTATAGAACCACGACCTAAAAGCACCTTACTCGTCGTCTGAAAAGTCTGCAACATGAACGTTGCAGCCCGAAACGGGTCAGCACATGGAATATGCTGGCAATGTAACACATAGAGAGCAATGAAAGGATAAAACTATACTACATGCATATTTGGCTGGTGGAAAGCTCTATGGTTACAGTTTTGCATAAAGCCAATTTTTCCCTACTGCAAAGGAATACATTTTAATTAACTATCATGGTGGTTGTTGAACATTGAGAATGGTTGACAGCATTCTCAATCCCAATTAATAACATCATTAAATCCCAACAAAATTAATTAGAGTAACATGATGAGATTCACATGATAATCCAAGTAATAGATACTCAAGATGTCCATAACCAGGGACACGCTAACCATGATTAGTTCATACACTCTGCAGATGTTTGCGCACTTTTCCCCACAAGACTCGATCTCCTCCGTTGGAATTCTCGCACTACATGATGTTTGAGAAACGGATGACCGAGACATGGTCTTTCAGAAGCGCTTGCACCTTACGAACGGGTAGACCGTACCAACCTACATCCCCTACATCTGCTAGTCTACCATTGTAAGAGTTCGCACGACTTAGTCAACTATGCTAGAGCCCATAGTAGCTTGTGGCTGCACACAAAAGTTTCTAGTATGAATAATCTCATGATCCCTTTGAGCCTGGGTGGCGGTCCAAAAGAAAAACAGGCAATCGCTGGAATACCCAGGTGCCTCAATCCACCCAGATGTGTATTTAAGTTGCCACCTTAGATAAACCATTAATTTAACAATCTCACATCTGTCATGGATACACTCACCCAATCCACGTCTACTAGCATAGCATGGCATAATAAGCAAACGTAGAAGTAACTCCCAAAGGTTTGAATATAAAACAGGTAATAGGTGCTACCTCATCTACTTCCCAAACCCACAATTTAATTAGATCCTCATCATGCAATGTGTGAGGGTTGATCTAATGCAATAAAAACTGGGTAGTAGGAAATATGATCAAAGTGTTACTTGCCTTGTTGATGATCCGCGAAACCTAGCGATTCGAAGTAGCAAGCGGCGCACTCCGGGTACTCTATCGCAAACAAACAAGCATACAATAAGTACTCGACTAATGCACAGGTAAAACTCAAATAAGAGATCTAACCAGAAAGTTCAACTTAAGAACTCCGGTTGGCAAAAGGAATCAAAACGAACGAAGCGACGAAAGACAAACGACAAAAGAAACAGGCTTCGTTTACTATTCTAGATCTAGCTCAAATTTTACAGAGGCAAAAACTTGTTTGAGTTGGTTAAACAGAAAGAGGGTTTCGAGATGAAACTCCAGGCGCTTGAGTCGCCTGATTCTGATAAACGAGCGAAAAGTTATACTAAAACGAAAATCGGATCAGAAATCGCGATCAGAACAATCGCGGATTTAATCCGAGAAAAAGAAAATGACGAACAGATTAATGAACGAACGTTCGTTATCTGGATCTAAACGATGAACGCGTTCGTTAAAACGAACGAATGAGCGAATGCTCGCTAATTAACTAAACCGAGAAAAAAACCGATCTATCTAAAAAAACGAACCTAAAAAAACTGAAAAAACCCGGTGAAAACCAACGGTTTTCTAAAAAACCGGCGGGCGGTTCGACCTCGTCGGCGGCGACCTCCGGCGGTGGCGCGGTCAGCGGCGGCGGCGGGGCGCGGGCGGCTAGGGTTTGCAGGGCGCGGCGGCTTGGGCTGGAGGCGGGCCGGGCGCTCGCTATATAATGCCTCCACCCCCGAAGGAGTCCGGGCCGGATACAGCCCGTAGGTCGGTTCGCGTTTTTTTAAATAATTACGCTCAGAAAGAAAACAAAAGGAATACTAAACGGACTCCAAAAATCCTGAAATAAATTTTCCCCTGCTTCTAAAATCAAGCCGCACATGATGAACATTTATTTGGGGCTTAAATGCAATTTTGAAAAACGCGCATTTTTCCTAAATTCAAATAAAATAGCAAATAAAACCAAAATAAAATCTTATTTGATTTTATAATTAAATCCTCAATATTTCTTTATTTTGGGAAAGTCATTTTATTCCCTTTGTCATATTTTTATGATAGAAATAATTGAAGATAAAATAAATAAAATCAAATGATCCTATTTTCAAAGTTTGAGGAAAAATCAAATATGAAAATAACGAAATCCCCAACTCTCTCCGAGGGTCCTTGAGTTGCGTGAAATTTCTGGATCAACCAAAATGTAATAAAATATGATATGCAATGATGATCTAGTGTATAACATTCCAAATTGAAAATTTGGGATGTTACAATTACATATCGTAGTATACCGCCGGAGGCATTCATATAGAGTCATCTTTGTTCTAGTATCGAGTTGTAATCATTGAGTTGTAAATAAATAGAAGTGTGATGATCATCATTATTAGAGCATTGTCCCAAGTGAGGAATAAAAAAATAAAAAAAGAGAGAGGCCATAAAAAAGAGAAGGCCCAAAAAAAGAGAAAGGCCATAAAAAAAGAGAAGGCCTAAAAAATGAGAGAAGGGACACTGTTACTATCCTTTTACCACACTTGTGCTTCAAAGTAGCACCATGAGCTTCATAGTAGAGAGTCTCTCATGTTATCACTTTCATATACTAGTGGGATTTTTTCATTATAGAACTTGGCTTGTATATTCCAAAAATGGGCCTCCTCAAGTGCCCTAGGTCTTCATGAGCAAGCAAGCTGGATGCACACTGAGGGAGTCCTAGATTAGGGGGTCTCCGGACAGCCGGACTATATCCTTTGGCTGGACTGCTGGACTATGAAGATACAAGATTGAAGACTTCGTCTCGTGTCTGGATGGGACTTTTACTTGGCGTAGAAGGCAAGCTAGGCAATACGGATATGTATATCTCCTCCTTTGTAATCGACCTTGTGTAACCCTAGCCCCCTCTGGTGTCTATATAAACCGGAGGGTTTTAGTCCGTAGGACAACATACAATCATACCATAGCCTAGCTTCTAGGGTTTAGCCTCTCAGATCTCGTGGTAGATCAACTCTTGTAACACTCATATCATCAAGAACAATCAAGCAGGACGTAGGGTTTTACCTCCATCAAGAGGGCCCGAACCTAGGTAAACATCGTGTCCCCTGCCTCCTGTTACCATCCGCCTAGATGCATAGTTCGGGACCCCCTACCCGAGATCCGCCGGTTTTGACACTGACATTGGTGCTTTCATTGAGAGTTCCACTGTGCCGTCACCGTAAGGAAGGATGCCTCGTCTCGTTGTTAAAAACAACATTACCGCCGGGGGAGCCTTGGCTGTCGGCCAAACTCTCCGGCTGGGCAGTTTCATCATTACCGCCCGTTCGGCTGTTGCACCGACGATGACTTCTCGGGTCATCGAAAACAGCCTCCACGTCGGCTCGGAATTTGCCGAACAGATGGATCCAATGGAGCTCTCATCCCTAAACAAGCTCTTGGATCGCATCGCCGCCTTGGGAGTCGCTACAGACTATGATCGGATTGGGCTTAAACCCGATCAAAGGGAGATTAACTCTCTAGCGGTCACCCATCATATTGCGGTGGTGGAGGAACAATGCGGTGATTCTTCCTCTATCTTGAGGACTAACTATGTCCGGATTCCTGAGCTCTCTGAGCCGGATACCCATTTATGGGAGGACATCACCAAAGCCCTGAACCTAGAGTCAGGCGGCGGGCCAAACTTATCGGGCAACATCCCGAAACCCGAACTTCCAAGATTGGAAACTCCTCGGCCCCTGGGTCTCAGATCGGGTAAGGGTTCGGACTCAAAGCCACCCACCCACCCAAGCATAAACGATCTTTCCCACATAAGGCAAGCGCCCCAGGAAACAGTACATCATTATTGGGCCAGATTCCTCCTTGTGATGAACAAGGTTAAGGACTGTCGCGAGGAAGACGCAGTCTCATTTTTCTGCAATAATTGCACGGACAAGGGAATCCTTAACGCCATAAGTTGCCGTGACATATCACACTTCGCCGACTTTGCGTACATGGTACGAAAGTACTGTGCGATGGAAAGCGCCTGGAAAACCGAAACGAAATTTTGGGATAATCCGGCTCCCAATATACACCCAGTCCGAAGTAAAAGGGTGCACTATCATAAGACACCCGAGTTAATTACAAAGAAGCAAAGACCCTTTACAGGGCGTGGAACCGTATTGGAGGGATGGCTCAACGAACCCTGCAAAATTCATAGTATAGTGGATACCATACCAATACACAGCCTTAGAGCATGTTGGATACTCCGGCAGGTGGCCAAAAGTGGTGAGGATCTTCTCATCCCAGATGCCACAGAGCACCATCCCGGGGATAACAATACGGTATTAACAGTCTTTGAAACCTTCGCATCAAATAATAGGCGCAAGCGAACACTCCACAACCTTGCCGAAATCTGCCACGTGGCAACAATAAATCCATGGAGTGACACGGCTATTACCTTCAATGCCAGTGACGAACCTAAATTCCGAACAGCCCGAGCACCAGCTGCATTGGTCCTCAGTCCAATTGTGGATGGATTTCGCCTCACCAAAGTACTCATGGACGGCGGCAGTGGATTAAACCTCATCTATGAGGAAACTCTTCAAAAACTGGAAATAGACTGGAACCGCATTAAGCAAAGCAGCACAACCTTCGGAGGAATCATCCCCAGTCGGGAAGCACGCTGTGCTGGAAAAATCACACTAGATGTGGTATTCGGCACGCCGGAGAACTATAGGTCCGAAGAAATTACATACCAAGTGGCCCCATTCAGTAGCGGATACCACGCCCTTTTAGGGCGGGAGGCGTTCACGATCTTCCAAGCTATACCCTATTACGGGTACATGAAGCTCAAAATGCCCGGGCCCAATGGATTCATCACTCTCGCTAGTGATCCAGACACAACACTCCGCGTCGAAAACAAAACAGCCGCATTGGCCCTCGAAGCATTATCCGAAGCCCTTGCGGCCGAGGAATTAACTGCGCTGCGCTCCACAGTGGACAGGGATGACGTGATACTTGACAAGAGATCCAAGTCCACCTCTTTTAAACCAGCAGATGAAATAGTCAAATTCCAAGTCCACCCAACAGACCCTACAAAAACAGCCTCCATCGAGGCATAGTTAAACCCCGCTATGGACGCCGCACTATGAGAGTTCCTGCGCGAGAATTGGGACATATTCGCCTGGCACCCCTCAGACATGCCAGGAATCCCACGTAGGCTGGCTGAACATAGCCTTAATATTCTAAAGGGATTCAAGCCAGTCAAGCAGACTCTTCGGCGTTTCTTTGAACCTAAGAGACAAGCTATGGGAGAGGAACTAGCCAAGTTATTGGAGGCCGGATTCATTAGAGAAATAAAACACTCGGACTGGCTAGCAAACCTGGTGATGGTACCAAAGAAGGACAAATCCTGGCGCCTATGTGTCGATTTCAAGGACCTCAACAAGGTTTGCCCAAAGGATCCCTTCCCCCTCCCCCGCATCGATCAAATTATCGATGCTACCGCAGGACATGATTCATTGTGTTTCCTCAACGCATACTCCGGCCACCACCAAATCAAGATGGCGGAGTCCGACCAAGCCGCAACGGCATTTATCACACCATACGACCCCTTCTGTTTCAACACAATGCCTTTTGGGCTCAAAAACGCCGGTGCAACATATCAGCGCATGATTCAGACATGTCTCGGCAAAACAGTAGAGGCATACATAGATGATGTGGTTGTCAAAACCAAACACATCGACTCTCTAATAGACGACTTGAGGCTCACATTTGACAACCTCCGAACATACGACATCAAGCTCAATCCGGAAAAATGCGTTTTCGGTGTACCAGCCGGAAAGCTCCTGGGTTTCATTGTCTCCAGTAGAGGAATTGAAGCAAATCCAGCCAAAATTCGAGCTCTGTCACAGTTGGCTATACCAACGGATCTCAAACAAATCCAGAAATTAACCGGATGTGTGGCGGCTCTAAGACGCTTTATCTCCCGCTTAGGAGAAAAGGCATTACCCCTTTATCGCCTCCTTCGGTGCAACGAACACTTCGAGTGGACGGACGCTGCCACAACCGGATTGGAAGAAATAAAGGCCATACTGGCGACCAACCCAATCCTGGCCACGCCAAACATCGGCGAACCAATGCTGTTTGCGGCAACTCATCAGGTTGTAAGCGCAGTGCTCGTTGTCGAACGAGAAACGGACGGACATAAATTCCCCCTTCAAAAGCCGGTATATTATGTATCCACTGTCCTCACTCCATGCAAATCACAGTACCCACATTATCAAAAGATAGCTTATGCGGTATTCATGGCATCCCGGAAGCTGCGACACTACTTTCAAGAGTGTTCAATTACAGTAGCCTCGGAAGTGCCACTTAATGATATTATAAAAAACCGCGACGCCACGGGCCGGATTGCCAAATGGGCCATTGAGCTCCTCCCGTTCGACATAACATACAAACCCCGGCGAGCCATTAAATCGCAAGTATTGGCCGACTTTGTCGCCGAATGGACTGAAGCCGAACTCCCTAAAGAGTACGGCGCATACTCCAATTGGATCATGCACTTCGACGGCTCCAAAATGTTGGCTGGTCTGGGGGCTGGCGTCATCCTGACATCCCCAACCGGAGATACAGTCCAATACGTACTACAGATACTGTATACAGACTCCAACAACGCAGCCGAATACGAAGCCCTGTTACATGGTCTCCGGATGGCAGTTTCCATGGGCATTCAATGCCTAGAGGTGCTTGGGGATTTGAACCTCGCAATATCCCAAATAAATGGAGACTTTAATGCCAAAGATCCGAAGATGGCGGCCTATCGCAACGCCGTCCTAAAGATGTCAGCTCGGTTCGAGGGGCTCGAATTTCACCATGTGGCTCGGGAAAACAATCAGGCGGCGGATATCCTCGCCCGCATCGGCGCAAAATGCGATGTGGTCCCCCCCAACATCTTTTTGGAGAGGTTGTTTAAGCCATCCGTGGTATGGGAAGGGGACACCAGTAACAATAGTCCGGACCCGGCCAAAATGCCCGATACCGAACACTCTGACATAATCGGAGGCTCTGCCACCGAAATAACACCTTCAGCTCACGTAATAATGGCCATCATCGCCCCGTGGACAGAACCATTCCTGGCCTACCTAACTAGGCAAGAACTTCCCGAGGACCAAAATGAGGCACGCTGCATAGTACGGCAATCTAAAGCCTATAGGGTCCACGAGGGAGAGATGTATAAAGAAAGCACTGCCGGAGTCCTTCAAAGGTGCATCTCCGAAGAGGAACGGCGGAAGCTTTTGGCAGAAATTCACGCCGGACTCGGCGGCCACCACGCCGCAGCCCGGGCCCATGTAAGCAAGGCCTTCCGTATAGGTTTTTATTGGCCGACGGCCCGGGTAGATGCACAGGACTTGGCCCAACGATGCATCGGTTGCCAGCTTTTCGCAAACCAAAGCCACATGCCACCCACCGCCCTCCAAACAATCCCCATTACCTGGCCCTTCACGGTCTGGGGGCTTGACATGGTTGGACCCCTTAAAGGGGGAACCCATAAGAAAAAAATACTTACTAGTCATGGTGGATAAATTCACCAAATGGATAGAAGCCAAACCTGTTAAAACGGCCGAATCCGGACCAGTGATAGACTTCATATCCGAGGTTGTACACCGTTATGGCGTCCCCCACAGCATCATCACTAACAACGGCACAAACTTCACGGCCGACGAGGTAAAACTCTGGTGCAGCAACATGGGCATTAAGCCCGATTACGCCTCTGTCTATCACCCACAAACTAACGACCAAGTTGAGCGAGCAAATGGTCTTATCATGAGCGGCATCAAATCCAGATTAGTGCGGTCCTTAAAGGAGTCTAACACGCACTAGGTAGAGGAGCTCGGCTCCATACTCTGGGGGCTGCGGACCATGCCGAATTGCACTACCGGATACACACCCTTCTTTATGGTGTACGGCACAGAGGTGGTTCTGCCCTGCGACATAATTCATGACTCACTCAAGTGCGCATGTATGAAGAAAGAGAAGCCGAGCTCGATCGGCATGACAGTCTGGACACCCTGGAGGAGGAGCGCGATGTGGCAAAAGCCCGTTCCGCATTCTATCAGCAACAGGCTCGCAGATACCAAAGCAGAGAAGTACGGGCCAGAACTTATAACGTTGGCGAGCTAGTTCTACGCCTGCCGGAGAAGAAAAAGACCAAGATCGAGCCCAAATGGGAAGGTCCCTTCATTATTGACCAAGTTCTGACCGGTGGAGCGTACCGTCTGCGGGATGCATCGAATAATCGACTTGAGCCGAACCCATGGAACGCAGCCAGGCTCCGAAGATTCTACGCCTAGTGCCGGACTCTATGTGCGTCTCCTCCCTCTGTCCATTTTTTGCATATACATTATCTGTCTTTTTTCTCTTCCTTTTTTTATTCTTTCTCAAGGCCTTCAAGGGCCAACTTGTGCCTTGCTTGCACACTATTGACGCGCTAATCACGCTCATTATACCTGGGGGCTTCTTACACAGAAGCTTAATTATTCATCTGGGCTTCATGCCCCGCATATGTGTTATTCTTCCGCATGTACCTTTTCTTCGCCATTATATGCATCGATATGACTTAATTTTTGGCCAAGCTGGGTTGCCTGGCGCTTGTATTAATGCCCTATGTTCCTGTTAATTCGGCTAGGGCATAAGGGGAGCACCTCTGCGATTGTTACTGCCGGGTCAGCCAGATGTCTACCTCAGACTGGGTGAAGCCGAAAGCTAGCGTTCTTAAGGGAATATTTGGTCGGTGAACAAAAGATGATTTTTATTTATTTTCCATATGTGCCCCCAGATGTTTTTGCCTGGACCTCCTCTCGCAGTCCGGACATGCACTTTAGGGCATGCGTACCCAGGGAAAGGAACCCTTAACGGAACTATTCTCCCTGGAAGATGTTTCTTACTACCCATATAATATAACATAACTAGTTGGATACTTGTCTGTTCAAGCACTAATGACCCCTACGCCTGCTTTCCACGCATACCCCGGTTCTTATATAACTGAGCGGGTATTCGGATACACTCCGGACTATTGGGTCCCAAGGTTGAAGCGAAAAGGTCCGCCATGACAAATGATTTACAATCCGGCTAGAAAGCATTATACATGTCACTTTAATTACATAGTCATGTAGACTGACTAAATTCCTCTTCTATACCATCCAACAGGATGTCTAGCCTACAATCCCGTTGGGAATATTTTGCGGCTAATTCTACTTGCCCATACACTAAGCTAACGGGGATCTCTTTCCCATCGGGCCCCACGGGTCCGACCTCGGCCATGTGGTTTGGGTCAGCCTTGGTATACCACGTCTTCACCATGGCCCAGGCTTCCCTGGCACCTTGACGGCAGGCCAATATCTTCCATAATCGGAAGCATCGCCATGCTCCCTTGATCTTCTCCGCAAGCTCTCCAATGCCTTCTGGTAGGGAGACGGATGGCCACAAGGCCTGGGCAATACCTTGCACCACCTGCCGAACTTGTTCGTGCAGTTGTGAGAGCTCGGGTAGAAGATCACCCGCAGACCCGAGCATCTCCTCCGCGGGACGACCCATCAGCAAACCTGCAGACATAACTCTATTAGCCGGCTTCTCCGCTGCACCCTTTTAAGGGTTCGTTCAAGCACTTACTGAAAATGCCGCGTCGAAGCCGCTTATTCTCCTTCTCGGAGTCCGCAAGCTGAGCTCGAACATCTTTCAGTTCTACGCTCAGCTTGGTATTGGTGTCTTGGAGATTGTCCTTCTCCCGCCTGACCTTAGTCAGCACGCGTTCGCCAGCCTTTAGCTGTCGTACGACATGCTGGTCCTCTGGATTCTCTCCGGAGTCATCTGCAATATCTATTGTTAGATCTGCAGCCATGCCGCACGCTATATGGTACCTATCATTCTTTGAAACAAATGTTACCAGCTAGGGACGTTTCAGGTTCCTTCAACGCGGCAACGGCGGCCCGAAGTTGGGTCTTGCATTCCTCCAGCTCCTGTGACAGTCGAGTATTCTTCTCTGTAAGAACCCGCACAATAAATGATCCTTAAATCAGTTGTGCCAACTGTTTCAAGTCTCAGGGGCTACTGATACATATAATCGTCAGATTTTCTTACCCATCCATCCCTTACATACTGGTCCGTGGCTCTGGCTAGACCATTTTGAGCAGCACAGAGGTACGCGTCTCCAGAATTGAAGGCATCAAATGCCTCTGGTGAGAAGCAAGCGTCACGGAGTACGGCCCGACGACGCCTATGATTCATGGCGCTCTCCACTTCTGAATTTGTAGCGGACAGTCTATCTGCATGCTCTGTAGGAGGAGTATCCGGTGTCCGCCCCATGTCGGCTTCCACCTCTATGTCTGGCCCTAGAGCCCGACTGGTGAAAGCATGGTCGGCAGCCTCTCCGGACATATTCCGGCAAGCATTTTTTCTATTAAAGAAACATGGACGTCATTACATTTTGAGAAAGACGACAACCACGGAGCGGGTTTTTTTGTCATACCTCTGCGCCGGCGTCTCCGTCCTGACCGCCTTCCTTTTTGGCCTACCCGGCCTCGGTGCCTCTTATTGGCGAGTTGCTGCGGGTTCGGCACAGCGTCCCGAATGCCTTCCCTGTAAAACACCATATGTATATGGTAGGTGAAGTGTCTAAAAGGGGATCCTAGTTTTTGGAGTTGGGATTTTGTTTTTTCTTATGTGCGACGTGGGGAGCAGTCCGGGATAGTCGACCGTAATGGCCACCATGGCGTCATCATAGCTCAATTGATAGAACTGCCTGTCTATCAGCTCCACGAATATGTCCGGATCTTCTTCGAGTCCAGGACCGAGGGCCCGGTTAGGGTCCTCTGGTTGTGGAGATGGGCTGTTGACCTCCCTTACGGCTTTTCACAGTTCCTGCCGTAAAATGGTAAGGTGAGTACCTACGACAAAGAATGCGGGAAGAATGGGAGTAAGGAGATATAACTCACCCAGCTTGGAGGGTTGTACATGGAGAATCCATCCCGTGGCTTGATGCGGATGAACTCCTCTTCCTCTCCCTTGAACAACTCGGACAGAATTTTTGCTAAAGCAGCAGCAGTGTCCAGACCCTTACGCCCGCAACGGGTGGCATCATCTTCCCCGTTAAAACACCACAGGGGGTGCCCTCGATATTGAAGTGGATGCACTCCCCGCATTATGCATATTGACATAACCTCGATTACTGTCAATCCTGATTGAGCCAGCGCTTTTATCCGGTTCATCAGGTAAAGGACTTCCCCATTGTCTTCCTCCTGGGGGCTCCGTGGGCGCCAGCTTCGGCATTTTTTCAGAGGAGCATTGTTGAACTCAGGAAGACCCCGCCGAACAGGGTCCGGAAGGGGGACGTCCTCCATATAAAACCATTCCGAAGGCCAGTCTTCGGACGTCTTCTTCGGAGTACCGGACAGGTATCCGGTTTCGGCGATGCGCCATATTTCGGCTCCGCCCACTTGATAAAGTGACCCCTTCTGTGTGCGGGGGACGAGGCAAATTAACCTTTTCCACAACTCGAAATGAGCCTCGCAGCCCAGGAATAACTCGCAAAGTCCAACATAGCCGGCGATGTGTAATATGGAAGCAGGGGTGAAATTATGCAGTTGGAGGCCGTAAAACTCCAGGGGCCCGCGGAGGAATGGATGAATCGGAAATCCGAGTCCCCTTAATAAGTAAGGAACAAGGCACACCCGCTCCCCCGTAGAGGGGCTGGGGAAGCTCTCCGCTTGCTCCCCGCCATTGTAGGTGGTGAGCCCGGCTCGGACGGGAACCATATACGCTAGAGGGAGAAATCCCTGAGTCTGCAGTTCGACTAATCGACTGTGTGAGACAGAACACCTCTCCCAATCACCGGGCTTAGGGCTATGGGGGCGAGAGGAGGAGCTGCGGTGGTCGGCCATGTTGGAGTGGATTTTTTCGAAGCGCGCTCCGATGGATTCTCGCTGTGGGAGGATGGTATGGATTGGATCTAAGAATCCACATCCCTTTAATAGACAATTTGTTTATCTGGCTAGGGGGCGAATGTAAAAATGCATTGGCTCCTCGTATTCATTCGACGCATGGAAGATAGCCCTTATTGGGCGCAGAAGCCAAGAAGTCCAACATTTATGGTGCCGGACACTACTTGACAAACATTCAAAATTTGGAGAACCCGCCTTGCAATGCCGAAGACAATACTGCGTGTCGGACTTGACATCATTGAAGCCTGGTTCGGGGGCTACTGAGGGAGTCCTGGATTAGGGGGTCTCCGGACAGCCGGACTATATCCTTTGGTCGGACTGTTGGACTATGAAGATACAAGATTGAAGACTTCGTCTCGTGTCCGGATGGGACTTTTACTTGGCGTAGAAGGCAAGCTAGGCAATACGGATATGTATATCTCCTCCTTTGTAACCGACCTTGTGTAACCCTAGCCCCCTCCGGTGTCTATATAAACCGGAGGGTTTTAGTCCGTAGGACAACATACAATCATACCATAGGCTAGCTTCTAGGGTTTAGCCTCTCAGATCTCGTGGTAGATCAACTCTTGTAACACTCATATCATCAAGAACAATCAAGCAGGACGTGGGGTTTTACCTCCATCAAGAGGGCCTGAACCTGGGTAAACATCGTGTCCCCTGCCTCCTGTTACCATCTGCCTAGACGCACAGTTCGGGACCCCCTACCCGAGATCTGTCGGTTTTGACACCGACACACACCCACTATTTTCTTTTGTTGAGCTTTCATACATTTATAGCTCTAGTGCATCCGTTGCATGGCAATCCCTACTACTTGCATTAACATCAATCGGTGGGCATCTCCATAGCCCATTGATTATCCTCGTTGATGTGAGACTTTCTCCTTTTTGTCTTCTCCACATAACCCCCCCTCATTATATTCTATTCCACCCATAGTGCTATATCCATGGCTCGCGCTCATGTATTGCGTGAAAGTTTATGAGTTTGAGATTACTAAAGTATGAAACAATTGCTTGGCTTGTCATCGGGGTTGTGCATGATGAGAGCATTCTTGTGTGACGAAAATGAAACATGACTAAACCATATGATTTTGTAGGGATGAACTTTCTTTGGCCATGTTATTTTGAGAAGACTTAATTGCTTAGTTAGCATGCTTGAAGTATTATCATTTTTATGTCAATATGAACTTTTGTCTTGAATCTTTTGGATCTGAATATTCATACTGCAATTCTTTAAATTATGCCAACTAGCATTCCACATCAAAAATTCTTTCTTTTATCATTTGCCTACTCAAGGACGAGCAGGAATTAAGCTTGGGGATGCTTGATACGTCTCCAACGTATCTATAATTTTTGATTGCTCCATGCTATGTTATCTACTGTTTTGGGCAATATTGGGATTTATTATCCACTTTTATATTATTCTTGGGACTAACCTATTAACCGGAGGCCCAGCCCAGAATTGCTGTTTTTTGCCTATTTCAGTGTTTCGAAGAAAGGGAATATCAAACAGAGTCGAAATGGAATGAAATCAACTGGAGAAGTTGTTTTTGGAAGGAAAGCTACTGGATGGACTTGGACCCCACATCAGTAGCCAAGGGAGGTGCTCACGAGGGTGGGGGGCGCCCCCCCTAGGGCGCGCCCCCTGCCTCATGGGGCCCCCGAAGCTCCACCGACGTACTTCCTGCACCCATATATACTCACGTACCCTAAAACTTCCAAAACAGAGATTAGATCGGGAGTTCCGCCACCGGAAGCCTCCGTAGCCACTGGAAGCTAATCTAGACCCGTTCCGGCACCTTGCCGGAGGGGAATCCCTCTCCGGTGGCCATCTTCATCATCCCGATGCTCTCCATGACGAGGAGGGAGTAGTTCTCCCTCGGGGCTGAGGGTATGTACCAGTAGCTATGTGTTTGATCTCTCTCTCTCTCGTGTTCTTGAGGTGATACGATCTTGATGTATCGCGAGCTTTGCTATTATATTTGGATCCTATGATGTTTTCTCTCCCCTCTACTCTCTTGTAATGGATTGAGTTTCCCCTTTGAAGTTATCTTATCGGATTGAGTCTTTAAAGATTTGAGAACACTTGATGTATGTCTTGTCGTGCGTATCTGTGGTGACAATGGGATACCACGTGATTCACTTGATGTATGTTTTGGTGATCAACTTGCGGGTTCCGCCCATGAACCTATGCATAGGGGTTGGTACACGTTTTCGTCGTGATTCTCCGGTAGGAACTTTGGGGCACTCTTTGAGGTCCTATGTGTTGGTTGAATAGATGAATCTGAAATTGTGTGATGCATATCGTATAATCATAACCACGGATACTTGAGGTGACATTGGAGTATCTAGGTGACATTAGGGTTTTGGTTGATTTGTGTCTTAAGGTGTTATTCTAGTACGAACTCTAGGGCTGTTTGTGACACTTATAGGAATAGCCCAACGGATTGATTGGAAAGAATAACTTTGAGGTGGTTTCGTACCCTACCATAATCTCTTTGTTTGTTCTCCGCTATTAGTGACTTTGGAGTGACTCTTTGTTGCATGTTGAGGGATAGTTATATGATCCAATTATGTTATTATTGTTGAGAGGACTTGCACTAGTGAAAGTATGAACCCTAGGCCTTGTTTCCACGCATTGCAATACCGTTTACGCTCACTTTTATCATTAGTAACCTTGCTGTTTTTATAGTTTCAGATTACAAAAACCTATATCTACCATCCATATTGCACTTGTATCACCATATCTTTGCCGAACTAGTGCACCTATACAATTTACCATTGTATTGGGTGTGTTGGGGACACAAAAGACTCTTTGTTATTTGGTTGTAGGGTTGCTTGAGAGAGACCATCTTCATCCTACGCCTCCTACGGATTGATAAACCTTAGGTCATCCACTTGAGGGAAATTTGCTACTGTCCTACAAACCTCTACACTTGGAGGCCCAACAACGTCTACAAGAAGAAGGTTGTGTAGTAGACATCATCGTCTTCCACGCAACTGGAAGATTGACGCGGATGGCTACCTGATGCCGGGCCCCGGCGTGATGGAGGCGGAGGCACAGCAGCGGTCGGCACAACGCCATCGGCCGCCGTGACTTCTGGCATGCCAAGGACTACTGGGAGGCCATCGCCGCGTTCCACATTGCGACGGCCGGCGTGACCCCCGATCTCATGGGCGGCAGCGGCCGTCTTCGCGCCCCGCCTCCACGGCCGGATCACTGCGGACGTGCTGGCAGCCAC
Organism: Triticum urartu; assembly: GCF_056163025.1. Classification (NCBI taxonomy): domain Eukaryota; kingdom Viridiplantae; phylum Streptophyta; class Magnoliopsida; order Poales; family Poaceae; genus Triticum; species Triticum urartu. Next base: position 147,620,279 of record NC_141874.1, read on the forward strand.
GGGGCGCATCCGCCGCCACAGGGCGCACCCACCAGCGGCGCCCGTGCCGGCCACCCCTCCCTCGCCGCCGGAGTTGGAGTTGCCGTCAGAGCAGGTCATCCTCTGGGACGACGGTGATCCGGATGACACGCCGGGGTACCACGTGGCCCTATGGGCGTTGGAGGCGGCAGCGGCGGCGGCGGCAGTTGCGACGAGGGAGACCGCCGAGGTCGCGGCCGCAATCGAAGTGGCTGAGGCGATGGCCGCAGAGCAGGCGGCGATGGCGCCAGCGGAGTGGCAGCAGGAGTGGCAGCAGCCGCCGACGGAGTGGCAGCAGGAGTGGCAGCAGCAGCCGGCAGAGGTGGAGGACGACGACCCAGTCGACTGGGACGACCTCGCGAACCGGACCAGCAGCGACGACGGCCCGGTCGTGGTGGACCTCGTCGATAGCGATGAGGAGTAGTTTTTTTAATGTCATTTTTAGGTTAATCTCGTTATGTCGTTCTAAGCCTAAGTAGTATAATTTATGTATGAACTTATATGTATCGAGTTCGATCGTCTATGTAAAATATCTTATCTATGCCCAACAAATTTGTTTCGTCCATTTCAGTTGAGATTATCGATTTGATGATGCATTTGTACATGAATATTTGCTAAAGCATAAGAAATTAATCAAAAAAATTGACACATAAAATATCGGCAGTCCAGAATCGCATGCATGAAATGAAAGAAAATTTTGCGAGGGTGCGTGCACGCCCAATGACGGCCCTCTAGCGTTTTAGAATATTTTGGATTGGAAAACCCCGAGAAAATGCATCGGACGTCAGAAAATATCGAAAATTGTCATGCGTGCTACCCATTGTCCACGGAAGACGTGTAAAAAGTTTTGTGTCATTATGTGGAGGTGAAAATAAAACATCTTAGAGAGTAGCTGGACCGGCATACCACTACGGGTACGTGATGGCATGCATGAAACGATACCAATTTTTTGCAGGGTGTGTGCACGGCCAATATAGTCCCCCATGCAAGAAATGAACGAAAACGGATACAAAACGAACGTTGCGTCACGTTCGGCCAGTGATTTTTGCTATTTTGGCCTGAAAAATCCTAGGAAATGCATCGAGTGTCGGAAAAATATGAAAATTTGCATGGGTGTTTTGGATGGTGATGGAAAGGTGTGGAAAAAGTTTGGGGCCATTTGATGGAGTCGAGAAAAGAAAGTAGTTGGGAACCCCCTCTCGGAGACACAGAAACGGAGCTGGTTGCACTGGGGCTACGTGATCGCATGCATGCAATGGCATCAAAGTTTGCATACATGTGTGCATGGCCAACGTAGGCCCCCACGCAAGAAATGAATGAAAACGGATACAAAACGAACGTTGCGTCATGTCCGGCCAATAATTTTGGCTATTTTGGCCTGGAAAATCCTAGGAAATGCATCGAGTGTCGGAAAAATATGAAAATTGGCGTGGGTGTTGTGGATGGTGATGATAAGGTGTGTAAAAAGTTTGGGGCCGTTTGACGGAGTCGAGAAAAGAAAGTAGTTGGGAACCCCCTCTCGGAGACACAGAAACAGAGCTGGTTGCATTGGGGCTACGTGATCGCATGCATGCAATGGCACCAAAGTTTGCATACATGTGTGCATGGCCAATGTAGCCCCCCCCACGCAAGAAATGAACGAAAACGGATACAAAACGAACGTTGCGTCACGTCCTGCCAGTGATTTTGGCTATTGTGGCCTGGAAAATCCTAGGAAATGCATCGAGTGTCGGAAAAATATGAAAATTGGAATGGGTGTTGTGGATGGTGATGGCAAGGTGTGGAAAAAGTTTGGGGCCGTTTGACAGAGTCGAGAAAAGAAAGTAGTTGGGAACCCCCTCTCGGAGACACAGAAACGGAGCTGGTTGCACTGGGGCTACGTGATCGCATGCATGCAATGGCACCAAAGTTTGCATACATGTGTGCATGGCCAACGTAGGCCCGCACGCAAGAAATGAACGAAAACGGATACAAAACGAACGTTGCGTCACGTCCGGCCAGTGATTTTTGCTATTTTGGCCTGGAAAATCCAAGGAAATGCATCGAGTGTCGGAAAAATATGAAATTTGGCATGGGTGTTGTGGATGATGATGCCAAGGTGTGGAAAAAGTTTAGGGCCATTTGACGGAGTCAAGAAAAGAAAGTAGTTGGGAACCCCCTCTCGGAGACACATAAACGGAGCTGGTTGCACTGGGGCTACGTGATCGCATGCATGCAATGGCACCAAAGTTTTCATACATGTGTGCACGGCCAACGTAGGACCCCATGCAAGAAATGAACGAAAACAGATACAAAACAAACATTGCATCACGTCCGGCTAGTGATTTTGGCTATTTTGGCTTGGAAAATCCTAGGAAATGCATCGAGTGTCGGAAAAATATGAAAATTGGTGTGGGTGTTGTGGATGGCGATGGCGAGGTGTGGAAAAAGTTTGGGGCCGTTTGAAGGAGTTGAGAAAAGAAAGTAGTTGGGAACCCCCTCTCGGAGACACATAAACGGAGCTGGTTGCACTAGGGCTACGTGATCGCATGCATGCAATGGCACCAAAGTTTGAATAAATGTGTGCATGGCCAACATAGGACCCCACGCAAGAAATGAATGAAAACAGATACAAAATGAATGTTGCGTCACGCCCGGCCAGTGATTTTTGGCTATTTTGGCCTGGAAAATCCTAGGAAATGCATCGAGTGTCGGAAAAATATGAAATTTTGTGTGGGTGTTGTGGATGGTGATGGCAACGTGTGGAAAAAGTTTGGGGCCGTTTGACGGAGTCAAGAAAAGAAAGTAGTTGGGAACCCCCTCTTAGAGACATAGAAACGGAGCTGGTTGCACTGGGGCTACGTGATCGCATCCATGCAATGGCACCAAAGTTTGCATACATGTGTGCACGGCCAACGTAGGCCCCCATGCAAGAAATGAACGAAAACGGATACAAAACGAATGTTGCGTCATGTCCGGCCAGTGATTTTGGCTATTTTGGCCTGGAAAATCCTAGGAAATGCATCGAGTGTCGAAAAATATGAAATTTGATGTGGGTGTTGTGGATGGTGATGCCAAGGTGTGGAAAAGGTTTGGGGCCATTTGACGGAGTCAAAAAAATGTAGTTGGCAATACCTAGAAACTATAAAATTGTACGAAAAAAGCATTTTCAATAATGTGATAAGACCTTACACAACTACCCGGGCAGTACCTGGAAAGTGCACCGCCTGGACAGTTGAGTAAGGTCACATGACAATATTAAAGATGACCATGCATGGGTTAACCGACGCGGCTGTTTAAGCCGGTCGGGGCATCCTTCCGTGGCCGAGGTGGGACTAAACTATGCCGTCCGACCGCCCGACCCTACTCCACGTGCGTCATCTGGGGCCCGGCCCAATGATTGAGGACGGCAGAGGAGAGAGAGGTGACGCGGGCCTGACAGAATCTATCGGGATTGGAACCTCGTACCTCGCACGCACGTCGCCATATACCCACGTCACACACAACGCCCCAACCCTAACGCACGCCGCCGTCTGCCCTCTCAGCACGCCGCCATCCATCATACCCATCTGGACCCGTGACGGAGCACCGCCGTCCACCGTCAGCTGTTCAAGAACACGCATTCCGCCGTCCGCCGATCGAGATCACGCCGTGCCGTCCACACCTGGCCCATCACGTCACCGTCCGAAGTCTCTGACGTCGCCGTCCGAAGTCTCTGACGTCGCCGTCCGCAGATCCACAGCACGCCGTCGTCCTCCCTCCCCCCGGGTGGCCACGTATGGCCTAATGGTGGGAGGTAATTTTTTTTCAAACGGTGCATTGATCATATTTATCATCTAGACATGTACAGTAGCTAATATTTTTTTTGCTTCTATTCGTAGTGATGGAGTACGAAGAGATTTACTGTTCTGTTGAGAAGTGGTGTTTTTTGGTCAGCAAACTAAACTCAAGGCAGAAAAACCGTTTTGCAAGCACTAGACTAGGAAAAATGTTAATGATTCCTAGTGTGCTCATGCCGAAGTGTTTGCTTAAGTTCATTATTAAATCATATGCATTGGACAGAGATAGGTTCATTATGCCATCAAAAAACGGTGCGATATCATTGCGTGCTGAAGATGTCTGTGATATTTTTGGTCTAGAGAACAAGGGCAGAGATGCCATGAGAGATTTAGATAAAGGGGGGTTAAAGGCGAAGGCGAAGGTGATGAGTCGTTTCATAGATTCCAGTACGAATGAAATAATCATAGACCAGCTTATTAACACATAGTGATGATTTCCTGCGTCGAATTGTGTTGGTTCTCCTTGGCACGGTTCTTGCACCGCACTCCACGATAGAAGTTCCTAATGCTTTTTACAAGTTAGTGGAGGATGTGTAGAGCATAAAATCATTTAATTGGAACGCGTTTAGTTTACGCGTTTGCGTTGATGGCATCAAAAAGACCGTGTAAGATCTTACAAAATTTACATGGCCAGTGGGAAACCTTGCCCTCATACAGGTAATTTGTATTTTATAATTTTAATTTCGACTATAGTTTTCAAAATTAAGATTGCTAATATATTTCATGTTCATGCAGTACATGTTTTGGGAGAAAGTGCAGCCACTCGATGGAGAGACATTCGATCCACTGGCGCATGCATATCCGTTGATGCTTAACTAGACAGAAGATGAGGCTCTTAAGCGTGACGCATACGACACATCGTACGGGCGCGGGAATGGGAATGTAAGTATTTATAGTTTGTACTGCATGTAGTTGTGTGATACGTCTCCGTCGTATCTACTTTTCCAAACACTTTTGCCCATGTTTTGGACTCTAACTTGCATGATTTGAATGGAACTAATCCGGACTGGCGCTGTTTTCAGCAGAATTTCCATGGTGTTATTTATGTGCAGAAACAAAAGTTCTCGGAATGACCTGAAACTTCATGGAGATTATTTTTGGAAATAATAAAAAATACTGGCAAAAGATCAAGGCCAGGGGGCCCACACCCTAGCCACGAGGGTGGGGGGCGCGCCTGCCCCCCTGGGCACGCCCCCTACCTCGTGCCCCCCTAGAGCTCCACCGACCTCAACCTTGACTCCATATATTCGTGTTCGGGGAGAAAAAATAGAGAAGAAGGATTCATCGCGTTTATGATACGGAGCCGCCGCCAAGCCCTAAACTCTCTCGGGAGGGGTGATCTCGAGTCCGTTCGGGGCTCCGGAGAGGGGAATCCGTCGCCCTCGTCATCATCAACCTTCCTCCATCACCAATTTCATGATGCTCACCGCCGTGCGTGAGTAATTCCATCGTAGGCTTGCTGGACGGTGATGGGTTGGATGGGATTTATCATGTAATCGAGTTAGTTTTGTTAGGTTTGATCCCTAGTATCCACCATGTTCTGAGATTGATGTTGCTATGACTTTGCTATGCTTAATGCTTGTCACTAGGGCCCGAGTGCCATGATTTCAGATCTGAACCTATTATGTTTTCATGAATATATGTGAGTTCTTGATCCTATCTTGCAAGTCTATAGTCACCTACTATGTGTTATGATCCGGCAACCCCGAAGTGACAATAATCAGGACCACTCCCGGTGATGACCGTAGTTTGAGGAGTTCATGTATTCACTATGTGTTAATGCTTTGGTCCAGTACTCTATTAAAAGGAGGCCTTAATATCCCTTAGTTTCCTCTAGGACCCCGCTTCCACGGGAGGGTAGGACAAAAGATGTCATTCAAGTTCTTTTCTATAAGCACGTATGACTATATTCGGAATACATGCCTACATTACATTGATGAATTGGAGCTAGTTCCGTGTCACCCTAGGTTATGACTGTTACATGATCGATCACATCCGGCATAATTCTCTATCACCGATCCATTGCCTACGAGCTTTCCATATATTGTTCTTCGCGTGTTTACTTTTTCATTGCTATTGTTATCATCACTATAAAACACCAAAAATATTACTTTTGCTATCGTTACCTTTTGCTTCCGTTACCACTACTATCATATTACTTTGCTACTAAACACTTTGCTGCAGATACTAAGTTTCCAGGTGTGGTTGAATTGAAAACTCAGCTGCTAATACTTGAGAATATTCTTTGGCTACCCTTGTGTCGAATCAATAAATTTGGGTTGAATACTCTACCCTCGAAAACGGTTGTGATCCCCTATACTTGTGGGTTATCAAGACTATTTTCTCACGCCGTTGCCGGGGAGCATAGCTCTATTCTTTGAGTCACTTGGGATTTATATCTACTTATCATTATGAAGAACTTGAGAGATCCAAAAACCAAGATTTTCCCTCAACTACGAGGGGAGGTAAGGAACTGCCATCTAGCTCTGCACTTGATTCACCTTCTGTTTTGAGTAAGCTTGCGACACCTAGACCTGCTTCTGCTATTAATTCTGAGATGTCGCGTATTATTGATGATGCCACTTCTGCTATGCATGATACTTATGATGAAACTACTTCTATGTTTGATACTACTATGCCACTTGGTGAATTTCTTGTTGAACAACTTGCTAGGGCTAGAGAGAATGAGATTATTGAAACTGATAATATTGATGAAAGTGATGATGAAGGCTCTCATAATAAATATGAATTGCATGTTGTGCCTGAGGGCTATGTTATGGATGAAGAAACTAAAAGAGACTTTCTTGCATGCAATGATAGAAGTGATCTTCGGAAATTATTAGCTAAGCTTAAACAAAAAACTCTAAATGCTAGAATGAAATATGATCCTGCTTATGCTACTTCACCTATCTTTGATACTGATAAGGATTATGAATTCTCTATTGATCCTGATATAATTACTTTAGTTGAATCTGATCCTTTTATGGCTATGAATCTGAAACTGTTGTGGCACTTCTTACTAAATTAAATGATATAGCCACCCTGTTCACTAATGATGAGAGAACTTGCTACTTTTATATCCTTAAAATATTTTCGTTCTCATTAAAGGGTGATGCTAAGATATGGTTTAATTCTCTTGATCCTGGTTGTGTGCGTAGTCCCCAGGATATGATTTATTACTTCTCTGCTAAATATTTCCCTGCTCATAAGAAACAAGCTGCCTTAAGGGATATATATAATTTTGTGCAAATTGAAGAAGAGAGTCTCCCACAAGCTTGGGGGAGGCTTCTCCAATTACTTAATGCTTTGCGTGATCATCCTCTTAATAAAAATGAAATACTTGATATCTTTTATAATGGACTAATCGATGCTTCCAGAGATTACCTGGATAGTTGTGATGGTTCTGTTTTCAGGGAAAGAACACCGGATGAAGCTGAAATTCTATTGAATAATATGTTGACAAATGAAAATAATTGGACACTTCCTAAGCCAACTCCTGAGCCTATTCCTAAACCAACTCCGAAGAAAAGAGGTGTTCTATTTCTCAGTCTTGAAGATATGCAAGAGGCAAAGAAATCTATGAAAGAAAAGGGTATTAAAGTTGAAGATGTTAAGAATTTACCCCCTATTGAAGAAATACATGGTCTTAATCTACTGCCTACTGAAGAAATACATGGTCTTGATAACCCGACACAGGTAGTAAAGGTAAATTCTCTCTATAGATATGATAAAGCTGAAATCCCATTTACTAAGTTTGCTAGCCCATGCTTGGATGAGTTTGATAACTTTATGGTTAAGCAAGAAAACTTCAATGCTTATTTTGGTAGAGAATTAAAACGCAATGCTAATATGCGTGAACACTTGGGAGATTATATGGCTAATGTTAAAGGTCAACTTAAACTTATTAGTAAACATGCTTCTATGGTTACCACTCAAGTAGAACAAGTACTTAAAGCTCAAAATGATTTGCTCAATGAATTGAATAGTAAGAAAAATGACTATGCTGTTAGAGTGGCTACTAGAGGTGGTAAAATGACTCAGGAGCCCTTGTATCCCGAGGGCCATCCTAAGAGAATTGAGCAAGATTCTCAGAGAAATAATATAGATGCACCTAGTCCTTCTAAAAGGAAGAAAAATAAAAATGATAGGACTTTGCATGCTTCTAGTGAACCCGTTATTAACACACCTGAGAATCCCAATGATATCTCTATTTCTGATGCTGAAACACAATTTGGTAATGAACATGAAACTAGTGATAATGTTAATGATAATGTCCATGCTGATGCTCAACCTAGCAATGATAATGATGTAGAAATTGAACCTGCTGTTGATCTTGATAACCCACAATCAAAGAATAAACGTTATGATAAGAGAGACTTTGTTGCTAGGAAGCATGGTAAAGAAAGAGAACCATGGGTTAAGAAACCCATGCCTTTTCCTCCTAAGCCATCCAAGAAAAAGGATGATGAGGATTTTGAGCACTTTTCTGAAATGATTAGACCTATCTTTTTGCGTATGCGTTTGACTGATATGCTTAAAATGAATCCTTATGCTAAGTACATGAAAGATATTGTTACTAATAAAAGAAAGATACCGGAAGCTGAAATTTCCACCATGCTTACTAATTATACTTTTAAAGGTGGAATACCTAAGAAACTAGGAGATCCTGGAGTACCAACTATACCATGCTCCATTAAAAGAAACTATGTTAAAACTGCTTTATGTGATCTTGGAGCCGGTGTTAGTGTTATGCCTCTCTTTATATCATAGACTTGATTTGAATAAGTTGACACGTACTGAAATATCTTTGCAAATGGCTGATAAATCAACTGCTATACCTGTCGGTATTTGTGAGGATGTGCCTGTTGTGGTTGCAAATTTTACTATTTTAACGGACTTTGTTATTCTTGATATTCTCGAGGATGATAGTATGTCTATTATTCTTGGAAGACCCTTTTTGAATACTGCAGGGGCTGTTATCGATTGCAACAAAGGCAATATCACTTTTCATGTTAATGGTAATGAGCATACGGTACACTTCCCGAGGAAACAACCTCAAGTCCACAGTATCAATTCTATTGGAAAAATTCCATTGATTATTTTTGGAGATTTTGAATTTCCTCTTCCTACTGTCAAGAAGAAATATGATATTCTTATCGTTGGGGATGTGCATATCCCCATTGAGGTAACCTAGTGTTATTCGAAAATTCTCTAGTTCCATGTTATTCGGAATGAGTTTGTTAACAAAACCTGATCAACCTTGTGAGTGGATTCCTTTTGATGAGCATGAGATGGATGAATTTAGAAAACACAACTCTCTGTACCCTCTTTTTACTTTCCGTTATTTATATTAAATAAAGCAAAAATAGTAATTTTTGTCTGTTTTTGAATTATCCGTGCAATATAAAATACCCCGAAAATAACAGTTCTCCAAATGCCCTGAAATTTAAATATGATTTTTTCTGGAATATCTGGCACTGAGAACACAGCAGGGGGAGCAAGCACCTAGCCATGAGGGTCCAGGGCGTGCCCACCCCCTGGGCGTGCCCCCCTGCCTCGTGGGCTGATACGTCTCCAACGTATCTATAATTTTTGATTGCTCCATGCTATATTATCTACTGTTTTGGACATTATTGGGCTTTATTATCCACTTTTATATTATTTTTGGGACTAACCTATTAACCGGAGGCCCAGCCCAGAATTGCTGTTTTTTTTTTTGCCTATTTTGGGGTTTCGAAGAAAAGGAATATCAAACGGAGTCCAAACGGAATGAAACCTTCGGGAACGTGATTTTCTCACCGAATACAACTCAGGAGACTTGGACCCTACGTCAAGCCAACTAACAGGAGGCCACGAGGTAGGGGGCGCGCCTGCCCCCCCCCCCAGGCGCGCCCTCCACCCTCGTGGGCCCCCTGTTGCTCCATCGACATACTTCTTCCTCCTATATATACCCACGTACCCCCAAACAATCAGATATGGAGCCAAAACCCTAATTCCACCGCCGTAACTTTCTGTATCCATGAGATCCCATCTTGGGGCCTGTTCCGGAGCTCCACTGGAGGGGTATCGATCACGGAGGGCTTCTACATCAACACCATAGCCTCTCCGATGAAGTGTGGGTAGTTTACTTCAGACCTACGGGTCCATAGTTAGTAGCTAGATGGCTTCTTCTCTCTTTTTGGATCTGAATACAATGTTCTCCCCCTCTCTTGTGGAGATCTATTCGATGTAATCTTCTTTTTGCGGTGTGTTTGTTGAGACCGATGAATTGTGGGTTTATGATCAAGTCTATCCATGAATAATATTTGAATCTTCTCTGAATTCTTTTATGTATGATTGGTTATCTTTGCAAGTCTCTTCGAATTATCAGTTTGGTTTGGCCTACTAGATTGATCTTTCTTGCAATGGGAGAAGTGCTTAGCTTTGGGTTCAATCTTGCGGTGTCCTTTCCCGGTGACAGTAGGGGCAGCAAGGCACGTATTGTATTGTTGCCATCGAGGATAACAAGATGGGGTTTTCATCATATTGCATGAGTCTATCCCTCTACATCATGTCATCTTGCTTAAGGCGTTACTCTGTTTTTAACTTAATACTCTAGATGCATGCTGGATAGCGGTCGATGAGTGGAGTAATAGTAGTAGATGCAGGCAGGAGTCGGTCCACTTGCCTCGGACGTGATGCCTATATACATGATCATACCTAGATATTCTCATAACTATGCTCAATTCTGTCAATTGCTCAATAGTAATTTGTTCACCCACCATAGAATACTTATGTTCTCGAGAGAAGCCACTAGTGAAACCTATGGCCCCCGGGTCTATCTTTATCATATCAATCTCCTACTACTTAGTTATTTACTTTGCTATTTACTTTGCCTTTATTTTACTTTGCATCTTTATCATAAAAATACCAAAAATATTATCTTTATCATATCTATTAGATCTCACTCTCGTAAGTGGACCTATAGGGATTGACAACCCCTATTTGCGTTGGTTGCGAGGATTTATTTGTTTGTGCAGGTACGAGGGAAATACTTACGCTACTTTGCTGCATCATCCCTTCCTCTTTGGGGAAAACCAACGAAGTGCTAAAAGAGGTAGCAAGAAGGATTTCTGGCGCCGTTGCCGGGGAGGTCTATGCAAAAGTCAACATACCAAGTACCCATCACATACCCTTATCTCCCGCATTACATTATTTGCCATTTGCCTCTCGTTTTCCTCTCCCCCAATTCACCCTTGCCATTTTATTCGCCCTCTCTCTCTATCCTCCCTCTCTATTTGCCCTTTTTATCTGCTTGCTTTTTGTTTGCTTGTGTGTTAGTTTGCTTGTTTGTCGCGATGGCTCAAGATAATACTAAATTGTGTGACTTCACCAATACCAACAACAATGATTTTATTAGCACTCTGATTACTCCTCTTACGGATGCTGAATCTTGTGAAATTAATACTGCTTTGCTGAATCTTGTCATGAAAGATCCGTTCTCCGGCCTTCCTAGTGAAGATGTCGCTACCCATCTAAATAGCTTCATTGATTTGTGTGACATGCAAAAGAAGAAATATGTGGATAATGATATTGTTAAATTGAAGCTATTTCCTTTTTTGCTTAGAGATCATGCTAAAGCTTGGTTTTCGTCTTTGCCTAAAAATAGTATTGATTCATGGAATAAGTGCAAAGATGCTTTTATCTCTAAGTATTTTCCTCCCGCTAAGATCATCTCTCTTAGAAACGATATTATGAACTTTAAGCAACTTGATCATGAACATGTTGCACAAGCTTGGGAGAGAATGAAATTAATGATACGTAATTGCCCTACTCATGGTTTAAATTTGTGGATGATTATACAAAAAATTTATGCCGGATTGAATTTTGCTTCTAGAAATCTTTTGGATTCGGCCGCGGGAGGCACTTTTATGGAAATCACTTTAGGAGAAGCTACTAAAATCCTAGATAATATTATGGTTAATTATTCTCAATGGCATACTGAAAAATCTACTAATAAAAAGGTGCATGCGATAGAAGAAATTAATGTTTTGAGTGGAAAGATGGATGAACTTATGAAATTATTTGCTAATAAGAGTGTTTCTTCTGATCCTAATGATATGCCCTTGTCTACTTTGATTGAGAATAATAATGAATCTATGGATGTGAATTTTGTTGGTAGGAACAATTTTGGTAACAACGCGTATAGAGGGAATTTCAATCCTAGGCCTTATCCTAGTAATCCCTCTAATAATTATGGTAATTCCTACAACAATTCCTATGGAAATTATAATAAGATGCCCCCTGATTTTGATTATAATATTAAAAAATTTATTACTTCGCAAAAGAATTTTAATGCTATGATTGAAGAAAAATTGCTTAAGATTGATGATTTGGCTAGGAACGTTGATAGAATCGCTCTTGATGTTGATTCTTTGAAACTTAGATCTATTCAACCTAAGCATGATATCAATGAGTCTCTCAAAGCCATGAGAATTTCCATTGACGAGTGCAAAGAAAGAACCGCTAGGATGCGTGCTAAGAAAGATGCCTTTATAAAAGCGTGTTCTTCTAGTTCCTATGAAAATAATGATAAAGATCTAAAAGTTATTGATGTGTCCCCTATTAAATCTATGTTTTGCAATATGAATCTTGATAATGATGGGACTGAATATGATCCACCTTTACCTAGAAGGCGTTCCAAGAATTCTGAATCTTTTGATCTTGATATTAAATTTGATAAAAGTGGGATTGAAGAAATTAAAACCCTAGATGTTGCTAAACCCACCATTATGGATTTCAAGGAATTTGACTATGAAAATTGCTCTTTTATTGATTGTATTTCCTTGTTGCAATCCGTGCTAAATTCTCCTCATGCTTATAGTCAAAATAAAGCGTTTACTAAACATATCGTTGATGCCTTGATGCAATATTATGAAGAAAAACTTGAATTGGAAGTTTCTATCCCTAGAAAAATTTCTGATGAGTGGGAACCAACTATTAAAATTAAAATTAAAGATCATGAATGCTATGCTTTATGTGATTTGGGTGCTAGTGTTTCCACGATTCCAAAGACTTTGTGTGATTTGTTAGGTTTCCGTGATTTTGATGATTGCTCTCTAAACTTGCACCTTGCGGATTCCACTATTAAGAAACCTATGGGAATAATTAATGATGTTCTTATTGTTGTAAATAGGAATTATGTGCCCGTAGATTTTATTGTTCTTGACATAGATTGCAATCCTTCATGTCCTATTATTCTTGGTAGACCTTTCCTTGGAACGATTGGTGCAATTATTGATATGAAGGAAGGAAATATTAGATTCCAATTTCCGTTAAGGAAAGGCATGGAACACTTTCCTAGAAAGAAAATTAAATTACCTTATGAATCTATTATGAGATCCACTTATGGATTGCCTACCAAAGATGGCAATACTTAGATCTATTCTTGCTTGTTATGCCTAGCTAGGGGCGTTAAACGATAGCGCTTGTTGGGAGGCAACCCAATTTTATCTTTATTCCTTGCCTTTTTCTCCTGCTTAGTAATAAATAAATTATTTAGCCTCTGTTTTGTTCGTGTTTTTTGTGTTTAATTAGTGTTTGTGCCAAGTAGAACCGTTGGGAAGACTTGGGGAAAGTCTTGTTGAACTTGCTGTAAAAAACAGAAACTTTAGCGCTCACGAGAACTGCTGTTATTTTCATTTGGAAAGTGCTATTTAGTTAATTATTTTTGCAGATGACTTGTAGATAAATTCCTCACGTCCAGAAATTTATTTTAGAATTTTTGGGGTTCCAGATCTTGCGCTAGCTACAGATTACTACAGACTGTTCTGTTTTTGACAGATTCTGTTTTTCGTGCGTTGTTTGCTTATTTTGATGAATCTATGGCTAGTAAATTAGTTTATAAACCATAGAGAAGTTGGAATACAGTAGGTATAACACCCATATAAATAAATAATGAGTTCATTACAGTACCTTGAAGTGGTCTTTTGTTTTCTTTCACTAACGGAGCTCACGAGATTTTCTACTTTAAGTTTTGTGTTGTGAAGTTTTCAAGTTTTGGGTAAAGATTTGATGGATTATGGAACAAGGAGTGGCAAGAGACTAAGCTTGGGGATGCCCATGGCACCCCCAAGATAATCTAAGGACACCTAAAAGACAAAGCTTGGGGATGCCCCGGAAGGCATCCCCTCTTTCGTCTACTTCTATTGGTAACTTTACTTGGAGCTATATTTTTATTTACCACATGATATGTGTTTTGCTTGGAGCGTCTTGTATGATTTGAGTTTTCTTATTAGTTTACCACAATCATCCTTGCTGTACACACCTTTTGAGAGAGCCATACATGATTTGAAATTTGTTAGAATACTCTATGTGCTTCGCTTATATCTTTTGAGTTATATAATTTTACTCTAGTGCTTCACTTATATCTTTTAGAGCACGGTGGTGGATTTGTTTTGTAGAAACTATTGATCTCTCATGCTTCACTTAGATTATTTTGAGAGTCTTAAATAGCATGGTAATTTGGTTAAAATCCTAATATGCTTGGTATGCAAGATTAATAATAAAAATTCTCTTATGAGTGTGTTGAATACTATGATAAGTTTGATACTTGATAATTGTTTTGAGACATGGAGATAGTGATATTAAAGTCATGCTAGTTGAGTAGTTGTGAATTTGAGAAATACTTGTGTTGAAGCTTGTGATTCCCGTAGCATGCACGTATGGTGAACCGTTATGTGATGAAGTCGGAGCATGATTTATTTATTGATTGTCTTCCTTATGAGTGGCGGTCGGGGACGAGCGATGCTCTTTTCCTACCAATCTATCCCCCTAGGAGCATGCGCGTAATACTTTGCTTTGATAACTTGTAGATTTTTGCAGTAAGTATATGAGTTCTTTATGACTAATGTTGAGTCCATGGATTATATGCACTCTCACCCTTCCACCTTTGCTAGCCTCTCTAATACCGCGCACCTTTCGCCGGTATCATACACCTACCATATACCTTCCTCAAAACAGCCACCATACCTACCTATTATGGCATTTCCATAGCCATTCCGAGATATATTGCCATGCAACTTTCCACCGTTCCGTTTATGACACACTCCATCATTGTCATATTGCTTAGCATGATCATGTAGTTGACACAGTATTCGTGGCAAAGCCACCGTTCATAATTCTTTCATACTTGTCACTCATGCATCATTGCATATCCCGGTACACCGCCGGAGGCATTCATATAGAGTCATATCTTGTTCTAAGTATCGAGTTGTAATTGTTGAGTTGTAAGAAAAATAAAAGTGTGATGATCATCATTATTAGAGCATTGTCCCAGTGAGGAAAGGATGATGCAGACTATGATTCCCCCACAAGTCGGGATGAGACTCCGGACGAAAAATAAATAGAAGAGGCCAAAGAAGCCCAAATAAAAAAAGAGAAAGAAAAGAGACCATAAAAAAAGAGAAAAGGCCCAAATAAAAAATATATAAAAATGAGAGAAAAAGAGAGAAGGGACAATGTTACAATCCTTTTACCACACTTGTGCTTCAAAGTAGCACCATGATCTTCGTAGTAGAGAGTCTCTCATGTTATCACTTTCATATACTAGTGGGAATTTTTCATTATAGAACTTGGCTTGTATATTCAAATGATGGGCTTTCTCAAAATTGCCCTAGGTCTTCATGAGCAAGCAAGTTGGATGCACAGCCACTTAGTTTCTTTTTGAGCTTTCATATACTTATAGCTCTAGTGCATCTGTTGCATGGCAATCCCTACTCGCTCACATTGATATCTATTGATGGGCATCTCCATAGCCCGTTGATACGCCTAGTTGATGTGAGACTATCTTCCCCTTTTTGTCTTCTCCACAACCACCACTCTATTCCACCTATAGTGCTATATCCATGGCTCACGCTCATGTATTGCGTGAAGATTGAAAAAGTTTTGAGAATGTCAAAAGTATGAAACAATTGCTTGGCTTGTCATCGGGGTTGTACATGATTTAAATATTTTGTGTGGTGAAGATAGAGCATAGCCAGACTATATGATTTTGTAGGGATAACTTTCTTTAGCCATGTTATTTTGAGAAGACATAATTGCTTTGTTAGTATGCTTGAAGTATTATTATTTTCTATGTCAATATGAACTTTTGTCTTGAATCTTTTGGACCTGAATATTCATACCACAATTAAGAAGAATTAAATTAAAATTATGCCAAGTAGCACTTCGCACCAGAAATTCTGTTTTTATCATTTACCTACTAGAGGACGAGGAGGAATTAAGCTTGGGGATGCTTGATACGTCTCCAACGTATCTATAATTTTTTATTTATCCATGCTATAATATCTACTGTTTTGGACATTATTGGGCTTTATTATCCACTTTTATATTATTTTTGGGACTAACCTATTAACCGGAGGCCCAACCCAGAATTGTTGTTTTTTGCCTGTTTTAGGGTTTCGAAGAAAAGGAATATCAAACGGAGTCCAAACGGAATGAAACCTTCAGGAACGTGATTTTCTCACCGAATACAACTCAGGAGACTTGGACCCTACGTCAAGCCAACTAACAGGAGGCCACGAAGTAGGGGGGCGAGCCTGCCCCCCCCCCCCCCAGGCGCGCCCTCCACCCTCGTGGGCCCCCTGTTGCTCCACCGACGTACTTCTTCCTCCTATATATACGCACATACCCCAAACAATCAGATACGGAGCCAAAACCCTAATTCCACCGCCGTAACTTTCTGTATCCACGAGATCCCATCTTGGGGCCTGTTCCGGAGCTCCGCCAGAGGGGGCATCGATCACGGAGGGCTTCTACATCAACACCATAGCCTCTCCGATGAAGTGTGAGTAGTTTACTTCAGACCTACGGGTCCATAGTTAGTAGCTAGATGGCTTCTTTTCTCTTTTTGGATCTCAATACAATGTTCTCCCCTCTCTTGTGGAGATCTATTCGATGTAATCTTCTTTTTGCGGTGTGTTTGTTGAGACCGATGAATTGTGCGTTTATGATCAAGTCTATCTATGAATAATATTTGAATCTTCTCTGAATTCTTTTATGTATGAATGGTTATCTTTGCAAGTCTCTTTGAATTATCAGTTTGGTTTGGCCTACTAGATTGATCTGTCTTGCAATGGGAGAAGTGCTTAGCTTTGTGTTCAATCTTGCGGTGTCCTTTCCCGGTGACAGTAAGGGCAGCAAGGCACGTATTGTATTGTTGCCATCGAGGATAACAAGATGGGGTTTTCATCATATTGCATGAGTCTATCCCTCTACATCATGTCATCTTGCTTAAGGCGTTACTCTTTTTTTAACTTAATACTCTAGATGCATGCTGGATAGCGGTCGATGAGTGGAGTAATAGTAGTAGATGTAGGCAGGAGCCGGTCTACTTGTCTCGGACGTGATGCCTATATACATGATCATACCTAGATATTCTCATAACTATGCTCAATTCTGTCAATTGCTCAACAGTAATTTGTTCACCCACCGTAGAATACTTATGCTCTCGAGAGAAGCCACTAGTGAAACCTATGGCCCCCGGGTCTATCTTTATCATATCACTCCTACTACTTAGTTATTTACTTTACTATTTACTTTTCCTTTATTTTACTTTGCATCTTTATCATAAAAATACCAAAAATATTATCTTTATCATATCTATCAGATCTCACTCTCGTAAGTGGCCCTATAGGGATTGACAACCCCTATTTGCGTTGGTTGTGAGGATTTATTTGTTTGTGCAGGTACGAGGGACTTGCGTGTTGCCTCCTCCTGGATTGATACCTTGGTTCTCAAAAACTGAGGGAAATACTTACGCTACTTTGCTGGATCATCCCTTCCTCTTCAGGGAAAACCAACGTAGTGCTAAAAGAGGTAGCATGGGCCCACGGTGGCTCCCCTCCACTTATTCCTGCACCCACACACTTCTTCTTCCTCCCAAAAAATTCACCATCCAGCTCAAGCACGAGTTCTAGCTCATTTTGCTGCGATTTTCGATCTCCTTGCTCAAAGCACCTCTCACAAAACTGCTTTGGGGATTGTTCCTTGGTATGTGACTCCTCCATTGGTCCAATTAGTTTTTGTTCTAGTGATTTATTCATTGCAAATTTGTGCTGCCTAGGTGACCATGTTCTTGAGCTTGCATGTCAAATTTGTATGGTCAAAAGTAGTTTTGATGCATGATATAGGCTCTAGGCACTTGTAGGAGTAGTTGCTACCAATTTTGTTGAGTTTGGTTTACTTTTATTTGAAGTTACTAAAAATTTCAGAAATTTTTCAGAGGAAGAAATATGTTTAGGAAAATGTACCAAGGTGGTTCTTCAAGGAAACAAGGACCCAGGCTTGCAATGCGTGATGCTGATGATGAGCCACCAAGGGACGCTCCAGTGCGGCCTTGTGAATGGCCTTCAGAGGACTTCATGGATCGAGCAGGAATTAAGGAAGAATTTAACGCATATTTGCGTAATGCTGATCTTGTGAGCTTTGAGGCAGAAAAATGCCGTCAGTACCACTATCTCACTAGTTCCTTTGTGAGGAGGTTTGAATTTTCATCTTCACGTAATTCTCAAACTATCCTATTTGATCTTTATGAAAATTCTTATACTATGGACTTAGAGGACTTTACCACTGCTTGCAAACTTCCACAATGGGGTAGTGCTAGTGAACCTCGCAAATCTGAATTTAGAGATTTTCTTGCTAGTATAGCTGTGGGGGAATCTAGAGATATAGCACAAGCTACCATAGGGAGCATTCATTTTCCTGCTCTACATTATTTTGCTCTCTTCATAGGTAGATGCATTAATGGTAAAGATGAAGCATGTCACATGTGTGTCCCTGACCTCAGTATTCTTAGGGGTGCTATGTTAGGAGAAAAATCTTATAACTTAGGAGCCATTGCTGCACGTAGGTTGCAACATAATAGATTTAATGGAGATTTCTTTGGTGGAATTTATGCAACCCGTATAGCTAATTTTCTAGGTATAACCATACGTGAGGATGATATTGAGTTGCCTCCTGCTTATTTGGATTATGAGGCTATGGTTCGTCATCATTTTGTTGAGAGGAACGATCAGTTCCTCCAGTACCGACTAATCTTTGACAGACGCCGCACCTATCACGTCACTCTCCCTGCTTCTACTTTCTTTGACTTTCAGGCAAAGGGAGATATTTTATAACCAGAGAGGAGGCGGAAGAGTATAAGAGGAGGGCTGAGATAGCTCGCCTCCAAGCTGCAGCCCACGATGCAATGACTGATGCATCTCAGTATGACCCCAACTACAACTTTGGATATCCGCTAGGCCATCCGTGGCATTAGACCAACTTAGGCCCGAAAGCCTAAGCTTGGGGGAGTACGTATTTCCCACCGACATTACATTTATGTTCACACACTCATTGCTAGTTGTCGGTGCTCATACTTTTTCATTGTAATATCCATGCTAGTTTAATTCTTTTTTATGCTTTCTTCTTGTGTGTTTCATAAACCTTAAGAAAAACAAAAATTAGTTGTAGCTTTTAATTAGTTTACTTTCCATGCTTGTAGTAGTAATTAAAAAGAAAACCCAAAAGATTTCTTGTTCTTCTTTTGCTTGTTGGGAGCTTTCCCGTGTAAATAGTTTTATTTCTTTTCTTTTCTTTGGGGGTCGATAGGAGAAGACCTTAATTAAACTGTTAAAGTGGCTCTTATATGCATTATTGTTGATCTGACAAAAGAGCCCATGTTGCCTTGTCTTCTCCTGTTTATTGAATGCTTGCAGATTCCAGCTTAGTCCAATGCACGTTCACTATTATTATTATTCACATCATTCGGTCGTGCAAGTGAAAGGCAATTATGACGATATATGATGGACTAATTGAGATGAGAAAAGCTGGTATGAACTCGACCTCTTTTGTTTTTGTAAATATGATTAGTTCATCGTTCCTGATTCAGCCTATTATGAATAAACATGTTTGCAATGACAATTAGAGATTATAGTTGCTTATGCCATGCTTAATTAGCTAGGAGCTTATAATGGTTTACCTTGTGTTCCAACATGCTATTAAAATGGTTGTGATGTGGTATGATAGGGTGGTATCCTCTTTTGAACGATTCGAGTGGCTTGACTTGGCACATGTTCACACATGTAGTTGAAACAAAATCAACATAGCCTCTACGATATTTATGTTCATGGTGCATTATATCCTACTCATGCTTGCATTCGGTGTTGATTAATTTTAATGCATGTTCATGACTATTTTCGCTCTCTAACTGGTCGCTTCCCAGTCTTTTGCTAGCCTTCGCCTGTACTAAGCGGGAATACTGCTTGTGCATCCAACTCCATAAACCCCAAAGTTGTTCCACATGAGTCCACCATACCCACCTATATACAGTATCTACCTGTCGTTCCAAGTAAATTTGTATGTGCCAAACTCTAAACCTTCAAATAAACATTCTGTTTTGCATGCTCGAATAGCTCATGTATCAACTAGGGCTGTTCGTATCTTCCATGTTAGGCGGGTTATTCTCAAGAGGAGTGGACTCCGCTCCTCACTCATGAGAAAATGGCTGGTCACCGGGATGCCCAGTCCCATGCTTTATGCAAATCAAATCAAAATAATTGCAAACAAAACTTCCCCTGGGACTGTTGTTAGTTGGAGGCACTCGTTGTTTCGAGCAAGCCATGGATTGATGCTTGTTGGTGGAGGGGGAGTATAAACATTACCATTCTGTTTGGGAACCACCTATAATGTGTGTAGCATGGAAGATATCACCATCTCATGGTTGTTATGTTGACAATGAAAGTATACCGCTCAAAATATTATTCACCTCTATTTCAAAATCGAGCTCTGGCACCTCTACAAATCCCTGCTTCCCTCTGCGAAGGGCCTATCTATTTACTTTTATGTTGATTCATCATCCTCTTATTAAAAAGCAACAGTTGGAGAGCACCGCTGTCATTTGCATTCATTACTGTTAGTTTACATTGAGTATGACTTGACTGGATCTCTTTTACCATGAATTACAATGTCTAGTCAGTCCTTGATCTTTAAAGGTGCTCTGCATTTATGTTTTGCGGTCTCAGAAAGGGCTAGCGAGATACCATCTTGTTATATCATATTATGATTGTTCTGAGAAAGTGTTGTCATCCGAGATTTATTATTATTGCTCGCTAGTTGATTATGCCATTGATATGAGTAAACATGAGACCTAAGAGTTATTGTGAATATGGTTAGTTCATAATCTTTTCTGAAAACTTGAATGCTGGCTTTACATATTTACAACAACAAGAGCAAACAAAGTTTGTAAAAGTTTTTCTTTATCACTTTTAGTTTGTCAACTGAATTGCTTGAGGGCAAGCAAAGGTTTAAGCTTGGGGGAGTTGATACATCTCCATCGTATCTACTTTTCCAAACACTTTTACCCTTGTTTTGGACTCTAACTTGCATGATTTCAATGGAACTAATCCGGACTGACGCTGTTTTCAGCAGAATTGCCATGGTGTTATTTATGTGCAGAAACAAAAGTTCTCGGAATGACCTGAAACTTCATGGTGATTATTTTTGGAAATAATAATAAATACTGGCAAAAGATCAAGTCCAGGGTGCCCACACCCTAGCCACGAGGGTGGGGGCGCGCCTGTCCCCCTAGGCGCGCCCCCTACCTCGTGGGCCCCCTGGAGCTCCGCCGACCTCAACCTTGACTCCATATATTCGTGTTCGGGGAGAAAAAAATAGAGAAGAAGGATTCATCGCGTTTTACGGTACAGAGCCGCTGCCAAGCCCTAAAATCTCTCGGGAGGGCTGATATGGAGTCTGTTCGGGGCTCCGGAGAGGGGAATCCATCGCCATCGTCATCATCAACCTTCCTCCATCACCAGTTTCATGATGCTCACCGCCGTGCGTGAGTAATTCCATCGTAGGCTTGCTGGATGGTGATGGGTTGGATGAGATTTATCATGTAATCGAGTTAGTTTTGTTAGGGTTTGATCCCTAGTATCCACTATGTTCTGAGATTGATGTTGCTATGACTTTGCTATGCTTAATGCCTGTCACTAGGGCCCGAGTGCCATGATTTCAGATCTGAACCTATTATGTTTTCATGAATATATGTGAGTTCTTGATCCTATCTTGCAAGTCTATAGTCACCTACTATGTGCTATGATCCGGCAACCACGAAGTGACAATAATCGGGACCACTCCCGGTGATGACCGTAGTTTGAGGAGTTCATGTATTCACTATGTATTAATGCTTTGGTCCGGTACTCTATTAAAAGGAGGCCTTAATATCCCTTAGTTTCCACTAGGACCCCACTGCCACGGGAGGGTAGGACAAAAGATGTCATGCAAGTTCTTTTCTATAAGCACGTATGACTATATTCGGAATACATGCCTACATTACATTGATGAATTGGAGCTAGTTCTATGTCACCCTAGGTTATGACTGTTACATGATCGATCACATCCGGCATAATTCTCTATCACCTATCCATTGCCTATGAGCTTTCCATATATTGTTCTTTGCTTGTTTAGTTTTCCGTTGCTATTGTTATCATCACTATAAAACACCAAAAAATTTACTTTTGCTATCGTTACCTTTTGCTACTGTTACCACTACTATCATATTACTTTGCTACTAAACACTTTGCTGCAGATACTAAGTTTCCAGGTGTGGTTGAATTGACAACTCAGCTGCTAATACTTGAGAATATTCTTTGGCTCCCCTTGTGTCGAATCAATAAATTTGGGTTGAATACTCTACCCTCGAAAACTGTTGCGATCCCCTATACTTGTGGGTTATCATTATGTTACTATTTAAATGTTGAGTAATTTGAACTTATTTAGCGTGTCTCGGGTTGATGACATAATAAATGAGAGATACAGGCAGGCATTAATTGCTTGAGAAGGGAAAATTCCAGAGGAATAAGTTGAGCCAGAAGATCGAATAGGACGTGCCCGAACAAAGAAAGATAATAGAGACGAGGCTTCGTCGAGTAGGGACACCACCTTAGATCAAGTGATGAAATGCATCAAAGATATGCAAAAAGAATTTTTTCTTCTCCCTGAAAAATGTGCTGAGGTAATGAGTGTTGCGTACTTCAATTTACATGGGATTATTCATAATGTTTGCATGTAGTTAATGCTTTCGATGTGTTATTGCATATAGTAGTGGAGAAGCTGGAGAAGGAAGGTCTTGTCTTCAATCGAAACAGGGGGTCTGGTGATGATGTTGAGTTCGTAGAGCATAGTGAAGACTGGATGGGGAAGTATCATCCATCAAAATATCGTCCATCAAAATATTGGACAGATGTAAAATCAACTCCTCGAAGAGAAGAAATGGAGGCATCCTTCACCATGGGTAACGGGAAAAAGTCGGCGTGTGAGAAAGGTGTGCATCACACCACACCCGGTATAGGAGATGAAGGCGACCCCTTCGTTATTGAGGAGAATGGTAATTCACTCGACCCATCTCTAGAAACGGTAGACATAAATGACTTTCCAACTCTTACTGCAACCCCCAATAATATAAATACAATGTCAGACGGGTCTACCGCCGATAAATCTAAGGAGATTAGTATGGATAGTCTGAACACCCGTATTAAAAATGTGAAAGAGAGTGGCACTAAGGAGAATGATGGAAACACAAGAGGAAACAGTCAAAATACTGTCTTTCACCCTGCCAGGAGAATAGTGGACGTAAACATGCAAAGAAAAGTAAGTGCTAGGTAATTTATTCATATAAGTTATTTCTGTCCTTTCATGTGCACTTTATTAACTCAATTTTTGTTACTATTTTAGATCTGTTTGGTATAAGAGCCGCTATGATTAATACCGATTACATTAATGAGGAACACATAGAGGCTGCGACGGTTTATATCCAGACACTAGCACGCTCGGAGAAGCTCTGTACGAAAACTATCGTGCACATGACGGGAATTGCTGGGGAAACATGTACACCTCGTATGCTTGAAGCCATCATTTCCAAAAAGTGGTTGCATGGCGCTGTAAGTATTAGCATTAATTTATTAAGTTTTCCATGTCATTTATATAAATTTTCTAATAGGCGTATTGCTATTATGTTATTTTCAGGTCATCAATAGTTATTGCAACCATATGCAGACCCATAATCCTCGTGCTGACCGTCACATATTAACATCTTGGGTGTCCCACTGGCTACTTCTTCGTGCTGATGGAAAGGTTAAGAACTCTAAGAAACATTTTATGGAACATTTCACAAACCAAACTAAAATGGTGTCTAGAGTTACTGAAGAGTATTTCATCAAAGATAAGGTACGTCTGTTTATTATGATCCATCGTACTACATAACTATGTGTGTGTACACCAACATGAATAAACTTTGTTGTAGGCATACTTTCCTTTTCATGTGGAAGAAAATCATTGGATAACAGTTCTCATGCACAACAAGAAAAAAGAGTTTCAAGTTTTAAATTCTACTGGTAAATGCTGCAACATAGTTCTTGCAATGATTACTACGCTGGTAAGATTTCAACATTACATAAAAAAACATATAGTAGTAATTACATATGTACTTCATATGAATTTCATATTTTTATTTCAGAGGGCAGAAATAGCTAGAGATACGATGGAGGTGAACGCCCTTATAAATACGGAACATCCTGATGTATCTTCCTGGCCAATAAGGGAGTATAAAATGTCGTTACAAAAGGACGGGTATGTTCAAATGTTCAATTTGTATGCACTTATCTGATCCAACAAAGCTTGACTCACGGTTTCTTGCAGAGTCTCTTGTGGTCTCTTTGTGGTGAAATGCATTCAAAACTGGAATGGAGATGATTGGATATTTGACTTTGACCAAGCTAAGGTTAATGCTTCAAGGGGACGAATTCTAGCTGAAATATTTTTTTTTCAGAATGCAACACGGTGGAAGCTGTGAAAGAGAAGATTCTGAAGATCATGGACAAGAAATGAGTCCGTTGATGGGGTTTTCACTACGAGGACATTAATTTTCTTATTATCGCAACTAAATAAACGTGCCGTTGACGGCACTTGCAACTATTTGGATATTAAGACATTTTTTTTATTGTAATGCGACATGATTTCACACATTTGACATGATTTCACACATTTGGTACTAGCTACAATATTGATTTTGCAATGCCAATCTTATTTGCATCATTATGGGTGATGATTATGTGATGATTTTGCAAGAATATATATGTGATGTCTGATTATGTGATGATGACGCCGACTTCTGTTGGCTCTTAGAGGCATATAAATGGAGGTGGCCGCCCGCTTGTGTGCTGACGCCGCTTGTATGATGAAAAAAAATTAAGTTCAAAAAAAGGCCCAACCTTCACTGGACCCATAGGATACTATGCAACCAACCCAAATCAAGTTGAAAGGTGACTCGGGCCCCAAATGGGCCCACAAGCAAGGCCCAATGGGGCTGACAAGGCACTGGTAATAGAGGAGCTTGGGAGCATATGCTGACGCGGCTATTTAAGCTGGTCGGTGCGCCCTTCCGTTGGCGAGGTGGGACTAAAGAATCGCCGGCTATGCATGCGGTCGACGCAAACGCTGACGAGGCTGGATTTATCCACCATCACCGCCCCGCCCAGGTCAGCACAATCACTCCCCCAGACCAATATGAAAGGCCCCGACTCGCCCCTCCCCCGGCCCACTCACTGTCGCGTCGCGCGCCCGACGCAGCTCTTTAGTCCCACCTCGGAAGCTGACGGGGGCGAGGACCGGCTTAAATACCCCGGCGTCGTACAGAGGTCAAACTCCTGTACTAGTACTAGTGCCTGACAACGCCGCCCCATTGGACCCAGCTGCTGGGCCATTGTTGGGCCCTATGGACCACCCGAGTCGCCCACGTCGGCTTGATTTGGGTGGAAAATTTCCCAATTCTAGTCCATCAGCTTGTCGGTCGGGCATTTTTTTCCACATCGCCGGTCGGGCATTTTTTTGCACAACGTCGGTCAGGCAGGGAACGAAACGCACATGTGTACAGTAACACTCATCCTTAATAAAACAAAATGCTCAGTATTTAAAAACAGTGAACTCTTTCACATAGCAGTACAAAAAACATGGCAATTCATTGGACAAATATGATGTGTCATATCACATATGTTCACATAAGTATTTTCATCAAACATGAAGAAATCACTTATTAAGTTTTCTGAGACGCGCGTACGAATAAAAAATAACATAGATTATTCAGAGATGACTAGTGTGACCACTTTCATTCTTCCAACAAACCAAGCTTCTTCTCTACGTCCAATTCCTGAACAAAACATAAAGAAATTGATGAGAAAAGAAAGTCAGTGAAATGAAAGTAGCAACATAACAAAAATGAGGAGGTACCATCTTACTTCTTGTTCAATTTACATGTAGCCTTGTTATGACCTGGGAGACTACACAGACCGCACAAAGGACCACTTTTCTTCTCTCTAAAATCTTTTGGCCTACCATTCTTTGTAACGTTGCCCCCCCCTTTGACCGCCCCTTCTTAGGTGCACCCTTTGTCGAAACTTTCTGAGGATCACCAATACCAAGTTCAACTTGTTGCGCCTGACTTGCCTCCTTCATAAGCTTAGCATACCTTCTACTTCCTATAAGTTCCTCCTCTGTATCTTTTTCTATGCTATTATGTTGTCCAGACACTTCATCAACTCTTCAAACAAGAAGGGATCATTTGCTGCAACATGAGCAGCCTCTGCGGTTTTTATGCTTATTTGACTATACCGGTCTCTCTCTAATGGCCCTGACCAACCCCATCCAAACATATCACTCTTCCGCTACACAGGCAACCCATCTCTCGCATTTTTTGACAACCGATGAAGGACACAACACTTTGGTATTTCAGTTATGCTCAGAGTACGGAGAACAAAAAGAATGTGTTTGCATGGCAGCCCTTTCTGAACCATCCTAAGACAACTGCATGTTATAGTTTCTTCTGAGTTACCTGGTTCACAAACAACATTGTACATGAACTTGTGGTTATACTTCCATGTCACCATAAATGTCCGACACTCAAGTCCCACGAGCGTCTCAAATATCTCTAGCTGACCCATATTTTGCAAATCTTTTTGCAGGATGTAAAAATTAGCAGGTGTGAATACTTTGGTGGCATGATCCTCGAGGGCATGATATTCAGTAACCGACGGTGGGTCTTTTTGGTGTGCCTCGCAGTCATCGTACGCCCCGTTCTCACGCAGGCGAACTATACAGTTCTCATAATGCACTACCAGATCAACTATTGTCATACCATAGTCCAGGTGAAGGTGAAGGCAGGAGTTGAGGCTTTCGCTGCTCTGGTAACTTCGCACACCAAGAAAGAAACCATCAGAAAGATATGTTGCTGCCCAATGTCTCCTCTTCCTGTACATCCTGTCAAGCCACTCTTGAGTTCTATCCGTCTTCCACTTATCATAGAAAGCGGTCCATCTCTGCTCAAAGTTCGCTTGAGAGGTGGCATAGTATAGGAGTGATCTGAACTCATCCAGTGACTTGTAATGCAGGTGCCTCTGCATATTTTCTCGATATGCCAGGAGCAAAGACGATGGAACACATCTGAAAGGACAGTCCTAATAGCCCAGATCATTGTAGCGTCACCGTCTGTGATTATTGACTTTGGCTTCACCTAACAGTTTGCCTTCATAAATGTCTGCAGCAGCCACACATATGTCCCTTCCGTCTCGTCAGCAATGATGGCGCAACCAAACACTGTGGTGCAACAGTGGTTGTTAACTCCGACAAAGGGGACGAACGACATACCATACATGTTCATCTTATACGTGCTATCAAAAACGACCACATCTCCATAGTCCTGATAGTCCCCCCGCGACTGTTCATCACACCAGAACATACTCTTTAGTCGCCCTTCCTTGTCACGCACATACTAAAAAAAACTCAGGGTCCTTCTCCTTCCTGCTCCTCATAATGCCAACTGCCGTCTCAGCGTAACCCTTTGTAATGAGCTTCATTTTTTCTCTGCAACAAAGATTGTAAATGTCCCTCCTGATAAGCCCGCACTTATCGTACGAACCGTATCTGCTGATGAAGTTGTCCATTATTATATGGTTTCTTATCCCGGCCGCTTCCCACGCCAATATCTCTGCCCTCGTGCCTTCTCCAATCCGTCTGTGTGACCACAGGAAACAAACCTCGTCGGGCCTAGCCATCGCGTGGTTGTGATCATCCACGAATGATGCGACGAACCAAATGCCACGTTCTCTGTCCAGCTTCACCACCATATGTGCACCACAGTCGCAACGAGTCTCCGGACTAAGCCTGCGCTTGCGGCCCTCCATGGTTATAAACTTGCTCTGCCTTCTCCCTGCCCTGGAGCAAAGAAACCGCCGGTAACGTATCATTCCTGAAGCACCTCGTTTCACCTTCTGTTTCCTAATGCTAAATCCGTTCTCTTTGGCGTGATTGTCGTAGAATATGTATGCATCCCCTTGTGACCGAAAGGTCATAGCCATCACCCTCCAATGTGTCTCCAGCATCTGTTGCTGCCTTCTAGCCTCCTCAATGTCGATCTCCCCCTCATCGTGATCACCGCTAACACCATCTGACTCCTCCTACAAAATTCATATGAAAAAATATATGTCATTACTATCATTTAATTCATACTATTCATCGATGTACAACATCTATCAATGAACCTGGCTCAAGTTACCTCCTGTAAACTATTTTGCACATTGTCAACATCCACATCTTCCTACAAAATTGTATACATAGATAAATAGTCAGCCATGCCATACATTGCAGATTCAAAGATGAAATCAAAATATACGCCACTTACTTTTTCACTATTTGCGCCATGTTCATTATTATCAAAATCCTCCGAAGACAAGATATCATATGACGAGACGGAATCGTTGTCGCTGTTGTCATCATGTTCGTTAAAAATATTGTTATCATTCCGAGTTGCCTTATTAGTACCATTCTCCCCCGTGAATGCGGTTTGTTCGTCCATGACAACAGAGCTAACTCACGAAACTGCACAACATTGATGATTTAACATCTGTTAAGTTTTGTATAGTGGAGGCGGCGCTGCCACGACATGTAGTCGTCCGGGGAGGCGGCGCTGCCACGACATGTTTACGTGAACCCTAAACCCTAGATCACTATATGAAATCATCACTTCTATCATCTAGCATGCTAGGTTTACATAATGAGATTAGATGGCAAACCTTGGGCCGTGGTATAGACATCACCGGAGTAGGACGATGGGCCTTCAGGTAGGGCTCTAGCCAGTGGCGACGAAGGACGGCCGAGGGTGAGATGCAAGACGGCGGTGGCGTGCAAGACGAGGGCCGCGGTGTAGACGTCGCCGCCGTAGGTCAACGCGGGCCGGATCCGCGATGGGGGACGACAGCGCGGTCAGTCGCAACCGATGCGCCGTCGGACGACGATGTTCAGATGCGGCGTCGGATGGGGTTCAGGCGGCGGCGATCGGCCGCGGCGGCGATCGCCCAGTTGGAAAATGGATGTGATCGACGTGCGTGATCGTCGGGCGGGTGAGAAGATCGTGCACATGCCTTTTTTCCCGTACACGCTCGGCTGTCTTTTTTTTCATCCGTGGAGGTATATGGACGTCGGTCTATACGGTATGATAGGAGGTGGGTATACGATTCTTTCGTATGCCCATTATGCCCTTCTATGTTTGGGGGGGGGGGGTCTACCGAATCAAAGCCCCCTCCAATTAAGACTACAGGTTCATCAATGGACTCCATCAATCCTTAGATTGTTCTGGAATTTCAACATTTCTGATCTAACAGTAGATTTGTCAAGTCTGGGATGTGATTTTCTAGCTTGGGTAGTTATTTGTAGTATTTATGTTGACAACTTGCACTCCAAAACCATGAAAATATATTCTCAGGCTGAAAGCATGGACATACATCCCACTTTAGTAGCTACTCCGTCTGTCCCGGAATATAAGAACGTTTTTCACACTATGCTAGTGTTAAAAATGTTCTTAAATTTTGGGACTGAGGGAGTACTTCTGTGCCCCTGTTCGATGTCAAGTAGTAATACAATAGTTCTGCCGTCATTTTTTTCCTTCTGTGTCCAATTTGCCTATCCTTCTTATCACACTGTTGGTATTTCATATTCATGTTCGGACTTGCATACTCTTGAAAACTACAGGAGTATTTATTTTGTGCGTTCATCCTCAGATCTCTTACTTGATTCCCCCGACCATGATGATGTAGGTCATTTTAACTGTGTTTGTGATTTCTTCCAAGGAAATTAACATTGTGTCCATATTATATCCAGTTGATTCATGGGTACGACATCATTAGGCATGTCGCCGCCCTCAAGTGGCACGTATGATGCCTCTCCTCCATTGGTGGGAGCACCGAATCCCCATGGAGACAAGTGGTGTGCATGCCGCCTTTCCTCCATGGGCGGAAGCACCGGATCCCCATGAAGACGCAGCAAGCAGCTGGTGGCCAGGGGGCACAGGTGCAGTGGCGACGACCCTCCACCATTGGTGAGAGCACTGAATTTCCATGGAAATTCAGGGAGCAGCATGGTTCTGTATCCACCGGCACCGGTCTGGGGGCGTAGGCGCGACAACAATCCAATCAAGGTTTGTCTGTTTGACGAGTCTATCTATTTTGTTTCTGCAATACAGAATTGTTTAGGAATACTGAAAGGAAGAGATCTCCTCGTTGCCTAGATCTCTTCCATGTTGTCACACATTGCCGATGCGCAAATGTGGATGGACAATGACGTGCTGAGCCTCAACGATTGAAAGGAGCATGTGTACCCATTGAATCAGATCGACCTTCACTACCTGGTCAATCAGACCAAGCGATATTTTTGTCAGTCCTTACCATGTCTTCCTATGTAAAATTCTACATTAAAAAGGTTCCTTTTTTGATGGTGTAAAAAGGTTCTTCTATTGTTCAGATTACATTATTTGGTTAGTACCAGCTGATACACTGCAGTCTGAAAGGAAACGACTTAGGGCCTCTGACTGCATTACAGAAGGTTCGTAGGTCAATGGTCCTAAGTCCTGCTCATGGAGTTGTACCAATGCAAACTCATTGATGAGTTCCTTTGACAGAAGTAATACAATAGTTCTTCTGTCTTTTTTTGTGTGTCCAACTTGCCTATCATTCTAATCACACTGTTGGTATTTTATATTCATCTTCAGACTTGCATACGCTTGAGAACTACACGAGTATCTGCTTTGTGTCTTCATACTCAGATCTGTTACAATTCCCCATACCATGACGGCGTGGGTAATTCTAATTGTGTTTCTGATTTCTTCCATGGAAATTAACATTATGTCCATATCATGTCCAGTTGATTCACGGGTACCTTGACTACTTGACTCCTCATATTTACTTTAATTTCCAAGACCAATTAACATTATAGCAGAGTTGATTTGTAACATCCCAAAATTCTAAATTTTGGAATGTTATATTAAATAGATAGTTTTGATTGATTGTATGATTGCTTGTGTGAAATTGAGTGAAATTTGAAACTTTTTGAAAGTTAAATGAGAGGGAAGAAATGACTTTCCCAAACTTTCACCTTTGCTTTCTAATCTCCATGAATTCAAATTCTTTTCAGATACAAAACCCTAGAGAGAAGATGGCATGACTTCTTCCATTTAAAATGAAAAGGGTGTTTGAAAATATTTGAATTTCATTTGGAAATGTTTCAAATTCAGAAACTTTATGCAACTCAATGATTTTCATGAGAGAAGATAAAATGACTTCTTCAAACCATATGAAATATGAGTTGGAAGTTTCAAAGAATCAATTTTAAAATCCCTTTGAAATTATTCTTGAATTTGGAGTTATTTGATTTTTATTCAAATTATTTTTCTCCAAAATTAAAATATATGGTAAATAGGGTAAAATGATTCCCTACAGTAGAAAATTGGAGAAAAATGGTTTTGAAATCATTTTGCTATTTTAAAATATTTTTATCTAATTTTTAAATGAACCAGTAGCACTGTTTGCTTTATTTAAATTTTTGTGGATTTTATTTGACGTTACAAAAATGTTCATGTGGTAGAGAATCTTTTTCTAAAAATTTTGATATATAATATGCCTATATATCATTTTTGTTATTTGTTGTTTATTCTTATTTTTGTTGTTTGTAAAATTGTTTTAAAAAAACAAAAAAATGTTTCCTCTGTCGAATTGGGCTGGCCCAGCCAACCAGGCCAGGCCAAGCCTAGCCCAGCTGCTTCACACGCGCCCGAGGCCCCGTCGAGGCGGCCACCCGACCCATGCCCCTTTTCGCGCTGCCACCGACAGGTGGACCCCGCTTGTCATCCCCCTCCTCTGTCTCCTTCTTTCGTGTTCATCACAGACAGAGAGCCCCGATCCCAAATCTCGCCCGTTTCGATCCGTTTGTTGCCCCTCGCGCAAGCCCAACCCCCTATAAATACTTCCCACCTCATCCTCGTCCAATTTTCGTGAAAACCTCGATCTACCGTACCCTAGGGAGTCCTCCCGATCTCGCCGGAGGTCGTGAAGCTTCACCGAGCTCCACCGCCTTACCGCGCCTCCACCCGCCCCTTCCGACCACCTCCGCCATCACCATTGATCTCGCCTTTCCACACTGCACCTCCCCATGCCCTCGGACGAGCCCGAGAACCACCCGAGCCCCTGCACCACCCGCAAATCCCTCGTCGGAGAAGCTTTCTGCCGTCGTGCGCCATTGCTCGCCACCGTCGCCTCCGACCTCCCCAAGACCCGCCCACACCATCATCGTGCTCCCCTCCCTCTACTACACCTACCCAAACACTCTCCTAAGCCCCAGAACCACCGGAGTGCCGCCCTCAAGCCCACTCGTGTCGCCGGAGCCCGCGAGCACCGCCGTCACCACCTCGCCTCGTCCCGATGTCCCCGAGCCCCGCCGAGACCACCCCAGACTCGCCTTTCTCCGCCGCGTCTGCCTGACCCCTCCGTCGTCTTCGTCTCACCGCCGCGGTAAGCCCTCGACCGTCCGATCTAGTTTCAATGTTGTAGATTAGATCTACTGGTATTTTTTCTTGCAAATCGTTATTTTCTAAGTAGCGAACGTTCGCTAGGTTAGGTCTTCGCAGCGAACGGTTTCGTTCGTTAGGTTTTGGTAGCGGGCGTTCGTCCGATAGATTTTTTTCTTTTTCAGGTTAATTTCGGCCAGGGACCCATCCATGAATATTTTATTTATAGATTAGCCCCTGGTTTTCAAACGACCACTACTTTTACACCGTTTATCCAAATCCAGCGAAACCAACACCCACTTCTTCATTACGGTCCTATCTATCCAGATAATCAACTTAAATATGTTTTTGAAAGTTTAAAATTTAATTTCAAACAGATTTTAATTCAAACTTCTTTTGTTCATAACTCGAGTTTTATAACTCTGATTTAGTTGATTCTTTTTGCAAATCGAAGCTCTTGACCTAAACTTTATGATAAGGCCAAATTCACTTAATTTTGGTATTGTTAGAAATTTTGTTCTGTTGCAAGAGTTAATTGTTTGTTTTCGAAGTTTTCTGAGATCTTTTCTTCGTTTCTTTTGCATGAGTGCTTATGTATGCAATTGCTTGCTCATGATAGATTGACCGGAGTGTGACGAGTAGAACTATCATGAGTTATGAGTGCGAATCATCTTCATCAACAATACAAGGCAAGTTCACACTTTGATCATACTCCCTTTATTACCCAGTTTTTATGCATTAGATTCAACCCTCAAATATTGCATGAGCAGGACTTGGTAACATGTGGGTTTTGGGAAGTAGTTGATGAGATAGGAACCTATTGTCTTGTATCAAACCTTGGGTTTATCCGTTATGCTTATTCTACTTTGCTATGCTCCTAGACATGGTTTAGTTTGTGAGACTCATGAAAGATGTGAGAGATTTAATTAAGGGAAACTTAAGGTGGGTACTTTAATACACATCTGGGTGGATTAGTTGGGGCACCCTGGAGAACCCAGTGGTTTTCCCGGGCACCTGGAGAACCCAGTGCTTGCACAAGGGGATCCCGGAGTACCCGGGTGATCACCCTATGGAATGCCACCTAGGCTCAAAGGGATCATAAGATTATTCATGCTAGAAATTTCCGTGTGCAGCCACAAGCCATTATGGGCTTTGGCATAGTTGAGTATGTTATGTGACCTCTTTCAGTGGTAGGCTAGCAGATGTAGGGGGAAAGTAGGTGGTACTGTCTACCCAGAGTAAAGAGTTAATGCTTCAGAAAGACTATGTCTCGGTCATCCGTTTATCAAACATCATGTAGTGCGAGAAATTCAACGGAGGAAATCGAGTCTTGTGGGGAGAAGTGCGCAAACCTCTGCAGAGTGTATAAACTAATCATGGTTAGCCGTGTCCGTGGTTATGGACATCTTGAGTATCTGGTACTTGGATTATTGGTTTGATCTCATCACTTTACTTAATTAATTTGTTGGGTTATAATTATTATTTTGGGATTGAGTTGGATGAACCTTCTCAATAATTTTTTCAACAAACTTTGTAGTTAAAATAAAATATATTCCTTTATTGTAGGGAAAAATTAGCTTTATGCAAAATTAAACTTAGAGCCTCCACCAGCCAAATATGCATGTAGTGATAGCTATTATTCATCATTGCTCTATGGTGTGAATTTGCCAGTACATTCAATGTACTGACCTACATGGCCGCAACGTCTCATGTTGCAGGAATCTTATGACGAGTAAGTGATACGTTAGTGTTACGATTTCTACCCTCATCTTTGCCATTGGTGTTGATGGGAATCCACACCCTTGTTGTTACTTCCGCTATATGGATTGAGGTAATAGTATTTACATTACTTTATACATGTGATTTACCTCTATTATAAATCCCTGAGTACTGTGTGTGTCAGCATTTCGATCCAGGGATGACACTTAAGCATAGAGACTTCGATCCATTCGGGTCGGGTCGCTACATCTCCAGTTCGGAATTTTGCCAATGCAGTTGACGTGCCTAAGTGGAATGAAGAGAAGTC
The DNA here is from genome assembly GCF_056163025.1 of Triticum urartu. NCBI lineage: Eukaryota > Viridiplantae > Streptophyta > Magnoliopsida > Poales > Poaceae > Triticum > Triticum urartu. Next base: position 147,655,044 of record NC_141874.1, read on the forward strand.
GCAGATGACATAGTTAGTACAAAGTTGAGTCATCTATTTTGGAATGGAGGGAGTAGTTCCCTTCAAATTTAGACTCATTCATGGTGTCATATGTGGAAAATATGACCATGTTTTAACCCACTTGTGTTGATAATCTGCAACACAAACACAAAAGGTATAAAAAATTTGATTGCCAATTCTTGTACTCAGCCTTTCCTTCTTTGTGAACTTCATGTATGTTCTTTGTTGCGTCACTTCAAGATAATCTGTATGATAGTTATGGGGCATGGCTTCACCTTATGGAAATAAATCTTTTGGAGAGAAGATATTTTAACTGATGTATCTGCCACATTTTTTTGTGGAAGAAGCATACCTGGAATATTGTGTTCTCTTCTTGAAAGTTTTCTCAAACTATTCATAGCCAATGAATATCAATTATTCAATTTCCATTCCATGTTCTTATCAGGGGCACTATTGTTGTATCTCTGTTTTTCTCATGTGATTCGGGATGATAGAAACTCTATTATAGTAGACTGATGTCCTACCTTTCTTTTCAAACAGTGGCTGGGCTAAAATTCCTACTACTTGGCTTTCTTAGGGAGAATATGATCCGGTGAATTTTTAGCTCTATCAAAAATATTTATGGATGATAAAGTGGGTTTGAGAAATAACATCTCATGATCTTTGTACTATTGTTTCTTCAAGTGCCTTTATGTTTTAGGCATATGTTGTTTCATTGTTGCACCAATTCTGCTTCAAAGAATGGGAAATGATTAATGCACCCAATGTCGAGCATCAATGTGGTTTCACTATTGTTTATTTTTGAGCCAACACAAAATACCCTCAACCATAGATGTTTATGCAAATATTACTTTCATGTTGTCCGTCTCCACATATTTACATAATCCTTCCTATCATTATATTATAAAAATGGATAGGCGTAGCAACGTGCGACATCGATGATCTAGTTGTGTTGTAAACGACATCTAAATCTTGAAGTATGCGCCAAGTCTTTGAAAATATTCATTCTACACATCATGGGCCTCGTCAATGTGGCTCGCTGGTGAACCGACATGGGGTCCTCGGCCCAGCCCACCTAGCCGGGAGACGACATGGTGGGTGACTCCTAATCTTGGACACCATCAGTAGCCCGTGAAACGGTCTTCAAGTTGGAGGCGCTCCTCGGATTTTCCGAACTCTTTTTTGTCTTGAGTCGTCGGTCTTGAAAACTGGTTCAATGAATTGACCCCATGTTTGACGTCTTTGTTTGTCCAACCGTATGCCAAGAGTTGTTGCGTCCATCTGTACTTTCGGATGAGTCCTTTGTTGCCTTCGGCGCCGATCTGGATACTGGAATTTTTTTCCACACAAATTGGCCAAAGTTGTGAAGTATTTGCCGCACCTGGTATGGCCCGTGCGTCAATACAGTGCTTGTGTCCCACCAGTCAACCTAACGTGCAGATGTGGGCAAGGGGCCCACCCTCCGTCACTGCTACATCTTCAATATATCTATTATTTTTAATTGTTTCATGTTATTATATTATCAATCCTAGATACTTTATATGCAATTTTATATCATTTTGGAAACTACCCTATTAACTCAATGCCCAGGGCCAGTTCCTGTTTTTGCCTATTATTTTGTTTCGCAGAAAATCCATACCAAACAAAGTCCAAACACGATGAAACTTCACGGTGATTTTTTCTAGACCAGAAGGGACCCTAGAAGCTTCGGGAGGAGGCCATAACATGTACGAGAGGGCCGCAAGCTAACACAGCGCCCCTCCCCCAAGGGGTGCCACCTGAGTGATAACCCACAAGTATAGGGGATCGCAACAGCTTTCGAGGGTAGAGTATTCAACCCAAATTTATTGATTCGACACAAGGGGAGCCAAAGAATATTCTCAAGTATTAGCAGCTGAGTTGTCAATTCAACCACACCTGGAAACTTAGTATCTGCATCAAAGTGTTTAGTAGCAAAGTAATATGATAGTGGTGATAGCGGCAACAAAAGTAAAGACAGCAAAAAGTAATATTTTTGGTATTTTGTAGTGATTGTAACAGTAGCAACGGAAAAGTAAATAAGCATAAACCAGAATATGAAAAATTCGTAGGCACCGGATCAGTGATGGATAATTATGTCGGATGCGGTTCATCATGTAACAGTCATAACATAGGGTGACAGAGAACTAGCTCCAATTCATCAATGTAATGTAGGCATGTATTCCATATATAGTCATACGTGCTTATGGAAAAGAACTTGCATGACATCTTTTGTCCTACCCTCCCATGGCAACGGGGTCCTATTGGAAACTAAGGGATATTAAGGCCTCCTTTTAATAGAGAACCGGAACAAAGCATTAGCACATAGTGAATACATGAACTCCTCAAACTACGGTCATCACCGGTAAGTATCCCGATTATTGTCACTTCGGGGCTAACGGATCATAACACATAATAGGTGACTATAGACTTGCAAGATAGGATCTAGAACTCTCATATATTCATGAAAACATAATAGGTTCAGATCTGAAATCATGGCACTCGGGCCCTAGTGACAAGCATTAAGCATAGCAAAGTCATAGCAACATCAATCTCAGAACATAGTGGATACTAGGGATCAAACCCTAACAAAACTAACTCGATTACATGATAAATCTCATCCAACCCATCACCGTCCAGCAAGCCTATGATGGAATTACTCACGCATGGCGGTGAGCATCATGAAATTGGTGATGGAGGATGGTTGATGATGACGACAGCGACGAATCCCCCTCTCCGGAGCCCCGAACGGACTCCAGATCAGCCCTCCCGAGAGGTTTTAGGGCTTGGCGGTGGCTCCGTATCGTAAAACGTGATGATTTCTTCTCTCTGATTTTTTTCTCATCGAAACTCAATATATGGAGGGGGAGTTGGAGTCGGAGACGCAACAGGGGGCGCACGAGGTAGGGGGCGCCCTAGGGGGGGGGGCGCCCCCCACCCTCGTGAGAAGGGTGTGGGCCTCCCGGTCTTCATCTTTGGCGAGGATTTTTTATTGTTTTTTCTAAGATGTTCCGTGGAGTTTCAGGTCATTCCGAGAATATTTGTTTTCTGCACATAAAACAACACCATGGTAATTTTGCTGAAAACAGCGTCAGTCCGGGTTAGTTCCATACAAATCATACAAGTTAGAGTCCAAAACAAGGGCAAAAGTGTTTGGAAAAGTAGATACGACGGAGACATATCAACTCCCCCAAGCTTAAACCCTTGCTTGTCCTCAAGAAATTCAGTTGACAAACTGAAAGAAAGAAAACCTTTTACAAACTCTGTTTGCTCTTGTTGTTGTAACTATGTCAAGCCAGCATTCAAGTTTTCAGCATAGATCATAAGTAACCACACTTGCAATAATTCTCAGGTCTCATCATTACTCATGTCAATAGAATAATCAACTAGCAAGCCATAATAATAAATCTCAGATGACAACACTTTCTCAAAACAATCATAATATGATATAACAAGATGGTATCTCGCTAGCCCTTTCTGAGACCGCAAAACATAAATGCAGAGCACCTTTAAAGATCAAGGACTGACTAAACATTGTAATTCATGGTAAAAGAGATCCAATCATAGTCATACCCAATATAAATTAACAGTGATGAATGCAAATGATGGCTGTGCTCTCCAGCTAGTGCTTTTTAATAAGAGGGTGATGGCTCAACATAAAAGTAAATGGATAGGCCCTTCGCAGAGGGAAGCAGGGACTTGTAGAGGTGCCAGAGCTCGGTTTTTAAATAGAGATAAATTGTATTTTGAGCGGTATACTTTCATTGTCAACGTAACAACTAAGAGATGGCGATATCTTCCATGCTAAACACATTATAGGCGGTTCCCAAACAGAATGGTAAAGTTTATACTCCCCCTCCACCAACAAGCATCAATCCATGGCTTGCTCGAAACAACGAGTGCCTCCAACATACATCAGGTCCCAGGGGGAGTTTTGTTTGCAATTAATTTTGATTTAATTTGCATAAAGCATGGGACTGGGCATCCCGGTGACCAGCCATTTTCTCGTGAGTGAGGAGCGGAGTCCACTCCTCTTGAGAATAACCCGCCTAACACGGAAGATAAGGATAGCCTTTGTTGATACATGAGCTATTCGAGCATACAAAACAGAATATTTATTTGAAGGTTTAGAGTTTGGCACATACAAATTTACTTGGAACGGCAGGTAGATACCACATATAGGAAGGTATGGTGGACTCATCTGGAATAACTTTGGGGTTTTAAGGGATTGGATGCACAAGCAGTATTCCCGCTTAGTATGGGTGAAGGCTAGCAAAAGACTGGGAAGCGGCCAACTAGAGAGTGACAACAACCATGTACATGCATTAAAATTAATAAACATTGGATGCAAGCATGAGTAGGATATAATCCACCATGAACATAAATATCGTGAAGGCTATGTTGATTTTGTTTCAACTACATGTGTGAACATGTGCCAAGTCAAGTCACTTAAATCATTCAAAGGAGGATACCACCCCATCATACCACATCATAATCATCTCAATAGCATGTTGGCATACAAGGTAAATCATTATAACTCATAGCTTATCAAGCATGGCACAAGCAACTATGATCTCTAATTGTCATTGCAAACATGTTTATTCATAATAAGCTGAATCAAGAACGACGGGCTCATCATATTTACAAAAACAAAAGAGGTTGAGTTCATATCAGCTTTTCTCATCTCAGTCAGTCCATCATATATCATCATAATTGCCTTTCACTTGCACGACCGAACGGTGTGAATAATAATAAGAGTGCACGTGCATTTGACTAAGCTGGAATCTGCGTGCATTCAATAAACAGGAGAAGACAAGACAATATGGGCTCTTGGTTAAATCAACAATAATGCATATAAGAGCCACTTCAACAATTTAATTATGGTCTTCTCCTACCGACCCCCAAATAAAAGGAAATAAATAAAACTATTTACACGGGAAAGCTCCCAACAAGCAAAAGAAGAATGGGAAATATTTTTGGGTTTTCTTTCTAATTATTACTACTATAGCAGAAAAATAAACTACTACTAATTTTTTTTGGTTTTTCTTAAGGTTTAACAAACACACAAGAGGAAAGCAGGAAAAAGAAAATAAACTAGCATGGATATTACAGTGAAAAAGTATGAGCACCGACATCTAGCAATGAGTGTGTGTGAACATAAATGTAATGTCGGTGAGAAATACGTACTCCCCCAAGCTTAGGCTTTTGGCCTAATGTGACGCCCCCGCCTATCCGACCGTACACTAATCATACACGCAAACGTGTACGATCAAGATCAGGGACTCACGGGAAGATATCACAACACAACTCTACAAATAAAAATAAGTCATACAAGCATCATATTACAAGCCAGGGGCCTCGAGGGCTCGAATACAAGAGCTCGATCATAGACGAGTCAGCGGAAGCAACAATATCTGAGTACAGACATAAGTTAAACAAGTTTGCCTTAAGAAGGCTAGCACAAACTGGGATACAGATCGGAAGAGGCGCAGACCTCCTGCCTGGGATCCTCCTAACTACTCCTGGTCGTCGTCAGCGGGCACCACGTAGTAGTAGGCACCTCCGGTGTAGTAGGAGTCGTCGTCGACGGTGGCGTCTGGCTCCTGGGCTCCAACATCTGGTTGCGACAACCAGGTAGAAGGGATAGAGGGAAAAGAAGGAGAAAGCAACCGTGAGTACTCATCCAAAGTACTCGCAAGCAGGGAGCTACACTACATGCGTATGCATTGGTATCAACTGGAATAAGGCTATTATATGTGGACTGGACTGCAGAAAGCCGGAATAAGAGGGGGATAGCTAGTCCTTTCGAAGACTACGCTTCTGGCAGCCTCCGTCTTGCAGCATGTAGAAGAGAGCAGACTGAAGACCTCCAAGTAGCATCGCATAGCATAACCCTAACCGATGATCCTCCCCTCGTCGCCCTGTGAGAGAGCGATCACCGGTTGTATCTGGCACTTGGAAGGGTGTGTTTTATTAAGTATCCGGTTCTAGTTGTCATAAGGTCAAGGTACAACTCCAAATCGTCCTGTTACCGAAGATCACGGCTATTCGAATAGATTAACTTCCCTGCAGGGGTGCACCACATACCCCAACACGCTCGATCCCATTTGGCCGGACACACTTTCCTGGGTCATGCCCGGCCTCGGAAGATCAACACGTCGCAGCCCCACCTAGACCAACAGAGAGGTCAGCACGCCGGTCTAAACCTAAGCGCCCAGGGGTCTGGGCCCATCGCCCTTAGCACACCTGCACGTTGCGTGGGCGGCCGGAAGCAGACCTAGCCTAGTGGCGTTCCAGTCCAATCCAGCGCGCGCCGCTCCGTCGCTGACGTCAAGAAGGCTTTGGCTGATACCACGACGCCGGGATACCCATAACTACTCCCGCGTAGATGGTTAGTGCGTATAGACCAAATGGCCAGACTCAGATCAAATACCCAGATCTCGTTAAGCGTGTTAAGTATCCGCGAACGCCGACCAGGGCCAGGCCAACCTCTCTCCTAGGTGGTCGGAACCTGCCCTGTCGCTCCACCTCAAAGATCCACTCGCGGGTGCTCCTACGAGCCGACCCGTCTTTAATCACCACATGTATCATGTACAAAGTATATAGTATATACCCGTGATCAACTCCCGAGTGATCACGGCCCGATAGTATAGCATGGCAGACGGACAAGGATGTAGAGCCACTGATGATAAACTAGCATCCTATACTAAGCAGTAGGATAGCAGGTAATGGTAACAACAGTAGCAGCAAGGACAGGCTATGCATCAGGATAGGAATAACGGAAAGCAGTAACATGCTACACTACTCTAATGCAAGTAGTATAGAGGAGAGTAGGCGATATCTGGTGATCAAGGGGGGGGGGCTTGCCTGGTTGCTCTGGCAAGAGAGAGGGGTCGTCAACACCGTAGTCGTACTGGGTAGCAGCGGCGTCGGTCTCGGTGTCTAGCGAGAGAAGAGGGGGAAGAAACAATAAATATTTAAGCAAACAGATGCATAGCGATGTATGACATGACAAGTATCGGTGCTAGGGGTGCCCTATCGCGGTATGAGGTGATACTGGTGAAGGGGGGAAACATCCGGGAAAGTATCCCCGGTGTTTCGCGTTTTCGGACAGATGAAAAAGAGGGGGAAAGTTGCGAGTTCGATAGGTTAGGGAGGTGTGGCGGACGAACGGGTTGCGTATCCGGAATCGTCTCGCCGTTCTGAGCAACTTTCATGTACAAAGTTTTCCGATCCGAGCTACGGTTTATTTTATATTAATTTTAAAAGATTTAAATCAATTTTAGGATTTATTTAATTAATTTAATCAACATTATCCAGAATAGTGTCTGCTGACGTCATCATGACGTCAGCATGACGTCAGCAGTCAACAGGGTGTTGACTGGGTCAATCTGACGTGTGGGTCCCGCATGTCATACACTGTTTACTCTAATTAGGATCTAACTAATCTAATCACAGTTTAATTAACTCACAATACTTAATTAGGTTAACTAAACAAGATTAATTAAGTTAATTAATTCACTAATTAATTAATTAATTAATTAATTAATTTTTTTAATTCCTTTTTTTTTGCTCTCTCTTTTTTTTTAACGTTCTGGGGCCGGGCCCCACATGTCAGTGGCCCAAAGGGCCACAGCGATTCGGGCGCGCGGGTTACGGGCGCAGGCACCCAGCCCGATTGGCAAATGCCCAGATGGGTAGGGGGCGCCGGCCACGGGCACGGCAAGCCCGGCCGCCTGGGACGACAGCGGCAGCGGCGAGGCCACGTCGGGGTGGCGCCGGGGCAGGGAACGAAGGCGCGGCGCGGGCAAATGGCGGGACGCTGAGCGGCGGCGGACGCAACAGCGATCGGGGCGAGGGGAGCATCGCGAGCAAGGGGGCGGACACGCGCAAGCCGCGGACGGCGCGGGCAGACCGGTGGGCGAGCACGGCGCACGCGGAGCTTCAGCACGGGGCAGCGGCGAGTGTGCACATGCATAGGGCATGGCCGGGCGTGAGGAGCGGGTCGAGCAGGCGGGTGCGGCCTTGCGTGCGCAGTCGACGCCGGCAGCGCACAGGGGCGGGGCTTGGCGGCGCGGTGGCCGGAACGGGCAACGGGGACGGGGAGAGAGGGGGGGTGCTCACGGAAGGTGCAGGGAACGGGGCAGCGGTCTCGAGCTCGAGGAGGAGGAGGACGAGGAAGGGGGCGGCGTTCGGGTCGCCGGCGACGAGTGCGGCGGGGCGACGGGGTCGAGGGCGTGGCGCCGGAATGGCGGCCTCGGCTCGGGACGAGGAGGACGTGAGGAGGCGAGACGACGGCGTAGACGGGGCGCAGGGACGAGGCGGCGGGTTCGGGCGTGCCGGGGTCGGGGGCGACGGGATCAGGGCGTCGGTTGCCCCCGATCCAGATCCACGAGAGAGGGGGGGAACGAGAGGGAGACGTGGGGAGTGGGGGGGAAGTGGGGCGACGGGATGGCTTAGGGTTCCGGCGTGAGGGGGTTAAGGGAGTGGGGTGGGCCGGCCAGTTGGGCCTTTGCCCAGTTGGGCTGGTGGGTGGCCTGGCCGGCTGGGCCGTCTGGCCCAGTGGGGGGGGTCCTTTTTTTTGTTTGTTTTTTGTTTTTTTGTATTTTCTTTTCTTTATTTATTTTCTTTTCTATTATAATTCATTTTAAGTATTTAGGTCTTTTATAAAGGCATGGATCCCACACCATAAATTCCTAGGCATTTATTTGCACACCCCGAACATTTTTGTTTTAAATTTTGAAAAGTTTTTATCCCCTGGTTGATTTTGAATTTGAATTTGAATCAGTTTCGAACTAGCACGAGACTAGGAACAGTAATCGAGGTGACGTGGCATCATTAGCAGAGGTTCACTGTAGCTTAATTACCCGGGCGTTACAAAACTCCTCCACTACAAGAAATCTCGTCCCGAGATTTTAGGAGATAGAAGGAAACAGTGCGGGGTATTCGTCACGCAGGCGGTCCTCGCGTTCCCAAGTGGCTTCGTCTTCAGAGTGATTCGACCACTGGACTTTGAGGAATTTGATCGCCTTCTGACGTGTGCGGCGTTCAGCTTGGTCAAGAATGCGGACCGGATGCTCTTTATAAGAGAGGTCCTGTTGCAATTCGAGCACTTCATGATCCACCGCTCGGATTGGATCCTTGAAGCAACGGCGGAGTTGTGACACATGGAACACATCGTGAACCTGAGAAAGGTTCGGCGGGAGCTCCAGTTGATATGCCACCTTTCCACGCCTTTCGAGAATAGTGAAGGGACCGATATAGCGAGGAGCTAGCTTGCCTTTGATCCCGAAGCGGTGAGCACCCTTCATTGGTGTAACTCGAAGATAAGCCTTTTCGCCAGGTTGATAGACCATGTCTTGGTGATGACGGTCATACTGACTTTTCTGACGTGACTGAGCAGTCTTGAGATTCTCGCGAATAATGCGAACTTGTTCTTCGGCCTGTTGGATAATATCCGGACCGAAGAGTGGACGTTCCCCAGTTTCTGACCAGTTCAGAGGGGTTCGACACTTTCGTCCATATAGCACTTCGAAGGGGGACATCTTCAGACTAGCTTGATAGCTATTATTATAAGAGAACTCGGCATATGGAAGAGATTCCTCCCATTTCTTGCCGAATGAGATTACACAAGCTCGAAGCATGTCTTCGAGAACTTGGTTGACACGTTCAACTTGCCCTTGTGACTGCGGATGAAACGCAGTACTGAACGACAGATGAGTTCCCATAGCTTCTTGGAAACTCGCCCAAAACCTTGAAGTGAATAAGCTGCCACGGTCTGAGCTGATAACCAGTGGGATACCGTGAAGTGAAACAATTCTGGCCATGTAGAGAGTAGCAAGCTGACTAGCAGTGATTTTCTCTTTGACCGCCAGAAAATGGGCAACTTTGGAAAGCCGGTCAATGACGACAAGAATAGCATCATTACCTTTCTGCGATTTGGGAAATCCAGTGACGAAGTCCATTTCAACATGGTCCCATTTCCATTCAGGAATAGAGATAGGTTGCAGAGTTCCAGCAGGCCTTTGATGCTCTGCTTTGATTCGGCGACAAACATCACACTCAGCAACATAACGAGCAATGTCCTGCTTCATATTAGACCACCAGAATCTTTGACGAATATCCTGGTACATCTTTGTACTACCAGGATGGATGGACAGAGGCGTATCATGAGCTTCTTGCATAACCCTCTTAGTCTTATCCAGGTTTTTCTTCGAACATGGTACCACTAGGCGGCCTTTGAAATACAAGGCGCCATCGTCAGCAACAGTGAAGAATGAGGGCTTTCTTTTTTTGAGGTCGCGCTTAATCTTGAGGACTTCATCGTCACATTTCTGTATCCATTTGATGGTGTCCACAAGATCTGGTTTCGCAACCAGGGTATTGAGAGAACCCTTGGAAACAACATGGAGGTTCTGTTTGGGGAAACCTTCGGGAGGGGGAGCGAGTGATCCCGGGGGAACAATATGGAGGTTCAGCCTTCTAAATTCTTCGGTAAGCGAGGGCTGAACTTTGTGGACCTGGAGGTGGTTGCAGTAAGACTTGCGGCTCAAGGCATCAGCCATTACATTAGCCTTGCCGGGGGTATAGGATATACCCACATCAAAGTCTGCAACAGTCTCCATCCATCTTTGCTGACGTAGGTTCAAATCTGGCTGAGTAAACAGATACTTCAGACTTTGATGGTCGGTGAAGATCTCGCAACGATTACCGAGAAGGTAATGTCGCCACTGCTTCAGTGCATGAATGACAGCAGCAAGCTCGAGGTCGTGAACCGGGTAGTTTTCTTCGTGAGGGCGCAGTTGACGAGAGGCATAAGCAATCACTCTACGCTCTTGCATTAGGACACAGCCTAATCCTTGACGGGAAGCGTCGCAGTAAATGACGAAGTCCTTCTTAGTATCAGGTGGAGCAAGTACGGGGGCAGAAGTCAACTTGTCTTTGAGCGCCTGGAAACTTTCCTGACACTTGTCTGTCCAGTCAAACTTGACACCCTTATGCAACAGATTAGTCAGGGGCCTGGCAATCTTGGAGAAGTTCTCGACGAATCGACGGCAGTAGCTGGCAAGACCGAGGAAACTTCGGACTTGCTTGACGTTCTTCGGAGGAGTCCAATCGAGAATAGCCTGAACTCGTTCAGGGTTGACGGCAATACCATCCTTGGAGATGACATGCCCAAGATAGGTTACTTCGGGGAGCCAGAATTCACACTTGGAATACTTAGCATACAGTTGATGTTCTCGAAGCTTCTCTAGCACAAGACGCAGATGTCCAGCATGTTCTTCCTCGTTCTTGGAAAATACAAGGATATCGTCCAGATAAACCACGACGAACTTGTCGAGGTAATCCATGAATATATAATTCATCAGACGAGAGAAGGTGGCGGGAGCATTCGTTAAGCCGAATGACATGACGGTGTACTCATATGATCCATACCGAGTCACGAAGGCGGTTTTTGGGATGTCCTCCTCACGAACACGGATCTGGTGGTAACCCAATCTTAAGTCAAGTTTGGAGAACACTGATGAACCAGCCAGTTGATTGTAAAGATCATTGATCCGAGGAAGAGGGTATTTATTCTGGATGGTAGCTTGGTTTATAGGACGGTAGTCTTGGACCAATCAGTTTGTCCCATCCTTCTTCCTAACAAAGAGAGAAGGTGCTCCCCAAGGAGAGCAACTTGGGCGAATGAAACCTTTGGTAAGAGATTTGTCGATTTCCTCCTTAAGCTCAATGAGTTCATGCGGCGGCATCTTGTAGGGTCGTTTAGCTATAGGGGTAGTGCCAGGTTTCAAGTCGATGATGAACTCGACAGCTCTAGCAGGGGGAATCCCTGGAAGTTCTTCTGGGAAGACATCTTGGAATTCACGAACGACAGGAATGTTTTCAATGCCCTCGAGTGGTGCAGCGTTCAATGCATTCAAGGCATAAAGTCGTGCCTCGGCGTTCTGAACTAGATGAGCTTGGTAAGCTATTATTTCATCAGAAGGGTGTAGCAGATGGACGACCTTAGTGGCGCAAACTATAGAAGCAGTATGCGCTTTTAACTAATTCATTCCCAGAATGAGATCAATGCTACAGGACTTCAGTACGATGGGAGAGACAAGGAATTCCAGTCCTTCGATTTCTACAGGGACGTCGTTGCAAATCATGGAGGTTCGACATTAGCCCGCAGGGGTGTGTACTAATAGTGAAGCATCCATGTTCTCACATTTAATGTCGTGCAAGCATGCAAAACCTTCTGACATGAATGAATGCGATGCACCTGTATCAAATAAAATGGATGCTGGTACTGAATTTACGAGGAGGGTACCCATCACAGTAGCAGGCTGGTCTTGAGCTTCGCTCAGGTCAACGTGGTTGGCATGAACACGACCATAAGACTTGGCACTGTTGTTGCGAGGCTGGTTGCTTCCACGGCCAATTGCTGGAAGGGCCAGTTGATTCTGTTTCTGGTTGCGTTCCCTAGCACGGTGCCCTGGTTGTCCACACCTGAAGCACAAACCATTCTCGGGAGTAGGAACAGGAGCTTGGGGTGGTGGAGCTGGAAGCCTTGGCTGCCTAGTTGGAGCCGTAGGCGGACGAGGTGCAGCATAGGACTGCCTTGGGGCAGGTGCATTCGGCTGGTACATGCTGTTGGGAATCCATATCTTGCGCTTCTGTAAGGACGGGCCCGAAGATGAGCCCGTGTCACGGCTGCGCTTGTGAGAGCTCTGGTATTCCTGCAGACCAGTTTCGACATTGATGGCTTTGTTCACCAGAGTGGCGAAATCAGCAAAGTCATGCACTAGAAGTGCGAGCTTGATGTCAGCTTGAAGGCCATCCCGGAACTTCTCCTGTCTGCGTGCATCAGTTGCAATGTCCTCTTCAGCATAGCGGGACAAGTCCAGAAACTCCCGCTGATAAGCTTCCACAGTTCTGTTGCCTTGGGTGAGGTTGCGGAACTCACGCTTCTTCCGGTCCATAACTCCCTGAGGAATGAAGCGAGCACGGAAGGCAGCTTGGAAGTCTGGCCAGGTGATGATTGTTCCAGCTGGCAGAGTACGCCTGTGGCTGTCCCACCATTGAGCCGCGGGTCCCTTCAGGAAGAAGGAAGCAAAGGTGACATAGCTGGCAGGGGCTACATCAGCAGACTCCATCTCATAGGTGATGTCACGGAGCCAGTCATCAGCATCCAGAGGCTGAGTTGAGCTGCGGTACACAGTTGGGTTCAGGCGCATGAAATCCTGCAGAGTCACTGGGGTTGGCTGCTGGTTCATATTGGGGCGAGGAAACTGAGCCATCATATTCTCCATGAACTGGCGATTCATCTCAAGCTGTTGGATCATACCAGCCATGTACTCAGGCGGTGGTGGGGCATTGCCACCACGACCACGACCACCTGGTCTAACCATCCTGCTAATATTTAACAGGGGTAGTTCAGCATTGAGGAATTGCAAAAAAAAACAAGAATCATTCATGATGAAACATGCACAATGAACGTAGCACGATAGATACTACATAGTAGTCGGCATATCTTACAAAAGAGATCAGCATAGAGTTCGTTACACAGAGTTTGGTACATAGGCTAAGACATCATAGGCGGCACACAGGCTCGCGGCGAATGCATCTAAGACTAATAAGCAAGTCTACGTCAGTCCCATGCGGTACTGCGGAGGTAGGTGTAGCCCGACAGCTGGTAGTGACGCGAAGGGAAGACCTCCACGCGAGTAGCCTGGGGTCCGCGGATACTCTGGTGCGGAACCCGATGCGCAGGTGGCAGGAGAGGGCCCAATGCAGGAGAGTAGCCTCCCACATCTGGCCAGCCGACGCCCTGGGGCATCACGGTCCGAGCAGGGTAGATCGCAGAACGCGACAGATCACCAGAGCGGACAGAGGGGTGCAACAGCGTTAGAGCACGATACAGGTGCTTACGGGTGGTGTACAACTCGTGGCGAAGAGCTCGGTTAGCTCTATCCAGCCCATCAGCATGCAGAACTAGGTTCTGATGGTAGAATGGCTCTCGGGTGACAGTGGAGTAGGCAGCAGTGTAGTATCCCTCCGCACCAACATCGGATGCGATAGCAATGTGCCTGAAGGGGGAGGTGTCCAACTCCTGATACTCGCCACGGAGACGTGTCAGAGCAGCATAAGCAGCATCGTGGACCGCCATATCGATAGTCACTCCAACACCATGAGCAGTGTGCAGCACGGTAGTGGAGTCATACTCTCGAGAGTAGAGGTGGACGATGGCACGGTACTGCTCCTCGTTGAAGTCCTGATACTCCTCATAGACGGTGTACTCAGGGTGCCAGCGATAACCCAGATAGGTCATCATCTCAGCCAACACAGCAGGTGATCCTGAGGCACCAATGGCCGTCGTGTGGCGCACGACCTGCCTCGTGGGTTCCATCTGAAAACACAGATGTTTTCACAGGAGTCAAATGACAATGTGGATAATGTTCAAATACAATTCTAAAGAATAACTAGGGCTTATCCAACTCTGGGGTGAATGTCGTAACGGGATCCTAGTGTCAGAGTTAGTAAATTCGTTTAACCCGAGTAGAAGAGAGTTCAGAGTCCCAGAGTAAAGGTCGAGGAGTAAAAGATCCTAGTACCACCCGATGGCGACGTGGGCCCGTAAGGCACACAGCCATGTTAGAAAAACAGTTTTCATCGACTAGACTCAACTTCGGCCAAGGAGTTGGAAAGGGGATTCCTACAGGCAGTCGGCTCTGATACCAACTTGTGACGCCCCCGCCTATCCGACCGTACACTAATCATACACACAAACGTGTACGATCAAGATCAGGGACTCACGGGAAGATATCACAACACAACTCTACAAATAAAAATAAGTCATACAAGCATCATATTACAAGCCAGGGGCCTCGAGGGCTCGAATACAAGAGCTCGATCATAGACGAGTCAGCGGAAGCAACAATATCTGAGTACAGACATAAGTTAAACAAGTTTGCCTTAAGAAGGCTAGCACAAACTGGGATACAGATCGGAAGAGGCGCAGACCTCCTGCCTGGGATCCTCCTAACTACTCCTGGTCGTCGTCAGCGGGCACCACGTAGTAGTAGGCACCTCCGGTGTAGTAGGAGTCGTCGTCGACGGTGGCGTCTGGCTCCTGGGCTCCAACATCTGGTTGCGACAACCAGGTAGAAGGGATAGAGGGAAAAGAAGGAGAAAGCAACCGTGAGTACTCATCCAAAGTACTCGCAAGCAGGGAGCTACACTACATGCGTATGCATTGGTATCAACTGGAATAAGGCTATTATATGTGGACTGGACTGCAGAAAGCCGGAATAAGAGGGGGATAGCTAGTCCTTTCGAAGACTACGCTTCTGGCAGCCTCCGTCTTGCAGCATGTAGAAGAGAGCAGACTGAAGACCTCCAAGTAGCATCGCATAGCATAACCCTAACCGATGATCCTCCCCTCGTCGCCCTGTGAGAGAGCGATCACCGGTTGTATCTGGCACTTGGAAGGGTGTGTTTTATTAAGTATCCGGTTCTAGTTGTCATAAGGTCAAGGTACAACTCCAAATCGTCCTGTTACCGAAGATCACGGCTATTCGAATAGATTAACTTCCCTGCAGGGGTGCACCACATACCCCAACACGCTCGATCCCATTTGGCCGGACACACTTTCCTGGGTCATGCCCGGCCTCGGAAGATCAACACGTCGCAGCCCCACCTAGACCAACAGAGAGGTCAGCACGCCGGTCTAAACCTAAGCGCCCAGGGGTCTGGGCCCATCGCCCTTAGCACACCTGCACGTTGCGTGGGCGGCCGGAAGCAGACCTAGCCTAGTGGCGTTCCAGTCCAATCCAGCGCGCGCCGCTCCGTCGCTGACGTCAAGAAGGCTTTGGCTGATACCACGACGCCGGGATACCCATAACTACTCCCGCGTAGATGGTTAGTGCGTATAGACCAAATGGCCAGACTCAGATCAAATACCCAGATCTCGTTAAGCGTGTTAAGTATCCGCGAACGCCGACCAGGGCCAGGCCAACCTCTCTCCTAGGTGGTCGGAACCTGCCCTGTCGCTCCACCTCAAAGATCCACTCGCGGGTGCTCCTACGAGCCGACCCGTCTTTAATCACCACATGTATCATGTACAAAGTATATAGTATATACCCGTGATCAACTCCCGAGTGATCACGGCCCGATAGTATAGCATGGCAGACGGACAAGGATGTAGAGCCACTGATGATAAACTAGCATCCTATACTAAGCAGTAGGATAGCAGGTAATGGTAACAACAGTAGCAGCAAGGACAGGCTATGCATCAGGATAGGAATAACGGAAAGCAGTAACATGCTACACTACTCTAATGCAAGTAGTATAGAGGAGAGTAGGCGATATCTGGTGATCAAGGGGGGGGGCTTGCCTGGTTGCTCTGGCAAGAGAGAGGGGTCGTCAACACCGTAGTCGTACTGGGTAGCAGCGGCGTCGGTCTCGGTGTCTAGCGAGAGAAGAGGGGGAAGAAACAATAAATATTTAAGCAAACAGATGCATAGCGATGTATGACATGACAAGTATCGGTGCTAGGGGTGCCCTATCGCGGTATGAGGTGATACTGGTGAAGGGGGGAAACATCCGGGAAAGTATCCCCGGTGTTTCGCGTTTTCGGACAGATGAAAAAGAGGGGGAAAGTTGCGAGTTCGATAGGTTAGGGAGGTGTGGCGGACGAACGGGTTGCGTATCCGGAATCGTCTCGCCGTTCTGAGCAACTTTCATGTACAAAGTTTTCCGATCCGAGCTACGGTTTATTTTATATTAATTTTAAAAGATTTAAATCAATTTTAGGATTTATTTAATTAATTTAATCAACATTATCCAGAATAGTGTCTGCTGACGTCATCATGACGTCAGCATGACGTCGGCAGTCAACAGGGTGTTGACTGGGTCAATCTGACGTGTGGGTCCCGCATGTCATACACTGTTTACTCTAATTAGGATCTAACTAATCTAATCACAGTTTAATTAACTCACAATACTTAATTAGGTTAACTAAACAAGATTAATTAAGTTAATTAATTCACTAATTAATTAATTAATTAATTAATTAATTTTTTTAATTCCTTTTTTTTTGCTCTCTCTTTTTTTTTAACGTTCTGGGGCCGGGCCCCACATGTCAGTGGCCCAAAGGGCCACAGCGATTCGGGCGCGCGGGTTACGGGCGCAGGCACCCAGCCCGATTGGCAAATGCCCAGATGGGTAGGGGGCGCCGGCCACGGGCACGGCAAGCCCGGCCGCCTGGGACGACAGCGGCAGCGGCGAGGCCACGTCCGGGTGGCGCCGGGGCAGGGAACGAAGGCGCGGCGCGGGCAAATGGCGGGACGGTGAGCGGCGGCGGACGCAACAGCGATCGGGGCGAGGGGAGCATCGCGAGCAAGGGGGCGGACACGCGCAAGCCGCGGACGGCGCGGGCAGACCGATGGGCGAGCACGGCGCACGCGGAGCTTCAGCACGGGGCAGCGGCGAGTGTGCACATGCATAGGGCATGGCCGGGCGTGAGGAGCGGGTCGAGCAGGCGGGTGCGGCCTTGCGTGCGCAGTCGACGCCGGCAGCGCACAGGGGCGGGGCTTGGCGGCGCGGTGGCCGGAACGGGCAACGGGGACGGGGAGAGAGGGGGGGGGTGCTCACGGAAGGTGCAGGGAACGGGGCAGCGGTCTCGAGCTCGAGGAGGAGGACGAGGAAGGGGGCGGCGTTCGGGTCGCCGGCGACGAGTGCGGCGGGGCGACGGGGTCGAGGGCGTGGCGCCGGAATGGCGGCCTCGGCTCGGGACGAGGAGGACGTGAGGAGGCGAGACGACGGCGTAGACGGGGCGCAGGGACGAGGCGGCGGGTTCGGGCGTGCCGGGGTCGGGGGCGACGGGATCAGGGCGTCGGTTGCCCCCGATCCAGATCCACGAGAGAGGGGGGGAACGAGAGGGAGACGTGGGGAGTGGGGGGGAAGTGGGGCGACGGGATGGCTTAGGGTTCCGGCGTGAGGGGGTTAAGGGAGTGGGGTGGGCCGGCCAGTTGGGCCTTTGCCCAGTTGGGCTGGTGGGTGGCCTGGCCGGCTGGGCCGTCTGGCCCAGTGGGGGGGGTCCTTTTTTTTGTTTGTTTTTTGTTTTTTTGTATTTTATTTTCTTTATTTATTTTCTTTTCTATTATAATTCATTTTAAGTATTTAGGTCTTTTATAAAGGCATGGATCCCACACCATAAATTCCTAGGCATTTATTTGCACACCCCGAACATTTTTGTTTTAAATTTTGAAAAGTTTTTATCCCCTGGTTGATTTTGAATTTGAATTTGAATCAGTTTCGAACTAGCACGAGACTAGGAACAGTAATCGAGGTGACGTGGCATCATTAGCAGAGGTTCACTGTAGCTTAATTACCCGGGCGTTACACCTAAGTTGGTCTATGGCCACTGCTAGCCTCGCGGATATCCATAATAATAGTTGTTGGGGTCATACTATGATGAGGAAGGATAGTTGGGATCATACTGATGTGAAGCGGTTATCGCCTGCTGAGCTGCAGCGTGGAGTCGGTCTGCCTCCGCTCTCCTCTCGTACTCTGTTGCCTCCTCTCTGGTAATAACATATCTTCCTTTTGTCTGTGAATCAAAGAAGGTAGGAGCAGGGAGAGTAATACGGAAAACACATCGTTTATCAAAAATTAAGCGATATAAGAGAGGTGATTCAGGCCTCTCGACAAACTGGTGCGAAGCCATAGAGTTATAATCTAAATATGCAGGAGGCAACTCCATATCACCCTCACGAATGTCTATTTCAAGAAAATGAGCTAAGCGGGTTGCATAAATTCCTCCAAAGAAATCTCCATTATGTCTATTGTGATGCAACCTACGAGCTACAACGGCTCCCATATGATAAGATTGGTCTCCTAACACATCACTCCTAAGAATGCTAAGATCAGGGACACACATGTGACATGCTTCATCCTTAGCATTTATGCATGTACCGATGAAGAGAGCAAAATAATGTATAGCAGGAAAGTGAATGCTCCCCATGGTAGCCTGCGTTTTATCTCTAGATTCCCCCACAGTTATACTAGCAAGAAAGTTTCTAAATTCAGATTTAGGGGGATCCCTAACACTACCCCATGATGGAAGTTTGCATGCAAGAGTGAAATCCTCTAGGTCCATGGTATAAGATTTGTCATAAAGATCAAACATGACTAAATGAGAATTAACTGAAGATGAATACTCAAACCTCCTCACAAATGAACTTGTGAGATCATGATACTGGGGGCATTTGTTAGCCTCAAAATCCTCAAGACCGGCATTGCACAAATATGATTTGAATTCTTCTTTAATTCCCGCACGGTCCATAAAATTTTCCGACGGCCATTCGCAAGGCCGTACTGGAGCGTCTCTTGGTAGATCCTCGTCAGCATCGCGCATAGCAATCCTGGGTCCTTGCTTCTTAGAGGAACCACCTTGGAACATCTTCCTAAACATATTGCTTTTCTCTGAAAAATTATGAAATTTTTAGTAACTTCAAAAAAAAATGAACCAAACTCAATAAAACTGATAGCAACTACTCCTACAAGTGCCTAGAGCCTATATCAAGCATTAGAACTACTTGGAACCATATAAATTTGACATGCAAGATCAAGAACATGGTCACCTATGCAGCACAAATTTGCAATGAATAAAGCACTAGAACAAAAACTAATTGGACCAATGGAGGAGCCACATACCAAGGAACAATCTCCCCAAGCAGTTTTGCGAGAGGTGCTTTGAGCAAGGAGATCGAAAATCACAGCAAAAGTGGCTGGAACTCGTGCTTGAGTTGGTTTTTCGGGTTTGTGTGAGATAGAGGAAGAAGATGGGTGCTGGGATAAGTGGAGGAGGGCCACCGTGGGCCCACGAGGCAGGGGGCGCGCCCTATAGGGGGGGCGCCCACCACCCTCGTGGCCAGGTGGCAGCTCCTCCCGCGGTAAGTTTTGCACAGTAAATTCTCAAATATTCCCGAAAAAATCATATTAAATTGGCATGGCATTCTAAGGACTTTTATTTTCGAGATATTTTTATATTGCACGGATAAGTCAGGAAACAGACAGAAAATACTATTTTTACTTTATTTAATATAAATGACAGAAAGTAAAAGTGAGGTACAGAAGTTTGTGCTTCTAGTTTCATCCATCTCATGCTCATAAAAAAGAATCCACTAACAAGGTTGATCAAGTCTTATTAACAAACTCATTCCAATAATCATGAAACCGGAGAAATTTCGAATAACACTAAGTTACCTCAACGAGGATATGCACATCCCCAATAATAAGAATATCATATTTCTTCTTGATAGTAGGAAGAGGAAATTCAAAACCTCCAAATATAATCGATGGAATTTTTCCAATAGAGTTGATACTATGAACTTGAGGTTGTTTCCTCAGAAAGTGTACCGTATGCTCATTACCATTAACATGAAAAGTGACATTGCCTTTGTTGCAATCAATAACAGCCCCTGCAGTATTAAGAAAAGGTCTTCCAAGAATAATAGACATACTATCATCCTCGGGAATATCAAGAATAACAAAGTCCGTTAAAATAGTAACGTTTGCAACCACAACAAGCACATCCTCACAAATACCGACAGGTATAGTAGTTGATTTATCAGCCATTTGCAAAGATATTTCAGTAGGTGTCAGCTTACTCAAGTCAAGTCTACGATATAAAGAGAGAGGCATGACACTAACACCGGCTCCAAGATCACATAAAGCAGTTTTAATATAATTTCTTTTAATGGAGCAAGGTATAGTAGGTACTCCGGGGTCTCCAAGTTTCTTTGGTATTCCACCCTTAAAAGTATAATTACCAAGCATGGTGGAAATCTCGGCTTCCGGTATCTTTCTTTTATTAGTAATGATATCTTTCATATATTTAGCATAAGGATTTGTTTTGAGCACATCAGTTAATCTCATACGCAAAAAGATAGGTCTAATCATTTCAGCAAAGCGCTCAAAATCCTCATCATCCTTTTTCTTGGATGGTTTCGGAGGAAAATGCATGGGTTTCTGAACCCAAGGTTCCCTTTCTTTACCATGTTTCCTAGCAACAAAGTCTCTTTTATCATAACATTGATTCTTTGATTGTGGGTTATCAAGATCAATAGCAGGTTCAATTTCTACATCATTGTCATTACTAGGTTGAACATCATCATGAACATCATCATTAATATTTTTGCTAAGTTCATGTTCATTACCAGATTGTGTTTCAGCATCAGACATAGGTATATCATTTGGATTATCAGGTGGTTCGGCAATAGGCTCACTAGAAGTTTGCACAGTTCTATCATTTTTCTTCTTCTTCTTTTTAGAAGAACTAGGAACATCAATATTATTTCTCTGAGAATCTTACTCGATTCTCTTAGGGTGGCCTTCAGGATACAAAGGTTCCTGAGTCATTCTACCAGTTCTAGTAGCCACTATAACAGCATAATCATTTTTCTTACTATTCATTTCATCAAGCACTTCTTTTTGAGCCTTAAGTACTTGTTCTACTTGAGTGGTAACCATAGAAGCATGTTTGCTAACAAGTTTAAGTTCACCTTTAATATCAGCCATATAATCACCCAAGCGTCTAATCATATAAGCATTTTCTTTTAATTGTCCACCAAAATAAGCATTGAAGTCGTCTTGCTTAAACATAAAGTTATCAAACTCATCCAAGCACTGACTAGCAATTTTAGTAGGAGGCACTTCAGCTTTATCATATCTATAGAGAGAATTTACCTTTACTACCTGTGTCGGGATATCGGGATCAGGAGGTTCTTCAGTAAATAAATAATTGAGATCATAGGTTTCTTCAACAGGCGGTGAATTAAGACCATGTATTTCTTCAATAGGAGGTAAATTCTTAACATCTTCAGCTTTAATACCTTTTTCTTTCATAGATTTCTTTGCCTCTTGCATATCTTCGGGACTGAGAAATAAAACACCTCTCTTCTTCAGAGTTGGTTTAGGAATAGGCTCAGTAATTGGAGCAGGAGCTGGCTCAGGAGGTGCCCAATTATTTTCATTTGTCAACATATTATTCAATAGAATTTTAGCTTCATCGGGTGTACTTTCCCTGAAAAGAGAACCAACACAACTATCCAGGTAATCTCTGGAAGCATTGGTTAGTCCATTATAAAAGATATCAAGTATTTCAGGTTTCTTAAGAGGATGATCAGGCAAAGCATTAAGTAACTTGAGAAGCCTCCCCCAAGCTTATGGGAGACTCTCTTCTTTAATTTGCACAAAGTTGTATATTTCCCTCAAAGCAGCTTGTTTATTATGAGCAGGGAAATATTTAGCAGAGAAGTAATATATCATATCCTGGGGACTACGCACACAACCAGGATCAAGAGAATTAAACCATATCTTAGCATCGCCCTTTAATGAGAACGGAAATATTTTGAGTAAATAGAGGTAACGTGATCTCTCATTATTAGTGAACAGGGCAGCTATATCATTTAACTTAGTAAGATGTGCCACAACAGTTTCAGATTCATAGCCATAAATTGGATCAGATTCAACCAAAGTAATTATTTCAGGATCAACAGAGAATTCATAATCCTTATCAGGAACACATATAGGTGAAGTAGCAAAAGCAGGGTCGGGTTTCATTTTATCTCTAAGTGATTCTTTGTTCCATTTAATTAATAACCTCTTAAGCTCATATCTATCTCTACAAGCTAAAATAGCTAAAGAAGCATCTTCATCAAATAAATAACCCTCAGGAATAACAGGCATATTTTCATCATCACTATCATCATCGTATTCAGATTCAATAATTTCTCTTTCTCTAGCCCTAGCAATTTGTTCATCAAGAAATTCACCAAGGGGCACAGTAGTATCAAACATAGAAGCAGTTTCATCATAAGTATCATGCATAGCAGAAGTGGCATCATCAATAACATGCGACATATCAGAACGAATAGCAGAAGCAGGTGTAGGTGTCGCAAACTTACTCATAACAGAAGGTGAATCAAGTGCAGAGCTAGATGGCAGTTCCTTACCTCCCCTCGTAGTTGAGGGATAGATCTTGGTTTTTCGATCTCTCAAGTTCTTCATAGTGTCCAGCAGATATAAATCCCAAGTGACTCAAAGAATAGAGCTATGCTCCCCGGCAACGGTGCCAGAAAATGGTCTTGATAACCCACAAGTATAGGGGATCGCAACAGCTTTCGAGGGTAGAGTATTCAACCCAAATTTATTGATTCGACACAAGGGGAGCCAAAGAATATTCTCAAGCATTAGCAGCTGAGTTGTCAATTCAACCACACCTGGAAACTTAGTATCTGTAGCAAAGTGTTTAGTAGCAAAGTAATATGATAGTGGTGATAGCGGCAACAAAAGTAAAGACAGCAAAAAGTAATATTTTTGGTATTTTGTAGTGATTGTAACAGTAGCAACGGAAAAGTAAATAAACGTACACCAGTATATGGAAAACTCGTAGGCACCGGATCAGTGATGGATAATTATGCCGGATGCGGTTCATCATGTAACAGTCATAACATAGGGTGACACAGAACTAGCTCCAATTCATCAATGTAATGTAGGCATGTATTCCGTATATAGTCATACGTGCTTATGGAAAAGAACTTGCATGACATCTTTTGTCCTACCCTCCTGTGGCAGCGGGGTCCTATTGGAAACTAAGGGATATTAAGGCCTCCTTTTAATAGAGAACCGGAACAAAGCATTAGCACATAGTGAATACATGAACTCCTCAAACTACGGTCATCACCGGTAAGTATCCCGATTATTGTCACTTCGGGGTTAACGGATCATAACACATAATAGGTGACTATAGACTTGCAAGATAGGATCTAGAACTCTCATATATTCATGAAAACATAATAGGTTCAGATCTGAAATCGTGGCACTCAGGCCCTAGTGACAAGCATTAAGCATAGCAAATTCATAGCAACATCAATCTCAGAACATAGTGGATACTAGGGATCAAACCCTAACAAAACTAACTCGATTACATGATAAATCTCATCCAACCCATCACCGTCCAGCAAGCCTACGATGGAATTACTCACGCACGGCGGTGAGCATCATGAAATTGGTGATGGAGGATGGTTGATGATGACGACGGCGACGAATCCCCCTCTCCGGAGCCCCGAACGGACTCCAGATCAGCCCTCCCGAGAGGTTTTAGGGCTTGGCGGCCGCTCTGTATCGTAAAACGCAATGATTTCTTCTCTTTGATTTTTTTCTCATCGAAACTCAATATATGGAGGTGGAGTTGAAGTCGGAGACGCAACAGGGGGCCCACGAGGTAGGGGGGGCGCCCTAGGGGGCGCACCCCCCACCCTCATGAGAAGGGTGTGGGGCCCCCGGTCTTCATCTTTGGTGAGGATTTTTTATTGTTTTTTCTAAGATGTTCCATGGAGTTTCAGGTCATTCCGAGAATATTTGTTTTCTGCACATAAAACAACACCATGGTAATTCTGCTGAAAACATCGTCAGTCGGGGTTAGTTCCATTCAAATCATACAAGTTAGAGTCCAAAACAAGGGCAAAAGTGTTCGGAAAAGTAGATACGACGAAGACGTATCACTGAGCTTGTGCGCCCCACGTAATTCCGTTTGATCTAATTTTGGTTCTATAAATTCCCATAAATCCCAAAACCAACAGAGAGCCACTTGAAATAATTTTTCCACCGGTGCAAGCTTCTGTTCTGCCGTGATCCCATCTAGAGGCCTTTTCGGGTACTCTGTCAGAGGGGCAATCGATCACGGAGGGCCTATACATCAACCTTGCTGCACCTCCGATGATGTGTGAGTAGTTTACCATAGAACTACGGGTCCATAGTGATTAGCTAGATGATGTCTTCTCTCTCTTTGATCTTCAATGCAATGTTCTCCTCGGAGTCCTATCCATTCTTTTGCGGTGTGTCTGTTGGGATCCGATGAATTATGAGTTTATGATCAGATTATTCATTGAAAGTAATTGAGTTTTTTCTGAACTTTATTATGCATGATTACTATAGCTTTGTATTTCTCTCCGATCTATTCGTCAAATCCCTCGGTAGGGTTCCTAGTGGGGTCGGAAGAACTGGGACAGAGCCCGTACACACAGTTTACCTAGGTTCGAGCCTCCGTAGAGTAATACCCTACATCCTACTTTCTCTTGTTACTTATGGTGATAGGGTTCTTCATGCAAGGGATTACGATGACGATAAAGATTGCTACCGAGAGTTGTTCTTCTCTAGATGAGATTAGATTCGATGTCCTAGGGGCTCCCCAACCTCCCCTTATATAAGCCAGACAGGTTAGGGTTTTTGAAGGAAATATGCCCTAGAGGCAATAATAAAGTTGTTATTTATATTTCCTTATATCATGATAAATGTTTATTATTCATGCTAGAACTGTATTAACCGGAAACTTAATACATGTGTGAATACATAGACAAATAGAGTGTCACTAGTATACCTCTACTTGACTAGCTCGTTAATCAAAGACGGTTAAGTTTCATAGCCATAGACATGAGTTGTCATTTAATGAACGGGATCACATCATTAGAGAATGATGTGATTGACTTGACCCATCCGTTAGCTTAGCACTTTGATCATTTAGTTTATTGCTATTGCTTGCTTCATAACTTATACATGTTCCTATGACTATGAGATTATGCAACTCCCGAATACCAGAGGAACACTTAGTGTGCTATCAAACGTCACAACGTAACTGGGTGATTACAAAGATGCTCTATAGGTGTCTCCGATGGTGTTTGTTGAGTTGGCATAGATCGAGATTAGGATTTGTCACTCCGATTGTCGGAGAGGTATCTCTGGGCCCTCTCGGCAATGCATATCACTATAAGCCTTGCAAGCAATGTGACTAATGAGTTAGTTACGGGATGATGCATTACAGAATGAGTAAAGAGACTTTCTGGTAACGAGATTGAACTAGGTATGATGATATCGACGATCGAATCTCGGGCAAGTAACATACCGGTGACAAAGGGAACAAACGTATGTTGTTATGCGGTTTGACCGATAAAGATCTTCATAGAATATGTAGGAACCAATATGAGCATCCAGGTTCCGCTATCGGTTATTGACCGGAGATAAGTCTTGGTCATGTCTACATAGTTCTCGAACTCGTAGGGTCCGCACGCTTAATGTTCGATGACGATCGGTATTATGAGTTTATGTGTTTTGATGTACCGAAGATAGTTCGGAGTCCCAGATAATATCACGGACATGACGAGGATTCTTGAAATGGTCGAGACATAAAGATTGATATATTGGATGACTATATTCGGACACTGGAATGGTTCCGAGGTGTATCGGGTATTTACCGGAGTACCGGGGGGTTACCGGAACCCCCCAGGAGAGTTAATGGGCCTTGATTGGCCATAGTGGAAGAGAGGAGGAGGCAGCCAGGTGTGGTGCGCGCCCCCTAGGACCAATCCGAATTGGGGTAGGGTTTGGGGGGCGGCCTTGATGTCTACTACACAACCTTCTTCTTGTAGACGTTGTTGGGCCTCCGAGTGCAGAGGTTTGTAGGACAGTAGCAAATTTCCCTCAAGTGGATGACCTAAAGTTTATCAATCCGTAGGAGGCGTAGGATGAAGATGGTCTCTCTCAAGCAACCCTGCAACCAAATAACAAAGAGTCTCTTATGTCCCCAACACACCCAATACAATGGTAAATTGTATAGGTGCACTAGTTCGGCGAAGAGATGATGATACAAGTGGTATATGGATGGTAGATAAAGGTTTTTGTAATCTGAAAATATAAAAACAGCAAGGTAACTAATGATAAAAGTGAGCACAAATGGTATTGCAATGCATTGAAACAAGGCCTAGGGTTCATACTTTTCCTAGTGCAAGTTATCTCAACAATAATAACATAATTGGATCATATAACTATCCCTCAACATGCAACAAAGAGTCACTCCAAAGTCACTAATAATGGAGAACAAACGAAGAGATTATGGTAGGGTACGAAACCACCTCAAAGTTATCCTTTCTGATCGATCTATTCAAGAGTCCGTAGTAAAATAACACAAAGCTATTCTTTTCGTTCAATCTACCATCGAGTTCGTACTAGAATAACACCTCAAGACACAAATCAACCAAAACCCTAATGTCACCTAGATACTCCAATGTCACCTCAAGTATCTGTGGGTATGATTATACAAATATGCATCACACAATCTTAGATTCATCTATTCAAACAAACACAAAGTACTTCAAAGAGTGCCCCAAAGTTTCTACCGGAGAGTCAAGACGAAAACATGTGCCAACCCCTATGCATAGATTCATGGGCGGAACCCGCAAGTTGATCACCAAAACATACATCAAGTGGATCAATAGAATACCCCATTGTCACCAGGGGTATCCCACGCAAGACATACATCAAGTGTTCTCAAATCCTTAAAGACTCAATCCGATAAGATAACTTCAAAGGGAAAACTCAATCCATTACAAGAGAGTAGAGGGGGAGAAACATCATAAGATCCAACTATAATAGCAAAGCTCACGATACATCAAGATCGTACCACCTCAAGAACATGAGAGAGAGAGAGATCAAACACATAGGTACTGGTACATACACTTAGCCCCAAGGGTGGACTACTCCCTCCTCGTCATGAAGAGCGCCGGGATGATGAAGATGGACACCGGTGAGGGGTTCCCCCTCCGGCAGGGTGCCGGAACGGGTCTAGATTGGTTTTCGGTGGCTACGGAGGCTTCTGGTGGCAGAACTCCCAATCTATTGTGCTCCCCGATGGTTTTAGGGTATATTGGTATATATAGGAGGAAGAAGTACGTTAGGGGAGCCACGAGGGGCCCACGAGGGTGGAGGGCGCCCCCTGCCTCGTTCCTTCCTCGTTGCTTCCCTTACGTACACCCCCAAGTCTTCTGGATTGATTCCGTTCCAAAAATAACTCTCCCGAAGGTTTCATTCCGTTTGGACTCCGTTTGATATTCCTTTTCTGCGAAACACTGAAACAAGGGAAAAAACAGAAACTGGCACTGGGCTCTGGGTTAATAGGTTAGTCCCAAAAATAATATAAAAGTGTTTAGTAAAGCCCATAATCATCCAAAACAGATAATATAATAGCATGAATACTTCATAAATTATAGATACATTGGAGACGTATCAGCATCCCCAAGCTTAATTCCTGCTCGTCCTCGAGTAGGTAAATGATAAAAGAAATTATTTATGAAGTGTGAATGCTAGCAGGTGCCTAAATTTGATCAATGATAATTTCAATCACCTTTTCTAACATCATTATATATCATAACAGTAGCTCATCTCATAAAGCTTCTCATGATCAAGTAACAAGCTATTCACATGTTAAAGTATAGATCATAAACTTTCTTGAAAACTA
This sequence comes from Triticum urartu, assembly GCF_056163025.1. Taxonomy (NCBI): domain Eukaryota; kingdom Viridiplantae; phylum Streptophyta; class Magnoliopsida; order Poales; family Poaceae; genus Triticum; species Triticum urartu. Next base: position 147,683,401 of record NC_141874.1, read on the forward strand.
ACAAACCGTGTTATTAGTCATCAAACAATTACAATTCATCTTATTTTCAGGAAGAGTCCATGTTAGAGCTTTGATTTAGCAAACTCCACATACTCAACTATCATTTAGTCTTTCACAATTGCTAACACTCATGCGATATTTATGGGTTCAAAGTTTTAATCAAACACAGAGAAAGATAGGGGCTTATAGATTCACCTCCCAACCTTTTACCTCAAGGGTAATGTCAACAATAATAGTTCATGATGCCCTACATCCAATTGGATATATATATATCAGAATCTTTCCAACACGAGGTGCTTGCCAAAGGATAAAATGAAAAAAAAAAGGAAAGGTGAAGATCACCATGACTCTTGCATAAGGTAAAAGACAATAATAAAAGATAGGCCCTTCGCAGAGGTTGCCATGCGCTTTTATAGTTGGATGCACAAAATCTTAATGCGAGAGAACATCACTTTATATTGCCACTTGTGATAGGGACCTTTATTATGCAGTCCGTTGCTTTTATTGCTTCCATATCACAAGATCGTATAAAGCTTATTTTCTCCACACTAAAAGATCATACATATTTAGAGAGCAATTTTTATTGCATGCACCGATGACAACTTACTTGAAGGATCTTACTCAATCCATAGGTAGGTATGGTGGACTCTCATGGCAATACTGGTTTAAGGGGTGTTTGGAAGCACAATTAGTATTTCTACTTGGAGCAAAGAATTTGGCTAGCATGAGGGGGAAAGGCAAGAACAACGTGTTGGGCGATCCATGACAATATACTTTATTTAGAATATAAGAAAACATAACCCATTACATTGTCTTCCTTGTCCAGCATCAACCTTTTAGCATGTCATATTTTAATGAGTGGTCACAATTACAAAAGATGTCCAAGATAGTATATTTATATGTGAAATCTCTCTTCCTTCAATATTCTTCCATGAATTGTTCAAGTGACCAATACAATGTTTGCTAACCTTCAATAAATTTACCACCTCTACTTATTATATGTAAAGTCATTACTCCCCATGGGATAAGCATATGAAACATATATAATTTCAGATTTATGTCATTCAAATCATTCAACCATTTACTCATAGGATATAAGTGAGGCACACGAGTAAATGGCAAACTACTCCAAAAAGATATAAGTGAAGATCAATGAGTAGTTAAATAATTATGTAGCTATGTGAAGACTCTCTCTCATTTAAGAATTTCAGATCTTGATATTTTATTCAAACAGAAATCAAAACAAAGTAAAATGACATTCTAATAATGGCAAACATCATGTGAAGAAGCAAAAACTTAGGATCAATCGAAACTAACCGATAGTTGTTGAAGAAGAAAGGTGGGATGCCAACCGGGGCATCCCCAAGCTTAGACGCTTGAGACTTCTTGAAATATTATCTTGGGATGCCTTGGGCATCCCCGAGCTTGAGCTTTTGTGTCTCCTTAATTCCTCTCATATCACGGTCTCCCTAAATCCCAAAAGCTTCATCCACACAAAACTCAACAAGGACTCGTGAGATAAGTTAGAATAAACCAATGCACAAACCTTATCATACTCTACTATAGAAAATAACTAAAATTATTGTTCAACATTTCATACTAAATGCCTCTGCATATTTAATAGTCCTATCCTCAAATAGAATCATTAAAGAAGCAAACATATGCAAACAATGCAAACATAACAGCAATCTGCCTAAACAGGACAGTCTATAAAGAGTGCAGCAAGATCCATACTTCCCTACCTCCAAAAATTATGAAAGAAAACTCCCACTGTAGTAAATTTATAAGAGCTTATTATGCAAAAGGTTTCAACATTTTATCACATTCTGACTTTTCTAGGGAATTTTTGCAACAGCGGTAAACTTTCTGTTTTCAAACAGCAACATGTGGACTTGTAAAATAGGCATAGTAAAGGCTATCAAAGCCACTTTTATTGAAATAAAAGATGCAAAACATTTTTCTAAATAACAGCAAGAAAATCCTAACAAAATAAATTGACGCTCCAAGCAAAACACATATCATGTGGTGAATAAAAATATAGCTCCAAGTAAAGTTACCGATGAACGAAGACGAAAGAGGGGATGCCTTCCGGGGCATACCCAAGCTTAGGCTCTTGGTTGTCCTTGAATATTGCCTTGGGGTGCCTTGGTAATCCCCAATCTTAGGCTCTTGCCACTCCTTATTCCATAATCCATCAAATCTTTACCCAAAACTTGAAAACTTCACAACACAAAGCTTAACAGAAAACTCGTAAGCTCCGTTAGCGAAAGAAAACAAAACACCACTACAAGGTACTGTAATGAACTCATTCTTTATCTATATTGGTGTTAAACCTACTGTATTTCAACTTCTCTATGGTTTATAAACTATTTTACTGGCCATAGATTCATCAAAATAAGCAAACAACACACGAAAAACAGAATCTGTCAAAAACAGAACAGTCTGTAGTATTCTGTAGCCAACGCAAGTTCTGGAACCCCAAAAATTCTAAAATAAATTTATGGACGTGAGTAATTTATCTATTAATAATATTCAAAAAGAATTAACTAAATAGCACTTTCCAAATAAAAATGGCAGCAGTTCTCGTGAGCGCTAAAGTTTCTGTTTTTTACAGCAAGATTAAAAAGACTTTCCCCAAGTCTTCCCAACGGTTCTACTTGGCACAAACACTAATTAAACACAAAAAAACACAACTAAAACAGAGGCTATATAAATTATTTATTACTAAATAGGAGCAAAAATAAAGGAACAAAAATAAAATTGGGTTGACTCCCAACAAGCGCTATCATTTGACGCCCCTAGCTAGGCATGATGATTTCAATGATGCTCACATAAAGGATAAGAATTGAAACATAAAGAGAGAATCATGAATAATATGAATAGCACATTTAAGTATAACCCACTTCCTATGCATAGGGATTTTTTGAGCAAACAACTTTTGGGAACAAGAATCAACTTGCATAGGAAAGCAAAACAAGCATAACTTCAAGATTTTAAGCATGTAGAGAGGAAACTTGCTATTATTGCAATTCTTACAAGCATATGTTCCTCCCTCATAATAATTTTCAGTAGCATCATGAATGAATTCAACAATATAACTATCACATAAAGCATTCTTTTCATGATCTACAAGCATAGAAATTTTATTACTCTCCACATAAGCAAAATTCTTCTCATGAATAATAGTGGGAGCAAACTCAACAAAATAATTATCATGTGAGGCATAATCCAATTGAAAACTAAAATCATGATGAAAAGTTTCATGCATATCATTATTCTTTATAGCATACAAGTCATCACAATAATCATCATGGATAGCAACTTTGTTCTCATAATCAATTGGAACCTCTTCCGGAATAGTGGATTCATCACAAAATAAAGTCATGACCTCTCCAAATCCACTTTCATCAATTTAATTATCATAAATAGGAGGCATGCTTTCATCATAATAAATTTTCTCATCAAAACTTGGGGGACTAAAAATATCATCAAACATAGCTTCCCCAAGCTTGTGGCTTAGCATATCATTAGCATCATGGATATTCAAAGAATTAATACTAACAACATTGCAATCATGCTCATCATACAAGGATTTAGTTCCAAACATTTTAATGCATTCTTCTTCTAACAATTTGGCACAATTTTCCTTTCCATCATACTCACGAAAGATATTAAAAAGATGAAGCGTACGAGGCAAACTAAATTCCATATTTTTTTGTAGTTTTCTTTTATAAACTAAAGTAGCGCTAAAACAAGAAACAAAAAGATTCGATTTCAAGATCTAAAGATATACCTTCAAGCGCTAACCTCCCCGGCAACGGCGCCAGAAAAGAGCTTGATGTCTATTACACAACCTTCTTCTTGTAGACGTTGTTGGGCCTCCAAGTGCAGAGGTTTGTAGGACAGTAGCAAATTTCCCTCAAGTGGATGACCTAAGGTTTATCAATCCGTAGGAGGCATAGGATGAAGATGGTCTCTCTCAAGCAACCCTGCAACCAAATAACAAAGAGTCTCTTGTATCCCCAACACACCCAATACAATGGTAAATTGTATAGGTGCACTAGTTCGGCGAAGAGATGGTGATACAAGTGGTATATGGATGGTAGATAAAGGTTTTTGTAATATGAAAATATAAAAACAGCAAGGTAACTAATGATAAAAGTGAGCACAAACGGTATTGCAATGTGTTGAAACAAGGCCTAGCACTACAAAAAAATACACTTTCGTGATGATACGTGTTTGTCACAGTAGGTCGCTTTTTTGTCATGCATGTACATCCATGACAAATTTATGACAGAATCAAGATAGTCATACATGTGCTGTCGCAGAAGTGTTCCATGACATTACCAAAATTATCATCACGGAAGTGTCCACTTCCATGACGATAAATCACGCGTCACAGAAGTGCTTTCGTCAAGGGTGACCGACACGTGGCATCCACCGTAACGGAACGCCGTTAAGCTATCGGGTCGGGTTTTGGATCCGATAACCCGTTAACAGCCCCGACCAATGGGGATTTTCCACGTGTAAAATCATCATTGGCTAGAGGAAACACGTGTCGGCTCATCGTCGGGACAGATGTCATCCACTCACTGGACAGAAGGCACCTATGATACGTTGACACATGGCACGGCCCAACAAGTTTAAATGGGCCGGCCCAACTAAAGGCCCACAAGATTTTGCGGACCATAATGGGCCGGCCCAGCTAAAGGCCCACGAGATTTTGCGGACCATGATGGGCTGGCCCAGCTAAAGGCCCACAAGATTTTGCGGGCCATAATGGGCCGGCCCAGGTAAAGGCCCACAAGATTTTCGTGTGCCATAATAGGCCGGCCCAGGTAAAGGCCCACAGTGACTCTAGCCCATAATGAACAATAATTTTCTTTATACTCGTTAACGGCCCGTGATTTACATGGGCCGTTTCCAGCCCGTGTTAGCTTTCGGCCTATTGACGGCCCATATGTTCTTGGGCTCCTTTTCGGCCCTCGATTACTTCTGGCCCGTTACTGGCCTGTTCCCCGAATGGGCCAAATTCTGCCCATGGAAAGAGTCGGCCCGTTACTGGCCTGTTCCATTAATGGGACAAAATCGGCCCATGGCAAGAGTCGACCCGTTACTGGCCTGTTACCCTAATGGGCCAAATTCGGCCCATGGCAAGAGTCGGCCCGTTTCTGGCCTGTTAACCCGTTGCGCCATTTCCAGCCCGTCCTATATTCTGGCCCATTAACGACCCGTTATGCCTGTGATAGAATTAAGCCTTTGCTGTCCTACGGCCTGTTACCGTGCTGGGTCGATACCAATTACGCCCGATTATGGCCCATGTAGACCCATTTATCCGACGGCCCGAGGCGCACCGATTACAGGTCCATTTATCGACGGCCCGTAGGAGACCCATGGATCCTATGGCCCGTATATGGCCCACGGTAGTTGCGGCCACTAGCAAACCAGAGAAAAAGAAGACTAGGAAATAAATAAGGCCGAAACTAATGCTAGGCTATTAAGGCGATTGCACAAATTACATCCACTCGGCATCAAAGTTCGCCACCAGTGCAAATATAGGGAACACCCTACACTATACAAAAATGGCTTGCTGTTTTCTTCAGGCGGTGGCTGCACGTTAAGAATAAATTTTGTATCGCACCAAAACAAATTACAACTATATAACAAAAGGAAGGTTGGCATAAAACTTAACAGTCTAGCAGATAAATGCACCACCAGAAGTTCAGAAGCTCGGTTCATTTGACCTGACTGTTACGTTTTCATGCTGTATTGTCCGATGGAGCACCATAACCCTCGCCTTCATTTCCCCTAGGCTCCCGAACAACATAGCAAATGTCTGATAGTCTAGTTTCAAAACCATGCATATCTTGACGACATTGAGCAATGTTTCTCCTTGTTTCACAAAGGGTCTCTGTTAGGGAATGGACTTGTGTCTGGAGCGCAGATACAACATTGCTTTGAGCTTGCATATCTTGATCATGAGGCAGTTTGGAAAATATTGCCTTAACAACCAACCCAGTATTACGCAGGAACGTGCTTTTGGCACTGTTAGAGGACAGGTACTGACCCACTGTAGCAAGAGCTGACATTGCGGTTATAGTTGCCTCGCCACCTTCAGAAGGTGGCGGTTCCACCATTTTTTCCATAGCTCGCTAAAAAGTTGAGGTTTTACATTAGTAGTACCAGAATAGAAGATATTAAGGAGGAAGCAAAACCAAACAAAATAGCTTTGGTCTATATACAGAACTTATTCTGGTGAACCCATGTAAAATATTAGTTGTATTTTATTGCAAAGTACATAATAAAACCAGGTTCCAAACATATGACCATGTACCATCGCTAATGTATTGTCTATTTCTTCACATTGTATTGAGGGCTAAGGATAAAGAGACGAAGTTTATAATACGGTAAGCATAGTATGACGTCATTCATATCACAAAACAACTGAGAACAGACAAACAAGCAATTGTAACATTGTGTGGGCAAGTCCAGCATGGAACTAGATTACGGGTCAAGATCAAAGGAACATCACTCCTCTCTTTTAAACCTTGTAAGGTGCAATGATACGCTAAGACAATTGTGTATAAAATTGAAAAGAGTAATAGACATTGGCTGCAAACCATGCAGTTCAAGGCACAAGTCAGAGTAAGTAGTAGTTAAAAGGCATGAGGATGAAGGACTTACAACAACGGCTTTGACTGGTTTAGTCATGCCCTTCTTCTTGCTGGTGTGACAGTCCTTAAAGATTTCCACAGCATTTGGTTCAGGTACTTTTTGGTCCTTGCGGGCTTTCCTCTGCATTTGGAACAAGTCAATATAGATCTGATAATATGGTACAGCGAAAAGAGTGAAACAGCAACTAATTACAAGAGCCTCGTAGTGTGTAATATAGCTACGAGATCCTGTCGTCTGTTGGAATTTCACTTTCATACGGTTGGCCTTGTTCTTTGAACAGTTCACGTACAAGAAGATAGATTTGTGTGGCACATGCGTAAATAGGACTTCAACATGTGATCTGATGACATATATATAATGTACCTGATACTTCGGATCGGACCAATGTTTAACGAGGCCTCTCCAGTCTTCATCAGATATTTTTTCCACTGGAGATGTTTGGGCAAGTTCACTGTTAGCCTTGCCTTCAAAGTGAGTTTTCCTCAAGTTATACCGATATTGTTGCAGAGCAGACTTGAAAACATGGGTGCAAGCTTGTCTGGTTGCATCATCTTGGCTATCCAACCTTAACCTCATTTGTTGAAAATTATGGGAGTCTCATTATCAGCAACCTAGAAAGTATTGGACAGAGCAAGACGAAATTACTAGTTTCCATACATAACCATACTTACAGATAAATGGTCGAGGAAATGTTGGACTGGGTTTCGTCTTTGTCATTCCTGTACTGAATCCATGTTGGGGGGATATGTACATGACACCTAACAGCAACCGCTGCCTCTGATACTAACTTGGCTGACTCTGTAGCATCACGTGGCCTTTTTAAACTTGCCTCAAAATGGATCTCTATTCTTCCTCCTCTAGATTTAGTTAACCTATCAAGCATTATCCCTGATGTTTGTTTCCTCTTGCGCCTAGGTGCTAGTCCAACAACAAACATAGGAAGTGTTAGTGTACATCAAACTGTGAGACTACATATAAAGAAGCATGCTACTGTAACTTGACTCCAGCAACTACCTTCTTGCTGTTGAACCTCACAAGGTTCATCTGATATTGCCAACTCGTCTTGTGTCAAGAGTGCTTGGGAAGTAGTGTCAGGTGGCAAGGGAGCTTGGGAACGTGCTGCTAGCTCAGTTGACGCACGAGTATGTTGTGCAGCTGGTAGTACTGTGGTAGGTGTTGCAAGAACTAGGGTTGTCTCTGCTTGTTTGGTGGCAGCTATTTGTTTCTGTTTGTCTTTTTTTGCAACTCGTGTAGCGTGGGATGCCGTGTTTGTAGAATTTTCTGCTGTACTTTGACCTTCTATTGCACCATCAGTACCAGCAGAATCTGCAGGATTCATCCGCTTCTCATTCCCTGCCATTCTGTGTTTCTTCCTCTTTCTCTGTGCCATGTTAAGTCAAGCCGACAAGAAAAACGAATAACAGTTTAGTTCTTTAGAACAAATTGATGCATGATGCAGACGAACTGAACTTTGATGTTAGACAACCACATGATAGGAGGATATAATATGTATCAAAAACAGGACGGAAGAGATAACCAGAACTATGATGTGTAAACTAAGAAGAAGACATTTCACCAAATTAGAAGCAATGCAATGGAAGGTAGACACCATATGAAAGATGCTACAAATATCGCTCTGCCAAGTTAACAGTGTCTCATCATAAATGGCGTTTAAACAAATGTGAAGCAGTACAAGAAATAAATCATATGCAAGATGCAAACAACATCACACTACCATGTAAGAGGTCTCTCATCATTAGTGCCATTGCATATTCATAGCTTATGATGTGTAAACTAAGGAGAAGGCATTTCAACAAATTAGAAGCAATGAAAGCTAGACACCATATGAAAGATGCAACGAATATCACTCCACCAAGTTAAAATTGTCTCATCATAAGTGCCATTTCAACAAATTAGTAATACAAGCTAGAAAAGAATGTGAGATGTAACCTATATCACACTCCGAAGTCAAACGTGTCTTATGATAAGTGATTGTTGCAGGTTACACAACAGTAGTAATTTGATGTAAGAACATGGTGTGATAGACAGATATTGGATGTTCTAGAAACAGGAACACATGTCTTATTCAAGTATAATGTGTAAAGTAAGCAGATGGAATTGAACAAAATTAGAAGCAATACAAGCTAGACATCACACATAACATGCAACCACATATAACAGTGCCAAGTTAGAGGGAGCACCGGTGATGCTGCACTAGGGGAGACGTGCTCATCATAAACACAACTTTGTTGAGTGTCTATGCATGTGTTGTCTTGGAAATCATCTTGGGGTGTGGAGGAGTAGAAACTGTAGAGGCCCTCCGTTTGGAAGGAGCACCTTTATCCGCTGCCTTGCTAACTTCCTTCTGCTTTATTGATTTTGAATTGTCAAGTAAAACTGACAAGAAAAAGCAATAAAATTCTCTCTTCAGAACTCATTCATGCATGATACTGACAATCACTACTTTGATGTAAGGCAAACACATGATACCAGGATGGAATATGTACGAAAAACAGGACGGCATGGCATGTTCACAACTGTTTGTGTAAACTAAGCAGAAACCATTCCAGCAAATAAGAAGCAATGCAAGCTAGACACCACATGAAAGATGCAACCAATATGACTCTGCCAAGTTAAAAGCGTCCCATCATAAATGGAATTTCAACAAATTAGAAGCAGCGCATGCTATAAATCATATGAAAGATGCAACTAATATCGCACTGCATATACTAAAGGTGTCTCGTCATGTTGATTGATGCGGGATACAAAAAAACAATAGTTCTATGTAAGGACATGCTTAATAGACAGATGTACTATGTACTAAATACAGGAAGGCATGTCACATTAACAGGTATAATGTATAAGCTAAGCAGACTAGCACATGCAGTTTAACCAGATTGGAAGAATTACAATCTAGACACCATATGCAACATGCAACCACATATCACGTTGCCAAGTTAGAGCAAGCACCTGCGATGCTAGTGTAGGGGAAATGTTGTAATCAACTACAGAGCTACGTTCACTATCTTCATCTAGCATTTCTGTTTCTTGAGAATCATGTCGGGAGGCTGACGTTGCATTCTTTAAATGAGGAGTAGTCCCCTTGCCTGCCTGCCTCGTCATAAGTGATTGATGAGGGATACATAAGAACATTAGTTTGATGTAAGAACATGGTTAATACACAGAAGTACTAGTATGTACAAAAAACAGAAAGGCATGCCATATTCAAAGGTATAATGTGTAAGCTAAGCAGATGCAATTTAACCAAATTGGAAGCAATACAAGCTAGACATCCGGCTGGAGTGGTGAGCATGATCATCTAGGATCTGAGAGCCTGGTGGGAGGCGGGCTGCTTCGCCACCATCGCAGCTTTTTAGTTGGCTTCTAGGTAATGCCTATCTTTGCTGGGCTTGTCACTGGCTCGGCCAGTGCCCTGACTAGCTATTTGTCTTCTGGTGCTCACGGTATGGTGGTTCATGTAAAAAAATATCTTTCCTTATCTTATCGACTTTGGCCTTTCGAATACAAGCTAGACACCATATGGAACATGCAATCACATATGACACCGTGAAGTTAAAGCAAGCACCTGGGATGGTGATTCATTGCGAGCGAGGTCATCAACTCTAGAGCTACGTTTACCGTCTCCATCTGCTGACACTGCACCCATTATAGCGCTGAAACGTGTCTTGCCTACCCGCACACCAAACTGGAGCGACTTCTCTCTTTTCTTTTTGGCTTCTCTCATGCAGTAGAGTCTGAAATACCCTTGCATAAAAACACAACAGTGAGAGTAAGGGTGAAGTGTGTGTAGAACTAGTGCACTGTAAAAGTAGCAGATAGCAGGTGGCTGAAAAATAAATGACAGGAGACATATGATAGCTCTACAACATTGCATGGCAAACAAAATTAGATTCTACTCTGTATGATTTTGTAATATATGAGCACAGGAAATGCAGGTACTCCTCCAACACACCACCACATGTGGTCATATCTAAGATAACAGTCGACTGAAAATAAATAGGTCAGTCGATTTTTTTAATGAACCGTCTGATCTATAAGGAACGGGCAGATGGCCTTCGTCTACCTCCCGCCAGTCACTGTTGACGATCTTTCTCGAACCGCCAGGGACCACCGGCCCAGACCCCTACCTCCACCGCCCCGCCCTCCCATCGACCTCACACCACCGCCGTGCTTGGCAGCGCCCCCAGACCATCCCTTTAATCCCGGCCGACCTCCAGATCAGGCGCTAGTAGCTCTAGGCCGCACACGCCCCTAAGATAAACACCAAGGCGCTGCTTCCCCGGCATAATAGGCGTACTAGCGCCTGTTACGCGGGGGAATGCTTCCATTAGTTGGGAATCAAGTGGCCAAAAATTGAAATTCAGGGGGGCGACGGACCTCTAGCTAAGGTGAAATAGTATATGAGGAGAAACCTTGTGCATCATGAGTTACTAGGAACATCTAGTATCAAGAAGAAGCGGTCAACTAGTGTCTTCTGTGGGATGAATATCGTGCAAGCAGAGATGTAAGATTTGCACGAATAAGGGAAGAGGAGTACCTTTTTCGGTTGCCGGTGTGGTCACCTCCACAAGTCGCGCCGATTTTCTTCTTTTTACCGGGGAAACCGATGTTCTGGAGGGTGCAGGATTGGACGAACCCATGGCCAAATTGTTGACTGTGTTGACTGTGTTGCCGTGGCCGTATGTCGGCGGAGGGGAAGCAGATCCGAGGCGGTGAAGGACGGCGTAGCAGGAACAGCTCCGGTGCGGTGGAGGGTGGCGAAGTTGGAGCGGCAGCGGTGAGGCGCAGGACGGCGTGGTTGAACTGGCTCGGGTACAGACGGCTTGGCCTCGGCTTCAACTACTAGCCGTGGAGGGCGTTGCGGTTGAGGTTGCGGTGGACGACGACGTCGGGGTATCGGCTCCGGCGTGATGGAGGAGGGCGGCGGTTGATGGGTGGGATGGGGTGGCGGGCGGAGGACGCCGGGATTTCGCGGCTGGTGGAGAGGTACTTTTGGCGCCCACGGAGTACGAATGGGGAATCGGACGGGTGGGGGGGACAATGTTTCGGTCTGGGACGCACTTGTTTTTTGCTTTTTTGAACAGAAATGGGACACGCTTGTTTGAAATTTGGGGAAAGTACAAACTTTGCCCCCCTCTTAAATTTCGGACCTACTGCGGGTCGGGGGTAGGATGGTAATCCCAGGTGTCCCAAATAGTGGGCGGGAGCGATTTTGGCCGCGCACATGTGTGCTTAGGCGGCCATTGTGTATGAATGTTTTTTGGATGCGGTTGCATGGCGTCTAGATGAAGCTACAAACCTACCCCGGTTTAGACCTTTGGACGTCGGGCCAGTAGGTTTCACGGGTCGGAGTTATTAGAAAAGAAATTTCCTTGTACCACCAAACATTGGTCTCACGCAGTTTCGGGTGAGTAGAGGCTCTTTTGGCGCTTCGTTCGAAATTTTGAAACACAAGCATTCATGTTTAGAGTACTCTTGAACTATGAGGATTGACCTAAATATACAATGTTATATTTGACCTTGTATGTTTGAAAACCTCATTAAATTATCTGCTTCTTTTTGAAATTTTGACACTTGAAAATCCTATAACTACGATTATTTTGGAATGGAGGAGCTAAATTTGAATCTATTTTGTACACGAGTACATATGCTATTATGTACAAAATCAGAGCAAAGATTGGTGCCCCCATAATTTAGGTATGGTTTACAAATGCCATGATAACAAATTCAAATAATTGAATGGACTTCATGTTGAATTCGATTTTTTTTAAACCACCTTAAGTTGAATTCAAATGTATGCTAGTTCATAGGTAGTATCTATTTATAATGTCCATTGTGTAACTTTCGTATGTATAATGTGCTTTACACACACAACATGAACTATACTCACGTTTATATTCGATTGCTAAAGCGATGCATTGTCTGGAGTTCAAAATACTAACTATGTGGATCAATTGTGTCGAATAATAACATAGACATGCTCAAATTCGATAGAATCTAGATGTCGGATGGATCAGTGACCGCTCCTTACGCGAATTGCAAATATCATGATCCCATCCTAATATTTGGATACAATTAATATCTTTAATCAATGTGTAGAGCAGTCTTATGTGTAGTTTCACTCTCCATCGGTGGTCTCTCACACATGCTCACACACTCTCTCCCGAGGTGTCTTTCTCGCACACATGCTCTAGATATAACCCTCCCTCCCTCTCGTAACCATTTACAACTGTTTTCACTAACCTTTATCACAAGCACTCTTCCTCTCACAAACATACACACGCACAATCCTCATCGACCCTTTCTATATACATGGACCTGCCTACGTGTCTCATGTACGCACATTATCTTTATGCCTATCTCTCACGCATTGTCTCACACCTCTCTTCCTAATCGACGAGTATGATTCTAGCAGAGCATTCTATAGGATGCCCCTTAAAGTTAGGTTGGATGAATAGTAATATCAGATATAAAGGGGTTACCTTAGTCCGAGAACCTAGGGTTACAAATCCTAGCCGGCTTTGTCAGTGGACACAGAGTCCTTCACAATTCTGCTATCTTTGTCTTGTACGACTAGTCATCCATGGGTCTTCCTAAATGCATCACGGGCCGACCAATGTGGCACAGGACGGAACAGAACGAAGGGCCTCACCTCGACCCACCGGACCTCACGCGGTGACACACCCTCTGCCCCCACGTCTCATTATCTTCTCACACCCACACATACCAACACAAACACCACACACACAGAAAATTTCTCCTGGTGCCTCTATTCCCTCCCCCCTTGCATATACACACTCAAGGGAATGGAATCTCTTGTCGTGACGTCATATTCGTCTCTCTCTCTAGACCACTCTCATTTCTCATGCTATCTCTCCCACGCCCCCCCCCCCCGTCGGCCCCTCTATCCATGCCTCTCTCGAATACGTAATACACACACATACCTCTCAAGGCCCCGCCAAATGCATCAACTACACATTCACACATGTTACATCACGTACCCCATTGATCTAAAAAGCCCTCTCATCACGTTTATTTCGCATAAAACATTCCTTTTGAATAAAGTGTGGCCAAAAAATTATTTTAGAGTTTCTACATATATACAACATTACAAAGTTATATGGAGGAGTACGAACGCTAATTTGCGTTGCATGGTGCCCACAATGATATTTATTCCGCACTGTGAATTTGTATATTTTTATACTATATACAAAGTTAGTCATAGTAAAGAGAAACAAAGAGCATCTCTCTCTCCATCGCATACCCTCCTGTACGCCCCTTTCACGTATGCACACAAAACTATCTCCAGGTCGTCTAAAAGTAAGCCCCCAGAAAATTCACGCATGTTTCATCTTTCTCTCGCGATATATGCAATGACGATCATTGTATTTGAAGCGAAAGCACGATACATACATTGGACTTCAGAATCCACTCATTACGGTCACCATTTACGTTTAGTGATTATTATGCAGTCACGGGCTCACCGTACAACTCTGTATTTGCTCATGACATGACTAGTTGACCAGTTAAATGCTCCACGTGGCACCTCTAGTGTTGCATCACATTATCTCACTACCATCGTGCCCACCTGTCGACTTGTATCTACTCTACATCTACACTCTTATAAAATACATAAAATACACTCTTATAAAAAAACAGAGTTGGTGATGATGTTGTGCCTGCCATCCTGCAATATAGGCCGTCCGATTTATATCTGACGGATAGGAAAGAAACTATGGCAATTTTGCAAAAAGGTACCCACACACCTCTCCACATTTGCAAATAAGGCCTTCCCTCGTTCATCCTTTTCTCTCACAAGATAAACAAGTCATACAAATGCATCTTGACGTTACATGCAATGCACGGGCATCTTGCTAGTAAGAATGAAAACAAACGACAAAAAAAATATTTGGACAGTGGTTCGAAGTCATGACCGCGGGCACAGCGGACAAGGTGGCCTTGTATTGGTATGCTGAGCCGTCTGTTTTAACACACAGGAGCTGATGTGGTGATTATACACACATGCACGCATGCACATGAACTGCATCCACGCAACACTCACACAAACACATGCACCCACGCACGCACGCAACACTCACACGTACACACACAGCCATGCACGCACGCAGGCAACACTCACACGCACACACGCACACATGCATGCACACACCAGTACACCATACGACCTTTTGCCTATGCGAACTAATAGGTGGGACCCACAACGAACATGGTCAATTTAACTAGTCGACATGGCACCACGCAGACTATTTGGCCGGTCAACAGAGTGCAATCCGATGCTGAGCTGTGAGCAAGTGACCGTATACTCACCGCAAAATATATATAGTGACCGTAATCAGCTTATTCTGAAGTTCGGTGACCGTATTACGCTTTTATCTCTGTAGGCCCTCCAAAACTACATCTCTACACGTTCTCGCATGTTACATCTAACAACTATACAATACAGCACTACTACTACACTCTAACACAATAAATCATATGTGTTTTTAGTTTTACTAGATATCATATTGTTACTTATAATTATTCAGTTTGCATACATTAAAATTGCCTTTGAAATGTATGGCCAGTATCATCTACCGTGCGGGAAAAATCCCGCCCTTTCCTGTTTAATCGGGTTTGTATCGATGGATCGTGCGAAACAGCAAAACTATAGTACTATATAGTACAAGCGACAGTTCACTGGGCCATCGTGTCGTCTACTCCTCTGTCGTAAGAGTGGAGCGCTCGCTTTCATAAATCTTCTAGTCCCTTTCGCCGACATGTGGGACATCAAGCTACCGGGTCCACATGCCATACCGGAATACAGTGTAGAGCAGCCGGGGTGAAGCACCCCAGTCATGGCGCCGGCGTAGTAATGAGCAATGAGGCGTCAAATCACAAAGCTGCACCTTTCCCGCAGTTAAGTTGGAGGGACGAAGCAACCATCATTTCACTCGTTGCTGAATCCGCTTCTCCCTCATCTTCTTCAACTTAACCACGTGTTGCTTCTGCCATTGTTCTACCTCATGTGGGACGCGGATCGGCTTGGTAAAGCACTGACACGTGGGACCGCATGTTAGCAAACCGCCAGGACAACGTCCTCCGAAAATAAGAAACCTCCCCCGCCATCCGCGCGGCAAAATCACCTCCTTTTTACTAATCTCGATTCTATAATTTTTTAGATCAATATAATTGAGATTTGTATAGATAGCACACAGGAGCAAAACCAAGTGGTACGGTTAAGGGCATCCACAATGTGTAGCCAAATGTGAAAATAGCTTTTGGCATCGTGGGAACCATTGTGGACGGTGTTGCCAAAGCCAAAAAGATGGAACCGAAGCTCCCTGATTGATTGATTGATTGAAGGAATAGAAAAATGTGATGTCTCTCCTCTTTCTCCCATGCTTGGACGCATGTAGTACAGTATAGAGCACAGAGTCTACTCCCCTGTCCCTTCTATCACAAATCACAAAGCAGTGAGGCGTCAAATCACAAAAGCACGGACGAAGCAACCATCATTTCACTCTTCGCCGACTCCGCTTCTCCATCGTCTTCTTCGAGAAGCCATCTCACCGCATTAGTTATAGTAGTAGTAGTAAAGGACTTCCTGGATGCAAATAAGGCGGTTGTCTCGGCTTGCAGGCGGCACTTGCGAACGACTTACCGTGGTCTCCCTCAATGGTGTTCTCCGTCGAATGCACTTCGCCAAACCACCAAAAAAAATATCGTCGACGTCACCGCAATGGGGAAGGAAGTCAAATATAGTTACTACTCCTTCCTTCCATCTATATAGGGCCTAATGCATTTTTCAAGGCTGCCTTTGACTATTGGTAAGATTAATAATACATGAGATATATATTGTGAAAATTATATCATTGGAAGCTTCTTTCACGTATGAATTTGATGGTATGCTTTGTGTAACTTGCATGTCATATATTATTGCTCCAAACTTGGTCAAAGTTAGTCTCAAAAAACATATTAGGCCCTATATAGATGGAAGGAGGGAGTTCCTCCATTTTTTTGTACACAAGGCCAGTATATCAAAATTACAATTTGCAAAGGGCCACTAACACAAATCGAGGCAAAATTGATGGGGTTAGCAACCAAGGACATTAATATCCCCTGCATTCACTCTATGCATTTAAAAACCGAACCGAAAAACCATACCGAAAATAAACCAAACCGAACCAATTTTATGGTTTTTATGGTTTCTGGTTTTGGTATGGTATGAACTTTTCATACTGATTTGAACTTGGTTTTTATGGTATATACCGGAAAACCGAACGGTTAACCGAATAAACCGAAGTAAAAAATAAATTTATATTTCTTGAGATCAACAACCATACAAGTTGTCATTTTTCTTGTACATGAGTCAAATGCACTACTAAGCACGTAATTTTTTCTTGTAACATAGTCATTTTTCTATTTTTAAAATGCTAAGCACGTCCATAACCATCAACAGATGAATCAATGCATGCATATATACTTATATATAGTCATATACTATTTGTGTAGAATAGTATGTGTTTTGAGTCATAAAATTGCTAATTATTATTACGTCATTTCCAAATTCGCGTCAACTTTGGTTTTTATGGTATATACCGAAACCATACCGAAATAATTTGGTATATACCGAAACTGAACCGTATTTTAATTTCATACCATATTTACCAAAGTATTAATACCATACAAACTGAAAAATCATATAAATCGGACCATGTAAACCGAATAAACCGAACGCACAGGCTGACCCTGCATGCATGCGGAAGTGAGAAGGTTGGTTTGCATGGCGCTGCATTAATCAAGCGATGAGGAGTGAGATGGTTAGCTCTTTGGTCTTTGGAGAAAAAAATACGCATTAATTGACACGTGAAACGAGGATTTGTATCGATTAAATCCCGCGAAGGAAAACCCAGCCTTTCTTTTTTAACACTAGTACTCCTAGTACGTACGTACTTATCCTGTTTGGGTCTAGGCCTTGCATTGCCAAACTTCGCCACACATTTTTCCAAGCTTGCCTAAAGTTTTCAAAACGAGAAGGAGGTACACTTGCGCACGGCTATCGCGATCGCACCGCACCCTCACACGGTCGCTCCTGCACGCCACGGTCGCACCGCACCCTCACACGGTCGCTCCTGCACGCCGCAAACCCAACCAAGGGAACGCACCCTCACTGACATGTGCTGTCGCATGGGAACACACCAAACTCAGCCATTCTATCGCTGATACATAATTTTCGTTCATAGAGTATGTTTATCCAACCGCATGTTGGGGAGTATCCGTACAGCCCGTGCCATGGTCTGTTGGGGAAGAAGAAGAGGTGAGGAAGAAGGAAAGAAGGGTTAGGAGACGCAGGATATTCATCCAACCACCTGAAATGGTAGACTGACCCAAGTCAGGCGACTTGCATAACAAATATATGTTTTTACACAGCAAAAGATCCATAAAAACAACAACATAAAGAAAAACTATCACTACTCGCGGAAAGAGACGACCTCGTCGTCTTTGGCTGCCGGCGCGAACCAGCCGTCGCTACCGACGTGTGTCTCCGCACCGCGGTTGTCCTCGGCCTCCAGCTACTCATTCAAGCGGAGCCTGCGGGCGCTCTGCATGGACGAGAGCACAGCCGGTTCAAGTCGAGGACGACCGGTTCCGCCTACAGGAGGGCCTCGATGGTAGCGGCATCCGCGCGCTCCGCGTTGAGTCGAGCCTCCGCCGCCCGGTTCAAGTCTAGGACGTCCGGTTCCGCCTACAGGAGGGCATCGATGAGAGCGGCATCCGCGCTCTCTGTGTCGAGTCAAGCCTCTGCCACCCGGTTCAAGTCCAGGACGTCCGGTTCTGCCTGCAGGAGGGCCTCGATGGCAGCGGCATCCGCGCGCTCCGCCTCAAGTTGAGCCTCCGTCGCCCAGTTCACATCCACGACATCCGGTTCCGCCTGCAGGAGAGCCTCGATGGCAGCGGCATGCGCGTGCTCCGTGTCGAGTTGAGCCTCTGCCTCCCGGTCCACCTTTAGTATCGCCATGTTGAACCGCTGGTCCGCCTGCACCATGGGGGACTCGGATGCCGGCACGAAGTCGACGTCCATCGTCTCATACCCATCGGGGGCCTTCCGCGCCGTGACCTCCTCCATGAACATTGGATCGTCTTCCTCCTCCTCGTAGCTTGGCTCCAGAGAACTCGGGGATTGGCCCGCCGCAAAGCGAGCTTGGGAACAGAGGTCTGTGGCGCCGACCGCCGCCGTGATTTCTGTGCGGCGCTCCGGCGTCAGCATCTTGTAGTAAGTGATCTTGCGGCGCACCATGGCTTTCCGGAGAACTAGGGTACGCTTGATGCGGGCTAGGGGATCGAAAGGTGGGGGAATGGGCTGGAGATTTGGGGTGGTTTTAGGGCAGTGGCGGGCGTAGGTCGAGCAGCGAAGGTTCTGGTGTGAATAGTGGTTCTGGTGACGACCGGTCAATTGGTTTTGACTATACATCGCTCTTGTCGCGTTCGCGTTGCAGCCCGGCACGCTGGACCCTCCACGTCGCTCACCGAATGGAACGTGCTTCGTCTTGCATTTTCGCTCGCTTGTGGGACCGCAGTTGAGAGCAAACCGATGTCCCTCCCCCTCCCCCGCCCGCGTCATTTATTATACCACCACTCCCTCCATTTTATGCGGAGTAAATAAAAACAGAGGGAGTATACTACGGATGAGGATCCCCTGATGTGGTCGAACCCATTGAGTAACTATGCGGGGCCTAGCAAGCATGGGGTCCGCCAGTAAGTGACCGAAAGGGAGGGTAAGGCAGGGATACCTACGTCAGAGGATCCACTTCCACTATACTACTTTGACCAAATGTTAGAGTAATAATATATGACATGCAACTTACACAAATGTTAGAGTAATAATATATGACATGCAACTTACACAAAGCATACAGGGTCTAATGCGTTTTTCGAGGCTAACTTTGACCAAATGTTAGAGTAATAATATATGACATGCAACTTACACAAAGCATACGGTCAAATTCGTATGTGAAAGGAGTTTCCAATGATATAATTTTCACATTATACATCTCATGTACTATTAATCTTGTCAATAGTCAAATTGGAAACCATCTCGAGTACAAATCTAGGAGTACGTATGAATCTAACAATATTGATTGGCGTTGTTGAATGTTGATACCTTTTTGATCAAAGTAGATATACTTTGACTACACATAAAACTTATATGTAAACTAGAAAGGATAGGAGGGAGTATATTGTACGTTCAAAAACGAAACGAACCTTGAATACCCTTTATATATGATTTGCGGATGCTATGATCATCGGTTCAAAATTTTGGATCCGCCTTAGGTATCATGTGCCCCCACTCGTTCCCTCTCAATTTCATCTCGGGGTCCAGAGATCTATTGAAAGAGGACTAGGGTGGGTACATGCGAATGATACTCGGTGGAATGTTCAAATGAGGCATGCGGGAGGATGGACTCGACTGGAGGGCGACATGATCGATGGAGAAGAGGGTTGGAGAGGAATGAGAAATAAGCAAACGCCACATGATTATACTTGAATGGCTCAAATAAACGATAAGTTGTCTCGCTTGGCCTACATAGTGAAAGGCCTATTGCGCAACGCGGAGCACTGACGCTCGAATATGGCCGGGAAAACAGGGAAACATACATGTGGGGCACACCCGTCGGGACGACGTAGCGCAGACTAGTCCAATGGAGGAGCTGGCCCAGGACCTCCTCGCCACCGACAACCGTTCATGTGGGTCGTTGGGGCCAACAACGGGGCGCAGCTCCAGCACCGCCTCTGGACACGGCGACTGCGGTGAGCGACACACTCATATCGTCGCTAGACACGGTCGGTTTTAGTTTGCCGAGGGTGGCGTTAGTGCTGTGGCACGACCAACGGTATGTTTGGTTTGTGCCCAAGGTTGCCCCATCAAAGCATTGGGTAGCCAAAATTTTGGTTGAGGTATTGGTTGCCCATGATTTGGCCGACATTGGCAAGAAAAATGAACTTGAGTTGGCTAGAGTTCATTGGCATGCCAAAGAAATGGCAACCGTCCAAACAAAGACCAATCTTTGGGTCATGACCAAAATTTTGGTTGAGGTATTGGTTGCCCATGATTTGGCCGACATTGGCAAGAAAAATGAACTAGAGTTGGCTAGAGTTCATTGGCATGCCAAAAAAATGGCAACCATCCAAACAAAGACCAATCTTTTGGTCATGAACAAAATTTTGGCAAGGTGCACTTTGGCCACAATCCAAACACACCCCAACACCCGGCTCGTCGAGGATGCACGAGGCGTCGCGACGCGTCCGCGGAGTGGTGTAGCGCGGCCAACTGCATCCTCTGGACCTGAGACCATGCCGGGTCGTCTTGCTTTTCCAATGACATGAGGGGATCGCATGTGAGCAAAGGGCATCTCCAACGTTGCCACGACCGCAGCTAACTACCCTGGCACACCAAAACCCTCATCCATCGCGCCGTCGCATGGTGCGTTCCCAGCCGGCGCCAGCTGCCCGCATTCATGCCGTCCGTTCGTATGTCGTCATTAAGAGGCTCGGTGCCCACGGAACCAACTCCGGCGACTTAATGACGCACCCGGACGCTTGGCCTCACTGGGATGGGCTACTTAAAGGGGCAACTCCTAGCTAACCTCCACACCATAGCGCGTCGTCCTCCTACCTGGAACCACATCCGCCATGACCGCAAGCGTGAATGCTCTGTGGGAGAGCTTGTCTTCAAGGATGGAGCTCGAGGTCGCCGCCCTCGCTCAAGTCGCCGCAGAATCGGTGGCCACGCTGGCGGCCGACGACGGGAGCACCGTCAGCCACGCGTCCTACTTGCCGCCGTCCAACGTCCGGCACCGCCGAGGTCGGGGACTCCTCCGAGGATGAGTAGGGCATGGGAGGCGGCAGGGCATGGTGTGCCAACTGGCCGGTCCGTCTCCCGTGTTCTACTTTTCCTCGCCGGAGACCACACCTTCACTTCACGGGTCTTGAACCCCGCCCCCGTACATGGAGATCACAGATGGAGGACATCGGTCGCTGCTGTAGAATAGGTTTAGGGTCGGGTTTCTTTTTTTTGTCCTATAAAAGTTCGAAATGTAATGAAAATCTGTCGTGTTTGCATTAATCTCGGCCAGTGTATATGAACTTTCACAATAATATACATATTGTAGGAGTACTAGCAAGATGCCCGTGCGTTGCACGGAAGATCAAGATCTTGTGGGAGAAAAGGATGAACGAGGGAAAACCTTATCTGCAAATGTGGAGAGGAGTGCGGGTAAATTGTCATAGTTTCCTTCCTATCCGTTAGATATAGATCGGACGGCCTATATTGCAGGATCGGACACATCTTTCTACATCTACGGGAACCTACGAAAGGGTTAACATAAATTGCCTCTCTCTCTCCTCCCTTGATTTTCATGGTGGTGGGCCCCTCCCTCCCACCAATCTACAATCAACAGCTCACACGTTTCACATTGCGTTAATTACGTAACTGGGCTTACGTAGGTGTAGCATTACTCGTCCTAAAAAACCCAACTAAGCCAACCTCCCAGCATATCGCGCGGGAAAAGACCCGGCCGCGCCATTTTAGTCGGGATTACCGGATTACTAGTAGTAGTATCGATGGATCGCGCGAAGCAACACATTTTTTTTGAGGGGCGAAGCACCTAGTTTAAAAGGAAAAAATGCGGTACACTCACAGCACTCCTATCGCGGTCGCATTGCACCCCACACATGTTCGGTCCTGCACACGGCTCACGCAAACGGAACGCGCTTCGGCTTGCCTCTTCACTGACACGTGGGACTGCACTTGGAGAAACCGACCATGCGCCAAACTCCCCCCGCCCACCGCACGTAAATCCTCCCCCCCACACACCCAAAAATTCCCCCCAAATCCGATTCAACCGCCCTTCGGCCAACTAGCCAATAATATTCCCCAAACCCCCCTCCCTCCTCTCCCCCTCCACTCCATTCGCTCCGCCAAAGACGCCCTCCCCGCCACGCCGATACGTCGGCGCCGCAATTCAGCGATCCTCTCGCTCCCACAGTACGCTCTCGTAGACTGCCGTCCTCTAGCCGCGCCACCACCTCTGGCTGCGTTCTTGTGGAGGCGCACGGTGGTCAGCGCCGCCACCGCTGGCGACGTTCGTGTGGAGACGCACGGCGGTCAACTTCTCCCACGGTACGCACATTCTAGACTGAGGCCCCGTTCATGTCAGTGTAGCACTGAATGTTAGCTGATAGACGCTGTTAATCTCACTGTTTGCCAAAGTAGTTTACTGTCAATATGCTCTACTTAAGAAGCTTCCTTGCCCTGTTCTGCACTCAATCTGCTTAGCTGAGATGGCATGCCAAGGCCGATTAGTTGCTAAAATATCCTGCCATATATTTATTGTGACGTAGATTGCCATGGTCTAGTAGCCAATCTGTTAGCTGAAATAGCTCTACACCATTTTATACTCGATCTTTGTTGCTGCAATGGCCTTCGATAGTTCGATGGCTGTGTGCTCGGCCTCATTGACTGCTGAAACAGCCTGCCATAATTTGGCACTCAAATCTGTTTGCTGAATTACATATATTTCGTTACTTAGATCTGCTCGTCAAAATATCTTGCCATAGCTTTAGACATCGACCTAGGTATTTTTTTTCTGGACTTCATAAAAAAGCATATATGTTTTTCCTGTAATATCTAGTAGAAGAACTAATTTGTATGTCTAACAGATGGACAAGACTTGGATAACTTCTGCTCAAAGATTCTCCGCTGCATATGTCGAGGGGGTTGAAAACTTCATGAACTTTATCAGAGCTGAGTACGGTGGTCCGAAATCAGATGTGCTCTACTCGTGTAGCAGTTGTATGAATTCAGTTACAAGACCCCAGTCAAATGTGCAAAATCATCTACACTTGTATGGGATGTCGGTCACATATACTAGGTGGGTTCATCATGGTGAAGCTGTGAACGTCAATGTTATTGACTACGTGGAAGCAGCAGATCACCATCTTGATCTGCCTGATGCTCAGGTGGAAGAGGAGGAGGAGGTGGTGGTGGCGGAGCCAGTGAGTTTGACCAACATTGAAACAATGCTACGAAATGCTCGTGCATTCCGTGAACTTTCACCTGCAGAAGAAAAACGGTGGGCCCGCATGTTGGAACAATGCAACGTTGCTGTCACCCCAGGAAATAAGTTGTCAGTATTCTCAGCTATGGTCACCTTTCTTCAGGTGAAGACATCTGAGCGGATGACCAACAAATCATTTGATGTGATGTTGGCTGCTTTCCGCGAATCTTTCCCAGATGTGTCTGAGCTGCAACACACCTACAGTAAAATGAAGAATTTCCTTCGTGAAGTTGGAATTGAATATGATATGATCCATGTTTGTAAGAATAATTGTGTTCTGTTCCGGAAGGATTATGCCAACTTAAGTGAATGCCCGAAATGCAAATCATCAAGATGGAAAGATGACGATGCTGTGAAGAGGATTCCTCATAATGTTCTGAGACATTTTCCAATTACACCAATATTGTAGAGGTTGTTTCATGATGCTGAAACAAGAGAGGATGTACTGTGGCATTCTAAGAACCAGGAGTACAGAGATCAGAATGTAATGAGCCATCCATCTCATGGTAGTGAGTGGAAAGGCTTCAATGATAAACACAAAGAGTTTGCTGCTGACCCGAGAAACATTAGACTTGGCTTAGCTTCAAATGGATTTAACCCATTTGGCCACCAGAGCGCCACATATAGCATGTGGCCAGTGCTTGTTATCCCTTACAACATGCTTCCAAATGTATGCACCGAAGAATCAAACTACATGATGGCCTTGCTCATCCCAGGTCCAAAAAGTCCTGGAAAGGATTTTGATTTGTTCATGGAGCCTCTTGTGGAGGAACTTCAACAGCTATGGAAGGGTGTTCGCACTCGAGACCTATATAGCAGCCCACCAGCTGATTTCTTTCTACGTGCTGTTATAATTTGGTGCATCCATGATTATCCGGCTTTGGGCACTATGTCAGGGCGAACGACACATGGTTACAATGCATGCGTTCGCTATGACAGGAATCCGCTGTCATACGCAATACTTAGCAAGATCTGTTACATTGGACACCGCCGTTTCCTTGCCAAGGACAAGCCACATCCTAGAAAATACCGAAGACATGTGTTCAATGCAAAGCATGAAAACTGTGATGCGCCAAAGAGGCTCACCGCTGATGAGTTGCAAGTGGAATTAGAGAAGGTCAGGCATATTACACCAGGAAACCATCCTGGTAATGGTAGTGGGAAAAGGAAGCGTGGCAGGGTAGAAGAGAGATTATTGTTTACCCGCAGGTCCACTTTGTGGGACTTGGAGTATTGGAAAGATTTGGATCTAAGGCATAATCTTGATGTGATGCACATCGAGAAAAATATATGTGACATCATTATCGGCACACTTCTTAATATTGAAGGCAAGATGAAAGATAACTTAAAATCTAGGATTGATTTGACACACCTGGGTATCAGAAAGGATTTGCAGGTGCAAGATGAAGGTAAACCACGGGATATGGCACCAGTTGTATACGTCTTGGACAAGGTAAAAAGAAAAGAATTATGCGAGGTCCTGTCACATGTGAGATTCCCACATGGATTTGCTTCCAACCCTGAAAGGAGAGTCAGTGCAGATGGAAACAAGGTACAAGGGTTGAAAACTCATGACTGCCATGTCCTACTTCAAAGGGTTTTACCTGTTATCCTTAGAGGATTGGGCCGCCCTGACTTATACAGAGCAGTTGCAAAGTTGAGACAATTCTTTAGAGAAACTCTGTAGTAGGAATATCAGGATAGATGCTTTGGAGCGTCTTAGAGACAAGATACCAACTATCCTATGCGACCTTGAGAAGATATATCCTCCAGCCTTCTTTGATGTGATGGTGCATTTGGCTGTTCAACTACCTGATGAGGCACTACTTAGAGGTCC
This sequence comes from Triticum urartu, assembly GCF_056163025.1. NCBI lineage: Eukaryota > Viridiplantae > Streptophyta > Magnoliopsida > Poales > Poaceae > Triticum > Triticum urartu. The sequence goes on from NC_141874.1 coordinate 147,709,051, forward strand.
AGTACAGTATGGCTGGATTTACCCTATTGAAAGGCGGCTAGGCACTTTCAAGGGCTATGTTAGGAACAGAGCTAGACCCGAGGGTTCCATTGCAGAGGCCTACATTGCTACAGAAGCGTTGACATTCTGCTCAAAATACATTGAAACAACTGATCAGCTTAGCAAAGAGGTGGGTGAAGACAATCCCGGGCTCAATGTTTTCGATTATTCTGTTCGAGTTACAGGGAAGAGTCGACAAGCGGACAAACCTAAAGATTTGGACAAAATGGTTTGGTATGTGTTAAATAACTGTCCTGAGATACTACCTTATATCAAGTAAGTGCAGTACTGCAGCTTATACATCGTAATCTACTAAACTTGCAGCACATTCTTATATATTTAGATGTTTGACGCGATCACTATGTTGTGCAACATCTACAAAGAGGAGTTACTGCCGCAAAATCCAAGAAACATTAACAAACTGGTTATGGCAGGATTTGCGAAATGGTTCAAGAACCATGTAAGCTTTTGAAGTGCACTGTCAATTTTTTTTTAATATATTGAGTACATAAGATGATCAGCTTGTCTATTTTCTAACCATAGGTTAAGAAGATGCGGGAGGATGGGCAGGCGGTTGATGATGCCCTTTACTCACTAGCAATGGGTCCTGATGCTCGGGTAAGACATTATGAATCTTGCGTTGTTGGAGATGTGCGCTACAACACCCTTGCACGAGACGAAGGCAGGAAGACACAAAACAGTGCCATCATGAGCACGGATACGTATGACAAAGAGACAAATGAAATGTATGCTAACATAACAGACATTATTCAGTTGCAGTATATCTCCAGTTTCGAGGATCATCGGTGTGTGGTTCTGTTGTGCTGTCGTTGGTATAACCTGTTTTCCAGGATCGCAAAACCCAGAGCTGATGATTATTTCAAATCCATCAATGTCAAGGCGGCGTACCAGACCAACGAGCCTTTTATTTTGGCAAATCAAGCAACACATATATTTTTCTTGGAAGACACATTTGCACGTAGCGATGACTGGAGAGTATTGCAAAGGTTTGAGCAGAGGAATTCGTTTAATGAAGTTGCACAAGAAGATGATGCTTACACTGCTCCTGATGTACAAGATAACACAGATGTTCCTAATATCTTTGAGAACCATCACGTCAATGACGCCGGCGAAAAGATTGCCTGTCGTGCTGTGGACATACAAGAGTTGATCAAGAAGAAGCCAACGTTCGAGGACGTTGAGGAAAAAGCAGAAGATGACACCATGGGGAATTACGATTCAGACTGATACACATGGCGAAGATGTTGACACTGCTGCTGCCGATGATGATTACATTGCTTTTGTCATATTTTCCTGTCAGAAGACGTTTTTTTATCTACTATGTGAAATTGTGTTTGCTATGACCACTGAAACCTGATGAACATGTTGTTTAGTATTTTGTTGTGAGAACATCACTTGTTATGTATGCTGATTTGTGTTTGGTGATTGTATGACAACTAAAACATGATGACATTGTTGTTTAGTTGTACTCATATTTGGCTGTGAAACTTGAATTTGATGACATAGTTTGCTGTTGGACTGCAATTTGCTCGACATCTTCGAATGAGAACAAAGCTGACCCGATAGGGCCTCTGCTATTTATTTATTTATATGAGCAAAAGGGGATACCCCCTGATTTACGTTAATAGAAATCATTAGATGTTCACAACACTACGCCCAGCCTGCTACACAGGTTTCATTCATTACTAGTTTCAGCAAAGTGCTCATGTCGTAGCCACTGAATACATCACGAGTGCTACATACACTGCAAATAAAGAGACAATCATCCTACCGAGCACATCGATTTTGCCCATTATCTTCACAAGCTCTTTCATCTCCTCATTGCTGTTAAGGCCGTTCAGCAGCTGTTGCTTGGCCATGATCAGAGGAACTGCATCTTTAAGCTTCTTCTCCGCATCTTCCTCTTCTGTCGTTACTTCAGTTACTTGTCCAACACCCCAACCTGCTGGTATTGGGATTCCTTGGCTAACCAAATAATCAGCGTAGTTGCATTCCCCCACATCAGCAACTTCCCAGAAATACAAATCACACGAATCTTCCCTTTTCTGCATGAGTCAAATTGGTAGATCATCAACCAAACTATTAAAAAAATCAGCAACTAAAAGCAGCAGAACAACACTTAAACATACTATTACCCCATGATTCGGGCATTTGTAGAAGACTCGGTCAGGGTTGCGGATTGTGGTTGAGACGCGACGGATGACTCTGCATGATTTGCAGTAGTGGCACCACACCAACGGCAGCGGGTTGCGATGAGCAATCGGCTGCGGTGCGTGTGCCGGCGAGGGTGTGATGAGACCCACAGGCGATGGTACGGGTTGCGACTTGGCGCATATCTGGTTGTTGCCTACTGAAGAGCAGGTGGACGAGCAGCCAGCGGACATGGTTGCTGCGGCCAGAGCTTCTGATGCTAGGCAGAGTAAGTAGAGAAGAGGAGAAGCGAATGTTGGATATGTCAGTTTCATTACTTGCAGAGTAGCATAGCACCATATATAGTCATAGTCTAGGTTTGGATTCGAACCAGCTACAGGAGCACGTCTTTCTTTTTTCTAAAAATCGGCAACGTCTCATTACTGGTACACTAGCTAGTTCTGTACGCCTTCCCAAGTCTTTGATTTTCTTTCCCTTTTTTTGCGAGGAAGGAAGGAGGACAAAATTGATAGTTCCTGGGACTCGAACCCAAGACCTCTCGGTTGAAAACCAAGGGTGCTAGTCACTTATGTGGCGAACGTTCCCTGTGAGGAGGATGGCAGACGAACGCATTTTCCTCGCAGTTTTCTTCCTATATATAAAAAAGTATGCTACTTGGTGTCCGCTTAGTCAACAAAACGATTGTGCCAACCTTGACCATTGGATTGACATTCAACGTCTGTCGTGTTTCTTCAGTCTCTTCTTCCTCGAGCCGCCAAAGCCAAACCAGCGCCGGTGGGACCGCCTGCTCCCGCCTTCCATGGCTGGCTGTGATCTGCCCCGGCTCCTGTTTGTTCCCGTCCAAGGCCTCACCATCGTCCTCCGCCTTGGTTCGGTTGCCATGGCGCCGCCCTCCGGTGTTGTCAACATGGTTAACAACCGAGAGGAATAAGGAGATGACTATACATGGTGAGGATGACAGTAGGGACCCAGCAGCGCGCAGTAATTTTGTTTTTTCGGGACGGAGAAGGGTATCAACTAGGTTGTGCGGGACCCGTGGCCCGTCTAGCCCAGGCTTTTATTTCATATGTTTAGCACATGGACAGCCCAGTTTGTTTTTTTCCTTTCTGAAAATTGCTAGCCAGCTATTTTGTTTTTTGTAGAATAACCAACGTAGCTTTTCTACGCCCTGCTGGCCCGGAAATATTTCAAGACGAGGAGGGATGCATTTTGCCCAGAAAATGGGCTATAAGTAATAAGAAATGGGCTATAAGTAATAATAAATGGGCTGTAAAATGAAAAAATACAGCAAACAGACAATTAGTTCCAAAATATTGTTTTCTTTCGGATTTTGATATTTTAAATTTCATTGTTTTTGTGCGGGTAAAATTTCATTGAATTTAAATTAAGGTATATTTGGATTTAAAATTAATTTGAATCTGGCTAGAAATTTCGGGCTGTATGTTGTTTGGGACAGATTTGGAGGCTGACTTGTGGGTCTACTAGGTTGACGTGTACTTTGGCTTTGTCAACTTAGTCCACAAACGATTCTAGCAGCAGTGACCGTTGGATGTTAATCCAACGGCCGTGCTGCTTCTTCAATATCTGATCTTCTTGCTCCAGCTGTCCAAACCAGCTCCGGTGGGACTGCCTGCTCCCGCCTCCCGTGGCCGGCTGTGCTGCCGCACAGGCCGCACCGCCCCACCCTACTTCATTGCTGGCCAGGCCATTCCTCTACTCACCCACACCTCCTGTTATTTTCCAGCGATGGCAGCCGGACCAGTAAACCCTCGTACTCCCCACCGCGTGGGCAACCATTGCCGAGTCTTCCCCGGCTCCGTGTCGTTCCCTTCCTAGGCCTCGCCGTCGTCCACCGCCATGGTGCTCTCGGCGCGGCCTTGTCAACTTGGTCAACGAATGACATCCATCGGCCGTGGACTATACGCGCAAATAATGATTCCTCCACCTGACAGCTGGGACCCACCAGAAGGGCCTCTGTATTTTGCGAAAAAAACGTTCCCCCCGCTGACATGTCGGACCCACCAGCTATATCTTCGCACACAAGGAAGTGCCTCCTTATTACGCACAAAAAAATGAAAACCCCCCTACTAGCTGGGACCCACCATAGTGGGAGGATGACTTGTGGGCCAACAAAGTTGACGGGGACTTAGTCAATATGAACGATTCTAGCTCCAGTGACCGTACGATGTCCATCCAACGGCCGTAGTGCTTCTTCAACCTCTGGTCTTCTTGCTCCAACCGCCCAAAGCAGCGCCGGTCGTGCCGCATGCTCCTGCCTCCCGTGGCCGGCTGTGCTGCCGCGGAGGCCTCACCGCCCCCTACTATTCCCACCGCTGGCCAGGCCCTGCGGCGACGGCAGCCTCACACCGCAGCCGAACCAGTGAACCCTCGTGCTCCTCTCCGCGCGGGCTTCCACTGCCGCATCTTCCCTGGCTCCGCGTCGTCCCCTTCCTAGGCCTCGCCGTCGTCCACCGCCGTGGTGCTCTCCGTGCGGCGTGGTCAACGTGGTCAAGGAACGACTTCCATCGGAAGAGTACTGTACATGGAGAGGCTGACAGCTGGGTCCACGGCCACAGCCCAGTTTTTTTGTGATTTGCCAAGTAAGTCGCTTTGTCAGGCCTGTTGGGCTGCAAATCTTTCAAGACGAGGAGAGCTTTCATTCGGCTGGCCGAAAAAATGGCCCATCAGTAATGAGAAATGGGATGTACATTTTTAAAACACATCAAACCGGCAATTAGTTTCAAATATCTTTTTTTTTCATTTCAAGATTTTAAATTACATTAATTTTTATGCGTGGAGAATTTGTTGGATTTTATATTGATATACATTTATTTTTAAAATCAGTTTGAATGTGAGTCGAAATTTTGGGATTAAAAACAGTTTGGACCGCACCGAAATATGCAAAATTTCGTATAATTTTTTAACCGTGGCCACAGTTTGGGTTGTAATGCTAACAAAAAGAATATGGGCTCCAAAAAAACCTTAAGAATTAGCAAATGGGCTGAAAATTATTAGAAATAATGGCAGATGGGTTGTATGCTGTTTTCCACAGATTTGAGGCTTTCCTAAAAAAAGGTTGACACACAAGCAGTGACTGTTGGATGTCCATCCAACGGCCGTCGTGCTTCTTCAATCTCTGCTCTTCCTGCTCCAGCCGCTCAAACAAGCGCCGGCGGGACTGCCTGCTCCCTCCTCCCCGTGGACGGATGTGCTGTCGCGCAGGCCTCACCTCCCAACTGTACTCCCATCGCTGGCCTAGCCATCCCTCTACTCACCCACACCTGCTGTTATTCTCCGGCGACGGCAGACGAACTAGTAAACCCTCGTACAGTCATACTCCCCTCCGTGTGGGAAACAACTACTGAGTCTTCCCTGCCTCCATGTCGTTCCCTTCCTAGGCCTCGTCGTCCTCCACCGCCCTGGTGCTCTCGGCGCGGCCTGGTCAACGTGGTCAACGACGGACATGCATCTGAAGTGGACTGTACGTGGAGAGGCCGACAGCTGGGTCCAAGGCCGCACGCAAGGAAATGCCTCATTATGCGCAAAATAATGATTCCTCCACCTGACATCAGGGACCCACTGAAAGGGCCTCTGTATTTCGTGAAAAAAACGTTACCACCGCTGACAGCTCGGACCCACCAGCTATATCTTCGCACGCAAGGAAGTGCCTCCTTATTACGCACAAAAAAATGAATACTCCCCCTGTTAGCAGGGACCCAGTATAGTGGCAGGCTGACTTGTGGGCCTACTAAGTTGACGGGGATGGAGGGCTTTGTCAACTTAGTCAATATGCATGACTCTAGCTCTAGTGACCGTACGATGTCCATCCAACGGCCGTAGTGCTTCTTCAACCTCTGGTCTTCTTGCTCCAGCCGCCCAAACCAGCGCCGGTCGTGCCTCGTGCTCCTGCCTCCTGTGGCCGGCTGCGATGCGACGGAGGCCTCACCGCACCCTACTACTCCCACCGCTGGCCAGGCCATCCCTCTGCTCACCCACACCCCCTGTTACTCTGCGGCGATGTCAGCCTCACACCGCAGTGAACCAGTGCCCTCGTACTCCTCTACGCGTGGGCATCCACTGCCGCGTCTTCCCCGGCTCCGCGTCGTCCCCTTCCTAGGCCTCGCCGTCGTCCACTGCCCTGGTGCTCTCGGCGCAGCGTGGTCAACATGGTCAAGGAACGGCTTCCATCGGACGTGGACTGTACGTGGAGAGGCTGACAGCTGGGTCCACGGCCGCAGCAAGGAAGTGCCTCCTTATTACGTGAAAAATAATTATTCCTCCACCTGACAGCGGGGACCCACCGGACGGGCCACCGTATTTCGCCCCCCTGACTGCTGGGACCCACCAGCTACATCTTCGCAGGCAAGGAAGTGCCTGACAGTCGGGACCCACCTGGTCGAAGCGTACGTAGCGTTGTCATTCTGGTCGCGAACGTGTACATACATACTGGTCGATGGAGAGGTGCACACGTGTCGTAGTAGAGGTGCGCATGTAGCATGTACACGTACGTACAGCGGCCAGGGTGCAAGAAAAAAAATACGGTCACGTATGTGTACATACGGGCGGGGTCTCGAACGCCTACTCGCACATACGTACGGCCAGGGCTCGTGTACATGGCTGGGTTGGAACGGAGAAACAGCATCGTCGTCGTGTTCATGGGGAGGCAACGGAATGCGTCGTGTTCATGGGGAGGCAACGGAATGCGTCATGTTCATTGGGAGGGCTTGGACGGAACAGGCGATGGAAACGAGGCCCGACGTACTGTAGAACGGAGGAAACGGCCTTGTGTTCGATCGGCGACGTTCGAAATGGGATCCTGTTCATCGAGAGGGGTCTGGCGTACCGCAAAACAGAGGAAACAGACCTCCTACGGTCGAAACGGGGGTCCTGTTGATCGGGAGGGGTGTGGCGTACCGCAAAACGGAGGAAACGGTGTGTTGGAGCGCTACGGTCGAAACGAGGGTCCTGTTCGTCGGGAGGGGTGTGGCGTACCGCAAAACGGGACTCCACGAGATACTGTTCATCTCCACCGTCGACCCCCTCTAGCCTCCACGAGCTACTGTTCATCCACCGTCGACCTCCTCCAGCCTCCACCTACGACTGTTCATCCACGGGCTCATGCTCATCCAGCCTCCACCGCGCGCTACTCCACCGGCTACTGTTCAACCACCCCTCTCCACGGGCTCCTGTTCAACCACCCCTCCACGGGCTACTGTTCATCCTGCCATCCATCGTCTACTGTTCATCCTGCCCTCCACGGGGTGGTCCTGTTCATCCTGCCCTCCACGGGGCCCTGTTCATCCAGCCCCAACCGGCTCGATCGATCGGGGTCCTGTTCATCCAGAGGCAACACCACGGGGTCATGTTCATCCACCCCCACCGGGAACTATTCATCCAACCCCCCCCCCCCCCCCGCAACACTCACTGTTCATCTAGAGGCAGCATCGATCGGCTTCAGTTAGCAGCAGTAGCGAAGGAATCGCACGATCGGGTTCAGTTAACAGCCATCGATCTATCACTCGGGTTCAGTAACGCGTAGCCTGCAGTGCAATCGCTCGGGTTCAGTTAGAGCCCAACGCCTCGCTCGGGTTCGGTTAGAGCCAACGCCTCGCACACATGCGCGTATGTGTACGAGAGAAGCGCGCATCGCTCGGCCCTCGACCTCCCACCGTAACCGGGAACTCCCCGAAATTTTCCTCCCCCTCGCTTCTACCACGGCTTTTTCCGTCATGGATGGCCCAAAGAATGTCATGCAGCTGCGTCTCCGGCCCGCCCAGGACGAAAAACCCATTTTCTGTCATGATTTTTTGTCATAGAAGTAGGAGCCCACCACATCTATGATGATACCGGGTTTTGTCACAATTATCGTCATAGAAGTGTCATATATATGACAGAAAAAAATTCGTTCGGCCCAAAATGTCACGGATGTGTCTTTTTTTGTAGTGTAGGGTTCATACTTTTACTAGTGCAAGTTCTCTCAACAATAATAACATAATTGGATCATATAACCATCCCTCAACATGCAACAAAGAGTCACTCCAAAGTCACTAATAGCGGAGAACAAACGAAGAGATTATGGTAGCGTACGAAACCACCTCAAAGTTATCCTTTCTGATCGATCTATTCAAGAGTCCGTAGTAAAATAACACGAAGCTATTATTTTCGTTCAATCTATCATAGAGTCCGTACTAGAATAACACCTCAAGACACAAATCAACCAAAACCCTAATGTCACCTACATACTCCAATGTCACCTCAAGTATCCGTGGGTATGATTATACGATATGCATCACACAATCTCATATTCATCTATTCAAACCAACACAAAGTACTTCAAAGAGTGCCCCAAAGTTTCTACTGGAGAGTCAAGACGAAAACGTGTGCCAACCCCTATGCATAGGTTCATGGGCGGAACCCGCAAGTTGATCACCAAAACATACATCAAGTGGATCAATAGAATACCCCATTGTCACCACGGGTATCCCATGCAATACATACATCAGGTGTTCTCAAATCCTTAAAGACTCAATCCGATAAGATAACTTCAAAGGGAAAACTCAATCCATTACAAGAGAGTAGAGGGGGAGAAACATCATAAGATCCAACTATAATAGCAAAGCTCGCGATACATCAAGATCGTACCACCTCAAGAACACGAGAGAGAGAGAGAGAGAGATCAAACACATAGCTACTGGTACATACCCTCGGCGCCGAGGGTGGAATACTCCCTCCTCGTCATGGAGAGAGTCGGGATGATGAAGATGGCCACCAGTGAGGGGTTCCCCCTCCGGCAGGGTGCCGGAATGGGTCTAGATTGGTTTTCAGTGGCTACGGAGGCTTCTGGCGGCGGAACTCCCGATCTATTGTGCTCCCCGATGGTTTTAGAGTATATTGGTATATATAGGAGGAAGCAGTACGTTAGGGGAGCCACGAGGGGCCCACGAGGGTGGAGGGCGCGCCCAGGGGTGGGCGCCCCCCTGCCTCATGCCTTCCTTGTTGCTTCCCTTACGTACACCCCAAGTCTTCTGGATTGCTTCCGTACCAAAAATAACTCTCCCGGAGGTTTCATTCCGTTTGATATTCCTTTTCTGTGAAACACTAAAACAAGGGGAAAACAGAAACAGGCACTGGGCTCTGGGTTAATAGGTTAGTCCCAAAAGTAATATAAAAGTGTTTAGTAAAGCCCATAATCATCCAAAATAGATAATATAATAGCATGAATACTTCATAAATTATAGATACGTTGGAGACGTATCAGGCCCCCTTCCTTCCCCCTCCTAGTTGGACTAGGAAAGGGGGGAAACCTACTCCTCTTAGGAGTAGGAATCCCCCCTTGGGGTGTGCCCTGGGAGGCCGGACCTCCCCCTCCTCCACTCCTTTATATACGGGGGAGGGGGGCACCCCATAGACACACAAGTTGATTTCTTAGCCGTGTGCGGTGCCCCCTCCACAGATTTCCACCTCGGTCATATTGTCGTAGTGCTTAGGTGAAGCCCTGCGTCGGTAACTTCATCATCACCGTTCACACGCCGTCGTGCTGACGAAACTCTCCCTCGGCCTCAGCTAGATCTAGAGTTTGAGGGACGTCACCGAGCTGAACGTGTGCAGATCGCGGAGGTGCTGTGAGTTAGGTACTTGATCGGTTGGATCGCGAAGACGTTTGACTACATCAACCGCGTTACTTAAACGCTTCCGCTTTCGGTCTACGAGGGTACATAGACACACTCTCCCCTCTCGTTGCTATGCATCTCCTAGATAGATATTGCATGATCGTAGGAATTTTTTTCAAATACTGCGTTCCCCAACAGTGGCATCCGAGCCAGGTCTATGTGTAGATGTTATATGCATGAGTAGAACACAAAGAGTTGTGGGCGATAATAGTCATACTGCTTACCAGCATGTCATACTTTGATTTGGCGGTATTGTTGGATGAAGCAACCCAGACCGACATTACATGAGCGCGTTCATGAGACTGGTTCTACCGACGTGCTTCGCACACAGGTGGGTAGTGGGTGTATGTTTCTCCAACTTTAGTTGAATCAAGTGTGACTATGCCCAGTCCTTGTTGAAGGTTAAAACAACAAACTTGACGAAAAATCGTTGTGGCTTTTGATGCATAGGTAAGAACGGTTCTTGCTAAGCCCGTAGCAGCCACATAAAACTTGCAAAAACAAAGTAGAGGACGTCTAACTTGTTTTTGCAGGGCATGTTGTGATGTGATATGGTCAAGATGTGATTATAAATTGTTGTCTGAGATGATCATGTTTTGTAACACAGTTATCGGCAACTGACAGGAGCCATACGGTTGTCGCTTTATTGTATGAAATGCAATCGCCATGTAATTGCTTTACTTTATCACTAAGCGGTAGCGATAGTCGTGGAAGCAATAGTTGGCGAGACGACAACAATGCTACGATGGAGATCAAGGTGTCAAGTGATACGTCCATTTTGCATCATGCTTTTATATCGATATTTATTGCATTACGGGTTGTTATTACACATTATGTCACAATACTTATGCGTATTCTCTCTTATTTTACAAGGTTTACATAAAGAGGGAGCATGCCTGCAGTTGGGATTCTGGGCTGGAAAAGGAGGAAATATTAGAGACCTATTCTGCATAGCTCCAAAAGTCCTGAAACTTCACGGAAGTCATTTTCAGAATATATAAAAAATACTGAGCGCAAGAAGTTCCAGAGGGGGGCCACACCCTGCCCACGAGGGTGGGGGTGCGCCCCCTGCATCGTGGGCCCCCTGGTGGCCCTCCGATGCCCATCTTCTGCTATATGGAGTCTTTCCTTGAGGAAAAAATCATAAGCAAGTTTTTGGTACGAGACTCCGCCGCCACGAGGCGGAACCTTGGCGGAACCAATCTAGGGCTCTAGCGGAGCTGTTCTGCCGGGGAAACTTCCCTCTGGGAGGGGGAAATCATCGACATCGTCATCACCAACGATCCTCTCATCGGGAGGGGGCCAATCTCCATCAACATCTTCACCAGCACCATCTCCTCTCAAACCCTAGTTCATCTCTTGTATCCAATTCTTGTCTCTAAGTCTGGGATTGGTACCTGTGGGTTGCTAGTAGTGTTGATTACTCCTTGTAGTTGATGCTAGTTAGTTTATTTGGTGGAAGATCATATGTTCAGATACTATATGCATATTAATACCCCTCTGATTATGAACATGAATATGCTTTGTGAGTAGTTACGTTTGTTCCTGAGGACATGGGAGAAGTCTTGCTATTAGTAGTCATGTGAATTTGGTATTCGTTCGATATTTTGATGAGATGTATGTTGTCTCTCCTCTAGTGGTGTTATGTGAATGTCGACTACATGACACTTAACCATTATTTGGGCCTAGAGGAAGGCATTGGGAATTAATAAGTAGATGATGGGTTGCTAGAGTGACAGAAGCTTAAACCCTAGTTTATGCGTTGCTTCGTAAGGGGCTGATTTGGATCCATATGTTTCATGCTATGGTTAGGTTTACCTTAATACTTTTGTTGTAGTTGCGGATACTTGCAATAGAGGTTAATCATAAGTGGGATGCTTGTCCAAGTAAGGACAATACCCAAGCACCGGTCCACCCACATATCAGATTATCAGAGTACCGAATGCGAATCATATGATCGTGATGAAACCTAGCTTGACGATAATTTCCATGTGTCCTCAAGAGCGCTTTCTCTATATAAGAGTTTGTCCAAGCTTGTCCTTTGCTACAAAAGGATTGGGCCACCTTGCTGCACTTTATTTACTTTTGTTACTTGTTACAAATTATCTTATCACAAAACTATTGGTTACCTGTAATTTCAGTGCTTGCAGAGAATACCTTGCTGAAAACCGCTTATCATTTCCTTCTGCTCCTCGTTGGGTTCGACACTCTTACTTATCGAAAGGACTACGATAGGACCCCTATACTTGTGGGTCATCAAGACCCTTTTCTGGCGCCGTTGCCGAGGAGTGAAGCGCCTTTGGTAGGTGGAATTTGGTAAGGAAAAATTTATATAGTGTGCCGAAATTTACTGTCACTTGTTACTATGGAAAGTAATCCTCTGAGGGGCTTGTTCGGTGTATCTCCACCTCGACCAGTAGAGCAAAGAGTTGCTCCTCAACCTACTAAAAATGAAAATGAAAATGTCTGATATGTCTCCAACGTATCTATAATTTTTGATTGTTCCATGCTATATTATATTCTGTTTTGGACATTATTGGGGCTTTATTATACACTTTTATATTATTTTGGGGACTAACCTATTAACCGGAGGCCCAGCCCAGAATTGCTGTTTTTTGCCTATTTTAGGGTTTCGCAGAAAAAGAATATCAAACGGAGTCCAAACGGAATGAAACCTTCGGGAACGTGATTTTCAGAACGAACATGATCCAGAGGACTTGGACCCTACGTCAAGACATCAACCAGGAGGCCACGAGGTAGGGGGCGCGCCTACCCCCCTGGGCGCGCCCTCCACTCTCGTGGGCCCCCTGTTGCTCCACCGACGTACTCCTTCCTCCTATATATACCTACGTGCCCGCCAAACTACCAGATACGGAGCCAAAACCCTAATTCCACCGCCGTAACTTTCTGTATCCACGAGATCCCATCTTGGGGCCTGTTCCGGAGCTCCGCCGGAGGGGCCATCGATCACGGAGGGCTTGTACATCAACACCATAGCCCTTCTGATGAAGTGTGAGTAGTTTACCTCAGACCTACGAGTCCATAATTATTAGCTAGATGGCTTCTTCTCTCTTTTTGGATCTCAATTCAAAGTTCTCCCCCTCTCTTGTGGAGATCTATTCAATGTAATCTTCTTTTGCGGTGTGTTTGTTGAGACCGATGAATTGTGGGTTTATGATCAAGTTTATCTATGAACAATATTTGAATCTTCTCTGAATTCTTTTATGTATGATTGGTTATCTTTGCAAGTCTCTTCGAATTATCAGTTTGGTTTGGCCTACTAGATTGATCTTTCTTGCAATGGGAGAAGTGCTTAGCTTTGGGTTCAATCTTGCGGTGTCCTTTCCCAGTGATAGTAGGGGCAGCAAGGCACATATTGTATTGTTGCTATCGAGGATAACAAGATGGGGTTTATTTCATATTGCATGAGTTTATCCCTCTACATCATGTCATCTTGCTTAAAGCGTTACTCTGTTCTCTTGAACTTAATACTCTAGATGCATGTTGGATAGGGGTCGATGTGTGGAGTAATAGTAGTAGATGCAGGTAGGAGTCGGTCTACTTGTCTCGGACGTGATGCATATATACATGATCATACCTACATACTCTCATAATTATGCTCAATTCTGTCAATTCCTCAACAGCAATTTCTTTACCCGCCGTGAATACTTATGCTCTCGAGAGAAGCCACTGGTGAAACCTATGGCCCCCGGGTCTATCTTCCATCATATTAATCTTCCAATACTTAGTTATTTTTATTGCCTTTTATTTTACTTTGCATCTTTATCATAAAAATACCAAAAATATTATCTTATCATATCTACCAGATCTCACTCTCGTAAGTGACCGTGTAGGGATTGGCAACCCCTTATCGCGTTGGTTGCGAGGATTTATTTGTTTGTGTAGGTACGAGGGACTCGTGCGTGGCCTCCTACTGGATTGATACCTTGGTTCTCAAGAACTGAGGGAAATACTTACGCTACTTTGCGGCACCACCCTTTCCTCTTAAAGGGAAAACCAACGCAAGTGCTCAAGAGGTAGCAAGAAGGGTTTCTGGCGCCGTTGCTAGGGAGGTCTACGCAAAAGTCAACATACCAAGTACCCATCACAACCCTTATCTCCCGCATTACATTATTTGCCATTTTCCTCTCGTTTTCCTCTCCCCCACTTCACCCTTGCCGTTTTATTCGCCCTCTCTCTCTATCCTCCCTCTCTTTCTCTATTTGCCTCTTTTTGCCCATTTCTTGTCTGCTCGTGTGTTGCATTGCTTGCTTGTCGTTATGGCTAGTCCCTTATCTTCTCCGTTATCTCCCGAGAATGAAGTTATTAATTTTAAACAAAGGGAATGAGAAAATTTAAAAGACGCTTGGTATAGGATTTGCAATGCTCAAAATAGATCTACCAGGAAGCAATCCACTTCCGTTCTTCTCCGCAATTTTTACGTAGGCACTACTCCTTGGTACAGATATATCCTTGATACCATTACTGGAGGGAATTTATTGGGTAGCCATACTTTTGATTCTTATAATGCTATGATAGATTTGTTTGGCTCACCCCCTCTTATGATTAATGGAACTATGTTAACTTTGGAGCATGTAATGCAAAAACTTGAAATTATTGAAAATAAAGTTGCTACCGTTGAGTTAATTGAAACTTTCGATAAAAATATCCACAACCAAATTACCCAATATGGATCTAAAGTAGGAGTAACTTTGAAACATATTAAAGAGAAGGAACCTATAGTTAATGAAATAATAAATCATGATTCCACTAGAATCGATAAACTTGAGGGTATTATTACCAACTTGGGAACTGCTTTTTCTTCCGTAAAGAATACTCCAAGTCCTCCAACTAAAAGTGCCAAGCTTATGTATGTTCATAAAAATAAGGGTGAATCCTCTAGCAAGGAAACCGCGGATCTCAAATCTATAAGTATTCATCCTAATCTTTTTGCTATCCTTAAGGAACCATTTGCTACTAATGATTTTTTTCGATCTTGTACCTAGAAGTTTGATTATTGATAAAAGGGAAGAAACTCCTAAAGGTGATAGATGTCGTATTAAAGAACTACCAACTAAAGATGGCAACACCTAGATCTATCCTTGCTTTTTATGCCTAGCTAGGGGCGTTAAACGATAGCGCTTGTTGGGAGGCAACCCAATTTTATTTTTATTCCTTGATTTTTGCTCAAGTTTATTAATAAATAATTTATCTAGCCTCTGTTTTTGTTGTGTTTTTTTAATTAGTGTTTGTTCCAAGTAGAACCGTTGGGAAGACTTGGGGAAAGTCTTGTTAATCTTGCTGTAAAAAACAGAAACTTTAGCGCTCACGAGAACTGCTGCCATTTTTATTTGGAAAGTGATATTTAGTTAATTCTTTTTGAAGATGATTAATATACAAATTCCTCATGTACAGCAATTTATTTTAGAATTTTTGGGGTTCCAGATTTTGCGTTAGCTACAGATTACTACAGACTGTTCTGTTTTTGACAGATTCTGTTTTTCGTGTGTTGTTTGCTTATTTTGATGAATCTATGGCTAGTAAAATAGTTTATAAACCATAGAGAAGTTGGAATACAGTAGGTTTAACACCAATATAAATAAATAATGATTTCATTAAAGTACCTTGAAGTGGTTTTTTGTTTTCTTTCGCTAACGGAGCTCACGAGATTTTCTACTTTAAGTTTTGTGTTGTGAAGTTTTCAAGTTTTGGGTAAAGATTTGATGGATTACGGAACAAGGAGTGGCAAGAGCCTAAGATTGGGGATGCCAATGGAACCCCCAAGATAATCTAAGGACACCTAAAAGCCAAAGCTTGGGGATGCCCCGGAAGGCATCCCCTCTTTCGTCTACTTCTATCGGTAACTTTACTTGGAGCTATATTTTTATTTACCACATGATATGTGTTTTGCTTGGAGCGTCTTGTATTATTTGAGTCTTTACTTTTTATTTTTCCACAATCATCCTTGCTGCACACACCTTTTTGAGAGAGACACACATGATTTGGAAATTATTAGAATACTGTATGTGCTTCACTTATATCTTTTGAGTTATATAGTTTTTGCTCTAGTGCTTCACTTATATCTTTTAGAGCACGTCGGTGGATTTGTTTTATAGAAACCATTGTTCTCTCATGCTTCACTTAGATTATTTTGAGAGTCCTACAAAACAGCATGGTAATTTGCTTTAATTATTTGAGGCATTCAAGATTAAATAAATAAAATTTTCTTATGAGTGTATTGAATACTATGAGAAGTTTGAAACTTGATAATTGTTTTGAGATATGGAGATGGTGATGTTAGAGTCGTGCTAGTTGAGTAGTTGTGAATTTGAGAAATGCTTGTGTTGAAGTTTGTGATTCCCGTAGCATGCACGTATGGTGAACCGTTATGTTAAGAAGTTGGAGCATGATGTATTTATTGATTGTCCTCCTTATGAGTGGCGGTCGGGGACGAGCGATTGTCTTTTCCTACCAATCTATCCCCCTAGGAGCATGCGCGTAGTACTTTGCTTCGATAACTAATAAATTTTTGCAATAAGTATGTGAGTTCTTTATGACTAATGTTGAGTCCATGGATTATACGCACTCTCACCTTTCCACCATTGTTAGCCTCTCTAATACCGCGCACCTTTCGCCGGTATCATACACCCACCATATACCTTCCTCAAAATAGCCACCATACCTACCTATCATGGCATTTCCATAGCCATTCCAAGATATATTGCCATGCAACTTTCCACCATTCCGTTTATCATGACATGCTCCATCATTGTCATATTGCTTTGCATGATCATGTAGTTGACATTTTAGTTGTGGCAAAGCCGTCGTTCATAATTCTTTCATATAAGTCACTCATGCATCATTGCTATCCCGGTACACCACCGGAGGCATTCATATAGAGTCATACTTTGTTCTAGTATCGAGTTGTAATCATTGGGTTGTAAATAAATAGAAGTTTCATGATCATCATTCATAGAGTATTGTCCCAAATAAAAAAAGAGAAAGGCCAAAGAAAAAAAAGGAAGGCCCAAAAAGATAAAAAAATAAAAAGGGGCAATACTACTATCCTTTTTTCCACACTTGTGCTTCAAAGTAGCACCATGATCTTCATAATAGAGAGTCTCCTATGTTATCACTTTCATATACTAGTGGGAATTTTACATTATAGAACTTGGCTTGTATATTCCAACGATGTGCTTCCTCAAAATGCCCTAGGTCTTTGTGAGCAAGCAAGTTGGATGCACACCCACTTAGTTTCTTTTTGTTGAGCTTTCATATATGTATAGCTCTAGTGCATCCGTTGCATGGAAATCCCTACTCACTCACATTTATATCTATTGATGGGCATCTCCATAGCCCGTTGATACGCCTAGTTGATGTGAGACTATCTTCTCCCTTTTTGTCTTCTCCACAACCACCATTCTATTCCACCTATAGTGCTATGTCCATGGCTCACGCTCATGTATTGCATGAATATTGAAAAAGTTTGAGAACATTAAAAGTATGAAACAATTGCTTGGCTTGTCATCGGGGTTGTGCATGATTTGAATACTCTGTGTGGTGAAGATGGAGCATAGCCAGACTATATGATTTTGTAGGGATAACTTTCTTTGGCCATGTTATTTTGAAGAGACATAATTTCTTAGTTAGTATGCTTGAAGTATTATTATTTCTATGTCAATATTAAACTTTTGTCTTGAATCTTTCGGATCTGAATATTCATACCACAATTAAGAGAATTACATTGAAATTATGCCAAGTAGCATTCCACATCAAAAAATCTGTTTTTATCATTTACCTACTCGAGGACGAGCAGGAATTAAGCTTGGGGATGCTTGATGCGTCTCCAACGTATCTATAATTTTTGATTGTTCCATGCTATATTATATTCTGTTTTGGACATTATTGGGCTTTATTATACACTTTTATATTATTTTTGGGACTAACCTATTAACCGGAGGCCCAGCCCAGAATTGCTGTTTTTTTGCCTATTTTAGGGTTTCGCAGAAAAAGAATATCAAACGGAGTCCAAACGGAATGAAACCTTCGGGAATGTGATTTTCGGAATGAACATGATCCAGAGGACTTGGACCCTACGTCAAGACATCAACCAGGAGGCCACGAGGTAGGGGGCGTGCCTACCCCCCTGGGTGCGCCCTCCACCCTCGTGGGCCCCCTGTTGCTCTACCGACGTACTCCTTCCTCCTATATATACCTACGTCCCCCCAAACTACCAGATATGGAGCCAAAACCCTAATTCCACCGCCGTAACTTTCTGTATCCACGAGATCCCATCTTGGGGCCTGTTCTGGAGCTCCGCCGGAGGGGGCATCGATCACGGAGGGTTTCTACATCAACACCATAGCCCTTCCGATGAAGTGTGAGTAGTTTACCTCAGACCTACGGGTCCATAGTTATTAGCTAGATGGCTTCTTCTCTCTTTTTGGATCTCAATACAAAGTTCTCCCCCTCTCTTGTGGAGATCTATTCGATGTAATCTTCTTTTGCGGTGTGTTTGTTGAGACCGATGAATTATGGGTTTATGATCAAGTTTATCTATGAACAATATTTGAATCTTCTCTGAATTCTTTTATGTATGATTGGTTATCTTTGCAAGTCTCATCGAATTATCGGTTTGGTTTGGCCTACTAGATTGATCTTTCTTGCAATGGGAGAAGTGCTTAGCTTTGGGTTCAATCTTGCGGTGTCCTTTCCCAGTGACAGTAGGGGCAGCAAGGCACGTATTGTATTGTTGCCATCGAGGATAACAAGATGGGGTTTATTTCATATTGCATGAGTTTATCCCTCTACATCATGTCATCTTGCTTAAAGCGTTACTCTGTTCTCTTGAACTTAATACTCTAGATGCATGCTGGATAGCGGTCGATGTGTGGAGTAATAGTAGTAGATGCAGGCAGGAGTCGGTCTACTTGTCTCGGACGTGATGCCTATATACATGATCATACCTAGATATTCTCATAATTATGCTCAATTCTGTCAATTGCTCAACAGTATTTTGTTTACCCGCTGTGAGTACTTATGCTCTCAAGAGAAGCCACTAGTGAAACCTATGGCCCCGGGTCTATCTTCCATCATATTAATCTTCCAATACTTAGTTATTTTTATTGCCTTTTATTTTACTTTGCATCTTTATCATAAAAATACCAAAAATATTATCTTCAATCTATCAGATCTCACTCTCGTAAGTGTTCGTGTAGGGATTGACAACCGCTTATCACGTTGGTTGCGAGGATTTATTTGTTTGTGTAGGTACGAGGGACTCGTGCGTGGCCTCCTACTGGATTGATACCTTGGTTCTCAAAAACTGAGGGAAATACTTATGCTACTTTGCCGCACCACCCTTTCCTCTTCAAGGGAAAACCAACGCAAGTGCTCAAGAGGTAGCAATGTCTACTTTGAAATTCCTTCGGGTATGATAGAAAAACTGCTAGCTAATCCTTTTTCAGGAGATGGAACATTACATCATGATGAGCACCTAATATATGTGGATGAAGTTTGTGGATTATTTAAGCTTATAGGTATGCCCGATGATGTTATCAAGAAGAAGGTCTTCCCTTTATATTTGGAGGGAGATGCATTGACATGGTATAGGCTATGTGATGATATGGGATCATGGATCTACAAACGATTGAAATTGGAATTTCATCAGAAGTTTTATCCTATGCATCTTGTTCATCGTGATCGAAATTATATATATAATTTTTGGCCTCGCGAAGGAGAAAGCATCGCTCAAGCTTGGGGGAGGCTTAAATCAATGTTATATTCATGCCCCAATCATGAGCTCTCAAGAGAAATGATTATTTAAAAAATTTATGCTCGGCTTTCTGATAATAACCGCACCATGCTCGATACTTCTTGTGCTGGCTCTTTTATGATGAAGACTATTGAATTCAAATGGGATTTATTGGAAAGAATTAAATGCAACTCTAAAGATTGGGATCTCGACGAAGGTAAGGAGTCAGGTATGACACCTAATTTTGATTGTGTTAAATCTTTTATGGATACTGATGTTTTCCGTAAATTTAGCACTAAATATGGACTTGACTCTGAAATAGTAGCTTATTTCTGTGAATCTTTTGCTACTCATATTTATCTCCCAAAAGAGAAGTGGTTTAAATATCATCCTCCCATAGAAGTAAAAGTAGTTTCACCTATTAAAGTTGAAGAAAATACTGTCACTTATAAAGATCCTATTATTCCTACCGCTTATGTTGACAAACCACCTTTTCCTGTTAGGATAAAAGATCATGCTAAAGCTTCAACTGTGGTTCGTAAAAGCAATATTAGAACCTATACACCTCCTGAGCAAGTTAAAGTTGAACCTAATATTGCTATTTTTAAGGATCTCTTGGCTGATAATATTGATGGGCATGTTATTTATTTCTATGATGAAACTGCTAGAATTGCTAAACCTTGTGCTAAAGATAAACATAGACCTGTGGTAGGCATGCTTGTTATTTCTGTTAAAATAGGAGATCATTGTTATCATGGCTTGTGTGATATGGGTGCTAGTGTTAGTGCAATACCTATTGACTTGTACAACGAGATTATGCATGATATTGCACCTGCTGAGTTAGAAGATATTGATATCACAATTAAACTTGCCAATAGACATACTATTTCACCAATTGGGATTGTTAGAGATGTCGAAGTCTTGTGTGGGAAAACTAAATATCCTGCTGATTTTCTTGTTCTTGGTTCCCCATAAGATAGCTTTTGTCCCATTATATTTGGTAGACCCTTCTTAAACATTGTTAATGCTAGGATAGACTGCAAAAAGGATGTTATTACTATTGGTTTAGGTGATATGTCTCATGAGTTCAACTTTTCTAAATTTCGTAGACAGCACCGTGAAGAGGAATTGCCTAGTAAAGATGAAATTATTGGTCTTGCTTCTATTGTCGTACCTCCTAGTGATCATTTAGAACAATATTTGCTAGACCATGAAAATGATATGTATATGAATGAAAGAAGGGAAATAGATGAAGTGTTCTTTAAACAGAGACCAATTTTGAAACACAACTTGCCTGTTGAAATCTTAGGGGATCCTCCTCCACCCAAGGGTGATCCCGTGTTTGAGCTTAAACCATTGCTTGATACTCTTAAATATGCTTATCTTGATGAAAAGAAGATATATCCTGTTATTATTAGTGCTAACCTTTTAGAGAAGGAGGAAGAAAGATTATTGAAAACTTTGAAGAAGCATTGTGCTGCTATTGGATATACTCTTGATGATCTTAAGGGCATTAGTCCCACTCTATGTCAACACAAAATAAACTTGGAAAAAGATGCCAAACCAGTTATTGATCACCAACGATGACTGAATCCTAAGATGAAAGAAGTGGTAAGAAAAGAAATACTAAAGCTCCTTGAGGCAGGTATAATTTATCCCGTTGCTGATAGTCAGTGGGTAAGTCCTGTCCATTGTGTTCCTAAGAAGGGAGGTATTACTGTCATTCCTAATGATAAAGATGAATTGATTCCGCAAAGAATTATTACAGGTTATAGGATGGTAATTGATTTCCGCAAATTAAATAAGGCTACTAAAAAGATCATTACCCCTTACCTTTTATTGATCAAATGCTAGAAAGATTATCCAAACATACACATTTTTGCTTTCTAGATGGTTATTCTGGTTTCTCCCAAATACCTGTGTCAGCTGATGATCAATCTAAGACCACTTTAACTTACCCTTTCGGTACTTTTGCTTATGGACGTATGCCTTTTGGTTTATGTAATGCACCTGCTACCTTTCAAAGATGCATGATGGCTATATTTTCTGATTTTTGTGAAAAGATATGTGAGGTATTCATGGATGATTTCTCCGTTTATGGATCCTCTTTTGATGATTTCTTAAGCAACCTTGATCGGGTTTTGCAAAGATGTGAAGAAACTAACCTTGTCTTGAATTGGGAGAAATGCCACTTTATGGTTAATGAAGGTATTGTCTTGGGGCACAAATTTTCTGAAAGGGGCATTGAAGTTGATAAAGCTAAAGTTGATGCTATTGAAAAGATGCCGTGTCCCAAGGACATCAAAGGTGTAAGAAGTTTCCTTGGTCATGCCGGTTTTTATAGGAGGTTCATTAAGGACTTCTCAAAAATTTCTCGGCCTCTGACTAATTTATTACAAAAAGATATACCGTTCGTCTTTGATAATGATTGTGCAGAAGCATTTGAAATACTTAAGAAAGCATTAATCTCTGCACCTATTGTTCAGCCACCTGATTGGAATTTACCTTTTGAAATTATGTGTGATGCTAGTGATTATGCTGTAGGTGTTGTTCTAGGGCAAAGAGTTGATAAGAAATTAAATGTTACAATATGCTAGTAAAAACTCTAGACAATGCCTAGAGAAATTATGCTACAACTAAAAAAGAATTCTTAGCAGTTGTATTTGCTTGTGATAAGTTCAGACCTTATATTGTTGATTCTGAAGTAACTATTCACATGGATCATGCTGCTATTAAATATCTTATGGAAAAGAAAGATGCTAAACCTAGACTTATTAGATGGGTTCTCTTGCTACAAGAATTTGATTTGCATATTATTGATAGAAAGGGAGCGGAGAACCCCGTTGCAGACAACTTGTCTAGGTTAGAAAATGTTCTTGATGACCCACTACCTATAGATGATAGCTTTCCTGATGAACAATTAAATGTCATAAATGCTTCTCATACTGCTCCATGGTATGCTGATTATGCTAATTACATTTTTGCTAAATTTATACCACCTAGTTTCACATACCAGCAAAATAAAAAGGTTTTCTATGATTTAAGACATTACTTCTGGGATGATCCACATCTTTATAAAGAAGGAGTAGATGGTGTTATTAGGCTTTGTGTGCCTGAGCATGAACAGGAACAGATCCTATGCAAGTGTCACTCCGAGGCTTATGGAGGACACCATGCTAGAGATAGAACTGCACACAAGGTATTGCAATCCTGTTTTTATTGGCCTACTCTCTTCAAGGATGCCCGTAAGTTTGTCTTGTCTTGTGATGAATGTGAAAGAATTGGTAATATTAGTAGACGTCAAGAAATGCCTATGAATTATTCACTTGTTATTGAACCATTTGATGTTTGGGGCTTTGATTATATGGGACCTTTTCCTGCCTCTAATGGATATACACATATTTTAGTTGTTGTTGATTACGTTACTAAGTGGGTAGAAGCTATTCCAACTAGTAGTGCTGATCATAACACCTCTATTAAGATGCTTAAAGAAGTTATTTTTCTGAGGTTTGGAATCCTTAGATATTTAATGACTGATGGTGGTTCACATTTTATTCATGGTGCTTTCCGTAAAATGCTTGCTAAGTATGATGTTAATCATAGAATTGCATCTCCTTATCACCCACAGTCTAGTGGTCAAGTAGAATTGAGTAACAAAGAGCTCAAATTAATTTTGCAAAAGACTGTTAATAGATCTAGAAAGAATTGGTCCAAGAAACTTGATGATGCATTATGGGCCTATAGAACTACATATAAAAATCCTATGGGTATGTCTCTGTATAAAATGGTTTATGGTAAAGCATGTCATTTACCTCTTGAGCTAGAACATAAGGCATATTGGGCTATTAAAGAGCTCAATTATGATTTCAAACTTGCCGGTGAGAAGAGGTTATTTGACATTAGCTCACTTGATGAATGGAGAACCCAAGCCTATGAGAATGCCAAATTGTTTAAACAAAAAGTTAAAGGATGGCACGACAAAAGGATACAAAAGCGTGAGTTTAATGTAGGTGATTATGTATTGTTATACAACTCTCGCTTAAGATTTTTTGCAGAAAAACTTCTCTCTAAATGGGAAGGTCCTTACGTTATCGAGGAGGTCTATCGTTCCGGCGCCATTAAAATCAACAACTTCGAAGGCACAAATCCGAAGGTGGTGAACGGTCAAAGAATCAAACATTATATCTCAGGTAATCCTATAAATGTTGAAACCAATGTTATTGAAACTGTAACCCTGGAGGAATACATAAGGGACACTTTCCGGAACGTTTCAGACTCCGAAAAGGAATAGGTATGTGGTACGGTAAGTAAACCAACTCCAAAACAGTTCTAATGGCAATTTTCTCCATTTTGGAATATTTAGAAAAATAGAAAAATAAGAAGCGGTCCGGAAAGGACATGAGGGCTCCACGAGGGTGGAGGGCGCGCCCTACCCCCCTGGGCGCGCCCCCTACCTCGTGGGCACCTCGTGTGCTCTCCGGACTCCGTTTTCTTGCACGATACGTATTTTGGTCGGTAAAAATTCATTATATAATCTCCCGAAGGTTTTGACTCCCGTATCACGCAAAAATCTCCTGTTCTTGTTTCGAGCTGTTTTCTGCCAGGGTTGTCAAAGCCAAGCATCATGTCGTCTCCCTCCTCCTCCAACAATGAGGGCAACGATGCTTGGCTAATGAAGACAGAGCTGAAGAGAGAAGAACCCATGGAGATCAACAAGGATGAAGGGATAAGAAGGCCACGGAGGACCAAGTTCCGGCAACAGATGACATCCTTCAACTTGATCACAATCTTCTTACCCCAACTGAGATCAAAGCTTTCAAGATGATTGAGTTAGCTCGTATACAAAATAAGTATCTCACACGTGAAAATATTTTGTTGAAGGAGCATATCATCGCACTCAAAGGCATTATCCGCAAGTTAGAAGACATCCTACGCTCGATGTGCGACTATCCATCATCAACAACTCCACCTTCTCCACCAACAAAGAAGAACTGAGTATTTGGTATGGGCACTCCCCTTGGCAACTGCCAAGCTTGGGGGAGTGCCCTGGTATCGTATCACCATCACTTTTATCTTTACCGTTTTTCTTAGTTTGATCCTTTTGATAATATTTTGATCTAGTAGAATAAAAGTTCTTAGTATGATCTAGTTGTGAGTTTTGCTTTATGATCCTTCTATGTAATCGAGTCCGTGAGCTATATATAATAAAGATTAGTGTTGAGTCAAGGGCTTGATTATTTTGCCATGATCTTGAGTGAATAAAAGAAAAGAGAAAGAATAAAAAGAAACAAAGAGATCATATGGATCTTATGGAGAGTAATGAGCTCACATAGAAAGAGTATGATGAATAAAAGTTGTTGAGAGTTGACAAACATAGTTTTGGTCATCGTTGCAACTAATAGGAAGTAATAAAGAAAGAGAGGTCTTCGCATATAAATACACTATCTTGGACATCTTTTATGATTGTGAGCACCCATTAAAATATGACATGCCAAAGAGTTGATGTTGGACAAGGAAGACAATGTAATGGGTTATGTTTTCTTACATCTAAGATAAATTATGTCGGGGTTGGGGTTCCGGAAAACCCTTAAGGTTCGAACACTGGGTGCGCGTGAAGTCTTTCCCTCCAACCGATCTACGCTCTAGCTCGCTAGGATCTTGCGGACGAACTCGACAAACTCACAACACAGAAGGATGCAAGGTTTATACTCGTTCGGGCCACCGTTGTGGTGTAATACCCTACTCCAGTGTGGTGGTGGATTGCCTCTTGGGATGATGATGAACAATACAAGGGCAGAACGGCCTCCTGAGGTTAAGGCGTTCTTGTGCTCGGTGAGCTTGTGTGAGGGGGGTGGTCTCTCTCCAGCTAAGATCCTCCTCTCTACTATGGCGGCTAGTCCTATTTATAGAGGCCCTGGTCCTCTTCCCAAATATCGAGCGGGAAGGGAACCAACAATGGTGGGCTAATTTGAAGGGGGCAGCTAGTACAAGCTATCCTGACAAAAGTGGTCTTCGCCTGCACAAAGTTCTGGTGGTGACGCTGTTCTGGGCTCCATGATGACCTCCGTCTTGTAGTCCTCGGTCTTGGTCTTGTTGCACCGAAATGGCAAACTTTGCCTGAGGCCTCGGTACTCCGCGGCTGTGCTTGCCCCCTTTGCACCAAAGAGGAAACAAGGACGCTATGTGTGCTGGCGCCCGCCTGGTGTCGATCGTCACGGCTCATGTCACGAGAGCCTCGAGAGGTTCGCCCTGCCTTGATATCTCCGCTCCTTGTGAGCCTTCCTAGCTAGGCCACTCTAGAGGAGGTCTTGCATCATCTGTCTCGCGAGGCTTGGCCCCTCGCGAGGGTCTTGGGTGCTTTGTTGGTGAAGATGGGTCGTACGGCCTGCTGGCTCAGCCACGCCGCAGGCAGGCAAGTCTGGGGACCCCCGTTCCCAGGACGCCGACAGTAGCCCCCGGGCCCAAGGTGCGCGCGGGCTTGGCTTCGCGGTGAAGCCAAGGGTCAAGCTCAAAGCGTTGCGGGCCCCAAAAGCCTGTGGCCTCAGTTGACGTGTGGCGGTTGATTGGACGTGGGCGTCTCCGCTTCCCCACGCTGTCTTGATGACTGCATGACTTGACAAGTCCTTGCGACATGCAAGGGAAACCATCATTACCTGCGATCGTAGGGGACTCCGGTTGGCCTTCTCTTGCTATAAATGGGGAGGGGGCGGAGCCCCCGTTGCCCATCTCTTCCTTGCTTGCTCCCTCCTTCTTGCTCCATTGCTTGCAGTGCCTCCGATGGCGCCTCAAAGGAAGTTCTCTGCCGCTGAGAAGGGTAAAGCCCCTCGTGAGGGCCCTGGTTCCCCGGTGCCCAAGCGCGGTCGCAGCCGCCCGCGCAAGCACGCTACGACCCCCGTCGTGGCCCACCGTCGAGGCGGCACCAGAGCACGCAGAGGGGGCCGTCCCAACCGTGGCAGTCCAGTCGACGGGGTGAGGTGCGCGATGGTGGCAAGGCCTCCCCGCCCATGCTTCCATTCAGCGGAGGCGTCGCTGGAGTTCGTTGTTTGGTCAGAAAACCCTGCCGGCAACTGGCTCCAGCTTTCGCGCTTCTTTGTCGCTGAGCTGCCGGCCCCTGGTCCAGGGGGGCTTTGGTTGCAGGCGGATGGTTGCTGCAGCAAGGCCTCCTGGGTCGCGGTCGAGACTTCTGCCGCGGGCAACATAGCCCTGGCCCGCGGCTGGCAGACGTTCGCCCCCGCGCGTGGCCTGGGCAAGCGGTGCACGCTCCACTTCAAGTATGACGGCGGGTCGACCCTCTTCGTGAGGGTGTTCGGGGAAGATGGTCGCCGCACCAGATGCTGCCCTGAGACGAATGACGGAAAGGAGGTGCTCGGCCTTGGCGACAGTCGTGACGAGGGTGAGGGTGAGCCTGCCCTCAGTGGCGACCGCATCTCCTCCAGCTACGACGGCTCTCCCTCCTGTGGCAGCTCCAGCAGCAGTGGCTACGATCAGCCGCCACGCCGCCGCGCTCGCTTTGAAGGAGGCAGCGGGTCATCTCGTCGCCTCGCCTCTGTGAAGCGCAAGGAGGGGTCTAGCTAGGCTTGGGCGTCGCTAAGGGCCTGCCCCCGTAGATTTTTGAAACGCCACTTTGTTTGGGTTTTTCCTTTCTTTCCCTGCACCAGAAAATGAAACCAGTATGGGCCCAGAGGGGCGTGTATCAAACTATGGTTCTTGGTTAATGCAACGTGCGAGTTATTCCCATGCCATGCTATTATTTTGCGCAGAGATAACCTAACCTAGCATGTTTGGGACGCCCCTTCCTTCACGAGATATCTGCGTTTGCTCAGGAACTGCAAGAATTTGTTAGGGGGGGTGCTAGAGGATTTTTCCGTTCACCCGAACCTTGACTTGGCGCTTTGCATCGCGGTACCCGAGGGGCACGGATTTAGGAGAGTTGCACCAGCTTCCAGGCTCGAACGAGGGTGACTCGCGAGAAGGCAGAGAGAAGGGAAAGCTCGTGAGGGCGCCTGCCCAGCCCCCTCGCGAGGTATGCGAGAGAGAGATCACGGGTAAACCAGAGCCGAAAAACACGGTAAAAGGCGAAGGAACCAAATCAGCAAGGAACGCCAAAGGCAAACTCGATTAAGGAAAAGCAAGCCAACTACGGAAAGCAAATGAAAAGCCACGTCCGGCACCTAAATTAGTCTTCGAGTCTTCTCACCAGCGCGGAGCTAAGTGTTGTCCACTAGGCATGGGAGGGAGCCCCAGGGCCTGAGGCCAGCGCTCCTGAGACTTCGGGGCGTGTACAGCCCCAACTCATTATTACGTGAGAGTGTCACGGGCGGTGATTCTTCACAGGCACCGGGCCTTGCTTCACAGGCTCTGGGCCTTGCTTCACAGGCACTGGGCCTTGCTTCACAGGCTCTGGGCCTTGCTTCTCAGGCTCTGGGCCTTGCTTCTTAGGTTCTGGGCCTTGCTTCTTAGGCTCGCGGCCTTGCTTCTCAGGCTCTGGGCCTTGCTTCATGGGTAGAACTTCCGGAGGTGCTGGATGTTCTAGGCGTTTTGGATGGGTGTCCCCTCTTGCGTCTCCAAGCGCACGGCGCCAGGCCTGGCGATGTGAACGACCCTGAACGGGCCCTCCCACATGGGTGAGAGCTTGTGCAAGCCTTCCCTGGAGAGGACCCGCCTCAGGACCAGGTCACCCGTCTCGAGCGTCCTGGAGCGAATGTTGCGGTAGTGGTAGCGCCGCAGCGCTTGCTGGTACCTTGCCGCCCTTAATGCAGCTTTGCGATGTTGTTCCTCCCCCAGCACGAGATCCATCCCCCTCATGGCGTCCTGCTGCGTTTTGTCGAACGCCAGGACCCATGCGGAGCGATGCCTGACCTCGTGAGGGAGGACTGCTTCAGCTCCGTAGACGAGGAAGAACGGAGTCTCGCCCGTTGGCTTGGTAGCGGTGGTGCAGATGGACCACAGCATGGACTGGAGCTCGTCGTGCCAGCCCCTGCCACAGGCCTCCAGCTTCTTCTTGAAGGTCCTGGTCTTGAGGCCCCTCAGGACCTCAGCGTTGGCGCACTTGGCCTAACCATTGCTCCTGGGGTGGGCTACCGAAGCGTAGCAGATCTGCGTCCCAAGGTTAGCACAGTAGATTTTAAAGAGGTTACTAGTGAACTGCGAGCCGTTATCTGTGATGATGCGGTTGGGGAGCCCGAAGCGACTCACAAGGCCCTTGATGAACTTGACGGCAGAGCCGGCTGGAATGGTTCGGACGGCTTCCACCTCTGCCCACTTAGTGAACTTATCGATGGCGACGTAGAGATAGCGGTAGCCCCCTGACGCTCGCGGAAACGGGCCTAGGATGTCCAGCCCCCAGACCATGAACGGCCTCGTGAGCAGGATGGTTTGAAGGCCCTGAGCAGGCTGATGGATTTTCTTGGCGTGGAATTGGCAAGCTTCGCAGGACTTCACCAGCTCGGCTGCATCGTTAAGTGTTGTAGGCCAATAGAATCCGTTGCGGAAGGCCTTGCCGATGAGGGTCCGTGATGATGAGTGATGTCCACAGTCCCCGCCGTCTATGTCAGTCAGCAGCTCCCTCCCTTGATCACTGGAGATGCAGCGCAACGTGACGTCGTTCGGTCATTTCCTGTACAACTCGCCGTCTTGAATGTAGTATGCCGTGGCCTGTCGGGACACGCGCTCCGCGTCCTCTTCTTTCTTCGGCAGTGTCCCGTGCATCAGGTACTCCCTGAACTCCTTGGTCCAGCACTCCTCCTGGGGCTCAAGCACCAAGAGCAGCCGAACTCCTGAGGTTGGGCCGCAATCTGGGGCTCCCAAGGCCGGGGGCTAAGGGAGCTCCTCCCGAGGCTGAGTCATGCTTGAAAGAGGCAGCGTAGCTGACGGCTTGAAGAGCCGCTCTTCGAAGACGCCGGGCTCCTGCAGTTGCCACTTGGATGCTCTCTTGGCGATGTCGTCGGCTTCCTTGTTGGTGCCACGGGGCACGTGCTGCAGCTCCAAGCCTGTGAACTGGGTTTGTAGACGAAGTAGAGCTGGTGCAGCTGAAGCCACGCGTCGAAGGAATGACTCCTCATGAGCCATCGGGACCCTGAGCCTCAGGAGGCTTTGGGGGTTCAGGAGGTTCCTTGAAGGCCGTCGCCATCTCCTCCCGAACGGCATGGAACCTGGCCTCCTGAGCCGCCTGGACTTGCCGTACATTGCGCTGATGGGCCGATGCCACGCTCGGCAAGCCGAAGGGCATGCGAACGAAGCTATGTGGTGGACCCTCATAGCGGCCCGCGTGTGATGGCCAGAAGCGTTCCTGAGATGCGGCCCTGTTGAGCCCTGGGATGTCGATGCAGGCGCACAGCTCAGCACCCTCGCCTGGGTGGTGAGCCACACTCTGTGAGCGGCTGTAGCCACGCATGGCTCTTGTGTCTTGTAGCTCTTGGGTGGTCTTGGTGATGAACTCCTGGGTGGTGGGCATTCCTTGCCCCATGCTCTCCTGAGGAACACGTGCCGTGAAGCACGCTTCCAAGTGGTGCCCAAGCACCTTCCTCATGAGATTGGCAAGGTCTGAGGCCCTCCAGAAAGAGAGCCCACGAGCCTTGCCTGAGGAGGGCGCCGGGCGCGCTTTCCTATGCGGTGGAGGGAGGCGCCCCTAGAGCAGGCACCAATCCTGTCGAGGCTCCTGATGCGACGCCATCTTCTTGGGGTCCTGCACGGCGTGGTAGCTTCTTCTTGGGGATGGTCTCCGGAGGGCCTTCACTTCTGCTGTCAGGGTTGTCGATTGTCGCGGCTTGGAAGGCGCGCTCAAGGGAGCACACCGCATCCCCTTTCATCACATGGGACCATGATGATCCCCCCGCTTCCTGGCATCTTGAGGACGTTGTAGCCGTGGTGAGTGACTGCCATGAACTTGGCCAGGGCTGGATACCCGAGGATGGCATTGTACGGCAGACGGATGTGCGTGACGTCGAAGTCGATGAGCTCGGTGCGGTAATTCTTGCGCTCCCTGAAGGTGACAGGCAGGCGGACTTGCCCTATTGGTGTGGTGGAACCGTCAGTCACTCCTGAGAAAGGCTTGGTTGGCTGGAGCTGCTCATAAGGCACTTGGAGGTTGTCGAACGTGTCGGCGGGTAGGACGTTGAGCCCTGCGCCGCCGTCGATGAGAGTCTTGGTGACTTGGACATTGCTGATGACTGGGGAGCACAACATAGGGAGTGTGCCAGCGGTGGCTGCGCACTTGAGCTGGTCGGCTGAGCTGAAGGTGATGGCGCATTGGGACCACCGGAGCGGGCGCGTGGCCTCGAGCTTGGGGAGCGCCGTGTTTACTTCGTGAGGGAACTGCTTGAAGATGCGCTGAGAGGCTGGGGCCTGAGCACCGCCCAGGATGCAAGCGACTGTGCGCGGCTCCTGGAAGCCCCCAGCCCCCTCGTCCTGGTGATGGTCGTCGTTCCTCCTTGGCGGCGGCAACGGGGGAAGACCAACGTTGCCCTGGGGGCGATCCTCGCGAGGCGGGTCCCTCCAGGCACCCTCGCGAGGTTGGTCCTGCCAGCGGTCCTCACGAGGCCAGTCATGCCACTCCTGGCGCGGGCCACGGTCGTCCCAACGTCCGCCTCCGCGTCCTCCTCCGCGGCCGTAGCCCCAGTCGTTGCGCTCGGGGCATCGGCCGAAGCGTCCTTCCCGAATGGCTCTGAGCTCTTGACAGTCGCTGGTGTTGTGGGTGTTCAGGTTGTGGAAGGCACAGAATGGGCGGCCGTTCTTGGATGACTCGGGCTGATCTCTGCCTCGCTTGGTGTCGGGCTCTGCTGCGAGTACTACTGCCTCTTTGCGCTTCATGTCCTTGGCCTTGGCCTTCTTTTCCTCCACTCCTGCAGTTGGCAGCTCAAGGAGAGAGAGGCGCCCCTCCTCAGCTCTTGCGCACATGGTCGCCAGGTTGAACAGCTCCTGAGATGTGCAAAGCTCCTCATGAATTGCCAGCTCTTCCTTCATCTTGACGTCGCGGACGCCGTCGAAAAACGCGGAGATGATGGCCTCGTCTGTGACCTTGGGGATCTTGAGGCGGGTGCTGTTGAAGCGCTGGATGTACTTCTAGAGGGTCTCTCCTGGCTGTTGCTTGATGCGGCGTAGGTCGCCCGCGACCGGTGGGCGGTCACGAGTGCCCTGGAAGTTGGCGACGAAGCGGTCGTGCATCTCGTCCCAGGAGGAGATCGAGCTGTGTTGCAGGTTCAGGAGCCAGGAGCGGGCCCCATCCTTGAGAGCCATGGGAAACCAGTTCACCATGACTTTTTCATCGCCGTTGGCCGCTTCGATGCTCAACTCATAGAGCTGCAGGAACTCTGCGGGGTCAGCGATGCCGTCGTACCGAGGAGGCAGATCTGGCTTGAACTTGCCCGGCCAGGCAACACTGCGCAGCTCAGGCGTGAAGGCGCAGTAGCCTGCTGTGGTTGTCGGGGCCCGCTTTAGGGGCGGAGCTTGGTCTTGCCGAGGTCCGCGCTGTGCCACTGCAGGCAGCGCGCGGTCTTGACGAGGTGGCGCGGGGAGCGCTGGTGCAGCTTCTCACGGTCGTGGGATTTCTTGGCAGCTCCTTTCTTCATGTGCGGGCGCCGGGCGTGGCGGATTGCGCCGCGGAGGCGCGCGCCTTGGCGCCAAGGCACCGTCTTGGGGTCGAGGTGGTGGAGGCGCGCCACGAGCCCCGTTGCCTGCGGCCTGCTGAGGGGGAGGCAGAGAGTGAGACGGCGCCAGAGAGCCCCCCGCGGCACGGACGATCTCGGCGACGCGGTCGAGCCACTCCTCGTAGATGTCATCGACCGGGCGGTAACGTAGGAGCTCGTTCGCCGCGATGAGCGTAGCCCGCACCTCCAGGGGAGCGCGGTGCGCGTGGGACGAAGAGCCAACAGGAGTGAGTGATGGAGTAGCGGTGCGGCCGTCCTGCCACACCGAAGGATGTTGTAAGGACGCCTGCTGCTCGTTTCCCACCGGGCCAGTGGCAGCATTGGCGACGGCGGACGGAGAACGACGAGGCGGCCCGCCGACGGGAGCCGTCTGAGCGACGCGGGCGGCGAGCGCGGCCCGACGCTCAGCTCGAGTGCGGCGAGCGTCCAACATGGAGACGACGGATCGACGAAGCGATGAACTGATGGAAGGGAAGCTACGGCGCACCCCTACCTGGCGCGCCAAATGTCGGGGTTGGGGTTCCGGAAAACCCTTAAGGTTTGAACACTGGGGTGCGCGCGAAGTCTTTCCCTCCAACCGATCTACGCTCTAGCTCGCTAGGATCTTGCGGACGAACTCGACGAACTCACAACACAGAAGGACACAGGGTTTATACTGGTTCGAACCACCGTTGTGGTGTAATACCCTACTCCGGTGTGGTGGTGGATTGCCTCTTGGGCTGATGATGAACAATACAAGGGCAGAACGGCCTCCTGAGGTTAAGGCGTTCTTGTGCTCGGTGAGCTTGTGTTTGTGGGGGTGGTCTCTCTCCAGCTAAGATCCTCCTCTCTACTATGGCGGCTAGTCCTATTTATAGAGGCCCTGGTCCTCTTCCCAAATATCGAGCGGGAAGGGAACCAGCAATGGCGGGCTAATTTGAAGGGGGGCAGCTAGTACAAGCTATCCTGACAAAAGTGGTCTTCGCCTGCACAAAGTTCTAGTGGTGACGCTGTTCTGGGCTCCACGATGACCTCCTCTTGTAGTCCTCGGTCTTGGTCTTATTGCACCGAAATGGCAACCTTTGCCTGAGGCCTCGGTACTCCACGGCTGTGCTTGCCCCCTTTGCACCAAAGAGGAAACAAGGACGTTGTGCGCGCTGGCGCCCGCCTGGTGTCGATCGTCACGGCTCACGTCACGAGAGCCTTGTGAGGTTCGCCCCGCCTTGATATCTCCGCTCCTTGTGAGCCTGCCTAGCTAGGCCACTCCAGAGGAGGTCTTGCATCGTCTGTCTTGCGAGGCTTGGCCCATCGCAAGGGTCTTGGGCGCTTTGTTGGTGAAGATGGGCCGTACGGCCTGCTGGCTCAGCCACGCCGCGGGCCGCAAGCAGGCAAGTCTGGGGACCCCCGTTCCCAGGACGCCGACAAATTATATTGTCATGGATCATCCAACATGATTGAGCTTGCCTTTCCCCCTCATGCTAGCCAAATTCTTTGCACCAAGTAGAGATACTACTTGTTCTTCCAAACACCCTTACACCAGTTTTGCCATGAGAGTCCACCATACCTACCTATGGATTGAGTAAGATCCCTCAAGTAAGTTGTCATCGGTGCAAGCAATAAAAATTGCCCTCTAAATATGTATGGCTTATTAGTGTGGGAAAAAATAAGCTTTATACGATCGTGTGATATGGAAGAAATAAAAGCGACGGACTGCATAATAAAGGTCAATATCACAAGTGGCAATATAAAGTGACGTTCTTTCGCATTAAGATTTTGTGCATCCAACCATAAAAGCGCATGACAACCTCTGCTTCCCTCCGCGAAGGGCCTATCTTTTACTTTTATCTCCTACCTTGAATGAGAGTCATGGTGATCTTCACCCTTCCTTTTTACATTTTATCTTTTGGCAAGCACAACATGTTGGAAAGATCCTAGTATATATGGCTAATTGGATGTGAGTTTTCATGAACTATTATTGTTGACATTACCCTTGAGGTAAAACATTGGGAGGCAAAACTATAAGCCCCTATCTTTCTCCGTGTCCGATTAAAACTCCATACCCATAAGTATTGCGTGAGTGTTAGCAATTGTGGAAGACTATATGATAGTAGAGTATGTGGACTTGCTGAAAAGCTCTTATATTGACTCTTTCCTATGTTATGATAAATTGAAATTGCTCCAATGACTGAGATTATAGTTTGTTAGGTTCAATGAAGTTTACCATTCATACTTGAAATTGTGATTGAATTGTTACTCTAGCATAAGAGATCATATGACAAGAATTATATAAGTTACTATTCTAAGAATGATCATGATGCCCTCATGTCCGTATTTTATTTTTATCGACACCTCTATCTCTAAACATGTGGACATATTTTTCGATTTCGGCTTTCGCTTGAGGACAAGCGAGGTCTAAGCTTGGGGGAGTTGATACGTCCATTTTGCATCATGCTTTCATATCAATATTTATTGCATTATGGGCTGTTATTACACATTATGTCACAATACTTATGCCTATTCTCTCTTATTTTACAAGGTTTACATAAAGAGGGAGAATGCCGGCAGCTCGGATTCTGGGCTGGAAAAGGAGCAAATATTAGAGACCTATTCTGCACAGCTCCAAAAGTCCTGAAACTTCACGGAAGTCATTTTCAGAATATATAAAAAATACTGAGCGCAAGAAGTTCCAGAGGGGGGCCACACCCTGCCCACGAGGGTGGGGGGCGCGCCCTACCCCCTGGGCGCGCCCCCTACCTCATGGCCCCCCTGGTGGCCCTCCGATGCCCATCTTCTGCTATATGGAGTCTTTCGTTGAGGAAAAAATCATAAGCAAGCTTTCGGGACGAGACTCCGCCACCATGAGGCGGAACCAATCTAGGGCTCTGGCGGAGCTGTTCTGCCGGGGAAACTTCCCTCCGGGAGGGGGAAATCATCGCCATCGTCATCACCAACGATCCTCTCATCGGGAGGGGTCCAATCTCCATCAACATCTTCACCAGCACCATCTCCTCTCAAACCCTAGTTCATCTCTTGTATCCAATTCTTGTCTCTAAGTCTGGGATTGGTACCTGTGGGTTACTAGTAGTGTTGATTACTCCTTGTAGTTGATGCTAGTTGGTTTATTTGGTGGAAGATCATATGTTCAGATCCTTATGCATATTAATACCCCCTCTGATTATGAACATGAATATGCTTTGTGAGTAGTTACGTTTGTTCCTGAGGACATGGGAGAAGTCTTGCTATTAGTAGTCATGTGAATTTGGTATTCGTTCGATATTTTGATGAGATGTATGTTGTCTCTCCTCTAGTGGTGTTATGTGAATGTCGACTACATGACACTTCACCATTATTTGGGCCTAGAGGAAGGCATTGGGAAGTAATAAGTAGATGATGGGTTGCTAGAGTGACAGAAGCTTAAACCCTAGTTTATGTGTTGCTTCGTAAGGGGCTGATTTGGATCCATATGTTTCATGCTATGGTTAGGTTTACCTTAATACTTTTGTTGTAGTTGTGGATGCTTGCAATAGAGGTTAATCATAAGTGGGATGCTTGGCCAAGTAAGGACAGCACCCAAGCACCGGTCCACCCACATATCAGATTATCAAAGTACCGAACGTGAATCATATGATCGTGATGAAACCTAGCTTGACGATAATTCCCATGTGTCCTCGGGAGCGCTTTTCTCTATATAAGAGTTTGTCCAAGCTTGTCTTTTGCTACAAAAAGGATTGGCCCACCTTGCTGCACTTTATTTACTTTTGTTACTTGTTGCTCGTTACAAATTATCTTATCACAAAACTATCTGTTACCTGTAATTTCGGTGCTTGCAGAGAATACCTTGCTGAAAACCACTTATCATTTCCTTCTGCTCCTCGTTGGGTTCGACACTCATACTTATCGAAAGGACTATGATAGATCCCCTATACTTGTGGGTCATCATCAAGCCAGTGACGATGGTGATCATGATGGTGCTTTGAGATGGAGATCAAAGGCACAAGATGATGATGGCCATATCATATCAATTATATTGATTCCATGTGATGTTTATCCTTTATGCATCTTATTTTTCTTAGTACGGCGGTAGCATTATAAGATGATCTCTCACTAAATTTCAAGGTATAAGTGTTCTCCCTGAGTATGCATCATTGCTATAGTTCGTCATGCTGAGACACCACGTGATGATCAGGTGTGATAAGCTCTATGTTCACATACAACGGGTGCAAGCCAGTTTTGCACACGCAGAATACTCAGGTTAAACTTGACGAGCCTAGCATATGCAGATATGGCCTCGGAACACTGAGACCGAAAGGTCGAGCGTGAATCATATAGTAGATATGATCAACACAGTGATATTCACCATTGAAAACTACTCCATCTCACATGATGATCGAACATGGTTTAGTTGATATGGATCACGTGATCACTTAGATGATTAGAGGGATGTCAATCTAAGTGTGAGTTCTTAAGTAATATGATTAATTGAACTTTAATTTATCATGAACATAGTACCTGATAGTATTTTGCATGTCTATGTTGTTGTAGATAAATGGCACGTGTTGTTGTTCCGTTGAATTTTAATGCGTTCCTAGAGAAAGCTAAGTTGAAAGATGATGGTAGCAACTACACGGAATGGGTCCATAACTTGAGGATTATCCTCATTGCTGCACAGAAGAATTACGTCCTGGAAGCACCGCTAGGTGCCAAACCTGTTGCAGGAGCAACTCCAGATGTTATGAACACCTGGCAGAGCAAAGCTGATGACTACTCGATAGTACAGTGTGCCATGCTTTACGGCTTAGAACCGGGACTTCAACGACGTTTTGAATGTCATGGAGCATATGAGATGTTCCAGGAGTTGAAGTTAATATTTCAAGCAAATGCCCGGATTGAGAGATATGAAGTCTCCAATAAGTTCTACAGCTGCAAAATGGAGGAGAATAGTTCTGTCAATGAGCATATACTCAGAGTGTCTGGGTACCACAATCACTTGACTCAGTTGGGAGTTAATCTTCCGGTTGATAGTGTCATTGACAGAGTTCGTCAATCATTGCCACCAAGCTACAAAAGCTTTGTGATGAACTATAATATGCAAGGGATGGATAAGACAATTCCTGAGCTCTTCGCGATGCTAAAGGCTGCGAAGGTAGAAATCAAGAAGGAGCATCAAGTGTTGATGGTCAACAAGACCACCAGTTTCAAGAAGAAGGGCAAAGGGGAGAAGGGGAACTTAAAGAAGAATGGCAAGCAAGTTGTTGCTCAAGTAAAGAAGCCCAAGTCTGGTACTAAGCTTGATACTGAGTGCTTCTATAGCAAAGGGATTGGTCACTAGAGGCGGAACTGCCCCAATTATTTGGGGGAAAAGAAGGATGGCAAAGTGAAAGGTATATTTGATATACATGTTATTGATGTGTACCTTACTAATGCTCGCAGTAGCGCCTGGGTATTTCATACTGGTTCTGTTGCTAATATTTGCAACTCGAAACAGGGGCTACGGATTAAGCAAAGATTGGCTAAGGACGAGGTGACGATGCGCGTGGGAAATGGTTCCCAAGTCGATGTGATCGACGTCGGCACGCTACCTCCACATCTACCTTCGGGATTAGTTTTAGACCTGAATAATTATTATTTGGTGCCAACATTAAGCATGGACATTATATATGGATCTTGTTTGATACGAGACGGTTATTCATTTAAATCAGAGAATAATGGTTGTTCTATTTATGTGAGTAATATCTTTTATGGTCATGCACCCTTGATGAGTGGTCTATTTTTACTAAATCTTGATAGTAGTGATACACATATTCATAGTATTGAAGCCAAAAGATATAAGTTTAATAATGATAGTGCAACTTATTTGTGGCACTGTCGTTTAGGTCATATTAGTATAAAGCGCATGAAGAAACTCCATGCTGATGGGCTTTTGGAATCACTTGATGCTTGCGAACCATGCCTCATGGGCAAGATGACTAAGACTCCGTTCTCTAGAACAATGGAGCGAGCAATAGACTTGTTGGAAATAATATATACTGATGTATGCAGTCCAATGAGTGTCGATGCTCGCGACGGGTATCATTATTTTCTGACCTTCACAGATGATTTGAGCAGATATGGGTATATCTACTTGATGAAACATAAGTCTGAAACATTTGAAAAGTTCAAAGAATTTTAGAGTGAAGTGGAAAATCATCATAACGAGAAAATGAAGTTTCTACGATCTAATCATGGAGGAGAATATTTGAGTTACGAGTTTGGTCTTCATTTGAAACAATGTGGAATAGTTTCGCAACTCATGCCACCCCAAACACAACGGCGTAATGGTGTGTACAAACGTCGTAACAACACTTTATTAGATATGGTGCGATCTATGATGTCTCTTACTGATTTACCGCTATCGTTTCGGGGTTATGCTTTAGAGACAGCTGCATTCATGTTAAATAGGGCACCATCTAAATCCGTTGAGACGACACCATATGAACTGTGGTTTGGCAAGAAACCCAAGTTGTCATTTCTTAAAGTTTGGGGCTGCGATGCTTATGTGAAAAAGCTTCAACTTGATAAGCTTGAACCCAAACCGGAGAAATGTGTCTTCATAGGATACCCGAAGGAGACTGTTGGGTACACCTTCTATCACAGATTCGAAGGCAAGATATTCGTTGCTAAGAATGGATCCTTTCTAGAGAAGGAGTTTCTCTCGAAAGAAGTGAGTGGGAGGAAAGTAGAACTTGATGAGGTAACTGTACCTGCTCCCTTATTGGAAAGTAGTTCATCACAGAAATCGGTTC
This sequence comes from Triticum urartu, assembly GCF_056163025.1. Classification (NCBI taxonomy): domain Eukaryota; kingdom Viridiplantae; phylum Streptophyta; class Magnoliopsida; order Poales; family Poaceae; genus Triticum; species Triticum urartu. The sequence goes on from NC_141874.1 coordinate 147,748,091, forward strand.
CAGTGATTCCTACACCAGTGAGGAAGCTAATGATAATGATCATGAAACTTCTGATCAAGTTACTACCGAACCTCGTAGGTCAACCAGAGTAAGGCCCGCGCCAGAGTGGTACGGTAATCCTGTTCTGGAGGTCATGTTACTTGACCATGACGAACCTACGAACTATGAGGAAGCGATGATGAGCCCAGATTCCGCAAAATGGCTTGAGGCCAAGAAATCTGAGATGGGATCCATGTATGAGAACAAAGTGTGGACTTTGGTTGACTTGCCCGATGATCGGCAAGCCATATAGAATAAATGGATCTTCAAGAAGAAGACTGACGCTGGCGGTAATATTACTGTCTACAAAGCTCGACTTGTTGCAAAAGGTTTTCGACAAGTTCAAGGAGTTGACTACGATGAGACCTTCTCACCCATAGCGATGCTTAAGTCCGTCCAAATCATGTTAGCAATTGCCGTATTTTATGATTATGAAATTTGGCAAATGGATGTCAAAACTGCATTCCTTAATGGATATCTTAAAGAAGAGTTGTATATGATGCAACTAGAAGGTTTTGTCGATCCAAAAGGTGCTAACAAAGTGTGTAAGCTCCAGAGATCCATTTTATGGACTGGTGCAAGCATCTCGGAGTTGGAATAGATGCTTTGATAGTGTGATCAAAGCATATGATTTTATACAGACTTTTGGAGAATCATGTATTTACAAGAAAGTGAGTGGGAGCTCTGTAGCATTTCTGATATTATATGTAGATGACATATTGTTGATTGGAAATGATACTGAATTTCTAAATAGCATAAAAGGATACTTGAATAAGATTTTTTCAATGAAAGACCTCGGTGAAGCTGCTTATATATTGGGCATCAAGATCTATAGAGATAGATCAAGACGCTTAATTGGACTTTCACAAAGCACATACCTTGATAAAGTTTTGAAGAAGTTCAAAATGGATCAAGCAAAGAAAGGGTTCTTGCCTGTATTACAAGGTGTGAAGTTGAGTCAGACTCAATGTCCGACCACTGCAGAAGATAGAAAGAAAAAGAAAGTCATTCCCTATGCTTCAACCATAGGTTCTATCATGTATGTAATGTTGTGTACCAAACCTGATGTGTGCCTTGCTATTAGTTTAGCAGGGAGGTACCAAAGTAATCCAGGAGTGGATCACTGGACAGCGGTCAAGAACATCTTGAAATACCTGAAAAGGACTAAGGATATGTTTCTCATTTATGGAGGTGACAAAGAGCTCGTCGTAAACGGTTACGTCGATGCAAGCTTTGACACTGATCCGGATGACTCTAAGTCACAGACCGGATACGTATTTTTATTGAATGGTGGAGCTGTCAGTTGGTGTAGTTCCAAGCAAAGTGTCATGGCGGGATCTACGTGTGAAGCGGAGTACATAGCTGCTTCGGAAGCAGCAAATGAAGGAGTCTGGATGAAGGAGTTCATATCTGATCTAGGTGTCTTACCTAGTGCATCGGGTCCAATGAAAATCTTTTGTGACAATACTGGTGCAATTGCCCTGGCAAAGGAATCCAGATTTCACAAGAGAACCAAGCACATCAAGAGACGCTTCAATTCCATCCGTGATCAAGTCAAGAAGGGAGACATAGAGATTTGCAAGATACATACGGATCTGAATGTTGCAGACCCTTTGACTAAGCCTCTCTCATGAGCAAAACATGATCAACACCAAGACTCCATGGGTGTTAGAATCATTACTGTGTAATCTAGATTATTGACTCTAGTGCAAGTGGGAGACTGAAGGAAATATGCCCTAGAGGCAATAATAAAGTTGTTGTTTATATTTCCTTATATCATGATAAATGTTTATTATTCATGCTATAATTGTATTAACCGGAAACTTAGTACATGTGTGAATACATAGACAAACAGAGTGTCACTAGTATACCTCTACTTGACTAGCTCGTTAATCAAAGACAGTTAAGTTTCCTAGCCATAGACACGAGTTGTCATTTGATGAATGGGATCACATCATTAGAGAATGATGTGATTGACCTGACCCATCTGTTAGCTTAACACTTTGATCGTTTAGCTTATTGCTATTGCTTTCTTCATAACTTATACATGTTCCTATGACTATGAGATTATGCAACTCCCGAATACCGGGGGAACACTTAGTGTGCTATCAAACGTCACAACATAACTGGGTGATTATAAAGATGCTCTACAGGTGTCTTCGATGGTGTTTGTTGAGTTGGCATAGATCGAGATTAGGATTTGTCACTCCGATTGTCGGAGAGGTATCTCTGGGCCCTCTCGGTAATGCACATCACTATAAGCATTGCAAGCAATGTGACTAATGAGTTAGTTATGGGATGATGCATTACGGAACGAGTAAAGAGACTTGCCGGTAACGAGATTGAACTAGGTATGATGATACCGACGATCGAATCTTGGGCAAGTAACATACCGATGACAAAGGGAACAAACGTATGTTGTTATGCGGTTTGACCGGTAAAGATCTTCGTAGAATATGTAGGAACCAATATGAGCATCCAGGTTCCACTATTGGTTATTGACCGGAGATAAGTCTTGGTCATGCCTACATAGTTCTCGAACCCATAGGGTCCGCACGCTTAACGTTCGATGACGATCGGTATTATGAGTTTATGTGTTTTGATGTACCGAAGGTAGTTCGGAGTCCCGGATAAGATCATGGACATGACGAGGAGTCTCGAAATGGTCGAGACATAAAGATTGATATATTGGATGACTATATTCGGACACCAGAATGGTTCCGAGGTGTATCGGGTATTTACCGGAGTACCGGGGGGTTACCGGTACCCCCCGGGGAGTTAATGGGCCTTGATGGGCCACGGTGGAAGAGAAGAGGAGGCGGCCAGGTGTGGCACGCGCCCCCTAGGCCCAATTTGAATTGGAGTAGGGTTTGGGGGGCGGCCCCTCTTTCCTTCTCTCCCTCTTCCCTTCCTTCCCCCTCCTAGTTGGACTAGGAAAGGGGGGAAACCTACTCCTAGTAGGAGTAGGAATCCCCCCTTGGGGCGCGCCCTAGGAGGCCGTCCCTCCCCCTCCTCCACTCCTTTATATACGGGGGAGGGGGGCACCCCATAGACTGCTACATCTTGAGCTTGCGTTGGTTTTCCCCGAAGAGGAAGGGATGATGCAGCAGAGTAGCATAAGTATCTCCCTCAATTTTTGAGAATCCAAGGTATCAATCTAGTAGGAGCCCACGCTCAAGTCCCTCATACCTGCACAAAGCTATAGCTACTCGCAACCAACGCGATTAGGGGTTGTCAAGCCCTTCACGGTCACTTACGAGAGTGAGATCTGATAGATATAATATTTTTGGTATTTTTGGTATAAAGATGCAAAGTAAAAAGTAAAAGCAAAGCAAGATTAAAGTAATGGAGATTGATATGATGAGAATAGACCCGGGGGCCATAGGTTTCACTCGTGGCTTCTCTCAAGAGCATAAGTATTCTACGGTGGGTGAACAAATTACTGTTGAGCAATTGACAGAATTGAGCATAGTTATGAGAATATCTAGGCATGATCATGTATATAGGCATCACGTCCGTGACAAGTAGATCGAAACGATTCTGCATCTACTACTATTACTCCACTCATCGACCGCTATCCAGCATGCATCTAGAGTATTAAGTTAAAAACAGAGTAACGCCTTAAGCAAGATGACATGATGTAGAGAGATAAATTCATGCAATATGAAATAAACCCCATCTTGTTATCCTCGATGGCAATGATACAATACGTGCCTTGCTGCCCCTTCTGTCACTGGGTAAGGACACCGCAAGATCGAACCCAAAGCTAAGCACTTCTCCCATGGCAAGAACTACCAATCTAGTTGGCCAAACCAAATGAATAATTCGAAGAGACTTGCAAAGATAACCAATCATACATAAAAGAATTCAGAGAAGATTCAAATATTATTCATAGATAGACTTGATCATAAACCCACAATTCATCGGTCTCAACAAACACACCGCAAAAAGAAGATTACATCGAATAGATCTCCACAAGAGAGGGGGAGAACTTTGTATTGAGATTCAAAGTGAGAGAAGAAGCCATCTAGCTACTAACTATGGACCCGAAGGTCTGAGGTAAACTGCTCACACTTCATCGGAGAGGCTATGATGATGTAGAAGCCCTCCGTGATGACGGCCCTCTTCCAGCAGAGCTCCGGAATGGGCCCCAAGATAGGATCTCGTGGATACAGAAAGTTGCGGCGGTGGAATTAGGTTTTTGGCTCTTGTTCTGATCGTTTGGGGGTACGTGTGTATATATAGGAGGAGGAAGTACACCGGAGGAGCAACGAGGGGCCCATGAGGCAGGGGCACGCCCTAGGGGGGCGCCCCCACCCTCGTGACCACCTCTTTTGTTCCTTGAAGCAGGGTCCAAGTCTCCTGGATCACGTTTGGTGAGAAAATCACGTTCCCGAAGATTTTATTCCTTTTGGACTCCGTTTGATATTCCGTTTATCCGAAACACTGAAATAGGAAAAAAAACAGCAATTCTGGGCTGGGCCTCCGGTTAATAGGTTAGTCCCAAAAATAATATAAAAGTGGAAAATAAAGCCCAATATAGTCCAAAATAGTAGATAATATAGCATGGAGCAATCAAAAATTATAGATACGTTGGAGACGTATCATAGACACACAAGTTGATTTCTTAGCCGTGTGCGGTGCCCCCCTCCATAGATTTCTACCTCGGTCATGTTGTCGTAGTGCTTAGGCGAAGCCATGCGTTGGTAACTTCATCATCACCGTCAACACGCCGTCGTGCTGACGAAACTCTCCCTCTGCCTCAGCTAGATCTAGAGTTCGAGGGACGTCACCGAGCTGAACGTGTGCAGATCGCGGAGGTGCCGTGCGTTAGGTACTTGATCGGTTGGATCGCGAAGACGTTCGACTACATCAACCGCGTTACTTAAACGCTTCCGCTTTCGGTCTACGAGGGTACGTAGACACACTCTCCCCTCTCATTGTTATGCATCTCCTAGATAGATCTTGCGTGGTCGTAGGATTTTTTTTTTGAAATACTACGTCCCCCAGCAGTTTTATAGGGGAGATGTGATCTAGGCCGCTGCCCTTCTTGTCTTGGGGAGAAAATTGGCACAAGGTTGGTTCCTCCTTCCTCCTTGCGGGACCCCCCTGCGGATTTGGCCCACTCCTTCACTTGATCCGACTTGGTTAGCCACCCTCGGGTCTTGGCCCCATCTGTAGCCCCTGAGCCCGGCGGGGATCGCGAGCGTCATGACTCGAGGAATTTGTCGGGTTAGGTCACGCCCGAGCCTTCTAGGGCCCAAGTTTGTCGTTAAGGCGGTCCATGACCAACACGAGTCGGCCCATCGCCGGTGCTTCGCATGCCGTTACTGTAGTGGGCAAGATTTGAGAGCCTCTCCGCTATAATTTGGGAGCAGAGAGCATTGTTTTAATCCGCTCATTCTTCTTCTTCTTCTTCTTCAAGATAGCCTTATCTTGGTTGCCATTAGCCGCTCAGAGTGCCCATTGGCAGTGAAAACTTGATGGCTTCTCCCATAGTTCCTTCCGGTGATGGCCGGGCGGAGGGACGATCTGGAGCGACTGGTGGAGATATGTTGGTTGCCGAAGAAGTCCTACATGCCCTGGATGGCGCCTCCCCGCATGGATGAAGTCCCTCACCCATTTACTCTAGAATTTGGTGGTTCATGAGGCTTTTATTTACTGTGATTCCACTTGAGCTCTTTCACCCGCGGGATGTTGACCTACTATGGTTTGTAGCTGCATCGCTTGGCCCCAAGCAGGGTGCTCCATTTGTCGTGCTTCGTGACTCTTTGCGAGTGCTTTCTTGGGACCCTTCCCCATTTTCACCTCTTCAGATTTTTCTTCGAAGTAGTCCCTCGCCTGAAGGAGTGCAAGGTCCCTTCATGCAGCAAAGCAGTAATCTGCCCATGCCTAGACTCTGACTATTTTGAGCTGGCGACCTCCGATTAGTCGGAGTTGTGGGAACATAGGTGGTTCTATGCCTCCGATATCTCCATCGACTATCGCGAGACCTCAATGCCCATTTTCGCCAATGTCCCATCCTGGCAAAGGTTGGATGTCCGAGCTGCCAGATCCAGATCGGGATTTGAGCCGTGAAACTCAACTTTGGGGTGGTATTGTGAGATTTTGAGTTCAAAATTAATGCGGGAAATAAAAAATGGGGCTAGGAAACCCAAGGGAAGGTGGATCAAATCCAACAAATTTTTTACTAGAACAACAAATCACTCAAAAATTGGTATGTCTATTTTTTGTGTGGATTTTCAAAATTGGCAAGAACGCAATAAAATTAGGCTATACAAGTGAGGGGAAGGGGTTCCAATTCATGACAACCTTGCTCATGATAGCAAATGATGTAGGGCCAAACCCTAGTTTTCCCGATCTTCACGAATCGGAGGTGAATTAGGGAGAAATCACGAACAACACAAGGGGGAACACATAAGAGGAACACCTTATTGGACAAGATCCACACACAAGCACTCAAATCACAAGGCAAAGGGATGAATCTCAAGCATTCAACAACAATAAAGGAAAAGATACAAAGGTACGTAGTTCATCAAATCTCTATGAGATATGGGTTTTGATGATTCACATAGGGAATCCTTCTCCCATTAGGAGGCATTGGTAACCACGGATGGTTCTTCTCCCATTAGGAGTTCTTGTTCTTGTAAGAGGGGATATATCCCACAAAGGGGAGGTACATGAGCTAAGCTCTATGGTTGGAGTTCTAATCTTAGGTAACCTATAAAGGAGGTTGAGAGAGGTACATATAGGCTATTCCACAAAGGGGTAAGTGGGAAAGGGGCACACGAGCTTTTGGCCCAAAACTACACGCACGAAGGGGCCGGATGCCCGGATTTTCAGGTAATGAAGGGTCGGATGTCCGAACTGACATTCGGATGTTCGAGTAGGCTCTAGTGTCTGGTCTCCGTGGGGACGCGCTCCATGTGCCAGATGTGTGGCCTGGTGGGGGATGTCCAGCTAGACGATTTGCTCTCTTGACTCTGACCGGATGCCTGGACTAGTGGTTGGACGTTTGATCACTGACTTGCAGTGCCTGCATCTTGTTCCATTGCCGCTTCCACACTCCCCTCTTGGTTGGTTGTCGTCCTCTTGTGCTTGCACTCCTCGATACACGTGAAGCTCTCCTCAAACCCATACGTGCATGAGAGGGGTGAAGTAGTATACCATCCAAGAGAGCACCAAGTAGACACGCATAAATGATAAAAATCCCCTTAGTATATGTGATGTGTGTCTCCCTTGATGAATGGAGCCAAGTCCATGGTGATGACCCCAGGGTGCTCCGCACCAAAAAGGAAGAAATGCTATTTGACCATGTATTACAGTTATATTGACATGTTTTTTCTTAATATATATTATTTTATGGTAAACAATCTGAAAGTGAAATGGTGAACCGATGGCACAACAAATGATCTTACTGGAAAATACCAGAACCAAAGACCCAAGAGATAGAGTTTAAGACCTAGGTCACCTAAGGTGTAGGCTGAAGCCCAACCTAGGCCTTATAACTATCTCACCCAACTCGTTTGTTGTAAGAGAATGAAACAATGCTATTGAACCATGTTTTACTATTATATTGGCATACATTATTGCTCGATATATTTTTATGGTAAAAAAATTGTTAGCGAATCAGCAACACAACTTGTGAAAACCCAAATTGATAACCTCACAGGTTTAATGATCAGTCCATTTTCTTAACCTATGATCTAAACCTACCGTTGTCTTAGGACCATAAGTGCGTGGGAGATGGTTTATCACACGAAGTGCAATGGCATCCATCCCATCCTTCCCCAAGTATTGTTGCACCTTTTTGAGAAACACCGAATACATATAGACACACACAATGACTACTAAAGACTATAATTGCGGATCTTTAATACTATTGATATTATCATTGTGGTCTCGTGATAAAAAATGCATTAACGAGACATCAAATCGTCAAAACACGAGATTTGAGTCGTGGAGATTTAAGATCAATGAAATCACCACTGGCACCTCACTGTCAACAAAACGCTGCCTCACAATAAAAGAAAATCCACATTAATGAGACAGTAAATAGCCAAAAACGTCGTCTTTCAATAAAAGAATAATCCGCATTAACGAGACAGTAAACCAACAAAAACACGACTCTCCAACCCATGATATCAGTGCTGGCATCTGGATGTCGACAAAAACGTCGTCTCGCAATAAATAATATCCTACAGTAATGGTGGAGGTTAAATCCATGATGGACCACCCACCTAACCATCCAACTATGCTGAGATATTCTCACTCACTGAAAGTGACTGTTGGTAACTGACATGTGGACCCGCCAGGTGGCAGGCCCCACGTATCAGCCACCAAAGTCAGGGCGCGCAGTACACTCGTCACAGAATGTGCGCCCCATCCAACTGAACCTTTTTATGCAACGGGGAAACCAACGCGGCCGAGCAAGGAGACAGTGGCGCCACCCGCCGCTTTCCCAGTCCTCTCCTCCTCCCCTCCGCCCCGCTCCAAAAACCACCGCGCCGCGCCGCGCTTCGCCGCCGTCAGCGGCCATGGACGTCGCCCCCGGCGAGGAGCCCCCAGCGGCGCCCTCTGGTGAGCATCCTCCCCCCGCTCCTCCTCTGCCTGGACGTGACGTGATCCCACCGTGGCGGGTTCTCTGCTACGCCTACGCCGGTGGTATCGGGTCTGGCCTCGCGCGCGGCCGGCGGGGGTTTCGTGTCGGCATAAATAGGGCCGGTGCTGCATTTGCGTTCGCGTTGTAGGGAAGAGGGGTTGGGCTGGGTGGATTGGGATTCATGGCGGTCCGGGATTCTGTCAGGGTTGGACGGGGTTGAGAAGATTGCGTACCACCATTTTCACGGGATCACTTTTGCTCCAAGTCTGGACAACAAAAAAGGGGTCAGTTACGAAAGGGATTTAATATCTTATTTATATAATTCCAAAAAAATCCAAAAATCGGAAGGGATTTAATATCTTATTTATATAAATAGAAGGGATTTAATATTTCGGTTGACTAGTTTGCTCTTGGATGGCAACTCTTTGTCCCAGTCTCCTGCTTGAATCGAGCGAAGTTCCTGGCAGTGTTTTTTAGTCGGAAGAAATACCACTGTACTAATAGTTTACTGAAACACAACTCTAGGAAACTCAGTTTCCATTTCCTGTATGTATCATGCACCCTAAATCGATGCTTCCCTGTTGTGCCAAACCATAGAGAATGGTGTATGCTTATAATTTGTAAAAAGAAAATTTGTCATTCGAAGAGGCTTATGATTTCTATGGAGTGCTGAAATGATGTTAGCATCCCAATTTACCACTTGGTTACTCATTTTGACTCTTAGTACAAAAGCTCTTGCTTGGGCATGGTGTGCGCTTACAGTTAGCGTTCTCTGCAAATACCATTTTAAGCCTGTTTGGAGCCTGAAGTTGCTGTTTTTTTGGACTTCTTTTGTTTGGCTTGAGAGCCAAGGTGAGGGGAGAGGTTGATTGCCACTAAATCCATCCATTTGACATTGAAGTTTAGGTTATTTGGGGCCTCACCTTGTTATGTTTTTCTTTTCTTTAGTCGCTCTTTTGGCTGGGCATTCTGAGCATGATTAGAAGCAAAGAACAGTTTCTGAGTTTGTACTAATGCATACTGTAGATGTTTTTGCTAGTGTATGGCTATTAGCTTTATGCATCCTCTGTTCCTGAAATCACGGCGTAGGTTTTCTTCTTCTGTTTTTCAGTGAAAGAAGGTGCAAGCTTAGTTTTGCACCACAATTTCTGAACCCTCCTGTCATGACACCACGATTACAGGCACGCGTTCCCGCATCCTAGTCTCCACTTATCCCCCGTCTCCTGCAGTTTTCTACTTCCTACTTCCTTTTTTGATCCATGCTCATCGTCTTGCTCGACACCCTGCTCAGCTTGCTCGTTGGTGTGGGCACCTGACACCCTTTGTGGCCACTCTGCATCTGCCACTGGCAAAGCCTAGCTGGGTACACCCTCGGCGGCTGTCAACGCCAAGGAAATTGACCTCGGCCAGTGTGCTCGTGCGAGCCCAAGGTCAAGTCCGGCGTGAAGTTCTCGTGCCGGCACTGCCACTGTCTCGATCCGGCGTGACCATTCAGCAAAGACAAAGGAGTGAGTGCCAAGCTCCATGGTCTAGGTCCATAAAGAATCATCATAAACAGAGTTGGAAGAGAATTAAGGGGGTGGAACACTCTTAGTCAAAGCTCCATGGTTTAGGTCCATGGAAGATTGGAGAAGAGAGTGGTGACCATGGTGTTTGGGAAGGTTGTTTTTATAGGTTAACTACAAAATTGGACTTGTATAATCAAATTGGCGCTCATACTCAAAATATTTCAGTGAAACATCTAATCCCTCCCTTCAAATTCCTTCCCTCCATTTTCATGGAAATTTCAATACTCAAATTTGCGGTGAAGCAATGTTTTTAATCAGTGCCATAATGCAACGTGTAGCCAGTGCCTGGGCCATGCATGAGAACCAGCAGCGCGACGAGGGTTGCATGGTGTGGGAGGGAGTTTGCGTGGGGCAGGCGTGGGATGCTCGCGCGCAATCCTTTGTACGGCTAGCTGGCAGTATCAACACTGGTGGAGACCAAGGAGCTCAAGCTTGTGTAGGAGGGAAATTAGAGGCAAGTGTGGTGAGATTAGCAGGGGCGAAGGAGTCCAGATCAACGAAAATTTCCACGGCCTGCTCCTGTTTTGGTCTTAGTGCCAGAAGATGTGCGCCATGCTTTCAGGAATGGAGGGAGTAAGTTTCATTACTGTTGAATCGGATTGTATCGAGTGAAATTCAGAGATCCGTGCCAAAAGTAAGGAACCTATGAGAAAGAAGTCACCCAAAGGTTGACCGGTCAGCACCATGGATGTTGGGCTAGCCAGCCTGGGTTTGATCATCAGCTCTATCTTAATTTGATTGATACCTAGCTCCTCCAACGCATCACTCTTTTTTTCAGTGTAAACGTATGAGTGATGAATAATAGTGCCTATTTGTTCATCGCTTACTATGCTTGTGTTAAATAAGTGGCGGGTTGGCAACTGCATAATGGTCACTGCATTTTATGATTATTGTAGTTATCCACATGAAAGTGTCTGTGCTTTTAATTATAATTTCCTTGTACGCATCCTACAATTTCTTGTCCACCTTGCATGCGACTTATACAGAATAGCAGATGAATATTGCTGACACCAATTTATTTCCTCTCTCTTGTATGATAAGTAATCAATCATCTATCTTTGTACTTTGTAGGCATATATTACCACAGAAAAAGGAAGCCTTCTGACCCCATCAGTGGCCTTTCACTTCCTAGTGCAAAGATGGTTGGCAATTGGGGATTTGGCAGTGTTACCAAGGACTGGGAAAGTATGCATGCTCGAAAGCTCGAATTTATGAATTTCCTTTCTACTCTGCGTAAGCCCACTCAGAGTTATGTGGCGAGTGCTGAAGCTAATATGATTAATAGCTCTGTCGAGCACACAGAACAGAAAAACAGTGAAGTGCTAATAATTCTTGATTCGGACAATGAAGATGAAAGCATGGCAGCATACAAACAACTGACACCTGAGAAGAACAAACAGCTCTCATCTGAGAAAAACAAGCAGCTGATACCATCAGAACAGGCTGGTACTCTCACAGCATGTGTGGCAACCCAAGGAATTGCCGACGTAAATGACCAAAACAGTCATATTGTTCCATATGGTCAAAGTGCAACTTTAATGAATCAGTATCATTTACCCCACTATCAACCATCAGTTCAGTTTGAGAGAGTTGTATTGCAGAAAAGACCTGAGGAGGAACGTATGCATGATCTGGCTGTATGTACTTCTTCACTTGCAATTTGTTTTACCGAACTTTTACTTCTACACACTGTATTGTTGTTTTGCTCTACATGCTTGTACCGACAAGCTAATCTATGGTATCAAAGTTGCACTGCACATTGGCATCTCTGAAGGGCACTGTGAATATGCTATCTTTGTCTTCAGTGTTTTCTTGATGTTCATCAATCTAATTGTTTAATGCATCTTAGTTTCACAAATAGCTGAACAATGGAGTACAAATGTTTGATATTTACTGAATCTGTTCCAATTCAAAGCTGAAAGTTTTCATCTTCTAGCCATAACTCTTCCTGCTCAATGTAGGTTGCAAGCTATGCGGAGAAAATGGCAGAAACACTTGTTTTCCCTGCTCTTCCTAAGGAGAGAAAACAACGGAAATATGACCCAAGTTCCCAGACAGACGGAGATGCTGAAGCTGGGCCAAGAAAAAGAAAAAGAAAAGGCAAAGATGAAGCGAGTGCACCAGTATTTGATTTGCCCTCAGAAACTTACAATCCTGCAGAGGAAGATGAGCCTATGGAGGAAGAGGATAAACCAGAGAATGAAAGTGATGGTCTCGATGGTTTCTGGAATGAGTACTCACTGGCTCTGGAAAGCTCTAAGGTACAAATTGTAATCACAGACATGATTTTTGTTGCTGTACCATTTTGAAATCTATCATATTGTAAATTAATAGTTCTGCTTATAAATGTATGCTTTGTCATTATTTTACCTGAAAATTGAACTGCTTTGCACAAGGGTAAAATCCACATAGCCCCCCCCCCCCCCCCCCCCCCCCCACACACACACACACAAACACACCATCCACCCGTTCACCCAACAGGACTCATGTGGTGCTCCCTACGTGGCATCCACGGTTCAACTGTGCTATACCGGTGAACAGAACAGCTAGGTCTGGGGGTTGGGGGTAGATATAAACGGTTCGAGAATAGGTGAGGGGGCAGATTACCTGGTTAAATGAGCTCAGCTAAATAGCTGGCAAGCAGTGTAAGAGAAATATGCATTACCTCATTTTTTAGTTAACTTGTCAATCTTCATTTGTGTTGTTTGCCATAATAATTTAGTTATATTTATTGGCCAGCTTGACACACCTGAAGAGGCAGACAGTGAGAAAGAAGTGGGTGAAAAGGAGGTGGACAATGGCTGCAGTCATGACATACGGATTCATGAAGACCTGGGCCATGTATGCCGCGTCTGTGGTATGATTGTGAGAAGGGCTGACATGATATTTGATTATCAATGGAAAAAGGTATGTTATTCATTTAAGATAAGTGATGCTTCTCTAACTCCGAGCTTGTTTAGCAATGTAAATCGTTCTCTACATGCATGGTTTAGTTTTTTGGGAAGTTCTTACCAAGTATCCTTTTTAGCAACTAGCAAAGTGACCTGCGAGCACACACATGCATCATTTTTAGTGTGCTGAATCTGCTTTGAGATACATTTTTTATTTCATTTTACATTGTTTTGAACAAAGACATTGTTTTGTAAAAGCCAACCACCTAAGCGGGCACAATATGCCTACCATATCTGAGAATCAGTCCATACCATCTTAACCGACAAAATGTACACATTTGATCATGCCACACAGCCAGATGATGCACCTCATGGGCTATTATTTTGATCATTCTTATATTTCCCCCATGAAGAAACTTTTCTAGTATAGCACACATAGCTGTTATTTTCTGATCTTCAGTATGAACTGCTCTGCATTATAATTTATAATTTTTCACAAATGTCATGAATGCTGCACGTATTGTCTTTGTTTGGCATTTCGTTTGCTGGAGAAGCCATGTCTGTCAGAACGAATTATAAAATCCAATGGATATAATAAGCTGATCTGTTTGACAAATGGTTTGATGTTTTGCATTTTTGTTTGAATTTCTAGTCTACATTTCTATTTTCTATACTGTGCCTTCGGTATATACTAAATAGATGATTTAACTGTGGAACATTGCACAAGAGATGGATTTAGCAACAAACATGAAACTTAGATATCCATCATTATTTCTAATGTTTTACATGGCAATCGTGAAATTCAAATGTATGATTGGAACAATAAATTGACATTATGTTTACCTCTTGTCAGCCATCAAGGTCAAGATCATATTTCAGTGAAACACGCTCAAAGGATTCTGATGACATTGTCATTGGTGATGTTAGAGTCACTGAAGAACTCATGGCTTTAGACGTTGCCATTCATCCAAGACATGCAAAGCAAATGAGAGCACATCAATTGGCAGGTTTCCACTTTCTGGTGAAGAATCTAGTCTCTGAAAAACCAGGAGGTTGCATTCTAGCTCATGCCCCTGGTTCGGGGAAAACATTTATGCTGATTAGTTTCATTCAGAGCTTCTTGGCAAAGTACCCCTCTTCAAGGCCCCTTGTTATACTTCCTAAAGGCATATTAGGTACATGGAAGAGGGAGTTTCAACGGTGGCAAGTGGAGGATATACCACTGTATGACTTTTATTCTGTCAAGGCTGAGAAGAGAGCAGAGCAGTTGGAAATCCTCAAATCTTGGCAAGCCAAACTGAGCATCCTATTTCTTGGATACAAGCAGTTTTCTCAGATCGTTTGCAGTGATGGTGGTGGCAACGTCGCAGCTGCGTGCCGGGACATGTTGCTTAAGGTCCCTAGCCTACTTATAATGGATGAGGGCCATACACCTAGGAATCGGGAGACTGATGTGCTAGAATCATTGAGCAGAGTTCTAACTCCACGTAAGGTGGTCCTATCTGGTACACTTTTCCAGAATCATGTCAGTGAAGTGTTCAACATCTTGAACCTTGTGCGCCCAAAGTTTCTCAAGTCGGACTCATCTCGTCCTATTGTTAAACGTATAATGAGTCAAGTAGCAATATCAGGTGGCAGAATTTCAAAAGGGGCTGCTGATAATGCATTCACTGAGTCAATAGAAGAGACCCTGCTGCATGATGATAACTTCACGAGAAAAGCACATGTCATTAGAAGTCTCAGAGAACTAACAAAAGATGTGCTTCATTACTACAAGGGTGACATCTTAGATGAACTACCTGGCCTATTAGACTTCAGCGTCTTCTTGAAACTCAGTCCCAAGCAGAAAGAAATCGTTCATAAGTTGGAATCCTATGAGAAGTTCAAACGAAGCGCCGTAGGAACTGCAGTGTACATGCATCCTTGTCTGTCAGGAATGTCAGAAGTTGACGCTGCAGATAGGGCTATCAACCTGACAGATGCAAGCATTGATAGTTTGGTCGAGTCTATCAACGTGACAGATGGTGTGAAGGCCAGGTTTTTCACTAACATCCTGGCGCTTGCGAATTCTGCAGGAGAGAAGGTGCTTGCTTTTGGTCAGTACATACTACCCATGAAATTTTTGGAGAGGCTATTGGTGAAGACAAGGGGCTGGAATGTAGGGAAGGAGATCTTTGTGATCAATGGCGATACTAGTCAAGAAGAGAGAGAACTGGCCATGGACCAGTTTAACAACTCTGCTGATGCAAAAGTTCTGTTTGGCTCTATCAGGGCGTGCGGGGAGGGCATCTCCCTCGTGGGCGCATCAAGAGTTGTCATTCTAGATGTTCACTTGAACCCCTCTGTTACTCGTCAAGCAATCGGGCGGGCTTTCAGGCCTGGGCAGCAGAAGAAAGTGTTCGTGTACAGGCTCGTGGCCGCCGACTCTCAAGAGGAAAGCTTCCATCAAACCGCATTCAAGAAAGAAGTCATACCGAAGCTGTGGTTTGAATGGAGTGAGCAGCACTGCACGTCGGACGACTTCCGGCTGAACAAAGTCGATATCGATGACTGTGAAGACGAGCTGCTGGACAACAAAGCGATGCGGCAGGATATCAAGGTCTTGTACAAAAGGTGAAAGCAGGTTGGCCGCTGTGCGCCATGTACATATGCATTGTCGATCTTTCGAGGTCGGCATTGCTCTGAATGAAGTAAGCGTCCTCTAGAAATCATTTTCAGCATGATGACACCTGTTTCTCCTTGTTTTTTCACGTGATTTTACGACCGTTTGTTTTTCTGCTGCAGGGTGTTGCAGCTGCTCCGTCGTGGTGGAAACGCCAAGCCAAGGGTTTGCTGCCAGCAAGGGTTTTCTGCTGCCTGTGTCATTGCCCCCACCTATGTGTATCCATCCGGTGACCTGTTTAGTAGTATGTGCCGACGACTTTGGACGGAAATTAGCTAGGGAACTGATCCTCGTCGCGTTTCTTGTTCAAGACTTCCAGGGCTAGCAGTTATGTTTGTTTATTTTTACCTTTTCGCGAAACAATAATGTCCAAATAATATGTTACTGTACTTGATGCCGCCCTTGGGCTGCACTCTGTTATCTAGGGTAAAAACCGACAAGTGTTTGCTGCGGACAGAAAGCGCAGGTACTCTTTTTGCTTGCTTGGGTGCATGACTGAATGGTGGGCTATCAGGGGTGCCCCTCAGGGCCTCTCATGCTGTCCATTGCTGTTGTTTGGAGTGAGGGGTATGTGTGGGTTTGCTGTGTGTTTGGTTATATTGGGCTTGTGTGTTGGTCTGGTTGGTGGTGTGTTTACCTGCTCTTGTGAGTGGGGCGCTGTGTCACTGATGTTTCTGAACCTGATGTTATGCCATATCTCTCTGATGAGATGGATGGCCAAGTGAATACCATCATCATCACGATGCACCCATGAAACCAGAAGTTTATTTCCCTTCGATGAATCTTGTGCTGGCCTAGAGATGTTGTAATATCGTTATATGGCTGTGCCCATGATCCGGCTTTCTATATTTTGTGGGTATGGCATTCTTTTTTTGTACTAAACACAAAAGCAATCTGTGTGAAGTAGACGGTGTTGTGTTCAGTCACCAAGCTATACTGGAATTACATGATTCACGTGAGCATTTCTTTATCAGCATAGAGGCTGTCCCGTGTGGCCCTGGCCCTTTTTGTTGTTGTTGCAAAGATCGGGAGCTCTTTTTTTTTTTTTTGCGGGTGAAAGATCGGGAACTTTATTGATCAGTTAACAGTGTTACAATTCTGCAACCACAAGTCGGTTGAATGCTCCCTCCTCGAATGTATAGCTAAGAAATCTGCAACCTATTTTTTGAGTATGACTAATCTTTACCAGCTTCAGCTCCGTTCTTCCCTAATAAGCTCCTTCACACCTTCCATGATATATAGCTGTAGGCGCTACCAACATATTGCGTTGTTTGTCCCGTGTGGCCTTGGCCTTGTGCTGCGCTGATTCATGAGCAGCTCCTTGAGGGCCAAAGAAAATAAAAGGCATTGTCGATATCATATTGGGAATTTGCTCTTCTAAAAGCATGCACTATGCAGTCAAAATCACTGTTTTAACCCTTTTTGGAAAGTTCAGCATGAGATGACCTCTATTGGAAACTTTAACACGATCTAACCCCTTTTAGCAACACCAACGAGTTGGCATTGCCGTCACAATACGTAACACCATGGTTCATGGCGTTGCTACCTTCTACCACACCGTAACACCATGGGTCGTAGCGTTGCTACCTTGGCCGACACCAACAACTAGTTGTGCAGTGCCAAGCAACGCCAGGGACCGTGGCGTTGCACATGAAAACAACACCAAAGACATTAGCATAATAGCATTGGACAATGAAGCAGCAACACATTGGACTTTGGAGTTGTATAGAAGGGATTAGTTTTCAACATGGGTCATTTTGACAGTTATTTTGGCCGTGGCGGGAAAATACCCAACTGGTTTACACTTTTTAAGTTGGCGCCAGCTATGTCGGCCTGACAGGTCTGCTTAGAAAATCAAGGGAACTGTTAAATTGTGTAAAATATGACACATTGTAACAACTTGGGGGTAAAATATGACAGAAAGTTTTAAATGCAGTAAACATTTCCCAATTTCATAAACAGGGGGTAAAAAAATAAATTCACCATGACATGTAAGGTGATATTTTCATGAACTACACGGAAACCTATCAAAATGGCTACACCTTCAAGACAAAGGAGTACTTAATGTAAACCTATCCAAATAATCGCGTTTAACTAACTAGGGAGTACATCAGACCATTTATATAAAAAAATCCAAAAGAAAACACCCCAAACTTTGTAGTACCGGTGAATTACTGTGCGCTCAATGGCAGAGACAGTGGGGACTGACAGGAGCCATGGCTCCCCCCATGAATCCTATACCTGTATATATACTAGTGTCAAAAATCATCTTATATTAAGTTACGGAGGGAGTATATGCTTGTTTAATGTTTCAATCTCTCAGATTTAAGGGAAAAACATGTATTAGTGTGATTTGGCCTCTGTTATCAAAAGTTTGAGCCATTTGGGCCCCCTCATCTATGATCATGGCTCCGCCACTGCTGTGACTCAAAAGAAGTTGGCAAGCCAAATCACATAGAGTACATAGTAATGCTTTAGGTTTGTGCAATAGGTTGCATCACCAAAGACACCAAATCCTGTCCCTGGATTCTGTTTGGAATCAGCATATCGCAGCACCCTAATTCCCGAGCAGTATGATCGTTCCTTTTTCAGAAATAACCTTCATTAGCAGGATGAACGCCTACAAATGTGGTATAAAGGGGGTAAGAGAGATTTAAAGAACACATGCTGCATCAAGTGGATGACAATATATATGGATGTGTAGATAACGGATGTCGATAAAAGTCAACCATTACAAGGAAATCACGTTCTAGTATAGAGTAAGGCTATAGCCTATACGTGAGTGGACCATGCTAGTCAGTACTCCCTTCGTTCATAAATATAAGATGTTTTGGATATTTCAATATGGACTACATACGGACTGAAATAAGTGAACAAACACACTAAAACGTGTCTATATACATCCGATTCAGAAAAAAGTTAGAACATCTTATATTTGTGAATGGAGGGAGTATACAGGAAGGGTACTGCAGCGACCAACAAATTGCATGTTGCCACCTTTTACCATTTGTTTCTTTTAGAAACTTTTTTTTAAAATAACCCGGAAAAGCAGGAGAGGCTCCCGAGGTAAATTTTCTATTGAATTATGGGGGGAAATTGCATAAGTATGTACAAGAACCTTTTAATATTTGATAATAGTGATGATATGACCATATGGTTCAAACAAAAAAAGCAAATCAAAAGGCAAATGAAACAACTTACCAGTTAGTCTAAAGTTGATCATAAATTCATAATACTGAATTAGCCAACTGCCAAACAAAACACTGCTTAACAAACTAGCTTGCACATGTTTCTTCAGCAGACACTGCGATCTCAAAGTTTGGCCACCAAATTATTTGCCTTCCTTTTGGCATATTCATGAATGACCGTAGCTGTGCTCTCTCGATGACGCAGATAGAACTCTGCCAGCAATATTCTATTTTCTTCAGACGTGAGATCGCCATTCTGACCCTGTAATTGAAACTGGAGATAAGATGCTGCAAATTTACAAAGGGCTTACAAGCAGTTGTGTGGTCATCAATTCCCTTACTTGAAGGTAACTAAGCAGCATGGTCAGAGAAAATAAATGCATGAAAGCACAAATGCAATTTCTGTATTTTTCAACGCAGAAGATGGTCAGACAATCTTTTAAGTTTATTAATGAGCTGAAACTTAATGGCGCCCGTGACAATTCAAATCACTCTGATACACACCGTCAATCATCTAGATTGAAAAGGTTGTTACATGTTTGTAGGTGAGTTTGGAGTTTAGGTCAAACCATAAGTACAAACTGAATTTGGTGGTCATGCTTTGTGCTAATAAATTTAGTAGCAACACTTGAGACTTGCTATGTCTAGCTAGAGGTACGTGGCTTACTCACAAGCCTGCTAAGAAGCCAGCTTATCCAGTTTATAATCTATAAACCCATTAAGCTGGTATACGAGATGAGATGCATAAACCATCAGGTGGATCTAATTAACTCTAGAGACTGCACTACAGCCTCTGCTACCTCCAATTATCTCAAATGAGTGAATCAAATTTAGGACTATATACAACTAAAAAATAACTAACAGTATGGTCCTAGTTTAAGTTAATGATGGTGACCGAAACAAACTTAGCAGGCTTGTGATGCGCAAATGGCGATGTATACTATAATCGTCATAAGAATCCATCAAATGTAAAAGTTGGAATCAAAATAGGTGGTGGCAGGTGCTTTCTCGTTAGAAGGTGATTGTAATTCTGAAGCAGCCTTAACGATGGCAGGCGGAAATTTAATGTTTGGCCGTATCAAGTCTTATTTCAACTTAAGAAGTCTTCACAATGGAAAAAAATGTACTTACAAGGCGAGAAACTCTATCATAAACAGCATGGTGCATAAGGATTCCAGCTGCAACAGATACATTAAAAGAATCCACCATGCCTTTCATTGGAACACTACAGTGCATGTCCGACAACTTCAGAGCGACGTCGCTAATACCCCTGTCACAGAATAATTACTTAATATCCACCCTTAACTGTACAATGAAACATCAACGTACCGATAGCCTTGCAAAGACTTTGCTAAAAAAATGCCTAAACTCATGCGTAAACTTTTCAAAGCATTAACCCACGGTATTCTTTACATGATAACAGCTATGGATATTCTAGTTTATAACCCAAGAGCAACAAAAATAATCTATCTGTATAACACATGCCAAAATAGTATACTTCATTTAGTTGCTGTGTTACAGCTACTCTATTCGCCAAGGAACATGTGCAAATCCTCTTGCAACAGGAGATATTCAAATACCTCACCAGAAAGCTGTAAATAGATCTAAGATTACAAATATTTCTTGCATTAGTAAACAGGTTCCATGCAGATACATTAGAAAGCAAGTAGAAAGCACGAACGCAGGAACAGGAAACTTATTACAGCATAACTGTGGCAAAAGATGCATAGCTGGAGAGAAGGGAGAGAACCTACATAGTCTCATTGCCCACAACGATAGCCGTTGGATGAGACCAATCCATGTCATACACAGAAACCTACAAATCCATCAAGAATATAATTATTTCCTCACACATTTCAACTTTCAACTATTCAGAGCATCATAAAAACATCTTTTGATGAGAAGCGCAATCCTGATGAATCATAATAAATAAAGAAATAAGGAAAAGTTATTAAGAATATGGGCAATGTAATATCACATATTTTTATTTCACAAACCTACCATAGGCAGAAGTCACTGATGTCTTCTAGAATGTTTAGGTGAGACAGTAAAATAGACCCTCAATTTTAATTTTAATATTCACCAGTAATCTATTACAATTTATATTATGTGTGCAAATAGATGATTATCGCAAATTCACAATCATTCGGCAATCGACTGTCAACAATTTTTCTGTATGGATGGTTGGACCATGCACCACAGACATACTACAAATTCAAGGCATTTACCATATATCTAGAACAAACGCGTCTCCTCTATTTAACTAGCTGCAAAATTTTCTTGTTTCCCTTTGCAAACCAAAACACTTTGTGACAGCAAACAACAAATCACAATGCATTAACTGAGATGGAAACCGCAAAGTCTGTGTTTATAGATTTCCTAAAGTATATCCATACTGTAAGATCAAATGAGCGAGAGCAAGAGACTACCGAATCACTTCCCAAACTAGTACATGCAATGCGATAACCACGCTTTTTCAAAGCATCAAAACATTCTGCAGGTGAGCTCCATAGCTCGATGTCAAGCCATTTCTCGGCACCCATGCTCACGTGCCGGTTGTCTCTATACCTGCAATAGTCAAGAGGCATCTTCATTGACAATATACTAACTTCTATTGATTTATAACTAACTTCTATTCATTTATACTAATAAACTAACATATATTGTGTTAAAGGATGTGAAACCTATGAATTGATACAGATAATGAATACATAATTATGTGGAGTTCTTGATGCATAGCCTCGAAAAAATTATCGGGACACCAAATCAATGTAACATGCTAGAAACTAATATTAAGTGGTACAAGATATTTATTCTTCAGTGGAATTCTTCACGTTCATCCGAGTTAACAGCTAAGGAGTAGAAATACTACTCCAGTTGCCAATTGGCAACCATAAACATGGCCGGCCATTGTCTTCGTGTGGGATTATTTTTCAACAATTATACAGTGCGACGGAAACCATATCTTTCTGACTGTTTTCCCAGAAATTTGTGTGGTTCAAGCTAATCTTCTAATGAAACAAACAAAATAAAGTGCACAATCCAAAAACTAAGTGTCGACTATTTTTCTCCTCAAATAAGTCCACACAAGAATACCATCTCACATAAACTACTGATTGGAGAGTAAAGGAGCAAATTAACCGCAAAATACACTCTGGAAAGCATTTCATGAGGATTGAGCCTAACCCATTCAATCCCAAAATAGTGCCGAAGTTTAGATCAATTAGAGTCATAGACTCACAATATTTCAGCTGATTTGGCAAGTAATCGTCAAGTAAATACCGAGATGCTAGCATTTTGGGTTCCTTTTCACCTCAGCACCTTTTGTTGTCCTCGCAGGAGATGACGTGCACGGACTGCACGCCGAGCGCGTCGGCGGAGCGGAACGCCGCGGAGACGTTCCCAAAGTCGGTGAGGCCCTCGACGACCAGGCAGACGGCGTAGCTCCTGCTCTGGACGGCGCGGCGGATCCGGTCCCGCCGCGGCTCGAGGATGTACGGCTCCAGCACGTCCACCACCTCCTGGCTGGTCACCTCCACGCCCCCCGCTCCCCGGAACGCGTCCAGGTAAGGGAACCACCTGCCCCGCCCCGCCGCCGGGCCGTCGGCGTCGGCGCGGCGCTGCATCTTCATGAGCCGGCCCATCCGACCGCCGCCCGGGGAGGTGGGCTTTGGGGCGAGGAGATGCTCGACGGTGTCGACGCCCTCGTAGGGGTCGGCGTCCGCGTCCGCGTCCGCATCAGGGGCGGGGGCAGCGGCGGTGGAGAGGGTGGAGGCGCGGAGGAGATGCCCGGAGGTGAGGTGGAGGCCGAGGAGGCGGAGGGGAGGGTGCCGGGGTCTGGAGCGCGCCGGGAAGGGGGCGAAGGCGGAGGCCAGCGAGGAGAAGGATAGCGTTCTAGAGGCCATTGCTGCGTGGGGTGCTTGTTTCAGGTTTTGGTTGAGGGTTCTGATCCCTGAACCGAGACGCGAACGGGAAGAAGATCAAGCCTCCTGTGAGGCTGCAAAGCATGAGAAATTGAGAATCAAACCTGGCCAGATGGGCCGACCTGGGCTAAACATGCCTGCACGGCACATATACTATATGGGCCGTGCCATGATGGCCCGCGTGCCCTTAGGCCCAGACAAGGCCCCTATATTAAATGGGCCGGGCAGGTGACATATTTGGCCCTCTGGCCCACGTATTATTAAATCTATTGGGCTGTTTTGGGCCTAGTCAGACTATTGGGCTGTAAAAAATAAAAAAATAAAAAACAATTAACAGATCGTGTCGTGCTGGCACACAGGCCTGGCCTCGCAGCCCAACATGGTCCAAGGTATGTTGCGTGCATTTCTCAAAAAAAAAAGTATGTTGCATGCCGGTACAACCCGTTTATGAGCATGCGTGCTCACAGCCGACACGTGGTCCACGGCCCATCTGGCCAGCTATACATGAGATCGTCGATTGATTGATGCTTCCACACGGACGACCAGGATACGACCAGGATGAACGCATCCGCTCGCATTTTGAGAGAGGCAACATGTACTCGACCCCCGATACTCCTAAATTTGTGACACAACAATTTCACCTAAAAGTCACATCTCTATTCCTAAAAGGGAGTTGGTAGTCTCTCCTTATCGGTTTATTTTTGCCTCCACTCCCACCACCCCCTCCCATTAATTTATTTTCGCCTCACCTCACACCACCCCCTCACAGGATTTTCTTCTCCCCATTAAAGAGGGAGATCTTGTTTCGTGCTTGTTTTGATAGGTGTTGATTCAATTTAGAAATCGTATCATAAATGTGAGATCACCTTCTTAAAAAACAGACAAGATTTTTTTCAATAACCTTGCAAAACAAAATCAGATATTCCTCAATGTGTTGCCATTTATTATTATCATTATCTCTACTATTCAAATGACAACCACAACTTTTGAAATATAATAAAAATAACATTTTTTATCTTACCAAATCACATATATCTCTACTATTAAGGGGAGTTGGTAGGCCGGTACACACAGTTTATTTTCGCCTTCACCTCCCACCACCACCCCTCTATGCTAGTTTTTTCTTCCTTGCATGCTCCCACCTCCGTGGCGGCAGGCGGGTCGTTGGACCGCCACGTATAGGTGTTCGTGGACGCGGTCATAGCAACGCAGGGCATTCTACTAGTAAATTTAAGGGGGAAATGATGATGCTGATACAATGTGTATGAATCATGTCATAGAATTCATATCTGAATTTGAAACACCACATATAAAGAAACTACAAATCTAGCTATGAATAGTGAATATGTCTGGTTAGACATTAATGTGAATTCGGTCTATTTAACACTACCAATTTTAAATTTGCGTTGCGAACTGAGAGATGGTTAGGTTCCTTGTGGTGGACATAACCCACTAGGGTTCCAAGCTATAGACTTAGCATTGGTGCTCGCATTTCCCTGAATTTGTTTTAGGCTTTCCGGTGAGTTTGTTTAGTGGGAGAAGATGTTACCGTCGACAACGAGATGTCCGTTGCGATTTCGTCAATCTCAGCACGTTGTGTCGACTTAATATTTCGAATGTGCTCATACATCCACAATGATGAGTGTATACTTGCACCTTGTTCAAAAGAAGAAGAAAATGAATTTGCATTTCTTTTTCTACATATTGAGTTGAGCTCCAAATTTTTAGTCCACAATTTGTAGCAATATTTTGGTGAGTCATGCATCGAAACTACTCCAATTCGTGGGAGTAACTGTGTATGTACCGTGTTAATAAATGTGTGGGGGTAACATATGCATCCCCATTCTAACAAGGTAACAATATTCATCAATGCAAATGAATATTTCATTTAGGTGAAGCACCGCGTATTCCATTAATTGGGCATGACGAGATCAATGGTCACCGAACATGCTACATCAACGGGAAGTATCCCAACCACAATGAACTCATGCCATGAGTTGAATTCATACAACCTTGAGGAAGGCACATATGTCATCTTATTATAGACTTGCAGCAATACTATTGTGGTCATCTTGATGCGGTGGAGGAGTTGCGCGGCGGCAAGGTCCGTGTGGCAACAATGATAGACATCGGGCAGCCTAGCTCGGTGATCCTTCGTGGTGCCAGCGTTGAATAGTTCTTCGTCATGGATTGTTCTTAGATCCGAAGCCACCCTTGTTTTTGGCATGTGGTTGTTCACTTCCCTCGGATATTCTTGTGGCTTCTCATTGCCTTTGTAGTGGCTTTGTCGGCGGTTGCTTGCAATGAAGCAGGAGTTGCTTGCTCAGGAAAAAGTGATGATGATGACGCCAACAAGCAACCTCAAAGATTTTTCATTGCAGTGATGCGTGATGCTTTTTGTGCCAAATCAGCGGGTTGTAGCAGTATTTGCACCTTTTTCGCTAACTAACTAGGCAACTATATTCTTAATCAACAAAAATGACAAGTATTTTGTGTAATTTTAAAGAAGACAAAATGACTTAGGAAGAAAGCAGCTCACTCCTTTGTTGAGAACACCTACAACAACAATGTTATGATCTACATGTCTTTAGTGTGTTCTTCTTAGCAAGATATTATAGAGAATATATTTTCTATAAAAAGGTAAGTATTTTAGAGCACAACTTGAATGCAAGCATTTCAAGATTAACATTTCGACCCATCTAGAACCAGGTGTAGGGACCAAAACAAAGCCAGCACAATCAATTGGATTCACATTTACATTTTATTTCTCTAATTAATTACCACTCCATCCGCTCCTCCAAAACCATCGCAAATATATTATGGCCTCCTTACAATCTGATGCAATGTAGAGGTGCTGCATACAAAGATCCTCTACCAATGCTAAAGCTTCTCTGCATGCTATGGCTTCAAGTATTGTAGACGAAACATGTCCCTCAGCGACTTGTATAGACTAGCCCAAGTATGTACCCTTTCTGTCCCGGCAAATGGCTGATGCTGCTCCTCCATTGTGGTCTAAGGAGACCCGAGCATCCTGCTACCTCTTGAGCACTGCGTTGGTTTTCCCCGAAGAGGAAGGGATGATGCGGCAAAGTAGCGTAAGCAAATCCCTCAGTTTTTGAGAACCAAGGTATCAATCCAGTAGGAGGCTACGCGCGAGTCCCTCGTACCTGCACAATACAAATAAATCCTCGCAACCAACGCGAATAGGGGTTGTCAATCCCTACACGGCCACCTACGAGAGTGAGATCTGATAGATATGATAAGATAAGATTTTTGGTATTTTTATGATAAAGATGCAAAGTAAAATAAAAGCAAAGTAAATAACAAAAGGAAATAACTAAGTATTGGTAGATTAATATGATGAAGATAGACCCGGGGGCCATAGGTTTCACTAGTGGCTTCTCTCGAGAGCATAAGTATTCTACGGTGGGTGAACAAATTACTGTTGAGCAATTGACAGAATTGAGCATAGTTATGAGAATATCTAGGTATGATGATGTATATAGGCATCACGTCCGAGACAAGTAGACCGACTCCTTCCTGCATTTACTACTATTACTCCACTCATCGGCCGCTATCCAGCATGCATCTAGTGTATTAAGTTAATAAAAACAGAGTAACGCCTTAAGCAAGATGACATGATGTAGAGGGATAAACTCATGCAATATGATGAAAACCCTATCTTGTTATCCTTGATGGCAACAATACAATACGTGCCTTGCTGCCCCTACTGTCACTGGGAAAGGACACCGCAAGATTGAACCCAAAGCTAAGCACTTCTCCCATTGCAAGAAAGATCAATCTAGTAGGCCAAACCAAACTGATAATTCGAAGAGACTTGCAAAGATAACCAATCATACATAAAAGAATTCAGAGAAGATTCAAATATTATTCATAGATAGACTTGATCCTAAACCCACAATTCATCGGTCTCAACAAACACACCGCAAAAACAAGATTACATCGAATAGATCTCCACAAGAGAGGGGGAGAACATTGTATTGAGATCTAAAAAGAGAGAAGAAGCCATCTAGCTACTAACTATGGACCCGGAGGTCTGAAGTAAACTACCCACACTTCATCGGAGGGGCTATGGTGTTGATGTAGAAGCCCTCTGTGATCGATGCCCCATCCGGCGGAGCTCCGGAACAGGCCCCAAGATGGGATCTCGTGGATACAGAAAGTTGTGGCGGTGTTAGAGTTTTTGCTCCGTATCTGATCGTTTGGGGATACGTAGGTATATATAGGAGGAAGGAGTACGTCGGTGGAGCAACAGGGGGCCCACGAGGGTGGAGGGCGCTCCTGGGGGGGTAGGCGCGCCCCCCTACCTTGTGGCCTCCTCTTTTGTGTCTTGACGTAGGGTCCAAGTCTCCTGGGTCTTGTTCGTTGAGAAAATCACGTTCCCGAAGGTTTCATTCCGTTTGGACTCCGTTTGATATTCCTTTTCTTCAAAACCCTAAAATAGGCAAAAAAAATAGCAATTCTGGGTTGGGCCTCCGGTTAATAGGTTAGTCCCAAAAATAATATAAAAGTGGATAATAAATCCCAATAATGTCCAAAACAGTAGATAATATAGCATGGAGCAATCAAAAATTATAGATACGTTGGAGACGTATCAAGCATCCCCAAGCTTAATTCCTGCTCGTCCTCGAGTAGGTAAATGATAAAAATAGAATTTTTGATGCGGAGTGCTACTTGGCATAATTTTAATGTAATTCTTCTTAATTGTGGCATGAATATTCAGATCCGAAAGATTCAAGACAAAAGTTCATATTGACATCAAAATAATAATACTTCAAGCATACTAACTAAGCAATTATGTCTTCTCAAAATAACATGGCTAAAGAAAGTTATCCCTGCAAAAATCATATAGTATGGCTATGCTCTATCTTCACCACACAAAGTATTTAAATCATGCACAACCCCGATGACAAGCCAAGCAATTGTTTCATACTTTTGACATTCTCAAAACTTTTTCAATATTCACGCAATACATGAGCGTGAGCCATGGATATAGCACTATAGGTGGAATAGAGTGGTGGTTGTGGAGAAGACAAAAAGGGGGAAGATAGTCTCACATCAACTAGGCGTATCAACGGGCTATGGAGATGCCCATCAATAGATATCAATGTGAGTGAGTAGGGATTGCCATGCAACGGATGCACTAGAGCTATAAGTATGTGAAAGCTCAAAAAGAAACTAAGTGGGTGTGCATCCAACTTGCTTGCTCATGAAGATCCAGGGCATTTTGAGAAAGCCCATCATTGGAATATACAAGCCAAGTTCTATAATGAAAAATTCCCACTAGTATATGAAAGTGACAACATAGGAGACTCTCTATCATGAAGATCATGGTGCTACTTTGAAGCACAAGTGTGGTAAAAGGATAGTAGCATTGTCCCTTCTCTCTTTTTCTCTCATTTTTTTATTTGGGCCTTTTCTCCTTTTTTATGGAATCTTTTATTATTATTATTATTATTATTATTATTATTATTTTCGTCCGGAGTCTCATCCCGACTTATGGGGGAATCATAGGCTCCATCATCCTTTCCTTACTGGGACAATGCTCTAATAATGATGATCATCACACTTTTATTCTCTTACAACTCAAGAATTACAACTCGATACTTAGAACAAGATATGACTCTATATGAATGCCTCCGGCGGTGTACCAGGATATGCAATGACTCATGAGTGACAAGTATGAAAGAATTATGAACGGTGGCTTTGCCACGAATACGATGTCAACTACATGATCATGCAAAGCAATATGACAATGATGAAGTGTGTCATAATAAATGAAAAGGTGGAAAGTTGCATGGCAATATATCTCGGAATGGCTATGGAAATGCCATGGTAGGTAGGTATGGTGACTGTTTTGAGGAAGGTATATGGTGGGTGTATGATACCGGCGAAAGGTGCGCGGTATTAGAGAGGCTAGCAATGGTGGAAGGGTGAGAGTGCGTATGATCCATGGACTCAACATTAGTCATAAAGAACTCATATACTTATTGCGAAAATCTACAAGTTATCAAAGCAAAGTATTACGCGCATGCTCCTAGGGGGATAGATTGGTAGGAAAAGACCATCGCTCGTCCCCGACCGCCACTTATAAGGAATACAATCAATAAATAAATCATGCTCCGACTTCATCACATAACGGTTCACCATACGTGCATGCTACGGGAATCACAAGCTTCAACACAAGTATTTCTCAAATTCACAACTACTCAACTAGCATGACTTTAATATCACCATCTCCATATCTCAAAACAATTATCAAGTATCAAACTTCTCATAGTATTCAACACACTCATAAGAGAATTTTATTATTCATGAATACCTAGCATATTAGGATTTTAAGCAAATTACCATGCTATTAAGACTCTCAAAATAATCTAAGTGAAGCATGAGAGATCAATAGTTTCTATAAAACAAATCCACCACCATGCTCTAAAAGATATAAGTGAAGTACTAGAGCAAAATTATATAACTCAAAATATATAAGCGAAGCACATAGAGTATTCTAACAAATTCCAAATCATGTATGGCTCTCTCAAAATGTGTGTACAGCAAGGATGATTGTGGTAAACTAAAAAAACAAAGACTCAAATCATACAAGACGCTCCAAGCAAAACACATATCATGTGGTGAATAAAAATATAGCTCCAAGTAAAGTTACCGGTAGAAGTAGACGAAAGAGGGGATGCCTTCCGGGGCATCCCCAAGCTTTGGATTTTAGGTGTCCTTAGATTATCTTGGGGGTGCCATGGGCATCCCCAAGCTTAGTCTCTTGCCACTCCTTGTTCCATAATCCATCAAATCTTTACCCAAAACTTGAAAACTTCACAACACAAAACTCAAAGTAGAAAATCTCGTGAGCTCCGTTAGCGAAAGAAAACAAAAGACCACTTCAAGGTACTGTAATGAACTCATTCTTTATTTATCTTGGTGTTAAACCTACTGTATTCCAACTTCTCTATGGTTTATAAACTATTTCACTAGCCATAGATTCAACAAAATAAGCAAACAACACACGAAAAACAGAATCTGTCAAAAACAGAACAGTCTGTAGTAATCTGTAGCTAGTGCAAGATCTGGAACCCCAAAAATTCTAAAATAAATTGCTGGACGTGAGAAATTTATCTACTAAACATATGCAAAAATAATTAGCTAAATATCACTTTCCAAATAAAAATGACATCAGTTCTCGTGAGCGCTAAAGTTTCTGTTTTTACAGCAAGTTCAACAAGACTTTCCCCAAGTCTTCCCAACGGTTCTACTTGGCACAAACACTAATTAAACACAAAAAACACAACCAAAGCAGAGGCTAGATAAATTATTTATTACTAAACATGAGCAAAAAGCAAGGAATAAAAATAAAATTGGGTTGCCTCCCAACAAGCGCTATAGTTTAACGCCCCTAGCTAGGCATAACAAGCAATGATAGATCTAGGTATTGCCATCTTTGGTAGGCAATCCATAAGTGGCTCTCATAATAGATTCATAAGGTAATTTGATATTATTTCTAGGGAAGTGTTCCATGCCTTTCCTTAACGGAAATTGGAATCTAATATTTCCTTCCTTCATATCAATAATTGCACCAATCGTTCTAAGGAAAAGTCTACCAAGAATAATAGGACATGAAGGATTGCAATCTATGTCAAGAACAATAAAATCTACGGGCACGTAATTACTATTTGCAACAATAAGAAAATTATTAATTCTTCTCATAGGTTTCTTAATAGTGGAATCCGCAAGGTGCAAGTTTAGAGAGCAATCATCAAAATCACGGAAACCTAACAAATCACACAAAGTCTTTGGAATCGTGGAAACACTAGCACCCAAATCACATAAAGCATATCATTCATGATATTTAATTTTAATTTTAATAGTTGGTTCCCACTCATCATAAAGTTTTCTAGGGATAGAAACTTCCAATTCAAGTTTTTCTTCATAAGATTGCATCAAGGCATCAACAATGTGTTTAGTAAACGCTTTATTTTGACTATAAGCGTGAGGAGAATTTAGCATGGATTGCAACAAGGAAATACAATCAATCAAAGAGCAATTTTAATAATTAAATTCCTTGAAATCCAAAATAGTGGGTTTAGCTACATCTAGGGTTTTAATTTCTTCAATCCCACTTTTATCAATTTTAGCATCAAGATCTAAATACTCCGAATTCTTAGAACGCCTTCTAGGTAAAGGTGGATCATATTCAGGCCCATCATTATCAAGATTCATATTTCAAAACAAAGATTTAATAGGGGACACATCAATAACTTTTAGATCTTCATCTTTATTTTCATAGGAACTAGAAGAACACGCTCTTATAAAGGCATCTTTCTTAGCACGCATCTTAGCGGTTCTTTCTTTGCACTCATCAATGGAAATTATCATGGCTTTGAGAGACTCATTGATATCATGCTTAGGTGGAATAGATCTAAGTTTCAAAGAATCAACATCAAGAGAAATTCGATCAACGTTCCTAGCCAACTCATCAATCTTAAGCAATTTTTCTTCAATCATAGCATTGAAATTCTTTTGCGAAGTAATAAATTCTTTAATATTAGATTCAAAATCAGAGGGCATATTATTATAATTTTCATAAGAATTGTTGTAGGAATTACCATAATTATTAGAGGGATTACTAGTATAAGGCCTAGGATTGAAATTTCCTCTATACGCGTTGTTACCAAAATTGTTCCTACCAACAAAATTCACATCCATAGATTCATTATTATTCTCAATCAAAGTGGACAAGGGCATATCATTAGGATCAGAAGAAACACTTTTACTAGCAAATAACTTCATAAGTTCATCCATCTTTCCACTTAAAACATTAATTTCTTCTATCGCATGCACCTTTTTATTAGTAGATCTTTCAGTATGCCATTGAGAATAATTAACCATAATATTATCTAGGAGTTTAGTAGCTTCTCCTAAAGTGATTTCCTTAAAAGTGCCTCCCGCGGCCGAATCTAAAAGATTTCTAGAAGCAAAATTCAATCCGACATATTTTTTGAATAATCATCCACAAATTCAACCCATGAATAGGGCAATTACGTATCATTAATTTCATTCTCTACCAAGCTTGTGCAACATGTTCATGATCAAGTTGCTTAAAATTCATAATATCGTTTCTAAGAGAGATGATCTTAGCGGGAGGAAAATACTTAGAGATAAAAACATCTTTGCACTTATTCCATGAATCAATACTATTTTTAGGCAAAGACGAAAACCAAGCTTTAGCATGATCTCTAAGCGAAAAAGGAAATAGCTTCAATTTAACAATATCATTATCCACATCTTTCTTCTTTTGCATATCACATAAATCAACGAAGCTATTAAGATGGGTAGAGGCATCTTCACTAGGAAGGCCGGAAAATGGATCTTTCATGACAAGATTCAGCAAAGCAGTATTAATTTCACAAGATTAAGCATCGGTAAGAGGAGCAATCGGAGTGCTAATAAAATCATTGTTGTTGGTATTGGTAAAGTCACACAATTTAGTGTTATCTTGAGCCATCGTGACAAGCAAGCAAACTAACACACAAGCAAACAAAAAGCAAGCGGGCAAAAAGAGGCGAATAGAAAAAGAGAGGGAGGATAGAGAGAGAGAGGGCGAATAAAACGACAAGGATGAAGTGGGGGAGAGGAAAACGAGAGGCAAATGGCAAATAATGTAATGCGGGAGATAAGGGTATGTGATGGGTACTTGGTATATTGACTTTTGCGTAGACCTCCCCGGCAACGGCACTAGAAATCCTTCTTGCTACCTCTTGGGCACTGCGTTGGTTTTCCCCGAAGAGGAAGGGATGATGCAGCAAAGTAGCGTAAGCAATTCCCTCAGTTTTTGAGAACCAAGGTATCAATCTAGTAGGAGGCTACGCGCGAGTCCCTCGTACCTGCACAATACAAATAAATCCTCGCAACCAACGTGAATAGGGGTTGTCAATTCTTACACGGCCACCTACGAGAGTGAGATCTGATAGATATGATAAGATAAGATTTTTGGTATTTTTATGATAAAGATGCAAAGTAAAATAAAAGCAAAGTAAAAAACAAAAGGAAATAACTAAGTATTGGTAGATTAATATGATAAATATAGACCCGGGGGCCATAGGTTTCACTAGTGGCTTCTCTCGAGAGCATAAGTATTCTACGGTGGGTGAACAAATTACTGTTGAGCAATTGACAGAATTGTGCATAGTTATGAGAATATCTAGGTATGATGATGTATATAGGCATCATGTCCGAGACAAGTAGACCGACTCCTGCCTGCATCTACTACTATTACTCCACTCATCGACCGCTATCCAGCATGCATCTAGAGTATTAAGTTAATAAAAATAGAGTAACGCCTTAAGCAAGATGACATGATGTAGAGGGATAAACTCATGCAATATGATGAAAACCCCATCTTGTTATCCTTGATGGCAACAATACAATGCGTGCCTTGCTGCTCCTATTGTCACTGGGAAAGGACACCGCAAGATTGAACCCAAAGCTAAGCACTTCTCCCATTGCAAGAAAGATCAATCTAGTAGGCCAAACCAAACTGATAATTCGAAGAGACTTGCAAAGATAACCAATCATACATAAAAGAATTCAGAGAAGATTCAAATATTATTCATAGATACACTTGATCATAAACCCACAATTCATCGGCCTCAACAAACACACCGCAAAAACAAGATTACATCGAATAGGTCTCCAAAAGAGAGGGGGAGAACATTGTATTGAGATCCAAAAAGAGAGAAGAAGCCATCTAGCTACTAACTATGGACCCGGAGGTCTGAAGTAAACTACTCACACTTCATTGGAGGGGCTATGGTGTTGATGTAGAAGCCCTCCGTGATCGATGCCCCCTCCGGCGGAGCTCCGGAACAGGCCCCAAGATGGGATCTCGTGGATACAGAAAGTTGCGGCGGTGGAAATAGGGTTTTTGCGCCGTATCTGATCGTTTGGGGGTACGTAGGTGTTGGAAATATGCCCTAGAGGCAATAATAAAATGGTTGTTATTATATTTCCTTGTTCATGATAATTGTCTATTGTTCATGCTATAATTGTGTTATCCGGAAATCGTAATACATGTGTGAATACATAGACCACAACATGTCCCTAGTGAGTCTCTAGTTGACTAGCTCGTTGATCAATAGATGGTTACGGTTTCCTGACCATGGACATTGGATGTCATTGATAACGGGATCACATCATTAGGAGAATGATGTGATGGACAAGACCCAATCCTAAGCATAGCTCAAGATCGTGTAGTTCGTCTGCTAAAGCTTTTCTAATGTCAAGTATCTTTTCCTTAGACCATGAGATTGTGCAACTCCTGGATACTGTAGGAATACTTTGGGTGTGCCAAACGTCACAACGTAACTGGGTGACTATAAAGGTGCACTACGGGTATCTCCGAAAGTGTCTGTTGGGTTGGCACGAATCGAGACTGGGATTTGTCACTCCGTATGACGGAGAGGTATCTCTGGGCCCACTCGGTAAGACATCATCGTAATGAGCTCAATGTGACTAAGGGTTGGTCACGGGATGGTCTGTTACGGAACGAGTAAAGTGACTTGCCGGTAACGAGATTGAACGAGGTATTGGGATACCGATGATCGAATCTCGGGCAAGTAACATACCGATTGACAAAGGGAATTGTATACGGGATTGCTCGAATCCTCGACATTGTGGTTCATCCGATGAGATCATCGTGGAACATGTGGGAGCCAACATGGGTATCCAGATCCCGCTATTGGTTATTGGCCGGAGAGTTGTCTCGGTCATGTCTGCATGATTCCCCAACCCGTAGGGTCTACACACTTAAGGTTCGATGGCGCTAGGGTTATTAGGAAGACTTGTATGTGATTACCAAATGTTGTTCGGAGTCCCGGATGAGATCCCGGACGTCACGAGGAGTTCCGAAATGGTCCGGAGGTGAAGATTTATATGTGGGAAGTTATCATACGGTCACCGGGAAAGTTTGGGGGCATATCGGTATTGTACCGGGGCCACCGAAGGGGTTCCGGGGGTCCACCGGGAGGGGCCACCTCTCTCGGAGGGCCTCATGGGCCATAGAGGAAAGGGAACCAGCCATTGGATGGCTGGGCGCATCCCCCATGGGCCCATGCGCCTAGGGTTGGGGGGAAAACCCTAGAGGGGGCGCCCCCTTGCTTGGGGGGCAAGCCCCTCCCCTTGGCCGCTCCCTCTAGATCTCATCTAGAGGGGGCCGGCCCCCTTCCCCCTTCCCCTATAAATAGAGGGGCAAGGGGAGGGCTGCACACTACATCAAAGGTGCAACCCCTCCCCTCCCCAACACCTCTCCTCCTCCGTTAAGTGCTTGGCGAAGCCCTGCCGGAGTACTGCCGCTCCACCACCACCACGCCATCGTGCTGCTGTTGGAGATCTCTTCCTCAACCTCTCCCTCCTCCTTGCTGGATCAAGGCGCGGGAGACATCTCCGCTCCGTACGTGTGTTGAACGCGGAGGTGCCGTCCGTTCGGCGCTAGGATCATCAGTGATTTGGATCATGACGAGTACGAATCCATCAACCCCGTTCTCTTGAACGCTTCCGCTCTCGATCTACAAGGGTATGTAGATGCACTCCTCTCCCTCTCGTTGCTAGATGACTCCATAGATTGATCTTGGTGATGCGTAGAAAATTTTAAATTTCTGCTACGGTCCCCAACAGTGGCATCATGAGCTAGGTCTATGCGTAGTTTCTATGCACGAGTAGAACACAAGTTGTTGTGGGCGTCGATTTTGTCAATTTACTTGCCGTTACTAGTCTTATCTTGATTCGGCGGCAGCGTGGGATGAAGCGGCCCGGACCGACCTTACACGTACGCTTACGTGAGACTGGTTCCACCGACTGACATGCACTAGTTGCATAAGGTGGCTAGCGGGTGTCTGTCTCTCCCACTTTAGTCGGATCGGATTCGATGAAAAGGGTCCTTATGAAGGGTAAATATAAATTGGCATATCACGTTGTGGTTTTGGTGTAGGTAAGAAACTTTCTTGCTAGAAACCTATAGCAGCCACGTAAAAACTTTCAACAACAATTAGAGGACGTTTAACTTGTTTTTGCAGCATATGCCGTGTGATGTGATATGGCCAAAAGGATGTGATGAATGATATATGTGATGTATGAGATTGATCATGTTCTTGTAATAGGAATCACGACTTGCATGTCGATGAGTATGACAACCGGCAGGAGCCATAGGAGTTGTCTTAATTTATTTATGACCTGCGTGTCAACTTAAACGTCATGTAATTACTTTACTTTATTGCTAACCGTTAGACATAGTAGTAGAAGTAATAGTTGGTGAGACAACTTCATGAAGACACGATGATGGAGATCATGATGATGGAGGTCATGGTCTCATGCCGGTAACAATGATGATTATGGCGCCCCGAAGATGGAGATCAAGAGGAGCAAAATGATATTGGCCATATCATGTCACTATTTGATTGCATGTGATGTTTATCATGTTTTACATCTTATTTGCTTAGAACGACGGTAGCATAAATAAGATGATCCCTCGCAATAATTTCAAGAAAGTGTTTCCCCTAACTGTGCACCGTTGCCAAGGTCTGTTGTTCTGAAGCACCACGTGATGATCGGGTGTGATAGGTTCTAACGTTCGCATACAACGGGTGTAAGCCAGATTTACACACGCAATACACTTAGGTTGACTTAGCGAGCCTAGCATGTACAGACATGGCCTCGGAACACGGAAGACCGAAAGGTCAAACATGAGTCGTATAGAAGATACGATCAACATGAAAATGTTCACCGATGATGACTAGTCCGTCTCACATGATGATCGGATACGGCCTAGCTGACTCGGATCATGTATCACTTAGATGACTAGAGGGATGTCTATCTGAGTGGGAGTTCATCAAATAATTTGATTAGATGAACTTAATTATCATGAACATAGTCTAAAAATCTTTGCAATATGTCTTGTAGATCAAATAGCCCACGCTAATGTTGCCCTCAACTTCAACGCGTTCCTAGAGAAAACCAAGCTGAAAGACGATGGGAGCAACTATACGGACTGGGTCCGTAACCTGAGGATTATCCTCATAGCTGCCAGGAAAGCATATGTCCTTGATGCACCGCTAGGTGAAACACCTGTTTTCCCAGCAGAACAAGACGTTATGAACGCTTGGCAGACGCGTAGTGATGATTACTCCCTGGTTCAGTGTGGCATGCTTTACAGCTTAGAACCGGGGCTCCAAAAGCGTTTTGAGCAACACAGAGCATATGAGATGTTCCAAGAGCTGAAAATGGTTTTCCAAGCTCATGCCCGGGTCGAGAGATATGAAGTCTCTGACAAGTTGTATAGTTGTAAGATGGAGGAGAATAGTTCCGTCAGCGAGCATGTAACGCCCTCGATGCGGCTATATCTCCTACGTGTCGAAGCACGACTTAGAGGCATAACCGCATTGGAAGCAATGTCGCAAGTAAGGTAATCTTCACAACAACCCATGTAAATAGATAATAGGGGAAAAGGTACATAGTTGGCTTACACTCGCCACGTCACACAAATACATGAATAACATTACAATCATCCAATACACTCATGGTCCGACTATGGTACCAAAATAAAAGATCAACCCCAACTTGCGACACGGTCCCCAATCGCCCCAACTGGGCACCACTACTGATCATCTGGGAAAGACACATAGTAACGGCGTGAGTCTTCGTCGAACTCCCACTTGAGCTCAAGCGCATCATCTGGAACGGTATCGTTGGTCCCTGCATCTGGTTTTGGAAGTAAACTGTGAGTCATGGGGACTCAGCAATCTCGCACCCTCGCGATCAAGACTATTTAAGCTTATAGGTAAGGCAAGGTAATATGTGGAGCTACATCAAGCGACTAGCATATATGGTGGCTAACCTATTCGCAAAAGAGAGCGAGAAGAGAAGGCAAAGCACGAATGAAGAACTATGATCAAGAAGTGATCCTAGAACAACCTACGTCAAACATTACTCCAACATCGTGTTCACTTCCCAGACTCCGCCGAGAAGAGACCATCACGGTTACACACGCGGTTGATTCATTTTAATTAAGTTAAGTTTCATGTTATCTACAACCGGACATTAACAAATTCCCATCTGCCCATAACCGCGGGCACGACTTTCGAAAGTTCAAAACCCTGTAGGGGAGTCCCAACTTAGCCCATCACAAGCTCTCACGGTCAATGAAGGATATTCCTTCTCCCGAGACATTCCGATCAGACTCGGCATCCCGGTTCTACAAGACATCCTCGACAATGGTAAAACAAGTCCAGCAACACCGCCCGAATGTGCCGACAAATCCCGATAGGAGCTGCACATATCTCGTTCTCAGGGCACACTCAGATAGGTCAAGCTACGAGTAAAAACCAACCCTCGAGTTTCCCCGAGGTGGCCTCGCAGGCTGCCCAGTTCGGACCAACACTCAGAGGAGCACTGGCCCAGGGGGGTTTAAATAAGATGACCCTCGGGCTCCGGAAACCCAAGGGAAAAAGAGGCTAGGTGGCAAATGGTAAAACCAAGGTTGGGCATTGCTGGAGGAGTTTTATTCAAGGCGGACTGTCAAGGGGTTCCCATTATAACCCAACCGCGTAAGGAACGCAAAATCCGGGAACATAACACCGATATGACGGAAATTAGGGCGGCAAGAGTGGAACAAAACACTAGGCAAAAGGCCGAGCCTTCCACCCTTTACCAAGTATATAGGTGCATTAATATAAACAAGATAATATGGTGATATCCCAACAATAAACAATGTTCCAACAAGGAACGATCTCCAATCTTCACCTGCAACTAGCAACGCTATAAGAGGGGCTGAGCAAAGCGGTAACATAGCCAATCAACGGTTTGCTAGGACATGGTGGGTTAGAGGTTTGACATGGAAATTTGGGAGGCATGATAAGCAAGTGGTAGGCATCGTAGCATAGGCATAGCAAAAGAGCGAGCATCTAGCAAGCAACGATAGAAGTGATTTCGAGGGTATGATCATCTTGCCTACAAAGTTGTCAGAGTTGACTTGATCCTCGCAAGCAAACTCAACGGGATCCTCGTTAGCGAACTCGTCTCCCGGCTCTACCCAAACAAGATAAACAAGCAAAAGGAACACAATCAACCACGTGCAATACTCAAACAACATGATGCGAACATGGTATGCTATGCGGGATGCGGTATGTGATGCATATGCGAGATTTGACTAGGAATGATTGAAACTGGCCTCAACTTGGAAATCCAAGAGTGCCACTGTAAAGGTGAGGTGATTTCGGTTGAAATCGATATAAAGATCACCGGAATCGGATGCACGGTTTGGAAATGGCAAGCAAAACAAATATGGCACCGGTCTGCGATAATCAGCAAGTAGCCATCTAAATGCATCAAGATAATAATGCTACAGCACTCAAACATGACAACAAAATACATGGATGGGATCCACTCATGATGCTTGACAAAAGATGAACACTGAGCTACGGCCAATTCATCAATTAACAGGTTCAAACAAGCATGGCAAAAATGCAAATGATAACAGGTTTCAGACTTAGTGAAATTAACACAAGTCTAGAATTTAACATCTGGTAGCACACTTTGGAGCATGAAAACTACATGCTACATGAACTTAACATGGCAAAGCAAGGCATGGAATGAAGATACTTAAAGCACTTAACAAAAGTCCCTTAGTGACCTTGAGCTAAAAGGGGTCAGAAAATACAATTGCAAGCATGTGAACATGGCAAAAACATAATCAGGTTACAGACTTAGTGAAAAACTGGAGCATGCAAATCTGTTAATGAGTAGGCATGTTCACGAGCTCGATGCACTCACTACATAGCATGGCATGAAAAACTAAGCATACACCCATCAAGAATACATGGCATAGAAGCTAGACATGGCAAGAACAACAACATAGCATGTACGGATCAATAACAACATCCTCGGCAAAATCGCTAACAAGTCAACAATCTGCCAGGATTCACGAAATAGCAAAAGTAGAGCTCGATTGACTCAAGCTAGGTTGCTCCATAAATGCAAATAAAGACACAGATGGATAGAGCACCACAATGTTAACAAATCATCCTTACTGATCATCCTCAAAAGAGGCACGTATCACTAGGAAATAACATGAACATATGGCATAATGACAAAATCAGGACAAGGACTTACAGAAATTCTAAGTCCCTGAAATCAGCATTAACGAATGCACTACTTTGCAAGCTTGTGCTAGTCACCATACATATTACAAAAATACATGGTAAGCACATCTGTAAAGATGGCATGGCATATAACAAAACTCATGTAGAACTCAGAAGCATATCATGCACACATTAAACATGGCAAAAATGACAAATATCTATTTGATGAAACAGATCTGACAATTTTATCATATAGCCCTCTTTCAACAGCATTTAGGGAATCAAGATGAGCTCAAATGAAAATGATGCAATAAGATGAAATGATGTACTCTCTGAGACGAACATTTTGATATGCTACACGCTCAAAACGGAGGTACGGATGCGGAGATACGACATGATGAAAAACGCAAAAAAACTAGGGTTTCGGGAGGAAAGTCAACCGATCCAGATCCAGATCTGGCGGGTACTGTAGCTGCACGGGAAACGAGGTTCGCCGGGGTTGAGGATGAACTCGCCGGAGCGAGCGGGGCTGGCCGGAGAGGAAGAAGGAGGAGGGAGAGGACGCCGGCGACGAGGGAGGCCGGAGCTTGCCGGTGCGGTGGCGGCGCCGGGCGACGAAGCTTGCCGCGGCGGAGTGGTGGCGGAGGAAGTCGGCGTCGGAGTGCGGCGGCGTCGGCAATGTCGCTGCTGCGGCCGGCGTCGAAGTGCGGCGGCGGCTCGGGCTCCCCAGGCGGCGCGGGGTGAGAGGAGGCGGCGGCCCGGGCGCGCGTTGGAGAGGGCCCGGTGCAGGCCGAGCGGGCCTCGCGCGGGAGGCGGCCGGCGACGCCACGTGGCGCACGGGGATTGGCTGCGGTCGGCGGCGGCGGGTTCGTCCGGCCGGATTCGGACACGTCTGGCGCGGCGTGAGGGAAATTTAGGGTTAGGGGGAAGAGGAGACCCGGGATTTCGGAGGAGGATCTATTTATAGGCATAGAGGGAGCTAGGAAGCTCCAAATGGAGTGCGGTTTTCGGCAACGCGATCGTGATCGAACGCTCTAGATGATGAAGAGGGTTTAGGTGGGTTTTGGGCCAAATTGGAAGGGTGTTGGGCTGCAACACACACGAGGCCTTTTCGGTCCCTCGGTTAACCGTTGGAGTATCAAACGAAGTCCAAATGGCACGAAACTTGACAGACGGTCTACCGGTAGTAAACCAAGGCTGCATGACAAGTCTCGGTCCAATCCGGAAATGTTTAACCCCCACACATGAAAAAAGGTAGAAAGGGCCACCGGAGGAGATAGGAGCGCCGGAATGCAAAACGGACAACGGGGAAAATGCTCGGATGCATGAGACGAACACGTATG
The DNA here is from genome assembly GCF_056163025.1 of Triticum urartu. Lineage (NCBI taxonomy): Eukaryota > Viridiplantae > Streptophyta > Magnoliopsida > Poales > Poaceae > Triticum > Triticum urartu. The sequence goes on from NC_141874.1 coordinate 147,789,463, forward strand.
CAAATGCAATGCACATGATGACATGATATGAGATGCATGACAAAGGAAACAACACACGGAGACAAAAACTCGAACCCGAGGAAAAATAAAATAACTTAGGCCAAAAACGGCAAGAGTTGGAGAACATATAAGGTAAATTACATCTGGGGTGTTACAGAGCACATACTCAAAATGTCTGGGTTGCACAACCGCTTGTCTCAGCTGGGAGTTAATCTCCCGGATGATGCGGTCGTTGACAGAATCCTTCAATCGCTCCCACCTAGCTACAAGAGCTTTGTGATGAACTTCAATATGCAGGGGATGGAAAAGACCATTCCTGAGGTATATTCAATGCTGAAATCAGCGGAGGTGAAAATCAAAAAGGAACATCAAGTGTTGATGGTGAATAAAACCACTAAGTTCAAGAAAGTCAAGGGTAAAAAGAACTTCAAGAAGGACGGCAAGGGAGTTGCCGCGCCCGGTAAGCAAGCTGCCGGGAAGAAGCCAAAGAATGGACCCAAGCCTGAGACTGAGTGCTTTTATTGCAAGGGAAATGATCACTGGAAGCGGAACTGCCCCAAGTACTTAGCGGATAAGAAGGCCGGCAATGCCAAAGGTATATGTGATATACATGTTATTGATGTATACCTAACCAGCGCTCGTAGTAGCTCCTGGGTATTTGATACCGGTGCAGTTGCTCATATTTGTAACTCAAAACAGGAACTGCAGAATAAACGGAGACTGGCGAAGGACGAGGTGACGATGCGCGTCGGGAATGGTTCCAAGGTCGATGTGATCGCCGTCGGCACGCTACCTCTGCATTTACCTACAGGGTTAGTTTTAAACCTCAATAATTGTTATTTAGTACCAGCTTTGAGCATGAACATTGTATCTGGATCTCGTTTAATGCGAGATGGCTACTCATTTAAATCTGAGAATAATGGTTGTTCTATTTATATGAGAGACATGTTTTATGGCCATGCCCCGCTGGTCAATAGTTTATTCTTATTTAACCTCGAACATGATATTACACATATTCATAGTGTGAATGCTAAAAGATGTAAGGTTGATAATGATAGTCCCACGTACTTGTGGCACTGCCGCCTTGGTCACATTGGTGTCAAACGCATGAAGAAACTCCATGCAGATGGACTTTTGGAGTCTCTTGATTATGAATCATTTGACACGTGCGAACCATGCCTCATGGGGAAAATGACCAAGACTCCGTTCTCCGGAACAATGGAGCGAGCAACCAACTTATTGGAAATCATACATACCGATGTGTGTGGTCCAATGAGTGTTGAGGCTCGCGGTGGCTATCGTTATGTTCTCACCCTCACTGATGACTTGCGTAGATATGGGTATGTCTACTTAATGAAACACAAGTCTGAGACCTTTGAAAAGTTCAAGGAATTTCAGAGTGAGGTTGAGAATCAACGTGACAGGAAAATCAAGTTCTTATGATCAGATCGTGGGGGAGAATATTTGAGTCATGAATTTGGCACGCACTTAAGGAAATGTGGAATAGTTTCACAACTCACGCCGCCTGGAACACCTCAGCGTAATGGTGTGTCTGAACGTCGTAATCGCACTCTATTGGATATGGTACGATCTATGATGTCTCTTACCGATCTACCGCTGTCATTTTGGGGTTATGCTATAGAGACTGCCGCATTCACTTTAAATAGGGCTCCGTCGAAATCCGTTGAGACGACACCGTATGAATTGTGGTTTGGTAAGAAACCTAAGCTGTCGTTTCTGAAAGTTTGGGGATGCGATGCTTATGTCAAGAAACTTCAACCTGAAAAGCTCGAACCCAAATCGGGAAAATGCGTCTTCATAGGATACCCTAAAGAAACTATTGGGTATACCTTCTACCTCAGATCCGAAGGCAAGATCTTTGTTGCCAAGAATGGATCCTTTCTAGAGAAAGAGTTTCTCTTGAAAGAAGTAAGTGGGAGGAAAGTAGAACTTGATGAAGTATTGCCTCTTGAACCGGAGAGTGGCGCAGCTCAAGAAAATGTTCTTGAGGTGCCTGCACCGACTAGAGAGGAAGTTAATGATGATGATCATGAAACTTCAGATCAAGTTGCTACTGAACTTCGTAGGTCCACAAGGACACGTTCCGTACCAGAGTGGTACGGCAACCCTGTCCTGGAAATCATGTTGTTAGACAATGGTGAACCTTCGAACTATGAAGAAGCGATGGCGGGCCCAGATTCCGACAAATGGTTGGAAGCCATGAAATCCGAGATAGGATCCATGTATGAAAATGAAGTATGGACTTTGACTGACTTGCCCGATGATCGGCGATCCATAGAAAATAAATGGATCTTTAAGAAGAAGATAGACGCGGATGATAATGTGACCATCTATAAGGCTCGGCTTGTCGCTAAGGGTTATCGACAAGTTCAAGGGGTTGACTACGATCAGACTTTCTCCCCCGTAGCGAAGCTGAAGTCCGTCCGAATCATGTTAGCAATTGCCGCATTCTATGATTATGAGATATGGAAAATGGACATCAAAACGGCATTCCTTAATGGTTTCCTTAAGGAAGAATTGTATATGATGCAGCCGGAAGGTTTTGTCGATTCTAAGAATGCTGACAAGGTGTGCAAGCTCCAACGCTCAATCTATGGGCTGGTGCAAGCATTTCGGAGTTGGAACATTCGATTTGATGAGATGATCAAAGCGTTTGGGTTTACGCAGACTTATGGAGAAGCCTGTGTTTACAAGAAAGTGAGTGGGAGCTCTATAGCATTTCTCATATTATATGTGGATGACATACTATTGATGGGAAATGATATAGAGTTCTTGGAAAGCATAATGGCCTACTTGAACAAGTGTTTTTCAATGAACGATCTTGGAGAAGCTGCTTATATATTAGGCATCAAGATCTATAGAGATAGATCAAGACGCCTCATTGGTCTTTCACAAAGTACGTACCTTGACAAGATATTGAAGAAGTTCAATATGGATCAGTCCAAGAAGGGGTTCTTGCCTGTATTGCAAGGTGTGAGATTGAGCACGGCTCAATGCCCGACCACGGCAGAAGATAGAGAAAAGATGAGTGTCGTCCCCTATGCCTCGGCCATAGGGTATATTATGTATGCCATGTTGTGTACCAGACCTGATGTAAACCTTGCCGTTAGTTTGGTAGGAAGGTACCAAAGTAATCCCGGCATGGAACACTGGACAACGGTCAAGAATATCCTGAAGTACCTAAAGAGGACTAAGGATATGTTTCTCGTTTATGGAGGTGACGAAGAGCTCGTCGTAAAGGGTTGCGTCGATGCTAGCGTCGACACAGATCTGGATGACTCTAAGTCACAAACCGGATACGTGTATATTTTGAATGGTGGGGCAGTCAGCTGGTGCAGTTGCAAGCAAAGCGTCGTGGCGGGATCTACATGTGAAGCGGAGTACATGGCAGCCTCGGAGGCAGCACAAGAAGCAATCTGGATGAAGGAGTTCATTATCGATCAAGGAGTTATTCCCAATGCGTCAGGCCCGATGACTCTCTTCTGTGACAACACTGGAGCTATTGCCCTTGCTAAGGAGCCCAGGTTTCATAGGAAGACCAGGCATATCAAGCATCGCTTCAACTCCATTCGTGAAAATGTTCAAAATGGAGACATAGATATTTGTAAAGTGCATACGGACCTGAATGTCGCAGATCCATTGACTAAACCTCTTCCTCGAGCAAAACATGATCAACACCAGAACTCTATGGGTGTTCGATTCATCACAATGTAACTAGATTATTGACTCTAGTGCAAGTGGGAGACTGTTGGAAATATGCCCTAGAGGCAATAATAAAATGGTTATTATTATATTTCCTTGTTCATGATAATTGTCTATTGTTCATGCTATAATTGTGTTATCCGGAAATCGTAATACATGTGTGAATACATAGACTACAACATGTCCCTAGTGAGCCTCTAGTTGACTAGCTCGTTGATCAATAAATGGTTACGGTTTCCTGACCTTGGACATTGGATGTCATTGATAACGGGATCACATCATTAGGAGAATAATGTGATGGACAAGACCCAATATTAAGCATAGCGCAAGATCGTGTAGTTCGTCTGCTAAAGCTTTTCTAATGTCAAGTATCTTTTCCTTAGACCATGAGATTGTGCAACTCCCGGATACTGTAGGAATACTTTGGGTATGCCAAACGTCACAACGTAACTGGGTGACTATAAAGGTGCACTACGGGTATCTCCGAAAGTGTTTGTTGGGTTGGCATGAATCGAGACTGGGATTTGTCACTCCGTATGACGGAGAGGTATCTCTGGGCCCACTCGGTAAGACATCATCGTAATGAGCTCAATGTGACTAAGGGTTGGTCACGGGATGGTGTGTTACGGAACGAGTAAAGTGACTTGCCGGTAACGAGATTGAACGAGGTATTGGGATACCGACGATCAAATCTCGGGCAAGTAACGTACCGATTGACAAAGGGAATTGTATACGGGATTGTTTGAATCCTCGACATCGTGGTTCATCCGATGAGATCATCGTGGAATATGTGGGAGCCAACATGGGTATCCAGATCCCGCTGTTGGTTATTGGCCGGAGAGTTGTCTCGGTCATGTCTGCATGATTCCCCAACCCGTAGGGTCTACACACTTAAGGTTCGATGACGCTAGGATTATTAGGAAGACTTGTATGTGATTACCGAATGTTGTTCGGAGTTCCGGATGAGATCCTGGACGTCACGAGGAGTTCCGGAATGGTCTGGAGGTGAAGATTTATATGTGGGAAGTTGTCATACGGTCACCGAAAAAGTTCGGGGGCATATCAGTATTGTACCGGGGCCACCGGAGGGGTTTCGGGGGTCCACCGGAATGGGCCACCTCTCTCGGAGGGCCTCATGGGCCGTAGAGGAAAGGGAACCAGCCCTTGGAGGGCTGGACGCATCCCCCCTTGGGCCCATGCGCCTAGGGTTGAGGGGGGGGGGAACCCTAGAGGGGGCGTCCCCTTGCTTGGGGGGCAAGCCCCTCCCCTTAGCCGCCCTCCCTCTAGATCTCATCTAGAGGGGGCCGGCCCCCTTCCCCCTTTCCCTATAAATAGAGGGGCAAGGGGAGGGCTGCACACTACATCAAAGGCGCAGCCCCTCCCCTCCCCAACACCTCTCCTCCTCCGTTAAGTGCTTGGCGAAGCCCTGCCGGAGTACTGCCGCTCCATCACCACCACGCTGTCGTGCTGCTGTTGGAGCTCTCTTCCTCAACCTCTCCCTCCTCCTTGCTGGATTAAGGCGCGGGAGACATCTCCGCTCCGTACGTGTGTTGAACGCGGAGGTGCCGTCCGTTCGGCGCTAGGATCATCGGTGATTTGGATCACGACGAGTACGACTCCATCAACCTCGTTCTCTTGAACGCTTCCGCTCGCGATCTACAAGGGTATGTAGATGCACTCCTCTCCCTCTCGTTGCTAGATGACTCCATAGATTGATCTTGGTGATGCGTAGAAAATTTTAAATTTCTGCTACGATCCCCAACAGTAGGTATATATAGGAGGAAGGAGTACGTCGGTGGAGCAACAGGGGGTCCATGAGGGTGGAGGGCGCGCCGGGGGGGGGGGGGTAGGCGCGCCCCCTACCTCGTGGCCTCCTCTTTTGTGTCTTGACGTAGGGTCCAAGTCTCCTGTGTCTTGTTCGTTAAGAAAATCACGTTCCCGAAGGTTTCATTCCGTTTGGACTCCGTTTGATATTTCTTTTCTTCGAAACCCTAAAATAGGCAAAAAAAATAGCAATTCTGGGCTGGGCCTCCGGTTAATAGGCTAGTCTCAAAAATGATATAAAAGTGGATAATAAAGCCCAATAATGTCCAAAACAATAGGATAATATAGCATGAAGCAATCAAAAATTATAGATACGTTGGAGACGTATCACATCTACATTAATTTTAATACTCCCCATCGGTGGAGGCAACCATTTTTGCCTTCTCACTTCTGAATCAGAGAAAATAGTTGTTGTTGATACCTCATTAACTTGATCAAGCGCTGCAATAAACCTGGTTATAAATAAGTGAGTTGAGAGAGGACACTGGTGTATACCCTCGTTAACAATGTGACATGTAGAAAATCAAAACAAATGTACCCCCAAATGTAGTGGGCCGGTGAGCCATCGCAACAGCTATTTCTCGCTTTAAGCGATAGCTGCTCTCGCGTCGGAGTCTACAGTGACGGGCTGGTGCACGGGCTGGGGATTCGATCCCAGGCTTCCTAGGTGATAACCCGAGCGCCTAACCACTATGCAATTGTAGTTTTACTGATGAAATATATGGCGCGCCTTACTTGAGGCGACATGGTCCGGTTTCCACCACTGCTTTTTTTCCTTTTATTCATCGCCTTTTCTCTGTTTTCAAATACAAGTTTTACTATTTTCGAAAAATGGAGTTTCTTGTATAAATTTTTAACAATCTTTAAGAGATCAACAATTTTTTGAATACATGGTCAACACTTGTTCAACATTTTACAAATGCTTGATTAACTTTTTTCAAACACTTGTTCAACATTTTTTATTATTTTCGTCTCCTGTTCTTTTCATTTGTTTCTTCAGTTTTTTTCCCCTTTCCTTTGGTTTTTTGGTTTCTTTTTTCGTTTACATATTTTTGGATTTTCTTTGTTTCATTTTGTTTTTCATTCTACATTCTTATATATATGTTCAACATTTTTCAAATACTTGTTCAGTATTTTTTTCAAATACTTGTTCAATATTTTTTAAAATATTTTTTGAAGAGTGCTTTTTGTAATGAATATTTTAAAGTATAAGCAAAAGTACAAAAGTAAAAGTAAAAAAATAAAAAAGAAAACGTAAAAACATAAAAAAAAGCAGGAAAGAGGTTGCGGGCTCCCGCGCTCGTGGGCCGGTCCAGCTCGCTCGCCCCTTCAGTGAGTCCAAGCCAGACTCGCTGAAGTATAGGTGTGCTTATTATAGGTGGGCTTAAGCAATATGCAGTTGTACATCGCCAAAGTAGAGAACGAAAACTTGATCTTTCTTTTTTCCCAAACCAATCTGTTGGTTGGATGGTTAGGAGGACAGTGGTATCCTCAACTCATCAGAGTTTAAGTCCTAGACTTGATATTGATGCTTGCATTTTCTGCATTTATTTTAGGTCTTCCGGCAATGTGCGTTCAGTGAGAAAAATACGTTCTCATCGACTACAAAGGTGTATGTGGCGATTTCGTCTTTCTCAAGATGATGTGTCGGCTCAGCCTCTCGAAAGAGTTCATAGGTAGGATGTGCGTGTGTGCATTCATATGAATGAGTGTATACTCGTGTATGTGAGCGACTTTGATTTTACTGTGTTAAAAAAACTTGATATGCCTTTTTAACTCCATTTTTTTTAAATAAGAGAACGATAGCGAGATATGGTCCGCATACTTGCAATCCAAGGACCCTCGCTGTCCCGGAACCGGATCCTCTAACATTAAGAAGGAATGTTAGAGAAGCTACGATACTCTAACTTTCCTTTTTTCTATTCATATGATTATGTCTAAAATGATTTAAATTAATTTGCAATTTGATGATCTACTGTATACATTTCTAGTAATTATATGCAAATAAATTGATGGTGAAATAAAATTAAATTTAAATTATTTATATCTACAGTAAATACCAACATTAAACAACCAATTAATTATCTACTAACAGTTCTTAACTTTCCTTCTTCATTTTATACTAGTCTAACACTGTAGCATGGTGATATTCCTTCTCAATGTTAGAGGATCCGGTTCCCATTGTCCCGGCCCACACCACACGCTCTGAGTGGCCCCACGCGTGCATGCAAATGCAAGCAACCAAATCAAGCAGGTCGACGTCGATCCACATCGCCGCACACGTACGCTCGCCTGCACTCTACCTAGCGTGCTTGTGTTGACCATGCATAACTATCGTTTTGACCGCTGCCTCGTCACGTATCGCCCCCACCCCAATGATCGCACGCGCGTAACGTGCGTGCGTGCGACGCCTCGATCGCCTGCATCGGGACACACAGAGCCGCTGCTATCGGGCCGCGCCTCGTCTTTGGCGTTTCAGGTGTCGGGGGGAGATGCTCATTGGTAGAAGACGTTTCCATTGACCAAGAACATGCGTAGGATGTTTTTGTTAAAAAAAATAAAAAAATACGATCTATTCATATGTAATCATGGTAGTACAACGGCATCAGAAATAATAAAATTACATCCATATACGTAGACCATCCAGCGACAACTATAAGCGAGTCGAAAACGCGTCGTCATCATTGCCCCTTCATCGTCAAAACCGGACAAAACTTGTCATAATAGGCAGTCGAAAAGTCGTCATGCTAATACCCCATAGGACTGACGCACCAAAACAGCAACCGCGCTTAAAAAATAACGTAGATCAGAAGGACACAACCCACTATTCAAAACAGCGCTAAAGTAGGACAACTAGTCTCGCTAAAGAAGGGATGAGAAAGAACCCCTCTATGTTGGTTTATACATGCAAGACATTACATGCGGACCAACTCCACCGCTAAAATAGGACAACTAGTCTAACTACTCTCGCTCGCCCACCTCCTAAGCGTTCCGAACAGAGGCTCTACTTCTCCCTTGAGGATCCCAGCTTTGCTCTAAGCATGCCCCTCGCCCTCAATGCGGTGAACAATCGTGCGTACGAAGGGCGAGACCCCATCAAACACGATGGCGTTGCGATGTTTTCATAGCTCCCACATCGTCAGTAGAAAGACGGCCTTATCATCCTTCGTCCTATTGCCAAGGTCCCAAGTGATAGTGCACTAGTCCAAAAGTCATGAGGCCTGTCGTGGTGTCTAGTTAGGCTTGCCCGTCGCCGAACAAATGATAGACCAAACCTGTCATGCAAAGACGCAGTGAAGCAGAATATGTTCGATGCTCTCGTCATGCTGGTCGCAGAAGGGCACACTTCCTAGTGGTCGAGCCCGTGTCTGACAAGTCTATTGGAGATCCAACATCTGTTCTGCAGTGCTAGCCAAGTGAAGAAGCGGCATCTCAGTGATGCCCTTAATTTCCAAGTGAAGTCTGCCATTGGTACGATATCGCGTCGCTACGAGAATGTCTCAAAAAGAAAGCTTGATCTGTTTTCTTTAAAAAAAAGAGAGAATGACAACGAGATACGGTCCGCACAACGATCAGTGTCTTCCTTGCAATCCACAAGCTCTCACCGTCCCGGCCAATACCACACGCTCTGAGTCGCCCCACACGTGCATGCAAATGCAAGCAATCAAATCAAGCAGGTCGGCGTCGATCCACATCGCCGCACACGTACGCTCGCCTGCACTCTACCTAGCGTGCTTGTGTTGACCATGCATAACAATCGTTGGACCGCTGCCTCGTCACGTATCGCCCCCACCCCAGTGATCGCACGCGCGTAACGTGCGTGCGTGCGACGCCTCGATCGTCTGCATCGGGACACAAAGAGCCGCCGCTATCCGGCCGCGCGTCGTCTTTGGCGTTTCACGTGTCGGGAGGAGACGTCGAGTGAGATGAGATGTTCTTATTGACTACGATGACGCTTGGGATGACTGTCATAATTTTAGGTTGTTGTCCAGACTCAGTATCTTGAAGATGTTTATATAGATAGAATATGTTTATACGTTCATATATGCGAGTATATGTGCATGTATATGAACATCTGCGTCGTAGTAGCACCGAGGAGGGCACATCACAGTTAGCCGGACCCATGTGCCGCTGATTGCGACGACGGGAAGGGAACAAACGACTGAGCGAAGGCAGATAGATCATTCGCAATCGCAACAGCACCGTCATCCCGATCACCTTTGTCTTGTCGCGTACGTATATGCTTTTGCTATGCGCTGTGCATGTGCTCGCGACCAACCATGCGTGCCTCGATCCAACAATCATTCCATCATTAGACAGGAGGGCTGTTAGCTTCTGTTTTGTTTATGCTTGAACTTGAAGATGCCGTCTTCACGGCTCCGTGCCAGGCGTAAGGTACCATGCTAATTGTGCTGTGACAAGGACATGTGGAGACTGCACGTGCAGCTCAAGCCACACGCCGCCCAAGATCCTCTCCGCCGCGCCGCGCCGCTAGGTAGGTAGGTGCAACTTCTCACCGGATTTTGTGCGTGTCTCATCTAGAGGCCAGGCCAGGGCGGGGAATGTGACACGCTGTTCATCATGCATGTGTTCATGGCGACTTAATTAGTTCAGCGTAATTTAATTTCGCGTCGCGTCACGTCTCACCTAACCTGAAAGAAACAAGGGCGTACGCATACGTGCAGGTTTTCTTTTCGGTCAAAAGCACGAGTTCTCCCCGCGGAAAAAGAAGCAGCACGGCACGGGTTCAATCCAAACCCCAAGTAATCGCTGGAGAAAAATGGTGCCTCCGTACGGGAGGATGTTTGCGCATGCGCGTTAGTCGGACGACGGACTGTTTTTTTCAAACCCACGCCATGCACGCATGCGTGTAACTAATGTGAAAAATGTTGTTCTCGCATGGATGCATGCACGGTCGCCATAGAGTGAAGTCTGATTTAAACCTTAAATTTGTAGAGTTCGTCTGAGATGAACCCTCACCTTCAAATCCCTGAAGTCTGTACCCTGTACTTCATAATCCCGGTCGTTTTTAACCTTAAGGTCGTATCCAAACAGGAAAAGGGCCGGGATTGGCGGATTAAGCATAACATGTGTGTGTGGCCTACTTATCAGTGGGAGAAATAAAGTGTGAGGCCATTTCTCGGCAGGAGAAATAAATAGCAAGATGAAAATGGAAAGAATACGATACGGACCAGCGAGCAAGATCGAGCTCTGCACCTGTTAACCATCCTAACTAACTATCTTTTGGTATGTCTAAACAAAAAAATACTGCATGCGCAACCGGTCGCCGCCGCCACGAGAGAGGAACGGAGCGGGCTGCAGTGTGGCTTAGGAGTGAGGACAAGACTGCGTGCATGCGGGGTGGCCGGAAGCCACGGCGACGAGCAATTTAAGCGGCAGCGGAGGACGACTCTAGGTATAGGAGCCATGCGCGGAGCTACATTAGGAAATGGGTGTACATATGTGCACCCATTAATTTTGGTTTGCACTCTAAGAACATGTAAGACACAAGCGTAACAAGAGTATTTTGCATATACTATCAATTAGTTCTAATTAACTAAGATAACACCGAGCTTGAATTATGTACACCCACTTTTGTAAACCTGGCTCCGCCACTCAAGGAGCAGTTGCAAGACGGCGTACTCGACGGCTGTAGGCAGGAACGAGGATGCACGACGGCGTACTCGACGGCTTTAGGCAGGAGCGAGCGAGTGAGCGCGGGTGCACGACGGCATACTCTACGGCGAGCAGGTAGGACTTCGGCCTCGGATGCGGTGTTGCGCCCATGTGCAGGACACTGGCCTTGAACGCAACGGCCTCGGAGGTGAGAGCGTGTTGGTCGTCGCTCTGGCGTCCCGTCCCCGCCCAGCCGTGCACGCCGTCCACGAACTCCCGTTCAACCAGAGAACCCATGTTCCGGTACCTAGGCAAATCGTGGGACGAATTAGGCCGCCTGGGGCGCGATGACTTTGAGTTGGCCTTGCAGCCGACGCGGGTGGCGCCCCGCTACAGAGAACAACTCTTTTAGCTGTAGTAGTACAGCTTGCCTAGCATCCATTAATCCATGCAAATAAAAAATATCATGCATGCAGCGGAGTATGCAATCCAAGCCAAGTCAACAATCCCAGCGTCTCCCTGTCACATCATCAAATCCCCTCCTAAAAGAGTGTCGAGGTTAGAAACGACCGGGATTATAAAATACAGGGTGTAGACTTCAGAGATTTGGAAGTGAAGGTTCATCTCGGACGAGCTCTATAAATTTAAGGTTTAAATCAAACATCACTCGTCGCCATATGGCCTGTTGGACAAGGCGTGTAGAAATATTGGCGTTTTTGTTAGAAAATGAGGAGCCGATAATGTACCCCTCCTTAAGGAAATATAAGATGTTTAGATCACTAAAGTAGTGATCTAATCACTTTTATATTTCTTTACAAAAGAAGTAAAAAATGTTTACGTATGCTGCACGACTAGATCAGTGAAAGAATCGTCCCCCTCCCCCCTACTCGGCACGTGCGTTTCCCTGGATCCCCAACTAGCACCCGCGTGCGACCCATGCATTTGACGCTGCCAACAATTGAATTTTAAGGAATGGACAAGTGAAGTGGTACACAATATCACACCGCTCTAGTCTACGCTCCTCCCTTTGAGCGTGTGCCCGCCGTGCGTCACTCCGACACTAGCGTCCACCTCCTACTGCCGTTAGCCGCTCCATCTAAGTTGGCCACCTCCCTCTCCCTCTTCCTGCCCCGTGCTAAAGCCATGGCCTCGAGCCCGAACTCCATGACCGCCCCTTCTCGCAGGGTTGGCGACCGACCGGTGGTTTCTGGATTGTGGATCTCCTCCTGCTTGAAGACGCCTGGTGTCCTCGGTGACGGTGCAAAATACCGTGAGATCCCTCGGTAGGGGTTCAAGCCCAGCCAAAAGTCTTAGATCGGAGGTCACACGAGGGTTTTATTCAAGTCCTGGCCTCCGCAAAGTAATACCATATGTCCTGCCTGTTTTAGTTATTTATGATGGAGAGATACCTCGCGTGAATGCTTGCAGCCAACTAAGATAAGAGGGTTGTCAATCCCCTTGTTCTCGTCAATTGCAAGTATTGAATCTGATAGTGGTAGATAGATAAAATAAAACAAAATAAAAATAAAAATAAACTAAATAAATTACAACAAGTATTTTAGGGTTTTAGTAAATATGGAAGATGGACCCGGAGGCCATAGCATTCACTAGAGGCATCTCTCTCATGAGCATAGCAACGGTGGGCAAACAAATTATTGTTGGGCAAATTGATAGAATAGCTCATAGTCATGATGATTCTTCATGGCATGATAAATATATAGGCATTACGTCCATGATAAGTAGACCGACATCCATCTGCATTTACTACTATTACTTCACCCCAAGACCGCTATCCAGCATGCACTACTGCAGGAAGGTCCTAAGGCGACACATGTATCGGAGACCATTCGACCATACTATGTGTGATACATGAACCACAAACGGCATGGTAATAAAATCATCTCCAATAAAATGAACTATGAAACGGCATGGTAATAAAATCGTCTCCAATAAAATGAACTATGTGTGATGGTTGATCCATCAAGCACGACTCAGATAAGAGTTGTGTGTGCCGTACGTGGCGTACAATTGATATACACAAACTCTTTACGATGAGCCAAAATGACATAAATGGTTACCAGATCTAGATGTGTGCGATAGATGACATACAAGTCACCCAAATAAACTGTTTGCGATGATCCATAAGAACACAGACGATTCGACGTAACGATGCGTGTGATAACTGGCAAACACCCAGATAAACTAATGTAAAAATGGTGTTCTCGCATGGATGCATGCATATCCATGCACGTGGCCATATGGCCGGTTGGAAAAGACGTGTGAAAATATTGAGGGTTTTTTATTAGAAAATGAGGAGTCGATTCTTAAGAAAATATAAGAGCGTTTAGATCATTAAAGTGGTGATCTACACACTATTATATTTCTTTACAGAGAGAGTAAAAAAAATGTTTGGGCATCCTACACGACCAGGTCAGTGAAAGAATCACCCCCCTCCTCGGCACGTGCATTTCCCTAGATCCCCAGCTAGGACCCGCGCGCGACCCATGGGTTTGACGCTGCCAACGATTGAATTCTAAGGAATGGACGAGTGAAATGGTACATAATACACACTACTCTAGTGTGCGCTCCTCTCTGAGCATGCGCCCGCCATGTGTCACTCTAGTGTGCGCTCCTCCCATTGTTGTCAGTCGCTTCGTCTATGTTGGCCACCTTCCTCTCCCTCTCCCTGATAAGGATCAAGTAGGGATGGAATTCGTGCCGAGTCGAGCCATCTCGGCTCAACTCGCTAAAGCTCGTTTCATTAACGAGCTAGCTCGACTCGAATCGTTACTATAATGAGCTCAAATCTAAGATTGGCTCGACTCATATAGCTCGTGAGCTAGCTTGTTTAGTTTGTTATGCTCCTTATAGGTATGAACATAAAACCTTAAAAATATGATAAAAAGTATTAATTGAGAATGTAACATGTACATATTAAACATGTAAGCTGTTTACAAGCAATTGTAAGTAGCTTAACTTACAATTGTCAATACCATCAACATGTCAGCAATACAGTAACATGTACATGACCACAGTTCCACATATAATGGTACATGACCACAATAATCAACAAGTTAGTAACATGTACATGAACCGAGAGGTGGGCTTACACGGCACTGCCGCCGTCGCGAACTCACAATTCAGAAACAAAGGAGATAGGAGAGGAATCGACAGACTGGTTTCTCGCTATTTCGCTAGGGATGGAAGGAGAGGAATCGAGACGTGTGTCTCGCGGGAGGTTAGGCCTAGTGTTATGCGGTTGGGCCTTGTGTTGTGCCTATGCGACTAGCCTGGGATGCAACTTGGTGTCGGCCGGCTGATTGTTATACTGAGCCTAACAAATTACACGAGTACTTGTGAACTCGGCTTGTTTAACTTGGTCTATAAACGATCTTAAAATAAAGCTTGGCTCGACTCGTTATTCTTCGAGTTCAAGTCGATTCGAGCTGAGTTGCGAGCTACTCGTTTAGCTCGCAAGCTTCAAGCTTTTTTCCACCCCTAAGTAGAGATCCTACGGTTTTTGGCCCAATTTTTCACGACGAACGGTAGAACCAATAGATAACTTCGATTGTTGAGCAGATTAGATCTACTCCACAAACAGCAGAACAAATTCTTGTGAATTAGCAAGCAAAACAAGCGATATTGGCGTCTAGATATGGAACCTTTTTCCTGTCTATTCTTAACTCAAAAATTCAACTCCCCTATTACAATAGTCGGCGGCCAACTTATATAGGTAAACCCTAAAACTAAAACTATTCGGATTGGACAGGCCCATACCGAATTAAAATAACACAACTAAAAAACTCTATGGCCCATGACATGGCCTAGATGTGAAGCAATGTTCGGCCTAAGAAATTAAACCGACACGGGGTAACCAATTATTTTGAGCCACTCCTATTTGGCCTCGCCGAGACACATTGGTGGTGATATAAAATTGGGCTTCACCTCATCCGTAGGAGGAATTGCAAAGCAGAAAGATCCAAACATCATAATATCAGGAGGGGGTGAAAATAACAGGAGTAATAGATATCCTCCCCTCATCATCCCCGCGTTGTATTGAAGCCAAGGCCTCGAGCCTGAACTCCATGACAACCCCTGATGTCTACTACGCAACTTTATTCTTGTAGACACGTGTTGAGCCTCCAAGCGCAGAGTTTTGTAGGACAGTAGCAATTTTCCCTCAAGTGGATGACTTAAGGTTTCTCAATCCGTGAGAGGTGTAGGATGAAGATGGTCTCTCTCAAACGACCCTACAATCAAATATAAGAAATCTCTTGTGTCCCCAACACACCCAATACAATGGAAAATTGTATAGGTGCACTAGTTCGACGAAGAGATGGTGATAAAAGTGTAATGTTGATGGTAGAAATATATTTTTATAATCTGAATAAATAAAAACAGCAAGGTAGCAAATAAGTGAACATGCACAAAAACGGTATTTCAATGCTTAAAAACAAGGCCTAGGGTCCGTACTTTCGCTAGTGCAATCTCTCAACAGTGCTAACATAGTTGGATCATATGATTATCCCTCAAAGTACAACAAAGTATCACTCCCGAGTTCCTATTAGCGGAGAACAAAAGGTGGGAATTGTTTGTAGGATGCGAAGCCACCTCAAAGCTATTCTTTCCGATCGATATATTCAAGAGTTCGTACCAAAATAACACAAAGCTATTGTTTCCATTCGATCTATCCTAGAGTTCGTACTAGAGTAACACCAAAGCATATTCACATTCATAATACTCAAACCACACAAGGAACTATAAAGAGACCCCAAAGTTTCCGTCGGAGAAAAGATAATAAAAACGTGCATCAACCCCTATGCATAGGTTACCCCAATATCACCACGGGAATCCGTGAGTTGAATGCCATAACATATATCAAGTGAATCAATAAGATACCCCAATTGTCACCTAAAATATTCATACCACAAGACATATATCATGTGTTCTCATCTCTGAATATTTGCTACCTCTTGAGCATGCATTGGTTTTCCCTTGAAAAGGAAAGGGTGATGCAGCAAAGTAGCGTAAGTATTTCCCTCAGTTTTTGAGAACCAAGGTATCAATCTAGTAGGAGACTACATGTAAATCGCCTAGTACCTACACAAACAATCAAGAACCTTGCAACCAACGCAATAAAGGGGTTGTCAATCCCTTCACGGTCACTTGCAAAAGTAAGATCTGATAAATATAATAAGATACATATTTTTGGTATTTTTTGTATAGATTGCAAAATAAATAGTAAACTAGAATTATAGATCAAAAACTTATATGATGTAAAGTAGACCCGGGGGCCATAGGTTTCACTAGTGGCTTCTCTCAAGATAGCATATATTACGGTGGGTGAACAAATTACTGCCGAGCAATTGATAGAAAAGTGCATACTTATGAAAATATCTAGGCATCATCATGAACATAGGCATCACTTCCGTGTCAAGTAGACCGAAATGATTCTACATCTACTACTATTACTCCACACATCGACCGCTATCCAGCATGCATCTAGAGTATTAAGTTCATAAGAACAGAGTAACACATTAGGCAAGATGACATGATGTAGAGGGATAAACTCAAGCAATATGATATAAACCCCATATTTTTATCCTCGATGGCAACAATACAATACGTGCCTTGCTGCCCCTACTGTCATTGGGAAAGGACACCACAAGATTGAACCCAAAGCTAAGCACTTCTCCCATTGCAAGAAAGATCAATCTAGTAGGCCAAACTAAACCGATAATTCGAAGAGACTTGCAAAGATATCAAATCACGCATATAAGAATTCAGAGAAGAATCAAATATTGTTCATAGATAATCTTGATCATAAACCCACAATTCATCGGATCTCGGCAAACACACCACAAAAAGTATTACATCGAATAGATCTCCAAGAACATCGAGGAGAACTTTGTATTGAGAACCAAAGAAAGAGAAGAAGCCATCTAGCTAATAACTATGGACCCGAAGGTCTGTGATAAACTACTCACACATAATTGGAGAGGCTATGGTGTTGATGTAGAAGCCCTCCGTGATCGAATCCCCCTTCGGCAGATCGCCGAAAAAGGCCCCAAGATGGGATCTCACGGGTACAGAAGGTTGCGGCGGTGGAAAAGTGGTTTCGTGGCTCCCCTGGATGTTTTCAGGGTAGAAGAGTATATATAGGCGAAAGAAGTAGGTCGGTGGAGCTACGAGGGGCCCATGAGGGTGGGGGCGCACCTACCCCTGGGCGCGCCTCCCTACCTCGTGGCCGCCTCGTTGCTTCCTTGACCTCCACTCCAAGTCTCCTGGATTGCGGTTGTTCCAAAAAAGATCCTCGTGAAGGTTTCGTTCCTTTTGGATTCCGTTTGATATTCCTTTTCTGCGAAACACTAAAATAGGCAAAAAAAAACTGGCACTGGGCCTCCTGTTAATAGGTTTGTCCCAAAAATAATATAAAAGTGCATATTAAATCGCATTAAACATCCAAAACAGATAATATAATAGCATGGAACAATAAAAAATTATAGATACGTTGGAGACGTATCAGCATCCCCAAGCTTAATTCCTGCTCCTCCTCGAGTAGGTAAATGATAAAAACAGAATTTTTGATGTGGAATGCTATCTAACATAATTTTCAATGTAATTCTCTTTACTGTGGCATGAATGTTCAGATCCGAAAGATTCTAGACAAAAGTTTAATATTGACATAAAAATAATAATACTTCAAGCATGCTAACCAAGAAATTATGTCTTATCAAAATAACATAGCCAAAGAAAGCTTATCCCTACAAAATCATATAGTTTGGCCATGCTTCATTTTCGTCACACAAAATGCTCCCATCATGCACAACCCCGATGACAAGCCAAGCAATTGTTTCATACTTAGCCTTTTCAAACTCTTTCAACTTTCACGCAATATATGAGCACGAGCCATGTACATGGCACTATGGGTGGAATAGAATATGACGATGGAGATTGTGTGAGAAGACAAAAAAAGGAGAAAGTCTCACATTGATGCGGCTACTCAACGGGCTATGGAGATGCCCATCAATTGATGTCAATGCAAGGAGTAGGGATTGCCATGCAATGGATGCACTAGAGCTATAAATATATGAAAGCTCAACAAAAGAAACTAAGTGGGTGTGCATCCAACTTGCCTGCTCATGAAGACCTAGGGCATTTTGAGGAAGCCCATCATTGGAACATACAAGCCAAGTTCTATAATGAAAAATTCCCACTAGTATATGAAAGTGACAAAATAAGAGACTCTCTATCATGAAGATCATGGTGCTACTTTGAAGCACACGTGTGGAAAAAGGATAGTAACATTGCCCCTTCTCTCTTTTTCTCTCATTTTTTTATTTGGGCCTTTTTTCTCTTTTTTATGGCCTCTTTTTTTTCGGCCGGAATCTCATCCTGACTTGTGGGGGAATCATAGTCTCCATCATCCTTTCCTCACATGGGACAATGCTCTAATAATGAAAATCATCACACTTTTATTTACTTACAACTCAAGAATTACAACTCGATACTTAGAACAAAATATGACTCTATGTGAATGCCTCTGGCGATGTACCGGGATGTGCAATGAATCAAGAGTGACATGTATGAAAGAATTATAAAGGTGGCTTTGCCACAAATACGATGTCAACTTCATGATCATGCAAAGCAATATGACAATGATGGAGTGTGTCATAATAAAGGGAACGGTGGAAAGTTGCATGGCAATATATCTCGGAATGGCTATGGAAATGCCATAATAGGTAGGTATGGTGCTTGTTTTGAGGAAGATATAAGGAGGCTTATGTGTGATAGAGCTTATCATATCACGGGGTTTGGATGTTCCGGCGAAGTTTGCACCAACTCCCGAGGTGAGAAAGGGCAATGCACGGTACCGAAGAGGCTAGCAATGATGGAAGGGTGAGAGTGCGTATAATCCATGGACTCAACATTAGTCATAAAGAACTCACATACTTATTGCAAAAATCTACAAGTCATCAAAACCAAGCACTACGCGCATGCTCCTAGGGGGATAGATTGATTGGAAAAGACCATCGCTCGTCCCCGACCGCCACTCATAAGGAAAGCAATCAAAGAACACCTCATGCTTCAAATTTGTCACACAACGTTTACCATACATGCATGCTACGGGACTTGCAAACTTCAACCCAAGTATTTCTCAATTCCACAATTACTCAACTAGCACAACTCTAATATTACCATTGTTATATCTCAAAACAACTATCAAGTATGAAACTTCTCATAGTATTTAATACACTCTATATGAAAGTTTTTATTATACCCATCCTGGATGCCTATCATATTAAGACTAATTTTATAGCCAAAGCAAATTACCATGCTGTTCTAGAAGACTCTCAAAATAATATAAGTGAAGCATGAGAGATCAATAATTTCTATAAAATAAAACCACCACCGTGCTGTAAAAAGGTATAAGTGAAGCACTAGAACAAAATTATCTAGCTCAAAAGATATAAGTGAAGCACATAGAGTATCCAAATAAATTCCGATACATGTGTGTCTCTCCAAAAGGTGTGTACAGAAAGGATGATTGTGGTAAACTAAAAAGCAAAGACTCAAATCATACAACACGCTCCAAGCAAAACACATATCATTGTGGTGAATAAAAATATAGCCTCAAGTAAAGTTACCGATAGACGAAGACGAAAGAGGGGATGCCTTCCGGGGCATCCCCAAGCTTAGGATTTTGGTTGTCCTTGAATTTTACCTTGGGGTGCTTTTGTAATCCCCAAGCTTAGGCTCTTGCCACTCCTTGTTCCAAAATCCATCAACTCTTTACCCAAAAACTTGAAAACTTCACAACACAAAACTCAACAGAAAATCTCATGAGCTCCGTTAGTATAAGAAAACAAACCACCACTTTAAGGTACTGTAATGAACTCATTCTTTATTTATATTGGTCTTAAACCTACTGTATTCCAACTTCTCTATGGTTCATACCCCCCGATACTATCCATATATTCATCAAAATAAGCAAACACACGAAAAACAGAATCTGTCAAAAACAGAACAGTCTGTAGAAATCTGGAAGTTTTGAATACTTGTGTAACTCCAAAAATTCTGAAAATTTAGGAAGTCCCAAATAATTTGTATATTGATCTACTGCAGTTGGAATTGGTATTTTATCGCTCTCTGGTAAAAAATGAAAATTATTCTCGTGAGTGCAGACTTTCTGTTTTTTACAGCAAGATCAAATAACAATCACCCAAGAAGATCCTAAAGGCTTTACTTGGCACAAACACTAATTAAAACATAAAAACACAATCATAACAGAATAGATGATTTATTTATTACTAAACAGGAACAAAAAGCAAGGAACAAAAATAAAATTGGGTTGCCTCCCAACAAGCGCTATCGTTTAACGCCCCTAGCTAGGCATAAAAATAAGAATAGATTTAGGTATTGCCCTCTTTGGTATTTATCTTTTTAATGGAGTTATGCTCGGATCTAGGAGGTTCCTTACGTTTCCCTTCATGCTTGGAGATTTTTAGATCTAGAGCATCCAACCGCTTATTGCAAAGAGTGATCAACGTATTCATACGGTGAAGGTTCCCACCAACATTTTTAAGAGGCTCAATAGATTTTTGCAATTTGCACAATTTCTCTAAAACTTGGGTTCCTTCTTGAGTAAGATGTAGTTCCTTTTGTGGGGGAAGTACTCCTACTATTCCCTCTATAATTTCATAAGCAATATTGGGATCAATTTCAATAAAATTCCCTTTAGCGGCAAAATCCAAGAGTTGTTTATGGGATATGGTTAGCCCAACATAAAAATTACGAAGTAAAATCTTGAAATCTCCCCCTATAGTGCAACTACGATAAGATTCTATCATCCTATACCAAGCATCTTTTAAGTTTTCTCCTTGTCTTTGTTTTAAGTGAAGAATTTCAAAATCGGGAGACGAAGGAAGGGAGAAAGGGCTAGCCATGACAGCGAAATAGACGATCTAACACACAAGCACAGAAGAAGCAAGCAAAAGAAACGAACAGAAAAAGGGCGAATAAAATGGCAAAGGTGAAGTGGGGGAGAGGAAAACGAGAGGCAAATGGCAAATAATGTAATGCGAGGGATAAGAGTTTGTGATGGGTACTTGGTATGTCTTGACTTGACTTGAGCGTAGATCTCGCCGGCAACGGTGCTAGAAATCCTTCTTGCTACCTCTTGAGCATGCGTTGGTTTTCCCTTGAAGAGGAAAGGGTGATGCAGCAAAGTAGCGTAAGTATTTCCCTCAGTTTTTGAGAACTAAGGTATCAATCCAGCAGGAGACTACATGCAAATCGCCTAGTACATGCACAAACAATCAAGAACCTTGCAACCAACGCGATAAAGGGGTTGTCAATCCCTTCACGACCACTTGCAAAAGTGAGATCTGATAAAGATAATAAGATAAATATTTTTGGTATTTTTGTTGTATAGATTGAAAAGTAAAGATTGCAAAATAAATAGTAAACTAGAATTATAGATCGGAAACTTATATGATGTAAAGTAGACTCGGGGCCATAGGTTTCACTAGTGGCTTCTCTCAAGATAGCATATATTATGGTGGGTGAACAAATTACTGCCGAGCAATTGATAGAAAAGCGCATAGTTATGAGAATATCTAGGCATGATCATGAACATAGGCATCACGTCCGTGTCAAGTAGACCGAAATGATTCTACATCTACTACTATTACTCCACACATCGACCGCTATCCAGCATGCATCTAGAGTATTAAGTTCATAAGAACAGAGTAACGCATTAGGCAAGATGACATGATGTAGAGGGATAAAATCAAGCAATATGATATAAACCCCATCTTTTTATCCTCGATGGCAACAATACAATACGTGCCTTGCTGCCCCTACTGTCATTGGGAAAGGACACTGCAAGATTGAACCCAAAGATAAGCACTTCTCGCATTGCAAGAAAGATCAATCTAGTAGGCCAAACTAAACCGATAATTCGAAGGGACTTGCAAAGATATCAAATCATGCATATAAGAATTCAGAGAAGAATCAAATATTGTTCATAGATAATCTTGATCATAAACCCACAATTCATCGGATCTCGACAAACACACCGCAAGAAGTATTACATCGAATAGATCTCCAAGAACATTGAGGAGAACTTTGTATTGAGAACCAAAGAGAGAGAAGAAGCCATCTATCTAATAACTTTGGACCCGAAGGTCTGTGGTAAACTACCCACACATCATCGGAGAGGCTATGGTGTTGATGTAGAAGACCTCCGTGATCGAATCCCCCTCCGACAGATCGTCGGAAAAGCCCCAAGATGGGATCTCACGGGTACAGAAGGTTGCGGCGGTGGAAAAGTGGTTTCGTGGCTCCCCTGGATGTTTTCAGGGTATAAGAGTATATATAGGCGAAAGAAGTAGGTCGGTGGAGCTGCGAGGGGCCCACGAAGGTGGGGGGCGCACCTACCCCCTGGGCACGCCTCCCTACCTCGTGGCACCCTCGTTGCTTCCTTGACCCCCACTCCAAGTCTCTTGGATTGCGTTTGTTCCAAAAAAAGATCCTCGTGAAGGTTTCGTTCCGTTTGGATTTCGTTTGATATTCCTTTTCTGCGAAACACTGAAATAGGCAAAAAACAGCAACTGGCACTGGGCCTTCGGTTAATAGGTTAGTACCAAAAACAATATAAACCGCATATTAAAGCCCATTAAACATCCAAAACAGATAATATAATAGCATGGAACAATATAAAATTATAGATACGTTGGAGACGTATCAATATTCAATCAGACAAGACAAAAGTTTAAAGGGTAAAGGTTGAATTCATCACAACGAGAGTATAGAGGGGAGAAACATCATATGATCCATCTATATTAACAAAGCTCGTGATATAGATCACGAGAGAGAGAGAGAGAGATTAAACACATAGCTACTGGTACAAACCCTCAGCCCCGAGGGTGGACTACTCCCTCCTCATCGTGGTGGCTGCCGGGATGATGAAGATGGTCACCGGAGATGATTCCCCCCTCCAGCAGGGTGCCGGAACGGGTCTAGATTGGTTTTTGGTGGCTACGGAGCCGTGCGGCGGCGGAACTTCTGATCTAGGTTAACCCCGAGGGGTTTCGGAATATTTGGGAATTTATAGTGCAAAGAAGGGGTACGGGAGGCCACCGAGGTGGGCACAACCCACCTGGGCGCGCCAGGGGGCCCTGGCGCGCCCTGGTAGGTTGTGCCCCCTCGAGGCACCCCCATGTGTTGCTTTGGCCCATCGGGAGTCTTCTGGCCCATAAAAAATCCACAAAAAGTTTCACGGTGTATGGACTCTGTTTGATATTGATTTTCTGCGATGTAAAAAACAAGCAAAAAACAGCAACTGGCACTGGGCACTGGGTCAATAGGTTAGTCCCAAAAAATGATATAAAGTTGCTATAAAATGATTGTAAAACACCCAAGAATGATAAAATAACAACATGAATACTTCATAAATTATAGATATGTTGGAGATGTATCAGCATCCCCAAGCTTAATTCCTACTCGTCCTTGAGTAGGTAAATGATAAAAGAAATAATTTATGAAGTGTGAATGCTAGCAAAGTGCACAAGTTTAATCAAGGATAATTTCAATCACTTTTCCTAGCATCATAACATCAATTCTTTCTTATAAAACTTCTCATGTTATAGTGGAAACCAATTCACATCTTAAGGTTCAAACAATGAATTCTCTTGAAACCCAACAACCTATGTTCTTACTCACCAAGCAATTGCAATACAACTTATTCAACGGAGTTTAAGTAAGAGCTCCACATACTCAACCATCATAAAATCTTCTATGATTGCTAACACTCACCTTGTACACATGAGCAAAACGTTTCAACTGGACACATAGAAAGATAGGGGCTTATTGTTTTGCTTCCCAACATATTCACATCAAGGGTGATGTCAACAATAATAAGTCATGCTACCCATATTTTGTTGGGGAACGCAATATTTCAAAAAAATTCCTACGATCATGCAATACCTATCTAGGAGATGCATAGCAACGAGAGGGGAGAGTATGTCTACGTACCCTTGTAGACCGAAAGCAGAAGCGTTGAGTAACGCAGTTGATGTAGTCGAACGTCTTCGCGATCCAAATGATCAAGTACCAAACACACGACACCTCCGCGATCTGCACACGATCAGCTCGGTGACGTCCCTCGAACTCTAGATCCAGATGAGGCCGAGGGAGAATTTCGTTAGCACGGCGGCATATTGACGGTGATGATGAAGTTACCGATGCAGGGCTTCTCCTAAGCACCACGACAATATGACCGAGGTGGAAATCTGTGGAGGAGGGCACCACACACGGCTAAGAAATCAACTTGTGTGTCTATTGGTGCCCCCTGCCCACGTATATAAAGGAGGTAGGAAGAGGAGGCCGACCTAGGAGGGGCGCGCCTATAGGGGGAGTCCAATTAGGATTCCCAATCCTAGTTGGAGTCCCCTTCCTTTTCCGAGAGGGGAGAGAGGGAATGAGTAGGAGAGGGAGAAGGAAAGAGAGGGGGGCGCCGCCCCCTCCCTAGTCCAATTTGGACTTGCCATGGGGGCGCACGGCCAACCTTGAGGCCCTTCTCTCCTTTCCGGTATGGCCCATTAAGGCCCACTACTTCCCCCGGCGAATTCCCGTAACGATCTCGTACTGCGAAAAATACCCGAATCACTCAGAACCTTTCCGTTGTATGAATATAGCAATCCAATATATCGATCTACGTCTCGACCATTTTGAGACTCCTCGTCATGTCTGTGATCTCATCCGGGACTCCGAACAACCTTCGGTACATCAAATCACATAACTCATAATACAAATCGTCATCGAACGTTAAGCGTGCGGACCCTACGGGTTCGAGAACTATGTAGACATGACCAAGACACATCTCCCGTCAATAACCAATAGCGGAACCTGGATGCTCATATTGGCTCCTACATATTCTACGAAGATCTTTATCGGTCAAACTACATAACAACATGCGTTGTTCCCTTTGTCATCGGTATGTTACTTGCCCAAGATTTGATCGTCGGTATCACCATACCTAGTTCAATCTCATTACCAACAAGTCTCTTTACTCGTTCTGTAATGCATCATCCCACAACAAACTCATTAGTCACATTTCTTGCAAGGCTTATAGTGATGTGCATTACCGAGAGGGCCCAGAGATACCTCTCCGACAATCGGAGTGACAAATCCTAATCTTGATCTATGCCAATTCAACAAAAACCATCGGAGAAACCTGTAGAGCATCTTTATAATCACCCAGTTACGTTGTGATGTTTGATAGCACACTAAGTGTTCCTCCGGTATTCGGGAGTTGCATAATCTCATAGTCATAGGAACATGTATAAGTCATGAAGAAAGCAATATCATTAAACTAAGCGATCATAGTGCTAAGCTAATGGATGGGTCTTGTCCATCACATCATTCTCTAATGATGTGACCCCGTTCATCAAATGACAACACAAGTCTATGGCTAGGAAACTTAACCATCTTTGATTAACGAGCTAGTCTAGTAGAGGCATATTGGGGACACTCTGTTTGTCTATGTATTCACACATGTACTAAGTTTCTGGTTAATACAATTCTAGAATGAGTAATAAACATTTATCATGACATAAGGAAATATAAATAACAACTTTATTATTGCCTCTAGGGCATATTTCCTTCAGTCTCCCACTTGCACTAGAGTCAATAATCTAGTTCACATCACCATGTGATTTAACACCAATATTTCAATCTTTATGTGATTAGTTCACATCTCCATGTGACTAATACCCAAAGGGTTTACTAGAGTCAATAATCTAGTTCACATCGCTATGTGATTAACACCCAAAGAGTGATCATGTTTTGCTTGTGAGAGTAATTTAGTCAACGGGTTTGACACATTCAGAGCCGTATGTATATTGCAAATTTTCTATGTCTACAATGCTCTGCACGGAGCTACTATAGCTAATTGCTCCCACTTTCAATATGTATCTAGATCGAGACTTAGAGTCATCCAGATCGGTGTCACAGCTTGCATCGACGTAACTCTTTACAACGAACTCTTTTATCACCTCCATAACCAAGAAATATTTCCTTAGTCCTCTAAGGATAATTTTGACCGTTGTCCAGTGATCTACTCCTAGATCACTATTGTACTCCCATGCCAAAATCATGCTAAGGTATACAATAGGTCTGGTACATAGCATGTCATAGTTTATAGAACCTATAACTGAGGCATAGGGAATGACTTTTCATTCTCTTTCTATTTTCTGCCGTGGTCGGGTTTTGAGTCTTTACTCAACTTCACACCTTGCAACACAGGAAAGAACTCCTTCTTTGACTGTTCCATTTTGAACTACTTCAAAATCTTGTCAAGGCATGTACTCATTGAAAATATATCAAGCGTCTTGATCTATCTCTATAGATCTTGACGCTCAATATGTAAGCAACTTCACCGAGGTATTTCTTTGAAAAACTCCTTTCAAACACTCCTTTATGCTTTCCAGAAAATTATACATTATTTCTGATCAACAATATGTCATTCACATATACTTATCAGAAATGATGTAGTGCTACCATTCACTTTCTTGTAAATACAAGCTTCACCGTAAGTCTGTATAAAACCATATGCTTTGATCACTTTATCAAAGCATATATTCCAACTCCGAGATGCTTGCACCAGTCAATAAATGGATCGCTGGAGCTTGCACACTTTGTTAGTACCTCTTGGATCGACAAAACCTTCTGGTTGCATCATATACAACTCTTCTTTAAGATATCCATTAAGGAATGCAGTTTTGACATCCATTTGCCAAATTTCATAATCATAAAATGCGACATTTGCTAACACGATTCAGACAGACTTAAGCATCGATACGAGTGAGAAAATCTCATCGTAGTCAACATCTTGAATTTGTCAAAAACCCTTTTCGACAAGTCGAGCTTTGTAGATAGTGACACTACTATCAGCGTCCGTCTTCCTCTTGAAGATCCATTTATTCTCAATGGCTCGCAGGTCATCGGGCAAGTCAATCAAAGTCCATACTTTGTTCTTATACATGGATCCCATCTCAGATTTCATGGCCTCAAGCCATTTCGCGAAATCTGGTCTCATCATCGCTTCCTCATAGTTCATAGGTTCATCATGGTCAAGTAACATGACCTCCAGAATAGGATTACCGTACCACGGTGGTGCGGATCTTACTCTGGTTGACCTACGAGGTTCGGTAGTAACTTGATCAGAAGTTTTATGATCATCATCATTAGCTTCCTCGCTAATTGGTGTAGGAATCATGGAACTGATTTCTGTGATGAACTACTTTCCAATAAGGGAGCAGGTACAATTACCTCATCAAGTTCTACTTTCCTCCCACTCACTTCTTTCGAGAGAAACTCCTTCTCTAGAAAGGATCCACTCTTCGCAACAAAGATCTTGCCTTCAGATCTGTGATAGAAGGTGTACCCAATAGTTTCTTTTGGGTATCCTATGAAGACACACTTCTCCGATTTGGGTTTGAGCTTATCAGGCTGAAACTTTTTCACATAATCATCGCAACTCCAAAATTTAAGAAACGACAGCTTAGGTTTCTTGCTAAACCACATTTCATATGTGTCGTCTCAACGGAATTTTTTAGACGGTGCCCTATTAAATGTGAATGCAGATGTCTCTAATGCATAACCCTAAAACGATAGCGGGAATCGGTAAGAGACATCATAGATCGCACCATATCTAATAAAGTACGGTTATGACGTTCGGACACACCTTTACGTCTGGTGTTCCAGGTGGCGTGAGTTGTGAAACCATTCCACATTGTTTCAAATGAAGACCAAACTCGTAACTCAAATATTTGCCTCCGCGATCAGATCGTAGAAACTTTCTTTGAACTTTTCAAATGTTTCAGACTTATGTTTCATTAAGTAGATATACCCATATCTGCTCAAATCATCTGTGAAGGTCAGAAAATAACGATACCCGTCACGAGCCTCAACATTCGTTTGACCGTATATATCGGTAAGTATTATTTCCAATAAGTGAGTGGCTCGCTCCATTGTTCCGGAGAACGGAGTCTTAGTCATCTTACCCATGAGGCATGGTTCGCAAGTGTCAAGTGACTCATAATCAAGTGATTCCAAAAGCCCATCAGCTTGGAGTTTCTTCATGCGCTTTACACCAATATGACCTAAACGGCAGTGCCACAAATAAGTTGCATTATCATTATTAACTTTTCATCTTTTGGCTTCAATATTATGAATAATCGCTACGATCGAGATTCAATAAACCATTTATTTTAAGTGTATGACCATAGAAGGTTTTATTCATGTAAACAGAACAACAATTATTCTTAGACTTAAATGAATAACCATATTGCAATAAACATGATCCAATCATATTATGCTCAACGCAAACACCAAATAACATTTATTTAGGTTCAACACTAATCCCGAAGGTAGAGGAAGTATGCGATGGTGATCTTATCAACCTTGGCTTCCAACACACATCGTCACTTTGCCCTCAAGTAGTCTCTGTTCATTTTGTAACTCTTGTTTCGAGTTACTAATCTTAGCAACTGAATCGGTATCAAATACCTAGGGGTTACTATGAACACTAGTAAAGTACACATCAATAATCTGTATATCAAATATACCTTTGTTCACTTTGCCATCCTTCTTATCTGCCAAGTATTTGGGGTAGTTCCGCTTCCAGTGACCATTTCCTTTGCAGTAGAAGCACTCAGTTTCAGGCTTGGGTCTAGCTTTGGGCTTCTTCATGGGAGTGGCAACTTGCTTGCCATTCTTCTTGAAGTTCCCTTTCTTTCCCTTGCCCTTTTACTTGAAACTAGTGGTCTTGTTAACCATCAACACTTGATGCTTTTCTTGATTTCTACCTTTGCCGATTTCAGCATCGCGAAGAGCTCGAGGAATTGTTTTCGTCATCCCTTGCATATTATAGTTCATCACGAAGTTCCAATAACTTGGTGATAGTGACTAGAGAACTCTGTCAATCACTATGTTATCTAGAAGATTAACTCCCACTTGATTCAAGCGATTGTAGTTCTCAGACATTCTGAGCACATGCTCACTAGTTGAGCTATTCTCCTCCATCTTGTAGGCAAAGTATTTGTCAGAGGTCTCATACCTCTCGACTCGGGCATGAGTCTGAAATACAAATTCCAGCTCTTGGAAAATCTTATATGTTCCGTGGCATTCAAAATGTTTTTGAAGTCCCGGTTCTAAGCCATAAAGCATGGTGCACTAAAATATCAAGTAGTCATCATACCGAGCTTTGCCAAACGTTCATAATGTCTGCATCTACTCCTACAATAGGTCCGTCACCTAGCGGTGCATCAAGGACATAATTCTTCTGTGCAGCAATGAGGATAATCCTCAGATCACGAACCTAGTCCGCATCATTGCTACTATAATCTTTCAACTTATTTTTCTCTAGGAACATATCAAAAAATAAAACAGGGGGCTATACGCGAGCTATTGATCTACAACATAGATATGCAAAATACTATCAGGTACTAAGTTCACGATAAATTAAAGTTCAATTAATCATATTACTTAAGAACTCCCACTTAGATAGACATCCTTCTAATCATCTAAGTGATCACTTTATCCACATCAACTAAACCATGTCCGATCATCATGTGAGATGGAGTAGTTTTCAATGGTGAACATCATTATGTTGATCATATCTACTATATGATTCATGCTCGACCATTCGGTCTCAGTGTACCGAGGCCATATCTGCATATGCTAGGCTCTTCAAGTTTAACCCGAGTATTCTGCAAGTCCAAAACTGGCTTGCACCCGTTGTGTATGAACGTAGAGCTTATCACACCCAATCATCACGTGGTGTCTCAGCGCGAAGAACTATCGCAACGATGCATACTCAGGGAGAACACTTATACCTTGAAATTTTAGTAAGGGATCATCTCATAATGCTACTGCCGTACTAAGCAAAATAAGATGCATAAAAGGTAAACATCACATGCAATCAAAATATGTGACATGATATGGCCATCATCATCTTGTGCCTCTGATCTTCATCTCCAAAGTACTTTCATGACACCATGATCTCCATCATCTTGATCTTTATCAACGTGTCGTCACATGGTCGTCTCGCCAACTATTGATTTTGCAACTATTGCTACCGCATAGCGATAAAGTAAAGCAATTATATGGCGCTTGCATCTTATGCAATAAAGATACAACCATAAGGCTCCTGCCAGTTGCCGATAACTTTAACAAAACATGATCATCTTATACAACAATTTATATCTCATCACGTCTTGACCATATCACAACACAACATGCCCTGCAAAAACAAGTTAGATGTCCTCTACTTTGTTGTTGCAAGTTTTACGTGGCTGCTACGGGCTTAGCAAGAACCGTTCTTACCTACGCATCAAAAACCACAACAATTTTTTGTCAAGTGTGTTGTTTTAACCTTCAACAAGGACCGGGCGTAGTTACACTCGATTCAACTAAAGCTGGAGAAATAGACAGCCACTAGCCACCTGTGTGCAAAGCACGGCGGTAGAACCAGTCTCATGAACGCGGTCATGTAATGTCGGTCTGGGCCGCTTCATCTAACAATGCTGCTGAATCAAAGTATGACATGCTGGTAAGCAATATGACTATTATCGTCCACAACTCTTTGTTTTCTACTCGTGCATATAACATCTACGCATAGACCTGGCTCTGATACCACTGTCGGGGAACACAGTATTTCAAAAAAAAAATCCTACGATCACGTAAGATCTATCTAGGAGATGCATAGCAACAAGAGGGGAGAGTATGTCTACGTACCCTCATAGACCGAAAGCGAAAGTGTTGAGTAACGCGATCGATGTAGTCGAACGTCTTCGCGATCCAACCGATCAAGTACTAAACGCACGACACCTCCGCGATCTGCACACGTTCAGCTCGGTGACGTCCCTCGAACTCTAGATCCAGCTAAGGCCGAGGGAGAGTTTCGTCAGCACGACGGCGTGTTGAGAGTGATGATGAAGTTACCGACGCAGGGCTTCGCGTAAGCACTACGACAATATGACCGAGGTGGAAATCTGTGGAGGGGGGCACCGCACATGGCTAAGAAATCAACTTGTGTGTCTATGGGTGCTCCCTGCCCACGTATATAAAGGAGGGAGGAAGAGGAGGCCGTCCTAGGAGGGGCACGCCTATAGGGGGATTCCAACTAGGGTTCCCAATCCTAGTTGGAGTCCCCTTCCTTTTCCAAGATGGGAGAGAGGGAAGGAGTAGGAGAGGGAGAAGGAAAGAGAGGGGGGCGCCGCCCCCTCCCTAGTCCAATTTGGACTTGCCATGGGGGGCGCGCGGCCAACCCTTGAGGCCCTTCTCTCCTTTCCCGTATGGCCCATTAAGGCCCACTACTTCCCCCCCCCCCCCTGCGAATTCCCGTAACTCTCCGGTACTCCGAAAAATACCCGAATCACTCAGAACCTTTCCGATGTCCGAATATAGCCTTCCAATATATCGATCTTTACGTCTCGGCCATTTTGAGACTCCTCCTCATGTCCATGATCGCATACGGGACTCCGAACAACCTTCGGTACATCAAATCACATACCTCATAATACAAATCGTCATCGAACGTTAAGCGTGCGGACCCTACGGGTTCGAGAACTATGTAGACATGACCGAGACACATCTCCGGTCAATAACCAATAGCGGAACCTGGATGCTCATATTTGTGACGCCCCAAGACCGGAGCTTCAGACGCCTTCCATGTTTTCCGAGTTTCATTGTGTGATTTGTTTTTTGCTTGTTGCATTCATCATTGCATCATGTGCATTGCATCATGTCATCATGTCTTTAATCTTTCCAACTCAACTAAATAAACCGTATGGATCTTCGATCTGTTTAAATTGAGGGAACTCACATGGTGGTTTCTCTTTAAAACATAGCCTCCCGATATTTAGGGAGATATTATAAAATATTCCATTTTTGGAATTCACCATAACACACTTGCAAAATCCCAATGCCTTTGTTATCACAACTCTTGACCTCTAACTTTGCCATATATCATTTCGTCATTTTCCGGAGCTCCACCTGAATTCTCAACATTTTTGGTCGCTCCAAAAACCTGTCCTAGTTCAAACCTTTTGAATTAAATTCAAAGGAATTTGAATTCAATCTTTCAATCATGACCTTTTCTATTTTCTTGGATCATACACATTTTTGCGAGTCCGGGAAATTATCCGCGTCTTCAACTTCTTCCCCTAACCCCCTCTCTTTATTTTTCTCCTCTTTATTTGTTTTTTTGTTAAAAGAATCAAGAAGAGAAGAGAGAGGGAGAAGGGATCCCATCAGCCAGCCCACCACCAAAGTGGCCCAGCAGCGCGTAGCCCAGCGGCCACCCGCGGCCTCCTAAGGCCCAGTCACTCCGGCCCATCTCTAACCCTAGCCTCATCCCGATCCTTCCCCTGCCTCCCCCTAGCGCTGCCACCAGAGAGCCCCGCTTGAACCCTCATCTCCTCGACCCCCCTCGCTCTCTCCCTCACCTTCTCTCTCGCGCCGCCAGAGCCTCTGGCCCGATCCCCATCTCTCTTCCTCTCCTCGCTCACGAATAGGGCCGCAGCTCCCAGCGCCATCCTCCCAGCGTCACCGAGCCCTCGCGCTCGTGAACGTCAGCCGCACACCCCTGCCTTTCCTCGCCCGTTCGGCATGCCACCACACCGGCAGGACTCCCCTCCGTCGCCCGAAGGTCGCCCGCTCGTCCGTCATTCGTGCTTCACTAGAGGAGAGGACGAGTGCCATCCCCACGACGCCCCTGCGCGCCAAGTCCCTCAACTAGAGCGCCGCGCCTACGCCCCTGCTTCCTCCTCGTCACCGGCGAGCGTCGCGCCGTCTTCTTCTCCTCCTGCCGCATCCCGCTGCTGCCTTGCGGTCGCCGGAGCTGCTCCGTCTGCCGACCATGCCCTGACGCCGCTACCTCCCGCACAATGCTGCCTCAGTTCGCCCTCTTGGCCTCTTTCTCGCGCAGCCCCGCTGTTGGTCGCATGGACGCCAAGACCCGCAACTCTCTGTACTGGACAGCAAGACCAAGTCCCGCACAGACCTGAGCGTCCCTGAGATTCACCAAGTTCGACTACCGTTCCCTGGATTCGTTAAGTACCACGACCATCGCATTCCGTTTCATCACCGTCAAGGACCAGAGGATGCCAAGTACTAGGACGACGAGGACCACCAAGTTCGTCCACCTCCGTCAAGTGAACGACTACCGTCGCCGAAGACCCATGAACCAAAAACTTCAAGTTTAACTATGTCGCAAGAACGAGACCAGCGGGTCCGAAGACCCCAAGTACCACGACAACCCCGAAGGGATTCGAATTCGTCAAGTTCACCTTCGAAACGTGTACCTCTACACCGCAACGAAACACCGAGTTCCTCTCCGAACGTGTGTGCCCCTACCATCGACCCCGTCGATGTCAACTTCCTCGCTACGACCCCGATCCTCTATGGAGTGTGTACGACTACGGCCCGTGTATCACTACTTCCACGATGAAATGAGTACAACTACCGTCGACATGCATTCCACCAAGTACCAATATCGTTGACCCCGAAGGGCTTGGAGTCATCAAGTACCTCTCCGGACGATCGTGAACCACTACTTCCTCTACGAACTCGAACCGATCTGAGAATGCTCCTTTGGAAGGTATAATCCCGAGACGACCGTCCGTGAATGAATGCTTGCGATGTTTGAGATGCTCGTGTTTGCACCGTGTCCAAATTGTCACTCGTTTCCTTGTCGCCAACTCGGGGGACACCTGGAATCCGGGATCACCCCACCATCTCTAGCATGTTGTGCACTTCTGCACATTTGCTTCTCCTTTGCATCGGTATCTCAATCGAGTTACCGGAACCGGAACGTTGCCGTGGCACCGTTTTCGTTATCGTTGCCGTTGCACTCCTTTTCTTTCCACCACGGCGACAAATGCTTCATAATGCTCTTGTCAACTTTTAATAAAAATTGCATAAACATGCACATGTCATTCGCATCATGATAATAACATTTAAATGTTTAAAATTGTTGTTGCACCAAATTGCTAAATGCATATGGGGATTTACCGGATTTGTTGTTTGTTATATCCGGCCCATTTAAATTGTTTAGATGGTATAGTTTTGTTATGCTTCACTCTCTTGCCATGTTTAACAAACATTTAATATTGTTGGGTACCTAAACGGGAGAGAACTAAATAATTGATGTGGTGTTCCGCCAATATGCAACTCGTTGCATATTGAGCTCCACTTAAATTGTAGTGTTGGTTGTGCACTTTGCCATGCCATGCATATTTAAACCGGACATGCATCATACTTGGTTGTGCATCATACCATGTTATGCTTGGTTGTTTACTATGTCGTTTGTTTCTTTCCGGTGTTGCTTCTTCTCGGTAGTTCCGGTAACGTTGCGTTTGTGAGGATCCGTTCGACTACGTCCGTTTGTCTTCTTCATGGACTCGTTCTTCTTCCTTGCTGGATTTCAGGGAAGATGTCAAAATCACTTTTATCTTTGCTTGCTAGTTGCTCGCTCTATTGCTATGCCGCGATACCTACGACTTGCTATATCATGCCTCCCATTTTGCCATGTCAAGCCTCTAACCCACCTTTCCTAGCAAACCGTTGTTTGGCTATGTTACCGCTTTGCTCAGCCCCTCTTATAGCGTTGTTAGTTGCAGGTGGAGATGAAGTTTGTTCCTTGTTGGAACATGATTATTGTTGGGATATCATTATTATATCTTGTTAACTTTAATGCACCTATATACTTGGTAAAGGGTGGAAGGCTCGGCCTTATGCCTGGTGTTTTGTTCCACTCTTGCCACCCTAGTTTCCGTCATACCGGTGTTATGTTCCTTGATTTTGCGTTCCTTACGCGGTTGGGTTATAATGGAAACCCCTTGACAGTTCGCCTTGAATAAAACTCCTCCAGCAAGGCCCAACCTTGGTTTTACCATTTTCCACCTAAGCCTTTTTCCCTTGAGTTCTGCAGACTCAAGGGTCATCTTTATTTTAAACCCCCCGGGCCAGTGCTCCTCTGAGTGTTGGTCAAAACTAGAGCCCCTTGCAGCGCCACCTCGGGGAAACTTGAGGTTTGGTTTTACTTGTACGGATTGCTTATCCGGTGTGCCCTGAGAACGAGATATGTGCAGCTCCTATCGGGATTTGTCGGCACATTCGGGTGGCTTTGCTGGTCTTGTTTTACCATTGTCGAAATGTCTTGTAACCGGGATTCCGAGTCTGATCGGGTCGTCCTGGGAGAAGGAATATCCTTCGTTGACCGTGAGAGCTTGTGATGGGCTAAGTTGGGACACCCCTGCAGGGTTTGAACTTTCGAAAGTCGTGCCCGCGGTTATGGGCAGATGGGAATTTGTTAATATCTGGTTGTAGAAAACTTGACACTTAACTTAATTAAAATGAATCAACCACGTGTGTAGCCGTGATGGTCTCTTTTCGGCGGAGTCCGGGAAGAGAACACGGTCTCGTGTTATGCTTGAACGTAAGTCGTTACATGATCACTTCTTGACCATTATAGCTTATCGACCGTACTTTGCTTCTCTTCCCACTGTCATTTGCGTAAGTTAGCCACCATATATGCTAGTGATTGCTGCAGCTCCACCTCACTACCCTTTCGTACCCATATGCTTAAATAGTCTTGATCTCGCGGGTGTGAGATTGCTGAATCCTCGTGACTCACAGATACTTCCAAACAGTTGCAGGTGCCGGTGATACAGTGCAGATGACGCAATTGAGCTCAAGTGGGAGCTCGATGAAGATCGTGTTCGTTGTGTTGTTTTGTTTCCTTTCGATCAGTAGTGGATCCCAGTTGGGGCGATCGGGGATCTAGCATTAGGGGTGGTCTTTCTTTATTTTGGTTCCGTAGTCGGACCTTGATTGTATTCTGGATGATGTAATAGTATTTATGTATTGTGTGAAGTGGCGATTGTAAGCCAACTCTTTATCCCTTTCATATTCAATACATGGGATGTGTAAAGATTACCCCTCTTGCGACATGCCTACTATGCGGTTATGCCTCTAAGTCGTGCTCCGGCACATGGGAGATTTAGCCGCATCGTGGGTGTTACAAGTTGGTAATCAAAGCCTTCCCCGACTTAGGAGCCCCCTGCTTGATCGAATCTCTGACGTTGTTGAGTCTAGAAAAATGTTTTGAGTCTTAGGATTATATAAATCAGAGAGTAGGATTCTTTTTACTCCTCAGCCCCTTCGTCGCTCTGGTGAGGCCTCCTGACGTAGAGTTTTGACTCTTCTCTCCTCAAATTTCACTAATTTTTTTAGGATCACGCGGGTATCTTGGAATCGTTTCGATGGTTTTGTGACGAGAACATTGTTCTTGGTGCCTCCTGACATTTAGGGGTTGTGGCAGTGTCCCGGGGAGTTGAGTTCCGAGGTGTTGTCGTCACAATTTTATCGTTGCAGTTCTGGAATACCTGAGTTCGCCGACATCGAAAATCTCTTTTATGCAGTTGTTGGTGAGATAACCTCGGCGCCACCCAGTACTGGGGCGGGAGTTCGGGAGTATTGCCATAACTCATATAACAGATGCTTTTCGAAGGTTGAGGTAAATGATTTCCGAAGGTTTCTTGGTTATGTGTTGAAGGATGGATACAGTTGGATGTAGGAATTGTTAGTTTGGGTGAGATATTATGCTTCCCCTCTATCCCCAACACCTGATTGCATAACCAGAAAGTTTCGGGAGTTTATAAGTGGGAATTCAAGTAGCTCCTAGGATATCTTTCCGACAAATGTATGATATGAAGTTGGGGTTCGACGTCTAGTGGTCCGCCTATCCATGGTTGGTTTTACAGTGGTCTCGTTGTGTCTTAAAGAGTCCTTGGCTATGCTGAGTCGGGGATGCTTCGTATGTCATGTGCACTGTCTTGTACATGATGGTGCTGTACGATCGAGCCCGCGTGGTCCCCACCATGAAAACTTCGGCCGAAATCTCTATCATATGTTTGTTCCGGCTTATTTTACAAGCCAATCCTTTGGTTTTTGTTTTCGTTTGTGGTATTCGAGTTGCTTCAATGTCAAATGTGTTTCCATACCTTTCGTAAGTGGTGTTCTCACACTTCTATGTGAATACCAATCCTTCTTGATCATCGAGGTTGTCATGTCAATTCTTTCCAATCGGTGTGATTCTCTTCAAGATAATCCTATCATTTTTCTCATTCGCAAGATCAACTCAAAGTCTTCTCAACGTTATTTGTTTCATCCGTCCCAAGATGCCTTTGTTTTCCCGCCCTCCCACCCTTTTCTTCAAGGACTCGGATTTCTTAATCAAGTATCCATCTTATGGATGTGAAGTCTCTTCAGTCTTTTCTTTCAATGTTTTACCCAGTGTTTCTCAGGAAGATACTAACGGAGCTTCAAGTTCATCATTCTTTGTTTCTTTTATCTTCTCCAGTGGATTCAATCCAAGATATCGGTGTTAATCTTATCCCTTTCCTCATTTCACAATGTTTTCCTATGCCGGTGTATCTCTTAATCATCCACTTCTCGCTATTTCAACTATTCCGGAGTGCTCAAGATATCTCGAAGATTCGTGTTTCCACTCTGCTTTCGTTCAAGCTCTTTCGAGGATGTTTTCTTATTCAAGCCATTTAATTCAACCGGCGCATTCTCTCTTTTAAATCGTTCAACGGCGTATCTTTTGAGTGGGCCCTAACCCACATGTCTTTTCCTAGGATCTTACCCGACTCTTCTAATTTTTCCAAAGGTATTCTCAGATTATTTTCGAAGTTTGACGTAAGAATGAATCACCATCAGTCAAATGCTTTCTCCAAGATCTTTCAAATTCTTTTCATCGTTGGTTCAACCTTTCTATTCTTCATTCCGGAGTGCCTCAACAATTCATGGTGGTGTTTTTCATCGTCATTCTCTGCATTTCAAGACCGAAGAAGAGTTTTTCCTCCAAATCTTATTCGTTCTCTCAAAGATTCGTTATTCTAGCTTGTTGCCATCCTCTCATAATTGTTTTCGATTGTGAGAATCCTTTTCACCCATCCGGAGCAGTTCAGGAGTCTTTTCAGTCTGATTCTCCGGAGGCCATCATTTCGGGTTTAATTCATTCTCAGCTTTCAGCTCTCGTTTCGCAAATCATATCGGCGCTTCATTCAAGTATTCTCTTATCAGCTCGTGATCTCCTCGTTCTCTTGTATCTAAATTCCCTTAAGTATCTTCATTCGTTCTCTAATTCTTCCCGGTGAATTGTGCCTTTGCTACTTTCATTTTCAATTCTTTCGCTGGTTCGTTCAAGATTTCTCTTCCTTCGTTATCATATCAATTTATTTGTTGTTTCAATCCTACCCGTGGTTCGTCGAGACCTTCCCAAGTTCGCGCTATATCTATCTTAATCTTTTTCTACGAGAATAAGTAGTTTGCCAAATCCGTTGCTTGTCATCAATTTAATTGGTGAAGGACACGCATGACGTAATTCTTATTCTTGTTTCTTCCAAATGTTTAATTCCTTATTCCGGAGGTTCATCAAAATTCTTGATTTTAGTTGTTCATCTTTCTTTCCGGAGTTCCAAGTTTTCTCGGGTATATCAT
This sequence comes from Triticum urartu, assembly GCF_056163025.1. NCBI lineage: Eukaryota > Viridiplantae > Streptophyta > Magnoliopsida > Poales > Poaceae > Triticum > Triticum urartu. Next base: position 147,828,205 of record NC_141874.1, read on the forward strand.
TTCAAAGCTTCATCTAATCACTGCAAGGTTTCTCCCGGAGTTCTTTTTAACTGTCCCTTTCGTTTGATCATTCTTTTATTACCGGAGTTCTTCAGGGAGGCCCTACATGATAGTTCATAAACGATTTAATTCCTTCTCGAAGTTTTCTTTGAGATTCTTTTCAAAGGATCTCAAGTATTTTTCATCTTGCAATCTGGAGTGCAATTCTTTATACCTTATCTTTTGAGGTGGTGTTATGTCATTCTTGACAATTTCCCTTCATGTTTCATGATTTGCAAGTTGTCAAGTATGAGATAGTTAAACCCATCAAATTTCTTCGAGCATGAGATCTTCTCAATCCATCATTCTCTTCGTGGAGTTATCTTGGGTTATATTTCATCTAAAACTTTCCCTATGGATTGTTGCTATTTATGGTGCTCATAAATGGTCCAAGTTCTTCATTTATCCTCCCAGTGAAATAAGTTTCTCGTCTCCTTGTTGATATCAATCTAATCTATTGTTTTCCCTTAGTGGCAGAATTTCATCTCATAATTTTGAGTTGTCTTCCATAAGCCCACGTCAAGTTTATCTTTTCATTGTTGGTTTTCCAACAACTCCATTCGACCCTTCTCCTAAGGATGCCTTTGCAAGCTCATTTGAGATAGAAGATGTTGTTTTCTACTCCGTTCTTTTAATTCCTTTCTTACTTTTGTTCCAGAGGCATTGTGATGTTGATCTCTTCAACACATCATCTTGTTTTTGTCAAGATCATGTTCAATTCCTTCCATTTACAATCGGAGTGCTGCCCAAATAATATCATTCTTATTCCTACTCTATCTTGTTTTAACCGAAGTGTTGTGTCCTCTGTTTAAGTTCTTTTCATCTTATCTAGTCTTGCATCTATTTTCAACCGGAGTGCTGTCCAAATTTGTCTTCCTTGTTCCTCTTTTCTAACGGAGTGTTTTCAACTTTATTCATATTCGTTGTATTCTATCTGTCAATTTTTTCAACTTTGAAAGGTTCTTTGGTTTCACTTATTTGTCAAATAAGCAACTTAGTTTTACCTCTTCTCTTTCTCTTCCGTTTTCTCTCCGGTGCCATGCTAGATCTCGGGACGAGATCCTCTCGTAGTGGTGGAGTGTTGTGATGCCCCAAGACTGGAGCTTCAGATGCCTTCCATGTTTTCCGACTTTCGTTGTGTGATTTGTTTTTGCCTGTTGCATTCATCATTGCATCATGTCATCATGTCTTTAACCTTTCCAACTCAACTAAATAAACCATATGGATCTTCGATCCGTTTAAATTGAGGGAACTCACATGGTGGTTTCTCTTTAAAACATACCCTCCCGATATTTAGGGAGATATTATAAAATATTCCATTTTTGGAATTCACCATAACACACTTGCAAAATCCCAATGCCTTTGCTATCACAACTCTTGACCTCTAACTTTGCCATATATCGTTTCGTCATTTTCCGGAGCTCCACCTGAATTCTCAACATTTTTGGTCGCTCCAAAAACCTATCCTAGTTCAAACCTTTTGAATTAAATTCAAAGGAATTTGAATTCAATCTTTCAATCATGACCTTTTCTATTTTCTTGGATCATACACATTTTTGTGAGTCCGGGAAATTATCCGCGTGTTCAACTTCTTCCCCTAACCCCCCTCGTTCTTTTTCTCCTCTTTATTTGTTTTTTGTTAAAAGAATCAAGAAGAGAAGAGAGCGGGAGAAGGGAGCCCATCAGCCAGCCCACCACCAAAGTGGCCCAGCAGCGCGCAGCCCAACAGCCACCCGCGGCCTCCTAAGGCCCAATCGCTCCGGCCCATCTCTAACCCTAGCCTCATCCCGATCCTTCCCCTGCCTCCTCCCAGCGTCGCCACCAGAGAGCCCCGCTCGAACCCCCATCTCCTCGACCTCCCTCGCTCTCTCCCTCACCTTCTCTGTCGCGTCGCCAGAGCCTCTGGCCCGATCCCCATCTCTCTCCCTCTCCTCGCTCACGAATAGGGCTGCAGCTCCCAACGCCGTCCTCCCAGGGCCACTGAGCCCTCGCGCTCGTGAATGTCAGCCGCGCGCCCCTGCCTTTCCTCGCCCGTTCGGCACGCCACCACACTGGCAGGACTCGCCTCCGTCGCCTGAAGGTCGCCTGCTCGTCCGTCGTTCGTGCTTCACTAGAGGAGAGGACCAGCGCCATCCCCACGACGCCCCTGCGCGCTAAGTCCCTCAACTGGAGCGCCGCGCCTACGCCCCTGCTTCCTCCTCGTCACCGGCGAGCGTCGCACCGTCTTCTTCTCCTCCTGCCGCATCCCGCTATCGCTGGAGCTGCTCCGTCCGCCGACCATGCCCTTGAAGGAAATATGCCCTAGAGGCAATAATAAAGTTATTATCTATTTCCTTATATCATGATAAATGTTTATTATTCATGCTAGAATTGTATTAACCAGAAATATAATACATGTGTGAATACATAGACAAACAGAGTGTCACTAGTATGCCTCTACTTGACTAGCTCGTTGATCAAAGATGGTTATGTTTCCTAACCATAGACATGAGTTGTCATTTGATTAACAGGATCACATCATTAGGAGAATGATGTGAATGACTTGACCCATTCCGTTACCTTAGCACTTGATCGTTTAGTTTGTTGCTATTGCTTTCTTCATGACTTATTCATGTTCCTATGACTATGAGATTATGCAACTCCCGTTTACCGGAGGAACACTTTGTGTGCTACCAAACGCCACAACGTAACTGGGTGGTTATAAAGGTGCTCTACAGGTGTCTCCAAAGGTACTTGTTGGGTTGGCGTATTTTGAGATTAGGATTTGTCACTCCGATTGTCGGAGAGGTATCTCTGGGCCCTCTCGGTAATGCACATCACTATAAGCCTTGCAAGCATTGTACCTAATGAGTTAGTTGCAGAATGATGTATTACGGAACGAGTAAAGAGACTTGCCGGTAACGAGATTGAACTAGGTATTGAGACACCGACGATCGAATCTCGGGCAAGTAACATACCGATGACAAAGGGAACACCGTATGTTGTTATGCGGTTTGACCGATAAAGATCTTCGTAGAATATGTGGGAGCCAATATGAGCATCCAGGTTCCGCTATTGGTTATTGACCGGAGACATGTCTCGGTCATGTCTACGTAGTTCTCGAACCCGTAGGGTCCGCACGCTTAAAGTTTGATGACAATTATATTATGAGTTTATGTGTTTTGATGTACCAAAGGAGTTCAGAGTCCCGGATGAGATCGGGGACATGAAGAGGAGTCTCAAAATGGTTGAGACGTAAAGATCGATATATTGGACGACTATATTCGGACATTGGAAAGGTTCCGAGTGATTTGGGTATTTTGGAGATTACCGGGGAGTTATGGGAATTCTTATTGGGCCTTAATGGGCCATACGGGAAAGGAGAGAAAGGCCTCAAAGGGTGGCCGCACCCCTCCCCATGGGCTGTCCCTTTCTTTCCCTCCTACTCCTACTACTTGGAAGGGCTCCTAGTTCTACTAGGAAAGGGGGAATCCTACTTCCAGTGGGAGTAGGACTCCCCTAGGGCGCGCCATAGAGAGGGCCAGCCCTCCCCCTCCTCCACTCCTTTATATACGGGGCAGGGGGCACCCCATAGACACAACAATTGATCTCTTGATCTCTTAGTCGCATGCGGTGCCCCCCTCCACCATAATCCACCTCGATCATATCGTAGCGGTGCTTAGGCGAAGCCCTGTGTCAGTAGAACATCATCATCGTCACCACGCCGTCGTGCTGACGAAACTCTCCCTCAACACTTGGCTGGATCGGAGTTCGAGGGACGTCATCGAGTTGAACGTGTGCAAAACTCGGAGGTGCCATTTGTTCGGTACTTGATCGGTCGGATCGTGAAGATGTACGACTACATCAACTGCGTTGTGCTAACACTTCCGCTTTCGGTCTACGAGGGTGCGTAGACAACACTCTCCCCTCTCGTTACTATGCATCACCATGATCTTGCGTGTGCGTAGGATTTTTTTTGAAATTACTACGTTCCCCAACAGTGGCATCCAAGCCTGGTTTTATGCGTAGATGTCATATGCACGAGTAGAACACAAGTGAGTTGTGGGCGATATAAGTCATATTGCTTACCAGCATGTCATACTTTGGTTCGGCGGTATTGTTGGATGAAGCGGCCCGAACCGACATTACGCGTATGCTTACGCGAGACTGTTTCTACCGACGTGCTTTGCACACAGGTGGCTGGCGGGTGTCAGTTTCTCCAACTTTAGTTGAACCGAGTGTGGCTACGCCCGGTCCTTGAGAAGGTTAAAACATCACTAACTTGACAAACTATCGTTGTGGTTTTGATGCGTAGGTAAGAACGGTTCTTGCTCAGCCCGTAACACCCATGTAAAACTTGCACAACAAAGTAGAGGACATCTAACTTGTTTTTGCAGGGCATGTTGTGATGTGATATGGTCAAGACGCGATGAGATATAAGTTGTTGTATAAGATGATTATGTTTTGTTGAAGTTATCGGCAACTGGCAGAAGCCTTATGGTTGTCTCTTTATTGCATAAGATGCAAGCGCCAAATAATTGCTTTACTTTATTGCTATCCGATAGCATTAGTTGCAAGAGCAATAGTTGGTGAGACGACCATGTGACGACACATTGATATAGATCAAGATGATGGAGATCATGGTGTCATGCCGGTGATGATGGAAATCATGACGATGCTTTGGAGATGGAGATCAAAGGCACAAGATGATGGCCATATCATGTCACATATTTTTGATTGCATGTGATGTTTATCTTTTATACATCTTATCTTGTTTTGATTGAGGGTAGCATTATAAGATGATCTCTCACTAAATTATCAAGGTATAAGTGTTCTCCCTGAGTATGCACCATTGCGAAAGTTCTTCGTGCTGAGACACCACATGATGATCGGGTGTGATAGGCTCTACGTTCAAATACAACGGGTGCAAAACAGTTGCACACGCGGAATACTCAGGTTAAACTTGACGAGCCTAGCATATAACAGATATGGCCTCAAAACACGGAGACCGAAAGGTCGAGCGTGAATCATATAGTAGATATGATCAACATAGTGATGTTCACCATTGAAAACTACTCCATTTCACGCGATGATCGGTTATGGTTTAGTTGATTTGGATCACGTGATCACTTAGAAGATTAGAGGGATGTCTTTCTAAGTGGGAGTTCTTAAGTAATATGATTAATTGAACTTAAATTTATCATGAACTTAGTCCTGGTACTATTAGCATATCTATGTTGTAGATCAATAGCTCGCGTTTAGCTCCCCTGTTTTATTTTTGATATGTTCCTAGAGAAAACTAAGTTGAAATATGTTAGTAGCAATGATGCGGATTGGATCCGTGATCTGAAGTTTATCCTCATTGCTGCATAGAAGAATTATGTCCTTGATGCACCGCTAGGTGACAGACCTATTGCAGGAGCAGATGCAAACATTATGAATGTTTGGCTAGCTCAATATGATGACTACTTGATAGTTTAGTGCACCATGCTTAACAGCTTAGAATAGGGACTTCAAAGATGTTTTGAACGTCATGGACCATATGAGATGTTCCAGGAGTTGAAGTTAATATTTCAAGCAAATACCCAAGTTGATAGATATGAAGTCTCCAACAAGTTCTATAGCTAAAAGATGGAGGAGAATAGCTCAAGCAGTGAGCATGTGCTCAGATTGTCTGGGTACTACAATCGCTTGAATCAAGTGGGAGTTAATCTTTTAGATAAAATAGTGATTGACAGAATTCTCTAGTCACCATCACCAAGTTAGTAGAACTTCGTGATGAACTATAATATGCAAGGGATAACGGAAACGATTCCCAAGCTCTTCGTGATGCTGAAATCGACGAAGGTAGAAATCAAGAAAAGCATCAAGTGTTGATGGTAAACAAAACCACTAGTTTCAAGTAAAAGGACAAAGGGAAGAAAGGGGAACTTCAAGAAGAATGGCAAGCAAGTTGTTGCTCAAGTGAAAACCCAAGTCTGGACCTAAGCTTGAAACTGAGTGCTTCTACTGCAAAGGGACTGGTCATTGGAAGCGGAACTACCCCAAGTAATTGGCGGATAAGAAGGATGACAAAGTGAACATAGGTATATTTGATATACATGTTATTGATGTGTACTTTACTAATGTTTATAGCAACCCCTTAGTATTTGATACTAGTTCAATTGCTAAGAATAGTAACTCGAAATGGGAGTTGCAGAATGAACAGAGACTAGTTAAGGGTGAAGTGACGATGTGTATTGGAAATGGTTCCAAGATTGATATGATCATCATCGCACACTCCCTATACTTTCGGGATTAGTGTTAAACCTAAAATAAATGTTATTTAGTGTTTGCGTTGAGCATGAATATGATTGGATCATGTTTATTGCAATACGGTTATTCATGTAAGTTAGAGAATAATTGTTGTTCTATTTACATGAATAAAACCTTCTATGGTCATACACCCAATGAAAATGGTTTGTTGGATCTCGATCGTGGTGATACACATTTTCATAATATTGAAGCCAAAAGATGCAAAGTTAATAATGATAGTGCAACTTATTTGTGGCACTGCCGTTTAGGTCATATTGGTGTAAAGCGCATGAAGAAAATCCATGCTGATGGGCTTTTGGAATCACTTGATTATGAATCAGTTGATGCTTGCGAACCATGCCTCATGGGCAAGATGACTAAGACTCTGTTCTCCGGAACAATGGAGCAAGCAAAAGATTTGTTGGAAATCATACATACTGATGTATGTGGTCCGATGAATATTGAGGCTCGCGACAGGTATCATTATTTTCTGATCTTCACAGATGATTTGAGCAGATATGAGTATATCTACTTGATGAAACACAAGTCTGAAACATTTGAAAAGTTCAAAGAATTTCAGAGTGAAGTGGAGAATCATCGTAACAAAAATAAAAGTTTCTATGATATGATCGCAACAGTAAAATATTTGAGTTACGAGTTTGGCCTTCAGTTAAAACAATGTGAAATAGTTTCACTACTCACGCCACCTGGAACACCAGAGTGTAATGGTGTGTCCGAACGTCGTAACCGTATTTTATTAGATATGGTGCGATCTATGATGTCTCTTACCGATTTACCACTATCGTTTTGGGGTTATGCATTAGAGACAGCTACATTCACATTAAATAGGGCACCATCTAAATCCGTTGAGACGACACTGTATGAACTATAGTTTGGTAAAGAAACCTACGTTGTCATTTCTTAAAGTTTGAGGTTGCAATGCTTATGTGAAAAAGTTTCAATCTGGTAAGCTCAAACCCAAATCGGAGAAGTGCGTCTTCATAGGATACCCAAAAGAAAATGTTGGGTACACCTTCTATCACAGATCTGAAGGCAAGATATTCATTGCTGAGAATGGATCCTTTCTAGAGAAGGAGTTTCTCTCAAAAGAAGTGAGTGGGAGGAAAGTAGAACTTGATGAGGTAAATGTACCTGCTCCCTTATTGGAAAGTAGTTCATCACAAAAATCTGTTCCTGTGACTACTACACCAATTAGTGAGGAAGCTAATGATGATGATCATGTAAACTTCAGATCAAGTTACTACCGAAACCTCGTAGGTAAACCAGAGTGAGATCCGCACCAGAGTGGTACGGTAATCCTGTTCTGGAGGTCATGTTACTTGACCATGACGAACCTACGAACTATGAGGAAGTAATGATGAGCCCAGATTCCACGAAATGGCTTGAGGCCATGAAATCTGAGATGAGATCCATGTATGAGAACAAAGTATGGACTTTGATTGACTTGCCCAATGATCGGCGAGCCATTGAGATTAAATGGATCTTCAAGAGGAAGACAGACGCTGATAGTAGTGTTACTATCTACAAAGCTAGAATTGTCGCAAAAAGGTTTTCGACAAGTTCAAGGTGTTGACTACGATGAGAGTTTATCACTCGTATCTATGCTTAAGTCTGTCCGAATCATGTTAGCAATTGCCGCATTTTATGAAATCTGGCAAATGGATAAACAAAACTGCATTCCTTAATGGATTTATTAAAGAAGAGTTGTATATGATGCAACGAGAAGGTTTTGTCAATCCTAAAGGTGCTAACAAAATATGCAAGCTCCAGCGATCCATCTATGGACTGGTGCAAGCATCTCGGAGTTGGAATATATGCTTTGATAAGTTGATCAAAGCATATAGTTTTATACAGACTTGCAGCGAAGCCTGTATTTACATGAAAGTGAGTGGGAGCACTACAACATTTCTCATAAGTATATGTGAATGACATATTGTTGATCGGAGATAATGTAGAATTATTCCGCAAAGCATAAAGGAGTGTTTGAAAGGAGTTTTTCAAAGAAAAACCTCGGTGAAGCTGCTTACATATTGAGCATCAAGATCTATAGAGATAGATCAAGACGCTTGATAAGTTTTTCAATGAGTACATACCTTGACAAGATTTTGAAGTAGTTCAAAATGGAACAGTCAAATAAGGAGTTCTTGCCTGTGTTACAAGGTGTGAAGTTGAGTAATACTCAAAACCCGACCACGGCAGAAGATAGAGAGAGAATGAAAGTCATTCCCTATGCCTCAGCCATAGTTCTATAAAATATGCCATGCTATGTACCAGACCTATTGTGTACCCTGCCCTGAGTTTGGCAAGGGAGTACAATAGTGATCTAGGAGTAGGTCACTGGACATTGGTCAAAATTATCCTTAGTGGAATAAGGATATGTTTCTCGATTATGGAGGTGACAAAAGGTTCGTCGTAAAGGGTTACGTCGATGCATGTTTTGACACTGATCCAGATGACTCAAAGTCTCAATCTGGATACATATTGAAAGTGGGAGCAATTAGCTAGAGTAGCTCCGTGCAGAGCATTGTTGACATAGAAATTTGCAAAATACTTACGGATGTGAATGTGGCAGACCCGTTGACTAAACCTCTCTCACAAGCAAAACATGATCACACCTTAGTAGTCTTTGGGTGTTAATCACATAGCGATGTGAACTAGATTATTGACTCTAGTAAACCCTTTGGGTGTTGGACACATGTCGATGTGAACTATGGGTGTTAATCACATCGTGATGTGAACTATTGATATTAAATTACATGGCGATGTGAATTAGATTATTGACTCTAGTGCAAGTGGCAGACTGAAGGAAATATGCCCTAGAGGCAATAATAAAGTTATTATTTATTTCCTTATATCATGATAAATGTTTATTATTCATGCTAGAATTATATTAACCGGAAACATAATACATGTGTGAATACATAGACAAACAGAGTGTCACTAGTATGCCTCTACTTGACTAGCTCGTTGATCAAAGATGGTTATGTTTCCTAACCATAGACATGAGTTGTCATTTGATTAACGGGATCACATCATTAGGATAATGATGTGAATGACTTGACCCATTCCGTTAGCTTAGCACTTGATCGTTTGGTTTGTTGCTATTGCTTTCTTCATGACTTATTCATGTTCCTATGACTATGAGATTATGCAACTCCCGTTTACCAGAGGAACACTTTGTGTGCTACCAAACGTCACAACGTAACTGGGTGGTTATAAAGGTGCTCTACAGGTGTCTCCAAAGGTACTTGTTGGGTTGGCGTATTTCGAGATTAGGATTTGTCACTCCGATTGTCAGAGAGGTATCTCTGGGCCCTCTCGTTAATGCACATCACTATAAGCCTTGCAAGCATTGTAACTAATGAGTTAGTTGCAGAATGATGTATTACGGAACGAGTAAAGAGACTTGCCGGTAACGAGATTGAACTAGGTATTGAGATACCGACGATCGAATCTCGGGCAAGTAACATACCGATGACAAAGGGAACAACGTATGTTGTTATGCGGTTTGGCAGATAAAGATCTTCGTAGAATATGTGGGAGCCAATATGAGCATCCAGGTTCCGCTATTGGTTATTGACCGGAGACGTGTCTCGGTCATGTCTACATAGTTCTCGAACCCGTGGGGTCCGCACGCTTAAAGTTCGATGACTGTTATATTATGAGTTTATGTGTTTTGATGTACCGAAGAAGTTCGGAGTCCCGGATGAGATCGGGGACATGACGAGGAGTCTCGAAATGGTCGAGACATAAAGATCGATATATTGGACGACTATATTCGAACATCGGAAAGGTTCCGAGTGATTCGGTATTTTCGGGAGTATCGGGGAGTTACGGGAATTCGTATTGGGCCTTAATGGGCCATACGGGAAAGGAGAGAAAGGACTCAAAGGGTGGCCGCACCCCTCCCCATGGCCTGGTTTTAATTGGACTAGGGAGGGGGGGGCACCCCCTTCCTTCCTTCCCTTTCCCTTCCCTTTCTTTCCCTCCTACTCCTACTACTTGGAAGGGCTCCTAGTTCTACTAGGAAAGGGGGAATCCTACTTCCAGTGGGAGTAGGACTCCCCTAGGGCGCGCCATAGAGAGGGCTAGCCCTCCCCCTCCTCCACTCCTTTATATATGGGGGCAGGGGGCACCCCATAGACACAACAATTGATCTCTTGATCTCTTAGCCGTGTGCGGTGCCCCCCTCCACCATAATCCACCTCGATCATATCGTAGCGGTGCTTAGGCGAAGCCCTGCATCGGTAGAACATCATCATCGTCACCACGCCATCGTGCTGACAAAACTCTCCCTCAACACTCGGCTGGATCGGAGTTCGAGGGACGTCATCGAGTTGAACATGTGCAGAACTCGGAGGTGCCGTGCATTCGGTACTTGATCGGTCGGATCGTGAAGACGTACGACTGCATCAACCGCGTTGTGCTAACGCTTCCGCTTTCGGTCTACGAGGGTACGTAGACAATACTCTCCCCTCTCGTTGCTATGCATCACCATGATCTTGCGTGTGCGTAGGAATGTTTTTGAAATTACTACGTTCCCCAACAGCCCTGACGCAGCTACCTCGCACACAACTCTACCTCAGCTCACCCTCTTGGCCTCTTCCTTGCGCGGCCTCGCTGTCGGTCATATGGACGCCAAGGCTCGCAACTATCTAAACTGGACAGCAAGACCAAGTCCTGCACAGACCTGAGCGTCCCTGTGATTCGCCAAGTTCGACTACCGTTCCCTGGATTCGTCAAGTACCACGACCATCGCGTTCCGTTTCATCACCGTCAAGGCCGAGAGGACGCCAAGTACCAGGACGACGAGGACCGCCAAGTTTGTCCACCGCCATCAAGTGAATGTATACCGTCGCCGAAGACCCATGAACCAAAAACTTCAAGTTTAACTATGTCGCAAGAACGAGACCGGCGGGTCCGAAGACCCCAAGTACCACGACAACCCCGAAGGGATTCGAATTTGTCAAGTTCACCTTCGAAACGTGTACCCCTACACCGCAATGAAACGTCGAGTTCCTATCTACACGTGTGTGCCCCTACCGTCGACCCCGTGGATGTAACTTCCTCGCCGTGACCCCGATCCTCTACAGAGTGTGTACGACTACGGCCCGTGTATCACTACTTCCACGATGAAATGGGTACAACTACTGTCGACATGCATTCCACCAAGTACCACTACTGTTGACCCCGAAGGGCTTGGAGTCATCAAGTACCTCTCCAAACGAACGTGAACCACTACTTCCTCTACGAACTCGAACCGCTCTGAGAATGCTCCACTTAACTTGTAGTGTTGGTTGTGCACTTTGCCATGCCATGCATATTTAAACCGGACATGCATCATACTTGGTTGTGCATCATGCCATGTTATGCTTGGTTGTTTAGTATGTTGTTTGCTTCTTTCTGGTGTTGCTTCTTCTCGGTAGTTCCGGTAACATTGCGTTTGTGAGGATCCGTTCGACTACGTCCGTTTGTCTTCTTCATGGACTCGTTCTTCTTCCTTGCGGGATTTCAGGCAAGATGACCATACCCTCGAAATCACTTCTATCTTTGCTTGCTAGTTGCTTGCTCTATTGCTATGCCGCGATACCTACGACTTGCTATATCATGCCTCCCATTTTGCCATGTCAAGCCTCTAACCCACCTTTCCTAGCAAATCGTTGTTTGGCTATGTTACCGCTTTGCTCAGCCCCTCTTATAGCGTTGTTAGTTGCAGGTGGAGATGAAGTTTGTTCCTTGTTGGAACATGATTATTGTTGGGATATCATTATTATATCTTGTTAACTTTAATGCACCTATATACTTGGTAAAGGGTGGAAGGCTCGACCTTATGCCTGGTGTTTTGTTCCACTCTTGCCACCCTAGTTTCCGTCATACCGGTGTTATGTTCCTTGATTTTGTGTTCCTTACGCGGTTGGGTTATAATGGGAACCCCTTGACAGTTCGCCTTGAATAAAACTCCTCCAGCAAGGCCCAACCTTGGTTTTACCATTTGCCACCTAAGCCTTTTTCCCTTGAGTTCTGCAGACTCAAGGGTCATCTTTATTTTAAACCCCCCGGGCCAGTGCTCCTCTGAGTGTTGGTCCAAACTAGAGCCCCTTGCAGCGCCACCTCGGGGAAACTTGAGGTTTGGTTTTACTTGTACGGATTGCTTATCCGGTGTGCCCTGAGAATGAGATATGTGCAGCTCCTATCGGGATTTGTCGGCACATTCGGGTGGCTTTGCTGGTCTTGTTTTACCATTGTCGAAATGTCTTGTAACCGGGATTCCGAGTCTGATCAGGTTGTCCTGGGAGAAGGAATATCCTTCATTGACCGTGAGAGCTTGTGATGGGCTAAGTTGGGACACCCCTGCAGGGTTTGAATTTTCGAAAGCCGTGCCCGCGGTTATGGGCAGATGGGAATTTGTTAATATCCGGTTGTAGAAAACTTGACACTTAACTTTATTAAAATGAATCAACCACGTGTGTAGCCGTGATGGTCTCTTTTCGGCGGAGTCCGGGAAGAGAACACGATCTTGTGTTATGCTTGAACGTAAGTCGTTACAGGATCACTTCTTGATCATTATAGCTTATCGTCCGTGCTTTTCTTCTCTTCTCGCTCCCATTTGCGTAAGTTAGCCACCATACATGCTAGTGCTTGCTATAGCTCCACCTCACTACCCTTTCCTACCCATAAGCTTAAATAGTCTTGATCTCACGGGTGTGAGATTGCTGAGTCCTCCTGACTCACAGATACTTCCAAACAGTTGCAGGTGCCGATGATACAGTGCAGATGACGCAACTAAGCTCAAGTGGGAGCTCGATGAAGATCATGTTCATTGTGTTGTTTCGTCCTTTCGATCAGTAGTGGAGCCCAGTTGGGGCTATCGGGGATCTAGCATTAGGGGTTGTCTTTCTTTATTTTGGTTCCGTAGTCGCACCTTGATTGTATTCTGGATGATGTAATGCAATTTATGTATTGTGTGAAGTGGCAATTGTAAGCCAACTCTTTATCCCTTTCATATTCAGTACATGGGATGTGTAAAGATTACCCCTCTTGCGACATGCCTACTATGCGGTTATGCCTCTAAGTCGTGCTCTGACACGTGGGAGATATATCCGCATCGTGGGTGTTACAATATTGGCTCCTACATATTATATGAAGATCTTCATCGGTCAACCGCATAACAACATACGTTGTTCCCTTTGTCATTGGTATGTTACTTGCCCGAGATTCGATCGTCGATATCACCATACCTAGTTCAATCGCGTTACCGGCAAGTCTCTTTACTCGTTCCGTAATGCATCATCCCACAACAAACTCATTAGTCACATTGCTTGCAAGGCTTATAGTGATGTGCATTACCGAGAGGGCCCAAAGATACCTCCCCGAAAATCGGAGTGACAAGTCCTAATCTTGATCTATGCCAATTCATCAAACACCATCGGAGACACTTGTAGAGCATCTTTATAATCACCCAGTTATGTTGTGACATTTGATAGCACACTAAGTGTTGCTCCGGTATTCAGGAGTTGCATAATCTCATAGTCATAGGAATATGTATAAGTCATGAAGAAAGCAATAACGGATGGGTCTTGTCCATCACATCATTCTCTAAAGATGTGATCCCGTTCATCAAATGACAACACATGTCTATGGCTAGGAAACTTAACCATCTTTGATTAACGAGCTAGTCTAGTAGAGGCATACTGGGGACACTCTGTTTGTCTATGTATTCACACATGTACTAAGTTTCCGATTAATACAATTCTAGCATGAATAATGAACATTTATCATGATATAAGGAAATATAAATAACAACTTTATTATTGCCTCTAGGGCATATTTCCTTCATATTCAACTAGACATATGTGCCTAGATCTTTCCTCACCACATGGTGCTTACCGAAAGAGAAAATAAAAAGGAATAGAGAGGAATACTTTGACTCGTTGCATAAGATTAAATACTGAAAAATAAAGTTTTTATCAGTTATGCCACCGGTTGTGTCCCACTACTCAGTTCTGCCACTAGAAATTTCAACTGCTCAAAAATGCCATCGCTTCATTAGACACATGCTCAAAAATGCCACTAAACATCATTATTGTGATCTCAAATCTCTTTTGCCATGTTATAATGACATAAATACCTATGAACCAACATGCCAGCTCTCCCTCTATCTCACTACAATAAAGTATGGGGCCCACTTGATCCCAACAGCGTTCTTATTTTCCTGTAAAATTATTTGCTTGGTTACTCCTGACAAGTGGGGACACACATATCATTGTGAGATAGAGAGAACTGACATGTGGGTCTAGGCTTATTTTTGTCATAGAACATGGTCAACGGGTTTGACGAAAAAATAACGATGTCTAATGGCATTTTGAGCAAACATCTAACAGAACGATGGCATTTTTGAGATATCTAATGGCATTTTTGAGCAAGCATCTCACGGATTGATGGCATTTTTGAGCAGTTGTAACTTCTAATGGCAAAACTGAGTAGTGGGACACAACTAGTGGCATAAATGATAAAAACCAAAATAAAAGATAGCCCCTTCGCAGAGGGAAGTAGGGATTTGTAGAGGTGCCAGAGCTCAAAGCGAAAATTGAGAGATACAAACATTTTGACAGGCATACTTTTCCCACCAACAAAAACGACTTAGAGCTCCCAACAATTTTCATGCTAGATATATCATAGGCGGTTCCCAAATATAAAATAAAGTTTATTCCTTTTTCCACCATACTTTCACTTTCCATGGCTAACCGTATCCACAGGTGCCCTCCATACCAACACTTTCCAAGGAATTTATTATTTGACAACATAAAGTAAATTTATTTTTCATTTCGGGACTGGGCATCCCTAATACCTTTGCCTTACTCTCGTGCAATGACAAGTGAATAAATAATCATCGTGAGAATAACACATCTAGCATGGAAAATATTGGCCACCCCTCACTGCCTCGCAAGCGGTACGGGCACACAAAAGAGAAAATTATTTTGAAAATTAGAGATGGCACTTACAAATTTGCTTAGAATGGCAAAAGAATACCACATATAGGTAGGTATGGTGGACTCTTGAAAATAAGATTTGGGTTTAAGGGTTTTTGGATGCACAAGTAGTATCTCTACTTGGTGAGGAATTTTTGGCTAGCAAAGATGGGGGGCAAGCACCACATGTTGAAGGATCTATGACAATATAACTTCTGTGTGAATATGAACAAACATAAACCATTACGTTGTCTTCCTTGTCCAACGTCAACAATTTTGGCATATAATATTTTGATGGGGGCTCACGATCACAAAATATTTCCATGATAGTGTATTTGCATGTGAAAGTTCTCTTCCTTATACTAATTATTCATGAATTGCTTGTATGACCAATATTGTGATTCTCAAGCCTCAAAAGATTTCACTTTCTAAACCCAATGTGAAGCTACCACTGAAGGAAATATGCCCTAGAGGCAATAATAAAGTTGTTATTTATATTTTGTTATATCATGATAAATGTTTATTATTCATGCTAGAATTGTATTAACCGGAAACTTAGTACATGTGTGAATACATAGACAAAACAGAGTGTCCCTAGTATGCCTCTACTTGACTAGCTCGTTAATCAAAGGTGGTTAAGTTTCCTGACCATAGACATGTGTTGTCATTTGATGAACGGGATCACATCATTAGATAATGATGTGATGGACAAGACCCATCCGTTAGCTTAGCATAAATGATCCTTTAGTTTTACTGTTATTGCTTTCATCATGACTTATACATGTTCCTCTGACTATGAGATTATGCAACTCCCGAATACCGGAGGAACACTTTGTGTGCTATCAAACGTCACAACATAACTGGGTGATTATAAAGATGCTATACAGGTGTCTCCGATGGTGTTTGTTGAGTTGGCATAGATCGAGATTAGGATTTGTCACTCCGATTGTTGGAGAGGTATCTCTGGGCCCTCTCGGTAATGCACATCACTATAAGCCTTGCAAGCAATGTGCCTAATGAGTTAGTTGAGGGATGTTGCATTACGGAAGGAGTAAAGATACTTGCCGGTGATGAGATTGAAGTAGGTATGATGAATACCGACGATCGAATCTCGGGCAAGTAACATACCGATGACAAAGGGAACAACGTATGTTGTTATGCGGTTTGACCGATAAATATCCTCGTAGAATATGTAGGAGCCAATATGAGCATCCAGGTTACGCTATTGGTTATTGACCAGAGATGTATCTCGGTCATGTCTACATAGTTCTTGAACCCGTAGGGTCTGCACGCTTAACATTCAATGACGATTTGTATTATGAGTTATGTGATTTAATGTACCGAAGGTTGTTCGGAGTCCCGGATGAGATCACGAACATGACGAAGAGTCTCGAAATGGTCGAGACATAAAAATCGATATATTGGAAGGCTATATTCGGACATCGAAAAGGTTCTGAGTGATTCGGGTATTCGGAGTACCGGAGAGCTACGGGAATTCGCCGGGGGAAGTATTGGGCCTTCATGGGCCTAGTGGTGGAATAGAGGAGGCAGGCCAAGGTGTGGCGCGCGCCCCCTAGCCCAAACCGAATTGTACTAGGGCTAGGGGGCCGGCCCCTGATAACCCACAAGTATAGGGGATCGCAACAGTTTTTGATAAGTAAGAGTGTCGAACCCAACGAGGAGCTAAAGGCAAAACAAATGTTCCCTCAAGTTCTATCGACCACCGATACAACTGTAAGTGCATCTAGTGCCACCCCTAGTTGGTTTTGGAGTATTGACGACAAACCTAGTTGAGGGACTAATGTGTTTGTGAGAATTGCAGGATAACACAGGTAGAAGTCCCTCATTGATTCGGTTTTCCTACCAGAGATGACCCCTAAAAATGTATGAAGACATTGATGTCAAAGGTGGTATATGAAGATATTCACATTGAAGACTATGACAAGAGAAGACATCGCATGAAGCCTATGGAGCTCGAAGACTTAGATCTTTCGTAGTTCTTTTTCTTCTTCTTTGTTGAGTCATAGGAACCACCGTACTGTTAAGTGGGGTCCAAGAGAACCAATCAGAATGACTGAAGTGATGCTTAACCAAAACCTATGTCTTCGAGTGAAGACTATGAGAGCGAATCTTGTCCAGGGTCGGACAAGTCAGCTTTGCTTGTAGCCCAAGTAAAGTTGCCGTGTGAGTTTGAAATCTGACCGTTGGAACACGTGTCAGTTCCTTAGTGACCCAGGGTCATTTCGGACAAATCAGGTCGGGTTGCCTAGTGGCTATAAATAGTCCACCCCCTACAACCAAAAACGGTTGGCTGCTCAGAGTTAGTGTACATCTTTTGTCGTTTGAGAGCAATCCACCTCGAAGCCTTTGAGAGAGAATTCCTTGCGAGGATAAAGCCCTAACCACCCAAAGCCAAAGATAATTAGGCATCACTTAAGTCTTCTTGTCTGTGTGATCTGAAGACTTATTACACTTGAGGACTGTGAATCCTCCAGCCAGTTAGGCGTCGCGTTCTGAGTATCCAAGAGACATTGTGGATCTCCGGTGAACGAAGTCTGTGAAGGTTTGGGAGTCTACCTTGAAGACTTACCAGAGTGATTGGGCGAGGTCTGTGTGACCTTAGCTCAAGGGGAATACGGTGAGGACTGGGTGTCCTGAGCTGCGTGTTCAGGACTGGGTGTCCGGGACTGTGTGTCCTCAGGTTTAAATACCTAGCCGCCCTAACCAGATGTACAGTTGTCACAGCAACTGGAACTGGTCCAAAACATCATTGTCTTCAACGAGTCACTGGTTTCATCCTTCCCTTCTCTTTACGTACTGTTACTCCCTGTGAAGTCATTGTATGATTGCACTATCTTTTATCTTCACTGAGTGACTGCGTGTTCTGTTTGGCTTCATAATATCTTCCTACCTGATCCTTACTACATTGCTGCTATTAGTCATTGTGCTTTCACTCTATTGAATACTTGACTATGGCTTACCTAGTGTAGTCTACCTTCCGCTGCAGGGTAATAGGTTTATTTCTATCGTTTGTCTTCATAACTTCCACGTTTTGAAGACTTTCATAAAAATCGCCTATTCACCCCCCTCTAGTCGATATAACGCACTTTCAACAACTCTACGCACGCTTGACGTTCGCTTTACCTAGAACAAGTATGAAACTAGAAGTACTTTGTAGGTGTTGTTGGATAGGTTTGCAAGATAATATAGAGTACGTAAATAAAAAGTAGGGGTTGTTTAGGTAAAGACACAACTAGGTTAGTTTTAGTAAAGAGCTTTTGGTTACGAGAAAGTTATTTGTCCCTAGGCAATCGATAACTAGACCGGTAATCATTATTGCAATTTTATATGAGGGAGAGGCATAAGCTAACATACTTTCTCTACTTGGATCATATGCACTTATGATTGGAACTCTAGCAAGCATCCGCAACTACTAAAGATCATTAAGGTAAAACCCAACCATAGCATTAAAGCATCAAGTCCTCTTTATCCCATACGCAACAACCCCCTTACTCGGGTTTGTGTTTCAGTCACTCAAGCAACCCACTATAAGCGAATCATGAACGTATTGCAACACCCTACAGCGGGGATCCCTCATGCTTGCGCGACACGGAGAGCACCATAGGACACACTACAAAAAAATACACTTTCGTGATGATACGTGTTTGTCACAGTAGGTCGCGTTTTCTGTCATGCATGTACATCCATGACAAATTTATGACAGAATCAAGATAGTCATACCTGTGCTGTCGTAGAAGTGTTCCATGACATTGCCAAAATTATCATCACGGAAGTGTGCACTTCCATGACGATAAATCGCGCGTCACAGAAGTGCTTTCGTCAAGGGTGACCGACACGTGGCATCCACCGTAACGGAACACCGTTAAGCTATCGGGTCGGGTTTTGGATCCGATAACCCGTTAACAACCCCGACCAATGGGGATTTTCCACGTGTAAAATCATCATTGGCTGGAGGAAAGACGTGTCGACTCACCATTGGGACAGATGTCATCTGCTCATTGGACCGAAGGCGCCTATGATACGGTGACACGTGGCACAGCCCAACAGAGGCCCATTCCTGTGAAAAGGCCGACCCATTTGACTTGGTCAAAAGGTGGCGGGCCGGCCCAGGGAAAACCTGTTAATGGCCTGTTCGCATATAGCCCATTTACAGCCCGCTAACCCAGAGCCCGTTATGCCCTATCCGAATTAGGCCCAGTAGCGTCATCTGGGCCGTCCAATATGATTCGGCCCATTTTAACTTCCGGCCCATGTGTGGCCCATGACTTCTTTCGGCCCATATGAGGACCTTTGTAACTCTTGGCCCATTAACGGCCCGTGGTGAAACTGGCCCGTAATGAACAGTGTATAACTTTGTACCCATTAACGGTCCGTTATTCCATTGGGCCGTTTCCAGCCCAAGTTATCTTTCGGCCTTCTCAGGGCCCATTGATTCTTGGGCTCATTTGCAGCATTCGGTTACATACGGCCCGTTACTGTCATTTTCTGCTTGTGGGCCAAATTCAGCCCATCGTTACAGTCGGCCCATTTGCGGACCGTTAATACGTTGGGCCGTTTTCATGTCAAAAAAACCCGTTGGGCTGTTTTCATAGAGTTATTAAATACGACATATTAATGACCCGTTATGGTCCACGAATAGTACGGCCCATGATTGGCAAAATGATGATACGCCCCGTAGAAGGCCCATGGATCCTACGGCCCGTATGAGGCCCATGGATAGTACGGCCTGTAGAAGGCCCATGGATCGTACGGCCCATGGAAGGCCCATAGACCCTATGGCCCGTAGAAGGCCCATGGACCCTAAGGCCCGTATAGAAGGCCGATGGATCATACGGCCTGCAGGAGGCCCATGGTTACAACAGTCCGTGTGTTGCCATGATTATTTTGGCCTAGTTACCAAAAATAGGCTATTGTGGCCACCAGAAAAAAACAGAAAAAGAACTGCAGTGACTACAAGCAAACAACTAAACAAGACAATAAGGAAATAAATAAGCAAGCAATTAACGCTAGCCTATTACCGCTATTACACATATTACATCCACTAGGCATCAAAGTTCGCCACCATTGCAAATATAGGGAACAAAGCAGCACATTACATACACTGGCCGTCAAAATTGGCCACCAGTGCAAATAAACGTGGCAGCAAAACAAGAGCATAACTGAAACAACTTCAGAAGAGAGCTCAAGAAACGTTATCCTGGGTATCCACCATGCTGGCAATAAGCTTAGCAAGCTGATTAGCTTTGTCCTATTTGGTGCTAAAATCCTCCAATGCTTGCTGTTGCACTAGAAAGTATGCATCTGAATGCTCCAGGGACTTCCGCAGTCCTTCCGCTTCTTGTCGCAGCACAGCTGATCGATGTCTTTCAGCTTGTAGTTGAGACTCAAGAAGCCGAACTGATTCAGACAGTGAGTTTGAATAGCTTGTGCAAGCGGTAGTGGCCAGTAACTCGAACACTAAACCAAGATAGGACTTTGGGGTTGTCTCGCTGTCTTCAAGATAGTCTTCCTTAGCTGTTTTACCAGCTTTGTTGGAGACCAACAAGGATGTGTCACTATCCTGAACCTTATCTGCATTACTTCCTTTACCATTGCTTAATAAGGCACTCTTCCCCAATATTCTGTCAGCATTCTAAAAGAAGAAACAAGCAGACACATAACAAGTTTAGCATGTACTAGTATATGAAACTCATTTCGGTGAACCAGTTCATTAGTAAGGTGGACAGGATTAAACTACCAAGTCTTCTATTGCCAAGTACTGGTACATAATAAAAGCATCAAACAAACATATATCTATGTCCTATGGTCACTGCATTGTCTTGCCAAATCAAAATAGAGACACGGTTCAAATCATATCAGTTCAAGACAAAGCAGCAGTGAAAGAATACAAAGCGTGGGAAACAACACGGCACAACAAGATTTCAGATGGGTACCATGGGTCTACATGTACAACAACACTATTGGCTCTGTTGTGATGCTAGTAATGTGCATGATATGAAAGTCAACTGTATACACAATTGAAATCGAAATCAACAGAGCTATTGATAAGAGAAAACCTGTTAAAGAAACATGCGTGAACATACCTGCTGTGCCATTGGAGTTTCGATTGGATCCTTCAATTTAAAAATAAGTTTGTATGAGTAAATACAATGATACAAGAGCAAAGCAATCATAGTTAAAAAAGGCGCGCCTAAGCGAGCGCTTAAGCGCGCCTAGGCTCTAGGCGTTGGCAAAACGCATTGCGCATAACTACGCATAATCTGTGCATAACTGTGCATAAGCACGCGCTTTGGTCAGTAAAGCACAAGTCGGTGGCAAAACGCACAATTAACGCCTAGCGTTTTTTTGAACTATGATAGCAATGGAATCTTAAATTAGAACAGTTGTTCTTCAGGTTTAGGCACGTGTTCTACATGAACAGAGTACAGTAAGATGCAAGAATATAATACTTAAAAATAGAAAATTAGCTCATAGACCTTACCACATTCTTGGTTCGGGACCAGTACAGAACAAGGCATTCCCAGTCATCATCCAGTAAATGTGTCTCAGGAGAACGTAAGGGAATTTGATGAGTTTGTTTGCCGGTGAAGTACGTTTTCTTCAGGTAATTCCGATACTGCCACCAAGCATTCTTGAAGATAGCAGAGGTATTAGCACAGGTTACCTCATCCTGAGTTTCCAAATCGGTCCTTCTCTATAGAGAAAAATGGGAAAATTTGTTGTATTATAACCATCATGGAGGTAGGATGTATGGGACGAAGCAAAGTAATTGCCATGAATAACATTACTTACACATAACTCCTGGACAAACACCTGCAACTGGCATTTTCCTTCATCTTCAGTATAATATTTCCAAGATGGGAAGATACGCACATAGGATTTAACAACATGAAATGCGATAGATGCTAAACTACGACTAGCTGGTTGTGCTTCCTCCACATGAATATGCGTACTAACTGGTGGAGTTGGGGTTCGCCGTGATAGTACTGGCCCTTTGGGCACTGGAGTTTCCTTACTAACTACTCTTGTTTGGGAGCTCTGTGGTGGAGATGGTGCTGTGTCAACAGGAACTGGGTTACTATCGGTTGGGGTTGGGGTTAGATTGGGTGAAGCTGGTTCTCTGTCGATCGCAGTAGGGGTACAATCTGCGAGAGTTTGGGTTATGTGTGGTAGGGCTGGTTCTTGTGCATGTACAACCGGGGTGCTATCTCCACCAAGAGGTAGCACTGTTTTATTTGAAGACCGTGTTTTTAGTCCGCTAGATACTGGCATCACCCGCTCCAATTCAAATGGCTGATAAACAGGAAACATAGTTGAATGTACAGACATTGTATGAGAGACAAATGCAATAGATAGTGTGGAAAAAAGAGGGCATGAAATAGTTGACATGTATATTGTTTAACTAAAACGGATATCATGACATAATTTCACATATATGATGTCTATCTAAACTGGATAGCATAGCATAACATAATTCAAAGATATAATGAATAACTAAACAGGATGACATAATTCACCTACATGTTATCTAAGTAATCGGGATCGCATCATTTAATTCACATATGTGATTTATATGCTAAACAGAGGGCATTCGATATGATATCTGAACTAAGAACATGGTGTTGAATATTGTGTATATGATGTCTAAACTATGCAATGCAAGACACCGTATGCATGATATGAGCAGTATAACCGTGCCAATTTAGAGCATACACCTCAGTGCGGGAATAGGACTGGTCATCTATCTCTGAATCCATCTCTAAGGAGCTATCGGGACCCAACAAGAGATCTGGTTCGACAGGTAGCACTGCCTGCTCCGAAGGCCTTGTTTTCCCTCCAGATTTTTCCATCTCCCACCCAAATGGCTGATTCACAGGAAGAGTACTTTAATGTACAAACATTGTCAACAAATGGAAATGTAATGAAGAAAAGGATGGGCAAGATATCATTAAAATATATGATGCCTGGTTAAACAGGATGGCATTGCACATTTCAGATATATTATGGCTGGCTAAAAGACATGAGACTGCATAATTCCCATATATGATATAGAAACTAAACAGGTGGCATTACAGAACATGTCTAAACTAAGCAGATGACATATATGATGTCAAAAGTAGGCACTACAAGGCAACATATGCATGATATGACTAACACCATCATGCCAAGGTAGAGCAAACACCTTGGGGGGTAAATAGGAGTGGTCAGCGGTGTCTGAATCCGCCTCAGAACAGATATCTTCCTCTGGATTACAATCTGGAGAGGGGTGGGGAGGGTTTTCCATTGAACCCACCATGGAGCGATGTCTGCATGACATTGTATTGCCGCGCAAAACTTTTCTCTTTTTCTCTACATGTTCAGCATGACTGTGTACAATATCTGACATGCATACGAAAAAAATATGGTGAGATTATGTAAGCAGAGCATGCAGAAATTTAGAGTGATGGTAACAACCAGTGGATCGACGTTTTTCCGTTGAACCAAAATAGCCCTAATGGATCGACGTGAATGTATAGTAATAAGTGATGCAACAAGTGTACAACATCTTTGCCGTAGCCATGTCGACCTCAGCATCATTGGGTTGGTCGCTGAAGCAGTTGAGGCAGAGGTGGCTGTCGGAGGTGTGGAGGAAGATCTGAGGAATCTGTAGACGGCGTCCAGGGCACTGCTCTGTTGTGATGGATCGTTCCGTCGTTGGAGCAGCTCCGGTGAGCCGTAAGACGTCAAGGCTGAAGCAGCACAAGACAGACATCGTCAATCTCAAGTGGGATTCTAATAACATCTCCAATAGATGATGTAAAATGGATGTAAAATTAACATCACCAAAAACCACCTGACTACAACAGATGAGGTAAAAACTGTTGACTCTGAACTTAACTGTCGAAACTGAAATTTACTGTGGAATTTGAATGCTACTATCGAAACTGAACGCAATGGTAGCAGAGAGGCACTTGACATGTAGTTTAGGGAGGGCCTGCAGTTCATCTTCAACCTGCACCCCCCCTGAGCCGCCAGCCACCACCGGCCGAACCGCCGGCCCCAGCGCCGCCTCGCTGCCCCGAAACAACTCGCCACCGCCGCCCCGGCCAACCCTCTAGGCCCCCCACCCCACCCTAAACCCTAAGATAGATAGTGGGGTACCTCTCCGGTGAGCCCCCGTCCCCGCTGTGGGTGGTTCTTCCTTAATTCTGGCGAGCCCCCCAACCCCTGAAAATCGACTGACCCAAAAGTCGATTCAGTCTACTGAAGTGTGGCTTAATCAGAGAAGAGCAGCAGCAAGAGCGAGGGGGATAGAAGTAGCAGCAGCTGGGCAAGCGAGTGATCGAGCGAGAGCCGGAGCAGCAGCAGCAGCAGATCCGGCTGGTACGGATGCCGCTGCCGAAGGGGCCTCGCACTGGGGGAGAGCCGCCGTGGAGATGTCGCCCGCGGCGCCGGCTTCAAGGTAGCCGCTCCATGGGGGTGCGGGATGGAGCACCATCGGCGCCGGGAGGTCGAGTTAAGGAGAAGGTGTGATGCGATGAGTGTACAACCTCTTTGGTGGCGCTGAGTAGGCCTCGGCTTCGTCCGAGGAGTCGGTGAGGATGCTGCGGTTCCGGTGGAGCAGGTTAAGGCGGCGCTGTGGGGATGGAGCAACCGCGATAGACAAGGCGATCGTTGGAGCAGCTCCTTGGAGGTGGAGGACAGGGCGGCTAAACTGGCGGGACGGCGAGATGGACGACGGATCCTCATCCGGGGAGGTGGACGAGGGACGTCGAGCTGTTGCGGTGGATGACGTCGTCGGGGAAGAGGCTCCGGCTGGGCAGCGGTGACGTGGCAGACAGAGGAGGGTGGGGTTTCGCGGCTGGAGTGGAGAGGTTATGGCGGCCTGGGATTTCGAATGGCGAAAAGGGGGCGATGGGAGGGGGTGAAGCATGACATAGGGACGCGCTTGTCCAAAATGTAGGGTGTGTTACAAAAGTACCCCCACCGATTTGAACTAGCGGCCCTTTCGGCTTAGGGTTAGAAGGGGGATTTCGCGTGTCGGGATTTGGCAGCTAGAGGGAGTTTTCACGCACGTCGTAATTTCGGGATAGGAAGGCGCGGGTTGTGAAGGCGCCAATTTTGGGAGCACGATATCTGAATTTTCAGGATATAACAAGACGCGGGTTGAATTTTATGGACAAGCCTAACGTGTAGTAATATTGTACTTGTACGTACCAAATCAATTCGCACTTCCCTCAACCAAAAAGAAAACGAAAAAAATAAAATTGTTCACACCGCATAAAGAGAGAGTCTTGCCCCGTTTTACTATACAAATGCTATTCAAAGCTACTCCCTCCTTCCATCTATATAGGGCCTAATGCGTTTTTCGATGCTAACTTTGACCAAATATTAGAGCAATGATATATGACATGGAACTTACACAAAGCACACCGTTAAATTCGTCTGTGAAAGGTTCTTTCAATGATATAATTTTCACATTGTGCATGTCATGTACTATTAATCTTGTCAATAGTCAAAGGCGGTCTTAAAAATCTCATTACGCCCTATATAGATGGAAAGAGGGAGTATGAATCCATGTTATGTCCTATTAAATTTTTTCACTTGCTGTATAATGCATGTAACCTACTCATACCAACATTTTAGTGCATTCCAAATGTCTATACTACTGGTGCAATTCGAACTAAATTTGAATTCGTTTCTCTATTTCAATAAGAATCTACAATCATGATTGTTGCCAACTTCAACCATCATAGTTTCCTTGCTATCCGCCAGATATAAATCGGACGGCCTATAATGCAGGATGGCAGGCACACCATCATCAACAACTCCATATTTTATAAGAGTAGAGATAAAATATATTAAATGTAGTATAACATGTTCATAACCACACCATGTGTATCACCGTTATATATATTCACACATGCGTCGGTTTGAAACACTATGATAAATTCTTCAAATATCCGAATTCGCTTCTTATAATGAAGTATATATGATCTCTATTCGTCTTTTACACCCACACAACCCTCTTATCTTTGTAGCTAGCGCTAACTTTCTCTTGTGCATGCACACGCCCGCATCCCTCTCACCCTCCCTCAGCATTCTCTAGCTCCATCGTGCAAATTCGTCTTTTCACTTTAGGTCGTTCACCCACGGTGTGTGTAGGCCCCCCAGCTCCTTCTTTACGGCACACATCGATCGATATGCCTCTCTAGCCAGGTGTGCCTAGCACAAACACAAGCTTCCCCTCTTCTCTTGTCACCGTCCATGCCTCACTCCCACCACTCTTTTCATCGTTCTCGTACTCGCACACTCCTCCCCCCTCGATATAGTATGCCTCTCATACCACCTCCTACATGCATCCCTCTCTCTCTACCCTTCTTCTCGTGCCTCATTTGCTTCTAACACACACATGCATGTATACCGACCGATCTCCCAACATATACCTAGATCGACTTTAACTACCCCCCCATCGATCGACGTACCTCACAAGTTATGTCTCTCCTTTATCTGACAAAGGGCGATTGATCTTCCTATGTAGTTACGTCTGCTTACCACAGCCACATCGTCCCCCCTCATCATTCATGCATGCCTTCTGACCCGCCTCTCACACGCACGTGCACAGACAACAAGCAGCCATCTCCTCTCTTATTGATATTGTGGGCGTGCCCTCCGTTTGTCTAGCAAGCCTATCCCACCATTTGTTAGAAGCAACTCCACTACCACCCCCTCCAACACTCTAGCTCTGTCTCTCTCCCAACCTTATTCCTCTCCTGCACATATGCATGGATGCCGATCGATCTCCCTTAATACATGAGGCATATCGATCTCCTTAATACATGAGGTAGGCCTCTCTCCTCCTCCACACATATACCAGCCATTGTACCTCTATAGTTAATTGGGCCTCCCTCTCCCCCACCACACACCGATAGTCGAGCACTGCAGGTAGGTATCCATGCCGCAGAGACAAACGGCACATGTCCCATCTCACGTTCCAGTAGGCCAGCCACTCTATATCTTTGACGTGGGCACACACACAAATTCGATGGCACTCTTTATCGATTGCGCGCGCACGCACACACACATCATCCCTCTCTTCGATTCTATGGACACCTCAAGCCGATGATACCTCCACTCTCTTCTCGTGGATCGCCCCCTCTATATACTCCCTCCGTTCTAAATTACTTGTCTTGGATTTGTCTAGATACAGATGTATCTAGACTCATTTTAGTGCTAGATACATCCGTATCTAGACAAATCTAAGACAAGTAATTCGGAACGGAGGGAGTATATGTTATATCCAGGACTCTATTTCACACACATTGCATATGTTACATTTTTTGATTGACCCCCCCCCCCAAAAAAACTCTCAAGAACCCACACACTATATCTCTCAAGGTTTGAATCTCTCTCACACAACCCCACGTAGGTGGTGTACGTATACAAGAAGAGAATAGGTGCACCGTGCACGTACTCACGCTTCGTGCCCAGCCACACCCGCACGGGTACACGGTGGAGCTCATTTATTTATGAAATGGCATCCCACGTGCTAATTTGAATGCCTGCAGCGGTTGTTTACCTAGGGAGGTCGTGTACCACGCGTGCACGAAACAAAGTTCGACTTGACGCATTGCCGCCTTATTTTTAAATAAAGTTATATCGCTCAATGGCACGTACACAGAATATAAAACGATTTTTATGGAGAAAAAGGTAGTCCGCTCACTATATACAATGGAGCCTGCCTGCCTGGTTTGTTGCTCTTCAGAGTATCTCACACAAGGCTGCGGTGGCCTCTCTCTCTCTCACCATTGGTCACTGGTCCGGCCACATCCCGTCCTCCGGGGGAAAGGGAGTGTGGTGGCCTCTCTCTCTCTCACCGTTGGTCACTGATCCGGCCGCATCCCGTCCGCCGGGGGAACGGGAGGAAGTGCATCGTTTCTCCGTTTGACGGCGCCGAGGCAGCACGCCCCGATCCGCGGTACACGCCGTTCTCTCTGACCAAGCTCCAGCGCGGCAGGGCCTACGCCACCTGCTCGCAGATTCCGCCCGCTGCCGCTCACCTAGTTACATACCGACGACCTCCAGGTATCCCCTCCGGCCTTGCTCCACTGCCCGTCTTCCCACGTCGCTGCATGTGGATCTTCCATAGTTCTTTGCCCAAAACGTAGCTCGCCCGGTGTACTTTCCATATTGCATTCTCGTCCTCACACCATTTTAGACAAACACAACCGTGTTGTTATCTTCCCTTAGGACAAGGAATATGCTTCTTTTTTGTCGTCGCATGTGTCATCAACTGTTATTGGCCAATAATTGTTTCCTTTCTACGTCTTTTTTGCAAATAGGGCTATCCATTTCACCTCGTTGCTATTGCGACCTTTTGGTGAACTGCACAAATCACTTTTTACTTAAGAGTGTTTTGTGCGGTTGTACTAAAATGTCACACGAGCAACGTCTCTACATTTCAGTGCGACTGCACAAAGGGAGATTGGTTTTGCTCTATCCTCCTCATCCAACTCCGAGCCTAATCTTCTCCAACTAGTTAGTCTTAAGAGAGACTGCAAAGGTGACCGGATTCTATTTGTGTGTTTATTGTTTCATCAGCAGTCCTCTATTATCGTAATCACACTTAATATCTTTGGAATAGGGACGCTCAGCTCTATTTTAGTGGAACTGCACAAAATGATCGGAATGTTGCATGCTCCAGACAGCTACTTTTTTTCCCAACATGCCTTGTTGATTTAGACAGAGCTAGGGGGACGTTGCTGCCAATGAAAGCATAGATCAATTTTAATTTAACACCTTCTCACAAATCTGCCTTTAGTTGTGATATAATTATTAGCTCTGATCTGCTAATAACTGACATGCATTAGCAAGGAAGTTAGTTTTTTATTGTTTCCGAAAGAGCATCGATGGCAAGACACGCGAAACAAAAGCTGAAAGCTCACACCATTGTACAATTTCATGTCGCTGGAAAATTATTTGTATAGTACGTCAATTATGTAACAAATGATGGAAGCTTGATAGCATTGCCAGAAGCCTCTTCATCATCTGGGTCCAGGTGCCATGCACAAAATTATACTCCTTCGTTCCTAATTATTTGTTTTTTTACAAATTTCAAATGGGCATATTTTAGAGTGTAGATTCACTCATTTTTCTTCGGATGTGTACTCCCTCCGTTCTTAAATATTCTATTCGTCTTTCTAGAGATTTCAACAAGTGACTACATACGGAGCAAAATGAGTGAATCTACACTCTAAAATATGTCTATATACATCCGTATGTGCCAGTCCATTTGAAATCTCTAAAAAGACAAATATTTGAGTAGTCACTCATTGAAATCTCTAGAAAGACAAATACTCCAGAGTATATTTAAGAACCAAGGGGGTAGTGCAAACCGCA
Organism: Triticum urartu; assembly: GCF_056163025.1. Taxonomy (NCBI): domain Eukaryota; kingdom Viridiplantae; phylum Streptophyta; class Magnoliopsida; order Poales; family Poaceae; genus Triticum; species Triticum urartu. Next base: position 147,857,907 of record NC_141874.1, read on the forward strand.
TGGGAGACTCAGCCCGGTCGTTGCACCGCATTAATAGTGAGTAATGAGCAGTCAAATCATAAGCCCCACCTTTCCCACTGTAAGTTTCTTTGAAGAAGCAACCATCAATACGCTCTTCTTTGAATCCGCTCATACTACTCCATCAGTCACTGTTTATACAGCGCGCTTCAGAAAAAAGAAAACAAATCTGTGGGACCAAGGCGGCTAGCGATCGGCCTAAAAAATAGCATCGGTAGTTATAGCACGGCGTCTATTACTAGAGGGAATAATGCGTACACACATGCATGCAGTGCTTCCACCCCGGGTACACACATGCATGCACTTACTCCACTCCGTAGTAGTACAGTACATGGAGAGAAAATTGTGGACTTGATTGCGGTTACCACGCCCTAATTAATTGAGCATTGAACCAAACACATCTAAAGTCTCTCTGGTGGTGGAAATGCATTGAGTGAAATGCATCATAATGAAGCGCGCCCTGTAAACTGTGACGGAGGGAGGAGTAGTATGAAGGTGCAAAACCAAGTACGCGTATGGCCAGTCGGTCAACGCACGTCCTCTTGGCATATCACTGACATGTGGGACAGGAGTGTGAGCAAACCGATCTCAATTAACGGCAAAGAGCCAACCCGCCGTTCCTTGAGAGAGACGAGGGGGCTATTTGGTTCTCAGCCTAAGGTTGCCACGTCTAACCTTAGTCATGCCACAACACCTTAGGCATATGTTTGGTTTATTGCCACACTTGTGGCTTGCCACACTTTTCTAGTTATACGGCCCACAAGTCATAGGCTCAAATTTTTGCCAAATCTTGCCACACTTGTGGTGGCCATTTTGTTAGCCACACTTTTTGTGGCAGCCACAGTTTGCCTAAGATTAGTTGTGGCCAAGTTAGTCATGAACCAAACAAGCCCGAGGAGCGAGAACACACAGACGGGCTCGCACGAAGGCCAAGATATATTCGAGCATGGTTGGTTGATCGATATCATTCATTACATGTTGGACTGCCGTTTTCCGCCCTTCTTCGAAATAAACGTGTACTTTATCAGAGATAAAAAAATAAGAGTACAGACGCTCCACCATGCGGTTCTAGTAGTAGTACTACTCATACTACTGCGCTTGGCTCTTCGCCTCTTCGTGAAGTCGAACAATGATGGTACTCCGCATGTTGGGTACTACAGTGTATGCCTCTCACAATCTGACACCGAATGGACTGATGCATGTCCACCGAGGGTAGGTTGCATTAGTCAAAAGGTGTAAGCGAGCTTCACCTTGTCCTGCAAGCTTCTCCTCATTCTGCGAGTTGACAGGACACACCAAAGAGTAGTGCTAGTCCATACTCCCTCCTTTCCGGTTAATATGGCTTCGAAACTACTACACAGACGATACTTGTTCGGACGAAAGCTGGACGATGGTGAATCCATTGGCATGTCGTAGTTTGCTCATAGGCATGGACGGCTTGATTAGCACTGTCGTGCAAGAATCGTGCACCATGAGTCGTCTGCATAGCAGCGCTCATATGGCTTAATCTTTTTTGCGGGTAAATGAGAGAGCTTTATTCATATATAAGCATTCTTAGGACGATCAGCCAAGACACTGGTCACTAGGAAGCGAGGTACCCCGCAAAAAAAGAAGTAGGAAGCGAGGTGTTTCATCAAGCCAGCTCTCAGCCACATTCAAAGTGCAGCAAGCACGGTTCACACGAAGATGCGCCGCAAGGTTTGCTGACATGTTTACATGCTGAATAACAAAAAAGAGGAAATATTACCGAGCGCTACTATTTGTAACAGGATATGAGCCAGAATTAAGCAAGAATTGTGGCGAGTGTTCCATGCAATCAACTTCCATTATCACATGCGAGAACCCTCGAAGAGAACCAAATGTGTTGAAGATTGCTTTATCACATTTTAAAATTATAATAAGAGTGCAGACGCTCCTCCATCCGCTTCGTACTAGTATAGTACGTACCTTTATAGACTATAGTAGTAGTACTAGTAAACTTTGCGCTTAGCTGTTTGCCTATTCGGGAAGTCGAACAATAATAGCACTAGTAGTAGTATAGTGTATGCTTCTGGCAATCTGACACCGAATTAACTGTTGTACGTCCACCGCCTGAGCGAGGGAGAGCTTGCATTAGTCAAAAGTTTCTCCTTGTCCTGCGAGCCACCGCGCGCAAGCTTCTCCCGTCCTGCAACCTTCTCCTCGTTCGGCAAGTTGACGGGACACATCAAAGTAATGCTAGTCCATACTGCCTCCTCTCCGGTTAATATGGCTTAATTTCAAACGAGATAAATACACTGTCTGTCACTGTATATTTGTAAAAATACGGCCAGTGGACTTCATAATACGCTCATTGCGCTCAATATATATATTTTCCGGTGTTTATACGGTCACTAGCTCACCCTGACTGAGTATGTGTGTGCATGCACGTGTAGGTTGAGCACTTGAGCGTGTCCGTGTGTGTTCCGTCATGTGCTCGGACATGCATGCATTAGGGCGTCGTGCGTGTTTCTGCGTCCATGTGTACGTGTGACTGTTGCAGACACGTAGGGGGAGTACGTGTAGGGGCCACTAAGGAGCAGTCAAATCACACAGTAAGTTAGTCAGAAGAAGCAACCATCATTTCACTCTTGAATGACACGTACGCAATATAAAATGGTTGATATGGAGAGAAAAAGAAAACCACTATATATACACTAGCAGGAGCCTAAGCTACAAGCCTGCTTGCTTAGGTTGCTCTCTTCACAAGCATAGAACGACGGGCCTGATCCCGCAGCTGGGGGAAGGGAACAATGTTCTGCGTAGATGCGGTCGACATCGGCGAGGGAGAAAACCCACAGTCGATGCGTCCCAATCGGGGGTCACCGCCGTATGGGCCGATGCCGCGTCCCAACCGCCCTCTAGCTACAGCCCGACGTCCCAGGTAGTCCATCTTCCTTTTGGAGCCGGCTTGCTCCACTGCCTCAGACCCACGGGTCCATATTTAGTAGCTAGATGGCTTCTTCTCTCTTTTTGGAACTCAATACAATGTTCTCCCCCTCTCTTGCAGAGATCTATTTGATGTAATCTTCTTTTTGCGGTGTGTTTGTTGAGATCGATGAATTGTGGGTTTATGATCAAGTCTATCTATGAATAATATTTGAATCTTCTCTGAATTCTTTTATGTATGATTGGTTATCTTTGCAAGTCTCTTCGAATTATCAGTTTGGTTTGGCCCACTAGATTGATCTTTCTTGCAATGGGAGAAGTGCTTAGCTTTGGGTTCAATCTTGCGGTGTCCTTTCCCGGTGACAGTAAGGGCAGCAAGGCACGTATTGTATTGTTGCCATCGAGGATAACAAGATGGGGTTTTCTTCATATTGCATGAGTCTACCCCTCTACATCATGTCATCTTGCTTAAGGCGTTAACTTAATACTCTAGATGCATGCTGGATAGCGGTCGATGAGTGGAGTAAGAGTAGTAGATGCAGGCAGGGGTCGGTCTACTTGTCTCGGATGTGATGCCTATATACATGATCATACCTAGATATTCTCATAACTATGCTCAATTCTATCAATTGCTCAACAGTAATTTGTTCACCCACCGTAGAATACTTATGCTCTTGAGAGAAGCCACTAGTGAAACCTATGGCCCCGGGTCTATCTTTATCATATTGATCTCCTATTACTTAGTTATTTCCTTTGCTATTTACTTTGCCTTTATTTTACTTTGCATCTTTATCATAAAAATACCAAAAATATTATCTTATCATATCTATCAGATCTCACTCTCATAAGTTGCCTTATAGGGATTGACAACCCCTATTTGCGTTGGTTGCGAGGATTTATTTGTTTTGTGCAGGTGCGAGGGACTCGCGCGTAGCCTCCTACTGGATTGATACCTTGGTTCTCAAAAACTAAGGGAAATACTTAAGCTACTTTGCTGCATCATCCCTTCCTCTTCGGGGAAAACCAACGCAGTGCTCAAGAGGTAGCAAACCCATCAATATAATCCTTAATAAGCACAAACTTCTCCGATATAGTGCAGTTTGGAGAATTCAAAAAGATAATAGGACTATCATGTGTGGGTGCAATAGCTAAAATTTCATGTTTAACATAAGGAACTATAGCAAGTTCATCTCCATAAGCATAATTCATATTGGCATCTTGGCCACAAGCATAGCAAGCATCATCAAAAAGGGATATTTCAAAAGAATCAACGGGATCATAGCAATTATCATAGCATTCATCCTTCGGTAAGCATGAAGGGGAATTAAACAATGTATGAGTTGAAGAGTTACTCTCATTAGAAGGTGGGCCCGGGTGATCAATCTGCTCTTCCTCCTTTTGTTCTTCGCTCGCCTCCTCATCTTTTTCATCCAATGAGCTCACAGTTTCATCAACTTCTTCTTCCATAGATTCCTGCAAAATATTAGTCTCTTCTTGGACAACGGAGACTTTCTTAATAAGCGCATTAATATATGAATTATATTCATAATTATCATAGCAATATTTTAGGATAGCTAAATTTTCAGGCCTATAAACATCATCATCATCAAGAGCTTCATACTTTTCAAACAAAGATTCAATTTCATAAGCACCCTTAAAAGCAACAAATTCTTCTATTTATTCCACATCATAGTAATCATATATATCATTAGCATAAGAAGCTAAGGTTTCATTATCATTAAATTCACATGAAAAGGGAAGGTGTGGAGCCTTCATCCTAGAGCAACAAGTATAATCATATCTCAAGCATAGTTGCCTAGCATACCAATACAATATATGAATTTGATCCCATAATAGTTTCCCTTTTTGTGTCAAGCGATAATCCCTAAAGTATTCACGTTGATCCAAGGTTACTCCTATTACATAATTGAATGGGGTTTTCTTAGGATTATTAAAGTAGTACATAATATCTTTCACATAACCAGCATCGAGGGTTTTATGAGGTTCCTCATCTCCATGAGTAGCAAGTACACCTAATTTTTTTGGTATTTCGTGTTCCATATCCATAACTAAAGATAGAGAACAACTAAGGACAACAAATAAAAATTACTTAGTGATAAAGCAAACAAGCACACACGAGAATATTCACCCCACGCTATTGCTCCCCGGCAACGGCGCTAGAAAAAGGTCTTGATAACCCACAAGTATAGGGGATCAGTTGTTGCCTCTTTCGAGAAGTAAGAGTGCCGAACCCAACGAGGAGCTAAAAGTAGAACAAATATTCCCTCAAGTTCTATCAACCACCGATACAACTCATGCACGATTTACATTCGCTTTACCTAGAACAAGTATGAAACTAGAAGTACTTTGTAGGTGTTGTAGGATAGGTTTGCAAGATAATAAAGAGCACGTAAATAAAAACTAGGGGCTGTTTAGATAAAGACACAACTAAGTTAGTTTTAGTAGAGAGCTTTTTGTCACGAGAAAGTTATTCGTCCCTAGGCAATTGATAACTAGACCGGTAATCATTATTGCAATTTTATATGAGGGAGAGGCATAAGCTAACATACTTTCTCTTCTTGGATCATATGCACTTGTGATTGGAACTCTAGCAAGAATCTGCCACTACTAAAGATCATTAAGGTAAAACCCAACCATAGCATTAAAGTATCAAGTCCTCTTTATTCCCATACGCCATGACCCACTTATCCGTGTTTGTATTTCTATCACTCATGCAATGCAGACAATAAGCAAAACACGAACATATTGCTTAGTACACCTAATTTTTTTGGTATTTCGTGTTCCATATCCATAACTAAAGATAGAGAACAACTAAGGACAACAAATAAAAATTACTTAGTGATAAAGCAAACAAGCACACACGAGAATATTCACCCCACGCTATTGCTCCCCGGCAACGGCGCCAGAAAAAGGTCTTGATAACCCACAAGTATAGGGGATCGCAACAGTTTTTGATAAGTAAGAGTGTCGAACCCAACGAGGAGCTAAAGGAAGAACAAATATTCCCTCAAGTTCTATCAACCACCGATACAACTCTACGCACGCTTGACGTTCGCTTTACCTAGAACAAGTATGAAACAAGAAGTACTTTGTAGGTGTTGTTGGATAGGTTTGCAAGATAATAAAGAGTACGTAAATAAAAAGTAGGGGCTGTTTAGGTAAAGACACAACTAGGTTAGTTTTAGTAAAGAGCTTTTTGTTACGAGAAAGTTATTTGTCCTAGGCAATCGATAACTAGACCGGTAATCATTATTGCAATTTTATATGAGGGAGAGGCATAAGCTAACATACTTTCTCTACTTGGATCATATGCACTTATGATTGGAGCTCTAGCAAGCATCCGCAACTACTAAAGATCATTAAGGTAAAACCCAACCATAGCATTAAAGCATCAAGTCCTCTTTATCCCATACACAACAACCCCCTTACTCGGGTTTGTGTTTCAGTCACTCACGCAACCCACTATAAGAGAATCATGAACGTATTGCAACACCCTACAGCGGGGATCCCTCACGCTTGGACGACACGGAGAGCACCATAGGACAACACCAATAATAAAACATGCAACTCAAACCAATCACGATCATCAAATAACCATTAGGACAAAACAGATCTACTCAAACATCATAGGATAGCCATACATCATTGGGAAATAATATATAGCGTTGAGCACCATGTTTAAGTAGAGATTATAGCGGGTAAGAGAGAGGTTACACCGCTGCATAGAGGGGGGAAGAGTTGGTGATGATGGCGGTGAAGTTGTTGGTGAAGATTGCGGTAATGATGATGGCCCCCGGTGGCACTCAGGTGCCACCGGAAGCGAGGGGGAGAGAGCCCCCCTCCTTCTTCTTCCTTGACCTCCTCCCTAGATGGGAGAAGGGTTTCCCCTCTGGTCCATGGTCTCCATGGCGTGGGAGGGGCGAGAGCCCCTCCGATATTGGATCTGTCTCTCTGTCTCTCTCTGTTTCTGCGTTCCTAGATTCTACCCTTTCACCGTTTCTTATATTCCCGGAGATCCGTAACTCCGATTGGGCTGGAAGTTTTACACGATCTCTATCCGGATATTAGCTTTCTTGTGGTGAAAGAAGGGCACCAACCGCCTTACGAGGTGGCCACGAGGGTCAGGGGCGCGCCCCCTGCCTCGTGGCCCCCTCGGGCATCGTCTCGCGTGGATTTTTCTTCCCAAAAATCATAAATATTCCAAAAAACTCCATCAGTTTTTATCCCGTTTGGACACCGTTTGATATGGATATTCTGCGAAACAAAAACATGCAACAAACAGGAACTGGCACTGGGCACTGGATCAATATGTTAGTCCCACAAATAGTATAAAAAGTTGCCAAAAGTATATGAAAGTTGTAGAATATTGGCATGGAACAATCAAAAATTATAGATACGACGGAGACGTATCAGCCCCCCTTTCCTTCTCTTCTTCCTCTCCTTCCTTCTTCTCCTACTTGGACTAGGAAAGGGGGAAACCTACTCCTACTAGGAGTAGGAATCCCCCCTTGGGCACGCCCCTTGTGGCCGGCCCTCCTCCTCCTCCCCTCCTTTATATACGGGGGAGGGGGGCACCCCATAGACACACAAGTTGACAGTTTGTCTTAGCCGTGTGCAGTGCCCCCCTCCATAGATTTCCACCTCGGTCATATCGTTCTAGTGCTTAGGCGAAGCCCTGCGTCGATAACATCATCGTCATCGTCATCACGCCGTCGTGCTGACGAAACTCTCCCTCGTCCTCAACTGGATCAAGAGTACGAGGGACGTCACCGAGCTGAACGTGTGCAGATCGCGGAGGTGCCGTGCGTTCGGTACTTGATCGGTTGGATCACAAAGACGTTCGACTACACCAACCACCTTTCATAAACGCTTCCGCTTTCGGTCTACGAGGGTACGTCGACATACTCTCCCCTCTCGTTGCTATGCATATCCTAGATTGATCTTGCGTGATTGTAGGATTTTTTTTGAAATACTACGTTCCCCAACAACCACTAGGCATGATATGATTTCCACTTCATGACATTCAATTTATTCAACAATTTACTCATAGTATATAAGTGAAGCACAAGAGTAAATGGCATAAAAAAGAGCTTTGTTGATGGAATGTGAATGTCGCTTACCTAACCTCCTTGGAAACTATTTGAGGACTCTAATTTATTTAAAAACTTTCAGATCTAAGTATTTTATTAAAACAGCAAGCAAAAACAAAATAAAATTACATTCTAAGAATAGCACACATCATGTGAAGAAGCAAAAACTTAGGCACATGTGTGCTATGCAACCTTGCACAACATGAGGATCGGGCTCATCTCTTCTTTGCTTGCAACTTTAGCCAAAGGGTTTGGAACTATCTTGGAATTTCTTGGACAGTTCAACCGAACTAAACCACACATGAAATGGCACAAGCAGTTAGGAAGGATTTTGGCTTCCCTTTTTTCTCTGAGGTTGTATTCACTGCTACCTGGAACATTTGGATACAAAGGAATGGGAAGATTTTCAGAAATGAACAACCAACATTCAGAGCTTGGAGAAGAAATTTCATTCATGACATCTCTCTTCTTTCTCATAGGATTAAATGTAAATATAGAGATAGTCTTCTGTCTTGGATAGCTAACCTATCTTAGCCTTTTCTTGTAAGTATCCTTTCTTTACTATGTACATCCTAAGCTTGTAACTTTCTTGCATTTTATTAATAAAGGACTGTGAGGCTGTTGCCTTGCAGTAAATAGTCAAAAAAGCAAAAACTTAGGCGCAACCGATACTAACCGATAATTGTTGAAGAAGAAAGGTGGGATGCCTACCTTCACCTTCGGGATTAGTGTTGAACCTAAAATAGATGTTATTTGGTGTTTGCGTTGAGCATAATATGATTGGATCATGTTTATTGTAATACGGTTATTCATTTAAGTCAAAGAATAATTGCTATTCTGTTTACATGAATAAATCCTTCTGTGGTCATACACCCAAGGTGAATGGTTTATTGAATCTCGATCATAGTGATACACATATTCATGATATTGATGCCAAAAGATGCAAAGTTGATAATGATAGTGCAAAATACTAGCGGCACTGTCGTTTAGATCATATTGGTGTAAAGCGCATGAAGAAACTCCATACCAATGGGCTTTTGGAATCACTTGATGCTTGCGAACTATGCCTCATGGGCAAGATGACTAAGACTCCGTTGTCCGGAACAATGGAGCGAGCAACAGACTTATTGGAAATAATACATACTGATGTATGCGATCCAATGAGTGTTGAGGCTCGCGGCGGGTATCGTTATTTTCTGACCTTCACAAGATGATTTGAGCAGATATGAGTATATCTACTTAATGAAACACAAGTCTTAATATTTGAAAAGTTCAAAGAATTTTAGAGTGAAGTGGAGAATCATCGTAACAAGAAAATAAAGTTTCTATGTTCTGATCGCGGAGACGAAATATTTGAGTTACGAGTTTGGCCTTCAGTTGAAACAATGTCGAATAGTTTCGCAACTCACGCCACCTGGAACACCACAATGTAATGGTGTGTCCGAACATCGTAACCGTACTTTATTAGATATGGTGCGATCTATGATGTCTCTTTCTGATTTACCACTATCGTTTTGGGGTTATGCATTAGAGACAACTACATTCACGTTAAATAGGGCACCATCTAAAAGTCCATTAAGATGACACCGTATGAACTGTGGTTTAGCAAGAAACCTAAGTTGTCCTTTCTTAAAGTGCGATGCTTATGTGAAAAAGTTTCAGCCTGATAAGCTCAAACCCAAATCGGAGAAGTGCGTCTTCATAGGATAACCAAAAGAAATTGTTGGGTACACCTTCTATCACAGATCCGAAGGCAAGATCTTTTGTTGCTAAGAATGGATCCATTCTAGAGAAGGAGTTTCTCTCGAAAGAAGTGAGTGGGAGGAAACTAGAACTTGATTTGGTAATTGTACCTTCTCCCGAATTGGAAAGTAGTTCATCACAGAAATCAGTTCCAGTGATGCCTACACCAATTAGTGAGGAAGTCAATGATGATGATCATGAAACTTCAGATCAAGTTACTACCGAACCTCGTAGGTCAACCAGAGTACGTTCCGCACCAGAGTGGTATGGTAATCCTGTTCTGGAAGTCATGTTACTAGACCATGACAAACCTACGAACTATGAGGAAGCGATGATGAGCCCAGATTCCACAAAATGGCTTAAGGCCATGAAATCCGAGATGGGATCCATGTATGAGAACAAAGTATGGACTTTGATTGACTTGCCCGATGATCGGTGAGCCATTCAAAATAAATGGATCTTCAGGAGGAAGACGGACGCTGATAGTAGTGTTACTATCTACAAAGCTCGAATTGTCGCAAAAGGTTTTTGACAAGTTCAAAGTGTTGACTACGATGAGATTTTCTCACTCGTATCGATGCTTAAAAGTTTGTCCGAATCATGTTAGCAGTTGCCACATTTTATGAAATCTAGCAAATGGATATCAAAACTACATTCCTTAATGCATTTATTAAAAAGAGTTGTATATGATGCAACCAGAAGGTTTTGTTAATCCTAAAGGTGTTAACAAAGTGTGCAAGCTCTAGCGATCCATCTATGGACTGGTGCAAGCATCTCAGAGTTGGAATATACGCTTTTATGAGTTGATCAAAGAATATAGTTTTATACAGACTTTTGGAGAAACATGTATTTACAAGAAAGTGAGTGGGAGCTCTATAGCATTTCTGATATTGTATGTGGTTGACATATTGTTGATCAGAAATGATACTGAATTTCTGGATAGCATAAAAGGATACTTGAATAAGAATTTTTCAATGAAAGACCTCGGTGAAGCTGCTTACATATTGGGCATCAAGATCTATAGAGATAGATCAAGACGCTTGATAAACTTTTCAGTAAGTACATACCTTGACAAGTTTTTGAAGTAGTTCAAAATGGAACAGTCAAAGAAGGAGTTCTTGCCCGTGTTGCAAGGTGTGAAGTTGAGTAAAGACTCAAAACCCGACCACGGCAGAAAATAGAAAGAGAATGAAAAGTCATTCCCTATGTCTCAGTCATAGGTTCTATAAAGTATGCTATGCTGTGTACCAAACCTATTGTATACCTTAGCATGATTTTGGCAAGGGGGTACAATAGTGATCTAGGAGTAGATCACTGGACAACGGTCAAAATTATCCTTAGAGGACTAAAGAAATATTTCTCGATTATGGAGGTGATAAAAGAGTCCGTCGTAAAGAGTTACGTCAATGCAAGCTTTTTACACTGATCTAGATGACTCTAAGTCTCGATCTAGATACGTATTGAAATTGTGAGCAATTAGCTAGAGTAGCTCCGTGCAAAGTATTGTAGACATTGAAATTTGCAAAATACATACGAATCTGAATGTTGCAGACCCGTAGACTAAACTTCTCTCACAAGCAAAACATGACCACTCTTTGGGTGTTAATCACATAGCGATGTGAACTAGATTATTGACTCTAGTAAACCTTTTAGGTATTAGTCACATGAAGATGTGAACTAAACACATAAAGATGTGAACTATTGGTGTGAAATCACATGACGATGTGAACTAGATTATTGACTCTAGTGAAGTGGGAGACTGAAGGAAATATGCCCTAGAGGCAATAATAAAGTTGTTATTTATATTTCCTTATATCATGATAAATGTTTATTATTCATGCTAGAATTGTATTAACTGAAAACTTAGTACATGTGTGAATACATAGACAAAACAGAGTTCCCCTAGTATGCATCTACTTGACTAGCTCATTAATCAAAGATGGTTAAGTTTCCTGACCATAGACATGTGTTGTCATTTGATGAACGAGATCACATCATTAGAGAATGATGTGATGGACAAGACCCATCCGTTAGCTTAGCATAGATGACCGTTTAGTTTTATTGTTATTGCTTTCATCATGACTTATACATGTTCCTCTGACTATGAGATTATGCAACTCCCGAATACCAGAGGAACACTTTGTTTTCTATCAAACATCACAACGTAACTGGATGATTATAAATATGCTCTACAGGTGTCTCAGATGGTTTTTGTTGAGTTGGCATAGATCGAGATTAGGATTTGTCACTCCAATTGTTGGAGAGGTATCTATGGGCCCTCTCGGTAATGCACATCACTATAAGCCTTGCAAGCAATGTGACTAATGAGTTAGTTGCGGGATGTTGCATTATAGAACGAGTAAAGAGACTTGCCGGTGATGAGATTGAACTAGGTGTGATGAATACCGATGATCAAATAACAGGCAAGTAACATACCGATGACAAAGGGAACAACGTATGTTGTTATGCGGTTTGACCGATAAAGATCTTCGTAGAATATGTAGGAGCCAATATGAGCATCCAGGTTCCGCTATTGGTTATTGACCGGAGATGTGTCTCGGTCATGTCTACATAGTTCTCGAACCCGTAGGGTCCACACGCTTAACGTTCGATGACGATTTGTATTATGAGTTATGTGATTTGATGTACCGAAGGTTGTTCAGAGTCCCGGATGAGATCACAGACATGACAAGGAGTCTCGAAATGGTCTAGACGTAAAGATCGATATATTGGAAGTCTATATTCGAACATCAAAAAGGTTCCGAGTGATTCGGGTATTTTTCGGAGTACCAGGGAGTTACAAGAATTCGCTGGGGGAAGTATTGGGCCTTCATGGGCCTAGTGGTGGAAGAGAGGAGGCAGGCCAAGGTGTGGCGCCCCCCTAGCCCAAACTGAATTGGACTAGGGCTAGGGGGGCTTCTCTTCGTCCTCTCCTTCCTTCTTCTCCTACTTGGACTAGGAAAGTGGGAAACCTACTCCTACTAGGAGTAGGAATCCCCCCTTGGGCGCGCCCCTTGTGGCCGGCCCTCCTCTTCCTCCCCTACTTTATATACAGGGGAGGGGGCACCCCATAGGCACACAAGTTGACAGTTGTCTTAGCCGTGTGTGGTGCCCCCTCCATAGATTTCCACCTCGGTCATATTGTTGTAGTGCTTAGGCGAAGCCCTGCGTCGATAACTTCATCATCACCGTCATCATGTCGTCGTGCTGACGAAACTCTCCCTCGGTCTCAGCTGGATCAAGAGTATGAGGGACGTCACTGAGCTGAACGTGTGCAGATCACGGAGGTGCCGTGTGTTCGGTACTTGATCGGTTGGATCTCAAAGATGTTCGACTACACCAACCACGTTTCATAAACGCTTCCGCTTTCGGTCTACGAGGGTACATAGACATACTCTCCCCTCTCGTTGCTATGCATCTCCTAGATAGATCTTGCGTGATCGTAGGATTTTTTTTGAAATACTGCGTTCCCCGACAACCACTAGGCATGATATGATTTCCACTTCATGACATTCAATTTATTCAACAATTTACTCATAGTATATAAGTGAAGCACAAGAGTAAATGACATAGAAATGAGCTTTGTTGACGGAATGTGAATGCCGCTTACTTAGCCTCCTTGGCAACTATTTGAGGACTCTAATTTATTTAAAAACTTTCAGATCTAAGTACTTTGTCCAAAAAGCGAGCAAAAACAAAATAAAATTTCATTCTAAGAATAGCAGACACCATGTGAAGAAGCAAAAACTTAGGCTCAACCGATACTAACCGATAATTGTTGAAGAAGAAAGGTGGGATACCTACCGAGGCATCCCCAAGATTAGATGCTTGAGACTTCTTGAAATATTATCTTGGGATTCCTTGGGCATCCCCAAGCTTGAGCTTTTGTGTATCCTTAATTCCTCTCATATCACGGTTTTCCTAAATCTCAAAAGCTTCATCCACATAAAACTCAACAAGAACTCATGAGATAAGTTAGTATAAATCAATGCAAAAACCTTATCATTCTCTACTGTAGAAAATCACTAACATTATTATTCAACATTGCATACTAAATTCCTCTGCATATTTAATACTCCTATCCGCAAATAGAATCATTAAACAAGCAAACATATGCAAACAATGCAAACATAACAGCAATCTGCCAAAACAGTACAGTCTGTAAAGAATGCAAGAGTATCAATACTTATTCAACTCCAAACATTATGAAAATTTTCCACATTGTAGAAAATTTATCATAGCTCGTTTTTAAAAAAATTCAATATTTTATCACATTCTGACTTTTCTAGGGAATTTTTGCAACAGCCATAAATTTCTGTTTTCAAACAGCAACATGTATACTTGCAAAATAAGCATAGTAAAGGCTATACATGCCACTTTTATTGAAATAAAAGATGCAAAAAATTATTCTAAATAACAGAAATCAAATCCTAACAAAATAAATTGATGCTCCAAGCAAAACACATATCATGTGACGAATGAAAACATAGCTCCAGGTGAGGTTACCGATAATGTTGGAGACGAAAGAGGGGATGCCTTCCGGGGCATCCCCAGCTTAGTTGCTTGGATGTTCCTTGAATATTACCTTGGAGTGCCTTGGGAATACCCAAGCTTAGGGTCTTGTCACCCCTTATTCTCCTCATATCGACATCTCACCAAAAACTTGAAAACTTCAATCACACAAAATTTAACGGAACTTTGTAAGATAGGTTAGTATGATAAAGAGCAAACCATTCCACTTTTGGTACTGCCAAAGACAAGATTCATAATTGTTTCCAAACAATTCCTACTGTAACATATCATTTCTACAATTTATATTGAGTAATATAAGCCATAGAAACTAGAAAACAAGCAAACTATGCATTGAAAACAGAATCAGTCAAAAACGGAACAGTCTGTAGTAATCTGCACTCAAACCGTACTTATGCTACTCCAAAAATTCTGAAAAATTAGGAAAACCTGAGCAATTTGTATATTAATCTTCTGCAAAAAGAATTAGCATTTTATCACGCTTCTTTTAAAAATTAGAATTGTTTTCCTGAGCATAAAACTTTCCGTTTTTCAGCAAGATCAAATCAACTATCACCATAAGCCATCCCAAAGGTCTTACTTCGCACTTTATTGATACAAAAGCAATAAAAATGATAAATAAAGTAGCCTAATCACGTGAACACACAAAAACAGTAGGTAGAAGTGTTGGGTTGTCTCCTAACCGGCGCTTTTCTTTTATGCCTTTTAACCTAGGCATGATGATTTCAATGATGCTCACGTAAAAGATAATAATTGAAACATAACAAGAGCATCATGAAACACATGGCAAGCACATTTAAGCCTAACCCACTTCCTATGCATAGGGATTTTGTGAGAAAACAATTTATGGGAACAAGAATCAACTAGCATAGGAAGACAAAACAAGCACAACTTCAAGATTTCAACACATAGAGAGGAAACTTGATATTATTGCAATTCCTACAAGCATAAGTTCCTCCCTCATAATAATTTTCAGTAGAATCATGAAGAAAATCAACAATATAACTATCACATAAAGCATTCTTTTCATGACACAAAAGCATAGAAAACTTATTAATCTCCACATAAGCAAATTTCTTCTCATCAATAGTAGTGGGAGCAAACTCAACAAAATAACTATCATGAGAGTGAAAATTAAAATCATGATGACAAGTTTCATGGTTATCATTATTCTTGATAGCATACATGTCATCACCATAATCATCATAGATAGCAACCTTGTTCTCATAATCAATTGGAACTTCTTCCAAAATAGTGGATTCATTACTAAATAAATTCTTGACCTCTCCAATTCCACTTTCATAATTATTACAGTAAGATTCAACACCCTCCAAAATAGTGGGATCATTACTTCCTAAAGTTGACACTCTTCCAAACCCACTTTCATCAACATAATCTTCATAAATAGGAGGCATGCTTTCATCATAATAAATGTGCACATCAAAACTTGGGGGACAAAAAAATGTCATATTCATCAAATATAGCATCCCCAAGCTTATGGCTTTGCATATCATTAGCATCATGGATATTCAAAGAATACATACTAATAACATCGCAATCATGCTCGTCATGCAAATACTGTGTGCCAAACATATTATTGACTTCTTATTCTAACAATTGAGCACAATTTTCTGAATCATCATTTTCAAGAAAGATATTATAAAGATGATCAATAATAGGATGCAACCTAAATTCCATTTTTTGTAGTTTTCTTTTATGAACCAAACTAGTGATAAAACAAGAAACTAAAAGATTCAATTGCAAGATCTAAAGATATACCTTCAAGCACCCACCTCCCCGGCAACGGCGCCAGAAAAGAGCTTGATGTCTACTACGCAACTTTATTCTTGTAGACACGTATTGGGCCTCCAAGCGCAGAGTTTTGTAGGATAGTAGCAATTTTCCCTCAAGTGGATGACCTAAGGTTTATCAATCCATGAGAGGTGTAGGATGAAGATAGTCTCTCTCAGACGACCCTGCAATCAAATACAAGAAATCTCTTGTGTCCCCAACACACCCAATACAAGGGCAAATTGTATAGGTGGACTAGTTCGGCGAAGAGATGGTGATAAAAGTGTAATATTGATGGTAGAAATATATATTTATAATCTGAATAAATAAAAACATCAAGGTAGCAAATAGTAAATGGGCATAAAAACGGTATTTCAATGCTTAAAAACAAGGCCTAGGGTCCGTACTTTCGCTAGTGCAATCTCTCAACAGTGCTAACATAGTTGGATCATATGATTATCCCTCAAAGTACATCAAAGAATCACTCCCGACTTCCTATTAGCAGAGAACAAAAGGTAGGAATTGTTTGTAGGGTGCGAAACCACCTTAAAGCTATTCTTTCCGATCGATCTATTCAAGAGTTCGTACTAAAAAACACAAAGTTGTTGTTTCCGCTCGATCTATACTAGAGTAACACCAAAGCATATTCATATTCATAATACTCAAACCACGCAAGGAACTATAAAGAGACCCAAAAGTTTCTGTCGGAGAAAAGAAAATAAAAACATGCATTAACCCCTATGCATAGATTACCCCAGTATCACCGCGGGAATCTATGAGTTGAATGCCATAACATATATCAAGTGAATCAATAAGATACCCGAATTGTCACCTCAAGTATTCATACCGCAAGACATATATCATGTGTTCCATCTCTGAATATTCAATCCGACAAGACAAAACTTCCAAGGGTAAAGATTCAATTCATCACAACAAGAGTATAGAGGGGAGAAACATCATATGATCCATCTATATTAACAAAGCCCGTGATATAGATCACGAGAGAGAGAGATTAAACACATAGCTACAGGTACATACCCTTAGCCCCGAGGGTGGACTACTCCCTCCTCATCGTGGTGGTTGCCGGGATGATGAAGATGGCCACCGGAGATGATTCCCCCTCCGACAGGGTGCCGAAACGGGTCTAGATTGGTTTTCGGTGGCTACGGAGCCCTGTGGCGGCGGAACTTCTGATCTAGGTTAACCCCTAGGGGTTTCGGAATATTTGGGAATTTATAGTGCACAGAAGGGGTACGGAAGGCCACCGAGGTGGGCACAACCCACCTGGGCGCGCCAGGGGGCCCCCTCGGGGCACCCCCAGGTGCTGCTTTGGCCCATCGGGAGTCTTATGGCCCATAAAAAATCCACAAGAAGTTTTGCGGTGTTTGGACTCCGTTTGATATTGATTTTCTGCGATGTAAAAAACAAGCAAAAAACAATAACTGACACTGGGCACTGGGTCAATAGGTTAGTCCCAAAAAGTGATATAAAGTTGCTATAAAATGATTGTAGAACACCCAAGAATGATAAAATAACAACATGAATACTTCATAAATTATAGATATGTTGGAAACGTATCAACCCCTTATTCCAGGGCTGGCGACCGACCAATGGTGTTTGGGTAGTGGATATCCTCCTGCTCGAAGACGTCTAGTCTCCGCGGAGATGGTGCAAAATACCATTAGATCCCTCAGTAGGGTTCCAAGTGCAGCTGAAAGTCTTAGATCGGAGGTCACACGAGGGGTTTATCTAGGTACGGGCCTCCGGAGAGTAATACCCTACGCCCTGCTTGTTTTGGTTATTCATGGTGGAGGGATACCTCATGCGAGGGGTTACAATGGTGTATGAGATTGGTACCGAGAGTTTTCTATATGAGAATAGACGGGAATGAGAGCTCCCTAGACTCCCCTTATATACACGGAGGGGGCTAGGGCTTACACAGAGGTAGACACGATCTTGGCGTGTTGGGGATCATTGCAGAAATTAAAAAATTTCTACGCATCACCAAGATCAATCTATGGAGAGACTAGCAACGAGAGAGAGGGGAGTGTATCTTCATACCCTTGAAGATCATGAAATGGAAGCGTTACAAGAACACGGATGAAGGGGTCGTACTCACAACAATTCAGATCGCGGTTGATTCCGATCTAAGCGCCGAACAATGGTGCCTCTGCGTTCAACACACATGCAGCACGGGGATGTCTCCTCCTTCTTGATCCAGCAAGGGGGAAGGAGAAGTTGGGGAAGATCTCCGGCAGCACGACGACATGGTGGTGGAGCTCGCAGTTCTCCGACAGGGCTTCACCAAGCTCAATGGAGGAGGAGGGGGTGTTGGAGAGGGGGAGGGCTGCGCCTTGGATGAGGTACTGCTACCCTCCCTCCTCCCCTCTATTTATAGGGCGAAGGGGGAAGGGGGCCGGCCCCTCTAGATGAGATCTAGAGGGGGGGCCAAGGGGCGAGGCTTGCCCCCCAAGCCAAGGGGGCGCCCCCTTTTAGGGTCCCCCCCAACCCTAGGCGCATGGGTCCTAGGGGGATGGCGCCCATCCCAATTAGGGGCTGGTTCCCTTCCACATACAGCCCGTAGGGCCCTCCGGGGCAGGTGGACCCTCCCGGTGGATCCCTGGAACCCCTTTGGTGGTCCCGGTACAATACTGGCAAACCCCGAATACTTACGGTGACCGTATGATGACTTCCCATATATAAATCCTCACCTCCGGACCATTTTGGAACTCCTCGTGATGTCCGTGATCTCATCTGGGACTCGTAACAACATTCGTTAACCGCATACTAGTTCCCATAACAACTCTAGCGTCACTGTACCTTAAGTGTGTAGACCCTACGGGTTCGGGAACCATGTAGACATGACCGAGACATCTCTCTGGCCAATAACCAACAGCGGGATATGGAAACCCATGTTGGCTACCACATGTTCCACGATGATCTCATCGGATGAACCATGATGTCGAGGATTCAATCAATCCCGAGTTCCCTTTGTCAATCGGTACGTTACTTGCCCGAGATTCGATCGTGGGTATCCCAATACCTCGTTCAATCTCGTTACCGGCAAGTCACTTTACTCGTTCCGTAATGCATGATCCCATGACTAACTTCTTAGACACATTGAGGTCATTATGATGATGCATTACCGAGTGGGCCCAGAGATACCTCTCCGTCGTACGGAGAGACAAATCCCAGTCTCGATTCGTGCCAACCCAACAGACACTTTCGGAGATACCTATAGTGCACCTTTATAGCCACCCAGTTACGTTGTGACGTTTGGCACACCAAAGCATTCCTACAGTATCCGGGAGTTGCACAATCTCATGGTCTAAGGAAAAGATACTTGACATTAGAAAAGCTTTAGCAGACGAACTACACGATCTTGTGCTATGCTTAGGATTGGGTCTTGTCCATCACATCATTCTCCCAATGATGTGATCCTGTTATCAACGACATCCAATGTCCATGGTCAGGAAACCGTAACCATCCATTGATAAACGAGCTAGTCAACCAGAGGCTCACTAGGGACATGTTGTGGTCTATGTATTCACACATGTATTACGATTTCTGGATAACACAATTATAGCATGAACAATATACAATTATCATGAACAAGGAAATATAATAATAACCATTTTATTATTACCTCTAGGGCATATTTCCAACAGTCTCCCACTTGCACTAGAGTCAATAATCTAGTTACATTGTGATGAATCGAACACCCATAGAGTTCTGGTGTTGATCATGTTTTGCTCGTGGAAGAGGTTTAGTCAACGGATCTGTGACATTCAGGTCCGTATGCACTTTACAAATATCTATGTCTCCATTTTGAACATTTTCACGAATGGAGTTGAAGTGACGCTTGATATGCCTGGTCTTCTTGTGAAACCTGGGCTCCTTGGCAAGGGCAATAGCTCCAGTGTTGTCACAGAAGAGAGTCATCAGGCCCGACGCATTGAGAATGACTCCTAGGTCGGTAATGAACTCCTTCATCCAGATTGCTTCATGTGCTGCCTCCGAGGCTGCCATGTACTCCGCTTCACATGTAGATCCCGCCATGACGCTTTGCTTGCAACTGCACCAACTGACTGCCCCACCATTCAAAATATACACGTATCCGGTTTGTGACTTGGAGTCATCCAGATCTGTGTCGAAGCTAGCATCGACATAACCCTTTACGACGAGCTCTTCGTCACCTCCATAAACGAGAAACATATCCTTAGTCCTTTTCAGGTACTTCAGGATATTCTTGACCGCTGTCCAGTGTTCCATGCCTGGATTACTTTGGTACCTTCCTACCAAACTTACGACAAGGTTCACATCAGGTCTGGTACACAACATGGCATCACTACAAAAAAATACACTTCCATGATGATACGTGTTTGTCACAGTAGGCCGCGTTTTTTGTCATGCATGTACATCCATGAGAAATTTATGACAGCATCAAGATAGTCATACCTGTGCGGTCGCAGAAGTGTTCCATGACATTACCAAAATTATCATCATGGAAGTGTCCACTTCCATGACGATAAATCGCGCGTCACAGAAGTGCTTTCGTCAAGGGTGACCGACACGTGGCATCCACCGTAATGGAACGCCGTTAAGCTATCGGGTCGGGTTTTGGATCCGATAACCCGTTAACAGCCCTGACCAATGGGGATTTTCCACGTGTAAAATCATCATTGGCTGGAGGAAACACGTGTCGGCTCATCATCGGGACAGATGTCATCCACTCATTGGACAGAAGGCGCCTATGATACGTTGACATGTGGCACGATCCAACAGAGGCCCATTCCTGTGAAAAGGCCGGCCCATTTGACTTGGTCAAAAGGTGGCAGGCCGGCCCATGGAAAGCCTGTTAACAGCCTGTTCGCATATAGCCCATTTACAGCCCGCTATCCCAAGGCCCGTTATGCCCTATCCGAATTAGGCCCAGTAGCATCATCTGGGCCATCCAATATGATTCTAGCCCATTTTCACTTCTGGCCCATGTATGGCCCATGACGTCTTTTGGCCCATATGAAGCCCTATGTAACTCTTGGCCTATTAACGGCCCGTGGTGAAACTGGCCCGTAATGAACAGTGTATCACTTTACACCCATTAACGGCCCGTGGTGAAACTGGCCCGTAATGAATGGTGTATCACTTTATACCCATTAACGGCCTGTTATTCTGTTGGGCCGTCTCCAGCCCATGTTATCTTTCGGCCTTCTCAGAGCCCATTTATTCTTGGGCTCATTTCCAGCATTCGTTTACTTACGGTCCGTTACTGTCATTTTCTGCTTGTGGGCCAAATTCAGCCCGTGGTTACAGTCGGCCCGTTTGTGGTCCATTAATACGTTGGGCTGTTTTCATAGCGTCATCAAATACGGCCTATTAACGATGGCCCGTTATGGTCAGCCCATGAACGAACGATTCCAACTCTAGCGCGTTTACGGCCAAAATGCGGTATGTTTGGCCAATCGATCATACGGCCCGTATAAGGCCCATTGATGATACGGCCCGTAGAAGGCCCATTGATGATACGGCCCGTAGAAGGCCCATTGTTTCTATGGCCCGTAGAAGGCCCACTGTTTATATGGCCCGTAGAAGGCCCACTGTTTCTATGGCCCGTAGGAGGCCCAGTGTCACTACAGTAAATATTAGCCCATGGTTCTTGTGGCCTAGTTTTAAAAAATAGGTTATTGCAGCCACTAGCAAACCACAGAAAAAGAACTGCACTGACTACAAGCAAACAAATAAACAAGACAACAAGGAAATAAGCAAGCAACTTACACTAGGCTATCACGACTATTACACATATTACATCCACTGGGCATCAAAGTTCGCCAGCAGTGCAAATATAGGGAACACAACAGCATATAAACGCCGCAACAAAACAAGTCTAGAACTGAAGCCACTTCAGAAGAGCTCAAGAAACTATATCCTGGGTACCCATAATGCTGGCAAGATGCTTAGCAAGCTTATTAACTTTCTCTTGTTTGGCTCTTAAGTCCTCCAGCGCTTGCTGTTGCACCAGAAAGTATGCATCTAAATTCTGCAGGGACTTCCTCAGTCCTTCGGCTTCCTATCGCATAACATCTGATCGATGTCTTTCAACTTGAAGTTGAGACTCAAGAAGCCGAACTGATTCAGGCAATGAGTTCGAAGAGCTGGTGCCAGCAGTGGTAGCCAGTAACTCGAACACTACATCAAGACAAGACTTTGAGGTTGTCTCAGTGTCTTCTATATAGTTTTTATCAGCTTCCTTGTAGACCAACAGGGATGTCTCACTATCTTGAACCTTATCTGCATTACTTCCTTTACCATTGCATAACAGGGTACTCTTCTCCAATATTTTATCCGCGTTCTAAAAGAGAAACAAACAAACACATCTAGGTTTACAATGTAGTATATGAAACTCATTTTGGTAAACCAGTTCAGTAGTAAGGTGGATAGGATAACAACATGAAACAAACATATATCTATGTAGTATGGTCACTGTATGGTCTATATCATTCTAGTTTATGTTGCCAAATCAAGATAGATACAGTTTGAATCATATCTATTTAAGACAAAGCAGCATAGACAGAATATAAGTGTGGGAAACTACACAGCAATAACAACACTTGTAACGTGCATGGCATGAGAACATAACTGTTTATTCACTTGAAACTAAAATCAACATAGAGCAAGTTACAACAGCAAACAGCCAAACACGTTGAAGAAACAGGTTTAAAACATACCTATTGCGCCATTGGAGTTTCAGTTACATCCTTCAAATTTGAAATTAGTTGGTATCAATAAATACAGTGATGCAAGAGAAAAGTAGTATGAACCATAGCTACGGAACCCGACCTGAGAACAATTCTTCTTCTGCTTTAAGCGTTGACTTCGGGTTCAGAGTGGTGGTCCTCGTGATTTGGGCACTGCAGTTGCCTTACTAGCTGCTCGTGTTTGGGTGCTCTGTGGTGGAGACGGTGCTGTGTCAACGGGAACTGGGTGTCTATCTGCTGGGGTTGGGGTTAGAAGGGGTGTCGCTGGTTCTCTGTCCAACTGGGTAGGGGTACAATCTTCATGAGTGTGGGTTATGTGTGGCGGGGCTGGTTCTTGGGCAAGTACAACCGTGGTTCTATCTGCATCGACAGGTAGCACGATCTTTTCTGAAGACCATGTTTTTTCTCCCGCAGATACTACCATCACTCCCTCCAATTGAAATGGCTGATAAACAAGAAAAGTAATTGAATGTACAGACATTGTAAGATAGACAGGTGCAATGGATAGTAGGGAAGAAAACAGGGCATGAAATAATTCACATTTATGTTGTCTAAGTAAACAGAATAGCAGGACATAATTTCACATATGTGATGGCTAATTAAACAGGATAGCATGACACAATTTCACATGTATGATGGCTAACTAAACATGATAGAATGACATACTTCAAAATATGATGACTATGTAAACAGGATGACATGATATAACTATACGATGTGTCTATTAAAGTGGTTGGCATGCCATAAATCACAAACATGCCATCGATGGAAACATGATGGCATGATATAATTCACGGATAGAATGACATAATTTAAACATGATGACTATGTAAACAGGATGAGATGATATAACTATATTATGTCTTTAGAAAATGGGTTGGCATGCCATAATTCAGATACATGCTGTCTATGTAAACATCATGGCATGACATAGTTCAAATATATGATTTATATACTAAGGAAGTGAGCAGAGGGCAATTGCATATATGATGTGTCAACTAAGGAGATGGCATTCAATATTGTGTATATGATGTAAAAACTAAGCATTGCAATACAACATATGCATTATATGAGTAATATAACCCTGCCAAGTTTGAGCATACACCTCAGGGGGATAATAGGACTGGTCATCTGCCTCTGAATCCTCCTCTGAAGAGCTATCTATAACCAGCAAGATATCTGCTTCAGCCGGTAGCATTCTCTGCTCTGAAGACCTTGTTTTCACTCCAGATTTCTCCATCACCAATTCAAATGGCCGATGCACAGGAAGAGCAGTTGAATATACAAACATTGTTGACAAAAGCAATGAGAAATACAAAAAAAGGACGGCATGATATAATTCACATATATGACACTTGCCTAAACAACATGGCATTGCATAATTCACATACATAATGCCTTGCAACAAGATAACATTGCATAATTCACATATATAATGTCTTGCAACAAGATGGCATTGCATAATTCACATATATGGTAATTAGACACTAAACAGGTGGCGTTCACACAAAGCATGTCTAAACTAAGCAAATGACATAGCAATGCAAGATACCATACGCACGATATGAGCAACATAACCCTGCCAAGTTAGGGCATGCACCTCGGGGGGGGGGGGGATGTGACTGGTCATCTGTCTCTGAATCCTCCTCTGAGGAGCTATCGGTAACCAGCAAGACATGCGCTTCGTCAGATAGCATTGTCTGCTCTGAAGACCTTGTTTCCACTCCAGATTTTTCCATGACCGTGCCAAATGGCTGATGCACAAGAAGAGTAATTGAATGTACTAAAATTGTTGACAAATTTAACATGTAATAAAAAAATGATGGCATGATATAATTCACATATAAGATGACTGGCTAACCAGGGTGGCATTGCAAAATTCACATATATGATGCCTGGCTAGACAAGATGGCATTGCATGATTCACATATACGATAAAGAAACTAAACAGATGGCATTGACACAAAACATGTCTAAACTATGGAGATGACATCTTTAATGTATACAGTAAGCAATGCAAGGCACCATATGCATGATATTACCAACATCAACATGCCAAGTTAGAGCGAAGACCTCATGGGGTAAATAGGAGTGGTCTTCTCCTTCTGAATCCCCCTCATAACAGTTATGTTCCTCTTGATTACGATCCGAAATGGGTGGAGGGGGGGCTGCCTTTGCGCCCACCATGGAACGACGTCTGCATGAAATTTTATTGCCATGCAAGGCTCGTCTCTTTTGCTCTACATGATCAGTTCCATTGTGTACAATAATTGGCATGCATAGGAATAAAACATAGTGAGATTATGTAAGGAGTGCATGCACAAATCCAGAGTGATGGTAGCAAACTGTGGATGGACCCAAAACCAATGATAGCAGGCAGATAATAGCTTTAGTTAAAAATACAGATAATGGATCCTTTAATGTTTGTTTGCACCCAACACGAAACTCATAGTATACACCGGAGATTAACCAGATAGTACTGATTACTGCCCCAATATGTACCCCACAACCATTTAAAAACTCAAGTTTCAGCATTAGTTTGGACCCGACTCGGAGTCTAATAGGTGAACACGACGATAATGTAGCATGTCATCATATTAAGCGACGCATAACGTAAGCAGGCACGGAAGAGTGCGACCTCTCTTGCGGACCCGTGTAGCCCTCAAGGTCATCTGCTCAGTTGATGATGGTAATGCAGTTGCCATGGCTGCCGGCGGCGGGGAAGAAGATCTGAGGCGGCGAAAGACAGTCTAGAGAGCGGATCCATGCTGTGGTGGACCCTTCCGTCGTTGGAGCAGCTGAGCTGGGGTGGAACACAACATCGCAGGAGCAGGACAAACCACACAAGGTTTTCTTTGACACATATCTGTAACAGAAGTAATTGAGTAAGGGCTTGTTTGAATTTGAGGATTCTAACAATGCAGGGATAGGAAATAGACAGGAATAGGATAGGAATGCACGTGCAAAACCGAGAATTTAAAAACACAGGATTTCTGCCAATCTGGGTGTTTCATTCACAACAATTGGAAGATCACATGATGCAAAAAAGCATGGTGTGATTAAGTCAAACCACAAGAAAATGTACGGTTATAATGCTATTATGCTACTATCTCTTAGTCTTGTGCTTGATGAATAGGAATATGAAAAGGAGGAGAAGTGGAAATTAGAATTCCTACGGTTTTTCTTTCAAGGAGACACTAAAGGAACAAATCCTACAATTTTCCTTTGCTCCATTCCTTTGCACCAAATTCATGAAAAGTAGTACCATAGGAAACTTTCCAATTCCAATGTTTTTCATTCACTTTTCCTTTCAAGCACTGGCGATTCTAGTAGGCAGGCTTGAGCAAGGAAAATCCTACACTAAAAATGTTTTTGTGCTACTTCTATTACTTTGGACCCAGGCCACTGCCATACTAGCTCAACTCCCAGGCCCATCGACAAATGCACAGCTCAAACGCGCAGAGATAAATAATGATGGCGTTCAAGAGAGTCCATCACAGATAGCTAAGTTGCCTGGTACCTCACTGCTTGTCATATAGTAGGTTAAAATAATCGTATTTCCCGTTACTACGAGTGCCGAGTGGACAATATATATAACATGTAGAGTAAAAAAGAGATGCAACAAGTGTACAACCTCTTTGGCGAAGCCATGTCGATCTCAGCGTGATTGGGTTGGCCAGTGAGGATGCTCCAGCTGACTTGGCTTTCGGAGGAGGGGAAGAAGATCTTAGGCGTCTGGAGATGGAGCCCGAGGTACTGCTCCGCTGTGATGGAGGGTTTCATCGTTGGAGCAGCTCCGGTGAGTTGTACGACGCCGAGGCTGAAGCAGGATAAGAGAGACAACGAACAACGTTAACCTGAGTGTAATTCTAATAGCATCTCCAATACATGACGTAAAATACATAACCACAAAGTGCTAGATGTAAAATACATCAGCCGCTCATCTCTAAACTTAACTGTTGAAACTGAATTTAACTGTCGAAACTGAACTTAACTGTCGAAACTGAACTTAACTGTCGAAATTGAATTTTGCTGTCGAAACTGAACGCACTAGCAAGGTGAGGCTACACGTCGGTCGACTGACTTTTTCATCTCCGGTCAGTCGATTTTGCAGCTGTTGGATACGAAATCAAGGGCCTACGGTTCATCTTGAACCTCCACCCCCTGAGCCGGCCAAACAGCAGGCCCCCGCCGCCCGCGGCCAGCGGTGCGCCTCCCCGCCTGCCCCGAAAACACTCCCCACCGCTGGTCCGCCACCGCCCCGGCCATCCCTCTAGGCCCTCCCTGTGCCGAGCTTTTTCTCCGGCGATCCCCACGCCAACGCCCCGCCACCGCCGGCGACCACCGCCCCCATCCTGAACCCTAAGATAGATAGTGGGGTACCTCTCCGGCGAGCCCCCCTCCCCGCTGCGGCTGGTTCTTCCTTCACCCCGGCGGCATCGGAGTGAAGTGTAGCTAAATTGGAGCAGCATCACAAGCAAGAGCAAGAGCGAGAGCAGTAGCGCGAGCAAGAGCAATAGCAAGAGCAGACCAAGCAGGGGACCGAGAGCAAGAGCAGAGCAGCAGCGCGAGCGAGAGCTAAAGCAGCAGCAGGTCCTACTGATGTGGACGTTGCAGCCGAGGGAGCGACGCCGTGGAGGAAGTGGCCGACGATGCCGCCGTGGATGGAGCCACGCCGTGTTGGCTCGGGACCGAGCGCCGGCAGCACCGTGAGATCGAATCAAGAAGAAAATGCGGCGATTAGTGAACAACCTCTTTGGTGGTGCCGATTAGGCCACAACTTCATCCGAGGAAACGGTGATGATGATGCTCTTCCGGTGGTGCAGGTGAAGACGGCGATGTGGGAATGGAGGTGGCGCGAAAGACGAGGGGAATGTCGAGGTAGCTCCTTGGAGGTGGAGGACGGGGTGGCTGAACCGGCGGGACGATGAGATCGACGACGGATCCTCATTCGGTACGGTGGATGAGGGACGTCGAGGTGTTGCTGTGGACGACGTCGTCGGGAAAGAGGCTCCGGCTAGGTGGCGGATGGAGCAGGGTGTGGGGTTTCATCACGGGTTTTCGCGACCTCGGTGTACGAATGGGTGGGCGGATGGGATGGCAGTGGGGAACCATGGCTTAGAGACGCGCTTGTCCGAAATGTGGGGTAAGTTACGAAAGTACCCCCACTGATTTGAGGCAGTTCTTTCGGTTCAGGGGTACCACGGGCATTTCGCATGTCGGGATTTCACAGGAGGTGGGAGTTTTCGCGCGCGTTGTAATTTCGGAATAGCAAGGCGCGGGTTGAGATGGAGGGAGTTGTCGGAGCACAACGAGACAAAGATATATCTTAAATATTTTGGGCTAACAAGGCGCGGGTTGAAGAGGCGGGAGTTTTACAGCACGATAAACAAAGACGCTAGCTTGAATTTTCGGCATAACAAGGCGCGGCTTGAAATTTCGGAAGAACAAGCTTAACGTGTACCAAAAAAAGACAATTTGCACCTCAAGACGCACAACACACACACAAACACCATTTAGACTAGAGTAAGGTACACGTGCATTGCACGCATGAGATTTGGCAACCAAATTATGAATAAATACCACATTATAGCATGCAAGCTTTGAGTCATATATGCATGATGTAGATGTTCGTTTAATTCTTATAGTTAATTTCATTCAAAATCATCTAGTTTTTATAAGAAAGCTAATCTATTTTAAGATTCATGGAATTGTGCATCGTAAGACATAAAGTACAAACAAATAATGGCAAATCATGTAGAGAAACATTTGGGCAATTCTGATACAGAAGATTCTAGAACAAATAAGAAGTGCTTGTGTTTTGATGTTTGTGCATTATGCTTAAGTTCAACCATGGAGTCTTCTAGATTATACATGTGGCGAAATCTGGTGGAAGCTAGATGATATCCAATGGCCAGTAGTGCTCAAATTTGCCATCTTTGGACCATCGGATTCGCCTCATCCAACGACCATCTTTCAAAGTTAAAGTTACCCGCACACAATATAAAAAAATATAAAATATATATATATATATATATAGGGGTATAGATATAGATATGTGATGCAAAAGCCGCCCATCATCTAAAATTAGAATAGTGTGTCCATGCACGGATGTGACGTGGCCAAATGATGTCTGCCATCGGTATCTCAAATTCAAATCAGTCTGACCTTGTTCAATGTGTATACATTACAACATGCTCGTTTCCAAACCACACCACACAGATCTCCGTTATATTCATGCATGCATGGGTTTCAAACATCAGGATCTCTTATTCAAATATTTGAATTCAACTTTACATTGATTGTGGCCTCACCTATTCAGCTATTCTTTTACACCCACACAGTAGTCTTCTCTTTATAATTGTACCACTAACTTTCTCTCGTGCATGCATGCACACACACTACGAGTCGGCATTATCCATCACACGCATGCAATCTTTTTCTTCAGGTCAGTCTCCCATGAAGGCACACACCAACACACATCCCCCTCTCCATCATATCGGGCATTCTTTATCTCTCACGCGTGCATGTGCAACGATCGATGTTCCTCTATGTATGTGTGTATATAGCTAGGTCTTTCATAGTTTTCCACACAAACTGATCAATCGATATATCCAGTGAGGTCTCACCCTCTTTCCCACGTCCGCATCGATCAATCTATACCTCTCTATATAGGATTAACATAGATAGCTAATACACCCACATTAATTATGTATCCAACGTCCCCCTCTCATCATCCATGCCTTCCATTTCATCTCTTAGACGCGTGCACAATGGCGAAGACAGGGGGCAGTAAGGGCCCTGCCCCCCTCCCCCTAACATCATTATATATCAAGGCTAATATGAATGTGATCATTAGACAATTGCTGCTAAAAATGGTTTAAGTTCATGAATTGACCCTCCTCGTAAAGGATTGCAATGCTTGGCCCCCTAGCTCATTTATTTTTCATGGCTCCGCCACTGCATGCATCAGCGCACGTGTTCGCCCCCTCTCTCTAAATATCGATCTCGCACTTGTGCATTCCTTCATAGTCTCCCTCCACTCGGCCCCTCGCACCATCTTCTAGCCCCCACCGGATTTTGCCACATGTACAATCTAGCAGACTCCATGGTTGAACTTAAGCATAATGCACAAACCTCAAAACAACAGTGGTTCTCTTTTGTTCTAGAATCTTCCGTATCATAACTGCCAAAACTTTTTTCTAGTTGAATTGCCATTATTTGTTTTTACTTTATGCTTTACAACGCACAATTCCATGAATCATAAAATAGATCAAGGGCTTCTTTGATTCAAAGGATTCTCAAAGGAATTTTGGAGGATTCTAATCATTAGGAATTTTTCCTATCTTGGTTGTTTGATTCGTAGGATTGTAAACCATAGGAATTTTTCCATATGATTCATTTGCACTAGATTTCATAGGAAACATCCCATCCACTCAAACCTCTTTGAAAGAATTCTGCGTTTTTTCTATGCACAATCAAACACTCGTACAATCCTGTAGGATTCAAGACGACATTCCACTATAATCCCATGTTTTTCGTATTCCCGCGTTCTTAGCTTTTTTTTATAAAAACTAATTGATTTTGAATGAGATGAACTATAAGAATTAAACGAAGGGCTACATCAGGCATATATGACTCAGAGCTTACATGCTATAGTGTGGTATTTATTCATAATTTGGTTGCAAAATCTGATGCGTGCAATGCACATGTACCTTACTAGTACTTCGAGTATGTG
This sequence comes from Triticum urartu, assembly GCF_056163025.1. Classification (NCBI taxonomy): domain Eukaryota; kingdom Viridiplantae; phylum Streptophyta; class Magnoliopsida; order Poales; family Poaceae; genus Triticum; species Triticum urartu. The sequence continues at coordinate 147,888,500 of NC_141874.1, forward strand.
CAAAACACGCAAATTAGAATACCAATGGCACGCTACACAGTGTCTCTCTTACAGTTAATGAAGCCACGTGGCACATGTGTAGGCGTTGTCGCGACCTCCTTGCATGGATTGATCACAGTGACGTGCTGCTGGTTCTAGAAGAATGTACTCGTCCTCCCTGAGCCATACTGGCGGTACATGCACGAAGCGAAGATGTGCACGCACGCCATGCACGCACTCATTCCTCGCACACACACGCGGGTACACGGGCGGACGCAATTTTGTACCAAGATCCACCCCATGTGATAATTTGACGTGTGTAAAGTCGTTCACTTCATTGATGGTCAATTAATACAGCGCATGCAAATTGAGTGGACATGAGGGCGGAAGAAAGACATTATTAGCCCACTGCGCGCATGCGAGTAGTTAAATCGTGGGTTGCTTGTAGTACTTCCATTGGTCTCCTTCGTATTTTGTGCCAATTTTTGACAGTAACATAATATTTACGCATTTGAGCAGTGTAGTACTTGAAATTTGTGTTCCGCTAAACTCATCGGGAGCCGTTTCGGGCCTTGAAACCAAAACCATCAATTAATATTTACCTTGTTCCCATCACATTCGAAAGCCTGCTCACACCTACTAGTAGTACGTACCAAACTTGAACGTGTTCCCACTATGCAGGTATTAGTACTAGTGCTAGTACTTAGGTAAGGGGAACTACCTTACCGAAAATCACTCTACCTTTCCTCCTCATAAGTGCTTCTTCTTCGTTCGTCGTTGCCATGGCCGGTGAGCAGAGCTCTAGGTCGAGAACTACTCGTAACAAGGGAGCGACAACCAAGGCTACGGAAAAAAAGAGAGGGCTCGCCGCCACGCAGAGACCTCGAAAGATCTCTCACGGGCAGGCGATGGCTCCTAGGAGCGCCCTAGCCGCGGAGGCGAACATGCCGAGCCGATGGAGCTGGAGTTGTAATCCCTCGACGGCATGCCCGATCAGCTCAATAAGCAGAAGGAGTTCATCCAAGGCTTGATGGAGTTGCTGAAGGAGAGCCTCGACGACATGCCCGCTGAGCTCAATCAGCAGGGGGAGTTGACCACCAGCTTGGTGATGCTGCTGAAGAAGAGCATTGCCTTGGAGAAGAAGGCGACCGACGAAATCCTGCGACTTCGAGAGGACAATGTGTAGCTCTGCCACGAGATCGACCTGTTGAAGGAGAAGAACGCTGACTAGAAGAAGCTGCATGAGAATAGTAGTTCCTCGATGAAGATGCTGCAGGCCCTCGCCATGGAACAGAAGGAAGAGTTGGCGAAGCTCCGCATCGAGCACCCGGCTGTTGTCAAGGTACGTAATATGGCCGTGGAACAGATGATGAAGGCTCGCGTCGAGAAATGCCGCGTCATGGACACAATGATGAAGATGGCAGAGGAGACGCGCAAGGGGATGGAGGTAGTGGAGGCGATGAAGAATCAATTACGACTCCGCGGCGAATTAGATCATTTGGGGTGATAATCTTCCTTCTTCTTTTGCTCATGTGTTTCATCTTTTGCTTCGGGTGTTTCGCCGCACGTGTCACGTTCTCTGCGAGGCATGAATAGAACACTGTTTTTCTGAGGGAATGGATAGAACAATGCTAACAATGAGATGACTAGCAAATTAGATCATTTTTTATCGCCATATGGCACTGGGCTGCCGTGTTTCGTGCTCCTCCGTCGCAGTACTACTCCAGTGGAAAACTTGAGTATACCGCATGGTTCTTTGCTCCTCCTCGATCAGGTCGTCGGCGCATTTATACGAGCAGCCAAATCACAAGGCCCCGCCTTCCAGCAGTAATGAGCTGTCAAATCACAAAGGCCCTCGCCTCTCATGAAACCGACCAAGCTAGACTGCCCCGCCCTCTAGCCTTTTAAAAAATGTATACTTTTGTACAACGGTAGTATCGATGGATTGCATCATGGAGCAAAACTTGAAATTAAAAAAAAGGTGGTACATATAGAGAGCGCTCGTCGCCAAATTATGCATATAGTACTATTAAAAAGGCTAGTCACAATAATGGTGTCCAGCACAACCCACCCCTCAAATAAAACTAAGAGGGTGCTTGGATACGTTTTAGTCCCATGACTAAAAGTAGTGGGACTAAAACATGCTAGCCTCACCCATGCTTGGATCCAAATACTAAAAAGGCTAAAATCAAGTTAATGAGAATTTATTATCCTCCAAACCCTCCAATCCAGAACTCGCCTGTGTTAAAGGAGAGGAGTTAAATGAGTAGAGAGAGGACTAATCCAGATTTTAGTAGGGGTACCCATGACTAAATTTTTTTAGTCTCAAGACTAGTTTTAGCCTCTCTTTAGTCAGGGGTGATTGGAACTTTAGCCTCTTAAAGAGACTATTTTTAGTCAGACTAAAATAAGTCCCTTGGATCCAAGCATCCTCTAAGCATCCTGGAATTCTTTGACAAAACTAAGCACCCTGAAATTCTTTGACAACTAAACTGCTGGCTATATGATGTTGGCCATATATATTGTACGTATATAATGTGAAGAAACGAGTGGTAGTACTATACCATCTAAAATATGAAATGTAAGAAATACTAGTATGTATGTACTGAAGAGTTAAAGTAATGAGAAGAAACATAACATAGTTCTGCTGGGGGCTCAGCACAACACACCCCTCAAATTAAATTAAGCACACCTGAAATTAAACTTTGCAACTATTCCGGTAGACATTGCATTAGAACCACCATGAGCAATGACACTGCCATCTTACTCGGAGTCCTCGTCCACGTCCTCGACTTTGTCCTTGTCCCTCTTCCTCTTGGCCGGTACTTCTTTGCTTGAACCGCACACTTGGCTGTTGCTCTTCATCCAACCCTTGTAGATATTGAAGCAAAGGTAGCCATCCATTGCAGCGTAGTGGATGTGGTCTATATCTAGTACATTCCGCTGCCATGCATGACGATGAAATGTGTAATGAGGTTTCTCCAGTTTACCGTATGAAGGATGAACCATGGCTCCTGCCAGGGTCAGCATTGAAGGCTGACGAGAGGACACCAGCCAATTCTTCTGGAGGTCGAAGGTGTTGCCTACAACGAGGCCTATCCGACACAGGACTTCTTTGTCACTACCAAAGTCTACAGTAACGAATTTGACTAGGTTGCTCTCGAGGAAGTTCTTAAAATCCTGGCACTCAACGTCGGCATGGCATATGTGGTAGACCAAGCAAACGTTATGTACGCAAACCTGGATCACGGCGGGCTTCTTCCTCTCTTCGTCCTTTAGATCCTTCTCTCGTCCCAGGACTGTGGTGTACTCAACATCTAGCCCAGCGACCCACTCATCATCTGAGTTTTTGAACATGTGTCTGAAGCGAGAAAGGCATCATTTCACTGTCGCGGAAGAACGGGTGTAGATGACGTCGAACTCATCGCCGGTGATGGTTCTAACCTTGTACTCACCGCCAATCGTGGAGATTTGGGACGCCATGGATTTGGAAGGAGGGTTAGGATTAGTGGAACTGTCGTAATGTGACGGGACGACTAGGAGCGAACCGCCGTAGTATTGAAGGACGTGCGGGGATGAGTAGGAGCGAACTGCCAGCGTGCGAACGACAGGGTAGTGGCTTTCCATTCTCCCATGATACGGGCTTCCGAGAGCCCTTGGATATGAGATCGAACAGTTGCATGGCGTGATTCTAGACCTATGGGTGAATATCCTATCCTGGAGGGTTATTCTGCAAATTTTCAGCAACTTAGCATGCGACCGTTTGATCTCAGATCCAAGGGCTGCCAGCAGCCCGTATCATGGTCGCGCCTACCACGATCGTCGCGTAGCTCGCGCGGTCGTGCCCTTGGAGATTTAACACGGTGCGTTAGGCTATCTGATGTTGGCATGTCATACATAGTCATCACTTAGTCACTCATACTACAACAAGGTTGGCTATAAGTGTATTTTTTTACTCCTCTCTTTCTCTTTCTTCGTACTCAAGGAAGAAACGGTGCTAAGCACGTGTATTTATTGCATTTGCCAAGGAGTGACCTCTTCCAATGAAATGGTGTTGCTAAGTTTGCTTCATTTAATTAGCTATAGACTCAAAATTGTCTTTTCACCTAGGTACACACACTTAGCACCGTTTCTTCCTTGGGTCACCAAACTAGTCTCTCTCTTCTTGATTAACTTGCCACATCAGACTTTATGCCTATGTGGCAAGCTTAAGCACCTGTAGGAGCAAGTAAAAGTAAGTACAATAGTGCGCTTTACATGGCATTTTTGCATATGTGGAGGAAAGAGAGGCAAGGAAAAAGTGGAGAAGTGGGCTCTCATGCAAGAGCCAGCCTCTACTACATGGTGGAGCATTGGGAGAGGCACCTGTATGGAGGTGGTCAGGAATCTGGGAGACTCACACCGGTCGTAGCGCCGCAGTTAAAATGATAATGGCAAGTCAAATCACCGGGCCCCACCTGTCCAGCAGTAACTCGCTGTCAAATCACACAACCCTACGTTTGCAGCAGCCTACTCCCTCGTCTTCTCGCGTCTCTGTAGAACCGACTAGGCGGAACATCCCCGCCGCCTACCGCACAGGAAAAGCCCCGCCCTCGACTTTTAAATAGTATACAGTATACTAATTTTGTATCCATGGATTGCACCCGCGCCATGGAGCAAAGCGTCTAGAAAACGGAGGAGAGACGGTGGTCTTGCAATAGAGAAGAGGGAGAGGCGAGACGGTGGTTTTGGAATGGAGATGATGGAGAGGAGAGGAGGTGGTTTTGCAATGGAGAAGAGGGAGAGGAGCGTGCGACAACGATTTAGGATTGGACGAGAGGGCCGGCGCACTCTGACTGGATCAAAATCAAAATCAATTTACCCTTCAATTAAGAAAGCGACCCCACATTAACTAGTCTCCCTTTTATTCTGGTTCATAATTGACCATGATTTTCGCACATAAAATATATGTTATACATTGTATACAAGGCCACTATCAAAATTACAATTTGCAACTATACAAGGCCACTAACATTAATCGAGGCAAAATTGATGGCGTTTGCCTCGTACTAGCACCCGAGGACATTAATATCCCTTGTGTGCATGCGGGAGTGAGACGGTTAGCTTGCATTCCCAACATTAATCAACAAATGAGGAGTAAGAGGGTTGGCTTGTTGTGCTTGGGAGAGAAAAACCACATTAATTAGCACGAAAATCAAGGTGACAAGCTAGCTTGCAACATTGACTTAAACATAGCATTGATTTTTACCTTGGTACCTGTAATATGAGTTTGTGGCCTTGTATAAAAAAAATGGAGGGAGTATAATTTGAAAGTACATTCAGATATGAACCAAACGATACAATTTTTGGTGACATGCATTCACATTTTGCTTGTCAAATACAGTACGTGGTCAAACTTTGACGCAAAATACGCGAAACAACAAAAAAATACTTTCAAGCCCAGCGCCGCTCTTCTCCTCTTAAACCACTGCCGCTCCTCTCCTGTTCCAATCTAAATGCAGCGCCGCTCCTCTCCTCTTCCATTTCAAAACCACCGCCCCTCCTCTCGTGTTCCAGTCCAAAACCAGCATCGCTCCTCTCCCGTTCTAATCCAAAACCAGCGCTGCTCCTCTCCTCTACCATTCAAAAACCACCGCCGGTGAGTGAACGTGCTGTGGAGAAGTAGATCGATGGAGGAGTACAACCGATACGTGAGGATCGCAGACGGCGACCCTGTGAAGCTAGCTAGGATGTTGGAGATACAGTCTTGGTTTGACAACAAGGACCAACTAGCAGCGACGGCGACATCCATGGCCAAATATCTGCAACAGAGTGAAAAGGCGGCGATACTCCCGGAGGGAGTCACACCGGAGTACATAGAGCTGCTCCTTTGGGCCATGGAGCAAACAGATTCACCGAATCCGATCGTGAGGGAGCGGTGGTGGGAGTATCGATCCCAGATGGAGCATCCACCAGAGATTGAAGGATCGAGCATTTATAGGGTGCCGTTTGTGAGGGTGTCCTGCCAGAGCGAGCTGGTGGAGTCTTCATCAACCGAACCCAACTGCAAGAGGAGAAAAGCAGTTGGCCCGATGACGCTTCCCCGCCATCGTCTCCCTCGCCGTTCACATTGTCTCATGGGGCGACTGTCTGCCGCCGAGGAATAGGAGGGGGCTGCCCCCCAGCCCAATAGTCGGGCAGGTTGTGAATTGTCAGGAGGAGCTTAGGGTTGTTAGTATTTGCAGGTTGTGAATTGTGTTTTGTGTTGTGTATTCTGAGAGTACTTTCAGATATGAATGTCTTTTGAATTTCAGATTTGCAATATTGAGCATATAAAGTATTTTATGAATTCTAGAGATCTATTTTTAGCACTTAAAAAATGTAGTTTCATAGGAGTATAAAAGTGCAGACAATGTGATTCTTAGAGAAGAAACTGCAAGTTCAGTTTCAGATAAGAAACTGCAACTTTCAGAGGCAGAGCATTTATATTAACACGGCCTTTTCAAATAGGGTTAACATCATGTTGGAAGTTTTATTCATGGTCAAAAATGAAACTACCAGCCAGTTAACACCATGCTGATCAACATTCATGCATAGCACATCTTCATATGATGCACAGTCAAAATGCCCACACAATGTCGAGTGTGCGAAACACAGAGAAAACGAGGGACGAAGTTTTGGCAAGTGTTGGACGTGGTTTTGGGCTGCCCCGTCTAGGCTTTCATTTTTAACATGCGCAGCCCACGACCTCGGATGGGAGGTCCATAGGCATGTTTGTATTTTCTTAGGGCCGTCATGTATCGACCGGCCTATGGACCTCCCATCCGAGGTTTTATTTTTGGCAGCCCAATTTATGTATTTTTTTGAAGAAAACGCAGAGGTCTGTTCTATTTTTCTATATAAGAATAGGAACGCCAGGTCCAACTTATGTTTCCCTTCTAACTATATTATATATATTTAAATTATTTTATATGTTGACTGTTTAGTTCACATACTCCCTCCTTTTCGGTTTATAGGGCTTGTCTCAAAATTTTAGTTTTTCCATTTTATAAGGCTCAATTTGGTTGTTTTCCATCACATGTTCAGATTCCAAGGTGCAATAAATCATTGCATGCAAGTATTAAGAGAAAATTGACCAATTCATGTACTTTATGCATGCATGCATTGCAATTTATGCATTGATAAACATAATTTTTTGAGGAAAACAAGTGCATTAATTAGGTGCTTTTGCAAACTACAAAAAGTATTCCACCATTCATCATCTACCTTGGTTGGTGAGATTTTTGAATTGAGCCCTATAAACCGAAAAGGAGGGAGTAATTGGCAAATAGATCTCGCCGCCACCCCCCGCCTCCTGACTCCAGGCGCGCCTGCCCCCCTCAGCAAGTCCGCTCGCGCGCCCCATGGAGTCACCGGCCATATCCACGGGGGAATGGCTGGAAGACATGCAGATGTACAAGATGCATCTCCCACATGTCTACAAAGCCTTCCCGCAGATGCTCCAGCCGCTCGACTCCGTCGCGCCGGCGGTGCTGCGGGAGACTCGAGGGAGGAGATGGAGGGAGCGGGCGATGCGGATCCGCCACGACGCTCTCTCCTGGACCCAGTGCACGCGTGAATGGAGGGAAGTAGAGGAGGAAGCTGCGAGGGAGGAAGCCGAGGAGGGACCGAATCCGTTCTCTCACTCACGCAGGTATGCTCGTTTGTGCAAGGATCATGTGGATTGGGAGCTGCCGAATCTAGCCCTGCGGATCTACTTCGAAGGAGATTTCTCGGAGAAGCACAAGATGCCCCACCCCAGTGAGCCGTCGATTGCTTTCGTTCGATGGGCGAAAGGAGAAGTGAATTCAGGAGATCCACGCTGTGTTGCGAGATGGGAATGCTTGACTGTACTCCTGCCCACCAGCATGCCACCGGAGCCGGAGCAGGTGGATCCCCTACCTTACCTCTCCCCCAAACCTGAAGAAGATTGAAATTAGGCTTGCAATCTGCTTCAATTGAGCTGTCTGGTGGTTATTTCTGCTTCCTGAGAGACAACATCTGGCTGGAGGATGAGAAGGAACCAGGAACTCCGATGAATTTCCCCTATCACAATGGGGGGAGCGCCGGTTGGGCAGTGGTACGGCCCACCTCCGCCCCAAATGGGGGCACAATCTGGGCAAGCTCCTGTAATTGCCCAAGATCAATCTGCTGGTGGTTCTGACTCTCAGATCAGTGGGAAATCTCAAGGCAAGAATCAGCAAAAGAAGAGATAGGACATCCAGAAAACTGCTCCTGCCCCTGCTTTGGGCCTTTATGGCATACTCTGAGGTGATCTGCTACAACTGTGGGGAACCAGGGCATAATTTGGATAAATGTGTCAAGCCCAAGAGTTGTTTTATCTGCAAAATGGTTACCCATAAAGTTTTGCCCTGTCAGAAGGAAAACCCACAGTTCTGCTAGATATGTTGGAAGTGCTGCTCCAGGATTATGTCCACCATTGACAGAATTTTCTGTGACACAGAATTAGATAGTTTTTTCCCCTTTCTAGTTGTAGAGCTCTGCCCAGATGTGGTAGTGACCACACTCCTTTGCTCTGGTACTCTGGTCTTAACCAAACTCCAAAGAGCAATAGTTTTAAATTTGGAAAGTGGTGGTTGCTTAGAGAAGATTTTACTGAGCTAGTCAGGAAAATCTGGAATGAGCCTACTGGGAGCAGCTGCCCCCTAGAAAATTGGCAGATCAAAATCAGGAGATTTAGAAGAACTACTAAAGGGTCGAACTCCAATGAGGAAGCTAATCTTAGAAGATACAAAAGGCTTCTCCTCCTTGAGTTTGATTCTCTAGATATTAAGGCAGAAACCACTAACCTCTCTGAGGCTGAGACTAATAGATTAAAATTTGTCAATGGAGAGCTCAAGAAAATTTGGCTTCAAGAAGAAATCAAAGCCAAACAAAGGTCTAGAGATAGGAACATTAAGGAGGGTGATAGAAATACTGCTTACTTCCATGTAGTAGCTAATCAGAGGAGGAGGAAACCCCTTATTCACTCCCTTGATGGCCCTAATGGCCCTGTTACTGAGGTAGATGAGATGCTGAAAGTGGCTAGTGACTTCTACAAAGACCTGTTTAAGAAAGAAAACCCTTCCGGGTTCTCTCTACAAAACAATTTTTTCTCTGCTTCTGAAAAAGTCTCTCCTGCTGAAAATGAGCTGCTAGAAGCCCCTTTTTCAGAGACAAAGGTGAAGGAAGCCATTTTTAGCTCTTATCCTGATGGGGCTCTTGGTCCTGATGGGATTCCCTTCTTGTTTTACCAAGCCTTTCATAGAGGAGAGTTGGATCCAGCAACTTACTCATGGGGGTCTATTGGGGTCAAGTTAAATAACTATGAAAGTGATTTTTTCCTTGCTGGTAAAGGCCTTAGGCAAGGTGACCCCATCTCCCCGCTTTTGTTTAATTTAGTAGTGGACGTTCTTACTAAAATGCTGAGAAAAGCTGCTGATCATAGTCTGATTGCAGGGCTCTGTCCCGAGGTCTGCCCTGGTGTCATCATCTGCCTTCAATATGCAGATGATACCATCCTTTTCTTAGACAATGACTCCACACATGCTAGCAATCTGAAAACTGTTCTAACCTGGTTTGAACAAGTCTCAGGCATGAGAATCAACTACTCTAAAAGTGAACTCATCCCTATCAACATGGATGATCAAGAGTTAGCTGACTTCCTCTCTATTCTAGTCTGTAATAAAGGTAACTTCCCCATGAAGTACCTAGGTATCCCTCTCCACTATGATAAACTGAGGAGAGATGATATCCAACCCCTTCTGGATAAAATCATTAAAAGGATTTCTGGGTGGAGGGGCAAACTTCTCTCTTATAGAGGTAGATTGATCCTCATACAAGCTTGTTTGGCTAGCATTCCAGTGTATCTCCTCTCCTTCTTCAAGTTCCCTAAATGGGCAGTGAACCTCATTAATTCTTAGATGTCTCATTGCTTGTGGAATGATTTTGAGGGAAATAGGAAGCTACACCTTGCTAATTGGGCCCTAGTCTCTATGAAAAAAGATTTTGGAGGCCTAGGCATACCTAACCTCCAAGAAATTAACATCTGTCTTCTAGGGTCTTGGATTAAAATATTCGATGAGGAAGACCTGAAACCCTAGAAGCTTCTTATTGCCCATAAATACCTAGGAAATAAACCTAATATTTTTGTCCCTTCCTCCAACCCTAAGACCTCTAGATTCTGGAAAGGATTAAAATCTATTATGTATGCTGTGAAATTTGGCTACAGATGGAACATAGGGGGAGCAGAACCAGGTTCTGGGAAGATACTTGGTTTGACACATCCCCCTAGCAGTCCAATTTTGGCCTATTTACTCTGTCCGCAATGAGCTTAACAAAAGTGTCAATGAAGTTTGGGACGGTCAATGCCTAAAACTCTCTTTTATAAGGAACTTTAGCGATAGTCTCATGGAACAATGGTTCCAGCTAGAGGAAATTGCCAAAAGCATTACATTTACTGCCGAGCCAGATGCCCTGATTTGGCAGCTGGACAATAAGGGAAGTATTCCTCCAGCTCCCTCTATCATGTTATCAACTTTAGAGGGGTTCAACCCGTGTTTATCCCTGCTGTCTGGAAATTGAGAGTTCCCCCTAAAATTCATGTATTTCTCTGGCTTCTCTCCAAAAACAAATTGATGACTAGGGATAACCTTAGGAAGAGACACATCATCAAACCCCTTGATTGTGTTTACTGCTTGGAACAAGAGTCTTGTTCTCACCTATTTTTTGAATGTATAGTTGCTAAACATCTCTGGGCCCACATTGAGGAATATTTCTCTAGTCAGATTGGCTCATCTTTCGAATCTGTCACCAGATTCTGGATTGCTACCAAAAAGTGCTCAGTTTTAAACATTGTTAGCTCAGCTATCCTTTGGTGCCTCTAGAAATATAGAAATGCTATGATTTCCAGTAACACCTCCTGGATTTCCATTCCGCAGGTCTTGAGGTTGATCAGGAACATGGTGAGGAACTGGGCGATTCTCTCCTCCAGATCAGACAAGGACAAGTTGATGAGCTTCGTGGAAACCCTAACAAGATCCCTCCAGAAACCGTTGGCAATCACTTGTGGCTGAACAAGGCTCGACCTGCTCTGGGGCTGGACCCGTGGGCTCGTCTCAAGAACTCTGATGAAGATGATGGGCACCTGGCGCCGAAAAAGAGGGACATCCACCATGCTACGCCTTCCAGCCGGGTGTCTCCGCTTGCTTACTGGTCATCACAGGCTGACATGGCCCCTCGGCTGAAGACCATGAAAGCTTTGCTGGACCCTCCTTGTGTCATTTGAGTGCTGTATCCGCTCTGCCTTTGGCACCGCTCGGGTGATTTGTGTTATTCAGAGAACTTATTCATCCACCCCCTAGTTTGTAGCTTTTCTACCTTTTCTTTCGAACTGCTCTTTGAGCTGCTGTATCAGAATATGTTGTGGTTTCGTTCTCAGCAATGGAACCGGGGAGATGCTCCCTGTTTTCTAAAAAAATTATTTTATATGTTATTATATATTGTTTTTTATTGTCATCATATATTTAACAGATACTTACATATGTGAGAAAACAATATCCCACATCTTATTAACTTATAAAAATAATTTCTTAACAAATAAAATCCTGGATTGTTTTGGCACGAAAATCCTAGTGATTGTGTACAAAAGCTTGGTAAGATTTAAGGACGAATGTAATAATATCACTTATTATTTAAATATATTTATAACAAAATGCTCAGCCCCTTTTTATTTTTTGATAACAATGCTGGCTCAACCCAACATTATAATTAGAATCAGCCCAGCAAAATCGTGTATTTCGAGAAAGTGCAAATGGCCTGTAATTTTTTAGGAAATAAAATAAACGGGCCGCATGGACGCTACATTATTTGTTCACCTAGACCAGCTAATGGCTGTAATTAAAAAAAAGATCAAATTGACTGTAAATTCTAGCGTGCAAAAAAGACTGTAAATTCTAAAAAAATGGGTTGAATACGTGGCACATTTTTGGAGGCAGAAATGTGGGCCAATAGGTCAAAGCCAATGCAAGTCATTGTCAATTTAGTCAACAAATGATTCTAACATGTTAGCCGTTGGATTTACATCCAACGACCGGCATCCATCTTCAATCTCTCGTCTTCTTCCTCCAGCGCCGCCGGGACCACCTCCCGCCTCCTGCTGCTAGCAGCTCTGCTTAGCACGCTTCGCTATGAAGCGCTACTCCACCGTTGGCCAGGCCATCCCTCCACGCCTCCACACCTCCTGTTCTTCTCCACCGACTGCCGAACCACACCGCACTAGAACCAGTTAACCCTCGTACACCTCTCTGTCTGTGACTCTACTCCCGCGTCTTCCCATCTCCGGCTCGTTGCTGTCTGGGGCCTCGCCTCGTCCACCACCTTGGATGCGCTCGGCACGGCATGGTCAACGTGGTCAATCAACAACACCATCGGAAGTAGACTGTGCGTGGAGAGGCTGACAGCTGGGTCCACGGCCACACACAAGGAAATGCCTCCTTATTACGCGCAAAATAATGATTCCTCCACCTGACATCTGGGACCCACCGGAAGGGCCTCTGTATTTCGCGAAATAAAGTGCCCCCCGCTGACATGTTGGACCCACCAGCTATCTTCGCACACAAGGAAGTGCCTCCTTATTATGCACAAAAAAAATGAATATCCCCCCTGCCAGCTGGAACCCAGCATAGTGGGAGGCTGACTTGTGGGCCTACCAAGTTGACGGGGATGGAGGGCTTTGTCAACTTAGTCAATATGAATGATTCTAGCTCCTGTTACCGTACGATGTTCATCCAACGGCCGTAGTGCTTCTTCAACCTCTGGTCTTCTTGCTCCAGCCGCCCAAACCAGCGCCGGTCGTGCCGTGTGCTCCTGCCTCCCGTGGCCGGCTGTGATGCCGCGGAGGCCTCACCGCCCCCTAGAACTCCAACCGCTGGCCAGGCCATCCCTCTACCCACCCACCCCCCTGAAATTCTGCGGCGACAGCAGCCTCAAACCGCAGCCGAACCAGTGAACCCTCGTACTCCTCTTCGCGTGGGCATCCACTGCTGTGTCTTCCCCGGCTTCGAGTCGTCCCCTTCCTAGTCCTTGCCGTCGTCCACCGCCCTGGTGCTCTCGGCGCGGCGTGGTCAACATGGTCAACGACCGACTTCCATCGGAAGAGTACTGTACGTGGAGAGGCTGACAGTTGGGTCCACGGCAGCCGCAAGGAAGTGCCTCCTTATTACACGAAAAATAATTATTCCTCCACCTGACAGCGGGGACCCACCGAACGGGCCACCAGTATTTTGCGAAAAAAATCGTTTCCCTCTGACTGCTGGGACCCACCGGACGGGCCACCGTATTTCACGGAAAAAACGTTCCCCCCGCTGACAGCGGGGACGCACAAAAAAATGAATACTCCCCCGGCTAGCTGGGATCCACCTTGCTGGGAGGCTGACTTGTGGGCCTACTAAGTTGACGGGGACGAAGGGCTTTGTCAACTTAGTCAATATGAACGATTCTAGCTCCGGTGACCGTACGATGTCCATCCAACGGCCGTAGTGCTTCTTCAACCTCTGGTCTTCTTGCTCCAGCCGCCCAAAGCAGCGCCGGTCGTGCCGCATGCTCCTGCCTCCCGTGGCCGGCTGTGCTGCCGTAGAGGCCTCACCACCCCCTACTATTCCCACCGCTGGCTAGGCCCTGCGGCGACGGCAGCCTCACACCACAGCCGAACCAGTGAACCCTCATAGTCCTCTCCGCGCGGGCTTCCACTGCCGCGTCGTCCCCTTCCTAGGCCTCACTGTCGTCCACCGCCATGGTGCGCTCCGTGCGGCGTGGTCAACGTGGTCAAGGAACGACTTCCATCGGAAGAGTACTGTACATGGAGAGGCTGACAGCTGGGTCCACGACCATAGCCCAGTTTTTTGTGATTTGCCAAGTAAGTCGCTTTGTCAGGCCTGTTGGGCTGCAAATCTTTCAAGACGATGAGAGCTTTCATTCGGCTGGCCGAGAAAATGGCCCATCAGTAATGAGAAATGGTTTGTACATTTTGAAAACACATCAAACCGGCAATTATCTTTTTTTTCATTTCAAGATTTTAAATTACATTAATTTTTATGCATGGAGAATTTGTTGGATTTTATATTGATATACATTTATTTTTAAAATCATTTTGAATGTGAGTTGAAATTTCGGGATTAAAAACAGTTCGGACCGCACCGAAATATGCAAAATTTCGTATAATTTTTAAACGTTGCCACAATATGGCTGTAATGCTAACAAAAGAATATGGGCTCCAAAAAAACCTTAAGAATTAGCAAATGGGCTGTAAATTATTAGAAATAATGGCAGATGGGATGTATGCTGTTTTCCACAGATTTGAGGCTTTCGTAAAAAAAGGTTGACGCACAAGCACTGACTGTTGGATGTCCATCCAACGGCCGTCGTGCTTCTTCAATCTCCGCTCTTCCTGCTCCAGCCGCTCAAACAAGCGCCGGCGGGACTGCCTGCTCCCTCCTCCTCACGGCCGGCTGTGCAACCGCGCAGGCCTCACCGCCCAACCGTACTGCCATCGCTGGCCTAGCCATCCCTCTACTCACCCACACCTGCTGTTATTCTCCAGCGACGGCAGACGAACCAGTAAACCCTCATACAGTCGTACTCCCCTCCGCATGGGAAACAACTGCTGAGTCTTCCCTGCCTCCGTGTCATCCCCTTCCTAGGCCTTGCCGTCGTCCACCGCCCTGGTGCTCTCGGCGCGGCGTGGTCAACATGGTCAAGGAACGACTTCCATCGGACGTGGACTGTACGTGGAGAGGCTGACAGCTGGGTCCACGGTCGCAGCAAGGAAGTGCCTCCTTATTACGCGGAAAATAATGATTCCTCCACCTGACAGCTGGGACCCACCGGACGGGCCACTGTATTTCGCGAAAAAAATGTTTCCCCCTGACTGCTGGGACCCACCAGCTACATCTTCGCAGGCAAGGAAGTGCCTGATAGTCGGGACCCACCTGGTCAAAGCGTACGTAGCGTTGTCATTCTGGTCGCGAACGTGTACGTACATACTAGTCGATGTAGAGGCGCGCACGTGTCGTAGTAGAGGCGCGAACATAGCATTTACACATACGTACAGCGGCCATGGTGCAAGAAAGAAAATACGGCCACGTATGTGTACATACGGGCGGGGTCTCGAACGCCTACTCGCGTATACGTACGGCCAGGGCTCGTGTACATGGCTGGGTCGGAACGGAGAAACAGCGTCGTCGTCGTGTTCATGGGGAGGCAACAGAATGCGTCGTGTTCATGGGGAGACAACGGAATGCGTCATGTTCATGGGAAGGCAACGGAATGCGTCGTGTTCATCGGGAGGGCTTGGACGGAACATGCGATGGAAACGAGGCTTGGCGTACCGCATAACGGAGGAAACGGCCTTGTGTTCGACTGGCCATGTTCGAAACGGGATCCTGTTCATCGGGAGGGGTCTGGCGTACCGCAAAACGGAGGAAACATACCTCCTACGGTCAAAACGGGGGTCCTGTTGATCGGGAGGGGTGTGGCGTACCGCAAAACGGACGAAACGGACTTGTGTTGGAGCGCTATGGTCGAAACGGGGGTCCTGTTCATCGGGAGGGGTGTGGCGTACCGCAAAACGGGACTCCACGGGATACTTTTCATCTCCACCGTCGACCTCCTCCAGCCTCCACGGGCTCCTGTTCATCCAGCCTCCACGGGCTCCTGTTCATCCAGCCTCCACCGTGCGCTACTCCACCGGCTACTGTTCAACCACCCCTCCACCGTCTACTGTTCATCCATCCCTCCACACCACGGGGTCCTGTTCAACCACCCCTCCATGGGCACCCCTCTACCGTCTACTGGTCATCCAGCCCTCCACACCACGGGGTCCAGTTCAACCACCCCTCCACCGTCTACTGTTCATCCAGCCCTCCACACCACGGGGTCCTGTTCATCCACCCCTCCACGGGCACCCCTCCACCGTCTACTGTTTATCCAGCCCTCCACCACACCACGGGGTCCTGTTCATCCAGACGCAACGCCACCGCTCACTGTTCATCCAAACCCCCGGCAACGCTCACTGTTCATCCCATCGATCGGCTTCAGTTAGCAGCAGTAGCGAAGGAATCGCTCGATCGGGTTCAGTTAACAGCCATCGATCGATTGCTCGGGTTCAGTAACGTGTAGCCTGCAGTGCAATCGCTTGGGTTCAGTTAGAGCCAACGCCTCACACACGCGCGTACGTGTACGAGAGAAACGCGCATCGCTCGGCCCCCGACCTCCCACCGTAACCGGGAACTCCCTAAAATTTTCCTCCCCCTCACTTCTACCATGGTTTTTTCCGTCATGGATGGCCCAAAGAATGTCATGCAGCTGCGTCTCCGGCCCGCCCAGGACGAAAAGCCCATTTTCTGTCATGATTTTTTGTCATAGAATTAGGAGCCCACCACATCTATGATGATACCGGGTTTTGTCACAATTATCGTCATAGAAGTGTCATATGTATGACAGAAAAAAAATTCGTTTCAGCCCAAAATGTCACGGATGTGTCTTTTTTTGTAGTGCATACATAGTAGACCCTATGGCCGAGGCATAGGGGATGACACTCATCTTTTCTCTATCTTCTGCCGTGGTCGGGCATTGAGCCATGCTCAATCTCACACCCTGCAATACAGACAAGAACCCCTTCTTGGATGGATCCATATTGAACTTCTTCAATATCTTGTCAAGGTGTGTGCTTTGTGAAAGACCAATGAGGCGTCTCGATCTATCTCTATAGATCTTGATGCCAAATATGTAAGAAGCTTCTCCAAGGTCTTTCATTGAAAAAGACTTATTCAAGTAGGCCTTTATGCTTTCCAAGAATTCTATATCATTTCCCACCAATAGTATGTCATCCACATATAATATGAGAAATGCCACAGAGCTCCCACTCACTTTATTGTAAACACAGTCTTCTCCATAAGTCTGTGTAAACCCAAACGATTTGACCATCTCATCAAAGTGAATGTTCCAACTCCGAGATGCTTGCACCAACCCATAGATTGAGCGCTGGAGCTTGCATACCTTGTCAGCATTCTTACGATCGACAAAACATTCCGGTTGCATCATATATAATTCTTCCTTAAGGAAACCATTAGGGAATGTCGTTCTGACGTCCATCTGCCATATCTCATAATCATAGAATGCGGCAATTGCTAACATGATTCAGACGGACTTCAGCTTCGCTACGGGTGAGAAGGTCTCATCGTAGTCAACCCCTTGAACTTGTCGGTAACCCTTAGCGACAAGCCAAGCCTTATAGATGGTCACATTACCATCCGTGTCTGTCTTCTTCTTAAAGATCCATTTATTTTCTATGGCTCGCCGATCATCGGGCAAATCAGTCAAAGTACATACTTCATTTTCATACATGGATCCTATCTCAGATTTCATCGCTTCAAGCCATTTGTTGGAATCCGATCCCGCCATCGCTTCTTCATAGTTCGAAGGTTCACCATTGTCTTACAACATGATTTCCAGGACAGGGTTGCCGTACCACTCTGGTGCGGAACGTGTCCTTGTGGACCTACGAAGTTCAGTAGCAACTTGATCCGAAGTTTCATGAACATCATCATTAACTTCCTCTCTAGTCGGTGCATGCACCACAGAAACATCTTCCTGAGTTGCGCCACTCTCTGGTTCAAGAGGCAATACCTCATCAAGTTCTACTTTCCTCCCACTTACTTCTTTCGAGAGAAACTCTTTCTCCAAAAAGGATCCATTCTTGGCAACAAATACCTTGTCTTTGGATATGAGGTAGAAGGTATACCCAATAGTTTCCTTAGGGTATCCTATGAAGACACATTTTTTCGACTTGGGTTCGACCTTTTCAGGTTGAAGTTTCTTAACATAAGCATCGCATCCCCAAACTTTCAGAAACGATAGCTTAGGTTTCTTCCCAAACCATAATTCATACGGTGTCGTCTCAACGGATTTCGACGGAGCCCTATTTAAAGTGAATGCGTCAGTCTCTAAAGCATAACCCCAAAATGATAGCGGTAGATCGGTAAGAGACATCATAGATCGCACCATATCCAATAGAGTGCGATTACGACATTTGGACACACCATTACGCTGAGGTGCTCCAGGAGGCGTGAGTTGTGAAACAATTCCACATTTCGTTAAGTGTGTGCCAAATTCGTGACTCAAATATTCTCCCCCACGATCTGATCGTAAGAACTTTATTTTCCTGTCACATTGATTCTCTACCTCATTCTGAAATTCCTTGAACTTTTCAAAGGTCTCAGACTTGTGTTTCATTAAGTAGACATACCCATATCTACTCAAGTCATCAGTGAGGGTGAGAACATAACGGTAGCCACCACGAGCCTCAACGCTCATTGGACCGCACACATCAGTATGTATGATTTCCAATAAGTTGGTTTCTCGCTCCATTGTTCCGGAGAACGGAGTCTTGGTCATTTTGCCCATGAGGCATGGTTCACACGTGTCAAATGATTCATAAACAAGAGACTCCACAAGTCCATCTGCATGGAGTTTCTTCATGCGTTTGAGACCAATGTGACCAAGGCGGCAGTACCACAAATATGTGGGACTATCATTATCAACCTTACATCTTTTGGCATTCACACTATGAATATGTGTAACATCATGTTCGAGATTCAATAAGAATAAACCATTGACCAGCGGGGCATGACCATAAAACATATCTCTCATATAAATAGAACAACCATTATTTTCAGATTTAAATGAGTAGTCATCTCTTATTAAACAAGATCCAGATACAATGTTCATGCTGAAAGCTGGCACTAAATAACAATTATTGAGGTTTAAAACCAATCCCGTAGGTAAATGTAGAGCTAGCGTGCCGACGGCGATCACATCGACCTTGGAACCATTCCCGACGCGCATCGTCACTTCGTCCTTCGCCAGTCTCCACTTATTTTGCAGTTCCTGTTTTGAGTTACAAATATGAGCAACCGCACCGGTATCAAATACCCAGGAGCTACTATGAGTGCTGGTAAGGTACACATCAATAACATGTATATCATATATACCTTTGGTATTGCCGGCCTTCTTATCCGCTAAGTACTTGGGGCAGTTCCGCTTCCAGTGACCGTTTCCCTTGCAATAAAAGCACTCAGTCTCAGGCTTGGGTCCATTCTTTGGCTTCTTCCCGGCAACTGGCTTACCGGGCACGGCAACTCCCTTGCCATCCTTCTTGAAGTTATTCTTACCCTTGCCTTTCTTGAAACTAGTGGTTTTATTAACCATCAACACTTGATGTTCCTTTTTGATCTCCACCTCCGCTGATTTCAGCATTGAATATACCTCAGGAATGGTTTTCTCCATCCCCTGCATATTGAAATTCATCACAAAGCTCTTGTAGCTAGGTGGGAGCGACTGAAGGATTCTGTCAACGACCGCGTCATCTGGGAGATTAACTCCTAGCTGAGACAAGCAGTTGTGCAACCCAGACATTTTGAGTATGTGCTCGCTGACAGAACTATTCTCCTCCATCTTACAATTGTAGAACTTGTCGGAGACATCATATCTCTCGACCCGGGCATGAGCTTGGAAAACCATTTTCAGCTCTTGGAACATCTCATATGCTCCGTGTTTCTCAAAACGCTTTTGGAGCCCCGGTTCTAAGTTGTAAAGCATGCCGCACTGAAACAGGGAGTAATCATCACTACGCGACTGCCAGGCATTCATAACGTCTTGAGTTGCTGGGAAAATGGGCGCTTCACCTAGCGGTGCTTCAAGGACATATGCTTTCTTGGCAGCTATGAGGATGATCCTCAAGTTACGGACCCAGTCCGTATAGTTTCTACCATCAGATCGTCAAAGTCGAATCCCCGAAGACTAGACTCTCTCGCCTAGGCTCTCTCTAGGCGACCCCTAGGCGTCCACCGCCGGTGGCCACTCCGGCCCCGGCGGCCACCACTCCTCCCTCCAGCTGCCACTCCGGCGCCGGTGGCCACTTTCCCTCTGCCACTTGTCACCCTGAGGGTGATAGCCACCTTTCTTCTCCGGTTACTTTGCGGGAAGTGTTGCTCCTAGGATGGCAATGGATCCTCCTTCACTCAACTTTGCTCGAGGTAAAGATTTCCAGCTATCCATGAGGCAAAAGTTTGGTCACCCTATAGTGTTTTCGCTTGGTTTTCGTCAACGTGAATTCTCTATGGTGGTTTCCTTCTGCCGTGCTTGTTTTCGGTTGGATTGTCACACGGTTAGTATCACATTGCAATCATGTTTTGGTGGCTATCCTCAAGGTTTCCGTGTGCTTCATCTCAAAGACAGAACGTTCAAATTTTCTGTTGCCTCAAAAGCAGTGGGTTTTGAGATCTATAACCATGGCCGGATAGTTGAGAAGGATTTTGAGTTAGTTTTCAATCTTTGGGGTTTTGGTGGACCTAATTGGTTACGTGAAGAACAACTCTACTACCGTGAGGATGAAGCTTCCTGGATTAGAGTTGTCAATGGATCGCGTCCGCGTGCTATCGCCGGCAGAGTCTCCGGCGAGCAACCCCGGCAGTCAGTTTTTGCTCGATTAGCGGATATTCCGACCACCAGCAATAATGTGGTCACAGACTTTAATGCGCCCTCAATGCCCAATATTACTACCTCAGGAGAGGATCACACAGCGACTGCTGCGGGCGGGAGTCTGGGTCGTTCAAATGCTTCGTTTCAGTGCTACGCGTGTGGCAAGATGGGCCACTTTGCTCGGGAGTGTCGTGACACTCGTCTTCCTGGGCTCTACCCCTCTCTCAGGTTTGCTACCTTCCCCGGCCCACCTAATGAGGCCTGGGACCTGGTTGCGGTACACGATTGGTTCAAGTCCGTTGGCCCGGCCCGCGACCCTTCGCGAGTTTCCTCTTTTCGCGAGCTATGTTTGGGATCTTTTCCTAATTTCCAGCCTCGTCCTACTCTTGCCTCCTCAACTTCTATGCTCTGCTCCTCTGTTTCAACACTCTGCCCGAATTCCGCCACCACCACCTTGAGCTTGTCTGTGCCGGCGAGCGCTGCAGCTCCGATGGCCAATATCCCGATTGATCCGCGTCCTTTCGTGCCTCATGGCTTCGACAATCAGCTAGTCCCTGGCCGCAATGGAGTGGCTCGGGTGGTGCTGCTGCAGCGTCCTCATCGTCATGAAGATTGGGCGATTGCGACCATCCATCCTCTCCCTGCTAATGCTCCATTCAACAATGTAAGAGATGTTCTTGAGGAATTTATTATTGAGCATAGGCAGTTAGGATTGAGGGACGTTCAGCGTTGCCCGTTCGGCGAGGCATATGTTCGGCTCACAAGGGTTAGGGACAGGGATACATTGGTGCTAGATAGTCCTCACGAATTTGGGGACGTGTTCATTACCTTTGTGAAGCATGATGAGGGCAGAAATCACAGGAGGGTTCATTTCAATCGAACTGTTTGGTTGCTTCTGATGGGAGTTCCTTTTGATTTCTGTAATACTGAAGATTTAGCTTGTGCTGTCAGTAAGTTTGGCCGCATGATTTCCTGGGACAAGGAGGATGATCATATGGGCCGTATTGTGGTCAAGGCCCGAGTTATGAACCTAGATATCATTCCTAAAAGTATGCGCTGGTCTGAAGGAGATGAATTCGAGGAAGATGGATAGTCCTCTTCCATTGAAGTGCTGGCAAGTGAGCTCCTTGGTGGAGGTCCTGCAGATGAGGACCCTATTCCTCCTGCCAATGTGGATCCACACCCTCTCCCCGAAGATGCTGAGCCGGCTCATATTTTTCATGATGATGCTGCCAACAATAATTCTATGGATGCTCAGGTTGTAGAGAATTGGGATAACTGGGAAGAGATTCAGCAGAATGAGCAGAATGATGTCCTTGAGGATCTCTTGGATGCTGTGCAGCAGGAAGAATTGGTTTGGGCAGATGGAGAAGAGTTGCATCCTCCACCAAGTAATAGCATTTTATCTTCTGATATGTCTTTCTCTGAGGGTGACAACACAAATATGCTTATGGCCCCTGTTGCAGTGGAGGTTTTTCCTCCAGGGGAGGCAGTGCCTGCTATCCCTCATCCCCCTGCCTTGGTGATTGCTAATGGTCTGCAGAACATCATCCAAGCCTATCAGTCAGATGAGGAACCTCCTTTATTGCAAGAGAACTTCCAGGTTGCTGCATTAGTTGATGCTGTTTTGCCTGATCAAGTTCAGGTTGTTGCAGAGCAACTGCAACTTGTTTCTCCCAACAGTGATGGAACTCATGCTACTGATGGTGTTTCTGCATCTTATCATTTGGATCTTGCACAACCTGTGCTGCTGGAAGTTGCATTGGAGGCTCCATTGGGCTCTGATCCACCCGTGTCTTCAGATGGTCAAGCTAAGTTTCCCCTTATAGCTGGACCTTCATCTGAAGTTGTGGCTTGCAGTCCTGAGCATGTTAATACTGCCAGGGGAAGCCTGCAGCTAGTGGAGAACACTGAGGATCTATAGTCTGGGTTACAAGGTAATTGGGTTACTCAAATTAATGAGCATTTTAGCATGGCACCTTCTCTCCTTGGTTTAAAACGTATTCAAATGGCTGCTGCTGCTTCTAGTGCCTCTTCTGTCTTTGAAGAAGGCATGCACCTGTGGAAACATCACTTTAAGGACCACTCTTTGGAAAACAGGAGCTCTTTCTCAATCAGCATTCCTGTAAGCTGGTTCAACTTTATTGTTCACTTGCTTCTGTCCCCTGACAAGTTTGATTGGACTGTTAATATGCTAAAATCTGGAATGTGGGAACGGTTCACTGCTGTGGAAAATATGGATCAAGCATTTCTGTTTCATATACTTGACAAGTGCCCTACCTCTCATGCACCAATTTGTCAGGCCATGGAGGATGGGGGCAAGGGCAAAGAAAATATTGGTGGGGCAGCCAATATGCAGGATGAGGAGTCCCAGGCCCTGTTGCAGCCTTTTGGTCAAGATAATCTGAGGAAGAGAAGAAGTGGAAAGACTCCACTAGTGGAAACAGAGGTAAGGAGAAGTGATAGAATTAAGAATGACAATGCTGGTTACAAGAGAAACTCCTACTCTAATAATAATTGTCTACCTTGCAATGCTGTCCCTCCCACCATACAAAAATCAGTTGTTAAAAACCTCACTGCCTCTTTCTGTAAGGTTGCTGAGGGGGAGCTGGAGGACAAGCTGGCCAAGAAGCCCAAGAGAAGGCAAGAGGTTGATTTGGACAAGGTGCCCTTGGCCAAAGGAGAAGGACACACCTCCAACCATTCATAATGTTTAGGGCCTTTTATTGGAATACTGTTTGGAGGGTGTGTGTTTGTGCCTTCATTCCTAGTTTGATGCTGCTTTTGACTGATGTAAGACTTGGATATTGGAACTTTATGAACTCCATAGATCTGGTGATATGTTATCCTATTAATAAGTCTTTGCTGTATGAGTGGATGCACTACTGGATATGTGTTTGGCTGTGGTTTTGGTTTTTGCTTAAACCTCTTTTATGTGTGCAAGATCAAGTGCTGGTACTTGATCTCTGGTACAAAAAAATTAGGTGTTTCCATGAATAACACAAACAGAAGCTGGAATATTCTCAACTGGAACATTAGAGGTATAAATTCTGAGGACAAATGGTTGGCCTTGAGGCAAAAAATTAATGAGAGTGACTGCAACATCTTGTGTCTTCAAGAAACCAAGAGGGAGATTTTTGACACAGCTTACTTAAATTTTTTTTGCCCTTCCAGACTTAATAAATTTTCCTTCCTACCCTCTGTTGGAGCTTCTGGGGGTCTCCTTGTGGTTTGGAATGGCTCTCAATTCTCTGGAGAAGTTATTGCACAAAACAGGTTTTCACTTTCGGTGCAGTTTACCAGTCTACTCTCCAACCAGTCTTGGATTATCTCTAATATTTATGGGCCCTGTGATCCACAAGACAAAATTGAGTTTATTAACTGGTTCTTAAATATTCACATGTCTGATAATGTTGACTGGATTTTAATGGGAGATTTCAATCTTATGAGAGCACCATCAGATAGGAACAGACCTGGGGGAGATGTCAATGATATGCTTTTGTTTAATGAGGCTATAAGCAATCAAGGTTTAATTGAATTACCTTTGCATGGCAGAAAGTTTAGTTGGAGCAATATGCAGCATGATCCTCTGTTGGTAAAACTGGATTGGTTTTTCACTTCTGCCTCTTGGATGACTACCTTCCCAAACACAACGGTGCTACCCCTTGCAAAACCTATTTCAGATCATCTGCCATGTGTAATTAAAGTTGGTACTTCTATTCCAAAGGCAAAAGTCTTCAGATTTGAAAACTACTGGCTCCAACATTCTGATTTTAAACAGATAGTGGCAAATGCATGGAATATCCCAGTGGGCAATCTTGATGCTGTCGAAACCTTGAATGCTGAGTTTAAAAACTTAAGAAGAGCTTTGAAGCTGTGGGCAAAAACCTTATCCTGTCTGAAAACTCAAATTGCAAAGCTGAATGAGCTCATTTTCATGTGGGACCTCTTTGAAGAATTTAGAGAGTTGGACATTCATGAATGGAATTGCAGGGATATTCTTAAAGAGCATCTGCTTATTCTTTTGAGGAACCAGAAGATTTATTGGAAACAAAGAGGAAAAATCAAAGGAGTGAAGTTTGGAGATGAGAACACAAAGTTTTTCCACACTAAAGCCTCAATTAATTACAGGCATAACCATATTGCTGTTCTCCAAAATGATGACCAAGTTGAGATATCTGACCATGCTGGGAAAGCTGCAACCCTTCTAGACACTTACAAAAAAAGAATGGGCACATCCCAAAATACCTCAATGCATTTTGACTTGGCTTCCTTGTTTGGGAAGAGACAACACTCAGATATCTTTGCTAATCTTGAACTGCCTTTTACTGAAGAGGAAATTGATGATGTGGTCAAAAATCTTCCAACAGACAAATCACCAGGCCCAGATGGTTTTAATAATGAATTTCTCAAGTCCTGCAGGGACATTATTAAGGGAGATGTGCTCAGATTCATATATGACTTTCATACAGGGCAAATTTCTCTTGAGAGCATAAACACTTCATACATTACTCTCATTCCTAAGGGAAGTACTCCCTTGACAGCAAACGATTTTAGACCAATATCTCTACTAAATTGCTGCCTGAAGATTATCACTAAACTGCTGGCTAACAGGTTGCAAAAAGTGATTCTTAAGTTGGTACATATTAACCAATAAGGTTTTCTGAAAGAAAGATCAATACATGATTGTTTGGGCTGGGCATATGAATACCTACACCAATGTCATAAATCTAAAGATGAGATTATTTTGCTTAAATTGGACTTTGAAAAGGCTTTTGACACAATTGAGCATCAGGCAATGCTGGATATTTTAAAGGCCAAAGGTTTTGAGGACAGATGGATTTCATGGATCAAAATGCTCTTCATTTCTGCCTCATCTGCTATCTTGCTAAATGGTGTCCCTGGAAAAAAGTTTTATTGCCTTAGAGGTGTGAGACAGGGAGACCCCCTATCCTCTCTTCTGTTTGTGCTTGCTGCTGATCTCCTTCAGTCAGTTCTCAACAAGGCAATGCACATGGGATTGTTATCTACCCCCTTGCAAGTGCAGTCATGCCCTGATTTCCCAATTGTCCAGTATGCTGATGACACCCTGGTTATTCTACAAGCAGATGCAAAGCAACTTCATTGTCTTAAAGCCCTCCTCAATACTTTTGCAGATGCCACTGGACTTAAAGTAAACTACAATAAATCCAGTATGATTCCAATAAATGTGCCAGAAGAGAAGATGGAGATTTTGGTAAATACTTTTCATTGCAAGAAGGAATCTTTTCCAATTCAATATTTGGGAACACCTTTAGGTCTTCATAAGCCTACTGTTGAGCAATGTTTTCCTCTTGTCACAAGACTGCAAAAGACACTTATGGGTTTGTCCTCATTTATGACAATGGCTGGAAGATTGTTGTTGATGAAATCTGTCCTCAATTCTTTGTTGATCTATCTCATGGGATGCCTTGATGTGCCTATCACAATCAAGACCCAGGCCATAAAGTACTTGAGACACTGCCTGTGGAGAGGCCCTGATATGGAGGACCACAGACCTGCCATGGTGGCATGGAGCACTGTGTGTAGACCCAAAAATCAAGGAGGATTGGGTGTCATGGATATCTTCATCCAGAATAAGGCTTTGCTGCTTAAGAATCTGCACAAGTTCTATAACAGACACAATACCCCCTGGGTAAACCTGATTTGGGAATCATATTACAACAATGATACACTGCCTGGTAATAACTGGATTGGATCTTTTTGGTGGAAGGCAAACCTTAAGCTTATTGATAACTATAAGTCTTTGGCCAGATGCAACATAGGTGATGGCAAGAGTGCCTTCTTTTGGACTGATCTGTGGCACTCTACTTGTTTGCAAGACATGTTCCCTCATTTATTCTCTTTTGTGAAGAACAAGAATGCTACTGTCCACAGCATTCTCCAAGTAGAATATTTAGAGGATCTATTCCACCTTCCCCTGACTGTGCAAGATTTCCAGGAATTTGAGGCTATGGAAGATATTTGTATTGATCTAAGGGCATCTGATACACTAGATTGCACTGATACTTGGAGCTACATTTGGGGAAATGAACACTTCTCAGTGGCTAAGGCCTATAAAGTCATGATGGGAGTAAAAATTGTGCCACAGCAGTTTAACTGGATCTGGAATTCCTCTTGTCAACCAAAACCTAAGGTGTTTTTTTGGAGATTGCTGCATGACAGGCTCAATACCAGAAACCTTTTGAGAAGGAAAACTTTCCATTTGCCTAATTACAATTGTGCTGTCAACAATTGTCCACAGGAAGAAACTCTTCACCATCTTTTCTGGACCTGCCCTTTTGCAGCTCAATGTTGGGACCTGATTTGCCCTTCAAGACAGCCAAATGCTTCAATTCTGGAAGCTTTTCTTGATCTCAAGCAGAAGTTACATGTACCTTTTTTCATGGAGATAATCATCCTTGCTTCCTGGGCTATCTGGATCTCAAGGAACAACTCGATCTTCCAAGCAGTGCAACCTAGCATTCAGAGGTGGAAAGCTATTTTCCTGGAAGAGCTAAATCTTCTAAGATTTAGAATTAAGAAGAGTTATGCTGGAGTTTATTGTTCCTGGCTTGACAATCTTGTACTGTAATCCTAGACCATAGCTTTTCTTTTTTTCTTTTTTTCTTATTTGCTCTTTGGCTTATCTCAAGCCTTTTGTATAGTGATACCTTTGTTTTCTCTGTTTTTTAATTAATAAAAATTGCAGTGGGGTTTTGCCCTACTGTGTACAGTCATTTTTTTTAGTTGCTACCATCGTCTTTCAGCTTGCTTTTCTCTAGGAACGCGTCGAAGTTGAGGGCAACATTAGCGTGGGCCATTTGATCTACAAGACCTATTGTAAGGATATTTAGACTAAGTTCATGATAATTAAGTTCATCTAATCAAATTATCTAGTGAACTCCCACTCAGACAGACATCCCTCTAGTCATCTAAGTGATACATGATCCGAATCGACTAGTCCGTGTCCGATCATCACGTGAGACAGACTAGTCATCAACGGTGAACATCTCCATGTTGACCGTATCTACTATATAACTCATGTTTGACCTTTTGGTCTCTCATGTTCCGAGGCCATGTCTGTACATGCTAGGCTCGTCAAGTCAACCTAAGTGTTTTGCATGTGTAAACCTGGCTTACACCCGTTGTATCCGAACGTTAGAATCTATCACACCCGATCATCACGTGGTGCCTCGAAACAACGAACCTTCGCAACGGTGCACAGTTAGGGCGAACACTTTATTGAAATTTTAGCGAGGGGTCATCTTATTTATGCTATTGTCGTTCTAAGCAAATAAGATGTAAAAACATGATAAACATCACGTGCAATCAAATAGTGACATGATATGGCCAATATCATTTTGCTCCTTTTGATCTCCATCTTCGGGGCGCCATGATCATCATCGTCACCGGCATGACACCATGATCTCCATCATCATGATCTCTATCATCGTGTCTTCATGAAGTTGTCTCGCCAACTGTTACTTCTACTACTATGGCTAATGTTTAGCAATAAAGTAAAGTAATTACATGGCATTATCATTGACACGCAGGTCGTACAATAAATTAAGACAACTCCTATGGCTCCTGCCGTTTGTCATACTCATCGACATGGAAGTCGTGATTCCTATTACAAGAACATGATCAATCTCATACATCACATATATCATTCATCACATCCTTTTGGCCATATCACATCACACGGCATATGCTGCAAGAACAAGTTAGATGTCCTCTAATTGTTGTTGCAAGTTTTTACGTGACTGCTATAGGTTTCTAGCAAGGACGTTTCTTACCTATGTCAAAACCACAATGTGATATGCCAATTTCTATTTACCCTTCATAAGGACCCTTTTCATCGAATCTGATCCGACTAAAGTGGGAGAGACAGACACCCGCTAGCCACCTTATGCAACTAGTGCATGTCAGTCGGTGGAACTAGTCTCACGTAAGCGTACGTGTAAGGTCGGTCCGGGCCGCTTCATCCCACGATGCCGCCGAATCAAGATAAGACTAGTAATGGAAAGTAAATTGACAAAATTGACACCCACAACAAATTGTGTTCTACTCGTGCATAGAAACTACGCATAGACCTAGCTCATGATGCCACTGTTGGGGATCGTTGCAGAAATTAAAAATTTTCTACGCATCACCAAGATCAATCTATGGAGAGACTAGCAACGAGAGAGAGGGGAGTGTATCTTCATACCCTTGAAGATCGCGAAACGGAAGCGTTACAAGAACGCGGATGAAGGAGTCGTACTCGCAATGATTCAGATCGCGGTTGATTCCGATCTAAGCGCCGAACAACGGCGCCTCCGCGTTCAACACACGTGCAGCACGGGGACATCTCCTCCTTCTTGATCCAGCAAGGGGGAAGGAGAAGTTGGGGAAGAACTTCGGCAGCACGACGGCGTGGTGGTGGAGCTCGTAGTTCTCCGGCAGTGCTTCGCCAAGCTCAACGGAGGAGGAAGGGGTGTTGGAGAGGGGGAGGGCTGCGCCTTGGATGAGGTACTGCTGCCCTCCCTCCTCCCCTCTATTTATAGGGGGAAGGGGGCCGGCCCCTCTAGATGAGATCTAGAGGGGGGGGGGGCGGCTGATACGTCTCCAACGTATCTATAATTTTTGATTGTTCCATGGTATTATATTATCAACCGTGGATGTTTTATATGCATTTATATGCTATTTTATATGATTTTTGGGACTAACCTATTAACCTAGAGCCTAGTGCCAGTTTCTGTTTTTTCCTTGTTTTAGAGTATCGCAGAAAAGGAAAATCAAACAGAGTCCAATTGACCTGAAACTTCACAGAACTTATTTTTGGAACGGAAGCAATCTAGGAGACTTGGAGTAGACGCCAGGGAAGCTTCGAGGGAGCCACGAGGCAGGGAGGCGCACCCTACCCCCTGGGCGTGATCCCCACCCTCGTGGGCCCCTTGTGGCTCCCATGACTGACTTCTTTCGCCTATATATGTCCATATACCCTAAAACAACAGGAGCACAATAGATCGGGAGTTCCGCCGCCAGAAGGCTTCGTAGCCACCGAGAACCAATCTAGACCCGTTCCGGCACCCTGCTGGAGGGGGGAATCCCTCTCCGGTGGCCATCTTCATCATCCCGGTGCTCTCCATGATGAGGAGGGAGTAGTTCTCCCTCGGGGCTAAGGGTATGTACCAGTAGCTATGTGTTTGATCTCTCTCTCTCTCTCTCTCTCTCGTGTTCTTGAGTTGGCACGATCTTGATGTATCGCGAGCTTTGCTATTATAGTTGGACCTTATGATGTTTCTCCCCCTCTACTCTCTTGTAATGGATTGAGTTTTCCCTTTGAAGTTATCTTATCGGATTGAGACTTTAAGGATTTGAGAACACTTGATGTATGTCTTAAATGTGCTTATCTGTGGTGACAATGGGATATCACGTGATCCACTTGATGTATGTTTTGGTGATCAACTTGCGAGTTCCGTGACCTCGTGAACTTATGCATAGGGGTTGGCACACGTTTTCGTCTTGACTCGTCGGTAGAAACTTTGGGGCACTCTTTGAAGTTCTTTGTGTTGGTTGAATAGATGAATCTGAGATTGTGTGATGCATATCGTATAATCATACCCACGGATACTTGAGGTGGCATTGGAGTATCTTGGTGACATTAGGGTTTTGGTTGATTTGTGTCTTAAGGTGTTATTCTAGTACGAACTCTATGATAGATTGAACGGAAAGAATAGCTTCATGTTATTTTACTACGGACTCTTGAATAGATCGATAAAAAAGGATAACTTTGAGGTGGTTTCGTACCCTACCATAATATCTTCATTTGTTCTCCGCTATTAGTGACTTTGGAGTGACTCTTTGTTACATGTTGAGGGATAGTTATATGATCCAATTATGTTATTATTGTTGAGGGCATTTGCACTAGTGAAAGTATGAACCCTAGGCCTTGTTTCAACGCATTGCAATACCGTTTACGCTAACTTTTACCATTTGCTACCTTGCTGTTTTTTATATTTTCAGATTAGAAAAACCATTATCTACTATCCATATTGCACTTGTATCACCATCTCTTCACCGAACTAGTGCACATATACAATTTACCATTGTATTGGGTGTGTTGGGGACACAAGAGACTCTTTGTTATTTGGTTGCAGGGTTGTTTGAGAGAGACCATCTTCATCCTATGCCTCCCACTGATTGATAAACCTTAGGTCATCCACTTGAGGGAAATTTGCTACTGTCCTACAAACCTCTGCACTTGGAGGCCCAACAACGTCTACAAGAAGAAGGTTGTGTAGTAGACATCAAGCTCTTATCTGGCGTCGTTGTCGGGGAGGTTAGTGCTTGAAGGTATATCTTTAGATCTTGCAATCGAATCTTTTTGTTTCTTGTTTTAGCACTAGTTTAGTTTATAAAAGAAAACTACAAAAAGAATGGAATTGAGTTTGCCTCATACGCTTCATCTTTTTAATATTTTTCGTGAGAATGATGGAGAGGAAAATTGTGCTCAAGTGCTAGAAGAAGTCTATAAAATGTTTGGAACTAAATCTTTGAATGATGAGCATGATTGCAATGTTGTTAGTATGAACTCCTTGAATATCCATACTACTAATGATGATTGCACTAGTCATAATGAAAATGTCTCTTACAAACATGTCAATTTTTGTGGAGTGCATAGAATTTGCAAGTACACACCAATTGGGGGAAATAGATTTTGCAAGAGGCACAAGTATTTGGAAACTAAATGGTTGCAAGAAATTCTAGATGTTTGTGCTGAAAATTTAAACTTTCTTAGCCGTACTTGTGAACTTTGCAATGAACGTGATCATTTCAGTACCCAAAGCAAATTGTTTCATGATCGTATCATGTGCAAAAATTGGGATGACTTGATTTCCCTTGCACATCATAATGAACTTAGTTTGCTCTTGGGTTATGAAGAAATGAAACGTATATCTAAGGTTATTCCAGAATTTGCCCTTGATAGAGTTCTTAATTTTGATCTAGAGGAAATTTATATGTATTGTGCGGTGAATTGCATTGAAAATCCTTATATTGCCAAGTATATAAAGAAAAGAAAACAAATAGAAGATGAAGAGAATACTAATGAAAGGGAAGAGACTTCCCAATATCCTCCTATTATTTCTTATGATGAATCAGATAACGAGGAGGAGCCTTCTATCCAACCAATCTCATCAATAAGGAGCTCAAAAAAGAGGGTTAAACCCATACATGATGTGAATAATAAGAAAAGACGGAGAAACAAAGGTAAAAAGGTATCCCTCCCAAATGATGTTGCTCCTATTACTCATTTCGATTATGATAATTGCTATACTATCGGTGCTATCCATACTATTAATGATGAGAGTGATTATGCTTATAATATGAAAAGGCCCGAGCTTGGGGATGCTATGTTTGGTGAGAATGACATGTTTGAGAATATATTTGCTGCAATTAATGTCTGTCCCAAGCTTGGGGAGGCTATGTTTAATGAAGATGGTATTTTTAGCCTCCCAAGTTTTGATGATCAAATTTATTATGATGATAGCATGCCTCCTATTTATGATGATTATTGCGATGACACTTATGCTATAAAGAGTAGTGATGATTATATTTATAAAACTTGTCATGATTATGATTACCCTTTTTCTGAATACTACTCTTTTAATGTGGAAACAATTTTTAGTATTCGAGTTTCTTATGATACTCCCACTATTCCGAATGAGAAGAATTTTGCTTATGTGGAGAGTAGTAAATTTTCTATGCTCGTAGATCATGAAAGCAATGCTTTATGTGATGGTTATATTGCTGAATTCATTCATGATGCTGCTACCTCTTGAGCACTGCGTTGGTTTTCCCCGAAGAGGAAGGGATGATGCAGCAAAGTAGCATAAGTATTTCCCTCAGTTTTTGAGAACCAAGGTATCAATCCAGTAGGAGGCTACGCGCGAGTCCCTCGTACCTGCACAAAACAAATAAATCCTCACAACCAACACAAATAGGGGTTGTCAATCCCTATAAGGCCACTTACGAGAGTGAGATCTGATAGATATGATAAGATAATATTTTTGGTATTTTTATGATAAAGATGCAAAGTAAAATAAAGGCAAAGTAAATAGCAAAGGAAATAACTAAGTAGTAGGAGATTAATATGATGAAGATAGACCCGGGGGCCATAGGTTTCACTAGTGGCTTCTCTAGAGAGCATAAGTATTCTACGGTGGGTGAACAAATTACTATTGAGCAATTGACAGAATTGAGCATAGTTATGAGAATATCTAGGTATGATCATGTATATAGGCATCACGTCGAGACAAGTAGACCGACTCCTGCCTGCATCTACTACTATTACTCCACTCATCGACCGCTATCCAGCATGCATCTAGAGTATTAAGTTAAAAATAGAGTAACGCCTTAAGCAAGATGACATGATGTAGAGGGATAAACTCATGCAATATGATGAAAACTCCATCTTGTTATCCTCGATGGCAACAATACAATACGTGCCTTGCTGCCCCTACTGTCACTGGGAAAGGACACCACAAGATTGAACCCAAAGCTAAGCACTTCTCCCATTGCAAGAAAGATCAATCTAGTAGGCCAAACCAAACTGATAATTCGAAGAGACTTGCAAAGATAACCAATCATACATAAAAGAATCCAGAGAAGATTCAAATATTATTCATAGATAGACTTGATCATAAACCCACAATTCATCGATCTCAACAAACACACCGCAAAAAGAAGATTACATCGAATAGTTCTCCACAAGAGAGGGGGAGAACGTTGTATTGAGATCCAAAAAGAGAGAAGAAGCCATCTAGCTACTAACTATGGACCCGTAGGTCTGAGGTAAACTACTCACACTTCGTCGGAGGGGCTATGGTTGATGTAGAAGCCCTCCGTGATCGATGCCCCCTCCGGCGGAGCTCCGGAACAAGCCCCAAGATGGGATCTCGTGGATACAGAAAGTTAGGGCGGTGGAATTAGGGTTTTGGTTCCCTATCTGTTCGTTTGGGGGTAGGTAGGTATATATAGGAGGAAGGAGTACGTTGGTGGAGCAACAGGGGGCCCACGAGGGTGGAGGGCGCGCCTGGGGGGCGGGGTAGGCGCGCCCCCTACCTCGTGGCCTCCTCTTTTCTTTCTTGACGTAGGGTACAAGTCTCCCGGGTCTTGTTCATTGAGAAAATCATGTTCCCGAAGGTTTCATTCCATTTGGACTCCGTTTGATATTCCTTTTCTTCGAAACCCTAAAACAGGCAAAAAACAACAATTCTGGGCTGGGCCTCCGGTTAATAGGTTAGTCCCAAAAATAATATAAAAGTGGATAATAAAGCCCAATAATGTCCAAAACAGTAGATAATATAGCATGGAGCAATCAAAAATTATAGATACATTGGAGACGTGTCAAGCATCCCCAAGCTTAATTCATGCTCGTCCTCGAGTAGGTAAATGATAAAAACAGAATTTTTGATGCGAAGCTACTTGGCATAATTTTAATGTAATTATTCTCAATTGTGGTATGAATATTCAGATTCGAAAGATTCAAGACAAAAGTTCATATTGACATAAAAATAATAATACTTCAAGCATACTAACTAAGCAATTATGTCTTCTCAAAATAACATGGCCAAAGAAAGTTCATCCCTACAAAATCATATAGTTTAGTCATGTTTCATTTTCATCACACAAGAATGCTCTCATCATGCACAACCCCGATGACAAGCCAAGCAATTGTTTCATACTTTAGTAATCTCAAACCTATAAACTTTCACGCAATATATGAGCGCGAGCCATGGACATAGCACTATGGGTGGAATAGAATATAATGAGGGGGGTTATGTGGAGAAGACAAAAAAGGAGAAAGTCTCACATCAACAAGGCTAATCAATGGGCTATGGAGATGCCCACTGATTGATGTTAATGCAAGGAGTAGGGATTGCCATGCAACGGATACACTAGAGCTATAAATGTATGAAAGCTCAACAAAAGAAACTAGTGGGTGTGCATCCACTTGCTTGCTCACGAAGACCTAGGGCACTTGAGGAGGCCCATTGTTGGAATATACAAGCCAAGTTCTATAATGAAAAATTCCCACTAGTATATGAAAGTGACAAAACAAGAGACTCTCTATCATGAAGATTATGGTGCTACTTTGAAGCACAAGTGTGGCAAAGGATAGTAACACTGTCCCTTCTCTCTTTTTCTCTCACTTTTTTGGGCCTTCTCTTTTTTATGGCCTTTCTCCTTTTTTATATTCCTCACTTGGGACAATGCTCTAGAAAATGATGATCATCACACTTCTATTTATTTACAACTCAATGATTACAACTCGATACTAGAACAAAGATGACTCTATATGAATGCCTCCGGCGGTGTATCGGGATATGCAATGGACCAAGAGTGACATGTATGAAAGAATTATGAACGGTGGCTTTGCCACAAATACTATGTCAACTACATGATCATGCTAAGCAATATGACAATAATGAATGTGTCATGATGAACGGAATGATGGAAAGTTGCATGGCAATATATCTCGGAATGGCTATGGAAATGCCATAATAGGTAGGTATGGTGGCTGTTTTGAGGAAGATATAAGGAGGTTTATGTGTGAAAGAGCGTATCATATCACGGGGTTTGGATGCACCGGCGAAGTTTGCGCCAACTCTCAATGTGAGAAAGGGCAATGCACGGTACCGAAGAGGCTAGCAAGGATGGAAGGGTGAGAGTGCGTATAATCCATGGACTCAACATTAGTCATAAAGAACTCACATACTTATTGCAAAAATCCACAAGTCATCAAAAACCTCGGTACAACGTGCATGCTCCTAGGGGGATAGATTGGTAGGAAAAGACCATCGTTCGTCCCCGACCGCCACTCATAAGGAAGACAATCAAATAACACCTCATGTTTCAAATTTGTTGCATAACGTTTGCCATATGTGCATGCTACGGGACTTGCAAACTTCAACACAAGTATTTCTCAATTTCACAAATACTCAACTAGCACGACTTTGATATTATTACCTCCATATCTCAAAACAATCATCAAGCATCAAACTTCTCTTAGTATTCAAAACACTCTTAAGGAAATTTTACTAACTTTGAATACCTAGCATATTAGGATTTTAAGCAAATTACCATGCTATTAAGACTCTCAAAATAATCTAAGTGAAGCATGAGAGATCAATAGTTTCTATAAAACAAATCCACCATCGTGCTCTAAAAGATATAAGTGAAGTACTAGAGCAAAACTATATAGCTCAAAAGATATAAGCGAAGCACATAGAGTATTCTAACAAATTACAAATCATGTATGACTCTCTCAAAAGGTGTGTACAGCAAGGATGATTGTGGTAAACTAAAAAGCAAAGACTCAAATAATACAACACGCTCCAAGCAAAACACATATCATGTGGCGAATAAAAATATAGCTCCAAGTAAATTTACCAATAGAAGTAGACGAAAGAGGGGATGCCTTCCGGGGCATCCCCAAGCTTTGGCTTTTAGGTGTCCTTAGATTATCTTGGGGGTGCCTTGGGCATCCCCAAGCTTAGGATCTTGCCACTCCTTGTTCCATAATCCATCAAATCTTTACCAAAAACTTGAAAACTTCACAACACAAAACTTAAAGTAGAAAATCTCGTGAGCTCCGTTAGTGAAAGAAAATAAAAGACCACTTCAAGGTACTGTAATGAAATCATTCTTATTTATATTGGTGTTATGCCTACTGTATTCCAACTTCTCTATGGTTTATAAACTATTTTACTAGCCATAGATTCATCAAAATAAGCAAACAACACATGAAAAACAGAATCTGTCAAAAACAGAACAGTCTGTAGTAATCTGTAGCTAGCGCAAGATCTGGAACCCCAAAAATTCTAAAATAAATTTCTGGACGTGAGTAATTTATCTATTAATCATCTCCAAAAATAATTGACTAAATAGAACTTTCCAAATAAAAATGACAGCAGTTCTCGTGAGCGCTAAAGTTTCTGCTTTTTTACAGCAAGTTCAACAAGACTTTCCCTAAGTCTTCCCAACGGTTCTACTTGGCACAAACACTAATTAAACACAAAAAACACAACCAAAACAGAGTCTAGATAATTTATTTATTACTAAACAGGAGAAAAACTCAAGGAATAAAAATAAAATTGGGTTGCCTCCCAACAAGCGCTATCGTTTAACGCCCCTAGCTAGGCATAACAAGCAAGGATAGATCTAGGTATTGCCATGTTTGGTAGGTAATTCTTCAATGAGGCATCTACCATATTTAGGAATTTCTTTCTTTTTATTAATTATCAAACTTTTAGGAACAAGATTGAAAAACTCATTTGTAACAAATGGTTCCTTAATGATAGCAAAAAGATTGGGATGAATACTTATAGATTTGAGATCCGCATTTTCCTTACTAGAGGATTCACCCTTATTTTTAGGAACATACATAAGCTTGGTAATTTTAGTGGGAGGACTTGGAGTATTCTTTACGGAAGAAAAAGTGGTTCCCAAGTTGGTAATAATATCTTCAAGTTTATCGATCCTAGTGGAATCATGATTTATATTCTCATTAACTATGGGTTCCTTTTCTTTAATGTTTTTAAAGTAACTCCTACTTTAGATCCATATTGAGAGATTCGGTGTGGATCTTTTTATCCAAATTTTCAATTAACTCTATGGTGGCAACCTTATTTTCAATAATTTCAAGCCTTTGCATTACATGCTCTAATGTTAATACAGTACCTTTAACCAAAAGAGGGGGTGAGCCAAATAAATCTATCATGGCATTATAAGAATCAAAAGTATGGCTACCCAAGAAATTCCCTCCGGGAATAGTATCAAGAACATATCTGTGCCAAGGAGTAATGCCTACATAAAAATTGCGAAGAAGAACGGAAGTAGATTGCTTCCTGGTAGATCTATTTTGAGCATTGCAAATTCTATAACAAGCATCTTTTAGATTTTCTCCCTACCTTTGCTTAAAATTTAGAATTTCATTCTCGGGAGACAACGGAGAAGATAAGGGACTAGCCATAACGACAAGCAAGCAAACTAACACACGAGCAAACAAAAAGCAAGCGGGGAAAAAGAGGCAAATAGAGAAAGAGAGGGAGGATAGAGAGAGAGGGCGAATAAAACGGCAAGGGTGAAGTGGGGGAGAGGAAAACGAGAGGAAAATGGCAAATAATGTAATGCGGGAGATAAGGGTATGTGCTGGGTACTTGGTATGTTGACTTTTGCGTAGACCTCCCCGGCAACGGCGCTAGAAATCCTTCTTGCTACCTCTTGAGCACTGTGTTGGTTTTCCCCGAAGAGGAAGGGATGATGCAGCAAAGTAGCGTAAGTATTTCCCTCAGTTTTTGAGAACCAAGGTATCAATCCAGTAGGAGGCTAGGCGTGAGTCCCTCGTACCTGCACAAAACAAATAAATCCTCGCAACCAACGCAATAAGGGGTTGTCAATCCCTATAAGGCCACTTACGAGAGTGAGATCTGATAGATATGATAAGATAATATTTTTGGTATTTTTATGATAAAGATGCAAAGTAAAATAAAGGCAAAGTAAATAGCAAAGGAAATAACTAAGTAGTAGGAGATTAATATGATGAAGATAGACCCGGGGGCCATAGGTTTCACTAGTGGCTTCTCTCGAGAGCATAAGTATTCTACGGTGGGTGAACAAATTACTATTGAGCAATTGACAGAATTGAGCATAGTTATGAGAATATCTAGGTATGATCATGTATATAGGCATCACGTCCGAGACAAGTAGACCGACTCCTGCCTGCATCTACTACTATTACTCCACTCATCGACCGCTATCCAGCATGCATCTAGAGTATTAAGTTAAAAACAGAGTAACGCCTTAAGCAAAATGACATGATGTAGAGGGATAAACTCATGCAATATGATGAAAACCCCATCTTGTTATCCTGAATGGCAACAATACAATACGTGCCCTGCTGCCCCTACTGTCACTGGGAAAGGACACCGCAAGATTGAACCCAAAGCTAAGCACTTCTCCCATTGCAAGAAAGATCAATCTAGTAGGCCAAACCAAACTGATAATTCGAAGAGACTTGCAAAGATAACCAATCATACATAAAAGAATTCAGAGAAGATTCAAATATTATTCATAGATAGACTTGATCATAAACCCACAATTCATCGGTCTCAACAAACACACCGCAAAAAGAAGATTACATCGAATAGTTCTCCACAAGAGAGGGGGAGAACGTTGTATTGAGATCCAAAAAGAGAGAAGAAGCCATCTAGCTACTAACTATGGACCCGTAGGTCTGAGGTAAACTACTCACACTTCGTCGGAGGGGCTATGGTTGATGTAGAAGCCCTCCGTGATCGATGCCCCCTCCGGCGGAGCTCCGGAACAAGCCCCAAGATGGGATCTCGTGGATACAGAAAGTTAGGGCGGTGGAATTAGGGTTTTGGTTCCCTATCTGTTCGTTTGGGGGTAGGTAGGTATATATAGGAGGAAGGAGTACGTTGGTGGAGCAACAGGGGGCCCACGAGGGTGGAGGGCGCGCCTGGGGGGCGGGGTAGGCGCGCCCCCTACCTCGTGGCCTCCTCTTTTCTTTCTTGACGTAGGGTACAAGTCTCCCGGGTCTTGTTCATTGAGAAAATCATGTTCCCGAAGGTTTCATTCCATTTGGACTCCGTTTGATATTCCTTTTCTTCGAAACCCTAAAACAGGCAAAAAACAACAATTCTGGGCTGGGCCTCCGGTTAATAGGTTAGTCCCAAAAATAATATAAAAGTGGATAATAAAGCCCAATAATGTCCAAAACAGTAGATAATATAGCATGGAGCAATCAAAAATTATAGATACATTGGAGACGTGTCAAGCATCCCCAAGCTTAATTCATGCTCGTCCTCGAGTAGGTAAATGATAAAAACAGAATTTTTGATGCGAAGCTACTTGGCATAATTTTAATGTAATTATTCTCAATTGTGGTATGAATATTCAGATTCGAAAGATTCAAGACAAAAGTTCATATTGACATAAAAATAATAATACTTCAAGCATACTAACTAAGCAATTATGTCTTCTCAAAATAACATGGCCAAAGAAAGTTCATCCCTACAAAATCATATAGTTTAGTCATGTTTCATTTTCATCACACAAGAATGCTCTCATCATGCACAACCCCGATGACAAGCCAAGCAATTGTTTCATACTTTAGTAATCTCAAACCTATAAACTTTCACGCAATATATGAGCGCGAGCCATGGACATAGCACTATGGGTGGAATAGAATATAATGAGGGGGGTTATGTGGAGAAGACAAAAAAGGAGAAAGTCTCACATCAACAAGGCTAATCAATGGGCTATGGAGATGCCCACTGATTGATGTTAATGCAAGGAGTAGGGATTGCCATGCAACGGATACACTAGAGCTATAAATGTATGAAAGCTCAACAAAAGAAACTAGTGGGTGTGCATCCACTTGCTTGCTCACGAAGACCTAGGGCACTTGAGGAGGCCCATTGTTGGAATATACAAGCCAAGTTCTATAATGAAAAATTCCCACTAGTATATGAAAGTGACAAAACAAGAGACTCTCTATCATGAAGATTATGGTGCTACTTTGAAGCACAAGTGTGGCAAAGGATAGTAACACTGTCCCTTCTCTCTTTTTCTCTCACTTTTTTGGGCCTTCTCTTTTTTATGGCCTTTCTCCTTTTTTATATTCCTCACTTGGGACAATGCTCTAGAAAATGATGATCATCACACTTCTATTTATTTACAACTCAATGATTACAACTCGATACTAGAACAAAGATGACTCTATATGAATGCCTCCGGCGGTGTATCGGGATATGCAATGGACCAAGAGTGACATGTATGAAAGAATTATGAACGGTGGCTTTGCCACAAATACTATGTCAACTACATGATCATGCTAAGCAATATGACAATAATGAATGTGTCATGATGAACGGAATGATGGAAAGTTGCATGGCAATATATCTCGGAATGGCTATGGAAATGCCATAATAGGTAGGTATGGTGGCTGTTTTGAGGAAGATATAAGGAGGTTTATGTGTGAAAGAGCGTATCATATCACGGGGTTTGGATGCACCGGCGAAGTTTGCGCCAACTCTCAATGTGAGAAAGGGCAATGCACGGTACCGAAGAGGCTAGCAAGGATGGAAGGGTGAGAGTGCGTATAATCCATGGACTCAACATTAGTCATAAAGAACTCACATACTTATTGCAAAAATCCACAAGTCATCAAAAACCTCGGTACAACGTGCATGCTCCTAGGGGGATAGATTGGTAGGAAAAGACCATCGTTCGTCCCCGACCGCCACTCATAAGGAAGACAATCAAATAACACCTCATGTTTCAAATTTGTTGCATAACGTTTGCCATATGTGCATGCTACGGGACTTGCAAACTTCAACACAAGTATTTCTCAATTTCACAAATACTCAACTAGCACGACTTTGATATTATTACCTCCATATCTCAAAACAATCATCAAGCATCAAACTTCTCTTAGTATTCAAAACACTCTTAAGGAAATTTTACTAACTTTGAATACCTAGCATATTAGGATTTTAAGCAAATTACCATGCTATTAAGACTCTCAAAATAATCTAAGTGAAGCATGAGAGATCAATAGTTTCTATAAAACAAATCCACCATCGTGCTCTAAAAGATATAAGTGAAGTACTAGAGCAAAACTATATAGCTCAAAAGATATAAGCGAAGCACAT
This sequence comes from Triticum urartu, assembly GCF_056163025.1. NCBI lineage: Eukaryota > Viridiplantae > Streptophyta > Magnoliopsida > Poales > Poaceae > Triticum > Triticum urartu. The sequence goes on from NC_141874.1 coordinate 147,929,782, forward strand.
AGAGTATTCTAACAAATTACAAATCATGTATGACTCTCTCAAAAGGTGTGTACAGCAAGGATGATTGTGGTAAACTAAAAAGCAAAGACTCAAATAATACAACACGCTCCAAGCAAAACACATATCATGTGGCGAATAAAAATATAGCTCCAAGTAAATTTACCAATAGAAGTAGACGAAAGAGGGGATGCCTTCCGGGGCATCCCCAAGCTTTGGCTTTTAGGTGTCCTTAGATTATCTTGGGGGTGCCTTGGGCATCCCCAAGCTTAGGATCTTGCCACTCCTTGTTCCATAATCCATCAAATCTTTACCAAAAACTTGAAAACTTCACAACACAAAACTTAAAGTAGAAAATCTCGTGAGCTCCGTTAGTGAAAGAAAATAAAAGACCACTTCAAGGTACTGTAATGAAATCATTCTTATTTATATTGGTGTTATGCCTACTGTATTCCAACTTCTCTATGGTTTATAAACTATTTTACTAGCCATAGATTCATCAAAATAAGCAAACAACACATGAAAAACAGAATCTGTCAAAAACAGAACAGTCTGTAGTAATCTGTAGCTAGCGCAAGATCTGGAACCCCAAAAATTCTAAAATAAATTTCTGGACGTGAGTAATTTATCTATTAATCATCTCCAAAAATAATTGACTAAATAGAACTTTCCAAATAAAAATGACAGCAGTTCTCGTGAGCGCTAAAGTTTCTGCTTTTTTACAGCAAGTTCAACAAGACTTTCCCTAAGTCTTCCCAACGGTTCTACTTGGCACAAACACTAATTAAACACAAAAAACACAACCAAAACAGAGTCTAGATAATTTATTTATTACTAAACAGGAGAAAAACTCAAGGAATAAAAATAAAATTGGGTTGCCTCCCAACAAGCGCTATCGTTTAACGCCCCTAGCTAGGCATAACAAGCAAGGATAGATCTAGGTATTGCCATGTTTGGTAGGTAATTCTTCAATGAGGCATCTACCATATTTAGGAATTTCTTTCTTTTTATTAATTATCAAACTTTTAGGAACAAGATTGAAAAACTCATTTGTAACAAATGGTTCCTTAATGATAGCAAAAAGATTGGGATGAATACTTATAGATTTGAGATCCGCATTTTCCTTACTAGAGGATTCACCCTTATTTTTAGGAACATACATAAGCTTGGTAATTTTAGTGGGAGGACTTGGAGTATTCTTTACGGAAGAAAAAGTGGTTCCCAAGTTGGTAATAATATCTTCAAGTTTATCGATCCTAGTGGAATCATGATTTATATTCTCATTAACTATGGGTTCCTTTTCTTTAATGTTTTTAAAGTAACTCCTACTTTAGATCCATATTGAGAGATTCGGTGTGGATCTTTTTATCCAAATTTTCAATTAACTCTATGGTGGCAACCTTATTTTCAATAATTTCAAGCCTTTGCATTACATGCTCTAATGTTAATACAGTACCTTTAACCAAAAGAGGGGGTGAGCCAAATAAATCTATCATGGCATTATAAGAATCAAAAGTATGGCTACCCAAGAAATTCCCTCCGGGAATAGTATCAAGAACATATCTGTGCCAAGGAGTAATGCCTACATAAAAATTGCGAAGAAGAACGGAAGTAGATTGCTTCCTGGTAGATCTATTTTGAGCATTGCAAATTCTATAACAAGCATCTTTTAGATTTTCTCCCTACCTTTGCTTAAAATTTAGAATTTCATTCTCGGGAGACAACGGAGAAGATAAGGGACTAGCCATAACGACAAGCAAGCAAACTAACACACGAGCAAACAAAAAGCAAGCGGGGAAAAAGAGGCAAATAGAGAAAGAGAGGGAGGATAGAGAGAGAGGGCGAATAAAACGGCAAGGGTGAAGTGGGGGAGAGGAAAACGAGAGGAAAATGGCAAATAATGTAATGCGGGAGATAAGGGTATGTGCTGGGTACTTGGTATGTTGACTTTTGCGTAGACCTCCCCGGCAACGGCGCTAGAAATCCTTCTTGCTACCTCTTGAGCACTGTGTTGGTTTTCCCCGAAGAGGAAGGGATGATGCAGCAAAGTAGCGTAAGTATTTCCCTCAGTTTTTGAGAACCAAGGTATCAATCCAGTAGGAGGCTATGCGTGAGTCCCTCGTACCTGCACAAAACAAATAAATCCTCGCAACCAACGCAATAAGGGGTTGTCAATCCCTATAAGGCCACTTACGAGAGTGAGATCTGATAGATATGATAAGATAATATTTTTGGTATTTTTATGATAAAGATGCAAAGTAAAATAAAGGCAAAGTAAATAGCAAAGGAAATAACTAAGTAGTAGGAGATTAATATGATGAAGATAGACCCGGGGGCCATAGGTTTCACTAGTGGCTTCTCTCGAGAGCATAAGTATTCTACGGTGGGTGAACAAATTACTATTGAGCAATTGACAGAATTGAGCATAGTTATGAGAATATCTAGGTATGATCATGTATATAGGCATCACGTCCGAGACAAGTAGACCGACTCCTGCCTGCATCTACTACTATTACTCCACTCATCGACCGCTATCCAGCATGCATCTAGAGTATTAAGTTAAAAACAGAGTAACGCCTTAAGCAAAATGACATGATGTAGAGGGATAAACTCATGCAATATGATGAAAACCCCATCTTGTTATCCTGAATGGCAACAATACAATACGTGCCCTGCTGCCCCTACTGTCACTGGGAAAGGACACCGCAAGATTGAACCCAAAGCTAAGCACTTCTCCCATTGCAAGAAAGATCAATCTAGTAGGCCAAACCAAACTGATAATTCGAAGAGACTTGCAAAGATAACCAATCATACATAAAAGAATTCAGAGAAGATTCAAATATTATTCATAGATAGACTTGATCATAAACCCACAATTCATCGGTCTCAACAAACACACCGCAAAAAGAAGATTACATCGAATAGTTCTCCACAAGAGAGGGGGAGAACGTTGTATTGAGATCCAAAAAGAGAGAAGAAGCCATCTAGCTACTAACTATGGACCTGTAGGTCTGAGGTAAACTACTCACACTTCATCGGAGGGGCTATGGTTGATGTAGAAGCCCTCCGTGATCGATGCCCCCTCCGGCGGAGCTCCGGAACAGACCCCAAGATGGGATATCGTGGATACAGAAAGTTACGGTGGTGGAATTAGGGTTTTGGCTCCGTATCTGATCGTTTGGGGTATGTAGGTATAGGTATATATAGGAGGAAGGAGTACATCGGTGGAGCAACAGGGGGCCCACGAGGGTGGAGGGCGCGCCTGCGGGGGGTAGGCGCGCCCCCCTACCTCGTGGCCTCCTCTTTTCTTTCTTGACGTAGGGTCCAAGTCTCCCGGGTCTTGTTCCTTGAGAAAATCACGTTCCCGAAGGTTTCATTCCGTTTGATATTCCTTTTCTTTGAAACCCTAAAACAGGAAAAAAAGCAATTCTGGGCTGGGCCTCCGGTTAATAGGTTAGTCCCAAAAATAATATAAAAGTGGATAATAAAGCCCAATAATGTCCAAAACAGTAGATAATATAGCATGGAGCAATCAAAAATTATAGATACTTTGGAGACGTATCAGATGCTACTGAAAATTATTATGAGGGAGGAACATATGCTTGTAGGAATTGCAATAATATCAAGTTTCCTCTCTATGTGCTTAAAGTTTTGAAGTTATGCTTGTTTTGCCCTCCTATGCTAGTTGATTATTGTTCCCATAAGGTGTTTGCTCACAAAATCCCTATGCATAGGAAGTGGGTTAGACTTAAATATGCTTGTCATATGCTTCATGATGCTCCCATTATGTTTCAATTCTTATCTTTTATGTGAGCATCATTGAAATCATCATGCCTAGCTAGGGGCATTAAACGATAGCGCTTGTTGGAAGGCAACCCAATTTTATTCTTGTTCCTTGCTTTTTGTTCCTGTTTAGTAATAAATAATTTATCTAGACTCTGTTATGATTGAGTTTTTATGCTTTTAATTAGTGTTTGTGCCAAGTAGAACCTTTGGGAAGACTTGGGGAAAGTCTTTGCGATCTTGCTGTACAAAACAGAAACTTTAGCGCTCACGAGTTTTGCTGCCATTTTTTTACGGGAGAGTGCGATTAGGTTGATTCATTTTGCAGATGATTAATACACAAATTCCTCAGGACCACCAATTTATTTGAGAATTTTATGAGTCCCCGAAGCATACGTTTGATACATATTACTACAGACTGTTCTGTTTTTGACAGATTCTGTTTTCTATGTGTTGTTTGCTTATTTTGATGAATCTATGAGTAGTATCGGAAGGTATGAACCATAGATAAGTTGGAATACAGTAGATATTACACCAATATGAATTTAGAATGAGTTCACAATAGTACCTAAGTGGTGATTTATTTTCTTATACTAACAGAGCTTACGAGTTTTCTGTTAAGTTTTATGTTCTGAAGTTTTCAAGTTTTGGGTAAAGATTCGATGGACTATGGAATAAGGAGTGGCAAGAGTCTAAGCTTGGGGATGCCCAAGGCACCCCAAGGTAATATTCAAGGACAACCAAGAGCCTAAGCTTGGGGATGCCCCGGATGGCATCCCCTCGTTCGTCTTCGTTCATCGGTAACTTTAGTTGGAGCTATATTTTTATTCGCCACATGATATGTGTTTTACTTGGAGCGTCATTTTATTTTCTTTTGTTTTGCTTGCTTGAATAAAATACCAAGATCTGAAATTCTTAAATGTTAGAGAGTCTTCATATAGTTGCATAATTATTCGACTACTCATTGATCTTCACTTATATCTTTCGGATTAGTTTGTTGTTGCTCTAGTGCTTCACTTATATCTTTTTAGAGCACAGTGGTTGTTTAATTTTATAGCAATAGATGAACTCTCATGCGTCACTTATATTATTTTGAGAGTCTCTAAACAGCATGGTAGTTTGCTTTGGTTATGAATTTAGTCCTAATATGATGGGCATCCAAGAGGGATATAATAAAAACTTTCAGATAAAGTGCATTGAATACTATGAGAAGTTTGATAGTTGATGATTGTTTTGAGATATGAGGATGGTAATATTAGAGTCATGCTAGTGAGTAGTTGTGAATTCGAGAAATACTTGTGTTAAAGTTTGTGGTTCACGTAGCATGCATGTATCGTGAACCGTTATGTGATGAAGTCAGAGCATGATTTATTTATTGATTGTCTTCCTTATGAGTGGAAGTCGGGGACGAGCGATGTTTTTTTTCTACCAACCTATCCCCCTAGGAGCATGCGCGTAGTACTTTGTTTCGATAACTAATAGATTTTTGCAATAAGTATGTGAGTTCTTTATGACTAATGTTGAGTCCATGGATTATATGCACTCTCACCCTTCCACCATTGCTAGCCTCTGTAGTATCGCGCAACTTTCGCCGGTACCTTAAACCCACCATATACCTTCCTCAAAAGAGCCACCATACCTACCTATTATGGCATTTCCATAGCCATTCTGAGATATATTGCTTTGCATGATCATGTAGTTGACATCGTATTTGTGGCAAAGCCACCGTTCATAATTCATTCATACATGTCACTCATGAGTCATTGCACATCCCGGTACACCGCCGGAGGCATTCATATAGAGTCATATTTTGTTCTAAGTATTGAGTTGTAATTATTGAGTTGTAAGTAAATAAAAGTGTGATGATCATCATTATTAGAGCATTGTCCTAGTGAGGAAAGGATGACGGAGACTATGATTCCCCCACAAGTCGGGATGAGACTCCGGACAAAAAAAAGGGAAAAAAAAGAAAGGCCAAAAAAAGAGAAGGCCCCAAAAAACAAAAAAAAAATAAAAAAATGAGAGAAAAAGAGAGAAGGGGCAATGCTACTATCCTTTTACCACACTTGTGCTTCAAAGTGGCACCATGATCTTCATGATAGAGAGTCTCCTATGTTGTCACTTTCATATACTAGTGGGAATCTTTCATTATAGAACTTGGCTTGTATATTCCAATGATGGGCTTCCTCAAAACGCCCTAGGTCTTTGTGAGCAAGCGAGTTGGATGCACACCCACTTAGTTTCTTTTGTTGATCTTTCATACACTTATAGCTCTAGTGCTTCCGTTGCATGGCAATCCCTACTCACTCACATTGATATCTATTGATGGGCATCTCCATAGCCCATTGATACGCCTAGTTGATGTGAGACTATCTTCTCCTTTTTGTCTTCTCCACAACCACCCTTCTATTCCACATATAGTGCTATATCCATGGCTCATGCTCATATATTGCGTCAAGATTGAAAAAGTTTGAGAACATCAAAAGTATGAAACAATTGCTTGGCTTGTCATCGGGGTTGTGCATGATTTAAATATTTCGTGTGGTGAAGATAGATCATAGCCATACTATATGATTTTGTGGGGATAGCTTTCTTTGGCCATGTTATTTTGAGAAGACATGATTGCTTTGTTAGTATGCTTGAAGTATTATTGTTTTTATGTCAATATTAAACTTTTGTGTTGAATCTTATGGATCTTAATATTCTTGCCACAATAAAGAGAACTACATGGATAAATATGTTAGGTAGCATTCCACATCAAAAATTCTGTTTTTATCATTTACCTACTCGAGAACGAGCAGGAATTAAGCTTGGGGATGCTTGATACGTCTCCAGCGTATCTATAATTTTTGATTGTTCCATGCTATTATATTATCAACCTTGGATATTTTATATGCATTTATATGCTATTTTATATGATTTTTGGGACTAACCTATTAACCTAGAGCCTAGTGCCAGTTTCTGTTTTTTCCTTGTTTTAGAGTATCACAGAAAAGGAAAATCAAACGGAGTCCAATTGACGTGAAACTTCATGGAACTTATTTTTGGAACGGAAGCAATCCATGAGACTTGGAGTAGACGTCAGGGAAGCTTCGAGGGAGGCACAAGGCAGGGAGGCGCGCCCTACCCCCTAGGTGCGCCCCCACCCTCGTGGGCCCCTTGTGGATCCCCTGACCGACTTCTTTCGCCTATATATGTCCATATACCCTAAAAACATCAGGGAGCACAATAGATCGGGAGTTCTGCCACCAGAAGCCTCCGTAGCCACAGAAAACCAATCTAGACCCGTTCCGGCATCCTGCCGGAGGGGGGAATCCCTCTCCGGTGGCCATCTTCATCATCCCGGTGCTCTCCATGACGAGGAGGGAGTAGTTATCCCTCGTGGCTGAGGGTATATACCAGTAGCTATGTGTTTGATCTCTCTCTCTCTCTCATGTTCTTGAGTTGGCATGATCTTGATGTATTGTGAGCTTTGCTATTATAGTTGGATCTTATGATGTTTCTCCCCCTCTACTCTCTTGTAATGGATTGAGTTTTCCCTTTGAAGTTATCTTATCGGATTGAGTCTTGAAGGATTTGAGAACACTTGATGTATGTTTTGGTGATCAAGTTGCGAGTTCCGTGACCTCATGAACTTATGCATAGGGGTTGGCACACGTTTTCGTCTTGACTCTCTGGTAGAAAATTTGGGGCACTCTTTGTAGTTCTTTGTGTTGGTTCAATAGATGAATCTGAGATTGTGTGATGCATATCGTATAATCATACCCACGGATACTTGAGGTGACATTGGAGTATCTAGGTGACATTAGGGTTTTGGTTGATTTGTGTCTTAAGGTGTTATTCTAGTACGAACTCTGTGATAGATTTAACGGAAAGAATAGCTTCATGTTATTTTACTACGGACTCTTGAATAGATCGATCAGAAAGAATAACTTTGAGGTGGTTTCATACCCTACGATAATCTCTTCGTTTGTTCTCCGCTATTACTGACTTTGGAGTGACTCTTTGTTGCATGTTGAGGGATAGTTATATGATCCAATTATGTTATTATTGTTGACGGAACTTGCACTAGCGAAAGTATGAACCCTAGGCCTTGTTTCAACGCATTGCAATACCGTTTATGCTCACTTTTACCATTTGCTACGTTGCTGTTTTTATATTTTCAGATTACAAAAACCATTATCTACTATCCATATTGCACTTGTATCACCATCTCTTCGCCGAACTAGTGCACCTATACAATTTACCATTGTATTGGGTGTGTTGGGGACACAAGAGACTCTTTGTTATTTGGTTGCAGGGTTGTTTGAGAGAGACCATCTTCATCCTACGCCTCCCACAGATTGATAAACCTTAGGTCACCCACTTGTGGGAAATTTGCTACTGTCCTACAAACCTCTGCACTTGGATTCCCAACAACGTCTACAAGAAGAAGGTTGTGTAGTAGACATCAGCGGCGGCCAAGGGGGGAGGCTTGCCCCCCAAGCCAAGGGGAGCACCCCCTTTTAGGGTTCCCCCAAACCCTAGGCGCATGGGTCCTAGGGGGATGGCACCCAGCCCACTTAGGGGCTGGTTCCCTTCCACATACAGCCCATAGGGCCCTCCGGGGCAGGTGGACCTCCCGGTGGATCCTCGGAACCCCTTTGGTGGTCCTGGTACAATACCGGCAAACCCCGAATACTTCCGGTGACCGTATGATGACTTCCCATATATAAATCTTCACCCCCGGACCATTTCGGAACTCCTCGTGATGTCCGGGATCTCATCCGGGACTCCGAACAACATTCGGTAACCGCATACTAATTCCCATAACAACTCTAGCGTCACCATACCTTAAGTGTGTAGACCCTACGGGTTCGGGAACCATGTAGACATGACCGAGAGATCTCTCTGGCGAATAACCAACAACGGGATCTGGATACCCATGTTGGCTCCCACATGTTCCATGATGATCTCATCGGATGAACCACGATGCTGAGGATTCAATCAATCCCGTATACAGTTCCCTTTGCCAATCGGTACGTTACTTGCCCGAGATTCGATCGTCGGTATCCCAATACCTCGTTCAATCTCGTTACCGGAAAGTCACTTTACTTGTTCCGTAATGCATGATCCCGTGACTAACAGCTTAGACACATTGAGCTCATTATGATGATGCATTATCGAGTGGGCCCAGAGATACGTCTTCGTCATACGGAGAGACAAATCCCAGTCTCGATTCGTGCCAACCCAACAGACACTTTCGGAGATACCTGTAGTGCACCTTTATAGCCACCTTGTTATGTTGTGACGTTTGGCACACCCAAAGCATTCATACAGTATCCAGGAGTTGCACAATCTCATGATCTAAGGAAAAGATACTTGACATTAGAAAAGCTTTAGCAGACGAACTACCCGATCTTGTGCTATGCTTAGGATTGGGTCTTGTCCATCACATCATCTCCTAATGGCGTGATCCCGTTATCAACGACATCCAATGTCCATGGTCAGGAAATCGTAACCATCCATTGATCAATGAGCTAGTCAACTAGAGGCTCACTAGGGACATGTTGTGGTCTATGTATTCACACATGTATTACAATTTCCGGATAACATAATTATAGCATGAACAGACAATTATCATGAACAAGGAAATATAATAATAACCATTTTATTATTGCCTCTAGGGCATATTTCCAACAGGCAGCTGCCATCCTTGCCTTGGAGGGCAAGAAGGACTCTGGCACCTTCCTTAGGGTTTCCCTTTTCCTTGGGCCTCGTGGGCCTCTTGTCAAGTCTGTGGTCAAGCTCCCTTGGATACCCCCCCATGTATGACACTGTCAGTAGCCCCCGAGCGTGGTAGAGGTCATAGAAGCAGTCTTTGAGATCTTGGGAGGGATCTTGTCTTTGATCTTGTCTGACCTTGTGAGTTCTTCTTTCTGGGAACCTCTTTGTAAACCCTAGCTAAAATTGTTCACCTAATTTTCCTGCTATTACTTGTTCGCGTCGAAGGCTTGTTTCTTGATTGTCCAGTTTAGTGTTACCTTGGCCCACATGTGGTCATGTGATGCTCCTTAATGTACTACCCCCAACAAACGATGACTTTACTAAATAGATAAGAACAAAAGCAGCGTGTTGATACGTCCATTTTGCATCATGCTTTTATATCGATATTTATTGCACTATGGGATGTTATTACACATTATGTCACAATACTTATGCCTATTCTCTCTTATTTTACAAGGTTCGCATAAATAGGGAGAATGCCGACAGCTGGAATTCTGGGCTGGAAAAGGAGCAAATATTAGAGACCTTTTCTGCACAGCTCCAAAAGCCCTGAAACTTCACGGGAGTTATTTCCATAATATATAAAAAATACTGAGCGCAAGAAGTACCAGAGGGGGGCACCCACCAGCCACGAGGGTGGGGGCGTGCCCCCTGCCTCGTGGGCCCCCTGATGGCCCTCCATTGCCCATCTTCTACTATATGGAGTCTTTCGTCGAGGAAAAAAATCATAAGCAAGCTTTCGGGACGAGACTCTACCGCCACGAGGCGAAACCTTGGCGGAACCAATCCAGGGCTTTGGCAGAGCTGTTCTGCTGGGGAAACTTCCCTCCGGGAGGGGGAAATCATTACCATCGTCATCACCAACGATCCTCTCATCGGGAGGGGGTCAATCTCCATCAACATCTTCACCAGCACCATCTCATCTCAAACCCTAGTTCATCTCTTGTATCCAATCTTTGTATCCAAACCTCAGATTGGTACATGTGGGTTGCTAGTAGTGTTGATTACTCCTTGTAGTTGATGCTAGTTGGTTTACTTGGTGGAAGATCATATGTTCAGATCCATTATGCATATTAATGCCCCTCTGATTTTGAACATGAATATGCTTGTGAGTAGTTACGTTTGTTCCTGAGGACATGGGAGAAGTCTTGCTATTAGGAGTCATGTGAATTTGGTATTCGTTCAATATTTCGATGAGATGTATGTTGTCATCCCTCTAGTGGTGTCATGTGAACGTCGACTACATGACACTTCACCATTGTTTGGGCCCAGAGGGAGGCATTGGGAAGTAATAAGTAGATGATGGGTTGCTAGAGTGACAGAAGCTTAAACCCTAGTTTATGCGTTGCTTTGTAAGGGGCTGATTTGGATTCATATGTTTCATGCTATGGTTAGGTTTACCTTAATACTTCTGTTGTAGTTGCGGATGCTTGCAATGGGGGTTAACCATAAGTTGGATGTTTGTCCAAGTAAGGACAGCACCCAAGCACCGGTCCACCCACATATCAAATTATCAAAGTACCGAACGCGAATTATATGAATGTGATGAAAACTAGCTTGATGATAATTCCCATGTGTTCTCGAGAGCGATTTCCTTCATATAAGAGTTTGTCCAGGCTTGTACTTTGCTACAAAAAGGATTGGGCCATCTTGCTGCACCTTATTTACTTTTATTACTTGTTGCTCATTACAATTTATCTTATCACAAAACTATCTGTTACCGATAATTTCAGTGCTTGCAGAGAATACCTTGCTGAAAACCGCTTATCATTTCCTTCTGCTACTCGTTGGGTTCAACACTCTTACTTATTGAAAGGACTACGATAGATCCCCTATACTTGTGGGTCATCAAGATTCTTTTCTGGCACCGTTGCCGGGGAGTGAAGCGCCTTTGGTAGGTGGAATTTGGTAAGGAAAATTTTTATATAGTGTGCTGAAATTTACTGTTACTTGTTACTATGGAAAGTAATCCTTTGAGGGGCTTGTTGGGGTTATCTACACCCTGACCGGTAGAGCAAATAGTTGCTCCTCAACCTATTGGACCTATTGAAAATGAAAATATTTACTTTGAAATTCCTTCGGGTATGATAGACAAAGTGCTAGCTAATCCTTTTGCAGGAGATGGAACTTTGCATCCCAACTTACACTTAATCTATGTGGATGAAGTTTGTGGATCATTTAAGCTTGCAGGTATGCCCGATGATGTTATCAAGAAGAAGGTCTTCCCTTTATCTTTGAAGGGAGGTGCGTTGACATGGTATAGGCTATGTGATGATATGGGATCATGGGACTACAAACGGTTGAAAATGGAATTCCATCAGAAGTTTTATCCAATGCATCTTGTTCATCGTGATCATAATTATATATATAATTTTTGGCCTCACGAAGGAGAAAGCATCGCTCAAGCTTGGGGGAGGCTTAAGTAAATGTTATATTCTTGCCCCAATCATGAGCTCTCAAGAGAAATGATTATTCAAAAAATTTGGCTTTCTGACAACAATCGCTCCATGCTCGATACTTCTTGTACTGGTTCCTTTATGATGAAGACTATTGAATTCAAATGGAATTTATTGGAGAGAATTAAACGCAACTCTGAAGATTGGGATCTCGACGAAGGTAAGGAGTCAGGTATAACACCTAAGTTTGATTGTGTTAAATCTTTTATGGATACCGATGCTTTCCGTGAATTTAGCACTATATATGGACTTGACTCTGAGATAGTAGCTTCTTTCTGTGAATCCTTTGCTACTCATGTTGATCTCCCTAAGGAGAAGTGGTTTAAATATAATCCTCCCATTGAAGTAAAAGTAGTTGCACCTATTAAAGTGGAAGAAAAGACTATCACTTATAATGACTCTGTTGTTCCTACTGCTTATATTGAGAAACCACCTTTCCCTGTCAGAATAAAGGATCATGCTAACGCTTCAACTGTGGTTCGTAAGAGTAATACTAGAACACGTACACCCTCTGAGAAAATTAAAGTTGAACCTAGTGTTGCTATGGTTAAAGATCTCTTGGCCGATAATATCGATGGGCATGTTATTTACTTCTATGATGAAGCTTCTAGAATTGCTAGACCCGATACTAAAAATAAACATAGACCTGCTGTAGGCATGCCTATTATTTATGTTAAAATAGGAGATCATTTCTATCATGGCTTATGTGATATGGGTGCTAGTGCAAGTGCAATACCTCATTCCTTATTAAAGAAATTATGCAGGATATTGCACCTGGTGAGATAGAGGAAATTGATGTCACAATTAAGCTTGCCAATAGAGACACTATTTCACCAGTTGGGATTGTTAGATATGTTGAAGTCTTGTGTGGGAAAGTTAAATATCCTGCTGATTTTCTTGTTCTTGGTTCCCCACAAGATAACTTTTGTCCCATTATATTTGGTAGACCCTTCTTGAATGCTGTTAATGCTAGGATAGATTGCAATAAGGATGTTGTTACTATTGGTTTGGGGGATATGTCTCATGAGTTTAATTTTGCTAAATTTCATAGACAACCCCATGATAAAGAATTGCCTAGTAAAGATGAAATTATTGGTCTTGCTTCTATTGTCGTGCCTCCTAGTGATCCTTTAGAACAATATTTGCTAGACCATGAAAATGATATGTTTATGAATGAAAGAAGGGAAATAGATGAAGTATTCTTTAAACAAGGACCTATTTTGAAGCACAACTTGCCTGTTGAAATCCTAGGGGATCCTCCTCCACCCAAGGGTGATCCCGTGTATGAGCTTAAACCATTGCCTGATACTCTTAAATATGCTTATCTTGATGAGAAAGAGATATATCCTGTTATTATTAATGCTAACCTTTTAGAGCATGAAGAAAAGAAATTATTGAAAACTCTGAAGAAGCACCGTGCTACTATTGGATATACTCTTGATGATCTTAAGGGCATTAGTCCCACTCTATGCCAGCACAAAATAAAATTGGAGAAGGACGCGAGACCGGTTGTTGATCACCAACGACAGTTAAATCCTAAGATGAAAGAAGTGGTAAGAAAAGAAATACTAAAGCTTCTGGAGGTAGGTATAATTTATCCCATTGCTGATAGTCAGTGGGTAAGTCTTGTCCATTGTGTCCCCGAGAAGGGAGGTATTACTGTTGTTCCTAATGATAAAGATGAATTGATCCCACAAAGAATAGTTAAAGGTTATAGAATGGCAATTGATTTCCGCAAATTAAATAAAGCTACTAAAAAGGATCATTACCCGTTACCTTTTATTGATCAAATGCTAGAAAGATTATCCAAACATACACATTTTTGCTTTCTAGATGGTTATTCTGGTTTCTCTCAAATAGCTGTGTCAAAAGAGGATCAAGAAAAGACAACTTTTACTTGCCCTTTCGGTACTGTTGCTTATAGACGTATGCCTTTTGGTTTATGCAATGCACTTGCTACCTTTCAAAGATGTATGACTGCTATATTCTCTGACTTTTGTGAAAAAAATTGTTGAGGTTTTCATGGATGATTTCTCCATATATTGAACTTCTTTTGATGATTGCTTAAGTAACCTTGATCAAGTTTTGCAGCGATGTGAAGAAACTAATCTTGTCTTGAATTGGGAGAAGTGCCACTTTATGGTTAATGAAGGTATTGTCTTGGGGCATAAAATTTCTGAAAGAGGTATTGAAGTTGATAAAGCTAAAGTTGATGCTATTGAAAAGATGTCGTGTCCTAAGGACATCAAAGGTATAAGAAGTTTCCTTGGTCATGCTGGTTTTTATAGGATGTTCATTAAGGACTTCTCTAAAATTTCTAGGCCTCTGACTAATCTCTTACAAAAAGATATTCCTTTTGTCTTTGATGATGATTGTGTAGAAGCATTTGAAATACTTAAGAAAGCTTTGATTTCTGCACCTATTGTTCAGCCTCCTGATTGGAATTTACCATTTGAAATCATGTGTGATGCTAGTGATTATGCTGTAGGTGTTGTTCTAGGACAAAGAGTTGATAAGAAATTAAATGTTATCCAATATGCTAGTAAAACTCTAGACAGTGCCCAGAGAAATTATGCTACTACTAAAAAAGAATTTTTAGCAGTTGTATTTGCTTATGATAAGTTCAGACCTTATATTGTTGATTCTAAAGTAACTGTTCACACTGATCATGCTGCTATTAAATATCTTATGGAAAAGAAAGATGCTAAACCTAGACTTATTAGATGGGTTCTTTTGCTACAAGAATTTAATTTGCATATTATTGATAGGAAGGGAGCTGAGAACCCTGTTGCAGACAACTTGTCTAGGTTAGAGAATGTTCTTGATGACCCACTACCTATTGATGATAGCTTTCTTGATGAACAATTAGCTGTCATAAATGTTTCTCGTACTGCTCCATGGTATGCTGATTATGTTAATTACATTGTTGCTAAATTTATACCACCTAGTTTCACGTACCAACAAAATAAAAAGTTTTTCTATGATTTAAGACATTACTTCTGCGATGACCCACATCTTTATAAAGGAGGAGTAGATGGTGTTATTAAACATTGTGTACCTGAGCATGAACAGGAACAAATCCTACGCAAGTGTCACTCTGAGTCTTATGGAGGACACCATGCTGGAGACAGAACTGCACATAAGGTATTGCAATCTGGTTTTTATTGGCCTACTCTCTTCAAGGATGCCCGTAAGTTTGTCAAAGAATTGGTAATATTAGTAGACGTCAAGAAATTCCTATGAATTATTCACATGTTATTGAACCATTTGATGTTTGGGGCTTTGATTATATGGGACCGTTTCCTTCCTCTAATGGGTATACACATATTTTAGTTGATGTTGATTATGTTACTAAGTGGGTAGAAGCTATTCCAACTAGTAGTGCTGATCATAACACCTCTATTAAGATGCTTAAAGAAGTTATTTTTCCGAGGTTTGGAGTCCCTAGATACTTAATGACTGATGGTGGTTCACATTTTATTCATGGTGCCTTTTGTAAAATGCTTGCTAAGTATGATGTTAATCATAGAATTGCATCTCCTTATCACCCACAGTCTAGCGGTCAAGTAGAACTGAGCAATAGAGAGCTTAAATTAATTTTACAAAAGACTATTAATATATCTAGAAAGAATTGGTCCAAGAAACTTGATGATGCATTATGGGCTTATAGAACTGCATATAAAAATCCTATGGGTATGTCTCCGTATAAAATGGTTTATGGTAAAGCATGTCATTTACCTCTCGAACTAGAACATAAGGCATATTGGGCCATTAAAGAGCTCAATTATGATTTCAAACTTGCCGGTGAGAAGAGGCTTTTTGACATTAGTTCACTTGATGAATGGAGAACCCAGGCTTATGAGAATGCCAAACTGTTTAAAGAAAAAGTTAAAAGATGGCATGATAAAAGGATACAAAAGCGTGAGTTTAATATAGGTGATTATGTATTATTATACAACTCTCGTTTAAGATTTTTGCCGGAAAAATCCTCTCTAAATGGGAAGGTCCTTATGTCATCGAGGAGGTCTATCATTTGGGTTCCATTAAAATCAACAACTTCGAAGGCACAAATCCGAGGGTGGTGAACGGTCAAAGAATCAAACATTATATCTCAGGTAATCCTATAAATGTTGAAACTAATGTTGTTGAAACCGTAACCCCTGAGGAATACATAAGGGACACTTTCCAGAATGTTTCAGACTCCGAAAAGGAAGAGGTATGAGGTATGGTAAGTAAACCGACTCCAAAACAGTTCTAATAGCAATTTTTCTCTGTTTTGGAATATTTAAGAAAATAGGAAAATAAGAAGCAGTCCGGGAAGGACATGAGGCGTCCATAATTCCTGCTCGTCCTCGAGTAGGTAAATGATAAAAGAAATAATTTATGAAGTGTGAATGCTAGCAAGTGGATAAGTTTCATCAATAATAGTTCCAATCACTTTTTCTAGCATCATTATATATCATAACAGTAGCTCATTTTCATAAAACTTTTCATGATCAAGTAACAAGCTATTCACATGTTAAAGTATAGATCATAAACTCTCTTGAAACTGACAAACTATATTCTCAGTCATCAAAGAATTGTAATTCATCTTATTTTCAGGAAGGGTCTATGTCAGAGCTTTGATTTAGCAATCTCCACATACTCAACTATCATTTAGTCTTTCACCATTTCTAACACTCACGTCATATTTATGGGTCCAAAGTTTTAATCAGCCACAGAGAAAGATAGGGGCTTATAGATTCGCCTCCCAACTTTTACCTCAAGGGTAATGTCAACAATAACAGTTCATGATAACTTACATCCAATTGGATATATATATCAGGATCTTTCCAACACAATGTGCTTGCTAAAGGATAAAATGTAAAAAGGGAAGGTGAAGATCACCATGACTCTTGCATAAGGTAGAAGATAAAAGTAAAAGATAGGCCCTTCACAGAGGGAAGCAGAGGTTGTCATGCGCTTTTATGGTTGGATGCACAAAATCTTATTGCAAAAGAATGTCACTTTATATTGCCACTTGTGATATGGACCTTTATTATGCAGTCCGTCGCTTTTATTTCTTCCACATCACAAGATCGTATAAAGCTTATTTTCTCCACATTAATAGATCATACATATTTATAGGGCGATTTTTATTGCATGCACCGATGACAACTTACTTGAAGGATCTTACTCAATCCATAGGTAGGTATGGTGGACTCTCATGGCAAAACTGGTTTAAGGAATGTTTGGAAGCACAAGTAGTATCTCTACTTGGTGCAAAGAATTTGGCTAGCATGAGGGGGAAAAGCAAGCTCAACATGTTGGATGATCCAAGACAATATACTTTATTTCGGATATAAGAAAACATAACCCATTACGTTGTCTTCCTTGTCCGACATCAACCTTTTAGCATGTCATATTTTAAGGAGTGCTCACAATTACAAAAGATGTCCAAGATAGTATATTTATATGTGAAATCTCTCTTCCTTCAATATTCTTTCATGAATTGTTCAAGTGACCAATTCTACGTTTGCTAACTTTCAATAAGTTTACTACCTATACTTATTCTATGTGAAGTCATTACTCCCCATGGTATAAGCATATGAAACATATATAAATTCAGATTTATGATATTCAATTATTCAACCATTTACTCATAGGATATACGTGAAGCACGTGAGTAAATGACAAACTACTTGTCGGTGTACTAGAGTAGGGGTACCCTAGTATCCCGAACTTGTGCACGGGCAGTCGCAGCATCCCGCGGCAAGGCTTGCCGGGTGACCGCCAAGGTCCTCCGTGGTTCCTTTGGAGCCATTCAAGAATAAAGTATCCAACCAAGGCATCTCAAGACCCCGGCAAGAGGAGCTTGCCGGGAAGGCCAACCAAGGCAAAGCGCTTAAGGAGACAAGACCCCGGCAAGAGGAGCTTGCCGGGAAGGCCACCCAAGGCATCTCAAGGAACTTGCCGCGACGCGCCACGCGTCCCGGCAAGGCCCGGTGAGCGACAAGCTCCCGGACGCGACAAGACAACGACCGCGGCAAGGCGCTTGCCGCGGCAAGCCACCACTCTGTGCTCGCGCTCCAGCACATCCACCAACGTGTCGCTCTGGGACCCTTCCAGGCGTGCGTGGTGGGAGGCTGTGCAGCCAGCGGTGCACGGTGGCGAGCGGCGCTGACAAGTTTGCCATCGTGGCGAGCGGTGGCGTCCCTGACGGTCCCTTTTGCACTGTTTAGGCGACACAGACGGGCATTTAATACCCTTGTCCCCTGCCGTCAGGGTTAGGTATGATACATTGTAGCAGGTAGCTGTACCTACCGCAGCACCTTTCCATTTTTACCCTTGTCTACGTTGCCACCTGTCGGTGACCCCTTGAGCATATAAAAGGAGGCCCATGCGCAACGTAGAGGGGGTGGGCTAATCCGGAGAACACTCACGCTCGGTCTCGTTAGCTGCTGGTGTGTACTGTAGCACTCCACGCTCCCGAGCAAGAACTCAATACAAACCACAAAGCAGGAGTAGGGTTTTACGCATCCGTGCGGCCCGAACCTGGGTAAACTGCTCGCGTGCCTCGCCTCGATCCGCTCTTCGTGCGACCTCCGCCCCCGCCGAACCGAAAGGGACCCGGCCCGGCGGTCCCATAGGTGCCCGTGGATTGAGTACCCCAGCATCTTTGGCACGCCAGGTTGTGTGAACCAGATCCGGCGTTCACGCGAGCTAGATCTTCATCACCTTCATCAACATGCCGTCGAAGAAGAAGGCTTCGGAGGCAGCTACTCCGTCCGCGCCTTACCCATCACCGCCGGAACAAACGGCTGATGGGGCAGACGCCGGCGGAAGAACGGGTGTCGACGAGGGAGCTCACGGTGCTGCCAGGTCCAAGGACAAGGCTGCGCTGCCCATCGGCGGCGTAGCCGGCTCCCACCATGACCGGGCGCACTCCAAGACCTCGGCGTACGTACATGCACCGCGCCCATCTCAGGAGGCGCGGGACCGGCAGCGTCATGGTGCTCACGGTACCATGCGTTTGCTGGACCAAGATCGAGCTGGTGGATCTTGGAGTGCTCAAGACCAGCATGCACGCCAACATGCTGGCACGAGCGAGGCACGGTCGCCTGGACGGGATACTGCTCCTTCTAACATAGTTAGAAGTCCGAGCTTATCCCGCTCTCCGCACCGTTCGCCACCACCACCCACCACTGCAGCAGAAGCTTTGGCGCGAGCTCAACTGCTCCTGGACTACCTACCAACGGCAGACAAGATCAACGACTGGAGGGCCACCATTCAGAATCTCATCGGCTTCGCCAACGGCGACACTCAGCGGCAGCCGAGCACGTCGCAGCCGCGGCAAGTCAGCCAGGCACGAGCTGGTGGCGACAAGACCGGTGGGGGTGCAACTACTGTGCACTCTTCGCCCCGAAGGCCAAGATCGCTGACTCGCCGGATCCACCTCGACAGCGACTCCACCGCGTCCTCAGATCCACGAGCTCGCCGCAATCAGCGCCAAGTTCTTCACGAACGACAGCAAGAAGACGCTCGTACTCGCATCGAGCACCGAAGAGAAGCGCGACGTCAATCAGACCAGCGCGCTGGGCCCTCTGTTGACATGCATGCGCCAGGGGAACCAGGCGACTTGCCGTACGTGGTAGGTTGCCCTGCGTTTACTCGTGAGCTGCGGCAAGTCCAGTGGCCCAGCATGAAGAATTTCAAGCCAGACGTACCAGAGAAGTACGATGGCAAGTCGCATCCGTCGGAGTTCCTCAGCATCTACACCATCGCGGTGTAGGCTGCCGGGGGGCGGGACGACAAGATCCTTGCCAACTACTTCCCGCTGGTGCTCAAGCCCAACATCAGGTCCTGGCTCATGCACTTGCCGGACAACTCCATATCCTCCTGGGCAGACCTATGCCATCAGTTTGTCGGCGCCTTTACAGGCGGCCACAAACCTCATGGCCAAGAGAGTGACCTTCATCTGCTCGCCCAGAAGGAAGGAGAGCCCCTGCGCAAGTACATTCAGAGATTCAGCCGTGTATAGCACAACATCCCAGATGTCCACCCTGCCGCGGTCATCAGCGAGTTCCATCAGAACGTGCGTAACCGCAGGATGCGGGAGGAGATGGCGATGTGCAAGATCAGAGATGTCAGTGAGCTGTATGCCCTGGCCGACAAGTGTGCACGTGCTGAAGAAGGGAGGAAATTCCCGGGAGAGAATATAGGCGCGGGAGGATCTGACAGTGAGGATGCTGCTCCGGCAAAGAAAAACCGGCGGCGGAACAGGAAGAAGAAAGGCAAAGATGTGCTAGTCGTTGAGCAGTCCGGCAACGAAGGTGGCGCCAAGAAAGCCAAAGTTGGTAGCTCCGGCAAGGAGATTGCCGCATGCACCAACTGCCAGGCTGTGGCGGTTGCCGACAAGCAGGACGGCACCGACAAGCAGTACTGCAAGATCCACCGCACCAAGGGCCATGACCTCCAGAGCTGCAAGAAGGTCGAGCAGCTTGTCCAGCAACAAAAGGCTGAGTACGAGCGACGCGACAAGGAGAGGGCCCAAGGAGGCGCTGGAGAATCCGGCAAGAAGCGCGCCGGCCGGGGAGGACGCCGCGGCAAGGCCAAGCAGCGGCAAGGAGACAGACCTCCCCGCGGCCGCGACAAAGATGAAGATGACGACGATGATGAAGACATGGATGATGTCGAGACCAGCGAGCAGGAGTTCCAGAAAGCCACAGAGGTCTTGTGCGTTGACGGCGGTGCTTCTCTGCATACTTCACACCGCCAACTCAAGCAGTGGGTGCGGGAAGTCAATGCGGCAGAACCACCCGTCGAATCACGCAAGCTTCTGAAGTGGTCCAGCACGCCTATCATCTTTGACATTGAGGATCACCCTGATCGCACAACTGCGGTCGGGTGCTTGCCGATGTTGGTTTCACCAACTATCCGCAACCTCAAGGTCACTAAGATGCTAGTTGACGGCGGGGCCGGCTTGAACCTGATCTCCTCCGCTGTACTCCAGAAACTCCAGATCCCTGACAGCGAGCTTGAAGAGACCGGCACATTCCAAGGAATTAACCCGGGAAGGAGCAAGCCGAAGGGGAAGGTCACGTTGCCAGTAACATTTGGCAGCGAGCTGAACTTCAGGACTGAGAGCATCACTTTTGACGTTGCCGATATTCCATTGCCTTACAATGGGATACTTGGCCGTCCAGCACTCGCCAAGTTCATGGCAGCCTCTCACTACGCATACAACATGCTGAAGATGCCAGGCCCGATAAGCGTCATCTCTGTCCCCGGCGACAAGAAGGATGCCCTTATCTACGCCGACAAGATCTATCGGGAAGCGGCAGCCGCAACAGACCGTAAGGCACTTGCTGCTGAAGCTCCCGAGGGGAAGAAGAAGACCGAGTCCGGCAAGAGCTCTAGTGCCCACTCCGGCAAGCGCACCTCTTCGGAGTGCTGCGCCGCCGTCGACGATGCACCATCGAGCTCCACCGGCAAGTGTAAGAAGACAATGGCGGCTCCGCCAGAGACGAAGAAGGTGTCCGCCAAGGAGGACGGCACTGGTGGTACCTTCACCATCAGTGCCACTCTCGACCCTAAATAGGAAAGCGCGCTCATTGCTTTCCTGCGGGCGAATGTCGACGTGTTTGCGTAGCAACCGTCTGACATCCCCGGTGTTCCTAGGAAAGTAATTGAGCACCACCTTGCCGTTTGTCCCCATGCGCGGCCCATCAAGTAGAAGGTCAGGAAGCAAGCAGTGGAGCGCCAAGAATTCATCGCAGAAGAGATCAAGAAGTTGGAAGCAGCAGGCCTTGTCAGAGGAGTGCTCCATCCTACGTGGTTGGCCAATCCTGTAGTCGTGCGCAAGGCAAACGGAAAATGGAGACTTTGTATCGACTTTACCGATGTTAACAAAGCTTGTCCCAAAGACCCATTTCCTTTGCCGCGCATTGACCAGATTGTTGACTCCTCGGCCGGATGTGACTTGCTTTCATTTCTTGACGCATACTCAGGATACCATCAGATCTTCATGGCAGAAGAGGATGAGGAGAAGACCGCATTCATTACTCCATGTGGCACGTACTATTTCATACGGATGCCTTTCGGATTAAAAAATGCTGGTTCAACATTTGCAAGAGTAGTCCATGTCGCTCTTGAGCCACAAATACACAGAAATGTGGAAGCCTACATGGATGACATAGTGGTCAAGAGCAAGGACAAGGCAACTCTGATCCAAGATTTAGACGAGACCTTTGCAAATCTGCGCAAGATCAGCCTCAAGCTCAACCCCGAGAAGTGTGTGTTTGGAGTCCCCTCCGACAAGATCAAGGCCATTGAGCAGATTGAAGCACCAAAGCGCGTCAAGGATGTACAAAGACTTGCCGGTTGCGTGGCTGCTCTCAGCAGGTTTATCTCTAGGTCTGCTGAGCGCGCCCTGCCGTTTTTCAAATTATTGAAAAAGGCAGGTCCAATGAAATGGACTCCGGAAGCGGAGGCTGCGCTGCAAGACTTGAAGAGATACCTGTCCTGCCCTCCAATACTTGTCGCACCTAAGCCACAAGAGAAGTTGCTGCTGTATATAGCGGCAACCAATCAAGTGGTTAGTGCTCCGTTAGTAGCAGAGAGGGAGGCAGATGACGAGCCAGCAACCACGGCAGGCGCATCCAACGACAAGCAGGGGGCTTCCCCGGCAAGCTCTGGTCCCGACAAAGATGGATCTGCACAGATGCGCGAGGAGATACAGAAGAAAATGGTGCAGCGCCCAGTTTACTTTGTCAGTTCCCTTCTGCAGGGGGCTAGGTCAAGGTACTCTGGCATGCAGAAATTGCTTTTCGGCCTTCTCATGGCCTCGAGAAAGCTGCGCCATTACTTCCAAGCACATGAGATCACAGTTGTCACTCGCTTTCCGCTGAAGAGGATACTACAGAATCCAGAAGCGACAGGCAGGATTGTTGAGTGGGCACTGGAACTGTCAAGCTTTGGCCTCAAATTTGAAAGTACTTCAACTATCCAAAGCAGAGCATTGGCAGAATTTATAGCAGAATGGACGCCAACACCAGATGAAGAAATTCCAGAAACGAGCATCCCCGTCAAGGAAGCAGGCAGAGAGTGGCTGATGTACTTTGATGGTGCCTTTTCGCTGCAAGGCGCCGGCGCTGGCGTGCTGCTTGTCGCACCCACCGGAGAGCACCTCAAGTACGTAGTCCAGATGCACTTTCCCAAGGAGCAAGCAACAAACAATACTGCAGAGTATGAAGGCTTGCTTGCCGGTCTCAGGATCGCGGCAGACCTTGGGATCAAGAAGCTCATTGTCAGGGGTGACTCGCAGCTTGTCGTCCGCCAAGTGAACAAGAGTTATCAGAGTCCATTGATGGAAGCTTACGTTGACGAAGTGAGAAAGCTAGAAGAGCACTTTGACGGCCTACAGACGGAGCATGTTCCAAGAGTTCAGAACACCATTGCCGATGGCCTGTCAAAGTGCGCCGCACTTAAGTTACCTGTGGAACCAGGGATCTTTGTGCTCAAGCTGACTCAACCGTCTGTAACGCCGTCAACTGGACAGAGCAAGAAGAGGAAGTTGATTCCTGGAGACTATTTTCCGGCAGAGCTTCCCGAAGCCGCCGCCAAGAAGGTCCCCAAGATCAACGCCAAGAGCGCTGAGGAGCAGTCTGCTCCGGCAAGCCCTAGGGTTTGTTCCGTTGAAGCAGAAGCTCCCGACAAGTTTTGCTCCGGCAAGCTTGCCGGGGAACGTCAAGCTCCGGCAAACCCGCTGGTTCTTGCCGTAGAAGCGGACGTTCCCGCAGCCGCAGATTTGCCTTTAGTCCTTGTTGTCGAGCCACAAGCTCCAGCATGGGCACAGCAGATTGTCCGTTTCCTTTAGACAGGAGAACTTCCCGAAGAGCAAGAAGAAGCGGAAAGAGTAGCCCGGCAGTCAAGTATGTACCAGTTTGTCGACAAGACACTGTACAGAAGAAGACTGAACGGTGTGAAATTGAAGTGTATTCACCGGGAAAACGGACAAAAGCTGTTGGCAGAGATACATGGAGGCATATGTGGTGACCACATTGGCGCAAGAGCACTTGTCGGCAAAGCATTCCGGCAAGGTTTCTTTTGGCCGACAGCCCTCCAGGATGCAACTGCACAAGTAACCAAGTGTGAAGCGTGCCAGTTCCATTCCAAGCAGATACACCAACCAGCTCAAGCTCTCCAGACGATCCCTTTATCCTGGCCATTTTTGGTCTGGGGGATCGACATCCTCGGCCCCTTTCCCCGAGCAGTCGGGGGCTTTGAGTACTTGTACGTTGCAATCGACAAGTTCACAAAGTGGCCGGAAGTGGAACCAGTGAGGAAGGTGACAGCACAGTCAGCAGTCAAGTTCTTCAGGTCGATTGTTTGCCGCTTCGGGATCCCTAACAGGATAATCACCGACAACGGTACGCAATTCACGAGCCGCACCTTCATGCAGTACGTCCAAGATCTTGGCGCCAAGGTCTGCTTCGCTTCTGTTGCTCACCCGAGAAGCAACGGTCAAGCGGAGAGGGCAAATGCTGAAGTGCTGCGCGGGCTCAAGACCAGGACTTTCGACAGGCTGCACAAGTGCGGAAGAAACTGGATCGAGGAGCTGCCGGTGGTTCTTTGGTCGATCAGAACGACGCCAAATCGAGCCACTGGCCAGACACCTTTCGCTCTAGTCTATGGAGCAGAGGCAGTTCTCCCCACGGAACTCATATACGGGTCACCTCGAGTGCTCGCTTATGATGAGCTCGAGCAAGAGCACCTGCGACAAGATGACGCGCTGCTCCTTGAGGAAGACCGTCTTCAGGCTGCTGTGCGAGCTGCTCGCTACCAGCAAGCTTTGCGCCGCTACCATAGCCGCAAAGTTAACGCCAGAAGTCTTGAGGAAGGCGACCTTGTTCTTCGGCGAGTTCAGTCCGCCAAGAATTCCAACAAGTTGACGCCGAAGTGGGAAGGCCCTTACCGGGTGAAACGAGTCACTAGGCCTGGCGTTGTCCGCCTTGAGACCGAAGATGGCATCGTCCGAGAAAGTTTCACCTTGCCGGGAAGCAAACAACAGAAAAGCTAAGTTGCCAAAGTTTGAGCAATCAGATTTTTAAAATTTTTAAGTTATCTCCCTTGAACGATCGCACTTTGTATGGAAAACCTGTGTGCGGAGGAACCAACTCGTAGCTAGTTGCGCCCTTACTTTGTGTCGAGTCCGCTCAACAACTTAAGTGAGCTGCAACTAGTTGCGACAAGGTTTCTTGTCGGTAGCGGCACCGCCAGCAGGCTGCTGACGTTCCGCACTCAGCGCTCGCGGCTCAGGTGCCTGCACCGGCAAGTTCCCTAAAAGCGTAGGGCGAAAACATACAAAGGGAGGAATCAAGTAAAGGGAATAACATTGCAATTAGTAACCAGAATAGAGTTATATTACAAAGATAGCTTGTCGCGGCTCTAACAGATTGTTTTCATAACATGACAAACAGCGACAAGAAAAGAAGAAATGGGCGGCCTAATCTATGCGATCGCCCTCGACCCTCTTGATCCCGCTCACCTTGTCCACAATGGGTGCGACAAGGGCCTTGAGCGCCTCCAGATCAGCATCCGGCGGCAGGGTCTTGAGGACGTTGGTGAGGTTGAGGCCTGGATTGCGGAAGGCCACCTTCACCAACACTTCCTGAAGAGCTCCCGCGCAGATCTTGCGCGACTCGTCGGCCAGCTGCTTTGGGATCCTCTCCCGGAGTCGCTGGAGGGCCGTCGCCACGCCCTTGAAGAACAAGACGAGCTTAGCGCTGGGTTGGAGGTTCTCGTCGGAGGGATACCCGAGATCCTCCATCCCCAGCTGCGCCAACTCCCTGTCAATGTCTGTTGCAGCATTCACAAGACTCTCCGTCCAGTGCTCCACAGTCTCCCTGAAGGCGTTTTGGGTGGCGGCAACACTCTCTAGCAGCGCCTTGTCGGCCTTGATCTCCTCCTTCAAGGCCGCCTCCTGCTTCTTGTCGCCGTCCAGCGTCTTGGTCAAAGTGGTCAGCTTCGACTCAGGATCCTCGTTGGAGTCCTTGGCGGCGCTGAGCTCTTTGCCCTTCTCGGCGAGATCGGCCTCCAGCTGCGCCACCTTCGTCTCCAGCTCCTTCTTGGCGGCCTCGGCAACTGCGGCAGCATCCTCTGCTTGCTTAAGGGCTCTGCCGAGTTTTTCCTCGCGCACGGCAAGCTCCTCCTCGTGGGCGTCAAGATTGACCTTTTGCTGCGCCAGCTCGCCCTCCTCCGCAGATAGCTTCACAGCGGCAAGTCGCTGTTGCTCTTCGACTTCAGCCTTCTCGAGGAAGAAGACCTTCTGCGCTTCAGCGAGCTGCTCCCGCTCCTTCGCCAGGGACCGGAGAGCTTCCTGGTGGAGACCCCGGAGCTCCTCCGCGCGCTTCTCGATGTCTGCTCCCGCCTTTGCGACAAGCGCCTCGCGAGAGTCCAGCTTGGCTTGCCGCGCGCAGTAGAGCGACAACAACTTCCGCAGCAGCCGCTCCTCCTCAGGCTCGTTGCTGCTGCTGCTCGGCGCGTCAACCAGCGTCAGCCCCGCGGAGGCGAGCACCTCCCCGTCAAAGATCTCCCCCTCGACCGGCGCCCTGGAGCTTGACGCCCAGGGGAGGTTGATGAAGACGTCATCGCCGGCCTTCAAGTAGACGCCTGGCTGGGGCTCTTCGGAGCCTGGCGCTGCGGCAGCGGCGGACGGGACGGCGGTCGGTGTAGCGCCTGGCGCTCCTGCGGCCTCAGGGCCGTCAGTGCGATCGCCAGACCCCTCGCCAGTTGCTGCGGAGGCAGCCTTAGCGGCCTCTGCGCCGGCGGGATCGCCAGCACCGGCTGCTTCTTCGGCGGCAACCTCGGTCTCCATCGGCTCCATAGCAGATGGGTCTGACAGCCGGAAAGGGGAGAAGAGTCAAGCAAAAATCCAACAAAAAGAAGATCAAGAGAAGAAGAACCCAAGGGAAATCTTGCGGCGAAAGGATTACCTGTACCGGGTTCTGCAGTCGTGGTCTCCGCCGTCGGGGGGCCGCTGGTGCTGTCCCTTGCCGGAGAACCCTCCCTTGCCGGAGACTTCTCCCTTACCGGGAAGCCCTCCCTTGCCGGAGAGTTCTCCCTTGTCGGGGGATTCTCCCTTGGCTCCTGGTGGGGCTGCTCTGCTCCTACACAAATCAGCAATCAAATATCAGCAAAGACAGAGTATCCATGCGCACCACACAAGCGGAAAGCAAACCATATACTTACACTGGGGGCTGCTCTAGAGAAAAGTTGCCGGGTCCGGCAAGGTTGTCTCGGGCGCACCTCCTGCTGCCGTAGTAGGTTCGTCCTCGATGACAATCACCGGGACCTTGGCCCTCTTTGCCGCTCTCTGGGCCAGAGTCCTAAAGAAGAACAAGTTCAGAGAAAAGCAAATGAGATACAAGACAAACAGCAAGGATTGAAGAACTACAAGTACAACAAGGGAGTCTTACTCTTCTTCTTCTTCCTCGTCGGAGCTGAACGCGGAGAAGTCGAAGTCTGGCTCACGTCCGGCGCGAGGAGGCGAAGAAGTAGCTTCCCTTGGCCGCTTGGCGGGAGCGGTGGCGGTGGTCTGAGACGACCCCGCTCCAGCTGGAGTAGAAGCGATGGTCCGAGAGGGTCCCACTCCAGTTGCCGTTGCAGCGTGAGATGCTCCCGCGGCAACAGTGCTTGCCGCGGTGGAGCGTGTCGCACGGCGCGGCGGCTGTTCACTCGCCTGCCGCTCCGCTACATCACCGGCCTTGCGGAGATGCCTTCTTGGTGGAGATGGAGGCTCTGCTTGCGGCTCTGCTTGCGGAAAGCTGTCTGAAGATGAGGAGGAAGACGAGTTGATCTCCAGCGAGCTGCTCGTATCCTTGGCGGGCTCACTCGACCTGACGCCATGTCCGGCAAGTTCTTTCCCGCCGGCGGGCTCCCTTCACTCGGCACGGCTTGCCGCCTCTGCTGCATCTGCCTCCTCCACGGTGAATCCAAATTCGCCCGCGGCCGCGGCTGCCGCCGCCTCTTCCAGCCTAGTGGCGATGAGTGCCATCTCCGCATCGGTGGTGTCGCGGGTGAGGCTGTCTTTCTCGTCGGAGCGGATCGGCACTTCTACCAAGTCATCGAAGAACTGCTGCACGACGTCGTCTGCAGGCTCCTGCCAAGTTGGCACAATTCCATGCGAGTCGCACTCCGGCATCATTGCACGGATGCGGTCGAGCGAGGAATTATTGCACAGCGGAACGACGCCCCCCGGCAACCTGAAAACTTCGGGATGTTGGGGCTCATACTTGAACAGCTCCTGGAGCATCGCGTTGAGCTCCAGAACTGTGAAATTGAAGTTGAGGCCCAGCCGCAACCTCATGATATCTGCCGCATTCTTGAACTCCCAAGTGGGTCTCCCCCGTTCCTGCAGGGGGGCGATGCGGCGGCGAAGAAAATCTGCGCCAACAGCGCCTACAGTGAGCCCGGCAAGCCTGAGGCGAAGGATCCGGGTGACAGCAATCTTCAGCCTGTCGTCTTCCGGGGCCACGTCACTCCAATCGCTGCCGCGTGTTACTGGGGTTTGGCGCCGGGTGGTGAATGGCTGCGGGTTCTCCTCGTCAATCCAGCACCAGTCTGCTCTCCACTCCTCCCACTTGCCGCGGAATTCTCCGTCCAGATAAGTTTCCTTCTTGCCGGCCCTTGAGATCCAGGCGATTCCGCTGGATAAAGGCTCTCCTCTCTCTACTCGGGGTATGAAGAAGTGGTGAAAGAGGGCTACGTTGGGATGGACTCCGACAAAGTTTTCGCAGAGATGTGCGAAAACTGCCATGGTCAGAACGGCATTGGGGGTGAAGTCAAGGAGGTGGAATCCGTAGGTATTCATGATGTCGCAGAAGAATTCAGAGAAAGGCGGGCAGAGCCCGCAGTAGAAGAACAGAGCGAAGAAAGGGTATCCGTTTGGAGCCTTCTTCAAAGCGGCGGCGGGGAGTACCTTCGTGCGCGGATGCGCTCGTGTCTCCGTCGACCAGAAGAGGTAGTAGTTCTCCCTCAGCTCCTTCGCGGCAAGCTTGGGGTGGAAGACTGCGCGCTCCTTTCGCAGCGCCGCATGCCGCTGCGCCTCGGTCGACTTCACGACCTTCCCCTTGTCGGCTTTTGGAGCCATGGCGGAAGTGGTGGAGGAGGACGATGGCGTTGGTGGTGCTGGTGGCGATGGGGGGCGGAGCGCTGCTCTCTTTCGACTTTGGGAAGATGAGGAAGCGGCGGAGATTTCCGAGATTGGAGCAGCAACGAGCGAATGGACGAACTGCCCCTGTTTCCCCTGCTTATAAAGGGGGAGGGGCGGACGTTCCGCATTTCCGAATAAAGAAACCACCCATGATCTCTCCCACGACGCCGCATTCAACGCGTGCCGTTCGGGGAGGGCGCGGTGGATACGGAGAGAGATACGGCGTAACCTAGGCCGCGCGTGCCCGTGCCCTGTTTTCGGCCTGGCCCAACAGCGCTCGGCACCGTGTATGGCCCAGGCCCGGGGGCTCCTGTCGGTGTACTAGAGTAGGGGTACCCTAGTATCCCGAACTTGTGCATGGGCAGTCGCAGCATCCCGCGGCAAGGCTTGCCGAGTGACCGCCAAGGTCCTCCGTGGTTCCTTTGGAGCCATTCAAGAACAAAGTATCCAACCAAGGCATCTCAAGACCCCCGGCAAGAGGAGCTTGCCGGGAAGGCCACCCAAGGCATCTCAAGGAACTTGCCGCGACGCGCCACGCGTCCCGGCAAGGCCCGGTGAGCGACAAGCTCCCGGACGCGACAAGACAACGACCGCGGCAAGGCGCTTGCCGTGGCAAGCCACCACTCTGTGCTCGCGCTCCAGCACATCCACCAACGTGTCGCTCTGGGACCCTTCCAGGCGTGCGTGGCGGGAGGCTGTGCAGCCAGCGGTGCACGGTGGCGAGTAGCGCTGACAAGTTTGCCATCGTGGCGAGCGGTGGCGTCCCTGATGGTCCCTTTTGCACTGTTTAGGCGACACAGACGGGCATTTAATACCCTTGTCCCCTGCCGTCAGGGTTAGGTATGATACACTGTAGCAGGTAGCTGTACCTACCGCAGCACCTTTCCATTTTTACCCTTGTCTACGTTGCCACCTGTCGGTGACCCCTTGAGCATATAAAAGGAGGCCCATGCGCAACGTAGAGGGGGTGGGCTAATCCGGAGAACACTCACGCTCGGTCTCGTTAGCTGCTGGTGTGTACTGTAGCACTCCACGCTCCTGAGCAAGAACTCAATACAAACCACAAAGCAGGAGTAGGGTTTTACGCATCCATGCGGCCCAAACCTGGGTAAACTGCTCGCGTCCCTCGCCTCGATCCGCTCTTCGTGCGACCTCCGCCCCCGCCGAACCGAAAGGGACCCGGCCCGGCGGTCCCATAGGTGCTCGTGGATTCAGTACCCCGGCACTACTCCAAAAGATAATAGTGAAGGACACTGAGTAGTCAAATAATTAACTAGCCATGTGAGGATTCTTTTTCATTTAATAATTCAGATCCAATGATTTTATTCAAACAACAAGTAAAATTGAAAATACGCTCCAAGCAAAACACATATCATGTGACGAATAAAAATATAGCTCTGAGTAAGGTATCCCCAAGCATAGGCGCTTGAGTCTTCCTTGAATATTACCTTGGGGTGCCTCGGGCATCCCCAAGATTATGTTCTTTCCACTCCTTATTCTCCTCATATCGATATCTCACCCAAAGCTTGAAAACTTCAATCACACAAAACATAACGGAACTTCGTGAGATAGGTTAGTATGATAAAGAGTAAACCATTCACTTTGGTACTGTCAAGGACAAGGTTCATAATTGTTATCACCCAATGCCTACTGTACCATATCATTTCTACAATTTATATTGAGAAATATAAGTCATAGAAACTAGAAAACAAGCAAACTATGCAATGAAAACAGAATCTGTCAGAAACAGAACAGTCTGTAATGATCTGAAAACTATGCATACTTCTGCTACTCAAAAAATTATGAACTAAATTATGAACAGTCTGTAATTTGTCTATTAATCTTCTGCAAAAAGAATCAACCTAATCCCACTCTCCAATAAAAAATGGCAGCAAACCTCGTGAGCGCAAAGTTTCTGTTTTCACAGCAACATCACATTAAATTTCACCCAAGTCTTCCCAAAGGTCTTACTTAGCACTTTATTGAAACAAAAGACATAATACATGATTAATACAGTAGCTTAATCATGAGAACACACAAAAACATTAAGGGTAAATATTGGGTTGTCTCCCAACAAGTGCTTTTCTTTAATGCCTTTTAGCTAGGCATGATGTTTCAATGATGCTCACATAAGATATAAGAATTGAAACATAAAGAGAGCATCATGAAGAATATGGCTAGAAAATTTAAACCTAAGCCACTTACTATGCCTAGGTATTTTGTGAGTACACAACTTATGGGAACAAGAATCAACTAGCATAGGAAGGAAAAACAAGGATAACTTCAAAACTTTAAGCACATAGAGAGGAAACTTGATATTATTGCAACTCCTACAAGCATATATTCCTCACTCATAATAATTTTCAGTAGCATCATGAATGAATTCAAAAACATAACCATCATATAAAACATTCTTTTCATGATCTACAAGCATAGAAATTTTCTACTCTCCACATAAGCAAAATTCTTCTCATTCGGAATAGCGGGATCACTAGTTCCTAAAGTTGACACTCTTCCAAACCCGCTTTAAATGATAGTATTATTCATACTCCAAAAGATATAAGTGAAGTTCATGGGGCATCCTACAATTAATATAAACTAACCAATATCCAAGCCCAAAATGTATAAGTGAAGCACACGAAGCATTCTATAAAGCCATACTCAAAGGATTTAATTGAAGCTCAAAGAGCAATTCTATAAGATCATACTTAGAAGATATAAGTGAAGCACATGAAGTATTATATAAATTGATGAAGGGACATCTCATACTATCATGGTTCTTAAAAAAAGAAAAACACAAAGGACACAAATCATGTGAACAAAACAAAAACCGAGGTATACCGATAATTGTTGAAGAAGAAAGATGGGATGCCAACCGGGGCATCCCCAAGCTTAGATGCTTGAGTCTTCCTTAGAATATTTACTTGGGGTGCCTTGGGAATCCTCAAGCTTGAGCTCTTGCCTCTCTTTATTCTTCTCACATCGGTAACTCCTCGTTCTTCGAACACTTCATCCACACAAAACTTTAGCAAAAACTTTGTGAGATCCGTTAGTATAATAAAGCAAATCACTACCTTTAGGTACTGTTTCAAACTCATTCCAATTTCATATTAGAACTATATATACTGTATTCCAACTTCCCTATGGTTCATACCCTCCGATACTAGCCATAGATTCATCAAAATAAGCAAACAACACACGAAAAACAGAATCTGTCTAAAATACGACAGTATGTAGTAATATGAAGGTTTAGTAAACTTCTGTAACTCCAAAAATTATGAAATAAATTTTAAATTTTGAAAAATTTGTACAGAAGTAAAGTGCAAAAAGTTTCAGACCCATTTGACTTTCCAGTAAAAATTTAAAATCACGCGCTACAGCCAAAGTTTCTTTTTTTGTTCTGCACATAGTAAACAAGCAATCTAATCATCCTAAAACCAAAGCTCGGCACATTATTTTTATAACACAATGGATATATATAAGTGGATAATTATTTACAGAGAAACTTCCCTGAAAAATTCTACATTGTTTCCTGAGCATGAACACAAGTGCTCAAGGTCAACCCTCACTTCTTCAACGCATAACTTTCCAATCACTTCTCTTTTTGAAAAACTTTTTAGGCATGAGAGGCAAGTAATTTTTTGGTATTTTCATTATTTTAATATATTTTTATGTTTCACCAACAACTAAATAGAAACAAAAAAGAAAAAAGAAAATCTACTTAGTGAAGAAAGCAAACAAGCATACACGAGAATATCAACCCCACGCTATTGCTCCCCGGCAACGGCGCCAGAAAAGAGCTTGATAATCCCCAAGTGCAAGGAATCATCGTAGCAACTTCCAAAGGTGGAAGTGATAAGTATGGAGTGTCAAACCCACAAGGAGCTAAAGGTAAGATCAATATTCTCTCAAGCCCTATCTGCCACTGATACGACTCTACGTACACCGAACGTTTGCTTCTAACTAGAAACGAGAAATAAAACTACGTTGTGGGTATGAAGAGGATAACTTTGCATCATATCGGAGAGCTAAAATATAAAAGTAGGTGCTGTTATAATAAATTTAGAATATATTACTAAATATTATAAATAGCGAGTTTCGAATAATGGTGGATCGGTGTGCGGAATTATCCTAGGCAATTGTTAACAAGACCGCTAACCACTATTGAAGTTTCACATGAGGGAGAGGCATAAGCTAACATACTTTCTCTACTTAGATCATATGCACTTATGATTGGAACTCTAGAAAGCATCCGCAACTACTAAAGATCATTAAGGTAAAACCCAACCATAGCATTAAAGCATCAAGTCCTCTTTATCCCATACGCAACAATCCCCTTACTCGGGTTTGTGTTTCAGTCACTCACGCAACCCCACTATAAGCGAATCATAAACGTATTGCAACACCCTACAGCGGGAATCCCTCATGCTTGTGCGACACGTAGGGCACCATAGGACAGCACCAAAGTAAAACATACAACTCATACCAATGTAGATCATCAATCAACCCAAAGACAAAAGATATCTACTCAAAACATCATAGGATGGCAACACATCATTGGATCATAATATGTGGCATAAAGCACCATGTTCAAGTAGGGAATACAGCGGGGAGCGGGAGAGTGGACCGCGTAAAAGAGATGAGGATGGTGATGATGATGGTGATGTTGATGAAGACGATCACCGCGGCGATGATTCCCCTCTCGATGGCACTCCGGTGCCACCAAGAGAGAGGAGGAGAGGTTCTCCCCCTTGTGCTTCCTCCTCCATGGCCTCCCCCTCTGGTCCTTGGCCTTCCTGGTGATGATGGCCCCTCCGGGATCCTCCTCCATGCCCTCCGGTGATGATGGCCCCCTCTGGCAGGGTGCTAGAGAGGGCCTAGATTGGTTTTCGGTGGCTACGGAGGCTTCTGGCGGCGGAACTCCCGATCTAGGTTAATTTTCCGAGGTTTCTGTATTTATAGGAATTTTTGGCGTCGGTCTCACGTCAAGGAGGTGCCCGAGGCATCCACGAGGTAGGCCCACGCGCCTGGGGGGGTGGGCGCGCCCCCACCCTCGTGGACGCCCCGGGACTCTCCTGGCCCAACTCTTTTACTCCAGGGTCTTCTTTTGGTCCATAAAAACTCGTCAAAAATTGGCACATCAATTGGACTCCGTTTGATATTCCTTTTCTATAAAACTCAAAAACAAGGAAAAAACAGAAACTGGCACTGGGCTCTAGGTTAATAGGTTATCCCCAAAAACCATATAAAATAGCATATAAATGCATATAAAACATCCAAGGTTGATAATATAATAGCATGAATACTTCATAAATTATAGATACGTTGGAGACGTATCAGTCCAGGAGGGTGGAGGGCATGCCCTACCCCCCTAGGTGCGCCCCCTGCCTCGTCGGCACCTCGTGTGCTCTCCGGACTCCGTTTTCCGGCACGATACTTCTTTTGGTTGGTAAAAATTCATTATATAATCTCCCGAAGGTTTTGACCATCATACCATGCAAATATCTACTGTTTTTGTTTCGAGCTGTTTTATGACAGGGTTCAAGGTCAGGCATCATGTCGTCTCCCTCCTCCTCCAACAATGAGGGTGCTACCTCTTGAGCACTGCGTTGGTTTTCCCTTGAAGAGGAAAGGGTGATGCAGTAAATTAGCGTAACTATTTCCCTCAGTTTTTGAGAACCAAGGTATCAATCCAGTAGGAGATCACACTCGAGTCCCACGCACCTACACAAACAAATATGAACCTCGCAACCAACGCGATAAAGGGGTTTTCAATCCCTTCACAGTCACTTACGAGAGTGAGATCTGGTAGATATGATAAGATAATATTTTTGGTATTTTCATGATAAATACAAATAAAGATGCAAAGTAAAATAAACGGCAATAGAAATAACTAAGTGTTGGAAGATTAATATGATG
This sequence comes from Triticum urartu, assembly GCF_056163025.1. NCBI lineage: Eukaryota > Viridiplantae > Streptophyta > Magnoliopsida > Poales > Poaceae > Triticum > Triticum urartu. The sequence continues at coordinate 147,964,897 of NC_141874.1, forward strand.
GAAGATAGACCCGGGGGGCATAGGTTTCACTAGTGGATTCTCTCAAGAGCATAAGTATTACGGTGGGTAAACGAATTACTGTCGAGCAATTGATAGAATTGAGCATAGTTATGATAATATCTAGGTATGATCATGTATATAGGCATCACGTCCGCGACAAGTAGACCGAAACGATTCTGCATCTACTACTATTACTCCACACATCGACCGCTATCCAACATGCATCTAGAGTATTAAGTTCATAAGAACAGAGTAATGCTTTAAGTAAGATGACATGATGTTGAGGGATAAACTCATGCAATATGATATAAACCCCATCTTTTTATCCTCGATGGAAATAATACAATATGTGCCTTGCTGCCCCTGCTGTCACTGGGAAAGGACACCGTAAGATTGAACCCAAAGCTGAGCACTTCTCCCATTGCAAGAAAGATCACTCTAGTAGGCCAAGCCAAACTGATAATTCAAAGAGACTTGCAAAGATAAACCAATCATACATAAAATAATTCAGAGGAGATTCAAATATTGTTCATAGATAAACTTGATCATAAACCCACAATTCATCGGATCTCGACAAACACACCGCCAAAGAAGATTACATCAAATAGATCTGCAAGAAGATTGAGTAGAACTTTGTACTGAGATCCAAAGAGAGATAAGAGGCCATCTAGCTAATAACTATGGACCCGTAGGTCTGAAGTAAACTACTCACACATCACCGGAGAGGCCATGGAGTTGATGTAGAGGCCCTCCGTGATCAATGCCCCCTCTGGCAGAGCTCCAGAAAAGGCCCCAAGATGGGATCTCTCGAGTACAGAAGGTTATGGCGGTGGAATTAGGTTTTCGTGGCGCTCCTGGATGTTTGGGGGTACGTAGATATATATAGGAGGAAGAAGTAGGTCGGTGCAGCAACCAGGGGGCCACGAGTGTGGAGGGCGCGCCTAGGGGGGTAGGCGCGCCCCCTGCCTCGTGGCTTCCTCGGTTGTTTCTTGACTCCCACTCCAAGTCTCACGGATCACGTTTGTTGAGAAAATCACGTTCCCGAAGGTTCCATTCCGTTTGGACTTCGTTTGATATTCCTTTTCTGCTAAATACTGAAATAGGCAAAAAACAGGAATTTGGGCTGGCCCTCCGGTTAATAGGTTAGTCCGAAAAATGATATAAAAAGTGTAAAATAAAGCCCATTAACATCCAAAATAGATAATATAATAGCATGGAGCAATCAAAAATTATAGATACATTGGAGACATATCAAGCATCCCCAAGCTTAATTCCTGCTCGTCCTCTAGTAGGTAAATGATAAAAGAAGAATTTTTGATGTGGAATGCTTTCTAACATATTTCTCAATGTAATTTTTTCTTTATTGTGGCATGAATGTCCAGATCCCAAAGATTCAAGATAAAAGTTTAATATTGACATAGAAATAATAATACTTCAAGCATACTAACTAAGCAATCATGTCTTCTCAAAATAACATGGCCAGAGAAAGTTATCCCTACAAAATCATATAGTCTGGCTATGCTCTATCTTCACCACACAAAATATTTAAATCATGCACAACCCCGATGACAAGCCAAGCAATTGTTTCATTCTTTTAATGTTATCAAACTTTTTCAATCTTCACGCAATATATGAGCGTGAGCCATGGATATAGCACTATATGTGGAATAGAATGGTGGTTGTGTAGAAGACAAAAAAGAAGAAGATAGTCTCACATCAACTAGGCGTATCAACAGGCTATGTAGATGCCCATCAATAGATATCAATGTGTGTGGGTAGGGATTGCCATGCAACGGATGCACTAGAGCTATAAGTATATGAAACCTCAACAAAAGAAACTAAGTGGGTATGCATCGAACTCTCTTGCTCATGAAGACCTAGGGCATTTTGAGGAAGCCCATCATTGGAATATACAAGCCAAGTTCTATAATGAAAAATTCCCACTAGTATATGGAAGTGATATCATAGGAGACTCTCTATCATGAAGATCATGGTGCTACTTTGAAGAACAAGTGTGGAAAAAGGATAGTAGCATTGTCCCTTCTCTCTTTTTCTCTCATTTTTTATTTGGGCCTTCTTTTTTTGGCCTATTTTCTCTTTTTTCGTCCGGAGTCTCATCCCGACTTATAGGGGAATCATAGTCTCTGTCATCCTTTCCTCACTTGGGACAATGCTCTAATAATGATGATCATCACACTTTATTTACTTACAACTCAAGAATTACAACTCAATACTTAGAACAAAATATGACTCTATGTGAATGCCTCCGACGGTGTACCGGGATGTGCAATGATGCATGAGTAACATGTATGAAGAATTATGAACGGTGGCTTTGCCACAAATATGATGTCAACTACATGATCATGCAAGCAATATGACAATGATGAAGCGTGTCATAATAACATAATGGTGGAAAGTTGCATGGCAATATATCTCGGAATGGCTATGGAAATGCCATAATAGGTAGGTATGGTGGCTGTTTGAGGAAGGTATATGGTGGGTTTATGGTACCGGCGAAAGTTGCGCGATACTAGAGAGGCTAGCAATGGTGGAAGGGTGATAGTGCGTATAATCCATGGACTCAACATTAGTCATAAAGAACTCACATACTTATTGCAAAAATCTATTAGTTATCGAAACAAAGTATTACGCGCATGCTCCTAGGGGGATAGATTGGTAGGAAAAGACCATCGCTCGTCCCCGACCTCCACTCATAAGGAAGACAATCAATAAATAAATCATGCTCCGACTTCATCGCATAACGGTTCACCATACGTGCATGCTACGGGAATCACAAACTTCAACACAAGTATTTCTCAAATTCACAACTACTCAACTAGCATGACTCTAATATCACCATCTCCATATCTCAAAACAATTATCAAGTATCAAACTTCTCATAGTATTCAATGCACTTCTATGAAAGTTTTTATATTAAAGAAAATTTCCATGTTGTTCTAAAGGACTCTCAAAATAATATAAGTGAAGCATGAGAGATCAACTATTTCTATAAAATAAAACCACCACTGTGCTCTAAAAGATATAAGTGAAGAACTAGAGCAAAAACTATATAGCTTGAAAGATATAAGTAAAGCACATAGAGTATTCTAATAAATTTCAAATCATGTGAGTATCTCTGAAAAGGTGTGTACAGCAAGGATGATTGTGTTAAACTAAAAAGCAAAGACTCAAATCATACAAGACGCTCGAAGCAAAACACATATCATGTGGTGAATAAAAATATAGCTCCAAGTAAAGTTACCGATAGACGAAGAAAAAAGAGGGGATGCCTTCCGGGGCATCCCCAAGCTTAGGCTCTTCCCACTCCTTGTTCCATAATCCATCAAATCTTTACCCAAAACATGAAAAGTTCACAACACAAAACTCAAAATAGAAAATCTCGTGAGCTCCGTTAGCGAAAGAAAACAAAACACCACTTCAAGGTACTATAATGAACTCATTCTTTATTTATATTGGTGTTAAACCTACTGTATTTCAACTTCTCTATGGTTTATAAACTCTTTTACTAGCCATAGATTCATCAAAATAAGCAAACAACACACGAAAAACAGAATCTGTCAAAAACAGATCAGTCTGTAGCAATCTGTAGGTTTCGACCACTTCTGGAACCCCAAAAATTCTAAAATAAATTGCTGGACGTGAGGAATTTATCTATTAATCATCTACAAAAAGAATTAACTAAATATCTATAACATCCCAAATTTTCAATTTGGAATGTTATACATTAGATCATCATTGCATATCATATTTTATTTTGGTTTGATCCTAGAAATTCTACGCAACTCAAGGACCCACGGAGGGAGTTGGTGATTTCGTTATTTTCATATTTGAGTTTTCTAAATTTTGAAAAGAGGATCGTTTGATTTTAATTATTTTCTCTTTGAATATTTCTTTTATGAAAATAAAAGAGAGGGGATAATATGATTTCCACAAAATAAAGAAATATTGGAGATTTAAAATTAAAATCAAATAAGAGTTTATTTGGAGTTTTATCGCAATTTTATTTAAATTAGGAAAAAATGTGTTTTTCAAAATTGCATTAGAGGCCCAAATAAATGTTCACCTTGTCAGTTAGATTTTTAGAGGACGGGGAAAATTTATTTCGGGATTTTTGGAGTCCGTTTAGTATTTCTTTTCTTTGTTTTTCTGCGTGGAATTATTTTGAAAAAAAGTCAACCGACTTACCGGACTGTGTCCGACCTGGACACTGCGCCCGGGCGGCCCTTATAAGCCAAGGCCCTGCCGCCAGCCCACCCCTTCCCGAACCCTAGCCCCGACCCCGCCGCTGCCGCCACACGCCGCCGCCGGGGTCGCTCGCCGCTGCCGCTGCACGCCACCGCCGGAGCCGTGCCGGAGCCGGAGCCGCCTCGCCGCCCGACCTCGCAACCAGAGCCGCTCGTCGCCACCACCAACCCCGCCACCGACGAGGTAGCCGCCGCCGCCCGTTTTCTTCGGAAATCCGATTAGTTTTATTTTTCGAAACCCTAGATCTAGATCGGTTTGGTTTTTTCTAGTTTAGTTATTTAGCGAACGCCCGTTCGTACATTCGTTTTAACGACGGTTTTTACTTGTTAACCACAAACAGCGAACGTTCGTTCGTTAGCCTGTTCGTCAGCTTTTCTTTTTCCAGGGTTTTTCCGCGATTATTTTCAATCACGATTTCTGCCTAATCTTCGTTCTAGTATAACTTTTCGCTCGTTTATCGGAATCAGGCGATTCAAGCGCCTAGATCTTCGTTTCAAAGCCCTCTTTCTATTTAACCAACTTGAACAAGATTTTGCTACTGTAAAATTTGACTTAAGTCCAGATTACTAAACGGATCTTGTTTCTTTCGCAGTTTGAGTTTCGTTGCTTCGTTTGGTTTGATTCTTTTTGCCAACCGGAGTTCTTAAATTGACCTTCCTAGTTAGATTTCTTATTTGAGTTTTACCCATGCTTCTAGATGAGTGCTTATTGTATGCTTGTTTGATTGCGATAGAGTACCCGGAGTGCAAAGTGTGCTACTACGAGTCTCTAGGTTTCACGGATCATCAAGAAGGCAAGTAACACTTTGATCATACCCTTTTACTACCTAGTTTTATTGCATTAGATCAATCCTCAAACAATTGAATGGGTTGGATTTGATTAAATTGTGGGTTTTGGGAAGTAGATGAGGTAGTACCTATTCACATGTTTATTTTCAAACCTATGAGAGTTACTTCTGTGTTGCTTATATTGCTATGCTATGCTCATAGATGTGGATTGGGTTTGAGTGTATTCATGACAGATGATGGCTATTAATTAATGGTTCAACTTAAGGTGGCAAATTAAATACACATCTAGGTGGATTTCTTGTGGGCACCTGGAGAATCCAGTGTTGTCCTAGGATATCCCGGAGGATCCGTGTGATCATCCTACAGCCCGCCACCCAGCTCAAAGGGATCATAAGATTATTCATGCTAGAAACTTCCGTGTGTAGCCACAAGCCATTATGGGCTCTAGCATAGTTGAGTAAGTTGCGTGGAGCTCTCGAAGAGGTAGACTAGCAGATGTAGTGGGTTGTAGGTGCTACTGTCTATCCAGAGTAGAGAGTTAATGCTTCAGAAAGATTGTGTCTCGAATCTCCGACCATGGATGTATTCGAGTCTTGTGGGGAAAAGTGTGCAAACCTCTGCAGAGTGTACAAACTAATCATGGTTAGCCGTGTCCCCGGTTATGGGCATCTTGAGTGTCTGGTTCTTGGATTATCATGTTAATCTCATCACTCTTAATATAATTTGATTGGGTTTAATGATGATGTTTAATTGGGATTGAGTTGGAGGAACCTTCTCAATGTTTAACAACCACCATGATAGTTAAACAAATTTATTCCTTTGTTGTAAGAAAAAATTGGCTTTATGCAAAACTATAACCACAGAGCTTGCCACCAGCCAAATATACATGTAGTGATAGCATTTATTCTGTTCATTACTCTATGTGTTACCTTGCCAACATATTCCATGTGCGGACCCATTTCGGGCTGCAACATTCATGTTGCAGACTTTTCAGACGACGAGTAAGGAACCATAGGTCATTGTCTTTCACTCAGTGATGCCGTTGGAGTTGATGGACTCACTTTATCTTCCAAGCCTTCCGTTGTTATCGCTTTAGATGGCCTTAAGCCATATTTATTGTAATAAGTTCTCTTTCGAGACATTCGATGTAATAAGTGTGTGGTTGCCACTCTGTTATAAATCCTCAAGTACTGTTCGTGTTAGCATTACCGATCCAGGGATGATACTGATGCACAGAGATTAGACTGTTTGAGGTCTGGTCGCTACAAGATGGTATCAGAGCACACGCTGACTGTAGGACACGACCACTAAGCTAAAACCCTAGATCACTACTCTCTTCTCATTTCTGACTCCGCTCCCTTTTCTACTCTTTAGGATGGCGGATGCAAGGAATAAGTTCACTCAACCGGATGAAGATACACCTTTTGGACGACACTTGAAGGAAGTTACTAGATACCTGAACATCGGAATACCAAGTTTCACCGGGACCTACAATGCCACTTTACCAGAAGAGGAGCGCTGGATGATTGGAGTTCAAGTCCCAGGAAGGACGTTCGCACCAGTCACTGAGCCCATAGAGTTTTCCTTTGATGCCCCAATATGGACTCTAGGCAAGAGCATGGCAGCCCACATCACCATGGGACGCATTTGAGAAGTTTACCACAAGGATCTCAAGGATACTATCTACCAGATTTGTGGGCGCCAAGATGAGCAATGGGAGATGATTAGCGCCAGGAAGGATAGGTCCATTGCAGCTTTCATCCAGGAGTTAAATCAGCATATTCATCGCCAGGAGAACCAGATGTGCGCAGGCATGATAGATATGAAGAAGGAAATAACCAGGATCACGGAGCTGGAGGAAGAACTCAAGTCTACACGCGATGGATACGAGGAGGAAATGATGATACTAGTGGAGAAGAATGACGATCTGACAAGGAAGCTAGGAGTATTCATGGGAGACCCCACGCCAGGAGGAGAAGACGACGATTCCACTTACCCGGAGAACTACATCATCATCGACGACACTGACTCGGACCCCGACAATAGCGATGATGACTTTGATGAGGAAGCTGGAGCAGATATTATGGAGTCTTCCACCGATCAATTTTTCTAGTCGACCACAATATCAATAGTAGTATTTCCCCATGTATATAGATTAGACCGAGCACTTTTGTAACGATAGTTAGACCTATTGTATGCCCTTGTTTGAATTGATTGAAGTAATATGATTGTGTTTGTCTCATGTGCATATGGGTAGTGCTTTCTCACTAGACCTCATTCTATTCTAATCTCTTCCCTCTAAACCCTCAGATGCCTCCGAGACGTGACCCCGGATTTACTTTCCCACCGGAGCTCACTCAGTTGATCCAGCAGCAGAATGCCTTCATGCAGTTGTTAGTTCAGAACCAAGGCAACAACAACAACAACAACAACAACAGCAACCCACCACCACCACCACCTCCAGTTGACAACTTAGCCTGTTTTTTGAGGTTGCAGCCGCCGGTGTTCTCTAGTAGCACCGAGCCGATAGTTGCAGATGATTGGCTCCGCAAGATTGGAAGGGAGTTGACCACTGCAGGATGCACAGATGCGGAGAGAGTGCATTTTGCCGCACATCAGCTTGATGGAACCACATCATCATGGTGGGATAATTACACAGCCACTTTTCCTATAGCCAATGTCACTTGGGAGCAGTTTCAACAAGCATTCCGTACCGCCCATGTATCAGCAGGAGCTATGGCCATGAAGAAGCGCGAGTTTCGCAACTTACGCCAAGGAGGACGCACCGTTGGCCAGTATGTGGATGACTTTAGTAAGCTAGCACGTTATGCCCCAGATGACGTTGCCACAGATGCCACGAAGCAAGAGAAGTTTCTGGAAGGACTGAATGATGAGCTGAGCATGCAGTTGATGGTAGCAACTTTCAATAACTACCAGGAGTTGGTAGATAGAGCTCTCATGATTGAAGGGAAGCAGCAGCAGATTGACAACCGCAAGACGAAGTATGGACCCCGTTTTACCCCGAACTCGGGAGGACCCCTTCAACATAACCATGGAGGTCACAATCACAATGGCGGGATTTCGCACAACCATAGTGGCCCCAGGAATGGTAATGGTAATGGAGGAAGCAACGGCCAAAACTGTACCAACCCGGCAACACCCGCCAAGAAAGATCTAAGTCACATTACTTGCTTCAAGTGCGGGAAGAATGGACATTATGCCACGGAATGGCAAAGAATGGGAATGGAAATGGAAGCTCTGGGAAGAAGCCCAATACGTTCAACAGGGGACAAGTGAACCATGTGAACATGGAGGAAGTTGAAGCGCAACCGGATGCAGTAATATGTAAGTTTATGATTAAGTCATTTACTGCAATCGTTCTTTTGGTACTGGTGCATCGCGTTCATACATATAAAGGGGATTTGTGGATAAGTTTAAACTGCCAACCCAAGCCCTTAGGTCACCCATGTTAGTAACCTCGCCAGGAGCAGAGTATATGGCTAGCCTATGGTGTGATCGGTTACCATTAAGGAATGGTAGCTACGTGTTCCCCTCAGACCTAATAGTATTGGAGTCACAAGGACTGGATGTGATATTAGGCATGGATTGGTTATCAAAGTATGGAGGGAACATTGACTGCACCAGTAAGTCGATTTTGCTTACCACCCCAGAAGGAAGAAGGATCAAGTATGTATCCCGACATGTGCCGAATAGGACTCAAGTGAATTACTTATCAGGAGTTGTACAGGAGGAAGTACCAGTGGTGAAGGATTTCCCGGATGTATTTTCAGAAGAGTTTCCAGGCATGCCACCGGATAGAGACATTGAGTTTTTGAGCGAGCTTTTGCCAGGCACAGGGCCAATATCTAAGAGACCGTATAGGACGTCCGCTAAGGATTTAGAGGAAATTAAGAAGTAGATTAAGGAGTTACTGGATAAAGGCTATATTCGCCCAAGCTCGTCACCTTGGGGATCACCAGTGCTTCTAGTGGAGAAGAAGGATGGATTGTTGAGGATGGTTGTTGATTATCGAGGATTGAATGAAGTGACGATCAAGAACAAGTACCCACTGCCGATGATAAATGATTTGTTTGACCAGCTACAAGGAGCTTAGGTGTTTTCCAAGATCGATCTGCGATCAGGGTACCACCAGCTGAAGATTCGAGAGCATGATATACCTAAGACAACTTTTACCACAAGGTACGGGCTATATGAGTATAGCGTTATGTCATTTGGTCTGACTAACGCACCTGACTATTTTATGAACATGATGAACAAGGTGTTTATGGAGTTTTCGAATAAGTTCGTCGTGGTGTTCATCAACGATATTCTGGTCTACTCGAAGAATGAAGAGGAGCATAAGGAGCATTTGCGTTTGGTACTTGGGAAGCTCAGAGAACATCAGCTATATTCCAAGTTCAGCAAGTGTGAGTTTTGGTTGAAGGAAGTTGGATACCTCGGACATGTTATATCCGGAAAAGGAATAGCCGTTGACCCTACCAAGGTCATCACTGTGACAAATTGGGAAGCACCCACGCCAGTTGGAGAGATCCGGAATTTTCTTGGACTCGCATGATACTACAAAAGGTTCATTGAGAATTTCTCGAAGATCGCAAAGCCCATGACGGAGTTGTTGAAGAAGGACACTAAGTTTAAATGGACTGAGGAATGTGAGGCCAGTTTTCAAGAATTGAAGAAACGCTTGGTTACAGCTCCAGTGTTGATTCTCCCAGATCAACGCAAGGATTGCCAGGTGTATTGTGACGCTTCTCGTCAAGGACTTGGAGCAGTGCTTATGCAGGAAGGAGGAGTTGTTTCTTATGCCACACGACAGCTTAAACCCCATGAGTTGAATTATGCTACCCATGATTTGGAGTTAGCAGCCGTAGTGCATGTGTTGAAGACATGGAGACATTTTCTCATCGGAAACCATTGTGAGGTGTACACGGATCACAAGAATTTGAATTATATCTTCACGCAGAAGGAGTTGAATCTCAAGCAAAGGAGATGGTTGGAACTCATCAAGGATTATGATATGAAGTTGTATTATCATCCCAGAAAGGCTAACGTAGTAGCCGATGCGTTGAGCCGCAAGAGTCATGTCAATACACTCGTGACCGGAGAATTACCCAAGGAGTGAGCAAAGGATCTTCGTGAGCTATGTTTGGAAATAGTTCCGAGGGGTTATGTAACAACATTGGAGATTCAGTCTACTTTGATGGATAAGATCAGGGAAGCTCAGAAGACGGACAAGGAGATTGTCGAGATAAAAGAGAGGATGAGCAATGGAAAAGCTAAGGGATTTCACGAGGACGAGCACGATACCCTATGGTTTGAGGACCGCTTATATGTGCCAAATGATCCGGGGATCAGGAATTTGATTCTACAAGAGGCCCACGATTTGCCATATTCGATTCACCCAGGAAATGCCGAGATGTATCTGGATTTGAAGGATAGCTTCTGGTGGATCGGAATGAAGAAGGATATTGCGGAGTATGTAGCAGTTTGTGATGTATGTCAGAGAGTGAAGGTAGAACATTAGAAGCCAGCTGGATTGCTACAGCCATTGTCGATACCCGAATGGAAGTGGGATAATCTAGGCATGGATTTCATCACGGGATTACCCAGGACTTGTTCAGGCTATGAGTCGATATGGGTTGTAGTCGATTGTTTGACGAAGGTAGCTCATTTCATCCCAGTGAAGACTACCTGTACCAGTGCTAAGTTGGCGAAGATTTACATGACCAGGATCGTATGTCTACATGGAGTTCCGAGGACCATTGTATTAGATAGAGGAACCCAATTTACCTCAAAATTTTGGAATCAGTTGCATGAGACTTTGGGAACCAGGCTAGAGTTCAGTATAGCCTTTCTCCCACAGACGGATGGACAGACTGAGAGAGTCAATCAGATTCTGGAAGACATGTTGAGAGCTTGTGCGCTAGACTATGGATCTAGTTGGGACGACAACTTGCCTTATGTAGAGTTCTCTTACAACAACAGCTATCAATCCAGTTGGAAGATGACCCCTTTCAAAGCATTGTACGGAAGGAGGTGCATGACACCGTTGTTGTGGGATGAAGTTGGAGACCGTCAGTTGTTTGGACCAGATTCGATCAAAGAGTCTGAAGAGAAGGTTAAACTGATATGCGGCAGACTCAAGGTAGCCCAGTCCAGGCAGAAGAGCTATGCAGATTCTAAACGCAAGGAGACAGTTTACGAAGTCAAAGACAGAGTGTATCTTCGTGTATCACCACTTCGAGGAGTGAAGCGTTTTGGAGTTAAGGGAAAGTTAGCGCCACGTTTTGTGGGACCATACAAAGTTTTGGAACGTATGGGAGAAGTTGCTTACAAGTTGAAATTGCCCGAAGGATTGTCAGGAGTTCACGACGTGTTCCACGTTTCTCAGTTGAAGAAGTGCTACGCAAAGATGGCTGATATTCCTCTGAGGCATACAGTGCCACTAGAAGCGATTCAGTTGAGTACCGATTTCACCTACGAGGAGAAACCAGTCAAGATTCTTGAGTTTGCCAGCCGTGTCACATGCAGTAAGGTTATCAAGTTCTGCAAAGTTCAGTGGAGCCACCATACCGAGGATGAAGCCACCTGGGAACGAGAGGAAGAACTACGGAAAGATCACCCCCACCTATTTTCTAGCCAACCCGAATCTCGAGGGCGAGATTCATCTTAAGGGGGGTAGGTTTGTAACATCCAAAATTTCAATGTGGAATGTTATACATTAGATCATCATTGCATATCCATATTTTATTTTGGTTTGATCCTAGAAATTCTATGCAACTCAAGGACCCACGGAGAGAGTTGGGGATTTCATTATTTTCATATTTGAGTTTTCTCGAATTTTGAAAAGAGGATCGTTTGATTTTAATTATTTTCTCTTCGAATATTTCTTTTATGAAAATAAATGAGAGGGGATAATATGACTTTCCCAAAATAAAGAAATATTGGAGATCTAAAATTAAAACCAAATAAGAGTTTATTTGGAGTTTTGTCGCTATTTTATTTGAATTAGAAAAATGCAATTTTCAAAATTGCATTAGAGGCACAAATAAATGTGCACTTTGTCCGTTAGATTTTTAGAGGACGGGGAAAATTTATTTCAGAATTTTCGGAGTCAGTTTAGTATTTCTTTCTTCGTTTTTCTGTGCGAAATTATTTTAAAAAAATTCAACCGACTTATCGGGCCGTGTCCGACCTGGACACTGTGCCCGGGCGGCCCTTATAAGCCGAGGCCCTGCCGGCAGCCCACCCCGTCCCGAACCCTAGCCCCGACCCCGCCGCCGCCACCGCCGGAGCCGCTCATCGCCGCCGCTGCACGCCGACGCCCGCCGCGCCGCCGCCTGAGCCGCCTCGCAGCCGGAGCCGCTCGTCGCCGCCACCAACCCCGCCGCCGACAAGGTAGATGCCGCCGCCGCCAGTTTTCTTCGAAAAACTGATCAATTTTTCAAAACCCTAGATCTAGTTTGGTTCGTTTTTTCGGTTAAGTTATTTAGCGGACGCCCGTTCGTACGTTTGTTTTACCAAACAGTTTTCACTTGTTAACCGCAGACAGTGAACATTCGTTCGTTAGCCTGTTCGTCCGTTTTTCTTTTTCCAGGGTTTTTCCGCGATTGTTTTCGATCGCGATTCCTGCCCTAATCTTCATTCTAGTATAACTTTTTGCTCGTTTATCGAAATCAAGCGATTCAAGCACCTAGATCTTCGTTTTGAAGCCCTCTTTTTGTTTAACTAACTTGAACAAGATTTTGCTACTGTAAAATTTGACTTAAGTCCAGATTCATAAACGGATCTTGTTTCTTTCGCAGTTTGAGTTTCGTTGCTTCGTTTGGTTTGATTCTTTTTGCCAACCGGAGTTCTTAAGTTGAACTTTCTAGTTAGATTTCTTATTTGAGTTTTTCCTGTGCTTCTAGATGAGTGCTTATTGTATGCTTGTTTGATTGCGATAGAGTACCCGTAGTGCGAAGCGTGCTACTACGAGACTCTAGGTTTCACGGATCATCAGCAAGGCAAGTAACACTTCAATCATACCCTTTTACTACCCAGTTTTATTGCATTAGATCAATCCTCAAACAATTGCATGGATAGGGTTTGATTAAATTGTGGGTTTTGGGAAGTAGATGAGGTAGTACCTATTCATGACAGATGAGAGCTATTAATTAATGGTTCAACTTAAGGTGGCAACTTAAATACACATCTGGGTGGATTGCTTGTGGGCACCTGGAGAATCCAGTGTTTTCCTAGGATATCCCGGAGGATCCGTGTGATCATCCTACGGCCCGCCACCCAGGCTCAAAGGGATCATAAGATTATTCATGCTAGAAACTTCCGTGTGTAGCCACAAGCCATTATGGGCTCTGGCATAGTTGAGTAAGTTGCGTGAAGCTCTCGAAGAGGTAGACTAACAGATGTAGTGGGTTGTAGGTGGTACTGTCTATCCAGAGTAGAGAGTTAATGCTTCAGAAAGACTGTGTCTTGAATCTTCGACCATGGATGTATTCAAGTCTTGTGGGGAAAAGTGTGCAAAGCTCTTCAGAGTGTACAAACTAATCATGGTTAGCTGTGTCCCCGGTTATGGACATCTTGAGTGTCTGGTTCTTGTATTATCATGTTGATCTCATCACTCTTAATATAATTTGACTGGGTTTAATGATGATGTTTAATTGGGATTGAGTTGGAGGAACCTTCTCAATGTTTAACAACCACCATGATAGTTAAACAAATTTATTCCTTTGTTGTTGGGAAAAATTGGCTTTATGCAAAACTGTAACCATAGAGCTTACCACCAGCCAAATATGCATGTAGTGATAGCATTTATTATGTTCATTAATCTATGTGTTGCCTTGCCAGCATATTCCATGTGCTGACCCATTTCGGGTTGCAACGTTCATGTTGCAGACGTTTCAGACGACGAGTAAGGAGCCATAGGTCATTGTCTTTCACTCAGTGATGCTGTTGGAGTTGATGGACTCACTTTATCTTCCAAGCCTTCCATTGTTATCGCTTTAGATGGCCTTAAGCCATATTTATTGTAATAAGTTCTCTTTCGAGACATTCAATGTAATAAGTGTGTGATTGCTACTCTGTTATAAATCCTCAAGTACTGTGCTTGTCAGCATTACCGATCCAGGGATGACACTGATGCACAAAGATCAGACTGTTTGAGGTTTGGTTGCTACAATATCACTTTCCAAATAAAAATGGCAGCAATTCTCGTGAGTGCTAAAGTTCCTGTTTTTTACAGCAAGATCAAAAAGACTTCCCCCAAGTCTTCCTAACGGTTCTACTTGGCACAAACACTAATTAAACACAAAAACACAACCAAAACAGAGGCTAGATAAATTATTTATTACTAAACAGGAGCAAAAAGCAAGGAATAAAAATAAAATTGGGTTGCCTCCCAACAAGCGCTATCGTTTAATGCCCCTAGCTAGGCATAAAAGCAAGGATAGATCTAGGTATTGCCATCATTGGTAGGCAATCCATAAGTGGCTCTCATAATAGATTCATATGGTAATTTAATTTTCTTTCTAGGGAAGTGTTCCATGCCTTTCCTTAACGGAAATTGGAATCTAATATTCCCTTCCTTCATATCTATAATTGCACCAATCGTTCTAAGGAAAGGTCTACCAAGAATAATAGGACATGAAGGATTGCAGCCTATCTCAAGAACAATGAAATCTACGGGCACATAGTTCCTATTTGCAACAATAAGAACATCATTAATTCTTCCCATAGGTTTCTTAACGGTGGAATCCGCAAGGTGCAAGTTTAAAGAACAATCATCAAAATCACGGAAACCTAGCAAATCACACAAAGTTTTTGGAATCGTGGAAACACTACACCCAAATCACACAAAGCATAGCACTCATGATTTTTAATTTTAATTTTTATTGTAGGTTCCACTCATCATAAAGTTTTCTAGGGATAGGAACTTCCAACTCAAGTTTTTCTTCATAAGATTGCATCAAAGCATCAACGATATGTTTAGTAAAAGCTTTATTTTGACTATAAGCATGAGGAGAATTAGCACGGACTGCAACAAGGAAATACAATCTATCAAAGAGAAATTATCATAATTAAATTCCTTGAAATCCAAAATAGTAGGCTCATTGATATCTAAAGTTTTGACCTCTTCAATCCCACTTTTACAAATTTTTGCATCAAGATCTAAAAACTCCGAATTTTTGGAATGCCGTCTAGGTAAAGGTGGCTCATCTTCAGTCCCATCATTATCAAGATTCATATTGCAAAACAAAGATTTAATAGGATACACATCAGTCACTTTCAGATCTTCATCTTTATTATCATGAAAACTAGAAGAACACGCTTTCACAAAGCAATCTTTCTTAGCACGCATCCTAGTGGTTCTTTCTTTGCACTCATCAATGGAAATTCTCATGGCTTTCAGAGACTCATTGATATCATGCTTAGGTGGAATAGATCTAAGTTTCAAAGAATCAACATCAATAGAAATTCTATCAACGTTCCTAGCCAACTAATCAATCTTAAGCAATTTTTCTTCAAGCAAAGCATTGAAATTCTTTTGCGAATTCATAAACTCCTTAACACTAGTCTCAAATTTAGAGGGCATCTTATTAAAATTTCCATAAGAATGGCTGTAGGAATTACCATAATTATTAGAGGAATTACTAGGAAACGGCCTAGAATTAAAATTACCTATATACGCGTTATTACCAAAATTGTTCCTACCAACAAAATTCACATCCATAGATTCATTATTATTATCAATCAAGGTAGACAAAGGAACATCATTAGGATCAGAGGAAACACTCTTATTACCAAAAAAATTCATAAGTTCATCCATCTTTCCACTCAAAACATTAATTTCTTCAATTGCATGCACTTTTTTACTAGTAGATCTTTCGGTGTGCCATTGAGAATAATTAACCATAATGTTATCTAGGAGTTTAGTAGCTTCTCCTAAAGTGATTTCCATAGAAGTGCCTCCCGCGGCCGAATCTAAAAGATTTCTAGATGCAAAATTCAATCCGGCATAAAATTTTTGTATAATCATCCAAAGATTCAAACCATGTGTTGGGCAATTACATATCATTAATTTCATCCTCTCCCAAGCTTGTGCAACGTGTTCATGATCAAGTTGCTTAAAATTCATAATATTGTTTCTAAGAGAGATGATTTTAGCGGGAGGAAAATACTTAGAGATAAAAGCATCTTTGCACTTATTCCATGAATCAATACTATTTTTAGGCAAAGACGAAAACCAAGCTTTAGCACGATCTCTAAGGGAAAAAGGAAATAGCTTCAATTTAACAATATCATTGTCCACATCTTTCTTCTTTTGCATACCACACAAATCAACAAAGCTATTTAGATGGGTAGCGGCATCTTCACTAGGAAGGCCGGCGAATTGATCTTTCATGACAAGATTCAACAAAGCAACATTAATTTCACAAGATTCGGCATCGGTAAGAGGAGAAATCGGAGCGCTAAGAAAATCATTGTTGTTGGTATTGGTAAATTCACACAATTTAGTATTATCTTGAGCCATCGTGACAAGCAAGCAATCCAGCACACTAGCAAACAAGAAGCAAGCGAAAAAGAGGTGAACGGAAAAAGAGAGGGAGAATAAAATGGCAAGGGTGAAGTGGGGGAGAGGAAAATGAGAGGCAAATGGCAAATAATGTAATGCGAGGGATAAGAGTTTGTGATGGGTACTTGGTATGTCTTGCCTTGTGCGTAGACTCCGGCAACGGTGCCAGAAATGGCTCGTTGTCGGGAGTCAAATCTTGACTTGACTTGGCGCGAATCTCCCCGGCAATGGCGCCAGAAATCCTTCTTGCTACCTCTTGAGCATTGTGTTGGTTTTCCCCTGAAGAGGAAAGGGTGATGTAGTAAAGTAGCGTAAGTATTTCCCTCGGTTTTTGAGAACCAAGGTATCAATCCAGTAGGAGATCACGCTTGAGTCCCATGCACCTACACAAACAAATAAGAACCTCGCAACCAACGCGATAAAGGGGTTGTCAATCCCTTCAAGGTAACTTATGAGAGTGAGATCTGATAGATATGATAAGATAATATTTTTGGTATTTTTATGATAAATAGAAATAAAGATGCAAAGTAAAATAAAAGGCAATAGAAATAACTATGTTTTGGAATATTAATATGATGGAAGATAGACCCGAGGGCCATAGGTTTCACTAGTGGCTTCTCTCAAGAGCATAAGTATTACGGTGGGTAAATGAATTACCGTCGAGCAATTGATAGAATTGAGCATAGTTATGAGAATATCTAGGTATGATCATCTATATAGGCATCACGTCCACGACAAGTAGACCGAAACGATTCTGCATCTACTACTATTACTCCACACATCGACCGCTATCCAGCATGCATCTAGAGTATTAAGTTCATAAGAACAGA
Organism: Triticum urartu; assembly: GCF_056163025.1. Classification (NCBI taxonomy): domain Eukaryota; kingdom Viridiplantae; phylum Streptophyta; class Magnoliopsida; order Poales; family Poaceae; genus Triticum; species Triticum urartu. Next base: position 147,982,371 of record NC_141874.1, read on the forward strand.
GTAATGCTTTAAGTAAGATGACATGATGTAGAGGGATAAACTCATGCAATATGATATAAACTCCATCTTTTTATCCTCGATGGCAACAATACAATATGTGCCTTGCTGCCCCTACTGTCACTGGGAAAGGACACCGCAAGATTGAACCCAAAGCTAAGCACTTCTCCCATTGCAAGAAAGATCAATCTAGTAGGCCAAACCAAACTGATAATTAAAAGAGACTTGCAAATATAAACCAATCATACATAGAAGAATTCAGAGGAGATTCAAATATTGTTCATAGATAAACTTGATCATAAACCCATAATTCATCGGATCTCGACAAACACACCGCAAAAGAAGATTACATCGAATAGATCTCCAAGAAGATCGAGGAGAACTTTGTATTGAGATCCAAAGAGAGAGAAGAAGCCATCTACCTAATAACTATGGACCCGTAGGTCTGAAGTAAACTGCTAACACATCACCGGAGAGGCCATGGAGTTGATGTAGAGGCCCTTCGTGATCAATGCCCCCTCCGGCGGTGCTTCGGAAAAGGCCCCAAGATGGGATCTCTCGTGTATAGAAGGTTGCGGCGGTGGAATTAGGTTTTCGTGGTGCTCCTGGATGTTTGGGGGGTACGTGGATATATATAGGAGGAGAAGTAGGTCGTTGGAGCAACAAGGGGCCCACGAGGGTGGAGGGCGTGCCCAGGGGGTAGGCGCGCCCCTGCCTCGTGGCTTCCTCAGTTGTTTCTTGATGCCCACTCCAAGTCTCCTAGATCACGTTTGTTGAGAAAATCACGTTTCCAAAGGTTTCATTCCGTTTGGACTTCACTTGATATTCCTTTTCTGCGAAACACTGAAATAGACAAAAAACGGCAATTTGGGCTGGGCCTCCGGTTAATAGGTTAGTCCCAAAAATGATATAAAAGTGTAAAATAAAGCCCATTAACATCCAAAATAGATAATATAATAGCATGGAGCAATAAAAAATTATAGATACGTTGGAGACATATCAGAGGGCAACGATGCTTGGCTAATGAAGATAGAGCTGAAGAGAGAAGAGCCCAGAGAGATCAACAAGGATGATGGGATCAAGAAGGCCACGGGGGATCAAGTTCCGGCAGTAGTAGAAGAAGACATCCTTCAACCTCATCACAATCTCTTTACCCCAATGGAGATTGAAGCTTTCAAGATGATTGAGTTAGCTCGCATTCAAAACAAGTATCTCACAAGTGAAAATATTTTGTTGAAGGAGCATATCATCGCACTCAAGGGCATTATCTGCAAATTGGAGGATCTCCTATGCTAGATGTGTGACTGTCCATCATCACCAACACCTTCTTCACAAACAAAGAAGAACTGAGTATCAGGTATGGGCTCCCCTTGGCAACCACCAAGCTTAGGGGAGTGCCCTGGTATCGTATCACCATCACACTTTTATATTTACCGCTTTTCTTAGTTCGATCCTTTTGGTAATATATTGATCTAGTATAATAGAGTTTTAGTATGATCTAGTTTTGAGTTTTGCTTTATGATCCTTCTATGTAATCGAATCCGTGAGCTATATAATAAAGATTAGTGTTGAGTCAAGGGCTTGATTATCTTGCTATGATCTTGAGGGAATAAAAATAAAAGAGAAAGAATAAAAAGAAATAAAGAGATCATATGGATCTTATGGAGAGTAATGACTTTACATATAAAGAGTATGATGAATAAAAGTTGTTGAAAGTTGACAAACATAGTTTTGGTCATCGTTGCAATTAATAAGAAGTAATAAAGAAAGAGAGGTTTTCACATATAAATATACTATCTTGGACATATTTTATGATTGTGAGCACTCATTAAAATATGACATACTAAAGAGTTGATGTTGTACAAGGAAGAATACGTAATGGGTTATGTTTTCTTACATCCGAAATAAATTATATTGTCATGGATCATCCAACATGTTGAGCTTGCCTTTCCCTCTCATGCTAGCCAAATTCTTTGCACCAAGTAGAGATACTACTTGTGCCTCCAAACACTATTATGCACCAAGTAGGGTATTATGCAGTCCGTCACTTTTATTTCTTCCACATCACAAGATCATGTAAAGCTTATTTTCTCCACACTAATAAATCATACATATTTAGATAGCAATTTTTATTGCATGCACTGATGACAACTTACTTGAAGGATCTTACTCAATCCATAGGTAGGTATGGTGGACTCTCATGGCAAAACTGGTTTACAGAATGTTTGGAGGCACAAGTAGTATCTCTACTTCGTGCAAAGAATTTGTCTACCATGAGAGGGAAAGGCAAGCTCAACATGTTGGATGATCCAAGACAATATAACATTTCGAATATAGGAAAACATAAACCATTAAGTTGTCTTACTTGTCCAACATCAAATTTTTAGCATGTCATATTTTAATGAGTGCTCACAATTAAAAAAGATGTCCAAGATAGTATATTTATATGTGAAATATCTCTTCCTTCAATATTCTTTCATGAATTGTTCAAGTGACCAATTCTGCGTTTGCTAACTTCCAATAAGTTTAGTACCTATACTTATTGTGTGTGAAGTCATTACTCCCCATGTTGTAAGCATATGAAACGTATATAAATTCAGATTTATGATATTCAATTCATTCAACCAGTTACTCATAGGATATATGTGAAGCACGTGAGTAAATGACAAACTACTCCAAAAAGATATAAGTGAAGAATACTGAGTAGTCAAATAAATAAATAGCCATGGGAGGATTCTTTTTCATTCAAGATTTCAGATCCAATGATTTTATTCAAATAGAAAGTAAAATTGAAAATACGCTCCAAGCAAAACACATATCATGTGACGAATAAAAATATAGCTCTGAGTAAGGTATACCGATAGTTTTGAAGACAAAAGAGGGGATGCCTTCCGGGGCATCCCCAAGATTAGGCACTTGAGTCTTCCTTGAATATTACCTTGGGGCGCCTTGGGCATCCCCAACCTTAGGGTCTTTCCACTCCTTATTCTCCTCATATCGATATCTCACCCAAAGCTTGAAAACTTCAATCACACAAAACTTAACGGAACTTCGTGAGATAGGTTAGTATGATAAAGAGTAAACCATTCACTTTGGTACTGTCAAAGACAAGGTTCATCATTGTTCTCACACAATACCTACTGTACCATATCATTTCTACAATTTATATTGAGAAATATAATCCATAGAAACTAGAAAACAAGCAAACTATGCAATGAACACAGAATCTGTTAGAAACAGAACAGTCTGTAATGATCTGAACAGCAACCATACTTATGCTACTCCAAAAATTATGAAATAAATTGGTGAACGTGAGGAATTTGTCTATTAATCTTCTGAAAAAAGAATCAACTCAATCACACTCTTCTGTAAAAAATGACCGCTAATCTCGTGAGCGCAAAGTTTCTGTTTTTTACAGCAAGATCACATTAACTTTCACCCAAGTCTTCCCAATGGTATTACTTGGCACTTTATTTAAACAAAAGCTATATACATAATTACTACAGTAACTTAATCATGAGAACACACAAAAACAGTAAGGATAAATATTGGGTTGTCTCCCAACAAGCGCTTTTCTTTAATGCCTTTTAGCTAGGCATGATGATTTCAATGATGCTCACATAAAAGATAAGAATTGAAACATAAAGATAGCATCATGAAGAATATGACTAGCACATTTAAACCTAACCCACTTCCTGTGCCTAGGAATTTTTTGAGCACACAATTTATGGGAACAAGAATCAACTAGCATAGGAAGGCAAAACAAGTATAACTTCAAAACTTTTAGCACATAGAGAGGAAACTTGATATTATTGCAACTCCTACAAGCATGAATTCCTCCCTCATAATAATTTTCAGTAGCATCATGAATGAGTTCAATGATATAACCATCACATAAAGCATTCTTTTCATTATCTACAAGCATATAAATTTTACTACTCTCCATATAAGAAAAATTCTTCTCATTTGGAATAGTGGAATCATTACTAACTAAAGTTGACACTCTTCCAAACCTGCTTTAAATGATAGCATTATTCATACTCCAAAAGATATAAGTGAAGTTTTTGGAGCATTCTATAATTAATATAGACTAACCAATATCCAAGCTCAAAATATATAAGTGAAGCACACGAAGCATTCTATAAAACCATACTAAAAAAATTAAGTGAAGCACAAAGAGCAATTCTATAAGATCATACTTAAAAGATATAAGTGAAGCACATGAAGCATTCTATAAATCAATGAAGGGCTATCTCATACTAGCATGGTTCTTTAAAGGAAAAACAAAAACACAAAGGACACAAATCATGTGAACAAAACAAAAAACAAGGTATACCGATAATTGTTGAAGAAGAAAGATGGGATGCCAACCGAGGCATCCCCAAGCTTAGATGCTTGAGTATCCTGGGAATATTTACTTGGGGTGCCTTGGGAATCCCCAAGCTTCAGCTCTTTCCTCTCTTTATTATTCTCATATTGATAGCTCCTCGATCTTCGAACACTTCATCCACACACAACTTTAACAAAAACTTTGTGAGATCCGTTAGTATAATAAAGCAAATCACTACCTTTAGGTACTGTTGCAAACTCATTCCAATTTCATATTATAACTATATCTAATGTATTCCAACTTCACCATAGTTCATACCCCCCGATACTACCCATAGATTCATCAAAATAAGCGATCAACACATAGAAAACAGAATCTGTCAAAAACAGGACAGGCTGTAGTAATCTGAAAGTTTAGTATATTTCTGTAACTCCAAAAAATTCTAAAAATATTTGAAAATTTAAATAATTCGTACATAAGTAATGTGCGAAAAGTTTCAGACCCATTTGACTTTCCAGTAAAAAATTTAAAATCACGCGCTATAGCCAAAGTTTCTGTTTTTGTACTGCACAAAGTAAACAAGTAATCTAATCATCCTATAACCAAGGCTTGGCACATTATATTTATAATACAATGGATATATACAAGGGGATAATTATTTTCAGAGAAGCTTCCATGAATTTTTTTACATTGTTTCCATGAGCATGAACACAAGTGCTCAAGGTCGACCCTCATTTCTTCAATGCATAATCTTCCAATCACTTCTCTTATTGAAAAACTTTTTAGGTATGAGAGGCAAGTAAATTTTTTTGTATTTTCATTCTTTTAAAAAAAAATTATGTTTCACCCACAACTAAACAGAAGCAAAATAGGAAAAACAAAATCAACTTAGTGAAGAAAGCAAACAAGCACACATGAGAATATCAACCCCACGCTATTGCTCCCCGGCAACGGCGCTAGAAAAGAGCTTGATAATCCCCAAGTGCAGGGAATCATCGTAGCAATTCCCAAAGGTGGAAGTGATAAGTATGGAGTGTCGAACCCACAAGGAGATAAAGGTAAAATCAATATTCTCTCAAGTCCTATCTGCCACTGATACGACTCTACGTACACCGAGTGTTTGTTTCCAACTAGAAACGAGAAATAAAACTACGTTGTGAGTATGAAGAGGGTAACTTTGCATGGTATCGGAGAGCTAAAATATGAAAGTTGGTGATGTTATCATAAAGTTAGAATATATTACTAAATATTATAAATAGCGAGTGTGGAATAATGATGGGTTGGTGTGTGGAATTGTCTTAGGCAATTGTTACCAAGACCGATAGTCGTCATTGCAATTTCATATGAGGGAGAGGCATAAGCTAACATACTTTCTCTTCTTGGATCATATGCAGTCATGATTGGAACTCTAGCAAGCATCCGCAACTACTAAAGATCATTAAGGTAAAACCCAACCATATCATTAAAGCATCAAGTCCCCTTTATCCCATACGCAACAACCCCCTTACTCGGGTTTATGCTTCTGTCACTCAAGCAACCCACTATAAGAGAATCATGAACGTATTGCAACACCCTACAGTAGGAATCCCTCACGCTTGCGTGACACGGAGGGTACAATAGGACAGAACCAAAATAAAACATACAACTTGTACCAATCTAGATCATCAATCAACCCAAAGACAAAGGATATCTACTCAAAACATCATAGGATGGCAACACATCATTGGAACATAATATGTGGCATAAAGCACCATGTTCAAGTAGGGATTACAGTGGGGTGTGGTAGAGTGGACCGCGTAAAAGAGATGAGGATGGTGATGTTGATTTAGACGATCACCACGGTGATGATTCCCCTCCCAATGGCACTCCGGCGCCACCGAGAGAGAGGAGGAGAGGTTCTCCCCCTTGTGCTTCCTCCTCGATGGCCTCCCCCTGGATGGGGAGAGGTTCTCCCTCTGGTCCTTGGCCTTCATGGTGATGATGGCCCATCCGGGTTCCTCCTCCATAGCCTCCGGTGATGATGGCCCCCTCTGGCAGGGTGCCAAAGAGGGCCTAGATTGATTTCTCGTGGCTACAGAGGCTTGCGGCGGCGGAACTTCCGATCTAGGTTAATTTCTGGAGGTTTGGGTATTTATAGGAGAGGTTGGCGAACAGAACAAGTCAGGGGGCCCCACGGGTAGTCCACGAGGCACAGGGGTGCGCCTAGGGGGGTGGGCGCACCTCCCGCCCTCATGGGGCCCACGGGACTCCCCTCAGGTAGATTTTTGTTCCAGTATTTTTTATATTTTCCAGAAAAAATCTCTATTGATTTTCATCGCATTCCGAGAACTTTTATTTCTGCACAAAAACAACACCACGGTAGTTCTACTGAAAACAGCGTCAGTCCGGGTTAGTTCTAATCAAATCATACCAAAATCATATAAAACTATTGTAAACATGGCATGAATACTACATAAATTATAGATACGTTGGAGATGTATCAAGTTTTCATGAACTATTATTGTTGACATTACCCTTGAGGTAAAAGGTTGGGAGGCAATACTATAAGCCCCTATCTTTCTCTGTGTCCGATAAAACTTCATACCCATATATATTCGTGAGTGTTAGAAATTGTGAAAGACTAAACGATAGTTGAGTATGTGGACTTGCTGAAAAGCTCTTATATTGACTCATTCCGATGTTATGATAAATTGCAATTGCTTCAATGACTGAGATTATAGTTTGATAGTTTTCAATGAAGTTTATGATTCATACTTGAAACTGTGAATGAATTGTTACTTTAGCATAAGAGATCATATGACAATATATATGCTTGCTAAACTATGGCTACGCGCATTCTGCCTTATCCTACGCTCTGGCCCCTTCAACCACGCCGACCAATACGCGACTAATTAGGCTGGTGCGCTAACCAGGTCGAAGGGCGCGGGCGACATGCGAAAGGTTGATCGTAACGATTACGACCAAAACTGCTGGTGGCGCTTTGCCGACCTCCTCCTAGACAAAAGAAATAGTAATGTGTTACCATCGCCCTCGTGTCGCTTTACCAGCCTTCTCTCAGAAAAAAAATAGTAACAGGTTACCATCGCCATGCTTTAGTTAACAGGATGTTTAGGAATGAAATCATGTTGTGAATAATAGTAATAGGTTACCATCGCCATGCTTTAGTTAATCATGTTGGTAGAAAAACGTAGGTCCATTACTATCTGCACTTAATCTACTACTGGCAATGATTAGGGATGCAACCTTCATATCTAGCTGCCGGTAAAAAAACCTAGGTCCATTACTATCTACACTTAATCTATTACTAACAATGTTTAGGAACGAAATCATGCTGCCTTAGAGCCGGTAAAAAATAGTGGTCCATTACCATCTACACTTACCATATTACTGGCAATGAGTACTAACGCAAGATCATCGCGAAGCGGAGCAACACATGGTAATATAAATAAAGGTGTTACTTTATTTGCACATGCCATTACCCTCAAAATGTGCCTTCTCAGCGACCCGCGCACCAGCGCGTGATTAGGAGCAGCGGCCGGCGTAGCGGAGTGACACATGGTAACAGAAATAAAGCATGTTACTTTCTTTTGCACATGCCATTACCCTCAAAATCTGGCCTTCTCGGCGACCCGCACACCCGCGCGTGATTAGGAGCAGCGGCCGGCGCGTAGATTAACTAAAAATGCGTGCACGCTTACAATAGAGCCACCATATATATATATATTGCTTTTATAATAATGATCATGATGCCCTCATGTTCGTATTTTATTTTATCGAGACCTCTATCTCTAAACATGTGGACATATTTTTCGATATCGGCTTTCGCTTGAGGACAAGCAAGGTCTAACCTTGGGGGAGTGTAGCGACCTGACCCGAATGGATCACGTCTACTGTGCTACGGTGTCATCCCTGGATCAGTAATGCTGACACCACACAGTACATCGAGGTTTTATAGCAGAGTTGCAATCACACACTTATTACATCGATGGCTCAAAAAGAACTTATTATAATAAATATGGCTTAAGGCCATATAATATCGATAACAGCGGAAGACTTGGAAGATAAATGGGTCCATCAACTCCAGCGGCATCACTGAGTATAGAACCACGACCTAAACACCTCAATCGTCGTCTGAAAAGTCTGCAACATTAACGTTGCAGCCCGAAAACGGGTCAGCACATGGAATATGCTGGCAAAGTAACACATAGAGAGTAATGGAATGAAACAGCTATACTACATGCATATATGGCTGGTGGAAAGCTCTATGGTTACAGTTTTGCGTAAAGCCAGTTTTTCCCTACTGCAAAGGAATAAATTTTATTTACTATCATGGTGGTTGTGAAACATTGAGAATGGTTGACAGCATTCTCGATCCCAATTAAAAGTAATTAAAACCCAATAACATTAATTAGAAGTAACATGTTGAGATTCACAATGATATTCAAGTACTAGATACTCAAGTTGTCCATAACCGGGGACACGGCTGGTCTTTCAGAAGCACTAGCACCTTACATGTGGGGTAGACCGGTACACCTACATCCCCTACATCTGCTAGTCCACCCCATAAGAGTTCGCACAACTTAGTCAACTATGCCAGAGCCCATAGTAGCATGTGGCTGCACACGGAAGTTTCTAGCATGAATGATCTTATGATCCCTTTGAGCCTGGGTGGCGGTCCGAAAAAAAACAGGCAAGTCCTGATAGACATCAGGTGCCTCAATCCACCCAGATGTGTGTTTAAGTTGCCACCTTAGATAAACCATTAAAATTATCAATCTCACATCTGTCATGGATATCACTCACCCAATCCACGTCTACTAGCATAGCATGGCAATATAAGCAAACGTAGAGTAACTCCCAAAGGTTTCATAATAATACAGGTAATAGGTACTACCTCATCTACTTCCCATCCCACAATTTAATTAGATCCTAATCATGCAATGTGTGAGGATTGATCTAATGCAATAAAACATGGGTTGTAGAAAAGGTATGATCAAAGTGTTACTTGCCTTGCTGATGATCCGCGAGTCCTAGGGTTTCGAAGTAACAAGCGGCGCAATCCGAGTAATCTATCGCAGACAAACAACAAGCATACAATAAGTACTCATCTAATGCACGGGTAAAACTCGAACAAGAGAACGAACCAGGTAGTTCAACTTAAGAACTCCGGTTGCAAAGAAAGAACGAAAAACAAACGGCGGAAGAAAACAACTCGGTTCTAGCAAGTTGAAACTAGGTCAAAATTTTACTGTAACAAAAGCTTGTTCAAGTTGATTAGACGGAACGGCGGTTTCGAGACGAAACTCCAGGCGCTTGAATCACCTGATTCCGATAAACGAGCGAAAGGATAGACTAGGAAGAAGATCGGATCTGAGATCGCGATCGCGGAATAAATCCGACGAAAAGAAAAAGAAGAACGGTTAAACGAACGGACGTCGTTAACCTAGAAGAATCCGGTGATCACGTTCGTTAGGACGAACGGTCCGGCGAACGGTCCAAAGGCAACTAAATCGGAGAAGAAAACGAATCCGATCTAGGGTTTCGGAGAAGAAAAACCGATCGAAAAACCGATCTAGAAAACCGGAACGGTTTAGAGAAGAAAAGAATCGGAACGATTAGAAGAAAACGATCCGAGAAAAAGAATAGATGTAGCGCGGGGCAACCTTGGCGAGGTCTCCGGTGAGGGGCTCCGGCGGCGTCGGCGTAGGGCGGCGGTTTGGGCAAGGTGCGGCGGCGGCGCGGGTGTGGGGCGGCAGCGGCAAGGTGCGGCGGCGGCGCGGGTGTGGGGTGGCGGCGCAAGGTGCGGCGGCGGCGCGGGTGTGGGGTGGCGGCAGCAAGGTGAGGCGGCGGCGCGGGTGTGGGGTGGCGCAGGGCGCGGTGTGATGCGGCGCGGCGGCGGTGCAAGGCGCGGTGTGGCGGAGAGCTTTGATTTGATGTGTTTAGAGGGGGGGGTTCTTGGGTATTTATATTGGGGAGGGGAGGGGTTTACTTGGGGTAGAGGACAAGGAATTAGAATAGGAGTAGGAAAGATCTAGAAAATAAACGGAGTAGGACTAAAGAAAACGAAATAAGGAAAAGGGGACAAGGGGCGCCCTAGAATCCTAAAAGGATTCGGTCCTAGCAAGAGGCGGCGGCGGCCGACCGGCTCCTGGCTCGGCGCCTGGCGCCTGGGAGCGCGGCGGTAGGTGGCTTGGCTTGGGCCTTTGGCCCAAGGCGCTGCTCAACTTTTTTTTTAGTAGTTTCCTCGCGCAGAAAAAAAACAAAAAGGGATCTAAACGAACTCCGAAAAATCTAAAGTAAATTTTCCCCGACTCCTAAAAATGAGCCGAACAAAATGAACTTTTCTCCGGACCTAAAATGCAATTTTTGAAAACGCGCATTTTTCCCTATCCAAATAAAATGCAAATAAAACTCCGGCAACAAAATTGATCTATTTATTAAATCTTCATTTTCCTAAATTTGGGAAAGTCATATTATTCCCTCTCTCATATTTTGACACCGGAAAATTTATTGAAGATAAAATAAATAAATCAAATGATCCTATTTTCAAAATTCGAGAGAACTCTCAAATATGAAAATAACGAAATCTCCAAAATGCAAGAAAATATGATATGCATATGATCTAGTGTATAACATTCCAAATTGAAAATTTGGGATGTTACAAACCTACCCCCCTTAAGATGAATCTCGCCCTCGAGATTCGGGTTGGCTAGAAAATAGGTGAGGGTGGTCTTTGAGCAAATCTTCTTCTCTCTCCCAGGTGGCTTCATCCTCTGAATGGTGGTTCCACTGAACTTTGCAAAACTTGATAACCTTGCTGCGAGTAACTCTACTGGCAACATCGAGAATCTTGACTGGCTTCTCCTCATATGTTAGGTCATCCTTTAACTGAATCGCTTCTAATGGCACTGTATCTCTTAGCGGTACCTCGGCCATCTCGGCGTGACATTTCTTCAGCTGAGAAACATGGAATACATCATGAACTCCCGACAGTCCTTCTGGTAATTCCAACTTATACGCGACTTCTCCCATACGTTTCACAATCTTAAACGGTCCAACGAAACGCGGTGCTAACTTTCCCTTAACTCCAAAGCGCTTAACTCCTCGAAGTGGGGATACTCGAAGGTAAACTCTGTCTCCGGTTTCGTAAACTGTCTCCTTGCGTTTAGAATCTGCATAGCTCTTCTGCCTGGACTGGGCTACCTTGAGCCTATCGTGAATCAACTTAACCTTCCGTTCAGACTCCTTAATCAAATCTGGTCCAAAGAATTGACGGTCTCCAACTTCGTAACTGTTGTCATGGAACGAAACTGGTATCTGATACGATACTCCTCGGGACTCCATGCAAACAAATGATCCTAGTCATGTATATCTTTGCCAACTTAGCACTGGTGTAAGTGGTCTTAACTAGAATGAAATGTGCTACCTTCGTCAAACGATCAACTACTACCCATACTGAGTCATATCCGGCCTTTGTCCTGGGTAGCCCTGTGATAAAATCCATGCCCATCTTATCCCACTTCCATTCGGGTATCGGCAATGGTTGTAACAATCCAGCTGGCTTCTGATGCTCTGCCTTTACTCTCTGGCATACGTCACAAACTGCTACATACGCGGCAATATCCTTCTTCATTCCGGTCCACCAGAATGTTTCCTTCAAATCCAAATACATCTTGGTATTCCCTGGGTGAATCGAATATGGTGAATCATGTGCCTCCTGCAAAATCAACTTCCTGATCTCTGGGTCATTGGGCACATAAACACGGTCCTCAAACCATAGGGTATCGTGCTCATCCTCACGAAATCCCCTTGCTTTTCCTTTGCTAAGTTTCTCCTTTATAGCAGCAATCTCTTTGTCGGATTTCTGAGCTTCTCTGATTTTATCCATCAATGTTGACTTAATCTCCAATGCTGCTACATAGCCTCTCGGAACTATCTCTAAACTTAGTTCACAAAGGTTTTCTGCTAACTCCTTGGGTATTTCTCCCGTCATTAGGGTATTGACATGGCTCTTACGGCTCAATGCGTCAGCTACTACATTAGCCTTTCCGGGATGGTAATGCAATCTCATGTCATAATCCTTGATGAGCTCCAACCATCTCCTTTGTCTGAGGTTCAACTCCTTCTGCGTGAAAATGTACTTCAAACTCTTATGATCCGTGTACACATCACAATGATTTCCAATGAGGAAATGTCTCCACGTCTTCAATGCATGCACTACGGCTGCTAACTCCAAATCATGCATGGCATAATTCAACTCATGAGGCTTCAGTTGTCGTGATGCATACGAAACAACTCTCCCTTCCTACATAAGCACTGCTCCAAGTCCTCGACGTGAAGCGTCGCAATACACCTCATAATCCTTGGTCTGATCTGGCAAAATCAATACCGGTGAGGTAACCAATCGTTTCTTCAACTCCTGGAAACTAGCCTCACACTCCTCAGTCCATTTGAACTTAGTATCCTTCTTCAACAACTCCGTCATAGGCTTCGCAATCTTTGAGAAATTCTCAATGAATCTCCGGTAGTATCCTGCGAGTCCAAGAAAACTCCGGATCTCTCCAACTGTTGTTGGTGCTTCCCATTCGGTTACGGTCTCAACCTTTGTGGGGTCAACTGCTATACCTTCTCCGGATATAACGTGTCCGAGGAATCCAACTTCCTTCAACCAAAACTCACATTTGCTGAATTGGCATATAACTGATGTTCTCTTAGTTTCTCCAAAACCAAACGCAAATGTTCCTTATGCTCCTCTTCATTCTTCGAATAAACTAGGATGTCATCAATGAACACTACGACGAACTTATCCAAAAACTCCATAAACACTTTGTTCATCAGGTTCATAAAATAGGCAGGTGCGTTAGTCAATCCAAATGACATAACGGTATACTCATACAGTCCATATCTTGTGGTGAATGCTGTCTTAGGTATGTCCTGCTCTCGAATCTTCAATTGATGGTACCCTGATCGCAAATCGATCTTGGAAAACACTTTAGCTCCTTGCAATCAATCAAATAGATCATTGACCATTGGCAGTGGGTACTTATTCTTGATGGTTACTTCATTCAATCCCCGATAATCTACAACCATCCTTAATGATCCATCCTTCTTTTCCACTAGAAGTACGGGTGATCCCCAAGGCGAAGAACATGGGCGAATGTAACCTTTATCCAATAACTCCTTAATCTGATTCTTAATTTCCACCAAATCCTTTGCTGGCATCCGGTACGGTCGCTTCGATATTGCGCCTGTACCTGGCAATAACTCAATCAAAAACTCAATGTCTCTATCCGGTGGCATGCCTGGTAATTCCTCAGGAAATACATCAGGAAAATCCTTTACCACTGGTACTTCCTCCTGCACAATTCCTGATAAGCAATTCACTTGTGTCCTGTTTGGCACATGCCGGGATACATACTTGATCCTTCTTCCTTCTGGTGTGGTAAGCAAAATTGTCTTACTGGCGCAATCGATGTTTCCTCCATACATCGACAGCCAATCCATACCAAGAATCACATCCAGACCTTGGGATTCCAGAATAATTAAATCCGTTGGGAATACATGCCTTCCTATACTCAATGGTACTTGAAAACATCCTTGTCTGGCCATGTATTCTGCTCCTGGCGAGCTTACTAGCATAGGTGTTTTAAGAATCCTAGTGGGCAGGCTATACTTTTCCACAAATCCCCTTGATATGTATGAATGCGATGCACCAGTATCAAAAAGAACGAGTGCAGTAAATGACTTAACCAAAAACTTACCGATTACTGCATCGGGCTGATCTTCAATCTCCTCCACATAAACGTGGTTCACCTGTCCCCTATTGAAAGGGTTCGGCTTCTTCCCAGAGCTTCCATTGCCATTTCCATTCTGGCCTTCAGGACATTCATTGGCATAATGTCCGGTCTTCGAACACTTGAAACAGTTGACTTGACTCAGGTCTCTCTTGGTTGGGGTCGATGGGGTGGTCCGGTTCTGGCCGTTGCTTCCTCCATTCCCATTACCATTCTTGTGGCCATTATGGTTGTGCGGGCTACCTCCTCCATGGGTGTGCTGAAACTTAAATCCCGGTTTAGGGGTAAAACGGGGCTTCTGCTGGGCTCCAGAGTTATACTTCCCCTGTCCATACTTCCTCTTACGGTTCTCAATCTGCTGTTGCTTCCCTTCAATCATGATGGCACGATCTACCAACTCCTGGTAGTTGTTGAAACTTGCTACCATCAACTGCATGCTTAGTTCATCATTCAGTCCTTCCAGAAACTTCTCTTGCTTGGCTGCATCCGTAGCAACGTCATCTGGGGCATAACGGGCTAGCTTACTAAACTCTTCCACATACTGGCCAACAGTCCTTCCTCCTTGGCGTAAGTTGGGAAACTCACGCTTCTTTATGGCCATAGCTCCTGCTGAAACATGGGCAGTGCGGAAAGCTTACTGAAACTGATCCCATGTGACAGTGTCAACTGGGTAAGTGGCTGTGAAATTCTCCCACCATGCTGCCGCGGGTCCGTCAAGATGGTGAGCGGCAAACTTCACTTTCTCACCATCCGTACATCCTGCAGTGGTCAACTCCCTTCCTATCTTGCGGAGCCAGTCGTCTGCTACTATCAGCTCAGTGCTACTAAAAAACACTGGCGGATTCAGCCTAAGGAAACGGGCTAAGTGGTCAACAGGTGGTGGTGGTGGTGGGTTGTTGTTGTTGTTCTGCTGATTCTGAGCTAACATCTGCATCAATTGATTCTGCTGCTGGATCAACTGGGTGAGCTCCGGTGGAAATCCATTTTCACGTCTCGGAGGCATCTGAGGGTTTAGAAAAGACGAGAATTAAGAATAGAGGGGGTCTAAAGGGAAAACACTACCCATATGCACATGCGGCAAAAGCACACAATTCACTTCAATCAATCAAACAAGGGCTTACAAACGGTCTAACTATCGCAAAAGTGCTCGACTAAATGTTTACATGGGGGAATACTACTACTATCTGGTGGTCATCTAGAAATTTGAACCGGTGGAAGACTCCATGATATCTACTCCAGCTTCGTCTTCAAAGTCGGGTTCACTTGGATCCGAATCGGTGTCGTCGATGATGATGTAGTTGTCTGGACATGCGACGTACTTGTCGCCCTCCTGGGATGCTAACTTGCTCTTGAGTTCTTCAATCTCCTGCTTAAGATCGCCATTGTGCCTTGCTAGAGCTACGATCTCGTCCATGTAGTCCTTGCGTGTAGACTTTAGTTCTCCTTCTAGCTCGATGATCCTTGCCTTCGCATTCTTCAACTCTACCATATCATTGCACATCTGGTTCTCGTGGCGTCGAATGTTTTGGTTTAACTCCTGGATGAAAGATGCAATGGATCTATCCTTCTTGGTGCTGACTAACTCCCATTGTTCATCACGGCGTCCGCAAATCTGGTAGATAGTGTCCTTGAGGTCTTCTTGATAAACTTCTCCAATGCGTCCTATGCTGATATGAGCTGCCATGCTCCTTCCTAGATTCCAGGTTGGTGCATTGAAAACACTATCTATGGGCTTCGTGATTGGCGCGAATGTTCTTCCCGGAACGTGAGCTTGAATCTTCCAGCGCTCCTCTTCAGGCAGAGTGGCGTTGAAGGTTCCCGTGAAGCTTGGTAATCCAATGTTCAGGTACTTGGTGACTTCCTTCAGGTGAAATCCAAATGGTGTGCCTTCATCCGGTTGAGCGTACTTAATCTTCGCGTGCGTCATCCTAAAAGAGTAGAAAAGATGAGGAGTTAGAAAATGAGAAGAGAAGGGTGATCTATGGCTTTAACTTAGTGGTCGTGTCCTACAGTCAGCGTGTGCTCTGATACCATCTCGGTAGCGACCTGACCCGAATGGATCACGTCTACTGTGCTACGGTGTCATCCCTGGATCAGTAATGCTGACACCACACAGTACATCGAGGTTTTATAGCAGAGTTGCAATCACACACTTATTACATCGATGGCTCAAAAAGAACTTATTACAATAAATATGGCTTAAGGCCATATAATATCGAGAACAGCAGAAGACTTGGAAGATAAATGGGTCCATCAACTCCAGCGGCATCACTGAGTATAGAACCACGACCTAAACACCTCAATCGTCGTCTGAAAAGTCTGCAACATTAACGTTGCAGCCCGAAAACGGGTCAGCACATGGAATATGCTGGCAAAGTAACACATAGAGAGTAATGGAATGAAACAACTATACTACATGCATATATGGCTGGTGGAAAGCTCTATGGTTACAGTTTTGCGTAAAGCCAGTTTTTCCCTACTGCAAAGGAATAAATTTTATTTACTATCATGGTGGTTGTGAAACATTGAGAATGGTTGACAGCATTCTCAATCCCAACTAAAAGTAATTAAAACCCAATAACATTAATTAGAAGTAACATGTTGAGATTCACAATGATATTCAAGTACTAGATACTCAAGTTGTCCATAACCGGGGACACGGCTAATCATGATTAGTTTGTTACTCTGCAGAGGTTGCGCACTTTTCCCCACATGACTCGATCGCCTCCGTTTGTTTTCTCGCACTACATGGTGTTTGAGAAACGGATGACCGAGACATAGTCTTTCAAAAGCACTAGCACCTTACATGTGGGGTAGACCGGTACACCTACATCCCCTACATCTGCTAGTCCACCCCGTAAGAGTTCGCACAACTTAGTCAACTATGCCAGAGCCCATAGTAGCATGTGGCTGCACACGGAAGTTTCTAGCATGAATGATCTTATGATCCCTTTGAGCCTGGGTGGCGGTCCAAAAAAAAAACAGGCAAGTCCTGATAGACATCAGGTGCCTCAATCCACCCAGATGTGTGTTTAAGTTGCCACCTTAGATAAACCATTAAAATTATCAATCTCACATCTGTCATGGATATCACTCACCCAATCCACGTCTACTAGCATAGCATGGCAATATAAGCAAACGTAGAGTAACTCCCAAAGGTTTCATAATAATACAGGTAATAGGTACTACCTCATCTACTTCCCATCCCACAATTTAATTAGATCCTAATCATGCAATGTGTGAGGATTGATCTAATGCAATAAAACATGGGTTGTAGAAAAGGTATGATCAAAGTGTTACTTGCCTTGCTGATGATCCGCGAGTCCTAGGGTTTCGAAGTAACAAGCGGCGCAATCCGGGTAATCTATCGCAGACAAACAACAAGCATACAATAAGTACTCATCTAATGCACGGGTAAAACTCGAACAAGAGAACGAACCAGGTAGTTCAACTTAAGAACTCCGGTTGCAAAGAAAGAACGAAAAACAAACGGCGGAAGAAAACAACTCGGTTCTAGCAAGTTGAAACTAGGTCAAAATTTTACTATAACAAAAGCTTGTTCAAGTTGATTAGACGGAACGGCGGTTTCGAGACGAAACTCCAGGCGCTTGAATCACCTGATTCCGATAAACGAGCGAAAAGATAGACTAGGAAGAAGATCGGATCTGAGATCGCGATCGCGGAATAAATCCGATGAAAAGAAAAAGAAGAACGGTTAAACGAACGGACGTTGTTAACCTAGAAGAATCCGGTGATCACATTCGTTAGGACGAACGGTCCGGCGAACGGTCCAAAGGCAACTAAATCGGAGAAGAAAACGAATCCGATCTAGGGTTTCGGAGAAGAAAAACCGATCGAAAAACTGATCTAGAAAACCGGAACAGTTTAGAGAAGAAAAGAATTGGAACGATTAGAAGAAAACGATCCGAGAAAAAGAATAGATGTAGCGCGGGGCAACCTTGGCGAGGTCTCCGGTGAGGGGCTCCGGCGGCGTCGGCGTAGGGCGGCGGCGTGGGCAAGGTGCGGCGGTGGCACGGGTGTGGGGCGGCGGCGGCAAGGTGCGGCGGCGGCGCGGGTGTGGGGTGGCGGCGCAAGGTGCGGCGGCGGCGCGGTTGTGGGGTGGCGGCGGCAAGGTGAGGCGGCGGCGCGGGTGTGGGGTGGCGCAGGGCGCGGTGTGATGCGGCACGGCGGCGGTGCAAGGCGCGGTGTGGAGGAGAGCTTTGATTTGATGTGTTTAGAGGGGGGGTGCTTGGGTATTTATATTGGGGAGGGGAGGGGTTTACTTGGGGTAGAGGACAAGGAATTAGAATAGGAGTAGGAAAGATCTAGAAAATAAACGGAGTAGGACTAAAGAAAACGAAATAAGGAAAAGGGGACAAGGGGCGCCCTAGAATCCTAAAAGGATTCGGTCCTAGCAAGAGGCGGCGGCGGCCGACCGGCTCCTGGCTCGGCGCCTGGCGCCTGGGAGCGCGGCGGTAGGTGGCTTGGCTTTTGGCCTTTGGCCCAAGGCGCTGCTCAACTTTTTTTTTAATAGTTTCCTCGCGCAGAAAAAAAACAAAAAGGGATCTAAACGAACTCCGAAAAATCTAAAGTAAATTTTCCCCGACTCCTAAAAATGAGCCAAACAAAATGAACTTTTCTCCGGACCTAAAATGCAATTTTTGAAAATGCGCATTTTTCCCTATCGAAATAAAATGCAAATAAAACTCCGGCAACAAAATTGATCTATTTATTAAATCTTCATTTTCCTAAATTTGGGAAAGTCATATTATTCCCTCTCTCATATTTTGACACCGGAAAATTTATTGAAGATAAAATAAATAAATCAAATGATCCTATTTTCAAAATTCGAGAGAACTCTCAAATATGAAAATAACGAAATCTCCAACTCTCTCCGAGGGTCCTTGAGTTGCGTGAAATTTCTAGGATCAACCAAAATGCAAGAAAATATGATATGCATATGATCTAGTGTATAACATTCCAAATTGAAAATTTGGGATGTTACAGGGAGTTGATACGTCCATTTTGCATCATGCTTTTATATTGATATTAATTGCATTATGGGCTGTTATTACACATTATGTCACAATACTTATGCCTATTCTCCCTTATTTTACAAGGTTTACATGAAGAGGGGGAATGCCGGCAGCTGGAATTCTGGGGTGGAAAAGGAGCAAATATGAGAGACCTATTCTGCACAACTCCAGAAGTCCTGAAACTTCACGGGAGTACGTTTCAGAATATATAAAAAATATTGGGCGAAAGAAGTACCAGAGGGGGGCCACCCACCATCCACGAGGGTGGGGGCGCGCCCTACCCCCTGGGCGCGCCCCCTGCCTCATGGGCCCCTTGGCAGCCCTCTGATGCCCATCTTCTGCTATATGAGGTCTTTCGTCGAGGAAAAAATCATAAGCTAGCTCACGGGACGAAACTCCGCCGCCACGAGGCGGAACCAATCTAGGGCTCCGGTGGAGCTGTTTTGCTGGGGAAACTTACCTCCGGGAGGGGGGAAATCATCACCATCATCACCATTGATCCTCTCATCAGGAGGGGGTCAATCTCCATCAACATCTTCAGCAGCACCATCTCATCTCAAACCCTATTTCATCTCTTGTAACCAATTTGTGTCCCAAAGCCTCAGATTGGTACCTGTGGGTTGCTAGTAGTGTTGATTACTCCTTGTAGTTGATGCTAGTTGGTTTATTCGGTGGAAGATCATATGTTCAGATCCTTTATGCATATTAATACCCCACTGATTATGAACATGAATATGATTTGTGAGTAGTTACATTTGTTCTTGAGGACATGGGAGAAGTCTTGCTATAAGTAGTCATGTGAATTTGGTATTCGTTCGATATTTTGATGAGATGTATGTTGTCTCTCCTCTAGTGTTGTCATGTGAATGTCGACTACATGACACTTCACCATTGTTTGGGACTAGAGGAAGGCATTGGGAAGTAATAAGTAGATGATGGGTTGCTAGAGTGACATAAGCTTAAACCCTAGTTTATGAGTTGCTTTGTAAGGGGCTGATTTGGATCCATATGTTTCATGCTACGGTTAGGTTTACCTTAATACTTCTTTTGTAGTTGCGGATGCTTGCAATAGGGGTTAATCATAAGTGGGATGCTTGTCCAAGGAAGGGCAGTACCCAAGCACCGGTCCACCCACATATCAAATTATCAAAGTACCGAACGCGAATCATATGAGCGTGATGAAAACTAGCTTGACGATAATTCCCATGTGTCCTCGGGAGCGTTTTTCTTTATATAAGAGTTTGTCCAGGCTTGTCCTTTGCTACATAGAGGATTGGGCCATCTTGCTGCACCTTATTTACTTTATTTACTTGTTACCCGTTACAAATTATCTTATCACAAAACTATATGTTCCTGATAATTTCAGTGCTTGCAGAGAATACCTCGCTGAAAACCGCTTATCATTTCCTTCTGCTCCTCGTTGGGTTCGACACTCTTACTTATCGAAAAGGCTATGATAGATCCCTTACGCTTGTGGGTCATCAGCGCCCCCCAAGCCCAATCCGAATTGGGAGGGGGGCCGGCCCCCCTTTCCTTCCTTCTTCCTCCTCCTTCCTTCTCTCCTAGAACCAACAAAGAGAAGGGGGGAATCCTACTCCTGGTGGGAGTAGGACTCCCTTGGGGCGCGCCTAGAGAGGCCGCCCCCTCCCCCTCCTCCACTCCTTTATATACGAGGGAGGGGGCACCCCATGGACACACAAGTTGATCATTGATCTTTAGCCGTGTGCGGTGCCCCCCTCCACCATAATCCACCTCGGTAATATCATAGCGGTGCTTAGGCGAAGCCCTGTTCCGTTAGCAACATCATCACCGTCATCACGCCATCGTGCTGACGAAGCTCTCCCTCGAAGCTCTACTGGATTGTGAGTTCGCGGGACATCTAAGGGAGTCCTGGATTAGGGGGTCTCCGGACAGCCGGACTATTGGACTATGAAGATACAAGATTGAAGACTTCGTCTCATGTCCCGATGGGACTTTTACTTGGCGTAAAAGGCAAGCTAGGCAATACGAATATGTATATCTCCTCCTTTGTAACCGACCTTGTGTAAACCCTAACCCCCTCCAGTGTCTATATAAACCGGAGGGTTTTAGTACGTAGGACAAGATACAATCATACCATAGGCTAGCTTCTAGGGTTTAGCCTCTCTGATCTCGTGGTAGATCAACTCTTGTACTACTCATATTATCAAGAACAATCAAGCAGGACGTAGGGTATTACCTCCATCAAGAGGGCCCGAACCTGCGTAAAACATCATGTCCCCTGCCTCCTGTTACCATCCGCCTTAGACGCACAGTTCGGTACCCCCTACCCGAGATCCGCCGATTTTGACACCGACATTGGTGCTTTCATTGAGAGTTCCACTGTGTCGTCGCTGTAAGGAAGGATGCCTCGTCTCGTTGTTAAAAACAACATTACCGCCGGGGGAGCCCTGGCTGTCGGCCAAACTCTCCGGCTAGGCAGTTTCATCATGACCGCCCGTTCGGCTTCTGCACCGACGATGACTTCTCGGGTCATCGAAAACAGCCTCCACGTCGGCTCGGAATTCGCCGAGCAGATGGATCCAATGGAGCTCTCTTCCCTAAACGAGCTCTTGGATCGCATCGCTGCCTTGGGAGTCGCTACGGACTATGATCGGATTGGGCTTAAACCCGATCAAAGGGAGATTAACTCTCCACTGGTCACCCATCATATTGCGGTGGTGGAGGAACAATGCGGTGATTTTTCCACTATCTTGAGGACTAACTATGTGTGGATTCCTGAGCTCTCCGAGCCGGATACCCGTTTACGGGAGGACATCACCGAAGCCCTGAACCTAGAGGCAGGCAGCGGGCCGGACTTATCAGGCAACATCCCGGAATCCGAACTTCCAAGATTGGAAACTCCTCGGCCCCTGGGTCTCAAATCGGGTAAGGGTTCGGACTCAAATCCACCCACCCACCCAGACATAAACGATCTTTCCCACATCAGGCAAGAGCCCCATGAAACAGTACATCATTATTGGGCCAGATTCCTCCTTGTGATGAACAAGGTTACGGACTGTCGCGAGGAAGACGCAGACTCATTTTTCAGCAATAATTGCACGGACAAGGGAATCCTTAATGCCTCAAGCCGCCGTGACATATCACGCTTCGCTGACTTGGCGTCCATAGTACGAAAGTACTGTGCGATGGAAAGCGCTTGGAAACTGAAACGAAATTTTGGGATAATCCGGCTCCAAATATACACCCAGTCCGAAGTAAAAGGGTGCACTATCATAAGACACCCGAGTTAATTACAAAGAAACAAAAACCCTCTACAGGGCGTGGAACCGTATTGGAGGGATGGCTCAATGGATGCTGCAAAATTCATAGTATAGCGAATACCATACCAACACATAGCCTTAGAGCATGTTGGGTACTCCGGCAGGTGGCCAAAAGTGGTGAGGATCTTCTCATCCCAGATGCCACAGAGCACCATCCCGGGGATAACAATACGGTATTAACAGTCTTTGAAACCTTCACATCAAATAATAGGCGCAAGCAAACACTCCGCAACCTTGCCGAAATCTGCCATGTGGCAGCAATAAATCCATGGAGTGACACGGCTATTACCTTCAATGCCAGTGACGAACCTAAATTCCGAACAGCCCGAGCACCAGCTACACTGGTCCTCAGTCCAATTGTGGACGGCTTTCGACTCACCAAAGTACTCATGGACGCCGGCAGTGGATTGAACCTCATCTATGAGGAAACTCTTCAAAATATGGAAATATACTGGAACCACATTGAGCAAAGCAGCACAACCTTTAGAGGAATCATCCCCAGTCGGGAAGCACGCTGTGCTGGGAAAATCCCACTAGATGTGGTATTCGGCATGGGGGAGAACTATAGGTCCGAAGAAATTACATTCCAAGTGGACCCGTTCAGTAGTGGATACCACGCCCTTTTAGGGCGGGAGGCGTTCACGATCTTCCAAGCCGTACCCCATTATGGGTACATGAAGGTCAAAATGCCCGGGCCCAACGGAATCATCACACTCGCTAGTGATCCGGACACAGCACTCCGCACCGAAAACAAAACGGCCGCATTGGCCCTCGAAGCATTATCCGAAGCCCTTTCGGCCGAGGAATTAACTACGCTACGCTCCACAGTGGACAGGGATGATGTGATACTTGACAAGAGATCCAGGTCCACCTCTTTTAAACCAGCGATGAAATAGTCAAATTCCAAGTCCACCCAACGGACCCTAGTGAAACAGCCTCCATCGGGGCACAGTTAAACCCCGCCGTGGACGCCGCACTACGAGAGTTCCTGCGCAAGAATTGGGAAATATTCGCCTGGCACCCCTCAGACATGCCAGGAATCCCGCGTAGGCTGGCCGAGCACAGCCTCAATATTCTAAAGGGATTCAAGCCAGTCAAGCAGACTCTTCGGCGTTTCTCTGAACCTATTAGACAAGCTATGGGAGAGGAACTAGCCAAGTTATTGGAGGCCGGATTCATTAGAGAAATAAAACACCCGGACTGGCTAGCAAACCTAGTGATGGTACCAAAGAAGGACAAATCATGGCGCCTATGTGTCGATTTCAAGGATCTCAACAAGGCTTGCCCAAAGGATCCCTTCCCCCTCCCCCGCATTGATCAAATTATCGATGCTACCGCAGGACACGATTCATTGTGTTTCCTCGACACATACTCCGGCTACCACCAAACCAAGATAGCGGAGTCCGACCAAGCCGCAACGGCATTTATCACACCATACGGCCCCTTCTGTTTCAACACAATGCCTTTTGGGCTCAAAAACGCCGGCGCAACATATCAGTGCATGATTCAGACATGTCTGGAGAAACAGATCGGCAAAACAGTAGAGGCATACGTAGATGATGTGGTCGTCAAAACCAAACACGTCGACTCTCTAATAGATGACTTGAGGCTCACATTCGACAACCTCCGAACATACGACATCAAGCTCAATCCGGAAAAATGCGTTTTCCGCGTACCATCCGGAAAGCTCCTGGGTTTCATTGTCTCCAGTAGAGGAGTTGAAGCAAATCCGGCCAAAATCCGAGCTCTGTCTCAGTTGGCTATCCCAACGGACCTCAAACAAATCCAGAAACTAACCAGATGTGTGGTGGCTCTAAGCCGCTTTATCTCCCGCTTAGGAGAAAAGGCATGACCCCTTTATCGCCTCCTTCGGCGCATCGAACACTTTGAGTGGACGGACGCTGCCATAGCCGGATTGGAAGAAATAAAAGCCATACTGGCAACCAACCCAATCCTGGCCGCGCCAAACATCGGCGAACCAATGATGTTGTACATTGTGGCAACTCATCAGGTTGTAAGCGCAGTGCTCGTCGTCGAACGAGAAGCGGATGGACATAAATTCCCCCTTCAAAAGCCGGTATATTATGTATCCACTATCCTCACTCAATGCAAATCACGGTACCCACATTATCAAAAGATAGCCTATGCGGTATTCATGGCATCCCGGAAGCTGCGACACTACTTTCAAGAGTGTTCAATCATAGTAGCCTCGGAAGTGCCACTTAATGATATTACAAAACAACCGCGACGCCACGGGCCGGATTGCCAAATGGGCCATTGAGCTCCTCCCGTTCGACATAACATACAAACCCCGGCGAGCCATTAAATCACAATTATTGGCCAACTTTGTCGCCGAATGGACGGAAGCCGAACTCCCTAAAGAGTACGGCGCATACTCCAATTGGATCATGCACTTCGACGGCTCCAAAATGCTAGCTGGTCTAGGGGCTGGCGTCGTCCTGACGTCCCCAACCGGAGATACAGTTCAATACGTACTACAAATACTGTATACAGACTCCAACAACGCAGCCGAATACGAAGCCCTGTTACATGGTCTCCGGATGGCAGTTTCCATGGGCATTCAACGCCTGGAGGTGCGTGGGGATTCGAACCTCGTAATATCCCAAATAAATGGAGACTTCGATGCCAAGGATCCGAAGATGGCGGTCTATCACAACACCATCCTAAAGATGTCAACTCGGTTCGAGGGGCTTGACTTTCACCATGTGGCTTGGGAAAACAATCAGGCGGCGGATATCCTCGCCCGCATCGGTGCAAAACGCGATGCGATCCCCCCAGCATCTTTTTGGAAAGGTTGTTTAAGCCATCCGTGGTATGGGAAGGGGACACCGGTAACAATAGTCCGGACCCGACCAAAATGCTCGATACCGAACACTCTGAAATAATCGGAGGCTCTGCCACCGAAATAACACCTTCAGCCCACGTAATAATGGCCATCATCGCCCCGTGGACAGAACCATTCCTGGCCTACCTAACTAGGCAGGAACTTCCCGAGGACCAAAATGAGGCACGCTGCATAGTGCGGCGATCTAAAGCCTATAGGGTCCATGAGGGAGAGCTGTATAAAAAAGCACTACCAGAGTCCTTCAAAGGTGCATCTCCGAAGAGGAAGGGCAGAAACTTTTGGCAGAAATTCACGCTGGACTCGGCGGCCACCACGCCACAGCCCGGGCCCTTGTAAGCAAGGCCTTCCGTACAGGTTTTTATTGGCCAACGGCCCGGGTAGATGCACAGGACTTGGTCCAATGCTGCGTCAGTTGCCAGCTTTTTGCAAACCAAAGCCACATGGCACCCACCGCCCTCCAAACAATCCCCATTACCTGGCCCTTCGCGGTCTGGGGGCTCGACATGGTTGGACCCCTTAAAGGGGGAACCCATAAGAAAAAATACTTACTGGTCATGGTGGATAAATTCACCAAATGGATAGAAGCCAAACCTGTTAAAACGGCCGAATCCGGATCGGTGATAGACTTCATATCCGGGGTTGTACACCGTTATGGCGTCCCCCACAACATCATCACTGACAATGGCTCGAACTTTACGGCCGACGAGGTAAAACTCTAGTGCAGCAACATGGGCATCAAGCTCGATTATGCTTCTGTCTATCACCCACAAACCAACGGCCAAGTTGAGCAAGCAAATGGTCTTATCATGAGCGTCATCAAACCCAGATTAGTGCGGTCCTTAAAGGAGTCTAACACGCATTGGGTAGAGGAGCTCGACTCCATACTCTGGGGGCTACGGACTATGCAGAATCATACTACCGGATACACACCCTTCTTTATGGTGTACGGCGCAGAGGCGGTTCTGCCCTGCGACATAATTCATGACTCACCTCGAGTGCACATGTACGAAGAAAGAGAAGCCGAGCTCGATCGGCAGGACAGTCTGGACACCCTGGAGGAGGAGCACGACGTGGCAAAAGCCCGTTCCGCATTCTATCAGCAACAGGCTCGAAGATACCAAAGCAGAGAAGTATGGGCCAAAACTTATAACGTTGGCGAGCTAGTTCTACGCCTGTCGGAGAAGAAAAAGACCAAGCTCGAGCCCAAATGGGAAGGTCCCTTCATTATTGACCAAGTTCTGACCGGGGGAGCGTACCGTCTGCGGGATGCATCGAATAATCGACTTGAGCCGAACCCATGAAACACAGCCAGGCTCCGAAGATTCTACGCCTAGTGCCGGACTCTATGTTCGTCTCCTTCCTCTGTCCATTTTTCACATATACATTATCTGTCTTTTTTCTCTTTCTTTCTTTTATTCTTTCTCAAGGCCTTCAAGGGCCAACTTGTGCCTTGCTTGCACACTATTGACGTGCTAACAGCGCTCATTATACCTGGGGGCTTCTTACACATAAGCTTAATTATTTATCTGGGCTTCATGCCGCGCACATGTGTTATTCTTCTGCATGTACCTTTTCTTCGCCATTATATGCATCGTTATGACTTAAGTTTTGGCCAAGCTGGGTTGCCTGGCTCTTGTATTTATGCCCTACGTTCCCGTTAATACGGCTAGGGCATAAGGGGAGCACCTCTGCGATTGTTACTGCCGGGTCAGCCGGATGTGTACCTCAGACTGGGTGAAGCCGAAAGCTAGCGTTCTTAAGGGAATATTCGGTCGGTGAACAAAAGATGATTTTTATTTATTTTGCATATGTGCCCTTAGATGTTTTTGCCTGTGTTTCCTCTCGCAGTCTAGACATGCACTTTAGGGCATGCGTACCCAGGGAAAGGAACCCTTAACGGAACTATTCTCCCTGGAAGATATTTCTTACTACCCATGTAATATAACATAACTAGTTGGGCACTTGTCTGTTCAAGCACTATTGACCCCTACGCCTGGTTTCCACGCATACCTCGGTTCTTATATAACTGAGCGGGTATTCGGATACACTCCGGACTATCGGGTCCCGAGGTTGAAGCGAAAAGGTCCGCCATGACAAATGATTTACAATCCGTCTAGAAGGCATTATACATGTCACTTTAATTACATAGTCATGTAGACTGACTAAATTCCTCTTCTATACCATCCAACAGGCTGTCTAGCCTACAATCCTGTTGGGAATACTTTGCGGCTAATTCTACTTGCCCATACACTAAGCTAACGGGGATCTCTTTCCCATCGGGCCCCACATGTCTGACCTCAGCCATGTGGTTTGGGTCAGCCTTGGTATACCACGTCTTCACCATGGCCCAGGCTTCCCTGGCACCTTGACGGCAGGCCGTTATCTTCCATAATCGGAAGCGCCGCCGTGCTCCCTTGAGCTTCTCCGCAATCTCTCCAATGCCTGCTGGCAGGGAGACGGATGGACACAAGGCCTGGGCAATACCTTGCATCACCTACCGAACTTGTTCGTGGAGTTGTGAGAGCTCGGGTAGAAGATCACCCGCCGACCCGGGCATCTCCTCCATGGGACGACCCGTCAGCATACCTGCAGACATAACTTTGTTAGACGGCTTCTCCGCCGCACCCTTTTAAGGTTTCATTCAAGCACTTACTGAAAATGCCGCGTCGAAGCCGCTTATTCTCCTTCTAGGAGTCCGCAAGCTGAGCTCGAACATCTTTCAGTTCCACGCTCAGCTTGGTATTGGCGTCTTGGAGATTGTTTTTCTCCCGCCTGACCTTAGTCAGCACGCGTTCGCCAGCCTTTAGCTGTCATACGACATGCTAGTCCTCCGGATTCTCTCCGGAGTCATCTTCAATATCTATTGTTAGATCTGCAGCCATGCCGCACGCTATATGGTACCTATCATTCTTTGAAACAAATGTTACCAGCTAGGGACTTTCCAGGTTCCTTCAATGCGGCAACGACGGCCCGAAGTTGTGTCTTGCATTCCTCCAGCTCCTGTGACAGTCGAGTAATCTTCTCTGTAAGAACCTCCACAATAAATGATCCTTAAATCAGTTGTGCCAACTGTTTCAAGTCTCAGGGGCTACTGATACATATAATCGTCAGATTTGCTTACCCGTACATCGCTTACATACTGATCCGTGGCTTTGGCTAGACCATTTTGAGCAGCACGGAGGTACGCGTCTCCAGAATTGAAGGCATCAAATGCCTCTGGTGAGAAGCAAGCGTCACGGAGTACGGCCCGGCGACGCCTATGATTCATGGCGCTCTCCACTTCTGAATTTGTAGCGGACAGTCTATCCGCATCCTCTGTAGGAGGAGTATACGACGTCCGCCCATGTCGGCTTCTGCCCCTATGTCCGGCCCTGGAGCTCGACTGGTGGAAGCATGATCGGCAGCCTCGCCGGACATATTCCGGCGAGCGTTTTTTCTATTAAAGAAACATGGACGTCATTACATTTTGAGAAAGACGACAACCACGGAGCGGGGTTTTTTGGCATACCTCTGTGCCGGCGTCTCCGTCCTGACCGCCTTCCTTTTTGGCCTACCCGGCCTCGGTGCCTCTTGTTGGCGAGTTGCTGCGGGTTCGGCACGGCGTCCCGAATGCCTTCCCTGTAAAACACCATATGTATATGGTAGGTGAAGTGTCTAAAAGGGGATCCTAGTTTTTGGAGTTGAGATTTTGGTTTTTCTTACGTGCGACGCAGGGAGCAGTCCGGGATAGTCGGCCGTAATGGCCACCATGGCGTCATCACAGCTTAATTGATAGAACTGCTGGTCTATCAGCTCCACAAATATGTCCGGATCTTCTTCAAGTCCGGGACCGAGGGCCCGGTCAGGGTCCTCTGGTTGTGGAGATGGGTTGTGGACCTCCCTTATGGCTTTTCGCAGTTCCTGCCGTAAAATGGCAAGGTGAGTACCTACAACAAAGAATGCGGGAAGAATGGGAGTAAGGAGATATAACTCACCCAGCTCGGAGGGTTGTACATGGAGAATCCATCTCGTGGCTTGATGCGGATCAACTCCTCTTCCTCTCCCTTGAACAACTCGGACAGAATTTTTGCTAAAGCAACAGCGTTGTCCGGACCCTTACGCCCGCAACGGGTGGCATCATCTTCCCCGTTAAAACACCACAGGGGGTGCCCTCGATATTGAAGTGGCTGCACTCCCCGCATTATGCATATTGACATAACCTCGATTACTGTCAATCTTGATTGAGCCAGCGCTTTAATCCGGTTCATCAGGTAAAGGACTTCTCCGTTGTCTTCCCCCTAGGGGCTCCGTGGGCACCAACTTCGGCGTTTCTTCAGAGGAGAATTGTTGAACTCAGGAAGACCCCGCCGAACAGGGTCCGGAAGGGGGACGTCCTCCATATAAAACCATTCTGAAGGCCAGTCTTCGGACGTATTCTTCGGAGTACCGGACAGGTATCCGGTTTTGGCGATGCGCCATATTTCGGCTCTGCCCACTTGATAAAGTGACCCCTTCTGTGTGCGGGGAGCGAGGCAAAATAGCCTTTTCCACAGCTCGAAATGAGCCTCGCAGCCCAGGAATAACTCGCAAAGGGCAACATAGCCGGCGATGTGTAATATGGAAGCAGGGAGAAATTATGCAGTTGGAGGCCATAAAACTCTAGGAGCCCACGGAGGAACGGATGAATCGGAAATCTGAGTCCCCTTAATAAGTAAGGAACAAGGCACACCCGCTTCCCCGTAGAGGGGCTGGGGAAGCTCTCCGTTTGCTCCCCGCCATTGTAGGTGGCCAGCTCGGCTCGGACGGGAACCATATAGGCTGGAGGGAGAAATCCCTGTGTCTGTAGTTCGACTAATCGACTATGTGAGACAGAACACCTCTCCCAATCACGGGGCTTAGGGCTACGGGGGCGAGAGGAGGAGCTGCGGTGGTCGGCCATGTTGGAGTGGATTTTTCCGAAGCGCGCTCCGATGGATTCTCGCTGTGGTAGGATGGCATGGATTGGATCTAAGAATCCCCATCCCTTTAATAGACAATTTATTTATCTGGCTAGGGGGCGAATGTAAAAACGCCCTGGCTCCTCGTATTCATTCGACGCGTGGAAGATATCCCTTATTGGGCGCAGAAGCCAAGAAGTCCAACATTTATGGTGCCGGACACTACTTGACAAACATTCAAAATTTGGAGAAGAACCCGCCTTGCAATGCCGAAGACAATACTGCGTGTCGGACTTGACATCATTGAAGCCTCGTTCAGGGGCTACTGAGGGAGTCCTGGATTAGGGGGTCTCCGGACAGCCGGACTATATCCTTTGGCCAGACTGTTGGACTATGAAGATACAAGATTGAAGACTTCGTCTCGTGTCCGGATGGGACTTTTACTTGGCGTAGAAGGCAAGCTAGGCAATACGGATATGTATATCTCCTCCTTTGTAACCGACCTTGTGTAAACCCTAGCCCCCTCCGGTGTCTATATAAACCGGAGGGTTTTAGTCCGTAGGACAAGATACAATCATACCATAGGCTAGCTTCTAGGGTTTAGCCTCTCTGATCTCGTGGTAGATCAACTCTTGTACTACTCATATTATCAAGAACAATCAAGCAGCACGTAGGGTATTACCTCCATCAAGAGGGCCCGAACCTAGGTAAAACATCGTGTCCCCTACCTCCTGTTACCATCCGCCTTAGACGCATAGTTTGGGACCCCCTATTCAAGATCCGCCGGTTTTGACACCGACAACGTCACCGAGCCGAACGTGTGCAGATCGCGGAGGTGCCGTATCTTCTGTACTAGATTGGTCGATCGTGAATACGTACGACTACGTCAAACGCGTTGTCATAACGCTTCCGCTTACGGTCTATGAGGGTACATAGACGATACTCTCCCCTCTCGTTGTCGTGCATCACCATGATCTTGCGTGTGCGTAGGATTTTTTTTGAAATTACTGCGTTCCCCAACACATTTCACGTTTTGAGACACAACCTCTGGTGACACGTCTTGCCAAAACAGAGACCATGTCCTCTTATCACGTGATTCTCATCAATATGGGCCTGGGTAATCCAACCATGCCGTCCGCATGACCCCTTGGGAATAGGCGAGTTTAAAGGCTCGTGGGGGACGTTCTATATTCACGGCCTTTATAAGGAGATAAGAGTCCACCTTTTCACCCAGGCCTTCTTCCTCAGCCCATCCTCTCTTGAGCTCCAGCGCCCAAGCTTCGATCCCTTCCGTCCCCAACGAACACTCTAGCCATGTCCGGATCTGGAACGCAGGGCAAATGGATGGCCTCCTTCGTCATGGAGGAGAACATGAAGGAGCGCCGAGAAGCTGGGTATTTAGCCAAGGAAATTGCCCATCGGCTTCCGGCCAAGAAACAGATCGTCCCTACTCCGGAGCCCCATGAGAGGGTAGTATTCATTCCTCATTTCCTTCGCAGACTAGGGTTTCCCCTCCACCCTTTCGTCTGTGGCCTTATGTTCTACTACGGGCTAGATTTCCATGATCTAGCTCCGAATTCCTTCCTCAACATCTCGACTTTCATCGTCATATGTGAAGCATTCCTCCGCATCCCTCCCCACTTCGGCCTATTGTTCAAGGTCTTCAATGTGAATCCAAAAGTGGTGGATGGTCAACACACGGAGTGTGGTGGCGCCATGGTGAGCAAGCTTCCCAGCGTCACTTGGCAGAAAGGCACCACTACAAAAAAAACACACATCCGTGACATTTTGGGCCGAACGAATTTTTTTCTGTCATACATATGGCACTTCTATGATGATAATTGTGACAAAATCCAGTATCAACACAGATGTGGTGGGCTCCTACTTCTATGACAAAAAATCACGACAGAAAATGGGCTTTTCGTCCTGGGCGGGCCGGAGACGCAGCTGCATGACATTCTTTGGGCCGTCCATGACGGAAAAAACATGGTAGAAGCGAGGGGGAGGAAAAATTCGGGGAGTTCCCGGTTACGGTGGGAGGTCGGGGGCCGAGCGATGCGCGTTTCTCTCGTACACGTACACACGTGTGTGTGAGGCGTTGGCTCTAACTGAACCCGAGCGAGGCATTGGGCTCTAACTAAACCCGAGCGATTGCACTGCAGGCTACGCATTACTGAACCCGAGCGATCGATCGATGGATGTTAACTGAACCTGATTGAGTGATTCCTTCGCTACTGCTGCTAACTGAAGCCGATCGATGCTGCCTCTGGGATGAACAATGAATGTTGTGGGGGGGTTGGATGAACAGTGAGCGGTGGCGTTGCCTCCGGATGAACAGGACCCCGTGGTGTGGTGGAGGGTTGGATGAACAGTAGACGTTGGAGGGGTGCCCTTAGAGGGGTGGTTGAACAGGACCCCGTGGTGTGGGGGGCTGGATGAACAGTAGATGGTGGAGGGGTGCTTGTGGAGGGGTGGTTGAACAGTAGCCGGTGGAGTAGCGCGCGGTGGAGGTTGGATGAGCAGGAGCCCGTGGAGGCTGGAGGAGGTCGACGGTGGAGATGAATAGTATCTCGTGGAGTCCCGTTTTGCGGTACGCCACACCCCTCCCGATGAATAGGACCCCTGTTTCGACCGTAGCGCTCCAACACAAGTCCGTTTCGTCCGTTTTGCAGTACGCCACACCCCTCCCGATCAACAGGATCCCCGTTTCGACCGTAGGAGGTCCGTTTCCTCCGTTTTACGGTACGCGAGACCCCTCCCGATGAACAGGATCCCGTTTCGAACATGGCCGGTCGAACACAAGGCCGTTTCCTCCGTTTTGCGGTACGCCGGGCCTCGTTTCCATTGCCTGTTCCATCCAAGCCCTCCCGATGAACACGACCACGCATTTCGTTCCGACCCAGCCGGTTGGCTCCCACGCGTTCCGTTGCCTCCTGATGAACACGACGCATTCCGTTGCCTCCCCATGAACACGACGCATTCCGTTGCCTCCCCATGAACACGACGCATTCCGTTGCCTCGCCATGAACACGACGATGACGCTGTTTCTCCGTTCCGCCCCAGCCATGTACACGAGCCCTGGCCGTACGTATGCGCGAGTAGGCGTTCGAGACCCCGCCCGTATGTACACATATGTGGCCGTATTTACCTTCTTGCACCCTGGCCGCTGTACGTACGTGTACATGCTAAGTGTGCGCCTCTACTACGACACGTATGCACCTCTACTACGACGCACACGCGCCTCTACATCCACCAGTATATATGTACGTACACGTTCGCGACCAGAATGACAACGCTACGTACGCTTCGACCAGGTGGGTCCCGACTGTCAGGCACTTCCTTGCCTGCGAAGATGTAGCTAGTGGGTCCCAGCAGTCAGGGGGTGAATCGTTTTTTTTGCCTGGACGCACTTCCTTGCATGTGAAGATGTAGCTGCTGGGTCCCAGTAGTCAGGGGCAAACGTTTTTTTGCGAAATACGGTGGCCCGTCCGGTGGGTCCCCGCTGTCAGGTGAGGAATAATTATTTTGCACGTAATAAGGAGGCTCTTCCTTGCTGCGGCTATGGACCCAGCTGTCAGCCTCTCCACGTACAGTCCACGTCTGATGGAAGCCGTTCCTTAACCACGTTGACCACGCCGTGCCGAGAGCACCAGGGCGGTGGACGACAGCGATGCCTAGGAAGGGGACGACGCGGAGCCGGGGAAGACGTGGCAGTGGATGCCCACGCGTAGAGGACTACGAGGGTTCACTGGTTCGCTGTGGTGTGAGGCTGTCATCGCCGTAGAATAACAGGGGGTGTGGGTGAGTAGAGGGATGGCCTGGCCAGCGGTGGGGGCAGTAGGGGGCGGTGAGGCCTCCGCCGCATCACAGCCGGCCACGGGAGGCAGGAGCACGAGGCACGACTGGCGCTGGTTTGGGCGGCTGGAGCAAGAAGACCAGAGGTTGAAGAAGCACTATGGCCGTTGGATGGACATCGTACGGTCATTGGAGCTTGAATCGTGCATATTGACTAAGTTGACAAAGCCCTCCGTCCCCGTCAACTTAGTAGGCCCACAAGTCAGCCCGCCACTATACTGGGTCCCAGCTAACAGGGGGAGTATTCATTTTTTGTGCATAATAAGGAGGCACTTCCTTGCGTGCGAAGATATAGCTGGTGGGTCCGAGCTGTCAGCGGCGGTAACATTTTTTTTGCGAAATATAGAGGCCCTTTCGGTGGGTCCCTGATGTCAGGTGGAGGAATCATTATTTTGCACGTAATAAGGAGGCATTTCCTTGCGTGCGGCCATGGACCCAGCTGTCGGCCTCTCCACGTACAGTCCACTTCAGATGCATGTCGGTCGTTGACCATGTTGACCAGGCCACGCCGAGAGCACCAGGGCGGTGGACGACGACGAGGCCTAGGAAGGGAACGACAACGAGGCATGGAAGATTCGGCAGTTGTTTCCCACGCGGAGGGGAGTACGACTGTACGAGGGTTTACTGGTTCGTCTGCCGTCACCGGAGAATAACAGCAGGTGTGGGTGAGTAGAGGGATGGCTAGGCCAGCGATGGGAGTACGATGGGGCGGTGAGGCCTGCGCGGCAGCAAAGCCGGCCGCGGGGCGGAGGGAGCACGCAGTCCCGCCGGCGCTTGTTTGAGCGGCCGGAGAAGGAAGAGCGGAGATTGAAGAAGCACGACGGTCGTTGGATGGCCATCCAACAGTCACTGCTTGTGCATCAACCTTTTTTAGGAAAGCCTCAAATCTGTGGAAAACAGCATACAGCCCATCTACCATTATTTCTAATAATTTACAGCCCATTTGCTAATTATTAAAGTTTTTTTTGGAGCCCATATTCTTTTTGTTAGCATTACAGCCCATATTGTGGCCACGGTTAAAAAATTATACGAAATTTTGCATATTTCGGTGCGGTCCGAACTATTTTTAATCCCGAAATTTCGACTCACATTCAAACTGATTTTAAAAATAAATGTATATCAATATAATATCCAACAAATTCTCCACGCATAAAAATTAATGTAATTTAAAATCTCGAAATGAAAAAAAGATATTTGAAACTAATTGCCGGTTTGATGTGTTTTATAAATGTACATCCCATTTCTCATTACTGATGGGCCATTTTCTCGGCCAGCCGAATGGAAGCTCTCCTCGTCTTGAAAGATTTGCAGCCCAACATGCCTGACAAAGCGACTTACTTGGCAAATCACAAAAAAACTGGGTTGTGGCCGTGGACCCAGCTGTCAGCCTCTCCATGTACAGTACTCTTCCGATGGAATGTCGTTGACAAAGTTGACCACGCCGCGTCGAGAGCACCAAGGCCGTGGGAGACAGAGAGGCCTAGGAAGGGAACGATGCGAAGCCGGGGAAGACGCGGCAGTGGATGCCCACGCGGAGAGGAGTATGAGGGTTCACTTGTTCGGCTACTGTGTGAGGCTACCATCGCCGCAGGGCCTGGCTAGCGGTGGGAGTAGTAGGGGTGATGAGGCCTCAACGGCAGCATAGCCGGCCACTGGAGGCAGGAGCACGCGGTCTCCCCGGCGCTGGTTTGGGCGGCTGGTGCAAGAAGAGCAGCGTTTGAAGAAGCAGCAGGACCGTTCGATTCAAATCCAACGGTTACTGCTTCTAGAATCGTTTGTTGACTAAGTTGACAAGCCCTGCATACGCGTCAACTTAGCAGGCCCACAGGTCAGCCTCACAACCGGTGCGCCCCAGATGTCAGTGGGAGGAATATTTTTTCGCGTAATAAGGAGGCAGTTGATTGCGTGCGGCCAGGCCAGCGGAGGGAGTAGGGTGGGCCGGGGAAGCCTGCGCGGCATCACAGCGGGCCACAAGAGGAGGGAGCACGCAGTCCCGCCGACGCTAGTTTAGGTAGCTGGAGCAAGAAGATCAGAGATTGAAGAAGCATGTCGGCCGTTGGATGGACATCCAACAGTCACTGCTGCTAGAATCGTCTGTTCACTGACAAAGCCTTGCGTAAACAAGTCAGCCTCGAAATCTGTGGCATGTATAGCCCATTTGCTATTATTTTTATAATTTTTAA
Source organism: Triticum urartu (assembly GCF_056163025.1). Classification (NCBI taxonomy): domain Eukaryota; kingdom Viridiplantae; phylum Streptophyta; class Magnoliopsida; order Poales; family Poaceae; genus Triticum; species Triticum urartu. Next base: position 148,018,650 of record NC_141874.1, read on the forward strand.
TCATTTTCTAATTCATATGGAATTTATTGCAGCCCGTTTTCCATTTTTAGAATGGCTGGCCATTTTCTGGTCAGTACCAGGGTCAAAAAATTAACTAAATATGTGGGAAATTTCGAAAATTCGCAAATTTTTGCTGGGGAACGAAATATTCTTAATCCAAAAATTAATAGCCATACTAAAACAAATTTAAAAATAAATTAGTACTATGTCATGTTAAATCCAATGAAATACGTATAAGATATCAGTGAAGAACAAAAACAAAAAAAGAAACTTATATCCCATTTGCTATAAATTTTTTGGAACTTTCAATGTCACACCCTAGCTAGTTCATGCATTAGAGTGTTGCATCATGTCTACTTTTCCAGAAAACTAAAATGGGGAAGGCAGAACCCCTAGCCCCCTTGGAAAAAACTAGGGTTTACTAAAATTATTTTCAATGAACCCAAAATGCCCTTCATAAATGTTCATCATCTTTGGTCCTGGCTAAACCCACTGCAAAAAATGGTTTCATATTTTTGGAGGCCATTCTGGATTTTTGCACCAAGCCATTAGTATTTGCATTTGGGCAATTTAAATCCTATAAATATTTCAAAATGCCCAAATAATCCTGAAGGTATTTTTAGGCCGTTGAGAATATTTTCAAATGTGCCTCTGAATAATTTCAGGTTTTTCCTAAATGGAATAGTATTTTTACTATTTCAAAACACAGAACAGGAACAAATAAAAAAAGAAAAACAAAAAGCAGAGAGCAGAGGACTTACCTGGCGCTCACCTACCAGGCCCACCTAGCCGGTCCAGCCCAGAAACCGCTCCAGCGAGCTGCTTGACTCGGCCAGGCAGGCAGGTGCTCGACGCCGGCACCAGCGCGCGCCACGCAGCTGCCTGCCGCCCTGCTTCCTCCCCTCGCCGTTCTGTTGCCCTAGGTCGGTCACCCACTCCTCCCCCGAGCTCGCACACACACCCCTTCCCCGCCAGCTCCTCTCCCTCGCTCTCCCGCACCATGGCCGACGCTGCCGCGCTCGCACCATCGTGAAACCCGCGTCCGCCGTCGTCCCCGTGTCGTGCCACGCTGCCGTGTCCGTTCGCTCCGCCGTGGTCGTCCACGTCGAGCAGGCTGAGCCCCGAGCGCTCGCCCGCTCTAAAGTCACCCCTGACCCCGTCTTCCCCAACTCCAGCCGCCAAGATCGCCATCGTCGCCCCGCTCAGCTCCGGCCTTCCTCGAGCCCGCTTCGACGCCTGCTGCGATCGCCGTGAGCCCTGCTCCGTCCTTCCCCTCTATGTTACCTCTCTCATGCACCGTATGCACCGCACCACGCTCACCCGCACCCGCCGCCGCTGAGATCGTTGCCGACGTGACTCCAGCCACCCACCGGCCACACCACCACGTCTAACACACTCACCGCACCCGCAGGAACCCGTAGCACCACTCCACACACCTCGCTGTGCCCCGGAGCCTCGGGTTCGACCTCACCCGAGCTCTGGCAGCCGCACAGCTCATCGCCGGCGACGTTTCTGGCCACCCGAGCTCCACCACTACCACCCAACGACGCGGCTTGCTCCCAGCTACGCGTAGATGCTCTCCGTCATCCATTTGGTCGCCGAAGCACGAAACCCGCACTGCCCCGCCGCGTCTGGTCTCGCTGGTGGCTAAACGCTGGCAAGTTTGACCCTGGTTGACCCCGTGTGGGCCCAGGTTGACTCCCCTGAGTCTATGGCAAGTGGGACCGCTCTGCTAATTAACTTAGATTAGCACTAACTAAATTTAGTTAGTTAATTAACTACTGACACACGGGTCCCACTGGTCAGGTTTGACCTGGACCGGCTCCGTTGACCGCTGACGTCACCCTGACTTAATGCTGACGCATTAATTCAATTACTGGAATTATTCTTATACAGGAAATTCCAGAAAATACTACAAACTTCAAAAATTCATAACTTTTAATCTATAGCTCCAAATGCAAAGATTTATATATGAAATTTGATCAGAAAAATTCAATCTTTCCATCTGTAATGGTTTCATGCATGTCAAAACACTTTAACCTTGCTGTTTAGGTGAAACAAGCAAATGCACTTATATGACTTAATAACATAAGCTTTCATTTGAACCTTTGATTCAAATGGACTCAAACCAACTTGTTTCACAATGCATTAGCCAGGACTCCTCATATTGCCATGTCATAACCTGCATCATATTGTTGCATATTGCCATGTGATGATTGTGTTATGTGATGTCTTTCATGGTAGGTCCTGCCTCCGAGGATATTCTCGAGTATCCAACTGAAGGGCAGTACCCTGCTACTACTCCATCAGGCAAGCAGCCCCATTGATCATATCGATACAATCCCATGTTCTCGCTCCTACTCTCAATTAGTGCATTAAGAGAACAACGTTTCAAACTGCTGTGTGCTACGGTAGTTGAACCCTTATCCTCTGCATGACCTATCATTGCCACAGTAACTAGATGAAACCCACTAGCATGTGTAGGAGTTGTTTGAGCCATGTACGTGTTTCCTACCTTGCTATGCCTGATATGCTTAGAGTTGTGTCAGGTCTGGTTCATCTGGGTGATGGGCTAGAGTGAAATGAATACGTCGGTAATGTGAGGAATGTGTTGAACATGATTTGGTAAAGGTATCGATGAGAGGCCATGTAGGAGTACATGGTGGGTTGTTTCATTGAGGCCGTACTTAAGAACTGAGATCTGTATGTGTGATTCAAGAATCAGTTACTACCATACATTGGGCCCGAAACCAATGGACCCTCTCGGCTTCTTAACCACCCTAGTTCTCTATCCAGGAGTTGCAACTAGTTTCTGGTGTTTATAGGTTATGTGTTGGCGGCCGTGCGTAGCGCTGACCCTAGGGGTGGGCTATGATGCGGTAGATACACCATGGCACGGTGTACCGAGTCACCCGTTTGGTGTCTCGGGAACCCTGTACACATCGTTCGGGGCCGTATGTGGAAACCTTGGCCGGACTGCCTGCGGATGGAACCTGGATAGGCGATAAACCTGGACTAGAGACTTGGGTGTTTAGGTAGGCCGTGGCCGAGACCCTCGTTGGGCTTCTGCTTGAAGGTTGCCGAGTACATGTCATGTAAACGGCGGTAAGTGGTGAGAGCATGTATGAAGAAGTACACCCCTGCAGGGTTAACATCATATATTCGAATAGTCGCGTCCGCGGTAAAGGACTACTTGGTTGCCTATACAGTTCATAGACAAGTTAATGGTTACTACTAAAAGACTCAAGATAAGTGTGAGTATGGAAGATGGCCCTCTCGTAGGATGATGAGGGAGGATCCACGGTGGAGTATTGTGTTGGTGATTAGTGGACTCGTGTGCTAAAACTATTTTACAAGTGGTGTCTCGTAGGATAGCTTAGCCAAGAGTCGAAGCTGGCTTGCTGCAATAACTCCACCACCTTCTTGAGAATGAGCATGTATAGTAGGATCTGTTGTAAGACTTGCTGAGTACCTTTGTACTCATGTTGCTTTACTTACTGTTTTCAGACGACAACACCGCCCCCTCCGACAGGTTTTACATAGACCTCGCCGTCGATGAGTGACTTGCCACCCAGGTGGTGATTCTAGCCATGGAGGGCCCTATGTAGATAGACAGGCTTCGTCAAGGCTTCTTTCTTTCTAGTGTCTGTACTCAGACTAGTTTACTTCCGCATGTGCTTGTATGCTTGTATGACTTGAGTGTCGGGTCATGTGACCCCTACCTGTATGAACATGTTATGTATGGCTCTCCGGAGCCTTTAAATAAAGTACTTTGAGTTGTAGAGTTTTGTTGTGATGCCATGTTGTATTTACACATATCGAGCATATTGTGTGTATGATTGAAATGCTTGGTATGTGTGGGATCCGACAATCTAGTTGTTTATCCTTGGCAGCCTCTCTTATGGGGAAATGTAGTCTAGTGCTTCCATGAGCCATAGTAGTCCGCTACAGCCCGGTTCACCGAAGTCCTGCTAGCCCAGCACTACTGCTCAGGACACTTGACTGGCCAGCATGTGTTTCACTTCGTTCCTATGTCTGTCCCTTCGGAGAAATGTCACGCGGTGACATCCGGAGTCCTGCCTAGCCTGCTACAGCCCGGGTTCCCGGAGTCTTGTTAGCCCAGTGCTACAGCCCGGATTCACACGCTGCTGACCGACATGCTCGATGTGATTCATGTATGCATGTCCCCATAGGTTTGTGCCGCTTTGGGTTCACGACTAGCCATGTCGGCCCGGGTTCTCAGTCATATGGATGCTAGCGACACTATCATATACGTGAGCCAAAAGGCACAAATGGTCCCGGGCCATGGTAAGGCGACACCCGTGGGAATACCGTGCGTGAGGCCGCAAAGTGATATGAGGTGTTACTGGCTAGATCAATGTGACTTGGAATCGGGGTCCTGACATTCGACCCCTTTTGATATTACTTTTAACAGACATTGACCATACTCTTAAGCCAGGCCGGAATGCATCCCTCCTCGTCTTGAAAGATTTGCAGCCCAGTAATTCGGAGAAAACAAATAGTCCTAGTTTGGGTATTCTTCAAAAAGAAATACCGGGCTACCTATTTTCCCAAAGAACTGGTGCATGAGCATTTAGCTTTATTTATTTATTTATTTATTTACTTATTTATGTTTAGGGGACCATGAGCATGTACCTGGGCCGGATTCATGTGAGAGCCTTCCTTCCAGTTAATTATGGGCTTCTCTATTGGGCCTTCATCAGTGGGTTGCATGCTATCAACAAGTGGAAAATGTGTTCCGTACGAAAAATAGTATGCGCTACGTACGGTACGGGGCACTAAAGGATCGAACCGTGCAACGACTTCCAAAACATTGTGTTTGTCGTTCTAACAACACATTTATTCAACCAACAGACGAAATATACTACTGATTTTACATTGAAAACAGCAGCAGCAGCAACCAGGGCTGGGGTGCAACAGAAGCAGTAAGCAGGCCAGAAGAGTGAAGACGCAGCTCTCTCTTCCAAACCAAACATCAGCCATCATTACAAAAGGGGTACCAAAAAAGAACAATATATGCATCAAACTAAATAAAGATCCTACTACACCAAGTGTACGCATCTAACTAACTGGCTCAGTTAGACGTTACTATTTATTAAGCTGTGGAGATTGGCTGGCGGCTTGAACCAGATGGGTGCCTGATGGTGGAAACTCCAGCCAGCAGGTCGTAGTCTGATACTTGCGACCCTCTCTCCTACTTTGGGCTGCAGAGCATGGCGGCAGATATCAGGGTATGGTGCATGCAGAGAGGCATGGTACGCTGTGTACACACAGTTTTGCCTGATGAACGAAACCGCGCTGCCATCATGATCCTTGCCGTCGGTTATCTTCTGGTTAATCGGATAATTCAGTCCGACAAACAGAGAGCGTGTACCAAGGCTACTTACCAGCCTCCATTCAAAAATTCCTGAAGGCCCAAAGAAGCTGGGATCCTGCTCAAAGACCTTGCAGTGACTGTGATTGTATTCCGCGAAACAACACGCCCGGTACGTGCGAACGATCATCTTCACCGTCATCTGATCGAGCCAGGAACCACCTGCAACTGCCATGCTGCTTTTCTTTGAAAGGTTCTGGGATTAGGAAGGGTAGGGACACCAGGCGGCCTACAACATCATATCAAGTTGGAGTCAAATAAAAAAGGGCTCTTGATTTAGTCAATCTTAAGAACAGCATGTTATGAGCATGAATATTTTTTCAGCAAATGTTGACAGTAATATAAGCAAGCCATCATGATATCATAGGAAAGTAACTTACTGCTGTAACGGCTGTTTGTAGCGACGAATGGAGTAGGCCAGCAATACGTCCAGCCATAGAAGGAGTCGACAGCGTAAATGAAGCCCTTGTGTTCAATGGCATTAGAGAACCATGGAGGATGTATGATCCTGCGATGGACGTGCAGATTTATCCACTTACCACAGTGACCTGTCAGATAGGCGAGACCGCGGTTGAATAATGCAATTAGCCTGAAGTCTTTATAATTCGCACATCTTGTGGGCACTTGGCAGATTACAACCTTGAGAAAATCAAACTTGGTATCATGTTGGCTACTGTAAGATTCCGAGTATTCTGGGCCGCGGTGCCAAAGCAGTGCAGTGTTAATCGAAGGAAGGGGGATCAATCGCCGGGTGTAGACCTCCACGAGCATCCAGCTGCCGCGACCGTGGATGAGAACCATCCAAGACGTGTTCATGCCGACCCAGTACATACCGTTAATGTAGTAGAGGCTGACGGGGATAGGATCGCAATCATGGGGGTTGATGCTCACCACCCTACGATCGTTATGCTGCGTGACACGCCGTTTCTGAAGATCAGGAGACATCAGCAAGCAAGGAGCTGGCTTAAAAAGCTCCGGCCTGAGGGCTTTGAGTAAACGATATAGCCCCGACGAGCACGCGGCGAGCGGCATGGTACTGAGATTGTCCACACGCGAAACAATGAGCTTGATTACCTCTGTGGGGAGCGAATTGCAGCCAGTCTTTCAGTGGACGCTGCTCGGTTCTGCCATTGTTAGTGCTTGGGTTTCAGACGAGGGGGGAGGCGCCTAAGCGGGGATGGAAGAGCGGACAAAGATGGAGAACCGAATTTGTGCTGCGGGAAGTGGACAGGTGATGATGACTATAGCACGCCGCTTGACTTACGAGACACATACCAGCAGCGTAGGGTCATATCGAAGTCAGACAACTTGCTTGAGTGATCACAGTACTGGTACGCCCTACAGTACGTGCTACTATGCCCTAACTTGCTTGAGTAGAGTAGTAGTAGTGGAGTAGAACTCTGCTCTACTACTAGCACCGGAGTAGTATGTTCTAATCTAAAATAGTTACAAACTTCAATGCCCGAGCGTGGAACGACTACGAGCGGCCATCGGTGCTAACTCCAATCCTGCAAGTCATGGATTTGTTTCTTTTTAACTTTCTGTATGAATCTGTAGCTAGCCTGCAAGTCATGTACACTGTACTGATAGTGGAACCCACAGAGTACTTAGAATACAAGATTAAGGATGTAATTAACTTTTTATAGAGGGAGAATCGTACACGCAATTAACTCAAATGGATTGGACATGACTCTATTATTCTCTAATGGCAACCGGCAAATTTCCTCCCGCGGGCCGGAGTAGGTTTCTTGGTTTGCATGCAGGTTTAACGGAGGGGTTTGATGGAGGCGAGGAGGCGTGTTCAGCCGGGCGTGCAGTATGTGTGCTGCTCCCGTTGCACTATATGTGTTTCTGTCCTTCCTATTCGAAATCGTGGTAGAATTCATGTTTCCAGTCTGTGTCCTAGATTCGATCTGTTCATCTACTATGCTAGTCCGCATGATTAGTTTAATCTCTGTTATAGCCATCATGATTTATTTTGTAGTAAATCTTGTAGTAACTTGCTCATATATTCAACTGGCAGAACGTCCCCTACAGCCACTCCCGTTTCATGGACGGCCTGGTCGATGCCTCCAAGGAGCCCTTCGTCTACTGCTATGAGTGCCCGATGCCGTTTTGGGGCTCGCCGGCGGACATCGTGCATCACCTGACGCATGCGTGCGGCAATCACTATTGGCCCTTGGCGAAGAACATCAAGTACGAGACGTGCTACCCGTTCACCGTGCCGGAGTCGCTGGAGGATCAGCACCGCCTGCTAGTCTCGGAGGAGGACGGGAGCGTCTTCCTCTTGATCGTGTCCACTGGCGAGGCTCGCACAGGCCGCCGCCACATCTCTGTAGTGTGCGTCAGGGGCGACGCCGCTGACGCTGACACTGACACGAGGCCTATGTTCGCGTGCGTGCTCACTATTACTACCCTTCGGAGGTACATGGGCGGCGACACTGGCTACGCCAAAGCATACTTGGAATCTGCCGAGCTGGGACCTTCCCACCGATGTGGACATGGAAAACCCATGGTCTTATTTGAACTCCAACAATGTGCACGGGGACTCCAAGGAGGTTCACCTGGACATCTGCATTTTCAAGTTAAATGTTGATCGTTAGTCTTCGCTCAATGTAATCCGCTGTCTAAGCATGTGGAGACTTCCATGCAGGATCTTTCTCTATTGGAGTATCGCGCATGAATAAAAGTGTATCCGTTTATGGTTTAGTCTGGAATCTTCCATGTATGAATTTTTACTACAGTACTGGTGAAAGACTTACGATGAACCATTTCTTACGTCTCCTCTACCCGCTTGCAAGTCATCCTAATTTAATCCCTCCGTCTTAGTGTATAAGGGCATGGTTAATATTACTTAATAGTATAGCCAACTGTTGACTATAATAAAGTGCCATGTCATCTGTAGCCAACATGTATAACAATCGATACTCAAAAACTAATTCTTAAAGATCATTTCTTGCAAAGCACAATAAGTGTTATTTCTTCACAAGTTTTGGATGCAGGTTGAACAGTTGAACGCTTTTGTTTGCAAAAGATACCTTTTTATCTATTTCACCCGGATGTTTGTGAGCTCTAGATATGAAATAATATCCGAAGAAACCTATCGATACCCGTTACACATGAGATGACCCCCACATCCTTTGTCAAAATAAACAACTCCCCGATCAATGCATTTCACTCTTTGGTGCAACGCACGGGCACCTTACTACTATAGATTAGTATGACCAAAAATTGAACTAACATTATATATAGTATGATAAATGCTGATGCATGTCACCTAAAATTATATCGTTCAAAACTATGTTCAAATACGAATCCAACGATATAGTTTTTGTTGACATGCACTAACATTTTGTCAGTTAAATCTTCAGTCAAATTCAAAGGGGGACTAATAAACCACGACCGATGTAGTACAAGTGTAGAGGGCGGCGCTGCACGGGAGTCTCACCTCTCACCCCGCTCGTGGCGCGGCAGTAAAGCCGTCATATCACAAAACCCAACCACTCCCGGTAATAAGTGGCCTGGTAAAATAAATGGACAAGCAACCATCACATCCCTCCGTCTTTTTTGCATTTCATCTCTCTGCATTTACTTTCTCCGGTTCATCTCGTACACTCGATCCCTAGCTACTACTCCTAGGGCCAGTTCTTTTGGCGGCTTCCCCAGCTTTTCCCACAATACTAGTCACAGTGGAGAGTAACAATAAGGCGCCTCACTCATTTATTTGGGCTTCTAAACTACTACTCCGTCCTGGTTTATTCCTCACCATTGTAATTTGTGCTAAATTTTGACCAAAGATTTAACTGGTTTATTCCTCACCATTGTAATCCCTCCGTCTTACGAAAACCAAATAATCCCAAAACACTTAGGCGTGGTGCATTAACTTCTACCTCATTTCTTGTTTCTTGACATATCAACCAATAAGAGATAAAGAGTGTGCATGCTTTTAATGACTTGAGATATCAAACACGACATGCAGTGGTTAGTTCATTGCATGCAATACTATTAATTAGCAAATAAACATTAATGTTTCTCGTTTTCTCCTCCTCCTTGGTCACAGTGCACAGCCTAAGATGACTTACTCACCTAGACGGATGGACTAGTGCATGTGACATGCACTAACATTTCATTACTTAAATTTATGATCAAAATTTGACACAGATTACAATGAGGTAGTAGTTATGGGATTACTAATCTAGAAGCCTAAAAGAACTGGCCCCTGGTACTTCTACTACTAGTAGTAGTACTCAAGTTGGAATTCCAATTGCACAGCACAACTTGTTAGGCAAAAAATTCGATACAGTGTGTAGTAAGTGGTTTGGGAATTTGCATGCCTTTCCAACCAGTGAGATACTCCGTACAAACTACGACAGAGAAATAACCACAGATAAGAAAGCTAAAAGTAAACAATCAACCGAGCATTTTTGCATTTGTTTTGCATTGAATCATTTCACAAGCTTGACTAGTGTTGTTTTTCTACTTTTACAAAAACCGCATCGTAATGTTAAAACATGCATTTGCACGTACATAAGTAATAGTAGTACTCCCTCCATCTAGGTATATAAGTCTTCCCTCCTTCTTGGTCAAGGTGCACAACAAAAGATGACTTATTTACCTGGACGGAGGGAGTAGCACAGTCTGCAAGCATATATCGAGAGAGACGTGTAGTGCGATAGTATATAGTAAAGTTTGTGCTATATGCACGTACTTGCAAAATGCGTATGAATACACAAGGTTTCCAAACTTTCCCTTTTACATACTTAATTAAGGACGCTAAAAATTCCTGAACGTTCGGGATTTATCATTTACGTCCCAAAACTAATGAGATCACCTTACAAAACAAAAATTATACTCCTCCTAAAAGCCACGACACTCGCAAGAGCGCTTGCGGCGTGCCACGAGTGCCCTGGTGCGCGGCCGTTTCCCAGCGCGCCAACACAACGCCTCTTCCTCAGCCTCACAACTCATGAGGTGCTGATTGGCGGCTTGCCGGCGGGCGAGTGCGATCTCACCGGTGTGGTGATCCGGCGCCAACAGGTACTCCTCCTCGCTGGAAGCGTGCACCCGGTCCACATACCGCCAAGCGTAGATGAGGCGCTTGGGCCCGACTGCACTCAGGGCGTCGGCATGGGCGTCCTCCGCCACCCTCACGGCCCTCGCACGAGCATTCTTCCAAAGAGCCAATCGCCTGACTCTCTCGGACACGACAGAGGCCTCCCAGGCAGCTTGTTCCGCGGTGCGCTTCTCTACCTCGGCCTTCTTCTCCGCCTCTATTTTGGCGCGCTCTGCTGGAGGCAAAGCCTCCCACAAGGCGACATCCATTTCTTTCCAAAGCTCCTCAAGGCTGGGGACCTCGGCGGGCGGCGCGGCGTTCTCCTTGTAGCGGGGAGCCGACGCGTCCTCCGACGCGCGTGCTGGCAAGATTGGGAACGCCGACGCGTCCACCTCGACGCGTCGCGGCGAGGAGCGGAACGCCGACGCGTCCTCCTCGACTAGTGGCAGTGAGGAACGGAACGGCGACGCGTTGCGTCGTGGCAAGGAGCGGAACACCGACGCGTCCTCCTCGACTAGTGGCAGCGAGGAATGGAACGGCGACGCGTCGCGTAGCAGCGAGGAGCGGAACACCGACGCGTCATCCTCGACTAGTGGCAGCGAGGAACGAAACACCGACGCGTGATCGTCCGTGCGGTGCAGCGAGGGGCTCCTAGGGCTTGGGAGGGGCGATTCTATGGTGGTCGACGTGAGAGGGAGGGGGAGGAGATAGCGATGAATGTGAACGCGAGGGGGAGGAGATAGCGATGTCATGGGAGGCGCAGTATTTATAGCGAGCAATGGCACACCTACATAAGATATGGACTGAGCTGCACTGACTTAACTGCAGGTCTAGTTGCGTTACTGACATGTGGGCCAGACCCCTGTTGGGCCCATATGTCAGTGACCCAATGCACCTGCAGTTAAGTAACAGCTACGTGGGCATATTTGTTGGAGTAAATTACGGGGGAGCGAAGGGGTGGAAATATTGCTGGTCACAACGGATTGGACGAGCGTGGGGGGAGGAGAGTCATGCATGCATATTTTTTCATACGGGGTGGAGTGGTGGGACCGCCAGAGGGAGAAGGAGAGTTTGGCAGGCATATTGTTTCCACACATGGGGAACGGTGCATAATAAGTCATCTTGCATGCGGGGCTAGGTATAGTCTCAAGTCATTAAAAACATACACGCCCCACACATGTTCATATTTCAAGGTGCACTAAATTATTGCATGAGATGATTAAGGCTGGCCATAAGGGTGGTATCTTAGCTTGTATCATGCACACGGGAATAGCAAACATGCACACGGGAATAGCAAACATGCTGATGTGGCAAAAAATTTGCTTGTCTAAAAAAAGGCAAATTTTTTGCTCATTTATAGCCGGTCGAAGTCTCAAAGGGAGCGACCGCGCGAGGGAGGCGAAGGTCGTGGGAGGCACAACGTTTGACGGAATTAAGTGAAGTTACATCCACGCACCGGCATGGCGTGCGAACAGGCGGAAGCTATACCGTCAGGCCTACGATATGGGTCTAGTAGGCATGACATCTAGTGGGTCCCGCATAGTTCTTGAGAACTCTTTGGGGGCTTGCAGCCGTTTATCCACCGGGCATGCCAGCAACCCCACGTCGTTCGCACGCCCTACTCATCCCCGTCTTCTACCTTACAACAGTTCGCTCCCAGTCGTCCCGTCCTTTCACATTAGTTCGCTCCCAGTTTTTTTTGCGGGGTACAACAGTTCAACTTCTCCTAACCCTCCTCCAAAATCCATGGCCTCCCAAATCTCCATGGTAACCACTGAGTACCAGGTTAGAGCCATCACAGGTAATCAGTTCATCGTCATCTACACACGTGGATCCGAAATGGTGAAAGCATGGCTTGCTCACTTCCTACGCATGTTCAACAGTTCAACGGATGAGTGGGTCGCTGGGCTAGATGTTGAGTACACCACAGTCCTGAGACAAGAGAAGGATCTAAAGGACGAAGAGAGGAAGAAGTCTGCCGTGATCCAGGTTTGCGTACATAACGTTTGCTTGGTCTACCACATATGCCATGCCGACGTTGAGTGCTAGGATTTTAAGAACTTCCTCAAGGACAAAAGAGTGAAATTCGTTACTGTAGGCTTTAAGAATGACAGGGATGTCCTGCGTCGGATAGGTCTCGTTGTAGGCCAGCCCTTCGATCTCCAGAAGGCAAGCCTGGTGTCCTCCTCTCAACCTTTAATGCGGACCCTGGCAGCAGCCATGATTGATCCTTCGTACACTAAACTGAAGAAACCTCATCACGAGTTTCATCATGCATGGGAGTCGAAGACATTAGATGAAGATCACATCTTGCACGCAGCAATGGATGCCTACCTTTGTTTAAATATCTACAAGGGTTGGATGAAGAAGCAGAGCCCAGTGTCCGGTTCAAGCAAAGAAGCGTCGGTGAAGAGGAAGAGGAAGAGGGACGAGGACGAAGTCGAGGACGTGGACTCGGACTCCGAGTAGGTGGCAGTGCCGTTGCTCATGCTGGTTCTACTGCAGTGTCAAGCGGACTAGTTGCTTAGTTTATTTTCAAGGGTGTGTTGTGCTGAGGCCCCAGCAGAACTATGTTTATGTTCTTTCTCGTTATTTGAACTCTTTAGTACATATAGTAGTACTAGTACTATGTCTTGCTACTGTTCTTCTTGCAGTTGGTACTACTGCTCGTATCTTCGTGTTCCTACTATACTTAACACGTTTGTACTAGTAGTATAATTTGGGTCAGTCGATTTGTGAAAGAAGTTCGACAGAGCGAAGGAAGAAGACGGCAAAAGAGGTGGAAGAAGCCCTTCTAGCCATCCATGTTGCATCAAACGGCTCACAAGAGTCGACTGACCCAAATTGCTCCTTCAGATTGCAGGATCCACGTGGCATTCAAGGTCTCGAAGGTAGATTTCGCATCCGCACCCGGTTTGCGGGCTCGACGCGTGCGCGACCGGCTTCCGCCGCGACAGCCACCATGTGTGCATCCTCCGTGCAGGCGGAGACAACAATGACATGCTAGTTCCTCCTCGCCGGCGTGCTGGAGCACGTGCTCGTCCTCCTCTTCGTACGCTGCGGGCATAGACGCGTCTCCACCAGCTGCTCGCGTGCTTGGCAGCGTGGCAGCATCACGAGGAGGGACTGCAGACGACGTGAGCGGGCGAGCCTTCGGCTTCATGGCACAGGGATGGCGGCGACATGACGGTGATGGGTGAGAAATTGTTGGCCGGAGCAGGCGGGCGCCGGCATGCGCAATGGCGGCGGCGGCATATTGATGAGTGCGCGTGTGGGAGCTTACTTTAGTTTTATATATAAGGTTGGTCAAACCTAAAAGAAAACCGTACTAGTACATGTAAACATTACACTTAGGCAAGCCTTTTATTTGTTAGTACCACAGCCATGATACGGAATCCTGTGCAAGCACGTGAACCGCGGCCGTGTGGTCGATCGAACGGTGCGTCATCGTGTCACGCTCGAAGGACATCCACCGAACCATTTTGTGTGTGTGAAAACAATCCTCGAATATTACTTAACTTTTTTTCCTGTGAAAGTTCTTGATGCTGCAATATTTCCATATATTTGAATTTAGCTCCAGTTCGTGTTTATTTGGATTTGGACGTTTTAGGTGCGCCCTAGTTTTTTAATACTGATTTTGTGTGTGTGACTGAGAGAGAACGTGTGTATGTGTCCATATGTGTGTTGTGGCAGAAGGGCAATGTGGAGACGGTGTGCATGTGATACAGACATAGAGAGGTGTGAATGTGCAAATGATCATGCATGAGCGAGACATAGACAGATGCTGATACGTTGTGTATACATGAGAGAATGGTCTTCTAGTTTACTTGTGTGTGTGTGAGAGAGAGAGACAGAGCGAGGGAGAGAGAGACAGAGAGAGGAGCATCCGTAACACAACAACCATCTCTCTCGATTCGTCTGTCCCTCGCACGGTCGCATGCAACACATGCATCAATGCGCACATTTTGACACCCTCACCCGGCCCCTGCCCACCTCAAGGCCCGCACAATCTCTTTGTGAATACCCATTTCTCTCCTTAGGTTTGTTTTCTCTCAATATCTGACACACACACACATAGAGAGAGACACACGCAGCACAACACACACACACACACACTCCCCCGAGAACACAATTCATCCCCATCCAAGGTTATACGGCGACCACTCTCGCTTGTGCTTCTTTGCACCCCAACATGCACAACACCTCAATCTTCAAAGAGGGCATCGAGCAGATCGAAGACGGCGACCACACCGCGCTAGAGAATGCGGGATCATTTGGAAGCAGGGTGATGTGACGACGGCTGACTGACTCCTCCCCCCACCCTCTCTCTCTCTCTCTCTCTTGCACAAAATTACCAATCCCTCTCTCCCCCGCACAAAATTGTCAATCCCTCAACCCACGAGATCCTTCCCCTCTTGTCCATGTTTTTCCAGCTCTCTCATCAAACATGTTGTCTCTTCTCCTTCCACGTATACAGAATCCAGATGCACACGCATCTCATGTATATTACATGTATCCATCATTCTCACAGACCTAACTTCTTCCTCTCTCTTTCTCTCTCTATCTCTCTCTCTGTCTCGTTAGGTTTGTCTCCTACTCTCTCGTCCACATACATACAATCTTTCCCGCCCTATCTCCTCCATCTTCAAAAGCTCTCTCTGCATGTTTCATTCACACATTGGGATATGTTAAAATGTTGCTTCTATAATGGCTGATGTAGAGTTATGGTTGTTTTTGTTGCATCCTGCAAAGTAATAACTATGAAATGCATTTAGATTCTCATTTGACTGGGATTATGTGAGTTTGAGCATGTTGTGAAGTACTATAGACCTTGCATACATCTTGGGATTCGAGAATGATTGTAACTATTGAATTGTATAGACCATTACATTCGAAGTCAATAGCCTAATATATTTATTTCACAATTTCAACAAATCATTAGTTCACTACAAACTAAGAAAACAAATGTGTACTCCCTCCGTTTTTATTTAAGTCTGTGTATTAGCATTGGTCAAAGTCAAGTTTTGTAAACTCTCAGAAAGCTTATAACAAAAAATATTAACATATACAATAACAAATAAATACCATTAGATTCATTATTGAATGTATTTTCACATCATACATATTTGTTATGGTAAATGTTTATATTTTTCTATAAACTTGGTCAAACTTTAGGAAGTTTGACTTCGGTCAAACCTAATATGCAGAGTTTACTACTACTACTCGCTAGTTGCTTAGCCGAATCACTCAACATGCCACACGGGGAGTCCAGTGTCACAAAATTTTGAGGTCGGCGGGAAAATCTCCCCCGACCCTGATTCGAGCAGTGGGAAGTTACCATCATAGCCTTCGGAATAGGCCTACGGATGACGCTTGGTAGGGGGTTGTTTTCGTAACTTCAGGTTCACCCTACCCAGCCAACCTCACCCCGACACCCAGAGTAGTACACCTGAATACTCTCCATTTTCTATCCCCGCCGCAAAATAGACTTCTCCATGACACCGCAGCCTTAGTGCTCCTCCCCTTTACATCTGCGCACTCGTCCAACACAGCGCATCTGCCTCATCAACGACCTCGTACGCCGCATAGGAGCCGGTCCACCGTCGTCGTCGTACACGGAGCCTCTTCCCCGGCATCATTTTCCACGGTCTCGGATCTGCTTCCCGGAAGCCGATGCCAAGCGCAGAAGTACCACCGTCATGGACAATGAACTGACTCCTGTCGCCGACCATGACTCACAGAGGCCGCCGCGACCATCGTTCTCCTCCTTGATTGGTAATGTGTGTATTGAATCACTTAGCAGTACATGTGCAGTTCCAATTTTGTTCATACCTACCCTTCAAATTTCCTGGGTGCTATTGTTCCCGTAAAAGTAATTGGTTATAGCCTCCATTGTCCAACAGAATATCAGCTTGTAATTGTGCGTCGCTCCTGTATCGCGCTGTGCTAGGGTAGGTTTTTCATCTGCAACCAGTAGTGTGGCAAATGATGAAAAGGTGTTTAGAACTACCAAGATGCCCATGCGTTGCACACATCAAGATGCATTTGTATGAGTAGTTTATCTTGTGGGAGAAAAGGACGAACGAGGGAAGGCCTTATTTGCAAATCTGGAGAGGGGTATGGGTATCTTTTTGCAAAATTCCCATTTGTTTCCTTCCTATCTGTGAGATATAAATCGAACGGCCTATATTGCAAGAAAAAAAGTATAGAGAAAAAAGTAGACAGTAAAGGAAGTAGAGATAAATATTAAATATAAAATAAATATAACAGTAGAGAAGAGAGTAGAGATAGCATGTTGAGATTTTTAAAGCGCCGCGCGTTGCGATTCTGTTGGAGATGCT
The DNA here is from genome assembly GCF_056163025.1 of Triticum urartu. Taxonomy (NCBI): domain Eukaryota; kingdom Viridiplantae; phylum Streptophyta; class Magnoliopsida; order Poales; family Poaceae; genus Triticum; species Triticum urartu. Next base: position 148,035,439 of record NC_141874.1, read on the forward strand.
CTAACATGGAAGGCGAGTGCTTTAATGTTGCCCACAAGATGCGCGAGTATTACTAGTAGTATATTTTTCTTGCCATGTTGAGATTTTAAAACCACGAGTGCGAACATGCAGAGGAGCAATGAAGACCAAACACGGGATATTCGGGACATCTTCAAGGAGCGTGGCAAGTTAAAGAGGAGCTGCACCGAACCTGTAAAACGAGCTTTGGTAAGTAACACCCTTTCAATTACTTTCGTGTAGCCTCATGTTCTTCGATGTGTATATGTTGTAGTTTATGTTTCTCTTAAGCGTGGTGTTCTTCGATGTGTAATAAGAAGAGTCTTAATCGTCCTAATGCTTTCGTTTTTAGCTTGATGTAGGAAGTGGGTGTTCTCACCTTGTAGTCTGTTTTTATTTTATTTTCCTTTTGAATTCACTTCTCCGAGTTCTGTTTATCTGGCTTCTACTAAATGGATCTAGGTTGCTCTGAGTATTGATCTAAAAAAGAAGTAACTTCATGTCAGGATGCAGTTCCTGCGGGGAGGGAAGTATGGTCAACCTCGAGATCATGTTTCCAAAATGAGGCTGGATTACACACAAGGTGCCAGTTCCCTAATGATGTTGGATTAGACACAAGGTGCAAATTCCCAGATTATGTTGGATTACACACAAGCCAGGTGGAGTCGAAAGCTATTCGTGTCCTCGTGGCATTAGTAAAGGCTGAAAGAAAGCGTGCAGCAGCCCTTGAGAATGTAGCTGAGTTCCTGAAGAAGCGAAAAGAGCAATTAGATGCTCTCTTCACCCAAGCCAAAGAAGAGATGGAAGAAGCCAGAAATAAGCTAGCAGAGGCAGAGTAGGCTAGGCGTCTCCTGCTATCTAAAACTGTTGTCAATACAAAATTTCCTTCATAATAGCTAGGTTCAAATGTTTATCCAGTCAGCATGCCTGTTGTGATGTCCATGCATCTACTGATGTGGCACAAAATGTATTTTTTCGGGTCATGTAATAACAGCAATTACTTTCCAAACAATAACAGACGAAGCATTGGACATGGTATAGTTCACGCGCAAGCCCGACATTCCAAGTTCAACTTCCACATCAAACTCATGGTCACAGATATCTGCACATTCATACATAATGTCCACAACCATGATTCACTTCAAAGAAAAAAAATGTGAGGAGAGTTATAAATAAAGAAAATCCTCTACTAGTTCCTGCTACCAGTGCGAGCACAACAAGTCAAGACCATGCGTAAATTAATTATATTTTAGTCATTTTTTGTGTTCTAAAATGCCTGCAGGCGCGGCAGTCTTAAGCTGGTTGCACACGGCGAGGAGGCGTGCTCAGCCGGGCCTGCAGCGAGTGCGGCCCTCTTGGCCGGCGCGCCGGTTCAATGCCTGCGCTATGAGAGGCCGCGTCCGTGTCAGAGCAATTATGCGATGAGGAGGCATTCTCAGCTGACTATTCCTACAAAGATGCTCCACCACGTACCCGGTACCCGCGAATGCAGCAATCGTGCATCTAGGGTTTTAGGGTTTATTTGTTAACATCACCTTTACGTAACACTCATGTGTGCGAGACAGCGAGAGGCCGACTGCGTGCGTGCACCTCTTCTCTTCGTATATGTATTCCACCGTTTGTCTGGTGTCCAAAAAATTATAATAACTACTAGCAATGTGCCAATGCGTCGCCACACGATCAAAGTAGATTAATACATGTTCACCGATTTGATAGAAAAAAGCCTAGTTTTGAAATACGTATATCACTAAAAATATGTTATGTTTCACTCAAAATATATTCCTTTGGCGGTTTTGATGAGATAAGGGAGGAATGGTGTTGGTTTCAAGATTCGAGAAGTGGTATATGTCTAATTTCTACTCTTACTAGCAAGATGCCCGTGCGTTGCACGGAACATCAAAATCTTGTGGGAGAAAAGGATGAACGAGGGAAGGCCTTATCTGCAAATGTGGTGAAGAGTGCGGGTAAATTGCCATATTTTCCTTCCTATCCGTCAGATATAAATCGAACTACCTACATTGCAGGATGGCAGGCCCACCATCATCACCAACTCTATTTTTTATCCCTACTCTTATAAAAAGCATTGTCGGTGATGATCGTGTGCCTGCCATCCTGCAATATAGGCCGTCCGATCTATATCTAATGGATAGGAAGGAAGCTATGGCAATTTTGCAAAAAAGATACCCACAGCCCTCTCCACATTTGCAAATATGGCCTTCCCTCGTTCATCCTTTTCACCCACAAGATAAACTACTCATACAAATGCATCTTGATGTTCCATGCAACGCATGGGCATCTTGCTAGTTGTTGCAAAAAGCCCATGTGTGTGTGTGAGAGAGGGAGAGTGGAGGAGGACGGGGTGCATGTGTGACAAAGACACAAGGAGTGTGTGTGCGATAGGTATCAGCTTAAAATGAGGTGATAGTGTGTGTGTGCATGACCGAGAGGGCGTGTCTCAAGAAGGGAAAAAAATCTACATAGATACAAGGAGCGGGAGAGAGACATGTATGCGATGGTGGAAGCACGAGTGTGCGGGTGTATAAACCTATCTAGAGGCTAGCTAGTCGATAAATGTTTGTGAGAGAAATACGAGTCGGGGTGTGAAAGCGACAGTTTTGTGTGTGAGAGAGAGAGACGGTAGTCGGGAAGGGGAGTGGAAGCAAGAGTTGTGTGTGTGTGTCTGTGTGAGAGAGAGAGATGAGACGGTAGTCGGGGTTGTCTGATCGGTAAATAAATGAATAATGTCAGTCTGGGATGGAGACGAAAAGGAGACCGTAACAAATGTTGTGTCTACAAGAGAGAGAGTAATTTTAGTGGTATGAGTCATATGTAGAGACATATAGGGTGTGTGAGAGAATCCCATAGAGAGGAAGACAAAGTGACAGACGAGTGGAGACTGTGTGTGTGGCGGTGAAAAGTAATGCTTAGGTACCGAGTGATACCAGAGAATAGTATAGACGTGAGAGATAATGAAAACCGTGTAATGTATAATGATAGGGAGAGTGTGACACTTCTCAAGGGAGACATCGAGAGACCATGTTTGCGAGGATAGGAGAAACATGAAGTGAGCGTGCGGGTGAGCCGGAGAAAAGAGAGTGATAGCTACCTGAAGGAGCATGCATGCGAAATAGATGGGCGTGAAAGGAGTGAACAAAAAAGGGATTCAAATATTTGAATTAGAGATGATGATACATGTAATCCATACTCGAACCAAAATTGATCTATCAAACATGCATACTCATATGAATTCACGCACATCTATGTTATTTAATATGTAGATATTACTGATCCATACATTTTAGTAGAACATAATTTGGTTAAAAAATTTCGAATTCAACCTTAAGATTTCGAGATCGTTGTATTTGTAAATCATATTATACATATAAAGGAGCAGAATTCTTTGTTGTGCTTTTGAAAGTATATATAAAAAATGATGTATATAGAATGTAATTCCAATTAAAAATGGATCCCGCCCGGAAAAAAATAGAATACAAACGGGATCCGAATTGAGTTGGCACGGTAAATGTGCACTCTGCAAAATTTGAACGAAGCGGGGAAAGTCGCAGTAACCGCCCGAAACAAAAATCTGCGACATGGAAATCACTACTGCCTATCCCTGCCACGCAAAGCCTATCTGCTGGATTTCTATAGGTTTCGATAGGGGTAGGTTTGTAATTTCACCCAAACGTGACGTAACCGCCTCTCACCTGGATTCATACACGGTGGGCTCCAAAACACAGTGTGTCCTCGGCCGAAATCGACTCCCTCCCCAATGCATATTCATACACGGTGGGCGCCAAAAACAAACTCTCGTCGGCAAATATTCGGTGTATGCGTGATTACCGTCCTATCCCCAACCGACTAATGTTGTTGTGATGTAGTAGTAGAAATTTGAAACGGGGGCTAAGTTTGTAAATTTCCTCGCATTTGAGACAAGCGCGCCCTGAATACATGGTTCCCCCCTTCCTCTCTACCTCCCTTTTCCCCATTCGTACTCCGTGGGCGCCAAAACACCCTCTCCACCCCACCCTCCTCCGTCCGCCGCCGTCCGCCACCCCATCCACCGCCGTCCTCCTCCACCATGTCGGAGCTGATACCCCGACGCCGCTGTCCATTACAAGAGATCGACCTCTCTCATTCACGGCTTCGGACCGGGATCCTTGCATCCCGTCCTCTCGCTTCATCCCCGTCATCGTCCACCTTGTCAGCGCCGCTCCTACGACCGTCTCGTCCACCGCGTCCCGCCGCCACCGTCTACCCTCCTAGATCTGCTTCCATGCCATCGACATCCATCACTACTGTGGCACCATCAAATTCTCAGCAGATGCGTACACGGCGCCGCACCAGAGGCGGTACTCTTTTGTATCTGCTTAACTTATTTATCGCAGCAAGAAAATAGATCACCACTGCTTTACTCTGATTTCTTGCCTTGGTTGCGAAGTTGCCTTTGTCCAGTTTGCACCTTCAGATCCTCCATGGCACGCTCAACACTATACTCCCAATGCTTATGGTTTTCCCCTTTTATATTCCACACTAGTTAAATCACAGTAGACTAAATTTCAAAATTGGGTCAGTCGATTTTTCAGAGCTCGTCGGAGTTCGCCGGTGCGATCGAAGGGGCTCGGGTGGTTGTGGGGCCTCGCCGAACAAAGAAAACTCGACGCGGGTGGGGGTTGGGGCGGGGGTGGGGGTGGCGGAGGAACACATGCGGTGGGGGCCGGTGGTCCGGTCGGCGGCCCGTGCGGTGTTTTGTATGGGAAGAATCAGAGACGAGGAAGAAGAAGGGTTAGGAGATGTAGGATCATCATCCAACTGCCTGAAATGGTCGAGAGACAACTGGGAGTTGCATTCTTAATGCGCTCTGGTTCATCATGTGTGGGCACTGCGCAACCAACATTTTACTATCCAAAATCTGCTTGCTCTTCTTTACCATGTTCCTCTTCCGTTCTTCTTTAATATGTACTATCTCCGTTCCTAAATACAAGTCTTCGTATAGATTCCACCATGGACTACATATGGAGCAAAATGAGTGAATCTACACTCTAAAATGTATCTGGATACATCTGTATGTGATCCGTAGTGGAAATATCTACCAAGACTTATATTTTGGAACGGAGGGAGTATGATAGTAGTACAGTATGTTCCTTGTACTGAAGATGAGCAGGAACATTTGCATTGTAGAGGTCTATACGGTCGGTTGTGATGGACACTTTGAGCCTCTTTGATTCGTAGGATCTTGTAAACATAGGAATAGGATTTGTAGTGGTCTACCCACTTGAATCCTATAAGAATAGCAAGGAAATGCGGGGAGATGTGTCGCCTTTGAGAGTTACACTGATATTAACAGTACCACACCTTCACTTGAAGAGAGCTGGTATCCGAAGCCTTTCTAGCCGTACCGGCAATACTAGCACATATATTCTAGCAAGTTCCACTTTGCTGATTTTACACTGATGCTTAAGGTTTTCCCGTTAAATCTACACTATGATTTGCGTAGCTGCTTTGTGTCGCACTAGCAGCAGTCCACTCTTGAAGCTAAACACTGCAATGACTTACAAAATTGGCCCCAAGGCATTGAGTGCCATTCTGGATGCAATGAAACTCATACGCTCCCCACCTTTATATAGCGCCCGCCCGGGCGAGAGAGAGAGCCAGCCCAGCCCCTGCGAAACCCTAGCCGCCGCCGCCTTTAGCCGCCGCCGCCCGCCGCCGCCGGAGCCGCGCGCCTTTCGCGGTTCACCGCCGCCTCGTTTTCCGTGCTGTTTAAAAAAATTATGTTCATCTTTTTTCTTTTTCGTCGGATTTTCGCGGTTATTTTCTGAGCGCGATTTCTGATCCGATTTTCGTTTTAGTATAACTTTTCGCTCGTTTATCGGAATCAGGCGATTCAAGCGCCTGGAGTTTCTTCTCGAAACCCTCTTTCCGAATAATCAACTTAAACAAGTTTTTGCTACTGTAAAATTTGCCCTAGATCTAGATTACTAGAACGAAGTTGTTTGTTTCGCCGTTTGTTTTCTTTTGCTTCGTTCGATTTGATTCTTTTTGCCAACCAGGGTTCTTAAGTTGAACTTTCTGGTTAGATCTTCTATTTGCATTTTACCTGTGCATTAGATGAGTACTTACTGTATGCTTGTTTGTTTGTCTGCGATAGAATACCCGGCGTGCGCCGCCTGTTACGTTGAATCTCTAGGTTTCGCGGATCATCAGCAAGGCAAGTAACACTTTGATCATACCTTTTCTACAACCCAGTTTTATTGCATTAGATCAATCCTCACACATCGCATGATTAGGATCTAATTAAATTGTGGGATGGGAAGTAGATGAGGTAGTACCTATTACCTGTTTATTATCAAACCTTTGGGAGTTACTTCTACGTTTGCTCATTATGCCATGCTATGCTAGTAGACGTGGATTGGGTGAGTGAAATCCATGACAGATGTGAGATTGATAATTAAGGGTTTATCTAAGGTGGCAACCTAACACACATCTGGGTGGATTGAGGCACCTGGGGTTTCCAGGACTTGCCTCTTTTTACCTGGACCGCCACCCAGGCTCAAAGGGATCATGAGATTTTTCATACTAGAAACTTCCGTGTGCAGCCACAAGCCATTATGGGCTCTGGCATAGTTGACTAAGTTGTGCGAACTCTTACAGTGGTAGACTAGCAGATGTAGGGGATGTAGGTGGTACGGTCTACCCGATCGTAAGGTGCTAGCGCTTCTGAAAGACTATGTCTCGGTCATCCGTCTTCTCAAACACCCTGTAGTGCGAGAAACCAAACGGAGGCGATCGAGTCTTGTGGGGAAAAGTGCGCAAACCTCTGCAGAGTGTATCAAACTAATCATGATTAGCCGTGTCCCCGGTTATGGACATCTTGAGTATCTAGTACCTGGATTATCATGTGAATCTCAACATGTTACCCTAAATTAATTTTGATGGGTTTTAATGATGTTACTTAATTGGGATTGAGAATGCTGTCAACCATTCTCAATGTTTAACAACCACCATGATAGTAATTAATTTTATTCCTTTGAAGTAGGGAAAAATTGGCTTTACGCAAAAACTGTAACCATAGAGCTTTCCACCAGCCAAATATGCATATAGTATAGCTATTGCATTCCATTACTCCCTATGTGTTATCTTGCCAGCATATTCCATGTGCTGACCCGTTTTCGGGCTGCAACGTTAATGTTGCAGACTTTTCAGACGACGATTACGGAGTTTTTAGGTCGTGGTCCTATACTCAGTGATGCCGTTGGAGTTGATGGACTCACTTATCTTCCAAGCCTTCCGCTGTTATCGTCACTAGATGGCCTTAAGCTATATTTATTGTAATAAGTTCTCTTTTGAGACACTCGATGTAATAAGTGTGTGATTGCTACTCTGCTATAAATCCTCCGAGTACTGTGTGGTGTCAGCATTACTGATCCAGGGATGACACCGGAGCACAGAGATCAGACTATTTGAGGTCTGGTCGCTACAGCTACTTGGTTATGTAGCATCACTCTTCATCTTATCTTAAATATTCTCCATTTTTTCATATATTATCAAATCTATATTTACACTTAACAAAATGTAGAATAAAGGCAATGCTTTTGAAGAAGATTCTGTGGTAAACTTCTTGAATTGCCCCCCCCCCCCCCCCCGTCAGCATGGACAAGGCCTTTATAGAGCCTGCCTTCACCAATAATGTAAGTTTGTCCATCTCAAGCCTTCAAACTTTGTTGTATATATTTGGTTAGGCATGACTGCAACAGCTGTTTATTTTTGGTGTTTGCATCAAATTGCTTGTTTAAAGTTTATTATGTAGTTCATAAACAAAAGTTTGTCCTTTCTCAATTTAAGTTTTCAGTTGTACAACCAAGTTCCTTCTTCATACCATGTAAATTAAACTATACAGAGCAAGTGATCTTCTTTTGCACTACATGTATGCTTCTGTTCTTCATCCATAATCCTGTGGTGTGGTGAACCTACCCACTACAGCACAATGTCATATTCTGCAATGTCTTAACTATGAACAATGTCATATCATTCTACTATTATTTAAACCGTCTCTTTATTTGCTAATCTGAAATGGTATAAATTGACAGTGCACTAACCATTGATACTTACGAGTTCTTGATCTGTAATCCAGTGGTGTCGTGAAGCTGCCAACTCCTTCACAATGTCATTTCCTGCCATGTCTTGACCTGAACAATACCATATTGTGTTAATGCAATTTTAAACTATGTCACTTTATTCGTCAGTAAGAAATGTGATGAATTGTCAGCACTGATACTTTTATGTGCAAAACCTGTCATCTGTCTGCTTGTTTATCTTTCAGAGTGAGGAAGATATAAGTGTTGAACAAGCGCAGTCTCATCATCTTGCTCAGTTGCTTGCGCTGCAGCTCCCCAGCAGGGCTAACCTTTATTGAACTCTATTGAAGTGTTGTCAGTTTTGTATATTATTTTGTCAGCGTGTTTATTTGCACTGGTGGCGATCTTTGATGCCCAGTGTATGTAATCTGCTGTCTGCTTGCGCTTTATTATCATAGTGGTGAACTTTGATGCCCAGTGGATGTAATATGCCGTAATTTCTTTATTGTATAGTCTAGGTTTTTTCTTATTCACGACGCTGCAGTTATTTTACTGTATATATACCATGTCTTCGCAGTAAACTGGCCAAACCGTAAAATTACGGTACATAATCAGGCCGTCATGCAATCACGATGTAAGTTGGGCCTGAAACGTGCCAAACAGCTCACGGGCCGGCAGCAGCCCGAAATGAACCCCGACCCATGATTGTGCCAATCAAATCACGGGCTTTTAACAGGCCAAAATTGTCTCAGTCCTTGTTTGGCCCAATCAGATATCGGCTGTGAGCAGGCCGGATGCAAACCGGGTCGTAGTTAGGCCCAACTATATGACGGGCTTTTAACAGGCCGAAATGTTAAACGGGCCCTTAATAGGCCAAAACTAATATCAGGCCGAATTATTAAGTGGGCCTTTAGCAAGTGGGCCCAAAAGCATAGCGTCAAGTTGACGGGCCGAATCTGATATGGGCCATAATTGAGCCCAAAGCCTCTTAAAGGGCCGAACCTGATCTGGGTCGTAATTTGGCCCAGAACGTGGTAGGCTTTTAACGGGCCGGATCTCATATGGGCCACTATTAGGCCTGGAGCATGGCAGGCCATTAATGGACCGGATTAAATATGGGCTGGCATTTGACCCAAAACATGGCAGCTAGTTAATGGGCTAGCCTACTAGGGTCCTCAAAGTCTTGTGGGCCTACAGCTGGGCCGGCCTATTAATGTCGGCGAAATCTCGTGGGCCTTTAGTTGGGCCGGCCCATTATGATCCGCAAGAATCTTGTGGGCCTTTACCTGGGCCGGCCCATTATGGCACTCAAAAATCTTGTGGGCATTTACCTGGGACGGCCCATTATGGCCCACAAAATCTTGGGAGCCTTTAGCTGGGCCAGCCCATTATGGTCCGCAAAATCTTGTGGGCCTTTAGCTGGGCCAGCCCATTAGGGTTTGAGAAATCTTATGGGCCTGCAGTTGGGCCGGCCCATTTAAACTTGATGAGCCGGTCCACGTGTCAACATATCATAGGCGCGTCTCGCCCATTGGATGAGTGACACCTGTGCCAACGCGGACCTGACACGTGTCTCCTCCAGCCAATGATGATTTTACGCGTGGAAAATCCCCATTGGTCGGGGCTGTTAAAGGGTTATCGGATCCAAAATCTGACCCGATAGCTTAACGGCGTTCCATTACGGTGGATGCCACGTGTCGGTCACCCTTGACGACATCACTTCTGTGACGCGCAATTTATCGTCATGGAAGTGGACACTTCCCTGATGATAATTTTGGTAATGTCATGGAACACTTCTACGACAGCACAGGTATGACTATCTTGATTCTGTCATAAATTTGTCATGGATGTACATGCATGACAAAAAACGCGACCTACTGTGACAAACACGTATCATCACGGAAGTGTATTTTTTTGTAGTGCACCTTCGGGGAGACCATGAAGGGATGGCAGCAGGGGTGGTTCTACGTCACAGAACCCCGTGATTCCACGTGGGCCGCTCCTCCCGAGTTCAAGTCCGGGCCTCCACTGCGGATGACATCCTAGCTCAACAAGGGCCTAGACTGGGCATCATCCGATGAGGTGACGACGCTGCAGATGTGCATCAAGAGTATGGTAGACAAGAACACCAGTCTTGCTAGAGTGATCCAAGTAATGCTCTTTCATCGGATTCTGCCCTGCCAAGGCCGGACTCGGCGCATGTGGGAGTTCGACCCGGCCGGTCCCCGGACCCTGCGGTGATTCTTTGGCACGGAGCACGAAGACATGTGGAAGTTGCTATTCAATACCCAAAAATCGTGGCTGAAAACGACCGAAGACCTCGGCCTCGACCGTACTCATGCAGCGTTCCCTGTAAGTTTCCATGATAACTTTACCATTTGTAAATCCAAGGGGCATACTAAGCTTTCCATCCTTCTCACGGGGCTGGATGAAGAAGGCCGAGCGGATTTACTGTCCGGCTCCACTACCCGAAGACCCAACCATCCCTCTGCTAAAGAGGATGCTGGTTCCGGCGCCCTATTAGGCACCAGAAAAGAAGGCCAAGAAGAAGGGCAAGGAGGCCAAAAGTGGACTTCGTCCTAAGGGCGCTTCGGATGTAGTGTATGAAGACACCGAGACGCACTCCTCCCCTGACAAAGACGAGGAGGAGGAAGAGAGTAATTCTCCCCTTAAGGGGGGAAAGAAGAAAAGGGGGCTTCCGCAGATCTGGAGGCAGAGGCGTCCAAGAAAGGGAGAATTTCCCTCATGGATGACTCTGAATCGGATGCCGATGTGTGGCGCCCTAGGCCGAAGCCCCTGGCCAAATCGTAAGTACCCCGAAGGTATTTGTAATTATATACTTTTCTGCCTTGTGATTGTAATATACTGAATTACATGATGTAGTTCGGCCCGCGTCCACCCCCAGCAATCCTCATCTTCGGGGAATTCGCTGGATCCAAAAGTCATGGACAGCGGGTCGCCTCCGCCGGCCTCCTCCCCCAGAAGCTACGGACAATGCTGAAGTGCTATCTCGAAGGACCTCCCGGGTCAGGGAGAGGTGCGGGAAGCCATCGAGGTGGCGCCAGAGGGCGATACCTCTGCTGCCGGAAACACGGGGGTGCCGGCTCCTATGGAGACTGGCGACGGGGACCATGCCCAATTCGGTCCCCCACCGAATACTATTCTGGAGACCTATACGGATCTGGAATTAGGAAGGCAACCTCCTTCGAAAGAAGGGGGTGCGCAAATCCCACCGGTGACCTCCGTCAATCCGGAGGCGCCGGATACTCTGATGGAAGCACTTCGGAGTGTTGTCATTGCAGAAGAACACCGTACCCTAAAAGCGGATTGAACGAGGCCTACACTAGCCTTCTGAGTGGCTTTGATGTATGTAGTATATTTCTTTTTAGCTATATAAGAAAAATATCTGTGTATAGATAGTAGCCCGTGAGACTCTGTTCGGTGTTCATAAAGAAAGGTCGAACATAGGATCTAAGTACTCGTACAAGAGATTAACATACATATCTGTTTGAATCAAATAGGTTGTGACACAAGCGTCAGCTTCCCATGCCGCCGAAGCATCTGAGCTAAGGCGGAAGTTAGCGGAAAAGCAATGTATGTAATACCAGAAATTCGTCTGACATAATATTAGCGATAATTTGTCATATGAAATAAGTGTTATAACTTTGCTCACACCTGATGCGTCTGCGGTCGAGACCCTTAAGAGCGCACTGGCCGAGGCCAAGAAAGAGGCAGAGGAGGAACGAGCCACCCGCCTGAAGCATGAGTCAAGGGTGGAGGAAGTCCAGCAAGAACTCAAGGATGCTATAAGCAAATGTGAGTCCTTAGAGCATGAAGTTTCAGATCAAAAATACGAACTTGCTAAGGCTCTCCAAAGTGCTCAGGAGGCCTGGACTGAAGCCCAAAACGCCTGACAGGAGATCCAGGAGGCGAAGAAAATTGCAGCTGGTAAGGCCTTTAACATGCAAAGCAAATTTGTGAGGAAGAGATACATCTTACTGACCCGGATTTGGAGTTCTCCAGGAGCGTTTGCGGACCTGCCCTGGAGTGTTGCCGACGCTGCAGAGTTCTTCCGAGCCGAAGAGGGGAGCTCAATGGAAAAGCTATTCTGGTCGCAGTATCTTGCGCCTGAGCATCCCGTGCCCCTCAGCGATCAGCTGAAGCAGTTGGCCGAACTGCATAGGGTGGCCGGATTGGCCATGAGGGATTTTATAATCCGCCTGTGGCATGCCGAACACATGCCCAGTAGCTACTTCGGGCTCGTGAAGCGGCTGGTCAGTGCCTGCTGATACGTCCATTTTGCATCATGCTTTTATTTCAATATTTATTGCATTATGGGTTGTTATTACACATTATGTCACAATACTTATGCCTATTCTCTCTTATTTTACAAGGTTTACATAAAGAGGGAGAATGCCGGCAGCTGGGATTCTGGGCTGGAAAAGGAGCAAATATTGTTGGGGATCGTAGCAGAAATTTAAAATTTTCTACGCATCACCAAGATCAATCTATGGAGTCATCTAGCAACGAGAGGGAGAGGAGTGCATCTACATACCCTTGTAGATCGCGAGCGGAAGCGTTCAAGAGAACGGGGTTGATGGAGTCGTACTCGACGTGATCCAAATCACCGATAATCCTAGCGCCGAACGGACGACACCTCCGCGTTCAACACACGTACGGAGCGGAGACGTCTCCCGCGCCTTGATCCAGCAAGGAGGAGGAAGAGGTTGAGGAAGAGAGGTCCAACAGAAGCACGACGGCGTGGTTGTGGTGGAGCGGCAGTACTCCGGCAGGGCTTCGCCAAGCTCTTAACAGAGGAGGAGAGGTGTTGGGGAGGGGAGGGGCTGTGCCTTTGATGTGGTGTGTAGACCCTAAGGGGCTGCACCAGAGACATGTATTACGATTTCCGAATAACACAATTATAGCATGAACAATAGAAAATTATCATGAACAAGGAAATATAATAATAACCATTTTATTATTGCCTCTAGGGCATATTTCCAACAGTCTCCCACTTGCACTAGAGTCAATAATCTAGTTACATTGTGATGAACCGAACACCCATAGAGTTCTGGTGTTGATCATGTTTTGCTCGAGGAAGAGGTTTAGTCAATGGATCTGTGACATTCAGGTCCGTATGCACTTTACAAATATCTATGTCTCCATTTTGAACATTTTCACTCATGGAGTTGAAGCGACGCTTGATATGCCTGGTCTTCCTGTGAAACCTGGGCTCCTTGGCAAGGGCAATAGCTCCAGTGTTGTCACAGAAGAGAGTCATCGGGCCCGACGCATTTGGAATAACTCCTAGGTCGGTAATGAACTCCTTTATCCAGATTGCTTCTTGTGCTGCCTCCGAGGCTTCCATGTACTCCGCTTCACATGTAGATACCGCCATGACGCTTTGCTTGCAACTACACCAGCTGACTGCCCCACCATTCAAAATATACATGTATCCGGTTTGTGACTTAGAGTCATCCAGATCTGTGTCGAAGCTAGCATCGACGTAACCCTTTATGACGAGCTCTTCGTCACCTCCATAAACGAGAAACATATCCTTAGTCCTCTTCAGGTACTTCAGGATATTCTTAACCGTTGTCTAGTGTTCCATGCCAGGATTACTTTGGTACCTTCCTACCAAACTTACGGCAAGGTTTACATCAGGTCTGGTACACAGCATGGCATACATGATAGACCCTATGGTCGAGGCATAGGGGACGACACTCATCTTTTCTCTATCTTCTACCGTGGTCGGGCATTGAGCCGTGCTCAATCTCATACCTTGCAATATAGGCAAGAACCCCTTCTTGGACAGATCCATATTGAACTTATTCAATATCTAGTCAAAGTACGTACTTTGTGAAAGACCAATGAGGCGTCTCGATCTATCTCTATAGATCTTGATGCCTAATATATACGCAGCTTCTCCAAGAATTCTATATCATTTCCCCAGTTTTGGGTTTTAGTTCCTACTCGTGCCACGAACAAGCTTTCTTAGTTGCAAAGTAAAGACAGATCGAATAGGCATACTTTTCTTGTGTAGCCCTATGATTTTACAGAGTTAAAAGAATGCACGAGTGGGCGAAGTATTTCCAACTCAAATGTATCTTCTCCTACAACCAAACCAGCATTTTCATTTCCATGTATGTGTTGACCATCATTTGTTGCTACATGGAACGAAAAGAATGGCATGCATGCACGCCCCAAATCATATGCTGCTTTCACAATATAGTCATCACGTAATACGGAGTAATTAGAGACATGTCGATCGTCACACCGATGTATAGAATAGTATGTCATCCACATATGATATGAGAAATGCTACAGAGCTCCCACTCACTTTCTTGTAAACACAGGCTTCTCCATAAGTCTGCGTAAACCCAAACGCTTTGATCATCTCATCAAATCGAATGTTCCAACTCCGAGATGCTTGCACCAGCCCATAGATTGAGCGTTGGAGCTTGCACACCTTGTCAGCATTCTTAGGATCGACAAAACCCTTCGGCTGCATCATATACAATTCTTCCTTAAGGAAACCATTAAGGAATGCCGTTTTGACGTACATTTGCCATATCTCATAATCATAGAATGCGGCAATTGCTAACATGATTCAGACGGACTTCTGCTTCACTACGGGTGAGAAAGTCTCATCGTAGTCAACCCCTTGAACTTGTCGATAACCCTTAGCGACAAGCCGAGCCTTATAGATGGTCACATTACCATCCACGTTTGTCTTCTTCTTAAAGATCCATTTATTTTCTATGGCTCGCCGATCATCGGGCAAGTCAGTCAAAGTCCATACTTCGTTTTCATACATGGATCCTATCTCGGATTTCATTGCTTCCAGCCATCTATCGGAATCTGGGCCCGCCATTGCTTCTTCATAGTTCGAAGGTTCACCATTGTCTAACAACATGATTTCCAGGACAGGGTTACCGTACCACTCTGGTGCGGAACGTGTCCTTGTGGACCTACGAAGTTCAGTAGCAACTTGATCTGAAGTTTCATGATCATCATCATTAACTTCCTCTCTAGTTGGTGCAGGCACCTCAGAAACATTTTCTTGAGCTGCGCCACTCTTCGGTTCAAGAGGCAATACTTCATCAAGTTCTATTTTCCTCCCACTTACTTCTTTCGAGAGAAACTCTTTCTCTAGAAAGGATCCATTCTTGGCAACAAAGATCTTGCCTTCGGATCTGAGGTAGAAGGTATACCCAATAGTTTCTTTAGGGTATCCTATGACTACACATTTTCTGATTTGGGTTCGAGCTTTAAAGCTTGAAGTTTCTTGACATAAGCATCGCATCCCCAAACTTTCAAAAACGACAGCTTAGGTTTCTTACCAAACCACAATTCATACGGTGTCGTCTCAACGGATTTTGACGGAGCCCTATATAAAGTGAATGCGGCAGTCTCTATAGCATAACCCCGAAATGATAGCGGTAGATCGGTAAGAGACATCATAGATCGCACCATATCCAATAGGGTGCGATTACGACGTTCGGACACACCATTACGCTGTGGTGTTCCAGGCGGCGTGAGTTGTGAAACTATTCCACATTTCCTTAAGTGCGTGCCAAATTCGTGACTCAAATATTATCCCCCACGATCTGATCGTAAGAACTTGATTTTCCTGTCACATTGATTCTCAACCTCACTCTGAAATTCCTTGAACATTCAAAGATCTCAGACTTGTGTTTCATTAAGTAGACATACCCATATCTACTCAAGTCATCAGTGAGGGTGAGAACATAACGATAGCCACCGCGAGCCTCAACACTCATTGGACCGCACACATCAGTATGTATGATTTCCAATAAGTTGGTTGCTCGCTCCATTATTCTGGAGAACGGAGTCTTGGTCATTTTGCCCATGAGGCATGGTTCGCACGTGTCAAATGATTCATAATCAAGAGACTCCAAAAGTCCATCTGCATGGAGTTTCTTCATGCGTTTAACACCAATGTGACCAAGGCGGCAGTGCCACAAGTATGTGGGACTATCATTATCAACCTTACACCTTTTGGCATTCACACTATGAATATGTGTAACATCATGTTTGAGATTAAATAAGAATAAACCATTGACCAGTGGGGCATGACCATAAAACATGTCTCTCATATAAATAGAACAACCATTATTCTCAGATTTAAATGAGTAGCCATCTCGCATTAAACGAGATCCAAATACAATGTTCATGCTCAAAGCTGGTACTAAATAACAATTATTGAGGTTTAAAACTAATCCCGTAGGTAAATGTAGAGGTAGCGTGCCGACGGCGATCACATCGACCTTGGAACCATTCGCGACGTGCATCGCCACCTCGTCCTCCGCTAGTCTCCGTTTATTCCGCGGTTCCTGTTTTGAGTTACAAATATGAGCAACTGCACCGGTATCAAATACCTAGGAGCTACTACGAGCGCTGGTTAGGTACACATCAATAACATGTATATCACATATACCTTTGGTATTGCCGGCCTTCTTATCCGCTAAGTACTTGGGGCAGTTCCGCTTCCAGTGACCATTTCCCTTGCAATAAAAGCACTCAGTCTCAGGCTTGGGTCCATTCTTTGGCTTCTTCCCGGCAGCTTGCTTACCGGGCGTGGCAACTCCCTTGCCGTCCTTCTTGAAGTTCTTTTTACCCTTGCCTTTCTTGAACTTAGTGGTTTTATTCACCATCAACACTTGATGTTCCTTTTTGATTTCCACCTCCGCTGATTTCAGCACTGAATATACCTCGGGAATGGTCTTTTCCATCCCCTGCATATTGAAGTTCATCACAAAGCTCTTTAGCTAGGTGGGAGCGACTGAAGGATTCTGTCAACGACCGCATCATCCGGGAGATTAACTCCTAGCTGAGACAAGCGGTTGTGCAACCCAAACATTTTGAGTATGTGCTCGCTGACGGAACTATTCTCCTCCATCTTACAACTGTAGAACTTGTCGGAGACTTCATATCTCTCGACCCGGGCACGAGCTTGGAAAACCATTTTCAGCTCTTGGAACATCTCATATGCTCCGTGTTGCTCAAAACGCTTTTGGAGCCCCGGTTCTAAGCTGTAAAGCATGCCGCACTAAACCAGGGAGTAATCATCACTACGCGTCTGATACGTCTCCGTCGTATCTACTTTTCCAAACACTTTTGCCCTTGTTTTGGACTCTATCTTGTATGATTTGAATGGAACTAACCCGGACTGACACTGTTTTCAGCAGAATTACCATGATGTTGTTTTATGTGCAGAAAACAAATATTCTCGGAATGACCTGAAACTCCACGGGAGGTCTTAGAAAAAATAATAAAAAATCCTCGCCAAATATGAAGACCAGGGGGCCCACAACCTTTCCACGAGGGTGGGGGGCGCCCCCCCTAGGACGCGCCCCCTACCTCGTGGGCCCCCTGTTGACCCTCCGACGCCAACTCCAACTCTATATACGATACGGAGCCGCCGCCAAGCCCTAAAACCTCTCGGGAGGGCTGATCTGGAGTCCGTTCGGGGCTCCGGAGAGGGGGATTCGTCGCCGTCGTCATCATCAACCATCCTCCATCACTGATTTCATGATGCTCACCGCCGTGCGTGAGTAATTTCATTGTAGGCTTGCTGGACGGTGATGGGTTGGATGAGATTTATCATGTAATCGAGTTAGTTTTGTTAGGATTTGATCCCTAGTATCCATTATGTTCTGAGATTGATGTTGCTATGAATTTGCTATGCTTATTGCTTGTCACTAGGGCCCGAGTGCCATGATTTCAGATCTGAACCTATTATGTTTTCATGAATATATGTGAGTTCTAGATCCTATCTTGCAAGTCTATAGTCACCTACTATGTGTTATGATCCGGCAACCCCGAAGTGACAATAATCGTGACCACTCCCGGTGATGACCATAGTTTAAGGAGTTCATGTATTCACTATGTGCTAATGCTTTGTTCCGATTCTCTATTAAAAGGAGGCCTTAATATCCCTTAGTTTCCAATAGGACCCCGCTGCCACGGGAGGGTAGGACAAAAGATGGCATGCAAGTTCTTTTCTATAAGCACGTATGACTATATACGGAATACATGCCTACATTACATTGATGAACTGGAGCTAGTTCTGTGTCACCCTATGTTATGACTGTTACATGATGAACCGCATTCAGCATAATTATCCATCATTGATCCGGTGCCTACGAGTTTTCCATATACTGGTTTACGCTTATTTACTTTCCCACTTTTACTGTTACAATCACTACAAAATACCAAAAACATTACTTTTCTATCTTTACTTTTGTTGCCGCTACCGCCACTATCATATTACTTTGCTACTAAACACTTTGCTGCAGATACTAAGTTTCCAGGTGTGGTTGAATTGACAACTCAGCTGCTAATACTTGAGAATATTCTTTGGCTCCCCTTGTGTTGAATCAATACATTTGGGTTGAATACTCTACCCTCGAAAGCTGTTGCGATCCCCTATACTTGTGGGTTATCAAGACTAATTTATGGCGCCGTTGCCGGGAAGCATAGCTCTATTCTTTGACTCACTTGGGATTTATATCTGCTGGACACTATGAAGAACTTGAGAGATCCTAAAACCAAGATCTATCCCTCAACTATGAGGAGAGGTAAGGAACTGCCATCTAGCTCTGCACTTGATTCACCTTCTGTTATGAGTAAGTTTCCGACACCTACACCTGCTTCTGCTATTCGTTCTGATATGTTGCATGTTATTGATGATGCCACTTCTGCTATGCATGATACTTATGATGAAACTGCTTCTATGCCTGATACTACTGTGCCCCTTTGTGAATTTCTTGATGAACAAATTGCTAAGGCTAGAGAAAGATAAATTATTGAATCTGAATACGATGATGATAGTGATGATGAAAACATGCCTATTCTTCCTAAAGGTTATCTTTTTGATAGTGTCGTCGTTTTGTCACGGCAGATGTCCTAGAGAAAGGACTTAGTGGTGGAGCCATCGCGACGGGTTAGCTTGAAGGGGTTAAAGCGGACACAAGGACGCAAGAGAGTTTATACTAGTTCGGCCCCTTCGATGAAGGTAAAAGCCTACGTCTAGTTGTGATGGAATTGATGGGTGTTTCGATGACTAGGGAGCAAACAAGCTTCACCTATGTCTCGAGTTGTTGTCTGTCGTCCTCGAACCACCGCCGGGTCGTCCCCTTATATACATGGGTGACGCCCGTCGGTTTACAGAGTCCCAACACCGGCTCATAGATGTGTCCGGTTTGGTCTCTACTTATTCCTAACGTACAATACAAGTTACATATTGACGCCGGTTCACGGCTACAGGCTCTCAACCGATTATGGGTCTTGAGCCCTCATCTATCTTCATGGGCTTTAACATACTTAACTGCTGATAAAGTTAACCCGGCCCAGATAGGCCGGTTTACGCCCAGTAGTAATATCCCCAACATTAGGCCCCAGATTGATTTGAACAGGTTCATGTCAATCCTTAGCAAAAACTTCAGCTTCAACATCTTCTTGTAGTTTGGTGAACCGCCATGATGTCATCTTCTCTAATTGCTGTAAACCGGCGTGACGTCATCTGTCATCAAGAAACTATTCATGATACCTTCTTGTTTAATAGATCTGCGATAATCGAGGCGATAGCTCTGTTTCCAAACTTGCGGCCCCTTGATTTTCGCGCCTGACCCATGTCCCTTGCTTTATAAATAGGACCGAAGGGTCATTTCTTTTTCCCCTTCGTGCCCTTCTGCTTCTTCTTCCTCGCGTCGCCCAGCTTCGGAGCTCCGCCGCCGCCGTTGACCTCTGCAACAACTTTGGCCGCTGCATCAACCTGAGCGTACCAGAGCACCGCGGCGACCTTCCGCTCCTTCCTCAGCTCCGGTAAGTCTTCTATCCTTTTCATCATAGATCTGTTCTAGGGTTTCCATGTTCTCTAGCGTTCATCGCTTGTTTCTTGTTCATATGATAGATCCTTAGACGAGTCTGTGAATCTTCGCTCTGTGTAGCAGTAGTTTTTATCCTCCATTTTCACTTTCGCATATTAAGACCATAGATCTTATCCGTACCTTTGCTTATTGATTCGGCACTGCTCCTTTTGGGCCTTGAATATTTATCTCCTTTATAAACATGTTCCAGATCCAAAGCTGTAGTATAATCTTGTGAAATCTGTTTTTGCGTACTTACTCATCTGCAATCTTGACTGTTCAATGCTTAGATCAGGCGGTTTAACTTTGTAGAAAAATTTGATAAACCGGTATATATCATTAGTCCCCTTGTTGAACCGCCAGATGTTGGTTGCTTCATGAAACTCCGGTTCAGATAGTTCTGTCTCCGGTTTAACAGTGCCCATACCAACGTACCTTGATCAAATGCATTTTTGAACCGGGATCTTCTACATTGTAGATTCCATCATGGCCAAGCAAGTGTATGAGTGAAATTGGGTCCCTTCTCGCGTCACAGAGGATCAACTGGACGATTTAGTCCTGATTGGCGCCTTGGGCAGCAAAGATACCATCCATTGGAGGGCTCCTGGCAAAGAATGCCCTCCCACACCTCGAGAAGGAGAGGTTGTTGTTTTCGTAGACCACTTAGCCTGGGGCTTTAAACCGCCCGGGTTCTAAATTTTACTGGGATGTTTTAGCTGATTTCCAACTCCATCCGCAAGACACTGGCCCCAACTCTGTTACAAATATGTGCCACTTCCAAGTGCTCTGTGAGGTGTTCTTTCAAGAGGAGCCCACAGTGGAATTATTCAGAGATCTTTTCCATCTAAACCACCGTACTGAGTTTACTGATGGCTCCAATACGGAGTTGGGTGGCATGGCGATTCAAAAAAGGAAAGAGGTCACATACCCTCACGCCAAGCTGCACAGTCACCCCAAGGAGTGGAATCAGACATGGTTCTACTGCAAAGACACCTCCCCAGCTGGTGAGAATCCCTTACCTGGCTTTCGTCCGGAGCGGCTCAGCAATACACACCCTTTTCCTCAAAGATTGACTGCCTAGGAGAGAAGCAAATATGCTCCCCAGCTGTCAAAGCTCAGAGCCTTTATGGCCAACGGTTTGACAGGGGTTGATCTCGCTCGCTGTTGGATATCATGGAGCATACTGCCCCTTAGTCAGCGCTCCGGTTTGATGTGCGAGTATATTGATAGTGTTGATGACCCACTGCGACACTCAAAACTCTAGCTCTCTGGTGAAGAAATCACAGAGGCTGTGCGTAAGATACTAAATGAACCGGAACACGTCTGCGCTAGAACCGGCCTGCTTCCCTTCTGTGCTACCAACAAACCGCCAGCTGTAAGACTTTGATTTTTCTCTTTGCTGAATCTATTATTGATATGTCTGGTCATTGTTTTTAATATCAGTGTCTGCATAATCAGGGCGATGATCCGTTTTGGAGCAAAAAGCTGCCGCAGGAGAAACCAGAGAAAACAGATAAACCGGAAAGAGCAACCCGGAAAAATACTAAAGCTGTGAAGAAGACTGCCCACCAGAAAAGAACCACTGCATCTTCTAATCCGGCCCCTGATGATGAGGTGGATAATCCGGACTTTGAGGTAGAGCTTGACTCACTTGGTTTATTTTTCATGCGTCTTATTGATGATGATATTTGTCAGGATGATGCCGAGGCCAGCCACGCGGATGTTGTAGAGGTAATTATTCTCTCTTCCGATTCAGAAACTTTTCCTTCACAAAAAATCCATCAGGCAAACCGGAAAATTAAATTTTCTCATCCTCTTGCTTATTTGGATCCTAAACTTCTTATGAACACTCGGTTTACCGAACAGTCCGGCACAGCGGCCAGGTAGTTACCTCTGGAACAGTCCGGCACAGTCCGGTTTGAAAACGTCATTCCGAGGTCTCTAATTCGCTTGTCAGTGCTTGTCCTAAAGCGGGCTGCTTTCGTCAACCTCTTAATCCGTCTGACTCCGATTACCAGGTTATTTCCCACTCATCTTCTGGCGAGTCATCGGCTACTCAGCTCCCGCCGCTAAAAACGGTGCTTGGGTAAGCTATATTTATTGTGATGTTTGCAGTACATTGCCTTAAAACACATGCTGAATTTAATTTGGTTATTCTTCTCAGGGCCAAACCTAGGCCAAGCAAGAAGGCCCGCCTGGACAAAGCGGCCGAAGAAGATGTCATTCTTGAAGCGGCTATCTCTGAGGATATTCCCAACAATCCACCGCAGCCAGATGATGATCTTATTGCTGAAGAGAGACCTACTAATACCTCAGGTCCTATCCATCAGCCCACAGGTTCCATCCGGATTGAAAGCTCCACCAGTCCAGCAAAACATACTGACAAGCCAACAGCTCCAGTGCAAACCGGCGGTACCAAGGATGATGAGGTTGTCATTACTGGCACTGGCCATACTGAGCCAAGCAATCATGTCGCTTTATCCAAACATTCTGCCAAGGAAGAATTTGCTGCTTTTGGCAAAGGCACGTGGAACGCTGATCTGACGGCTTACGCTGCTCTGAACGCCCAAGATATCCATTCCGGCTATCTGAACCGGCTGTATACTAGTCGTGACTACGAAGCCGGTCTGGTTAATATGATGAAAGATAAATATGAGGTAACTTCCATATGCTCCTTCCTGCTTGTATGCTTTTATTCTTGCTGACTCTCCTAGCCCCCAAGGGCCGGTTTGAACTATTCCTTCAAACCGGGACTTAATAATATAAATCTTGATGCTTTGAAATTTGCTGATGTAGCCCCCAAGGGCCGATTCAACTTAGCGTAGTTAAACCGGTACTTTAAGTAATTGAAACTGCCGCATCAGAATACATATGATCAAATAGCCATTAGCCCCCAAGTGCCAAGTTGAATGCTTGTATTGATCTTGGGACTTTGTAAACAATTGAAAGATAAAGATCGAATACGCATTAGCCCCCAAGTGCTAAGCGCATAACTTGTTATGTGGTTGGTACTTGAATCCTTCTACCGATTTGTTGAAACATATATCTGTATGCCTGCAGGCAGAGCTGAAGGCGAAAGAAAACCAAGTCATCGATCTGCAAGAAAACCTGAAAACCCAACAGGCTGAAACCTCCAAAGCAAAAGAGGAATTGGCCAGTGCCTTAAGCGCCATGGAACAACTTAAGGAGAACTTCAAGAAGAAACGGGCGGATTGGGCCACTAAAAAGTCCGCTTTGATCAAACGAGCAGAGGATGTCGAGGCTGCACTGAAACCAGTGATGGATGAACTGACCAGCATAAAGCGGCACGTTCATGCCATGACCACTGCTATCTTTGGTAAGTCAGCTTGCCTTCTGAATTGGTTCTGCCTTCTTACCGAGTCGCCGGTTTATTAACCCTTTATGGTATTTCAGGGACATGCATTGGTCACTTGGGGTCAGATGTGCGGAAGAAATTGAAAGTCGCCTATACCTTGGTTGAACAATTGTATACTGGTGCCCAGCAGATCATCTGTACCGCATCTCATAACAAACCGGCGCCCACTTTGATTCAAGATACTCTGATGAAACTGTCAGTGCTTCCTGCCCGGGTTGAAGAGCTGAAGAAATCTGCTGCTCGAACCGGTGCAATCAATGCTTTAATCCGAGCAAAAGCCTGGGTGCCGGATTTTGATCCTATTGAAGTGGCTCAGGGCTATCCCAGCTTGAAGGAAGACGAGTCAGAATTTGGCGAAGCGGATTTGCGTGCAATGAACCGGGAGGTACGTCCGCTAGCTTGTCAACTGGCTGAGGAAGCAGACTTGTCTCATTATCAAGCCCAATATGACAGTCAGAACAAGCGAATAGCTGTGTAACATCCCAAATTTGCAATTTGGAATGTTATACACTAGATCATCATGCATAGCATATTTTCTTGCATTTTTGGGTGATCCTAGAAATTTCAAGCAACTCAAGGACCTTCGGAGAGAGTTGGAGATTTCGTTATTTTCATATTTGAGAGTTTTCTCGAATTTGAAAAGAGGATCATTTGATTTATTTATTTCATCTTCAATAATTTTTCCGATATCAAAAATATAAGAGAGGGAATAATATGACTTTCCCAAATTTAGGAAAAATGAAGATTTAATGAATAAGTCAAATTTTGGTTTTCGGAGTTTTGTTTGCTTTTTATTTTGGATAGGGAAAAATGCGCGTTTTTCAAAAATTGCATTTTAGGTCCGGAGTAAAGTTCATTTTGTTCGACTCATTTTTAGGAGTCGGGGAAAATTTACTTTAGATTTTTCAGAGTTCATTTAGATTTTCTTTTCTGTGTTTTTCTACGCGCGAAACCGATTAAAAAAAATCTTGCAGCGCCCTGGGCCAAGGCCCAGCCAGCAGCCGGCCGGCCAGGCCATCGCCCGCGCCGCGCGCGCCAGGCGCCAGGAGGCCGCCGCCGCCGCCCCTTTTGGAGTCCTAGTAGGACTTTAGCCCTACTCCGTTTCCTCTTTTTTTTTCCTATTCCTACTCTATTTCTTGTCCCCTACCCCAAGAAACCCCCTCCCCTCACCAATATAAATACACCCCAAACCCCCCCCTCTCCTCACATCAAAACCCCAAGCCCCCTCTCCTCCTAAGCCGCAGCAAGCAGCAGCGCGCAGCCCCAAGTCGCCGCCGCCCTTAGCCGCCCCGTGCCTAAGCCGCCGCCGCCGCCCCTAGCCGCCGCCGCCCGGAGCCCGCCTCCCGAGGTAGCCGCGCCTCTTTTTTTTCCCCGGTCCGGTTTTTCCTAAAAAGAACCGTTCCGTTTTCTCTCCGATTCTTTTCTTTTTCTTCCGGTTTTATTTCGGTTTTCTTCCGAAACCCTAGATCGGTTTTCTGTTTCTTTTCGGTTTCTTTTTCGAAAACCCTAGATCGGTTTTCGTTCTTCTTTCGGACCGTTCGTCTAAATGAACGTGATCACCGATTATTCCCCGGTTAACGACGCCCGTTCGTTTAACCGTTCGTCTCTTTCTTTTCGTCGGATTTATTCCGCGATCGTGATCTCAGATCCGATCTTCGTTCTAGTCTTTCTTCTCGCTCGTTTATCGGAATCAGGTGATTCAAGCGCCTGGAGTTTCGTTTCGAAACCGCCGTTCCGTCTAATCAACTTGAACAAGTTTTTGCCCCGGTAAAATTTGACCTAGTTTCAACTTGCTAGAACCGAGTTGTTTTTCTCCCGCCGCTTGTTTTCCGTTTCTTTGTTCGCAACCGGAGTTCTTAAGTTGAACTTTCTGGTTCGTTCTCTTGTTCGAGTTTTACCTGTGCATTAGATGAGTACTTATTGTATGCTTGTTGTTTGTCTGCGATAGATCACCCAGATTGCGCCTCTTGTTACTTCGAAACCCTAGGTCTCGCGGATCATCAGCAAGGCAAGTAACACTTTGATCATACCTTTTCTACAACCCAGTTTTATTGCATTAGATCAATCCTCACACATTGCATGATTAGGATCTAATTAAATTGTGGGATGGGAAGTAGATGAGGTAGTACCTATCACCTGTATTATTATGAAACCTTTGGGAGTTACTTCTACGTTTGCTTATTATGCCATGCTATGCTAGTAGACGTGGATTGGGTGAGTGATATCCATGACAGATGTGAGTTGATAATTTTAATGGTTTATCTAAGGTGGCAACCTAACACACATCTGGGTGGATTGAGGCACCTGATGTCTATCAGGACTTGCCTGTTTTATTTTGGACCGCCACCCAGGCTCAAAGGGATCATAAGATCTTTCATGCTAGAAACTTCCGTGTGCAGCCACAAGCCATTATGGGCTCTGGCATAGTTGACTAAGTCGTGCGAACTCTTACAGTGGTAGACTAGAAGATGTAGGGGATGTAGGTGTACCGGTCTACCCGATCGTAAGGTGCTAGCGCTTCTGAAAGGCTATGTCTCGGTCATCCGTCTTCTCAAACACCATGTAGTGCGAGAAACCAAACGGAGGCGATCGAGTCTTGTGGGGAAAAGTGCGCAAACCTCTGCAGAGTGTACAAACTAATCATGATTAGCCGTGTCCCCGGTTATGGACGTCTTGAGTATCTAGTACTTGAATATCATGTGAATCTCATCATGTTACTTCTAATTAATGTTGTTGGGTTTTAATCACTTAATTGGGATCGGAATGCTGTCAACCATTCTCGATGTTTCACAACCACCATGATAGTTAAATAAATTTATTCCTTTGCAGTAGGGAAAAACTGGCTTTACGCAAAACTGTAACCATAGAGCTTTCCACCAGCCAAAAATGCATGTAGTATAGCTGTTTCATTCCATTACTCTCTATGTGTTACTTTGCCAGCATATTCCATGTGCTGACCCGTTTTCGGGCTGCAACTTCTCATGTTGCAGACTTTTCAGATGACGAGTAAGGTGTTTTTAGGTCGTGGTTCTATACTCAGTGATGCCGCTGGAGTTGATGGACCCATTTATCTTCTGAGTCTTCCGCTGTTATCGTTACTAGATGGCCTTAAGCCATATTTATTGTAATAAGTTCTCTTTGAGACAACGATGTAATAAGTGTGTGATTGCCACTTTGCTATAAATCCTTCGATGTACTGTGTGGTGTCAGCATTACTGATCCAGGGATGACACCTGAGCATAGAGCGCTTGATCCATTCGGGTCGGGTCGCGACAGAGAATGGTATCAGAGCACACGCTGACTGTAGGACACGACCACTAAGTTAAAGCCATAGATCACCATTCTCTTCTCATTTTCTAACTCCTCATCTTTTCTACTCTATTAGGATGACGAACGCGAAGATTAAGTATGCTCAAACAGATGAAGGCATACCATTTGGATTTCACCTGAAGGAAGTCACCAAGTACCTGAACATTGGATTACCAAGCTTCACGGGAACCTTCAACGCCACTCTGCCTGAAGAGGAGTGCTGGAAGATTCAAGCTCACGTTCCGGGAAGGACATTCATGCCAATCACGAAGCCTATAGATAGTGTTTTCAATGCACCAACCTGGAGTCTGGGAAGGAGCATGGCAGCTCATATCACCATAGGACGCATTGGAGAAGTTTATCAAGAAGACCTCAAGGACACTATCTACCAGATTTGCGGACGCCGAGATGAACAATGGGAGTTAGTCAGCACCAAGAAGGATAGATCCATTGCATCTTTCATCCAGGAGTTAAACCAGCACATTCGACGCCACGAGAACCAGATGTGCAATGATATGATAGAGTTGAAGAATGCAAAGGCAAGGATCATCGAGCTAGAAGGAGAACTGAAGTCTACACGCAAGGACTACATGGACGAGATCGTAGCTCTAGCAAGACACAATGGCGATCTTAAGCAGGAGATTGAAGAACTCAAGAGGAAGTTAGCATCCCAGGAGGATGACGAGTACGTCGCATGTCCGGACAAATACATCATCATCGACGACACCGATTCGGATCCAAGTGAACCCGACTTTGAAGACGAAGCTGGAGCAGATATCATGGAGTCTTCCACCGGTTCAAATTTCTAGATGACCACCAGATAGTAGTAGTATTCCCCCATGTAAACATTATAGTCGAGCACTTTTGCGATAGTTTTAGACCGATTGTAAGCCCTTGTTTGATTGAATGAAGTGATTTTGTGTGCATTTGCTCATGTGCATACGGGTAGTGTTTTCCCTTTAGACCCCACTCTATTCTCAATTCTCGTCTTTTCTAAACCCTCAGATGCCTCCGAGACATGACAATGGATTTCCACCAGAGCTCACTCAGTTGATCCAGCAATAGAATCAATTGATGCAGATGTTAGTCCACAACCAGCAGAACAACAACAACAACCCACCACCACCACCTGTTGACCACTTAGCCCATTTTCTTAGGCTGAATCCGCCGGTGTTTTCTAGTAGCACCGAGCCGATAGTAGCAGACGATTGGCTCCGTAAGATAGGAAGGGAGTTGACCACTGCAGGATGCACGGATGGTGAGAAAGTGAAGTTTGCCGCACATCAGCTTGACGGACCCACGGCAGCATGGTGGGAGAATTTCACAG
Source organism: Triticum urartu (assembly GCF_056163025.1). Classification (NCBI taxonomy): domain Eukaryota; kingdom Viridiplantae; phylum Streptophyta; class Magnoliopsida; order Poales; family Poaceae; genus Triticum; species Triticum urartu. Next base: position 148,063,420 of record NC_141874.1, read on the forward strand.
CCACTTACCCAGTTGACACTGTCACATGGGATCAGTTTCAGCAAGCTTTCCGCACTGCCCATGTTTCAGCAGGAGCTATGGCCATAAAGAAGCGTGAGTTTCGCAACTTACGCCAAGGAGGAAGGACAGTTGGCTAGTACGTTGACGATTTCAGCAAGTTAGCACGTTATGCCCCGGATGACGTTGCTACGGATGCAGCTAAACAGGAGAAGTTTCTGGAAGGACTGAATGATGAACTAAGCATGTAGTTGATGGTAGCGAGTTTCAACAACTACCAGGAGTTGGTAGATCGTGCCATCATGATTGAAGGAAAGCAACAGCAAATTGAGAACCGTAAGAGGAAGTATGGACAGGGAAAGTATAACCCTGGAGCCCAGCAGAAGCCCCGTTTTGCCCCTAAACCGGGATTTCAGTTTCAGCACACCCATGGAGGAGGTAGCTCGCACAACCATAATGGCCACAAGAATGGTGATGGGAATGGAGGAAGCAACGGCCAGAACCGGACCATCCCATCCACCCCAGCCAAAAAGGACTTGAGCCACGTCACTTGCTATAAGTGTTCCAAGACCGGACATTATGCAAATGAATGTCCTGAAGGCCAGAATGGAAATGGCAATGGAAGCTCTGGGAAGAAGCCGAACCCTTTCAATAGGGGACAGGTGAACCACATTAATGTGGAGGAGGTTGAAGATCAGCCCGATGCAGTAATCGGTAAGTTTTTGGTTAAGTCATTTACCGCACTTGTTCTTTTTGATACTGGTGCATCGCATTCATACATATCAAGGGGATTTTTGGAAAAGTATAGCCTGCCCACTAGGATTCTTAAAACGCCTATGCTAGTAAGCTCACCAGGAGCAGAGTACATGGCCAGACAAGGATGTTTCCAAGTGCCATTAAGTATAGGAAGGCATGTTTTCCCAACGGATTTAATTATATTGGAGTCCCAAGGTCTGGATGTGATTCTTGGTATGGATTGGCTATCGATGTATGGAGGAAACATCGATTGCGCCAGTAAGACAATTTTACTTACCACACCAGAAGGAAGAAGGATCAAGTATGTATCCCGGCATGTGCCAAACAGGACACAAGTAAACTGCCTAACAGGAGTTGTGCAAGAAGAAGTACTAGTGGTAAAGGATTTTCCTGATGTATTTCCTGAGGAATTGCCAGGCATGCCACCGGATAGAGACATTCAGTTTTTGATTGAGTTATTGCCAGGCACTGGGCCAATATCAAAGAGACCATATAGGATGCCAGCAAAGGATTTGGTGGAAATTAAGAATCAGATTAAGGAGTTATTGGATAAAGGTTACATTCGCCCAAGTTCTTCGCCTTGGGGTCACCCGTACTTCTAGTGGAAAAGAAAGATGGATTATTAAGGATGGTTGTAGATTATCGGGGATTGAATGAAGTAACCATCAAGAATAAGTACCCACTGCCAATGATCAACGATCTGTTTGATCGGTTGCAAGGAGCTAAAGTGTTTTCCAAGATCGATTTGCGATCAGGGTACCATCAATTGAAGATTCGAGAGCAGGACATACCTAAGACAGCATTCACCACAAGATATGGACTGTATGAGTATACCGTTATGTCATTTTGATTGACTAACGCACCTGCCTATTTTATGAACCTGATGAACAAAGTGTTTATGGAGTTTTTGGATAAGTTCGTCGTAGTGTTCATTGATGACATCCTGGTTTATTCAAAGAATGAAGAGGAGCATAAGGAACATTTGCGTTTGGTTTTGGAGAAACTAAGGGAACATCAGTTATACGCCAAATTCAGCAAATGTGAGTTTTGGTTGAAGGAAGGTGGATTCCTCGGACACGTTATATCCAGAGAAGGTATAGCAGTTGACCCCACTAAGGTTGAGACCGTAACCGAATGGGAATCACCAACGACAGTTGGAGAGATCTGGAGTTTTCTTGGACTCGCAGGATACTACCGGAGATTCATCGAGAATTTCTCAAAGATTGCGAAGCCTATGACGGAGTTGTTGAAGAAGGATACTAAGTTCAAATGGACTGAGGAGTGTGAGGCTAGTTTCCAGGAGTTGAAGAAACGTTTGGTCACCTCACCAGTATTGATTTTGCCAGATCAGACCAAGGATTATGAGGTGTATTGTGACGCTTCACGTCGAGGACTTGGAGCAGTGCTTATGCAGGAAGGGAGGGTTGTTTCGTATGCTTCACGACAACTGAAGCCTCATGAGTTGAATTATGCCACGCATGATTTGGAGTTAGCAGCCGTAGTGCATGCATTGAAAACGTGGAGACATTTCCTCATTGGAAATCATTGTGAGGTGTACACGGATCACAAGAGTTTGAAGTACATTTTCACGCAGAAGGAGTTGAACCTCAGACAAAGGAGATAGTTGGAGCTCATCAAGGATTATGATATGAGATTACATTACCATCCCGGAAAAGCTAATGTAGTAGCTGACGCATTGAGCCGTAAGAGCCATGTCAATACTCTAATGACAGGGAAAATACCCACGGAGTTAGCAGAAAACCTTCGTGAGCTATGTTTGGAAATAGTTCCGAGAGGCTATGTAGCAGCATTGGAGATTCAGTCAACATTGATGGATAAGATCAGAGAAGCTCAGAAATCTGACAAGGAGATGGCTGCTATAAAAGAGAAATTGAGCGAAGGAAAAGCAAAGGGATTTCGTGAGGATGAGCACGATACACTATGGTTTGAGGACCGTGTTTATGTGCCAAATGACCCGGAGATCAGGAAGTTGATTTTGCAAGAGGCACATGATTCACCGTATTCGATTCACCCAGGGAATACCAAGATGTATTTGGATTTGAAGGAAACATTCTGGTGGACCGGAATGAAGAAGGATATTGTAGCATATGTAGCAGTTTGTGACGTATGTCAGAGAGTAAAGGCAGAGCATCAGAAGCCAGCAGGATTGTTACAACCATTGCCGATACCCGAATGGAAGTGGGATAAGATAGGCATGGATTTTATCACAGGACTACCCAGGACGAAAGCAGGCTATGACTCGATATGGGTAGTAGTTGATCGTTTGACGAAGGTAGCACATTTTATTCCAGTTAAGACCACTTACACCAGTGCTAAGTTGGCGAAGATATACATGAATAGGATCATTTGTTTGCATGGAGTTCCCAGGAGTATCGTATCAGATAGAGGAACCCAATTTACCTCAAAGTTTTGGAATCAGTTGCATGAAACTTTAGGAACCATACTGGAGTTCAGCACAGCTTTTCTTCCACAGACAGATGGACAGACCAAGAGAGTCAATCAGATTTTGGAGGATATGCTGAGAGCTTGTGCACTAGATTATGGATCTAGTTGGGACGATAACTTGCCGTATGCGGAGTTTTCTTATAACAACAGTTACCAAACCAGTTTGAAGATGGCACCTTTCGAAGCTTTATACGGAAGGAGGTGCAGGACACCGTTGTCATGGGACGAAGTTGGAGACCGTCAATTCTTTTGGACCAGATTTGATTAAGGAGTCTGAACGGAAAGTTAAGTTGATTCGCGATAGGCTCAAGGTAGCCCAGTCCAGGCAGAAGAGCTACACAGATTCTAAACGCAAGGAGACAGTCTACGAAACCGGAGATAGAGTTTATCTTCGAGTATCCCCACTTCGAGGAGTTACGCTTTGGAGTTAAGGGAAAATTAGCATCACGTTTCGTTGGACCGTACAGGATCTTGCAACGTATGGGAGAAGTCGCTTATAAGTTGGAATTACCAGAGGGACTTTCAGGAGTTCATGATGTATTCCATGTTTCTCAGCTGAAGAAATGTCATGCCGAGATGGCGGAGATACCGCTAAGAGATACAGTACCGCTTGAAGCAATTCAGTTAAAGGATGACCTAACATATGAGGAAAAGCCAGTCAAGATTCTCGATTATGCCAGCAGAGTTACTCGCAGCAAGGTTATCAAGTTTTGCAAAGTACAGTGGAACCACCAGTCAGAGGATGAAGCCACCTGGGAAAGAGAAGAAGATTTGCTCAAGGACCACCCTCACCTATTTTCTAGCCAACCCGAATCTTGAGGGCGAGATTCATCTTAAGGGGGGTAGGTTTGTAACATCCCAAATTTGCAATTTGGAATGTTATACACTAGATCATCATGCATAGCATATTTTCTTGCATTTTTGGGTGATCCTAGAAATTTCAAGCAACTCAAGGACCTTCGGAGAGAGTTGGAGATTTCGTTATTTTCATATTTGAGAGTTTTCTCGAATTTGAAAAGAGGATCATTTGATTTATTTATTTCATCTTCAATAATTTTTCCGATATCAAAAATATAAGAGAGGGAATAATATGACTTTCCCAAATTTAGGAAAAATGAAGATTTAATGAATAAGTCAAATTTTGGTTTTCGGAGTTTTGTTTGCTTTTTATTTTGGATAGGGAAAAATGCGCATTTTCGAAAATTGCATTTTAGGTCCGGAGTAAAGTTCATTTTGTTCGACTCATTTTTAGGAGTCGGGGAAAATTTACTTTAGATTTTTCAGAGTTCGTTTAGATTTTCTTTTCCGTGTTTTTCTGCGCGCGAAACCGATTAAAAAAATCTTGCAGCGCCCTGGGCCAAGGCCCAGCCAGCAGCCGGCCGGCCAGGCCATCGCCCGCGCCGCGCGCGCCAGGCGCCAGGAGGCCGCCGCCGCCGCCCCTTTTGGAGTCCTAGTAGGACTTTAGTCCTACTCCGTTTCCTCTTTTTCTTTCCTATTCCTACTCTATTTCTTGTCCCCTACCCCAAGAAACCCCCTCCCCTCACCAATATAAATACACCCCAAACCCCCCCTCTCCTCACATCAAAACCCCAAGCCCCCTCTCCTCCTAAGCCGCAGCAAGCAGCAGCGCGCAGCCCCAAGTCGCCGCCGCCCTTAGCCGCCCCGCGCCTAAGCCGCCGCCGCCGCCCCTAGCCGCCGCCGCCCGGAGCCCGCCTCCCGAGGTAGCCGCGCCTCTTTTTTTCCCCGGTCCGGTTTTTCCTAAAAAGAACCGTTCCGTTTTCTCTCCGATTCTTTTCTTTTTCTTCCGGTTTTATTTCGGTTTTCTTCCGAAACCCTAGATCGGTTTTCCGTTTCTTTTCGGTTTCTTTTCCGAAAACCCTAGATCGGTTTTCGTTCTTCTTTCGGACCGTTCGTCTCAATGAACGTGATCACCGATTATTCCTCGATTAATGACGCCCGTTCGTTTAACCGTTCGTCTCTTTCTTTTGGTCGGATTTATTCCGCGATCGTGATCTCAGATCCGATCTTCGTTCTAGTCTTTCTTCTCGCTCGTTTATCGGAATCAGGTGATTCAAGCGCCTGGAGTTTCGTTTCGAAACCGCCGTTCCGTCTAATCAACTTGAACAAGTTTTTGCCCCGGTAAAATTTGACCTAGTTTCAACTTGCTAGAACCGAGTTGTTTTTCTCCCGCTGTTTGTTTTCCGTTTCTTTGTTCGCAACCGGAGTTCTTAAGTTGAACTTTCTGGTTCGTTCTCTTGTTCGAGTTTTACCTGTGCATTAGATGAGTACTTATTGTATGCTTGTTGTTTGTCTGCGATAGATCACCCGGATTGCGCCGCTTGTTACTTCGAAACCCTAGGTCTCGCGGATCATCAGCAAGGCAAGTAACACTTTGATCATACCTTTTCTACAACCCAGTTTTATTGCATTAGATCAATCCTCACACAATGCATGATTAGGATCTAATTAAATTGTGGGATGGGAAGTAGATGAGGTAGTACCTATCACCTGTATTATTATGAAACCTTCGGGAGTTACTTCTACGTTTGCTTATTATGCCATGCTATGCTAGTAGACGTGGATTGGGTGAGTGATATCCATGACAGATGTGAGTTGATAATTTTAATGGTTTATCTAAGGTGGAAACCTAACACACATCTGGGTGGATTGAGGCACCTGATGTCTATCAGGACTTGCCTGTTTTATTTTGGACCGCCACCCAGGCTCAAAGGGATCATAAGATCTTTCATGCTAGAAACTTCCGTGTGCAGCCACAAGCCATTATGGGCTCTGGCATAGTTGACTAAGTCGTGCGAACTCTTACAGTGGTAGACTAGCAGATGTAGGGGATGTAGGTGTACCGGTCTACCCGATCGTAAGGTGCTAGCACTTCTGAAAGGCTATGTCTCGGTCATCCGTCTTCTCAAACACCATGTAGTGCGAGAAACCAAACGGAGGCGATCGAGTCTTGTGGGGAAAAGTGCGCAAACCTCTGCAGAGTGTACAAACTAATCTGAAACGTCTTGAGTATCTAGTACTTGAATATCATGTGAATCTCATCATGTTACTTCTAATTAATGTTGTTGGGTTTTAATCACTTAATTGGGATCGGAATGCTGTCAACCATTCTCGATGTTTCACAACCACCATGATAGTTAAATAAATTTATTCCTTTGCAGTAGGGAAAAACTGGCTTTACAAAAAACTGTAACCATAGATATTTCCACCAGCCAAAAATGCATGTACTATAGCTGTTTCATTCCATTACTCTCTATGTGTTACTTTGCCAGCATATTCCATGTGCTGACCCGTTTTCGGGCTGCAACTTCTCATGTTGCAGACTTTTCAGATGACGAGTAAGGTGTTTTTAGGTCGTGGTTCTATACTCAGTGATGCCGCTGGAGTTGATGGACCCATTTATCTTCTGAGTCTTCCGCTGTTATCGTTACTAGATGGCCTTAAGCCATATTTATTGTAATAAGTTCTCTTTGAGACAACGATGTAATAAGTGTGTGATTGCCACTCTGCTGTAAATCCTTCGATGTACTGTGTGGTGTCAGCATTACTGATCCAGGGATGACACCTGAGCACAGAGCGCTTGATCCATTCGGGTCGGGTCGCGACAAGCTGCACCAATCCATGAATCGGAAAATCTGATCCCTCCAATCCGTAAGCATACTTACGCTCCCGATATTGACCCGTCATTGCTAATCCATGATGAGGCTGTTTTTTAAGCATTAATGGGAATAGACTGGACAACTGTGGATTTCCAACCACTGGGTAGAGAAACGGAAGCTGAAGCGGCACAAGATGACCCACAACCATCAGGCCAGGCTAGTGGCCAAGCTTAAACCGGAAGCCGGTTTAAAAACTGCCTCTCCTTTGTGAAAAACAATTATATTATTATGGGCACCATGTTGCCTTGTAATAGGCTAGCTGATACATTTGATGTTGATATGCCTTCGTACATAACTTGTTCTTCCTGTGGTAATGAACTTTCCAAAACACTTTCTGAAATAAGAAATTCGTCAAGCGCCACCGTGGTTGTACCATCAGGCGGAGTATGATGTCTGTATATATAAAATCAATACATCCAAAACAAAATTTTAAGTATATGATCAAATTTTTGAGATACATAATACCTGCCATCGTTGAGTGTGAAGTTGGCTTGGCCAACCTTGAAGCGGAGTTTTGCAAACCCACACTATTGGAGGAAATAACAACTCCTGTATATATATGACGATGTTTATCATGTAAACCGTGCCGGGTTATAATGAACACCGTGTTACTCCATAAGAGGATCTTAACAACAAGGGTTAAACCGGACAAATAGTCTCCGGATTGATGTGAACTGTGTTCCGTCAATTGATTTGTTAAAAAACTTTGTCAGTTTAAAAACACAATGAAAAGCAAAAAAACCCTTCAAAGAAAAGTATGAAGCAAAAGCAACGACAAAAACGTTTGCCAAAAAAGATTTATTTAAGCTGATCAAATGGTGTTACCATGGCCAAACACGACCAAGCTCCCGTTAGGTGTAACTATGGTTCTAGTCAGCCAGGTCCCCAAGTGATTCTGTGGCATTTATGCCGACCAAATGGCATGGTCATGGTTCGGGTTCGACCAAGCCCCCAAGTGATTCTGTGGCCTTAGGCCGACCAAGAGGCATGACTGGTTCAGACATGACCAAGTCCCCAAGTGATCTGGTGGCTCTCGCCTATCAAGAGGCATGGTATTGGTTCGGACTCAAGGGGTAAACACGATGCTTTTAGCAAAGCGAACTCAAGGGGTAAACCGGAGGCCGCTTTAGAACAACTCCGTGTAACCTCACATGATGTAAAAGAACAGATACCCCGCTTTAGCTGAGGTTCCGGTTTATTATCACAATATATACATTGTCGTAATATCTACATAAGTATAGCCAATGGCTCAGGTATAGTAAGGCCGAAGATGAACTATATTCCACGGCCTGTTAGTCTCCTCCTCTGATGTACGTGAGTCCTTATGCTCTCGAATATCAATCAGATAGTACAACCCGTTGTGCAGATTCTTGCTGACCACAAAAGGCCCCTCCCAAGGTGGGGATAGCTTATGCATATCAGTCTGATCTTGGATGAGCCGAAGCACCAAATCTCCTTCCTGAAAGGCTCTGGTTCTGACTTGGCGACTGTGATAACGATGAAGATCCTGCTGGTAAATCGCCGATCGGGCGGCTGCGATGTCACGCTCTTCATCCAACCGGTCCAAAGCATCTTGCCGTGCTGTCTCATTGTCCGCTTCAATATAAGCCGTGACACGAGGTGAATCATGACGGATATCACTGGGGAGAACCGCCTCCGCTCCATAAACCATGAAGAACGGTGTGTATCCTGTTGATCTGTTGGGTGTTGTATTGATGCTCCATAACACAGATGGTAATTCTTCTACCCAACAACCCGGCGTTCTCTGCAAAGGAACCATGAGCCGGGGCTTGATGCCTCTCAAGATCTCTTGATTAGCTCTTTCTCTTGACCATTGGACTGTGGATGTGCCACTGATGAAACGTCGAGCCGGATGTGCTCCCGTTCACAGAACTCCTTCATAGCACCTTTGGACAAATTGGTACCATTATCTGTGATAATACTGTGCGTAAAGCCAAACCCGAAAATCACCTTTTTGATGAACTGAACCGTCGTGGCCGCATCACACTTGCTAACAGGTTCTGCCTCCACCCACTTTGTAAACTTGTCAACCGCCACCAGGAGGTGGGTCTTCTTATCTTTGGACCTTTTGAAAGGCCCAACCATATCCAGCCCCCAAGTCACAAACGGCCAAGTAATTGGAATCATTCTCAATTCTTGAGCCGGTACATGAGCACGTCTTGAAAACCTTTGGCAACCATCACATCGTCTAACCAGATCCTCCGCATCAGCATGAGCAGTTAACCAATAGAAACCATGGCGAAACGCTTTAGCCACCAGAGACTTTGAACCGGCGTGGTGACCACAATCTCCTTCGTGGATCTCACGCAAAATTTCACGGCCTTCTTCAGGAGACACGCAACGTTGAAAATCTCCTGATACACTGCAATGATGCAACTCACCGTTGATGACAGCCGTGGACTTGGATCGCCGGATTATCTGCCGGGCCAGAATCTCATCTTCTGGCAATTCGCCCCGGTTCTTGTACGCCAGGTAAGGAAGCGTCCAATCCGGAATAGCATGAAGAACTGCCACCAATTGAGCCTCCGGATCAGGAATAGCCAAATCCTCTTCACCAGGGATCTTCACCGACGGGTTGTGCAGCACATCCAGAAAAACATTGGGCGGGACCGGTTTGCGCTGAGAGCCCAGCCGACTTAAAGCGTCCACCGCTTCATTTTTCTGCCGGTCCACGTGGTCCACCTGATAGCCTCTGAAATAACCTGCAACAATATCCACTTCACGACGATATGCTGCCATGAGTGGGTCCTTGGAGTCCCAAGTGCCAGACACTTGCTGAGCCACAAGGTCCGAGTCACCGAAGCACTTAACTCGGCTTAGATTCATCTCCTTAGCCATCCGGAGACCATGGAGCAAGGCTTCATACTCAGCTGCATTATTAGTACAAGGGAACATTAAACGGAGAACATAACAAAACTTATCACCTCGTGGGGAAGTTAATACGACTCCAGCCCCCGAGCCTTCCAACTGCCTGGATACGTCAAAATGGATGGTCCAATACGTATGATCCGTCTTTTCTTCAGGTGCTTGCATTTCCGTCCAATCATTGATGAAATCAACAAGTGCTTGAGACTTAACCGCTGTCCGAGGCACATACTTCAAACCGTACGGCCCCAGCTCTATGGCCCACTTTGCAGTCCGGCCAGTTGCTTCCCGGTTCTAGATGATATCTCCCAAAGGAGCAGAACTGACTACCGTAATTGAGTGCCCTTGGAAATATTGTTTAATATTCCGGCTTGCCATAAAAACTCCATACACCAGCTTCTGCCAATGCGGATACCTTTGTTTGGACTCAATGAGCACCTCGCTGATATAATAGACCGGACGTTGAACCGGATGCTCCTTACCTACCTCTTTTCGCTCCACCACAATAGCTACGCTGACCGCCCGAACATTAGCAGCAACATATAGCAGTAACGGCTCCTTGTCAACGGGAGCGGCGAGCACAGGCGGATTGGCCAATTGCCGCTTTAAGTCCTCAAATGCTTCATCAGCAGCAGAACTCCAGATAAACTGATCCATCTTTTTCAACATCTGATACAAAGGGATTGCCTTCTCACCCAGGCGACTGATAAATCGGCTTAGCGCAGCAATCCGGCCTGCCAGGCATTGAACGTCGTTGATACACTTTGGTTTAGCCAGGGAGGTGATAGCCGTGATCTTCTCCGAATTAGCCTCAATTCCCCTGTTGGACACTAGAAAACCCAATAGCTTGCCCGCCGGTACACCAAAGACACACTTGTCCGGAATAAGCATCATCTTGTATGTTCTCGGGTTATCAAAGGTTTCTCTCAAATCATCAATCAGAGTCTCCTTCTCCCTGGATTTAACCACGATATCATCCACGTAAGCATGTACATTACGGCCAATCTGCTTGTGAAGACAATTTTGTACACACCGTTGGTAAGTTGCCTGGGCACTCTTGAGCCCGAAGGGCATAGACACATAGCAGAAGGCTCCAAAGGGAGTTATAAATGTTGTCTTCTCCTGGTCCTTAACTGCCATTTTGATCTGATGGTAGCCAGAATACGCATCCAAAAAACTTAAACGCTCACAACCCGCCATGGCATCAATAATTTGATCAATACGGGGGAGGGCAAAAGGATCTGCTGGACAAGCTTTATTAAGATCTGTGTAATCCACACACATGCGCCAGGTGCCGTTTTTCTTGAGGACCAGCACCGGATTGGCAAGCCACTCGGGGTGAAAAACTTCAACAATAAAGCCAGCTGCTAAGAGCCTGGCTACCTGTTCTCCAATCGCCTTGCGTCTTTCTTCGTTAAACCGACGGAGGAACTGTTTCACCAGTTTATATTTAGGATCCAAATTAAGTGTGTGCTCAGCGAGTTGCCTCGATACACCTGGCATGTCGGAGGGCTTCCATGCAAAAATGTCCCGATTCTCACGGATGAACTCGATGAGCGCGCTTTCCTATTTCGGATCCAAGTTGGCACTGATGCTGAAATGCTTGGACGAATCGCCAGGTACGAAGTCAACAAGCTTAGTTTCTGCTACCGATTTGAACTTCAGGGCCGGATCATGCTCCGCCGGATCAACATTGTCTTTATAGTACTTCAACTCCTCGGTGGCACAAACCGACTCTGCATAAGCCGCATCTCCTTCCTCGCATTCCAAAGCGATTTTGCGGTTTCCGTTAACCGTTATTGTCCCCTTGTGACCCGGCATCTTGAGCTGCAAATACACATAACAGGGCCGAGCCATAAACTTGGCGTATGCCGGTCGCCCAAATAGGGCATGATATGGACTTTGGATTTTCACCACTTCAAACGTCAATGTCTCTGATCTGGAATCATGATCATCCCCAAAGGCCACTTCGAGAGCTATCTTACCAACGGGATATGCTGATCTGCCAGGCACTACACCGTGGAATACTGTATTAGACGGTTTGAGATTCTTATCTGTTAGTCCCATACGACAGAAGGTCTCATAGTACAGGATGTTAATGCTGCTCCCTCCATCCATGAGCACCTTGGTGAACTTATAACCTCCCACTTGAGGCGCCACCACCAGAGCCAACTGACCCAGATTATTGACCTGGGGGGTGATCCTCTCTGCTCCATATGATTGGCTATTCAGACCAACGTAGATAACGGGGTAGGGCCGGTTCAACAGAGTTGACTGCCGGCCTCTGAACCTTCCGGTCTCGCTTGTCCAAGCTAGTGGTGAAGACATGGTACTTCCCACTACTCAACTGCTTTGGGTTGCTCTGGTAACCTGACTGTTGCTGTTGTTGGTTGTAACCACCCTGGTTGTTCTGACTATTTTGACCATTATGTCCGCCCGGATTACCATTAAATCCTGAACCGGAACTTCCTCCACCGTAACCCGGCCTGGACCCTGAGCCACCGCCAGATCCGTGATCATACTGGAAATTATTAGAATTCTTGAACTCCTGCATAATAAAGCAATCCTTCCAAAGGTGGTTTGCTGGCTCCTCCTTCGTCCCATGTCTTGGACAGGGCTGGCTTAGCAGATAGTTCAGGCGGTTTGGGTTAGGGTTGGGTGCTCCACTACGATTTTTCGGCCTACCCTTGCGTCGCTGGCCATTGTCCTGTGCGTTGGTATTAGCCACAAAATCCATGTTACCATCCGCTTTACGCTTGCCTCCTCCGCCATTGCCTACCCAGTGATGCTGCTGACCTTTGGAGCTGTTGTTCTTCTTCCCTTTCCTTATCTTGTCATCATCAGATTCGGGATCCTTGGTACTATCAGAATCAGCATATTTTACCAAAGCGGCCATGAGGGTCCCCATGTCGGTGCAATGACGCTTCATCCGTCCCAATTTCAACTTCAGGGGCCCAAACCGGCAGTTGCCTTCAAGGGTTAATATTGCGGTGTCAGCGTTGATGCGGTCTGAGGAGTGCAACACTTGTGAAACCCGGCGCACCCAATGAGCCCTTGATTCTCCTTCCTCCTAGACGCACGCAGCTAAGTCCACTATCGACATAGGCTGTTTACAGGTATCCTTGAAATTGTTGATGAACCGGGCTCGTAATTGGGCCCATGAACTGATAGAATTAGCTGGAAAGCTTTTTAACCAAGTACGGGCCGTTCCTTCAAGCATCATGGTGAAGTATTTCGCACACGCCGTGTCATCCACATCCAGCATCTCCATGGCCATCTCATAGCTCTCCACCCATGTCTCTGGAGGTTGATCCGCCGTGTAATTTGGTACCTTGCGCGGGCCTTTGAAATCCTTGGGCAGGCGCATGTTGCGTAAAGCGGGGATAAGGCAAGGCACCCCCAAAGAACTAGAAGTAACACCAGGTTCGATCGAGATGGTTGGACGAACTGGCGTGAGCTGCCGAGCCTGATGCTGTGCGGCTAACTCGGCCTCCCTGCGTGCTCGGGCCCGGTTCACCACTTCCTGAGTGTCATCGGCACCACCCGTCGGGTTGTTGCCACGGGGTGCTCCACGTCGTTCATTACTCGACACTGTTGGCTCATCCATATGTCTGCTATAGCTCCGGCTTGGACAGGGGGTCGAGTGGATCCGGTCGCGGCTGTACAAGTATGCTTCCTGTTGGGCCAAAGCTGTCCTCAGAAGTTCCTTGACCCGTCGCGTCTCTACTGCCTGCGGCGAGTCACCTTCAATTGGAACGGCCTCCAGTCGTGCAGCAGCGGCAACAAGATTGTCCATTGGGTTGGAGTAATGACCCGGAGGTGTTAAAGCATCCTGAGGTATAACGGTGTTTTGACGAGGCGGGTCCATCTGACGGGGCTGAACTAGTGCACCGGTCCCAGGGGCTTCTGCCCGGTTCCCCTCTAGCGGATTGCCGGCTCTTGGTCCTGGAGTGTTGAAAAGGTCTCTGGCCTCGAAAACCGGAGGTAAGCGGGACCGGTGCTTCCTCCTCATGACTTCATGCGACGCGCTCTGGTCCAACATAAGCCTGTAGGCTTGTGCGTCTAAAGCGGCCCGCTCTGCGGCCATCCTGGCATCCTCAGCTGCCAGATCCGTCTTGGCCTGGGTGATTTATTCCTTTACCTTTGCAATCTCCGTGTTGTGAACGTCCTGATCTAGCGGATTAACTTCCCCCATAAGCACAGCCAACGCATCAAATAGTTCTGATAGAACCTGAGCCGGCGGGCGCACAGGGCCTCCTGCCCCGGCAGCCGTCGCCGCTGCTGAACCGGAGATCGTTGCCGCGGCTGTCGAAGAATGAAGCGCTGCTTGTGTTCCGGTCATGAATATTCCAACCCGGTTAGGCAGATCGGAGGGGTCTGGAATACTGTCACCGTCGGAACAGCTCTCAATCCGTCCATCTTGCAGCTGATAAAGAGATTCAGTTTCTCCGGTTGAAGATTCGTCACCGGAACAAACGACAGTCGCCCCGCGAAGCTCCGATCTATCCTCATAACTTCCTCCATGGATCACTCCCATGAAGGTACGCTTCATGGCCGGTTTAACCCGGGCGGATTGCGCACGCTGAGCCGTCTCGACGAGGTCGGTGCAGATGTCCGGCTCAGGGCCCGGTTCTCCGATCTTGCCAATGAAAACATGAATGCTACCAAAGGGGACCCGGTACCCGTACTCAATTGAGCCGGCCTCGGGGCCCCAGCCTGCGTCGTCGATGTAGAGCTTGCCGCGACGACTCTTAGTCATCCGGCCTATAGCGTAGCCCTTGAGTCCTTCAAAGCGGTCCTCCAAGAACCGGAAACCATCGTGTGATAGCCCCACGGTGGGCGCCAACTGTCGTGGTTTTGTCACAGCAGATGTCCTAGAGAAAGGACTTAGTCGTGGAGCCATCGCGATGGGTTAGCTTGAAGGGGTTAAAGCGGACACAAGGACGCAAGAGAGTTTATACTAGTTCGGCCCCTTCGATGAAGGTAAAAGCCTACGTCTAGTTGTGATGGAATTGATGGGTGTTTCGATGACTAGGGAGCAAACAAGCTTCGCCTATGTCTCGAGTTGTTGTCTGTCGTCCTTGAACCGCCGCCGGGTCGTCCCCTTATATACATGGGTGACGCCCGTCGGTTTACAGAGTCCCAACACCGGCTCATAGATGTGTCCGGTTTGGTCTCTACTTATTCCTAACGTACAATACAAGTTACATATTGACGCCGGTTTACGGCTACAGGCTCTCAACCGATTATGGGTATTGAGCCCTCATCTACCTTCATGGGCTTTAACATACTTAACTGCTGATGAAGTTAACCCAGCCCAGATAGGCCGGTTTACGCCCAGTAGTAATATCCCCAACATTAGGGATGCTTCCTTAGCTATTTTAGCTTGCAGAGGTAGATATGAGCTTAAGAGGTTATTAATTAAATGGAACAAAGAATCACTTAGAGATAAAATTAAACCTGATCCTGCTTTTGCTACTTCACCTGTATGTGTTCCTGATAAAGATTATGAATTCTTTGTTGATCCTGATATAATTACTTTGGTTGAATCTGATCCATTTTATGGCTATGAATCTGAAACTATTGTGGCACATCTTACTAAGTTAAATGATATAGCTGCCCTATTCACTAATAATGAGAGATCATGTTACCTCTATTACTCAAAATATTTCCGTTCTCATTAAAGGGTGATGCTAAGATATGGTTTAATTCTCTTGATCCTGGTTGTGTGCGTAGTCCCCAGGATATGATTTATTACTTCTCTGCTAAATATTTCCCTGCTCATAAGAAACAAGCTGCTTTGAGGGAGATATACAACTTTGTGCAAATTAAAGAAGAGAGTCTCCCACAAGCTTGGGGGAGGCTTCTCAAGTTACTTAATGCTTTGCCTGATCATCCTCTTAAGAAACCTGAAATACATGATATCTTTTATAATGGACTAACCGATGCTTCCAGAGATTACCTGGATAGTTGTGTTGGTTCTCTTTTCAGGGAAAGAACACCGGATGAAGCTGAAATTCTATTGAATAATATCTTGACAAATGAAAATAATTGGGCACCTCCCGAGCCAGCTCCTGAGCCAACTCCTGCTCCAATTACTGAGCTTATTCCTAAACCAACTCCAAAGAAGAGAGGTGTTCTATTTCTCAGTCCCGAAGATATGCAAGAAGCAAAGAAATCTATGAAAGAAAAGGTAGTAAAGATGAAGACGTTAAGAATTTACCTCCTATTGAAGAAATACATGGTCTTAATTCATCGCCTGTTGAAGAAACCTATGATCTCAATTATTTATTTACTGAAGAACCTCCTGATCCCGATATCTCGACACAGGTAGTAAAGGTAAATTCTCTCTATAGATATGATAAAGCTGAAGTCCCTCCTACTAAAATTTCTAGTCAATGCTTGGATGAGTTCGATAACTTTATGTATAAGCAAGATGACTTCAATGCTTATTTTGGTAGACAATTAAAAGAAAATGCTTATATTATTACACGCTTGGGTGATTATATGGCTGATATTAAAGGTGAACTTAAACTTATTAGCAAACATGCTTCTATGGTTACCACTCAAGTAGAACAAGTACTTAAAGCTCAAAAAGAAGTGCTTGATGAAATGAATAGTAAGAAAAATGATTATGTTGTTAGAGTGGCTACTAGAACTGGTAGAATGACTCAGGAACCTTTGTATCCTGAAGGCCACCCTAAGAGAATCAAGCAAGATTCTCAAAGAAATAATATTGATGTTCCTAGTTCTTCTAAAAAGAAGAAGAAGAAAAATGATAGAACTGTGCAAACTTCTAGTGAACCTATTGCTGAACCACCTGATAATCCAAATGATACATCTATGTCTGATGCTGAAACACAATCTGGTAATGAACATGAACCTAGTAAAAATATTAATGATGATGTTCATGATGATGCTCAACCTAGTAATGATAATGATGTAGAAATTGAACCTGCTGTTGATCTTGATAACCCACAATCAAAGAATCAACGTTATGATAAAAGAGACTTTGTTGCTAGGAAACATGGTAAAGAAAGGGAACCTTGGGTTCAGAAACCCATGCCTTTTCCTCCGAAACCATCCAAGAAAAAGGATGATGAGGATTTTGAGCGCTTTGCTGAAATGATTAGGCCTATATTTTTCATATGAGATTAACTGATGTGCTCAAAATGAATCCTTATGCTAGATATATGAAAGATGTCATTACTAATAAAAGAAAGATACCGGAAGCTGAGGTTTCCACCATGCTTGCTAATTATACTTTTAAGATTGGAATACCAAAGAAACTTGGAGACCCCGGAGTACGTACTATACCTTGCTCCATTAAAAGAAATTATATTAAAACTGCTTTATGTGATCTTGGAGCCGGTGTTAGTGTTATGCCTCTCTCTTTATATTGTAGACTTGACTTGAATAAGCTGACACCTACTGAAATATCTTTGCAAATGGCTGATAAATCAACTGCTATACCTGTCAGTATTTGTGAGGATGTGCCTGTTGTGGTTGCAAACGTTACTATTTTAACGGACTTTGTTATACTTGATATTCCCGAGGATGATAGTATGTCTATTATTCTTTGAAGACCTTTTCTTAATACTGCAAGGGCTGTTATTGATTGCAACAAAGGCAATGTCACTTTTCATGTTAATGGTAATGAGCATATGGTACACTTTCCGAGGAAACAACCTCAAGTTTATAGTATCAACTCTATTGAAAAAATTCCATCAATTATATTTGGAGGTTTTGAATTCCCTCTTCCTACTGTCAAGAAGAAATATGATATACTTATTATTGGGGATATGCATATCCCCGTTGAGGTAACTTAGTGTTATTCGAAATTTCTCTGGTTTCATGATTATCGGAATGAGTTTGTTAACAGGACTTGATCAACCTTGTTAGTGGATTCTTTTTTATGAGCATGAGATGGATGAAACTAGAAGCACAAACTTCTGCGCCTTCTTTATACTTTCTGTTATTTATATTAAATAAAGTAAAAATAGTATTTTTCTGTCTATTTCCTGACTTATCTGTGCAATATAAAAATATCCCGAAAATAGAAGTCCTCAGAATGCCATGACAACTTAATATGATTTTTTCGGGAATATTTGAGGATTTACTGTGCAAAAATTACCCCGGGAGGAGCTGTCACCTGGCCACGAGGCTGGTGGGCGCCCCCCCCCCTATAGGGCGCGCCCCCTTCCTCGTGGGCCCACGGTGGCCCTCCTCCACTTATTCCAGCACCCATCTTCTTCCTCTGTCTCACACAAACCCGAAAAACCAACTCAAGCACGAGTTCCAGCCACTTTGGCTGTGATTTTCGATCTCCTTGCTCAAAGCACCTCTCCCAAAACTACTTGGGAGATTGTTCCTTGGTATGTGACTCCTCCATTGGTCCAATTAGTTTTTGTTCTAGTGCTTTATTCTTTGCAAATTTGTGCTGCATAGGTGACCATGTTCTTGAGCTTGCATGTCAAAATCATATGGTTCCAAGTAGTTCTAAAGCTTGATATAGGCTCTAAGCACTTGTAGGAGTAGTTGCTATCAGTTTTATTGAGTTTGGTTTACTTTTATTTTGAAGTTACTAAAAAATCCAGATTGTTTCAGAAAAATGATGAGAAGATTATTGAGGGGCTCATCAAGCCAAAGCTCAAAGGAAAAGGCACCTAAGCCTAAGTATAATTTGCCACACACCGCGGAGATTCGGGCGTGTGAATGGCCTTCTCAAGATTTCTTGAGAGCAGCCGGTATCTATGAAGATTTTCATGAATTGGCTCACAATGCAGGCCTCACCGGTTTCCTCCACGACCAATGCGATCAGTATCTCTTACTCACAAATACCTTTGTGCAGAACTTTTATTTTCATCCTAGGAACTCACCACCTACGGTGGAATTTCATTTGTATGATGAGCCTAAGGAGATGTCACTTTGGGGGCAAGACAGAAGAACCACATCATGATGATGTGGCTAGATTTATTGATAATATCACTGTAGGAGAAACCAGGAAGGTTTCTGATGCACGAATCACTAGCATACATTTTCCTGTTTTGCGTTACTTTGCATTATTTGCTAGTCGTTGTTTAATTGGACGTGGAAATTCTGGAAACCTTAGTATCCCTGATTTAATTATTCTGCTCCAAGGTTTATATATTGATAACACTTTTAGTTTGCGCGGTATTATTGCTAGACGGTTAAATATGAACCGTACTAAGGGCCCCATCTTTGGAGGCATTTATGCCACACGCCTAGCTGCACACTTTAACATACCTATTAGGCATGCTGAGAAGGAAGAAAAAGTGCTACCCCGTGTTTATCCATATCATAAAAGTACGGTGGCACACGATTTTATTGTTAAGAATAGGGCAGGGGAGCTCAGATATCAATTGTTCTTTAATAAACATCATCCTGAGACTATTACCTTGCCTGCTCCTTCTTTGTTTGATTTGACTGTAGTCACGTACCTTGTTCCCTTGACGGCTATTCATGCCTACCGAAACCCTGCACCAGTCGAGGAGCCAGAACAGGAACCACAAGATGAGCCTCCGCGATAATCTGTTTATTCTTGGGATCCAGAGATGACTGTCAGCCAGTGGCAGTCAGAGTCTTCTTCTTCATCACAGTATGATCCCAACTATTCCTCCTCATCACAGTACGACCCCAACAACTATTATTATGGATATCCGCCAGGCCAGCCGTGGCCATAGACCAACTTAGGCCAAAAGCCTAAACTTGGGGGAGTACGTATTTCTCACCGACATTACATTTATGTTTACACACACTCATTGCTAGATGTCGGTGCTCATACTTTTTCACTGTAATATCCATGCTAGTTTATTTTCCTTTTCCTACTTTCTTCTTGTGTGTGCTTGATTAAACCTTAAGAAAAACCAAAAAACATTAGTAGTAGTTTATTCTTCTGCTATAGTAGTAATAATTAAAAAGAAAACCCAAAAATATTTCTCGTTCTTCTTTTGCTTGTTGGGAGCTTTCCCGTGTAAATAGTTTTATTTCTTTTCTTTTATTTGGGGGTCAGTAGGAGAAGACCATGATTAAATTGTTGAAGTGGCTCTTATATGCATTATTGTTGATTTAACCAAGAGCCCATATTGCCTTGTCTTCTCCTGTTTATTGAATGCTCGCATATTCCAGCTTAGTCCAATGCACGTGCACTCTTATTATTATTCACACCGTTCGGTCGTGCAAGTGAAAGGCAATTATGATGATATATGATGGACTGACTGAGATGAGAAAAGCTGGTATGAACTTGACCTCTTTTGTTTTTGTAAATATGATGATCCCGTCGTTCTTGATTCAGCGTATTATGAATAAACATGCTTGCAATGACAATTAGAGATCATAGTTTCTTGTGCCATGCATGATTATCTATGAGTTATAATGATTTACCTTGTGTGCCAACATGTTATTAAGATGATTATGATGTGGTATGATGGGGTGGTATCCTCCTTTGAATGATTTAAGTGACTTGACTTGGCACATGTTCACGCATGTAGTTGAAACAAAATCAACATAGTCTTCACGATATTTATGGTCATGGTGAATTATATCCTACTCATGCTTGCATCCAATGTTTATTAATTTTAATGCATGTACATGGCTGTTGTCGCTCTCTAGTTGGCCGCTTCCCAGTCTTTTGCTCGCCTTCACTTGTACTAAGCGGGAATACTGCTTGTGCATCCAATTCCTTAAACCCCAAAGTTATTCCAGATGAGTCCACCATACCTTCCTATATGCGGTATCTACCTGCCGTTCCAAGTAAATTTGTATGAGCCAAACTCTAAACCTTCAAATAAACATTCTATTTTGTATGCTCGAATAGATCATGTATGAACAAAGGCTGTCCTTATCTTCCGTGTTAGGCGGGTTATTCTCAAGAGGAGTGGACTCCGCTCCTCACTCACGAGAAAATGGCTGGTCACCGGGATGCCCAGTCCCATGCTTTATGCAAACTAAATCAAAATTAATTGCAAACAAAACTCCCCCTGGGACCTGATATATGTTGGAGGCACTTGTTGTTTCGAGCAAGCCATGGATTGATGCTTGTTGGTGGAGGGGGAGTATAAACTTTACCATTCTGTTTGGGAACTGCATATAATGTGTTTAGCATGGAAGATATCGCCATCTCTTAGTTGTTACGTTGACAATGAAAGTATACCGCTCAAAATACAATTTATCTCTATTTCAAAACCGACCTCTGGCACCTCTACAAATCCCTGCTTCCCTCTGTGAAGGGCCTATCCATTTACTTTTATGTTGAGTCATCACCCTCTTATTAAAAAGCACTAGCTAGAGAGCACATCCGTCATTTGCATTCATCACTGTTAATTTATATTGGGTATGACTATGATTGGATCTCTTTTACCATGAATTACGATGTCTAGTCAGTCCTTGATCTTTAAAGGTGCTCTGCATTTATGTTTTGCGGTCTCAGAAAGGGCTAGCGAGATACCATCTTGTTATATCATATTATGATTGTTTTGACAAAGTGTTGTCATCCAAGATTTATTATTATGACTTGCTAGTTGATTATGTTATTGATATGAGTAATGATGAGACCTGAGAATTATTGCAAATGTGGTTAGTTATGATCTATGCTGAAAACTTGAATGCTGGCTTGACATAGTTACAACAACAAGAGCAAACAGAGATTGTAAAAGTTTTTCTTTCTTTCTTTTAGTTTGTCAACTGAATTGCTTGAGGACAAGCAAGGGTTTAAGCTTGGGGGAGTTGATACGTCTCCGTCGTATCTACTTTTCCAAACACTTTTGCCCTTGTTTTGGACTCTATCTTGTATGATTTGAATGGAACTAACCCGGACTGACGCTATTTTCAGCAGTGTCGGTGTCAAAACCGGCGGATCTCGGGTAGGGGGTCCCGAACTGTGCGTCTAGGCCGGATGGTAACAGGAGGCAAGGGACATGAAGTTTTACCCAGGTTCGGGCCCTCTTGATGGAGGTAAAACCCTCCGTCCTGCTTGATTAATATTGATGATATGGGTAGTACAAGAGTAGATCTACCACGATATCGGAGAGGCTAAACCCTAGAAGATAGCCTATGGTATGATTGTTGTTCTATATGTTGTCCTACAGACTAAAACCCTCTGGTTTATATAGACACCGGAGAGGGTTGGGGTCACACAAAGTCGGTTACAATGGTAGGAGATCTACATATCCGTATCGCCAAGCTTGCCTTCCACGCCAAGGAAAGTCCCTTCCGGACACGGGACGAAGTCTTCAATCTTGTATCTTCATAGTCCAGGAGTCCGGCTGAAGGTATAGTCCGGCCATCCGGACACCCCCTAATCCAGGACTCCCTCAGTAGCCCCTGAACCAGGCTTCAATGACGATGAGTCCGGCGCGCAGATTGTCTTCGGCATTGCAAGGCGGGTTCCTCCTCCAAGTACTTCATAGAAGATTTTGAACACAAAGATAGTGTCCGGCTCTGCAAAATAAGTTTCCACATATTGCCATAGAGAGAATAATGTTCACACCAATCTAATCTGCTGACGTATTCCGTAACATGACAACACCACGGCCAAGCCTTTATTCGAATCGTTTTATTATCCCACCTCAGCATGTCATGCGAGGCAGTTTCCTTGGCACGTCTTGTTAAAGCAGAGATGGTGTCCCCTTATTCCGGGATTCTCATCGATACGGGCGTGGGTAACCCAACCGCTTCTAGGACTCCTAGACTATAGGCAAGTCCAAACGGCCATGGAGAGGACGCTTGATATTCACCCTCTTTATAAAGGGACAAGGCTTTTATTTTTTCCCTCCCATGCTCAATCGAATCCTTCCCCCACCTCAAGCTCAAACACCCAAAGTTCAGGTCAGGTGCTCCGAACCTTCAATCATGTCCGGATCTAGCCTTCAAGGCCGATGGATGCCTTCCTCCGTTACGGAAGAAGACATCAAAAAGTTGAGGGAGGCCAGATATCTGACCGCCGAGGTTTCGCATCGGCTGCCTGCCCGAGGGCAGGCCGTCCCCTCCCCCGAACTCAACGAGAACGTCGTGTTCGTATCCCACTTCCTCCGAGGTCTAGGCCTTGCTCTGGATCCTTTCGTCAGGGGTTTGATGTTTTATTACGAGCTAGATTTCCATGATCTAGCTCCGGACTCCTTTCTTCATATCACGACATTTATTGTCGTGTGTGAGGCCTTCCTCCGGGTTACCCCTCACTTTGGCCTGTGGCTCAAGACCTTTGAAGTAAAGCCGAGGATGATCGAGGGCCAACATGCAGCGTGCGGAGGTGCCTCAATATGCAAGATGACGGGAGCTCCATGGCCCAAAGGTTCCATTCCGGAGGTGTCTGAATTGTGGCAACAGGAGTGGTTCTACATCACAGCTCCTAGAAGTGCCAAGTGGGCGGCCGCCCCTGTTTTCCTCTCGGGCCCTCCACCACAACTGATGTCATGGATCAGCAGAGGTCTGAGCTGGGGTCCAGCCAAGGACGTGCCTATACTGCAAAGCCGCATTCGAGATCTCTTCAATGGAGATTTTAGTTTGGTTGTGGTAATACAAGTTATGCTGATTCATCAAGTCCAGCCTTGCAAACGCCGGCCCCTTCGCTTGTGGGAGTTCAATCCCGAGGGACCGCGTGTCATTCAAAATTTCCTCGGCCTGACGCATGAGATGTACAAGTCATTCTTCGGACCTCAGGTAGAGTGCCCGGAAATCACCGAGGACGTGGGCCTGAGCAGTAACCGTGCCGCCGAATAGGTAAGGAATCTTTCGGCCGAACATACTATCTCTCATTTGTTACGAAGTTATTTCTGAGAGTTTGCTTTTTGACCAGGACTGACTAACAAAGGCAAAGTTTATTCGGTGTTCGGCCCCCCTTCCTGAGGGTTTGGATAATCCGGTATTGGAAAAGATGCTCCAGGTCGCACCTTGCCCGGAGCCCTTGAAGGAAGATACTGGGGAGGATAATACGGGCGGACGCGGGCCCCCAACGCTGCCCATTCTAACCAAGGGAGCGAGCGTCTCCATGAAGGAAGACGACCGGAGGAGGAAAAGGACTGCGCCCGGGGATTCGGAAGCCAAAGCTTCCAAACAGGAGAAGAAGTCTCCCACAGAGGATCCTACCTTGGGGGGTGCTTTTGCCGCACAAAGTCCGCGGGGGGATCAATTCTCCAGCGAGTCGTAAGTGACCCGAAATACTTTAATAGTATAGGTATGCCATCTCTTTCTTCTGAGAAAATAACCACCGCATATATCTTTGCAGTTCGGGCCTTAGCCCCTCTCAAATGAGCTCGTCTTCGAGGGATCTTCTTCCAGAGATGATGGAGAGCGAAACGCCTCCTCCGGACTCCTCCGCTCCAGAAGCGAGCGACCCCGAAGTGTCGTCACGGAGGGCCTCTCCGAGTCCGGTGAGGCCAGAAGATAATCTCATTGACCCCCGAAGCTCCCAGTGTCCGGCTCCCGAAGAGAGCAGACAAAAGAGTCCAACACCGTCTGGTGTGCGATCGGATGTTCTGAGGGAGTTGGTGGGGCGAGCGGCCATCTCAGATGAACACCGTATGCTGATGAATACGGTGATGGAGAGAATCTCGTCCGCCGAAAGCGGATTGCATGAAGCTTTTATGAGTCTACTGACAGGCTTTGAGGTACGTAAAATAATGTATGATAGTCCTGCACATGCTAGGTGTGCCCTGTGTAGATAGTAGCCCCTGAGACTCTGGTTGTCGTCGGAAACAACGACGAACAGAGGATCATATTCCCAGGTAATAACCATACTGCCTCTATGTGCATGTGATGGAAGCTCCGGTGGCTAGCCGGACTAGCGAGTTTGCCCATTTAAAACGGCAATTGGATGCGGCAGACGCCGACATCAAGCTTGTTAACAAAAGGCTTGACGAGGCACAGGGTAAGTGTCATTATCTGGTAAACGCCACATAGTAAGAGCAGCATGATGCCAGTATCTTTAATATGTTGTGACTGCAGATGGAGCTGCCACTGTTGAAGCCTTGCGGGCAGAACTTGCCCGAGCCAAGGAACAAGCGAGGTTTGGTAATGTGGCTGCTTTGAAGGCGACCGAAGAGTTGAAAGCCGAGAAGGTCGCGCATGGCGAGAGCCGAGATAAGATGGCCAAGATGGCCATAGAATTAAAATCCGCTGCTGACCATTGCCGGGTTCTTGAAAAGGAAAACCTAGCAAAGGCATCGGACCTTGAGAAGGCTGCTGCGATGAGAAAAGACATCCGCTCTGCTATCAGGGTGAAGAAGGAGGAGCTGCGCGAAGACAGGGATATTGTAACTGGGAAATCCTTTATGTTGCGGAGGAAGTTCGGAGATCCACGGTATGCCCCTTTGGATCGGCTGTGGAGTTCGGAGGATGTGTATATGGATTTGGCGGCGAGCGCTGCCGATGCGGCCAAGTACTTCCAGGGTCAGACGGACCGTGAAGTGGACCAGCTATTTTGGACACAATTCCATTCTCCCAAGCGTCCGCTTTCATTGACTGACCAATTAGCCGAATGGGCCGAACTGAATAGGTTGTCCGGACTTGCCATGAGGTCTGTTGTGGATCAGCTATGGCCGGAAAGGCCAAAACCGAACAGCTATTTCAGCTTGGTGCAGCAGTTCCTTGACATGGTGCCGCGCATTAATGCGATGAAGAGGTCGGCGTGCATGGAGGGCTCACGGATGGCCTTTGCCCGTGTTAAGGCATACTGGGCGGAGATGGATGCTACCACAGTTGCAACGCGGGATTCGGCCATAGGCCGAATGGCTGCTGAGCACTACTTTGAAGAAGTTCTTGAGGGTGCTCGTTTGATAGAGACCCAGTGCTCAAAAAATATTATGTTTGAGTGATATGTAATCTCATTGTAAGTGAAATGCTTTTATAAATTTTTATAAGGCTATTTTTATACTTTTGCCTGAAAGTAATATGATGCCTCCTGGGCGGCCGTTTATGTATACATGTGTATAACCTGAAAGATTGCAGCCGTCGGCTTCAACCCCCACGCATATAATGCGGAGGTGCTCGCAAAAAACACGCGTTCACACTTAACCCAACGTCTTGGTCCTATTAAGGAGGTGATAGCAGAGCGAGCGAGGCAACCGGACTATAGTGCTTTAGCACTTTCACTTAGCCATAGGAGTTTGACAGTGGGGCTACTAGATAGCCCCTGGTGGCTCCGCACTCTCCCGATCCCGGGGTGCGTACATGCCTGGCCAGAAAACGGCCCTTCGTTAAGGCGGAGGAATTCTAACATTCCAATAGGTCATCGAGTGGTTGACCAGTCTCACGCTATATCATGATAGTCAGTTTTCAGCTTTCTCTACTAAGGTGCTCGTCCGGATGAACCAGGGCACAATCGCAGTAGTTCTCCTAGTGCTACCTTAGCCGGTAAAGCGGAACGTAAGGCACCAAAACACAGGAGCCAGGCAAACCCATCATTTGACAAAAGATAATGATTCGGAGCTGATGCATATAGGGCCAAACTCGCAATGCCGAACACTCCCTAAGGTATTCGGTCTTTGTGGTATAAGCCGGGCCTAAATAATGGCCTTTGTAAGATGCCCCTTGTGTCCAGGTACGTGCATTGTTCTGGCATGGCCACATGCCAAGACGTCAGCATCCTTCTCAACGGTGGATATGTATCAACAAGAGACAGTAAAAAAGGTTTACGCAGGGTCTTAATCTAAAAAGAATCCTTGGAGTGGGTCCCTGCTGCACGTCTGCGCCTGTGTCTCCGTTGTGCCGATCCTGGACGGGTGTAGCATGACGATCGTCTATAAAAGAGAGGAATTTAGGTGAAAAAGTTGTCGTGCAAAAAGATAGTTTTTAAAGAAACCATGTATAATTCAAGATGAGAAAAAATTGTCACTTGTCTGCGCGCATTGAGCCCCTTGTATTGACAAATAGGGGTGTGACCATTTATTCGGTATAAATAGCAACGCCGGACTTGATTAGTTGTGTCTGAGGTCTTGACGACCTATTGGATGCTTTCGCTGGTCCGGGCGCCTTTAGTGTGCGGCTGCCAAGGCAGCCGCACTCTCTTCGGCGCGCAGAGATCGCTTGATATTTCCATTCACTGAAATGATGCCACGTGGACTGAGCATCTTGAGTGTGAGGGAGGCGTAGTGTGGTATTGCATTAAAGCGAGCGAAAGCTTCGCATCCGAGCAGTGCTTCATAGCCGCTTTGGAACGGAGCGATGTGGAAGGTTAAATGCTCGCGACGGAAGTTATCAAGGGAGCCGAATATAACTTGTAGTAGGAGGGAGCCCGTACAACGAGCCCCTGGGCCTGGCGTTACTCCTTTAAAGGTAGTATTGCTATGGCGAATTTTTGTTAGGTCTAACCCCATCCCACGGATTGTATCCTGATATATTAGGTTTAGATTGCTGCCACCGTCCATCAAGACTCGTGTGAAGTGATATCCGCCAATTACTGGGTCTAATACCAGGGCAGCCCATCCTGTGCGTCGGATACTTGCTGAGTAATCATGATGGTCGAAAGTGATGAGTTGAGACGACCAGTGGCAGGACTTCGCGGTGACAGGCGCTTGGGTATATTTTCCTGGGAGTGCCGCGTTGTTTTTTTCCCTTGATCACGTGTAACACGTTTACTGTTTTGACTTCTGGTGGAAATTTCTTTTGTTCCCCAGTGTCTTGCTTGGGAGGCTCGTCCTCGTCTTCACTTGGTGTATCCTCCCCCTTGTGTACGGCGTTGAGCTTGCCGGACTTCTTGAAGACCCAACATTCTCTATGGGTATGATTAGCAGGTTTACCAGGGGTACTATGGATGTGACATACTTGGTCCAGAATTTTGTTGAGGCTGGACAGTTCATCCCTGGTGCCTTTAGAGGGCGGCTTTTGTTGATCTGGCCGAGAGCTTTTGAATCCGGCGTTTACTGTCGTGCCCTTCGTGATGTCTTCTTTATTCCGGCATTTGTTATTGCTGTTGCGCCATGATTTGCCGTTTCCATCTCTAACTTCAGATGTACTGGGGTCGCTGGTGCTGCATCTGGCTAGCCAGCTGTCCTCACCCGCGCAAAAGCGGGTCATGAGGCTTGTTAATGCGGCCATCATTCAAGGCTTATTTTGGCCGAGGTGTCTGGCGAGCCATTCGTCACGGACGCTATGCTTAAAAGCTGCCAAGGCTTCAGCGTCCGGACAGTCAACAATCTGGTTATTTTTAGTAAGAAACCTGTTCCAAAGCTTTTGGGCTGACTCTCCGGGCTGTTGAGTTATATGACTCAAATAGTCCGCATCCGGAGGTCGGACATAAGTCCCTTGAAAATTTGCCCGAAAGGCGTCTTCGAGATCTTCCCAACTTCCAATGGAGCTTTCGGGGAGGCCTTTAAGCCAGTGACGAGCTGGCCCTTTGAGCTTTAGGGGTAAGTACTTGATGGCGTGGAGATCATCTCCTCGAGCCATATGGATATGAAGGATGTAGTCCTCAATCCAGACCCCAGGGTCTGTTGTTCCGTCGTATGTCTCTATGTTTACGGGTTTGAATCCCTCTGGAAATTCATGGTCCAGCACCTCATCGGTGAAACATAGGGGGTGTGCAGCACCCCTGTAGCTGGATGTACCGCGTTGTTCGGATGTTTGTTGTGTTGCATTGTATGCTGGGGCGCACTTGCGTGGTCCATAGATGGATCTTGTTGCGCCGTCCTTTGGGTGCGAGCCCTCGCATGGGTCGCATGTTGTATTGTGAGTGGCGTTGTATGCCGCTCTGTGTTGGTAGAGGGGTCGTCTATCCGGCCAGGTGGCTGCTTTGATATTTGGTTGTGGGGGGTCTGAGGCCTCCTCATCGAATTCAGGTAGCAGCTTCCGCTTTGGGTAGCTCTTGGAGGGGCGATTGTCGCCATACCTCGCTGCTGTGTTGAGTATTTTACTCCATCTAATTTGGAGCGTGTCTTGTGCAACCTTGAGCCTTTGCTTCTGCTTTTTAAGACTCCTCGCGGTGGCAACAAGCCTTTTACGGGCATTCTGCTGCTCCGGGTGCCTGTCCGGCGTTATGTCGTCCGGACTATTATCCTTGATAGAATTTGTTTGTTCGGTTTGATTATCCGGATTGCCGTTGTCCGGAGCGGTTCATCCTGCTCCAGCGCTGGGTCTGTGTGATCATTTTTTCTGTCGAGGCGGGATTTGGGGCGGCGCTTGCGTCGCCGCTTTGACTGCTTCTCGAGGGAACAAGCCTTCGGTGCGTCCTTCCGCTCCTCGTCGTCATCTTTTGGTGCGTCCACCATGTATACGTCATATGATGAGGTGGGAGTCCAGCGCCCTATGGGCGGTGGTTCTTCTTCGCCTCCCGCATCGTCGTCCATATTGTCGATGTTTTCAGAGTCGAAGTCGAGCATGTCAGTTAAATCGTCGACAGTGGCTACAAAGTGGGTGGTGGGTGTCGAATTTCTTCGTCTTCCGCATCCCAATCCTGCTGGCCATGATCCGGGCAGGGCTCTCTTGACAAAGAGAGAGACTTTAGTGATTTCATAATATCGCTGAAGGGCGAGTGTTGAAAGATGTCCGCGGCGGTAAACTCCATGATCGGCGCCCAATCGGATTCGATCGGCAGGGGTGTGGAAGCTTCGGAGTCCGGGGAGGAGTCCGGCTCCTTGGAGTCACGAGTGTCGCGGAGTGCGGGGCTGGTGTTCGGCTCGATCGTCGTTGGGATCGCAGCCCCCGAGGCGGCGTCCAACCACCCATCCTCGATCGGCGCAGTTGGCTCCGAATTAAGGGTCGAAGCCGATGCGGGTGCGGCCTCCAGGGCACTGTTCGGCGGCAGAGCTGGATCATGCCCGTCGTGACAGTGCGGCGCGCTCGGCAGTGGCTCGACTCCGTCGAAGATCAAGTCCCCGCGGATGTCAACCGTGTAGTTTAAACTTCCAAACCTGACCTGACGGCCAGGGGCGTAGCTTTCGATCTGCTCCAGATGGCCAAGCAAATTAGCCCGCGGTGCAAAGCCGCCGAAGACAGAGATCTGTCCGGGGAGACAAGTTTCACCCTGGACCGCATCACTATCGATGATAGTAGGAGCCATCAAGCCTGACGGTGATGACACAGAGGAACTCTCAATGAAAGCACCAATGTCGGTGTCAAAACTGGTGGATCTCGGGTAGGGGGTCCCGAACTGTGCGTCTAGGCCGGATGGTAACAGGAGGCAAGGGACACGAAGTTTTACCCAGGTTCGGGCCCTCTTGATGGAGGTAAAACCCTACGTCCTGCTTGATTAATATTGATGATATGGGTAGTACAAGAGTAGATCTACCACGAGATCGGTGAGGCTAAACCCTAGAAGCTAGCCTATGGTATGATTGTTGTTCTATATGTTGTCCTGCGGACTAAAACCCTCCGGTTTATAGACACCGGAGAGGGTTAGGGTCACACAAAGTCGGTTACAATGGTAGGAGATCTACATATCTGTATCGCCAAGCTTGCCTTCCACGCCAAGGAAAGTCCCTTCCGGACACGGGACGAAGTCTTCAACCTTGTATCTTCATAGTCCAGGAGTCCGGCTGAAGGTATAGTCCGGCCATCCGGGCACCCCCTAATCTAGGACTCCCTCAAGCAGAATTACCATGATGTTGTTTTATGTGCAGAAAACAAATATTCTCGGAATGACCTAAAACTCCACGGGAGGTCTTAGAAAAAATAATAAAAAATCCTCGCCAAATATGAAGACCAGGGGGCCCACACCCTTTCCACGAGGGTGGGGGGCACCCCCCCTAGGGCGCGCCCACCTACCTCGTGGGCCCCTATTGACCCTCCGACGCCAACTCCAACTCTATATATTTGCTTTTGGAGAGAAAAAAATCAGAGAGAAGAAATCATCGCATTTTATGATACGGAGCCGCCGCCAAGCCCTAAAACCTCTCGGGAGGGCTGATCTGGAGTCCGTTCGGGGCTCCGGAGAGGGGGATTCGTCGCTGTCGTCATCATCAACCATCCTCCATCACCAATTTCATGATGCTCACCACCGTGCGTGAGTAATTGCATCGTAGGCTTGCTGGACGGTGATGCGTTGGATGAGATTTATCATGTAATCGAGTTAGTTTTGTTAGGGTTTGATCCCTAGTATCCATTATGTTCTGAGATTGATGTTGCTATGACTTTGCTATGCTTAATGCTTGTCACTAGGGCCTGAGTGCCACGATTTCAGATCTGAACCTATTATGATTTCATGAATATATGTGAGTTCTAGATCCTATCTTGCAAGTCTATAGTCACCTACTATGTGTTATGATCCGGCAACCCCGAAGTGACAATAATCGGGACCACTCCCGGTGATGAACATAGTTTGAGGAGTTCATGTATTCACTATGTGCTAATGCTTTGTTCCGGTTCTCTATTAAAAGGAGGCCTTAATATCCCTTAGTTTCCAATAGGACCCCGCTGCCACAGGAGGGTAGGACAAAAGATGTCATGCAAGTTCTTTTCTATAAGCACGTATGACTATATACAGAATACATGCCTACATTACATTGACGAACTGGAGCTAGTTCTGTGTCACCCTATGTTATGACTGTTACATGATGAACCGCATCCCGCATAATTATCCATCACTGATCCGGTGCCTACGAGTTTTCCATATACTGGTTTACGCTTATTTACTTTCCCGCTTTTACTGTTACAATCACTACAAAATACCAAAAACATTACTTTTTCTGTCTTTACTTTTGTTGCCGCTACCGCCACTATCATATTACTTTGCTACTAAACACTTTGCTGCAGATACTAAGTCTCCAGGTGTGGTTGAATTGACAACTTAGCTGCTAATACTTGAGAATATTCTTTGGCTCCCCTTGTGTCGAATCAATAAATTTGGGTTGAATACTCTACCCTCGAAAGCTGTTGCGATCCCCTATACTTGTGGGTTATCAAGACTATTCCGGTGCCATAAAAATCAACAACTTCGAGGGCACAAATCCGAAGGTGGTAAACGGTCAAAGAATTAAACATTATATCTCAGGTAATCCCATAAATGTTGAAACCAATATTATTGAAACCGTAACCCCGGAGGAATACATAAGAGACACTTTCCGGAACCTTTCAGGCTCCGAAAAGGAATAGGTATGTGGTACGATAAGTAAACCGACTCCAAAACAATTTTTATGGCAATATCTCTCTGTTTTGGAATATTTAGAAAAATAGAAAAATAAGTAGCAGTCCGGGAAGGACACGAGGGCCCCATGAGGGTGGTGGGCGCGCCCTACCCCCCTGGGCGCGCCCCCTACCTCGTGAGCGCCTCGTGTGCCCTCTGGACTCCGTTTTCTTGCACGTTACATATTTTGGTCGGTAATAATTCATTATATATTCTCCCGAAGGTTTTGACTCCCGTATCACGCAATTATCATGTGTTTTCGTTTCGAGCTGTCCCGTTGCAGATTAAATCAACATGTCTTCCCAGGATTCGGAAGGAGAAAGCTATGTGGGTGATTACTTAGAAAATCCCAAGGTCTATGGAGATGTAGAGTACTATGGATGGACCACGGAGGAAGGAGAGGACTATGAACCCAAGGGGAAGGAGGAGATGAGCGCAGATGAAGATGAAGCACCATTACCTCAACCTGGGGACATGCACGTGGAGTTCAAAAAGTCAAGTCTCCCTGATAGAGTTAAGAAACCCAAGTTCGAGTTTATCCCTTTTCGTCTCTTGCAGGAGAATAAGCAGGACCTATGCAAAAAGATATTAACCCTGGAGTGGGAAATTGATGATCTGAGGGATCAAAATGCCGTCCTCAAGCGCAAATTAAGGGAGAAGCCTAAGCCATCAATTAAATCAACAACACCTCCACCGTCTCCTCCGACAAAGAAGAATTGAGTATCTGGGTAAGGGCACTCCCCTTGGCAACTGCCAAGCTTGGGGGAGGTGCCCCGGTATCGTATCACAATCACAACTCCTATTTTTACCGTTTTCTTAGTTTGATCCTATTAGTAGTATCTTGATCTAGTAGAATAAAGTTTATGGCATTATCTAGTTTTGAGTTTTGCTTTATGATCTCTCTATGTAATCGAGTCCGTGAGCTATATATAATAAAGATTAGTGTTGAGTCAAGGGCTTGATTATTTTGCCATGATCTTGGGTGAATAAAAGAAAAGAGAAAAAGAATAAAAAGAAACAAAAGGGTTCATATTGATCTTATTGAGAGTAATGACTTCACATAGAAAGAGTATGATGATTAAAAGTTGTTGGGAATTGGCAGACATAGCTTTGGTCACTGTTGCAATTAATAGGAAGTAATAAGGAAAGAGAGGTTTTCATATATAGATATATTATCATTGACATCTATTATGATTGGGAGCACTCATTAAAATATGACATGCTAAAGAGTTGATATTGGACAAGGAAGACAACGTAATGAGTTATGTCTTTCTTATATCTGAGATAAAGTATGTTGTCATGGTTCCTCTAACTTGTTGAGCTTGCCTTTCCCCCTCATGCTAGCCAAATTCTCAGCACTAAGTAGAAATACTACGTGTGCTTCCAAATATCCCTAAACCAGTTTTGCCATGAGAGTCCACCATATCCACCTATGGATTGAGTAAGATCCTTCAAGTAAGTTGTCATCGGTGCCAAGCAATAAAAATTGATCTAAATATGTATGATTGATTGGTGTGGGAGAAATAAGCTTTATACGATCTTGTGATGTGGAAGTAATAAAAGCGACGAACTGCATAATAAAGGTTCATATCACAAGTGGCAATATAAAGTGACGTTCTTTCGCATTGAGATTTTATATATCCAACCATAAAAGCGCATGGCAACCTCTACTTCCCTCTGCGAAGGGCCTATCCTTTATTATTATCTTCTACCTTATGCAAGAGTCACGGTGATCTTCACCTTTCCTTTTTCATTTTATCCTTTGGCAAGCTCAGCATGTTGGAAAGAACATGATATATATATATATATATATATATCTAATTGGATGTAAGGGAGCATGAACCATTATTTTTGACATTACCCTTGAGGTAAAAGGTTGTGGGGCAAAACTATAAGCCCCTATCTTTCTCTATATCCGATTAAAACTCTATAACCACAGGTATCGCGTGAGTGTTAGCAATTATGGAGGACTAAATGATAGTTGAGTATGTGGACTTGCTTTTTAGCTCTGACATAGACTATTTCCGATGTTATGATAAATTGCAATTGCTTCAATGACTGAGATTATACTTTGTTGGAGCCCAATAAGGTTTATGATTTAT
Organism: Triticum urartu; assembly: GCF_056163025.1. Lineage (NCBI taxonomy): Eukaryota > Viridiplantae > Streptophyta > Magnoliopsida > Poales > Poaceae > Triticum > Triticum urartu. The sequence goes on from NC_141874.1 coordinate 148,097,376, forward strand.
ACTTTTGCATTGTGAATAGATCATCACTTAAACATAAGCAATCATATGACAAAATCTATATATGTTGATGTTATAAGAATAATCATGATGCCTTCATGTTCGTATTTTATTTTTATCAACGCCTCTACCTCTAAACATGAGGACATATTTATTGTTATCGGCTTTTCACTTGAGGACAAGCGAGGTCTAAGCTTGGGGGAGTTGATACGTCCATTTTGCATCATGCTTTTATATCGATATTTATCGCATTATGGACTGTTATTTCACTTCATATCATAATACTTATGGCTATTCTCTCTTATTTTACAAGGTTTACATAAGGAGGGAGAATGCCGGCAGCTGGAATTCTGGGCTGGAAAAGGAGCAAATATTAGAGACCTATTCTGCGCAACTCCAAAAGTCCTGAAACTCCACGGAACGTCTAAAAAGAAATAAAGAAAAATCCACGCCAAAGATGAAGGCCAGGGGGGCCACACCCCTGCTCGCGAGGGTGGGGGCGCCGCCCCTAGGGCGCGCCCCCTACCTCGTGGGCCCCCTGGTGGCTCTCCGATGCCCATCTTCTCCTATATGAGGTGTTTCGATGAGAAAAAAATAAAAAGGAACTTTTCGGGACGAGACTCCGCCGCCACGAGGCGGAACCTTGGCGGATCCAATCTAGAGCTCTGGCAGAGCTGTTCTGCCGGGGAAACTTCCCTCTCGGAGGGGGAAATCATCACCATCGTCATCACCAACGCTCCTCTCATCAGGAGAGGGCAATCTTCATCAACATCTTCACCAGCACCATCTCATCTCCAAACCCTAGTTCATCTCTCGTATCCAATTCTTGTCTCAAAGTCCGGGATTGGTGCTAGTAGGTTGCTAGTAGTGTTGATTACTCTTTGTAGTTGATGCTAGTTGGTTTAATTGGTGGAAGATCATATGTTCAGATCCTATATGCATATTATTACCCCTCTGATTATGAACATGAATATGCTTTGTGAGTAATTACGTTCGTTCCTGAGGACAAGTCTTGCTATGAGTAGTCATGTGAATTTGGTATTCATTAGATATTTTGATAAGATGTATGTTGTCTAGCCTCTAGTGGTGTTATGTGAACGTCGACTACATAACACTTCACCATTATTTGGGCCTAGAGGAAGGCATTGGGAAGTAATAAGTAGATGATGGGTTGCTAGAGTGACAAAAGCTTAAACCCTAGTTTATGCGTTGCTTCGTAAGGGGCTGATTTGGATCCATATGTTTCATGTTATGGTTAGGTTTACCTTAATACTTTTGTTGTAGTTGTGGATGCTTGCAATAGAGGTTAATCATAAGTGGGATGCTTGTTCAAGTAAGAACAGCACCCAAGCACCGGTCCACCCACATATCAAATTATCAAAGTATCAAACACGAATCATATGAACGTGATGAAAACTAGCTTGACGAAATTCCCATGTGTCCTCGGGAGCGCTTTTCCTATTATAAGAGTTTGTTCCGGTTTGTCCTTTGCTACAAAAGGATTGGGCCACCTTGCTGCACTTTGTTTACTTTTTTTACTTGTTGCTCGTTGCAATTTATCCTATCACACAACTATCTGTTACCACTTATTTCAGTACTTGAAGAGAATACCTTGCTGAAAACCACTTATCATTTCCTTCTGCTCCTCATTGGGTTCGACACTCTTACTTATCGAAAGGACTACGATAGATCCCCTATACTTATGGGTCATCAGCGTCTGCCAAGCGTTCATAACGTCTTGTTCTGCAGGGAAAACAGGTGCTTCACCTAGCGGTGCATCAAGGACATATGCTTTCCTGGCAGCTATGAGGATAATCCTTAGGTTACGGACCCAGTCCGTGTAGTTGCTGCCATCGTCTTTCAGCTTGGTTTTCTCTAGGAACACGTTGAAGTTGAGGGCAACATTAGCATGGGACATTTGATCTACAAGACATATTGCAAAGATTTTCAGACTATGTTCATGATAATTAAGTTCATCTAATCAAATTATTTAATGAACTCCCACTCAGATAGACATCCCTCTAGTCATCTGAGTGATACATGATCCGAGTCAACTAGGCCATGTCTAATCATCACGTGAGACGGACTAGTCATCATCGGTGAACATTTTCATGTTGATCGTATCTTCTATACGACTCATGTTCGACCTTTCGATCTTCCGTGTTCCGAGGCCATGTCTGTACATGCTAGGCTCGTCAAGTCAACCTAAGTGTATTGCGTGTGTAAATTTGGCTTACGCCCGTTGTATGCGAACGTTAGAACCTATCACACCCGATCATCACGTGGTGCTTCGGAACAACGGACCTTAGCAACGGTGCACAGTTAGGGGGAACACTTTCTTGAAATTATTCGAGGGAACATCTTATTTATGCTACCGTCGTTCTAAGCAAATAAGATGTAAAACATGATAAACATCACATGCAATCAAATAGTGACATGATATGGCCAATATCATTTTGCTCCTTTTGATCTCCATCTTCGGGGCGCCATGACCATCATCGTCACCGGCATGACACCATGACCTCCATCATCATGATCTCCATCATCGTGTCTTCATGAAGTTGTCTCGCCAACTATTACTTCTACTACTATGGCTAACGGTTAGCGATAAACTAAAGTAATTACATGATGTTTATGTTAACACGCAGGTCATAAATAAATTAAGACAACTCCTATGGCTCCTGCCGGTTGTCATACTCATCGACATGCAAGTCGTGATTCCTATTACAAGAACATGATCAATCTCATACATCACATATATCATTCATCACATCCTTTTGGCCATATCACATCACACGGCATATGCTGCAAAAACAAGCTAGACGTCCTCTAATTGTTGTTGCAAGTTTTACGTGGCTGCTATAGGTTTCTAGCAAGAACGTTTCTTACCTACGCCAAAACCACAACGTGATATGCCAATTTCTATTTACCCTTCATAAGGACCCTTTTCATCGAATCCGATCCGACTAAAGTGGGAGAGACAGACACTCGCTAGCCACCTTATGCAACTAGTGCATGTCACTCGGTGGAACCAGTCTCACGTAAGCGTACGTGTAAGGTCGGTCCGGGCCGCTTCATCCCACGATGCCGCCGAATCAAGATAAGACTAGTAACGGCAAGTAAATTGACAAAATCGACGCCCACAACAACTTGTGTTCTACTCGTGCATAGAAACTACGCATAGACCTAGCTCATGATGCCACTGTTGGAGATCGTAGCAGAAATTTAAAATTTTCTATGCATCACCAAGATCAATCTATGGAGTCATCTAGCAACAAGAGGGATAGGAGTGCATCTACATACCCTTGTAGATCGCGTGCGGAAGCGTTCAAGAGAACGGGGTTGACAGAGTCGTACTCGACGTGATCCAAATCACCGATGATCCTAGCGCCGAACGGACGGCACCTCCGCGTTCAACACACGTACGGAGTAGAGACGTCTCCCGCGCCTTGATCCAGCAAGGAGGAGGGAGAGGTTGAGGAAGAGAGCTCCAACAGCAGCACAACGGCGTGGTTGTGGTGGAGCGGCAGTACTCCGGCAGGGCTTCACCAAGCTCTTAACGGAGGAGGAGAGGTGTTGGGGAGGGGAGGGGTTGCGCCTTTGATGTGGTGTGCAGCCCTCCCCTTGCCCCTCTATTTATTGGGGAAGGAGGAAGGGGGTCGACCCCCTCTAGATGAGATCTAGAGGGGGGCGGCGGCCAAGGGGGTGGCTTGCCCCCCAAGCAAGGGGGGCGCCCCCTCTAGGGTTCCCCCCCCCCAACCCTAGGCGCATGGGCCCAAGGGGGGATGCGCCCAGCCCACTTGGGGCTGGTTCCCTTTCCTCTACGGCCCATGAGGCCCTCCGAGAAAGGTGGCCCTCCCGGTGGACCCCCGGAACCCCTCCGGTGGCCCCGGTACAATACGGATATGCCCCCGAACCTTTCCGGTGACCGTATGACAACTTCCAATATATAAATCTTCACCTCCGGACCATTCCGGAACTCCTCGTGACGTCCAAGATCTCATCCGGGACTCCTAACAACATTCGGTAATCACATACAAGTCTTCCTAATAACCCTAGCGTCATCAAACCTTAAGTGTGTAGACCCTACGGGTTCGGGAACCATGCAGACATGACCGAGACAACTTTCCGGCCAATAACCAACAGCGGGATCTGGATACCCATGTTGGCTCCCACATGTTCCACGATGATCTCATCGGATGAACCACGATGTCGAGGATTCAAGCAATCCCGTATACAATTCCCTTTGTCAATCGGTACGTTACTTGCCCGAGATTCGATCGTCGGTATCCCAATACCTTGTTCAATCTCGTTACCGGCAAGTCACTTTACTCGTTCCGTAACACATCATCCCGTGACCAACCCTTAGTCAGATTGAGCTCATTACGATGATGTCTTACCAAGTGGGCCCAGAGATACCTCTCCGTCATACGGAGTGACAAATCCCAGTCTCGATTCGTGCCAACCCAACAGACACTTTCGGAGATACCCGTAGTGCACCTTTATAGTCACCCAGTTACGTTGTGACATTTGGAACACCCAAAGTATTCCTACAGTATCCGGGAGTTGCACAATCTCATGGTCTAAGGAAAAGATACTTGACATTAGAAAAGCTTTAGCAGACGAACTACACGATCTTGCGCTATGCTTAGGATTGGGTCTTGTCCATCACATCATTCTCCTAATGGTGTGATCCCGTTATCAATGACATCCAATGTCCATGGTCAGGAAACCGTAACCATCTATTGATCAATGAGCTAGTCAACTAGAGGCTCACTAGGGACATGTTGTGGTCTATGTATTCACACATGTATTACGATTTCCGGATAACACAATTATAGCATGAACAATAGACAATTATCATGAACAAGGAAATATAATAATAACCATTTTATTATTGCCTCTAGGGCATATTTCCAACAAATATTAGAGACCTATTCTGCACAGCTCCAAAAGTCCTGAAACTTCATGGATGATGTTTTCCAAATATATGAAAACTACTGAGCGCAAGAACCTCACCAGGGGGGCCACACCCTTCCCACGAGGGTGGGGGCGCGCCCTACCCCCCTGGGCGCGCCCCCCTACCTCGTGGGCCCCCTGGTGGCCCTCTGGTGGCCATCTTCTTCTATATGGAGTCTTTCGATGGGAAAAAATTAATATGCCATCTTCTCGGACGAAACTCCGCCGCCACGAGGCGGAACCTTGGCGGAATCAATCTAGGGCTCTAGCGGAGCTGTACTGCCGGGGAAACTTCCCTCCTGGAGGGGGAAATCATCGCCATCATCATCGCCAACGCTCCTCTCATCGGGAGAGGGCAATCTCCAGCAACATCTTCATCAGCACCATCTCATCTCAAAACCCTAGTTCATCTCTTGTATCCAATTCTTGTCTCCAAGTCCGGGATTGGTGCTAGTAGGTTGCTAGTAGTGTTAATTACTCCTTGTAGTTGATGCTAGTTGGTTTAATCGGTGGAAGATCATATGTTCAGATCCTATATGCATATTAATACCTCTCTGATTATGAACATGTTTATGCTTTGTGAGTAGTTACTTTTGTTCCTGAGGACATGGGAGAAGTCTTGCTATTAGTAGTCATGTGAATTTGGTATTCGTTCGATATTTTGATGAGATGTATGTTGTCTCTCCTCTAGTGGTGTTATGTGAACGTCGACTACATGACACTTCACCATTATTTGGGCCTAGAGGAAGGCATCGGGAAGTAATAAGTAGATGATGGGTTGCTAGAGTGACAGAAGCTTAAGCCCTAGTTTATGCGTTGCTTCGTAAGGGGATGATTTGGATCCATATGTTTCATGCTATGGTTAGGTTTACCTTAATACTTTTGTTGTATTTGCGGATGCTTGCAATAGAGGTTAATCATAAGTGGGATGCTTGTCCAAGTAAGGGCAGCACCCAAGCACCGGTCCACCCACATACCAAATTATCAAAGTACCGAACGCGAATCATATGAACGTGATGAAAACTAGCTTGACGATATTCCCATGTGTCCTCAGGAGCGCTTTACATCATATAAGAGTTTGTATAGGCTTGTCCTTTGCTACAAAAGGATTGGGCCACCTTGCTGCACTTTATTTACTTTTGTTACTTGTTGGTCGTTACAAATTATCCTATCACAAAACTATCTGTTACCACGTATTTCAGTACTTGAAGAGAATACCTTGCTGGAAACCGCTTATCATTTCCTTCTGCTGCTCGTTGGGTTCGACACTCTTACTTATCGAAAGGACTATGATAGATCCCCTATACTTGTGGGTCATCACATGCCCCCGGCTTGATGTCGTGAAGCGGTCAGTCTACATCAAAGGTGCGTTGATGGCCTTCGCCCGTGTCAAGGTGCAGTGGGCGAAGATGGACGACGCCAAGCTCGCAACCGAGGGACCGCCCGCAGGCAAGGAGCACCGCACGCCGGAGCGGTATTTCGATGATGTCCTGGAAGGATCCCGCATTGTAGAGGGCCAGTGTTCAAAGGACATCATTTTTGAATGAATGTATCTATGTTGTCCAATCATGTATTATGAAACAAGGCTTATGTATGATATATTGCTTGCTTTATTTTGAAATATTGCCTCCTGTGCGGCCGTTTACAAAATCTGAGAGTTGGCCAGTCATCGGCTTCAGCCCCCACGTAGATAATACAGGGGTCTTCGAAATAGCACAAGAACACACTTGACCCAGCGATTTGGTCCGTGAAGGATGTCGTGGAATTGTCATGGCAGATGTCCTGGAGCAAGGACTTAGTCGCAGGGCCATCGCACTAGGAAGCTTAAAGGGGTTAATCGGGACAAAGGACACGAGAGGGTTTTATACTAGTTTGGCCCCTTACGATGAAGGTAAAAGCCTACGTCTAGTTGGGATTGGTACTGCTGGGGTTTCGATCACCAAGAGGCTCAACTCGCCGGCTTGGTTATCGATTTGTTGTTTCTTTCCCTAAGCCTCCACCGGGTCGTCCCCTTATATACATGGGTTGACGCCTGGTGGCCTACAGAGTCCTGGACGGCTCATAATCGTGTCCGGCTCGGTGACTTCCTTTACATGCCTTCCTTTACAAGTCTTTCCTTACATACGGCGGTTTACAATATCAGGCCTTAAGCCGCCTCCAGGCCTTTGGGCCTTCTATAAGGTTTAATAAACTATCGTCTTGAATGTTTACTAGGCTTCTTGCGTAACCCGCCATTGGGGCTGACCCGGCCCCTCCTAGGTGGGTCATGTATGATAATAATATCCCCCACATTAGGCCCCAGGTTGACTTTGAATTTCATTCTTCGTCAATCTTCAATACTTAGACCAAAATCCATCTTCTTATCTTCATTGAAGTTTTCGTAACCCGCCATGACGTCATCTCTTGAAAATGCAAAGAACTTTCATGACGTCATCTCCCAATGGATCTTTTATCTTTAATGCTTCCCAAGAATCGAGGCGTTTGTGTAGCTAGATAACCTTTATTCGGCTCTCCTCGATTTTCGCGCCCATCTGTTCACATCTTTCCTTATAAATAGGCACGCCTCGGCCTTCTCATTCTCCTCACTTACTCCATCTTATTCCTCTAGCAAACCCCCTGCTGCTCGAGCTCTGCCGCCGCCGTGCCTCATCTTTGTCTCCGTCGACTTTGGCCGCTGCATCGACCCGAACCGATCTAGAGAGACCGCGGTGACCTCCGCAGAAAACCTGCAACCATAAGTGTTCTTTCCTTCATTTCTCAGATCTGCATTAGGGTTTCCGAGCTCCTGCGTGTTCTCCATATTTCATCGTTGTTCATCGTAGTTCTTCCACCGCAAGCCCTTTCTTATCCAAAAAGCTATATATATGCTCGCGCGGTAGTGGTTTTGTACCCCTTCTTGATCCACAGATCCCTTTTTCTGATTCAAAGACTGCTTTAGAACTTTCAGACTCCTCTGCACTAAACTTTTTAGGTCTAGAATTTTTTCCATTTTGAATAGCCATTTGATATGGAATAATACCAAACAATTTAGGAAACTTGTTTGTCTCAACACTTAGCTTAATTTGCCTTCCTCAAATATCTGTAGTCATGGTGGCTTACCATGCCGGCTTAATTTTCGTTATATGTCATTAGCCCTTAACTAAGCCGCCATTACTTGTTTGCATCATCATTAGTTAACTGTCAATCTCACCATTAAACTGAACCGGCATGTTGCCTTTTTTTCAGTTCGTCTTTGCACATCATGCCGTCCAAAGCACCAACCATCTGTAACTGGGTTCCCTCAACCGTAACTGAGGAGCATTTGAAAGAGTTCTTCACCATAGGATTTCTACCAGTGAAAACCGTCATGTCTTACCGTGCCCCTGACTCAGAAGAAGAACGGCCCAATCCAAGAGACGCCGAAGTGATCGTTTTCACTGACCACATGAACTGTGGCTTCTCACCGCCCGGCTCAAAGTTCTTCAGAGAGGTCCTCCACTTTTTCAAGATCCATCCTCAAGATATCGGGCCTAATTCCATATCTAACATCTGTAACCTCCAAGTACTCTGTGAAGTATATCTTCAACAAGAGCCCACCGTGGAGTTGTTTAGAAAATACTTTTATCTGAACCGGCATAACGAGTGCACCAACGGCCTTAGCTTAGAGCTTGGAGGCATATCAATTCAGCGCCGGCAAGGTGCCGTCTTCCCCCTCATTTTCTTAGCAAGTCACCCAAAGGACTGGAACCAGACTTGGTTCTACTGCCAGGACACTTCACCAGCAAACGAGAAGCCACTGCCGGGTTATCGCCCCGATCATCTTGACTCCAAGTTCGCGCTTCTTGATAAGCTTATTGTCGCTAAACGCAAGAGGTTGATACCATCCATCAAAAGGATCAATGCTCAGTTGGGGAATGGATTAACTGGAGTTGATCTGACCCGCTGCTGGATCTCATGGCGGGTCATCCCTTTAAGCCGCCGGTCAAAGCTGATGTATGAGTATGGTGGAGGCCCGGATGACTCTCTTCGTCACAGCCCCGTTCAATTGACAGAAGAATATATTGTCTCAATGTTGACCCTTCTAGTGAACGGGAAATACGAAGATTGTAGCATTGTTGGGTTAAACCCCTTTCGCAAGCTTAACCCGGTGCCAGAAGTAAGAATATTCTGAACTCTCTCCTTTGTATTTTTCCCAGCCGTATTGTTTAAAACTTGCCTGATTTTTCATCTTTACCTGTCTGCAGGCCAATTCTGACTTCTGGAAAGTTAAGTATGACCACGAGGCTGCCAAGAAAGCAAAAGCCGCTGCCATAAACGCCAAGAAAACGACCCGGAGATCGAAAAAGAAGAAGAAGAACACTGCTGAAGATTGGATGAAGCTTGATGATACATCTGATTCGGAGGTAGCCCTTGATTCCCTTGGCCAATTTTTTAACAATCTTATTAACACTGATCATTACCAGGATGACACCGGGGCCAGTCAGGCCGTGGAAGCAGAGGTAACTATCATTTCCTCCGACTCAGAGCCTTTGCCAAGACAAAATATTCGACGAGTGATCCGTAAAGTAAGGTTTTCTAACCCATTAGCTCAATTGGATCCCAACTTTTGTTTGAAAAAACAGCAACATGAAAGCCGCCGTCAGGCTCGGACCGAAGATGAGCCGGCTGTTGTTCTTCAACAGACTCCTCAGAAGCGCCCAAACGAGGTTTACTTCTTTCTGTTTTTAACTCTGTTTAATGGATCCTTTCCCCTGCCTTACTTTAACTTTGCTTTATCTTTTCAGGAGGTGTCTCGCTCTTCTGGCGACTCATCGCAGACGCAATTTCCGGCCTTCAAGACTGCCCCTGAGTAATGAAAAATCCTCATGTTTTCTGGGTTGTTCAAATTGTATCTTTATACAGACAATCCTGCAACATTTTTCTTAGTGGCCAAGCTAAATCCAAGAAGGCAAAGGTAGCTAAACCGGCGGAAGACCCGCCGGTGCTTGCATCTGACCCGGCCAGGCCATCTTCTCCATTAACCGACGCTCCAGAAGACCCGCCTGTTGATGCAGAAGCAAAACCTCCTGAGTCGTCGTTTGATGAGACCATTGTGAACCCTTCTGCTACTGGACCATCAAGCTCAGCCAACCCGCCATCACCGTCTGCATAAGACGTTCAGATCACCGGGAGTCGCTTTATTGAACCAGGGAATCCAACTGTGTTGGCTCGGTGTACTGCGAAACAAGAGGCATTGGAGAAGCAGAAAGTGCGCTTTAACATTGCCAATTACGACCATCTAAATGCCAACGATATTTTATCCGGCTATCTCAGCCACATGCACTCCAGTCGCGACTCTGAGATCTAAATGGTCAAACAATTGCAGCTGAAATATGAGGTATGTTCTTCCGGCTTATCTATATTCCTTCAGCCCCCAAGTCTTCAGATTATGAGACAACCGGAATGATCTGTAGACTTTGGCATATAGGCCAAGACCTTTACCTTTGATTTTCTTTAATTCAATAGAACAAAACTTCACATGTAGTCCCCAAGGGCCGGTTCTTTTTGATCATAAATGATCTGGTACCTTAAATTGTTTTGTACCGTATTCAAAGAACTTAATATTCCAGCTTAACCTTGAGGAACTTGCTGAACTGCATACATTAGCCCCCAAGTGCCAAGTGCTGCTACTTTGTAAAGTATTTGGGACTTAAAGTATGTTTGTAGAGTCATAAGAAATTGTTTTGGGATACATTAGCCCCCAACTGGCAAGTGGTTTTTTGTAAAGTACTTGAGACTTGAAACTTGATATTTGAGCCTTTGAGCAAAATCTGGACTTATCTGAATATGTATTCTTGCAGAATGCTTTATCTAAACTAAACTCGCAATTGACTGATGCAAAGACCCGGCTAGCAGGTCAGGAAGTAGAAATCAAGTCTGCTAACTCCAAATTGCAAATAAGTCTCTCTGAGACGGAAAACTTAAAAACCAGTTTGGCTGCCAAGAAGAAGACCTGGGCAGAGGAAAAAATGCTTCTGACACATTACGCTGAGAGAGCCGAAGCAACCCTTGAAGAGGTGTCAATAGAGCTGAACGGCTTAAAGGGCCGGGTGTCTCACATGGTGGCCACCATATTTGGTAAGCCGTCCATTTTTAATCTTATGTACTTTTTGCTGATCCGGAATATAAGCCGCCAGCTAACTTTGTTTTTAAAACATGCGCAGGCCCACGAAGCAAGAACCTGAGCCAAGATCCTTTGATTAAACTGAAGGCAGTGTACACTTTAGTAGAACAACTGTATATTGGCGCACAACGGGCACTTGCCGCCATCTCTCCTGCCAATCAAGGACCCAACCGGCTCAGCGACGTTTTGAAGAAACTATCAATCCTGCCTGCCAGATTTCAAGAAGTGAAGCGCTCCTGTGCGCGAGCTGGGGCTTTGACTGCCCTGAGCCGCTCCAAGGCTTGGGTGCCAGACCTAGACCCGGCGGATGTGGCCAGAGGCTATCCCACCGTGAAGGAAGACGGATCTCCCTTTGAACAGGATGACTTCATGGCTTGCGTGCGCGGAGTCCGGCCTCAAGCAACTACCCTTAGAGATGATACCAACATTGACAAATATCAGTCGGGTTTTGATGCTGAAAATAAGAAGATGGAGACTCCCTCGTACAAGGTGACAGATTTGATCTTTCCTGTAAGAGAAAATACATTTGCCCCGGAAGTTGACCCGGCAGGCCTGATCGATGATGAAGTAGAATTCGTTGTCGTGAATGGTTTTGACTGGTCAAAACCCAATTTCCAGCCAACAAAGGGCGGTGAACCGGCAAGGGAGGAATAATAACCATCTTCATTGGCTTATAAAAAGCCGTGTAATAGTTTAGCTGTGAAAACACTGAATTCCTTGCTTATGCCATCATTCATAAAACACTGTATGTGACTCCGTGTTTCCTGATGGCAATATATGCATTATATTTGATGATTGTTTCTGCAACACTTTAACTCTGTTCCCTGTAGATACAAGAGAAAAGACTGGCTTGGCGGCTCAGAACCGAATGGGTTAAAACACCCGGCTTATATCCAATATGTTTATCATAATAGAAAACAGAAAACAGATATAAATAAAGGACAAGGGCTGAAACTAACTCTTTAGTTAATGCAGCAGGCAATTATATATAAATAATAGCCATACTTGTACCTTTGATCCTTAGACCACCGGCTTGAGTAACCTGGGTAATGAAGTTGATAACTCAATCTTTTTGAGAAATCAATACCTTTGAATACTTTAATGATCATCATACCTTGGTAGCCTTGTTGTCAAATAGACAAGCCGACGAAGAAGATCATGCTAATTATTTCCAACAAGAAACTCAAAGGCAAATAACAGCTAACAAGTATGATTTAACCTTATATTTAAAGGTTGGTGGCTTCTGATTCAAATACGATCAGTAAACCGGACCAAAGGGGTTAAGCTAAGGTTTGAATACGACCATATAGCCCCCAGTGGATGTGGCATTGCGCCGATCAAGAGGGTACCGACATCTATGTTCTCTTTGGTTAAAATACGACCTATGTTTGAACAGGAAGCCCCCAAATGACCTTGAGAGGTTTTTAACAACCCTGATTCAAATACGATCCAAGTCGGACCCAAAAGGGGTTAAGCTATGATTCGGATACGATCAAGAAGCCCCCTAGTGAGTTTGGCCTTGAGCCGATCAATAGGGTTACGACAGCTATGTTCTCCTTGGTTCAAATACGACCTATGTTTGAACAGGAAGCCCCCAAGTGACCATGATAATTGCAGCTAGATTCGAATAAGATCATAAGCCGGACCAAAAAAGGTTAGACTTGATTCAAATATGATCAGCTCTTTAATAGTCATTTTAAAATAAGAAATAACAAAGATGCATAATCTTTGAAAAGAAAAGAGACCGATGGTCTTACTTTATTGCTTTATCATGGTATATACAATGTTAAAGTATGTACACGATGAGAGTCGGTGGCTCAGGTGTAGTATGGCCGAAGTTGAGCAATCTTCCACGGTCGGCGGGTCTCCTCCTCCGACTTACGTGAATCTTTGTGCTCTCGAACATTGATGAGGTAATACGAACCGTTGTTTAAATTCTTGCTGACCACAAAGGGTCCTTCCCAAGGTGGGGATAACTTGTGCGCAGCTGACAGATCCTAGATGAGCCGGAGCACCAGGTTGCCTTCCTGAAAAGTCCTAGACTTAACCCGGCGGCTGTGATAATGGCGCAGGTCCTGTTGATAAATTGTTGATTGAGTCGCTGCTAAGTCTCTTTCTTCATCCAACAAGTCAAGTGCATCCTGTCTGGCTTGTTCATTATTAGCTTCAACATAAGCCGCCACACGGGGCGAGTCATGACGGATGTCACTAGGCAACACTGCTTCTGCTCCATAAACCATGAAGAAAGGTGTGTAACCTGTAGATCTGTTAGGCGTGGTGTTGATACTCCACAACACCGAGGGTAATTCCTCTATCCAACAACCCGACGTTCGCTGTAAGGGAACCATAAGCCGGGGTTTGAGACCTTTCAAAATTTCCTGATTGGCTCTCTCAGCTTGACCATTGGATTGAGGATGAGCTACAGAAGAAACATCAAGCCGGATATGCTCACATTGACAAAACTCCTCCATAGCCCCTTGGGACAGATTAGTGCCATTGTCAGTGATAATGCTGTGTGGAAAACCAAAACGGAAGATCACCTTTTTCATGAACTGAACCGCCGTGCCGCGTCACACTTACTCACCGGCTCTGCCTCAACCCACTTAGTGAATTTATCAACTGCCACTAAGAGATGTGTCTTTTTATCCTTAGACCTTTTGAAAGGTCCCACCATGTCAAGCCCCCAGACCGCAAACAGCCAAGTGATTGGAATCATCCGGAGCTCTTGAGCCGACACATGCGCTCGTCATGCGAACTTTTGACATCCATCACATCTACTGACCAGATCCTCTGCATCAGCGTGAGCCGTCAACCAGTAAAAACCGTGACGAAAAGCCTTGGCCACCAGAGATTTTGACCCGGCGTGATGACCACAATCGCCTTCATGGATCTCACGAAGTATTTCTTGACCTTCTTCAGGGGAAACACATCGCTAAAACGCTCCAGAGACGCTGCGATGGTATAGTTCTCCATCCGAAATCGGCATTGACTTAGACCGCTGGGTTATCTATCGAGCCAGGGTCTCATCCGCTGGCAACTCTCCCCGGGTCATGTAAGCCAAGAACGGCACTGTCCAATCCGGGATGACATGAAGAGCCGCCACCAACTGCGCCTCCGGGTCAGGAACAACTAAATCTTCTTCTATGGGCAACTTGACAGACGGGTTATGCAAAACATCTAAAAAGGCGTTAGGTGGTACCGGCTTACGCTGAGACCCCAACCGGCTTAAAGCATCAGCTGCTTCGTTCTTTCGACGGTCGATGTGCTCCACCTGATAACCTCTAAAATGCCCTGCAACAGCATCAACCTCCCGGCGATAAGCCGCCATGAGAGGGTCCTTGGAATCCCATTTGCCTGATACCTGTTGAGCCACTAGATCTGAGTCGCCAAGACATCTGACCTGGCTCAAACTCATCTCTTTTGCCACTCGAAGACCATGGAGCAAAGCTTCATACTCTGCTGCGTTGTTAGTGCAAGGAAACATCAACCGTAACACATAACAAAATTTGTCACCTCGAGGAGAGGTTAAAACAACTCCAGCCCCCGAGCCTTCCAACTGTCTGGACCCATCAAAATGAATAGTCCAATACATGTTGTCCGGTTTTTCTTCTGGCATCTGCATCTCTGTCCAGTCATTAATGAAGTCAACTAGTGCTTGAGATTTGATCGCGGTACGTGGCATATATTTCAACCCATGAGACCCAAGCTCAATCGCCCACTTGGCGACTCGTCCAGTGGCTTCCCTGTTTTGAATGATGTCTCCCAAAGGAGCAGAGCTAACCACGGTGATTGGATGTCCCTGAAAATAATGCTTAAGCTTCCTGCTTGCCATGAACACCCCATATACGAGCTTCTGCCAATGTGGATATCGTTGCTTGGATTCAATTAGCACCTCACTAACGTAGTAAACCGGTCGTTGAACCGGATACTCCTTGCCAGCCTCCTTGCGCTCCACCACAACAGCCACACTAACAGCTCGTGAGTTGGCGGCCACGTATAACAGCAGCGGCTCTTTCTCAACTGGAGCAGCCAGGACCGGTGGCTCAGCAAGCTATGTCTTCAAATCTTCAAAAGCAGAGTTTGTAGCATCGCTCCAAACAAAATCATTTGTTTTCTTCATCATCTGATACAGAGGCATTGCCTTCTCCCCTAACCGGCTTATGAACTGGCTCAAAGCAGCGACACGACCCGCCAGTTGTTGAACGTCATTGATGCATGTTGGTTCGGCCAGGGATGTAATTGCCTTGATTTTCTCCGGGTTAGCCTCAATACCTCAGTTAGACACCAAAAAACCCAAGAGCTTGCCGGCTGGGACTCCAAAAACACACTTGGCCGGGTTAAGCATCATTTTGTAGACCCGGAGATTATCGAAAGTCTCTTTCAGATCTGCGACCAAGGTTTCCTCCTTCCTAGATTTTACCACTATATCATCCACATATGCATGAACATTACGTCCAATTTGATCGTGAAGACAATTCTGCACACACCGTTGGTAAGTCGCCTGGGCACTCTTCAGCCCAAAAGGCATAGACACATAGCAGAAAGCTCCAAAAGGAGTGATAAAAGCCGTCTTCTCCTGATTTTTTACTGCCATCTTGATCTGATGATAACCAGAATACGCATCCAAAAAACTCAAACATGCGCAACCCGCCGTAGCATCAATGATCTAATCAATACGGGGGAGGGCAAAAGGATCATCCAGACAAGCCTTGTTCAGATCGGTGTAATCCACACACATACGCCAGGTGCCATTCTTTTTTAGTACAAGCACCGGGTTGGCTAACCACTCTGGGTGAAAGACTTCTACAATGAACCCAGCTGCCAAAAGCCGGGCCACCTCTTCTCCAATGGCCTTGCACCTTTCTTCATTGAACCGTCGGAGAAATTTTCTGACATGTTTAAACTTTGGATCAATATTGAGAGTGTGCTCAGCGAGTTCCCTCGGGACACCCGGCATGTCTGAAGGTTTCCATGCGAAGATGTCCCGGTTCTCACGGATGAACTCGATGAGCGCGCTTTCCTATTTTGGATCCAAGTTTGCACTGATGATGAACTGCTTGGATGAGTTGCCAGGCACAAAGTCAACCATCTTGGTGTCATCAGCTGATTTGAACTTCAACACCGGCTCATGCTCTATTGTTGGTTTCTTTAATGATGTCATGTCTGCCGGGTCAACATGATCTTTGTAAAAATTTAACTCCTCTATTGCACAGACAGATTCAGCATAGGCAGCATCACCTTCTTCACACTCCAAAGCTATTTTCGGGCTCCTGTGTACTATAATGGTGCCCTTATAACCCGGCATCTTAAGCTGCAAATACACATAACACGCCGAGCCATGAATTTGGCATAAGCCGGCCATCCAAACAGAGCATGATACAGGCTTTTGATCTTAACCACCTCAAAGGTTAATTTTTCTGCTCTAGAGTCATACTCATCCCCAAAGGCTACTTCTAGTTCAATCTTACCCACTGGGTATGCCGACTTGCCAGGAACCACACCGTGAAAAACAGTGTTGGATTGTTTAAGACTCTTATCAGTCAATCCCATCCGGCGGAACGTCTCATAGTAGAGGATGTTGATGCTGCTGCCTCCATCCATGAGTACCTTAATGAATTTGTATCCACCAACCTGAGGCGCCACCACCAAAGCCAAGTGACCCAGATTATCGACCCGGGGTGGGTGATCCTCTCTGCTCCACACAATAGGCTGCTCTGACCAACGTAAGTAACATGGAACCGCCGGCTCAACGGCATTGACGGCCCTCTTGTGAAGCTCCTGGTCTCTCTTACATAAGCTAGTGATCAATACATGGTATTGCCCACTATTCAGCTGCTTCGGGTTGCTCTGATATCTGGACTGCTGCTGCTGATTACCTTGGCTGGGTTGCGGATTATACCCTCCTTGGTTACCAGGATGGCCCTGACCATGGAATCCTCCTCCACCTAAGCCGGCGCCCGGGCCTTGGAAACCGCCTCCACCTGAGCCGCCACCTGGGCCGTGACCTCCATCAAACGCATTTGAATTTTTAAACGCCTTCATGATCGTACAATCTTTCCACAGGTGGGTGGCTGGCTTCTCCCGGGTGTCGTGCTTTGGACAAGGCTCATTCAGTAATTGCTCAAGGGTGGGACCTGACCCGCCCGACCGACGGGACTGTCTGCCCTTGCGCCGTTGATTTCCGCCCTGTGCATTGGTGTTAGCAAAAAACTCCTCAGCCTTACGTTTATTACCTCCTTGATTCACCGGGTTATGCCGGTAACCCTTGCCGTTGCTGTTCTTCTTTCCCTTCGTTGCCTTTTCTTCGTCAGACACCGGGTCCTTGGTAGTATCAGAATCAGCATACTTGATGAGAGCCGCCATCAATGTTCCCATGTCATTACAGTCACGCTTGAGCCGCCCCAGCTTCTGCTTCAGAAGTTCGAAACGGCATTTTTTCTCCAACATTAAGACTGCTGAGCCGGCATCCATCTTATCAGATGAATGTATTATCTCCTTGACCCAGCGCACCCAATGGGTTGTGGATTCACCATCCTCTTTCTTGCAATTGGTCAGGTCCACAATCGACATAGGCTGCTTACACGTGTCTTTAAAGTTCTGGATGAACCGGGCCTTCAACTCCGCCCATGAGCCGATAGAATTGGGTGGCAATCCCTTCAACCAAGTACGAGCTGTTCCATCTAACATCATAGTGAAATACTTGGCCATTGCTGCATCGCTGACCTCCAATAACTCCATAGCCATCTCATAACTCTCAATCCAAGCCCCGGGCTATAAGTCAGCTGTGTAATTAGGCACCTTACGAGGCCCCTTAAAATCCTTTGGCAAACGCTCATTACGTATGGACGGCACCAAGCAAGGAACGCCCCCGGTACTTGTGGCCACTCTTGCCTCGACCGAGGTTGCTGGATAAGCCGGAAAAGTTTGATGAGCCGCCTGATCTACTGCCATTTGAACTGCTCGTTCCGCCTCTTGTCGAATCCTCTCCTGATCCGCCAAGTTAAGGGCTCCAGCCCGCACCGGCTCATGCATGTATGGCCGGTTGTGGCGTTGAGCATTGCTTGGCATATCTGCGGATTCCATATGCCTACTGTAACATGGGCTCCGGCTTGGGCGAGGAGTTGAATGGATCATGTCTCGACTGTAGGAGTATGCATCCTGCTGCGCCAGAGCTGTTTGAAGAAGTTCTCTTACCCTCCATGTTTCAACTGCCGCCGGTGAGTCACCTTCCATCGAAAGAGCCGCCAGACGAGCCGATGCTGCGATGAGGTTTTCCAAAGGGTTGGAGAAGTGACCTCGCGGCGTTGGGACGTAATGAGGCGGAGCGGTAATTATACGAGGTGGATCCATGGCACGCGGCTGGACGGGTGCGCCGGGTGTTCTAATCCGAGGTGCCTCCGGCAGGTTACTTCCCCTGGCTCTGGGTGTGTGAAAAAGATTCCTAGGATCGAGCGTCAGAGGTAGACGTGATTCGGTTTTCTGATGCCTCCTCCTCATGACCTCGTTCGATGCGTACAGATCCACCAAGAGCCGGAAGGTCTCCGCTTGAAGCTGTTAACCACGAACGTCCAAAGCCGCCCGCTCTGCGGCCATCTTGACTTCCTCTGCGGCTAGATTTTCCTTAGCTTGCACCATCTCTTCACGTACGCGTGCCACCTCAGCGTCATGTTGGGCTTTATCCGCCGGCTCTACCACGGCAGTCAACAGATTCGTCAGTTTATCCGTGAGGTCCATCAAGATCTGAGTCGGGGGCGCGCGGGGTCTCCTGACCCGACTATAGCCGACCTGGTAGCTATTTCCGCCGCTGCTGTAGAGTTCTGCCCGGGCTGTGTCCCTGCCATGAAGACGCCGGCCCAATTCGGCGGCTCAAGAGGGTCCGAAATACTGCTGCCATCGGAACAGCCCCCAAGCATGCCGTCCTGCAGCTGGTACAAAGAGTCTGTCTCGCCCGTTGATGATGCAGTGTCAGAACAGACGGCCATCTCACCGCCCTCCACCGATCCTTCAGAGTATTCACCGCCGTGGACGTAGCCTACGAAGGCATGCTTCACGGCAGATTGAACACAGGTGGTCCTCGTGCGCCAAGCCGTTTCGATGAGGTCGGTGTGGACGCCCGGCTTAGGACCTGACTCGCCGATCCGGCCGATGAAGACGTGAATTCTGCCGAAGGGGACCCGGTATCCGTACTCAATTGAGCCGGCCTCGGGGCCCCAGCCTTCGTCGTTGATGTAGAGCTTGCCGCGACGACTCTTGGTCATCCGGCCCACAGCATATCCCTTGAGCCCTTCGAAGTTGCCCTTCAAGAACTCAAATCCATCGTGCGCTGGCCCCACGGTGGGCGCCAACTGTCGTGGAATTGTCACGGCAGATGTCCTAGAGCAAGGACTTAGTCGTAGGGCCATCGCACTAGGAAGCTTAAAGGGGTTAATCGGGACAAAGTACACGAGAGGGTTTTATAGTAGTTCGGCCCCTTACGGTGAAGGTAAAAGCCTACGTCTAGTTGGGATTGGTATTGTTGGGGTTTCGATCACCAACAGGCTTAACTCGCCGGCTTGGTTATCGATTTGTTGTTTCTTGCCCTAGGCCGCCACCGGGTCGTCCCCTTATATACATGGGTTGACGCCTGGTGGCCTACAGAGTCCCGGCCGGCTCATAATCATGTCCGGCTCGGTGACTTCCTTTACATGCCTTCCTTTACAAGTCTTTCCTTACATACGGCGGTTTACAATATCGGGCCTTAAGCTGCCTCCAGGCCTTTGGGCCTTCTATAAGGTTTAATAAACTATCGTCTTGAATGTTTACTGGGCTTCTTGCGTAACCCGCCATTGGGGCTGACCCGGCCCCTCCTGGGCAGTTCATGTCTGATAATAATATCCCCCACAAAGGAGGTATTAGTGCGGCGAACCAGGCAATCGGACTATATGGTTTTATCGCTCTCACTTAGCCATAGGAGTTTTATAATGGGAGTATAGGCGCAGCCCCTAGTTTTGTTTGATTATCCGAACTTGGGTGTTGTAGTTGCCTGGTCGGGTGAAGGTCGGCCTATTGTGTAATGCGGAAAAAATCGCAAGAGATTTATACTTAGTCACCGAATAGCTGACCAGCTCTCGCCGCATCATGACAGTTAGTTTTCGGCTTTCGCTACTGAGGTGTTTGTCTGGATGAACCAGAAACACAATCGCAGTAGTTCTCCCTTTACTACCTTAGCCGAACAAAAGGAACGTAAGGTAGCAACCATAGGAGCCGGGTAACCCAACTATTGACCAAAGACATGATTCGGAGCCGATGCATATAATGCTATATTCGGGATGCCGAATTGCACTTTGAAAGTGTTTGGACTTTGTTTAGTATTGAAAAATGTACGTGGCTCAATAGAGCCCCTGGCGATTTAAGTCGTCTGAGGTGTACTTGACAATCGGGAAAAACAGAAAAAACAGATTAATAGATAAGCCAATGCCATATAGGTTGGGCTAGAAACTGTTTCCATTGTAGTTTGATTGATACGTCAAAACGTATTGGTACAAAAAGTGCAGTAAGGAGCAAGGCTATTTTACATGCCGGGCACAGGGGAAAGCTGCGTGCGGGTCTTACAAACGGACGAGGTGGTCTTTAAAGACCCTTTTAGATACTCTGACGTGCCTCTACGCTGCTTGTCTCCTTGGTGTATTGTCCTTCGAGAGGATCATCACTCGGTGTTGTCATGATAGGCCTCGAAGAGAGGCCTAGGCACCGTTGAAAAGGTGACATGGGTTGTAAGGAACCTGCAAAAGATAAAAGGAAGAAAAAGGCAAAAATATGGGTGTCCGGATATGGCCTAGTCATATTGTGGACTTTATCATTGGCGTGCCTCCGTTTTTGCCCATGGTATCTTTAGTGCGTAGTTATGTACACGTGGCACATGGACCGCAATTCAGTTGGGGCTGAGACGGAGGCCGAATTGCTAATCGAGCTCCTGACGAGCTGGACTGTCGTACTCTGGGGTAGTCCGGACTCGTTTGACAGTGTCCCGGGACTTAACCTCTGATGTATTAGTCGGCTTGATAAGGCCGCCCTGTACTTCCGCTGCCGGGGCCGCGGTGTGCTCCTCAGTACGGAGGGAGCGTTCCATGTTTCCATTGATCGTTATAACACCACGTGGTCCGAGCATTTTGAGCTAGAGATAAGCATAGTACGGGACTGTTAAGGCATATCTCTCTCGATGTAGTTTTGGTGATTGATGACAACATGTTTGCAGACTAACCATGTGCTTTGAGCTTTTCAGAGATTCATCCTTGGCACGAGACGATTTCTTTCCCCTCGGAGTTTTTTTCAAGACGGTGTATCTCTTTCGTTTCTTGTTTGGTGGACTAGTTTCGTAGGAGTCACCGTACTATCAAGAGGGGGTCCGCTTTGGTAAGGCTAGGGTGGAATCATCACGTACACTTCCGTTCCACACCCTCTGGGCCTTCCCGCATCGTTGGAGGGTTGTTTCCCTGCTGGATGGGCAGTCTTTGGCCCCATCGGTAGTACCGCGGTGCCCAGCGGTAGTACCGCTTGAGGGTCCTCAGCGGCAGTACCGCTGCGGTACCGGGCCACTACCGCCTCGACTCGAGGGGGGCGCATCTCGTGTCGGGCTGAGCGGCACTTGCAGCGGTAGTAGGTGCGGTAGTACTGCTCGAGAGCGGTAGTACCGCCCTACCACCGTGGCAGTACCGCGCTGGGCACGGTCCCTCCTCTATCTTCAAGCCCTCCCTAGCTGGGCGGTAGTATCGCAAGGGAGAGCGGTAGTACCGCCGGGTCCAGCGGTAGTATCGCTTCCCCCTGCGGTAGTACCGCCCTCTGCAAGGTTGTTTTGGGGGTAACGGTTGGATGGGGCCCTTTAGTATAAAAGGGGGTCCCCTTCTTCCTCGTTGACTCACCTCTTCCCCCGTAAGCTCCATTAATGCTCCAAGCTCCTTTTTCGCCCGATCTCTCTCCCTAGCCAATCATACTTGTTGATTTGCTCGGGAGTGGTTGAGAAGGCCCCGATCTACACTTACACCAAGAGAAATTTGATTCCACCACCAATCCCTAGCGGATCGTGTTACTCTTGGGTGTTTGAGCACCCTAGACGGTTGATGTCACCACGGAGCCATAGTCCATTGTGGTGAAGCTTCGTGGTGTTGTTGGGAGCCTCCGATTAAGTTGTGGATATTGCCCCAACCTTGTTTGTAAAGGTCCGGTCGCCGCCTCCAAGGGCACCAATAGTGGAATCACGGCATCTCGCATTGTGTGAGGGCGTGAGGAGAATACGGTGGCCCTAGTGGCTTCTTGGGCAGCATTGTGCCTCCACACTGCTCTAACGGAGACGTACTTCCCCTCAAAAGGAAGGAACTCCGGTAACACATCCTTGTCTTCACCGGGTCCACTCTTGGTTATCTCTTACCTTTACTTGTGCAAGCATTTTAGTGTTACTTCTCTTGCTTGCTTGTATGTTCGTTGTTGTTGCATCATATAGGTTGCTCACCTAGTTGCACATCTAGACAACCTACTTTGATGCAAAGTTTAATTTGGTAAAGAAAAGCTAAAAATTGTTAGTTGCCTATTCACCCCCCCCCCCCTCTAGTCAACCCTATCGATCCTTTCAAGGACCGCGTTGAAGCGAGCGAACGCGGTTCGTCCGAGCAGTGCATGATAGCCACTGCAGAAGGGGACAATGTCGAAGATCAAGTCTTCGCTTCGGAAGTTATCCGACGAACCGAAGACGACCTCCAATGTGATTGAGCCCGTGCAGTGGACCTCTACACCAGGTATTACTCCTTTAAAGGTAGTTTTGGTGGGCTTGATCCTTCACGGATCAATGCCCATCTTGCGGATTGTGTCCTGATAGAGCAGGTTAAGGCTGCTGCCCCCGTCCATGAGGACTCGTGTGAGGTGGAATCCATCGATGATTGGGTCGAGGACTAGTGCGGCTGAACCTCCGTGATGGATACTAGTCGGATGGACTCTACGATCGAAGGTGATCGAACAGGATGACCACGGGTTGAATTTAGGGCCGACTGGCTCTATCGCGTAGACGTCCCTTAGTGCATGCTTGCGCTCCCTCTTGGGGATATGAGTGACGTATATCATATTTATCGTTTTGACTTCGGGGGAAATTTCTTCTGTCCCCCTGTGTTCGGTTGATGAGGCTCCTCATCATCGTCCTCACTGGGCGACCCTTTCTCCTTATGTTCGGTATTTAACTTACCGGCCTGTTTAAAGACCCAACAACTTCGGTTGGTATGATTGGCAGGCTTATCGGAGGTGTCATGATTCTGGCAGGGTCGATCAAGTATTCGGTCCAAGCTGGATGACCTTCTCTATTTATTTTGAATGGCTTCTTCCGCTGACCGGACTTGGAGTCGCTGAATCCGGCGTTGACCGCCGTGTCTTTGGTATTGTCATATTGCCGCGGCGCTTGTGTTTGTTGCGTCGGGGCCTGCCGTTGTTATTCTTAGCTTCGGAAGTGCCAGGCTCGCTTGTATTATTACTGATACGGGCTAGCCAGCTGTCTTTGCCCGCGCAAAAGCGGGTCATGAGTGCCGTGAGGGCTGCCATGGATTTCAGGTTCTCTTGGCTGAGATGTCGGGCGAGCCATTCGTCGTGAATTGTCGGGGGTTTGGTGCGACATATGCCAAAGGATGGCTTATCATGGTGGGGGCGAGTAGAACGTCGCCGGTGACTGGAAATGGGATGAGGC
Organism: Triticum urartu; assembly: GCF_056163025.1. Lineage (NCBI taxonomy): Eukaryota > Viridiplantae > Streptophyta > Magnoliopsida > Poales > Poaceae > Triticum > Triticum urartu. The sequence goes on from NC_141874.1 coordinate 148,121,174, forward strand.
GAAGGCATGCACGCCGGCGAATCTTACCCAGCTTCAGGGCTCTCCGGGGAGATAATACCCCTACTGCTGCTCTGCAGGGTCTCCGCATGATCACTATGGCAAAGTGTTTACACGGTTGCTCCTTGAGCTATTTCTTGGAGGTAGGAGAGGGCAAGGCTAGCTCTCTCCCTTCTATATGATCTGGCCTAGAGCTAATGGGTTCCAACCTCTTGCATGGGTGCCCTGGGGGGCTTATATAGGCCTAGAATGGTAATCCGGCGGGACGCGGGCCCAGCCGTCAGCTCCTCTGGCCTCCGTCTTCCCCGCCGACCGCTGGGGCCCGCCGACTGGCGGGCCCCGCCGACTGGCCTGGTACAAAGCCGACAGGCCGCGTCTGCCGCGGGCGGGTCTTGCCGGCTACTGATTACTGTGTCGTGCTTCTGATGACGCGTGCTTGATCATGGGGTCGTGGAAACAGCCCCGCCGCCTGGCGGGCGATCACTATTGCCACTCTCCATCACATCTTGATTAATGGTGCGTGGGCCCCGGGGGAGGGCTCGGCCGACTCCCCCGGGCCAACTCCCGATGGGTCCGACTGGTGGTCCTCTTGCTGTCTCCTGGGGTCTCACCGGCTGGTGGGACCCGCTGCCTCTGAGCCGTACAGACAAGCCGTCATGGGCACAGGATTCGGTCCTGCGGTGCTGATGTCAGGGCCGGCATGGCAACAGTGCCACGCCGCATGGAGATCTTCCGGGGTACGGCGTGCTGTGGCCATGCCCGCCCTTGGTAAGGGACGGGAGTGGGCTTCACTGTAGCCACTCTCCCGCCCCGTCCCCCTTGATGAGGTCACGGGGTTTGTTGGAGTCGCAGGCCGACTCCCCAAAGCCGGCTCCGGAAGTCGCCAGTCAGGAGTCGTCTTACCCTACGGTCGTCCCTGGGACTCGACCGCGAGTGGTTAGTTGGCCGTCTTGCCATTGACTTCTTGAAGGCGGCTCTTCGTCCTGGGGCCTTGAGGGGCGCAGCCTGCCCCGATGTCTTGAAAGGTTCTGGGGCTCGGGTTGGCCTACCCGTGGCCCATTACTCCGACAGTAGTCCCCGAAGCTGATGAGGCACCGCGGATGATCGGCCGAGAAGCCTCAGCAGTTTCTCCTTCCGGGTGCTCAACACATGGTCTTGGATGGACTTCTGCCGGGCCGACTAGAAGGAGTCGGACTCGCTCAACTCGGACTCGCTCAATTCCGACTCGCACAATATTTCGAACGTCGCGGCGGGATCCAAGTAGCGTGCTAGCTAAGCCTCCAGGCCGCCGCCCGTTCTAGGCCTGTCATGCGATGACACGTGGTTGGGCCATTCTGCCAACATACGCGTGCGACGGGACATGCCCATAGGCGGGGCCCGCCACTACCGCGCCTCGGCGCCCAAGCGGATCCGCCACGGCCCCGGCGGGCGGTTGGGATTCTCGTGAAGTTACTGCGCGCAGTAACTTTGTCGTGGAACATGGGGGTCGTGGGGCCATGGGCGCAGTAAATCCCACAACCGCCCCCTCGGCTTCGCAGCCCACGAGGCTATAAGTAGGGGAAAGAGGGGGGGCACGCGCGCTCCTCCTTCCCACCACTCCTCGCTCTCTTCCTTCTAACTGCTCCTCGCTCTCCTCCTTCTTCTTCTTCTTCTTCGCTCCACTGCGCGCCCAAGCTCCGATGAACTCCGTGGCGATCAGCTCGCGATGAGCTCTTCCTCTGCCGCCGCGCCTCCCCCGATGCGCTCCGGCACCTGGGACGGCTCCGAAGTTCACGACGACCACGTCGAGTTCCTCCGCCGGACTCATCGGCTCCCCGGCGAGGATCACGTGCGGGTGCGTCTTGCGCCGAAGGGGGAGATTTCCCCCGCGCCGCAGGAGGGCGAGCGGGTCATCTTCGCTCGCACTGCTTGCGCGGGTTGGGGCTGCCGGCGAGCAGTTTCTTCCGATCCTTCCTGGAGTTCTACGGCCTCCAGCCGCACCACCTCACCCCCAACACAGTGGTGCTGCTGTCCGCCTTCGTGGCCTTGTGCGAAGGCTTCCTCGGAGTCCTCCCCACCCTCGAGCTCTGGGGGGAGTTCTTCTTCTCCAAGCTCGGCACCCAGGCTGCAGGCGTGCCGGCTCAATGCGGCGCTTTCATCGCCGTGCGAAGGTCGGGGGCCGACAACCCCTTCCCCTCCATCTCGCTGATAAAGTCGGTAAAGATGTGGCAGAGATCGTACTTCTACGTCAGGAGCGTCTCCGCGAGGGGCGACTGGGTCAACCTGTCGGCTTTCGAAGCCGGCCCGTTGGCTGGGAGACTGCCCAACTGGTCGTACCGGGCCAAGTCGCTGATGCCTGCGGGAGCCGGCGCCATCGCGCGACTCCGAGTGCTGACGCAGTCGGAGGGCTTGACTGGTCCAGACCTGCTGGCCGCCTTCATGGCGCGCCGAGTTCTCCCGCTCCAAGGCCGCCCCCATATGATATGACAGATGAGCGGGCACCGTGACCCGAGTCGGATGTGCACCAAGGACATGCCTCACGAGGAGGTGGCCTTCATGGTGAACTACCTCTCGGACAGCAAGCTCCTGGAGGATTGGCGGTTCGGCAAGGAGCTGTACTCCCGCGCCAACCCCCCGCCTGTGGTGAGTTACCTTTCCTTTCTTTCTTTGGATTGTCTTTTTTCTTGCCGAGTTTGTTTTGACCAGTCGGCTTTGGTCAGAATCCCCTCCTCCACCCGCCAGCCGGCACCTCGGGGCCGGCCCGCGAGTTCCTCACCGACCGGGCGGAGAGCGACGTCGACGACCCTGATCTGGGGGCGGCGGCTCTGGAGGACGACGCCGAGGGAGGAGGAGGAGCAGCAGGCGACTTCAGGCCTTCGGCCACTTTCACTGACTGGCCTGACGACGACGCCGAGGGAGAAGTCGCCCCCCGCCATCGGCCAGGAGCCGGCCAGCCTAGCGCGGGCTCTTCTGCTGCGTCGGGGGCTCCAGGCGGCGGGAAGAAGCGCAGGGCCGTGCCGACCTTGTTCGGCAGTCGGCCGAAGAAGCCCAAGGGTCCGGCTGCGGCGACCCGGCGGGACGAGGCGGCTGCGAAGGCCATCCGCTTCCGTAAGGAAGTGAAGAAGCCGCCACTGGTCTCCGCGTGAGTATTCTGTCTTAATGCTTTATTCTTCTTTGTGGCTTTGTCTGAGTCTTTGCTTGCTCCCCTTGCTTCAGGGCTCCCCTCACTCTTGAGAGGGTCACCGCCGCCTCCGTCATGGGGTCAGCGGAGACGTCCGCCACCACTCGGCGGATTGACCCCGCTGCTGACCTCCGAGAGGCGACAGAGCGGAATGCGCAGGAGAAGCGCAACGAAGAAGAGACCGTTCGCCTGGAGAAGGCGGAGGCCGATAGGGCGGAGGCCTCCACCAAGAAAAAACTGGCGGAGGCCGAAGCCGCCGCCGCGACGAAGCGGCAGGCTGAGGAGGCCGCACGTCGCCTGTCGGATTTCGGGTTCCGGCAGACCCTTGAGGTTCAAACACTGGGGTGCACGCGGAGATTTCGCCTCCTACCTACCTGCACCCCTCCGCCATGCTAGGATCTAAACTAAGGAAAGATCAACACAAGAGACACAGGGTTTATACTGGTTCGGGCCACCGTTGTGGTGTAATACCCTACTCCAGTGTGTGGTGTGGTGGATTGCCTCTTGGGCTGATGATGATGAACAGTACAAGGGAGAACAGCCTCGCGAGGGTCTGTTCTTGGCTGAGGCGATGAACTGCTGGGAGGAGTTCATCCACCTCTCTCTCTCTCTCCTCCGACCAACCCACCTGCTGTGCGGGTGGCTGGTCCTATTTATAGAGGCCCTGGTCCTCTCCCCAAATATTGAGCGGGAAGGGAGCCAACAATGGCGGGCTAATTTGAAGGGGGACAGCAAGTATCAGCTATCCTGACAAAAGTAGTCTTCGTCTGCGCAAAGCTCTGGTGATGACGCCGTCTTGGGCTCCACGGTGACCTCCGTCTCGTAGTCCTCCTGGTCTTGGTCTCGTTGCACCAAAATGGCAACCTTTGCCTGATGCCTCGGTACTCCACGGCTGCGCTTGCCCCCTTTGCACCAAAGAGGAAAGGAGGACGCTCCGCGGGCTGGCACCCGCCTGGCGCCCTGAGTTGTCATGGCTTGCGTCATGGGCACCTCGCGAGGTACCCCGCCTTGATCTCTCCGCCTCCTTGTGAGCCAGCCTGACGAGGCCATGCCTGAGGAAGCTTCGCGTCGTCCACCCCGCGAGGCTTGGCCCCTCGCGAGGGTCTTGGGTTTGTGTTGGTGAAGATGGGCCGTGCTGGGCCCCCCTTTGAGCCACGCCGCAGGCAGGCAAGTCTGGGGACCCCCGTTCCCAGAACGCCGACAGTAGCCCCCGGGCCCAAGGCGCGCCCGGACTTGGCCGTGCAGGGAGGCGGAAGGGCAAGAGCAAAGCGCCGCGGGCCCTAACAGCCTGCGGCCTTGGGCGCCACGTGGCAGTTGATTGGACGTGGGCGTCTCCACTTCCCCATGGTGCCTCGGCAACTGCACTGACTGGACAAGTCCCTGCATGCAAAACGGGTCATGATTACCTGCGATCGTGGAGGTCGGCGGTTGGCCTCCACCGGCTATAAGTACGGGACGGCGTGCACCCTTCCGGTTCATCTCCCCTTGCTTCTCCTTCTTCTTCATGGCCTCGTCGAGGAGGTTCTCGGCCGTGGAGAAGGGGAAGGCTTGCCAGACAGAGCATGCCTCTCCCCTGCCCAAGCGCGGCCGAGGGCGCCCCCGCAAACATCCTGTGGCCACCACGGCGGCTCCCCGCGGTCGCGGAGATGCTTTCCAGCGCGGTGGCGGGCGGATTGCTGCGGCCGGGGGGTGCGCTCCAGCTACGCGTCCCCCTATGCCGCACTTTCGCGCTGTAGAGGTGCTGCCGGAGTTTGTCGTGTGGTTGGCGGAGCTGACTAGCACCCGGCTCCCACTTCCTCGCTTCCTCCTCGGGGAGCTCCCGGTCGGCGCCCCGGGCGGCCTCTGGCTTCAGGCCGACGGCTGCTGCAGCCGGGCCTCATGGGTTTCACTGGAGGTCTCTGCAGCCGGGAGCCTGGCCCTGGCCCGCGGTTGGCAGACGTTTGCCCGCACGCGTGGCCTGGGCCGTCGGTGCACCCTATACTTCAGGTTTGACGGCGATGCCACCCTCTACGTGAGGGTGTTTGGGGAAGATGGTCACCGCGCAGGGTGTTACTCCGAGGGCGACGACCGCGGCTGGGAACCCGGCTTCCGCGATGATGGAGAGGACGGCGCTCGCGGGGCTGGCGGCACTCAGGGTTCCTCAAGCTTCTCCGGTTCTTCTTCAGGCGGCGACTCTCCTAGTGGTGGCCGCAGCCAGCCCCCACGCCGTCGTATCTGCTTGGGGGGTGGTGGCGCGTCCGCCCACCGTCGCGCCCTGGTGAAGCGCGAGAGGGAGTCCGACTGAGCTCCGGAGGCAGCTCGGGCTTCCCTGCGGGCCGATGCGAGATGAGCCGCACCAGATTTGTTTTTTTTTCTCTTCCCTTTTCCTGCATAAAGAAGGACAGCAGTGTGGTGCCCCGCGGGGGCGTGTATGGGTTATTGCTGTTAATTATCGTTTTGCTTTCTTGATCGTACCTTCCGACTATGTGCCCGCGCGTGGATGGTTCCCGGCCCTAGCCGTGGGGGCGACCGACCCAGGCCCTGTGTTTGTGTCGCGGTGCCCGAGGGGCACGGACTGGAGGGGTGCTCCTGCAAGGGGCCCAGGTCGCGAAGCCTTTGAGTGACTAGGATAGGAACACTCACGAGGGCGCTCGGCTCTCCCCCTTGCGAGGCCTTGCACAAGAGAAATCGAGGCAGGGGCGTGAAAAGCCGAAGAACCGCGAGCCAAAGACGGCAACAACTTCAATAAAACTTCAAATGGGGAAGAACAAGCCAACTGCGGAAAGCAAATGAAAAGCCGCGTCCGACACCTAGTCTAGTATTCGACGTCTTCTCACCAGCGCGGAGCTAAGTGCTGCCACTGGGCGTGGGAGGGAGCCCCAGGGCCTGAGGCCGGCACTCCTGAGACTCCGGGGCGTGTACAGCCCCAACTCATTATTACGTGAGAGTGTCACGGGCGGCGAGCTTCACAGGCGTTCGCCTTGCTTCACAGGCTCCGGGCCTTTTCCAAAGTGTGATAGCTTCACAGGCATTCGCCTTGCTTCACAGGCTCCGGGCCTTTTACAAAACGCGATAACTTCACAGGCATTCGCCTTGCTTCACAGGCTCCGGGCCTTTTCCAAAACGTGATAACTTCACAGGCTCCGGGCCTTTTCCAAAACGCGATAACTTCACAGGCATTCGCCTTGCTTCACAGGCTCCGGGCCTTTTCCAAAGCGCGATAGCTTCATAGGCATTCACCTTGCTTCACAGGCTCCGGGCCTTTTCCAAAACGTGATAACTTCACAGGCATTCGCCTTGCTTCACAGGCTCCGAGCCTTTTCCAAAGCGCGATAGCTTCACAGGCATTCGCCTTGCTTCACAGGCTCCGGGCCTTTTCCAAAACGCGATAACTTCACAGGCATTCGCCTTGCTTCACAGGCTCCGGGCCTTTTCCAAAGCGCGATAGCTTCACAGGCATTCGCCTTGCTTCACAGGCTCGGGGCCTTTTCCAAAACGCGATAACTTCACAGGCATTCGCCTTGCTTCACAGGCTCCGGGCCTTTTCCAAAGCGCGATAGCTTCACAGGCATTCGCCTTGCTTCACAGGCTCCGAGCCTTTTTAGGGGTAGAACCTCCGGAGGTGCTGGATGTTCCATGCATTCTGGACCGGCACTCCCTCCTGAGTCTCCAAGCACGCTGAGCCGGGCCTGGAAACATGAACAACCTTGAACGGGCCCTCCCACATGGGAGAGAGCTTGTGCAGCCCCTCCCTGGAGAGGACCCGCCTGAGCATGAGGTCTCCTACCTCGAGTGCCCTGGGGCGGATGTTGCGGCATTGATATCGCCGCAACGCTTGTTGGTACCTCGCCGCTCATAGCGCGGCTTCTCGGCGACGTTCCTCCCCCAGCACGAGGTCCATCCCCCGCATGGCATCCTGTTGCGCCTCGTTGAACGCCAGGACCCGCACGGAGCGACGTCTGACCTCGTGAGGGAGGACCGCTTCGGCTCCATAGACCAGGAAGAACGGGGTCTCCCCAGTCGGCTTGGTCGCGGTTGTGCGGATGGACCACAACACGGACTGAAGCTCGTCGTACCAACCTCTGCCGCAGGCCTCCAGCTTCTTCTTGAACGTCCTGGTCTTGAGGCCCCTCAGGACCTCCGCATTGGCTCGCTCGGCCTGGCCGTTGCCTCGGGGGTGCGCCACTGAAGCGTAGCATATCTGTGTTCCAAGGTTAGTACAGTATGTTTTGAAGAGGTTACTGGTGAACTGCGAACCGTTGTCCGTGATGATGCGATTCGGCACCCCGAACCGGCTCACGATGCCCTTGATGAACTTGACCGCAGAACCCGCAGGAATGGTGCGGACAGCCTCCACTTCAGCCCACTTTGTGAACTTGTCTACAGCAACGTAAAGGTAGCGGTAGCCCCCTGGCGCCCGAGGAAACGGACCCAAGATGTCGAGCCCCCAGACTGCGAATGGCCACGAAAGGGGGATAGTCTGCAAGCCCCCTACCGGCTGATGGATCTGCTTGGCGTGGAACTGGCAGGCCTCACAAGCTTTCACTAGTTCAACCGCGTCATTGAGCGCGGTGGGCCAATAAAACCCACTGCGGAACGCCTTGCCAACGAGGGTCCGTGACGATGAATGATGTCCCCAGTCCCGGCCGTGTATATCTTCCAGTAGTTCCTTCCCTTGCTCCCTGGAGATGCAGCGCAGGGATACATCGTTTGGTCGCTTCCGGTAGAGCTCTCCATCTCTGATGCAGTATGCCGTGGCCTGGCGTGCCACTCGCTCTGCTTCCTCCTCCTTCTCCGGCAGGGTCCCTTGCATCAAGTAGCTCCGGAGCTCCGTGATCCAACATCCCTCCTAAGGTTCCATCGTCAGGAGCAGGCGTGCTCCTGAGGCCGGGCCACAGGCCGGAGCTCCGGAGGCAGGTGGCTGGGGGAGCTCCTCCCCAGGCTGAGCCGTGTTTGATAGTGACGGCAAGGCTGAAGGCTTGAAGAGCCGCTCCTCGAAAACGCCAGGCTCCTGAGGTAACCGCCTGGACGCGCGTTTGGCGATGTCATCGGCCTCTTGATTGGTGCCACGGGGCACATGCTGCAACTCCAACCCCCAGAACTGCTTCTCCATCCTGTGGACCTTTGCAAGGTAGGCCTCCATGTGCTCATCCTTCGGCTCGTACACCTTGTTGGAGAAATTGACAAGGAGCTGTGAATCGCCCTTGATGGTGAGGCATTTCACCCCCAGGGCAGCTGCGGCCTTCAAGCCCGCTATTAAACCTTCATACTCCGCTATGTTGTTGGAGACCTTTTCGCCTTGCTGGAAACAAAGCTGCACGGCGTAATAGAGTTTGTCCTGGGTGGGCGATATAAGCACCGCCCCAGCCCCTGCACCGTGTCTGGAGAACGCCCCATCGAAGTACATGACCCAACCTTCTGGCGCCTCGCTTCCCGGGGACAGGGACTGATCCTCGTCGGCCTTGAGGCCTGGCGCCTCCGTCCATTCTGCCACAAAATCCGCTAACGCTGCTCCCTTGATGACTCTGGTCGTGCTGAATTCGAGCTGAAACGCTTGCAGCTCTATGTTCCACTCAGCGACTCTCCCAGCTGAATTGGGGCTCCTGAGCACCCTCTCCAGGGGATATGACGAGACGACCTTGATGGGGTGACCCTGAAAATAGTGCCGCAACTTGCGCGAGGCCACCAGTAGCGCGAGGAGGAGTTTCTGGGGCATAGGGTACCGCGCCCTTGCATCCCGCAACACTGTGCTGACGAAGTACACTGGGTGCTCAACGAGGTGGAGTGCCTCAGTGCTGGTGGCTCCCTTTGGAGACCATGGCGCCTCTCGAGACAATGAGGCCTCCTGAGACTGGCCATCTGGGAGAGGGGCCTCTCCTGCCTCTGGTGCACCCCTCTGTGGCGGCTAGTCCTCATCAGCTGCCGTGGCGGCTTCTGTGGGCCTTCCTCGTACCAGCTCCGCCTTGTCCTGGGCTGCTGCCGCGGTTTTGATTCGACGCTCCTCTCTGACTGCCACCAGGGCTGCGCTGGCAGAGTAGGGAGTGGCGGCGAGGTAAAGCACCAGGGGCTCTTGAGGGCGTGGAGCCACCATGACCGGTGGGCTGGTCAGGTATTTCTTGAGATCCTGGAATGCCTTGTCGGCCTCTTCAGTCCACTCGAAGGGCCCCTTTTTCTTCATTAGCTGGAAGAAGGGTAGCGCTCGCTCCCCCAACTTGGAGATGAAGCGCCCTAGCGCGGTCACGCGCCCCGTGAGCTTCTGCATTTCTCTGAGGGTCTTTGGCGGGCTCATGTCTTCCACTGCCTTGACCTTCTCCGGGTTAGCCTCGATGCCTCGGTGAGACACGAGGAAACCCACGAGCTTGCCCGAGGGGACTCCGAACACACATTTCTCTGGGTTGAGCCGTAGGTTCACTGCGTTGAGGCTCGCGAAGGTTTCCTCCAGGTCTTGTATCAAGGTCCTGGCCTCCCGAGATTTTACCACGATGTCATCGACATAAGCTTCAACATTCTTCCAGAGCTGCGGGCCCAAGGTGATATGCATCAGCCGCTGAAAGGTCGCCCCTGCGTTACGCAGCCCAAATGGCATGCAGGTGTAGCAGTACACCCCACACGGGGTTAGGAAGGTTGTCTTCTCGACGTCTTCAACCGCCATCTTGATCTGGTGATACCCAGAGAAGGCATCCAGGAAGCATAGCAGGTCGCATTCCGCAGTGGAGTCGACGATCTGGTCGATGCGGGGGAGCGGGAACGGATCTTGCGGGCACGCTTTGTTGAGGTTGGTGAAGTCGACACACATGCGTTCCTTCCCTCCCTTCTTTGGCACAACGACAGGGTTGGCCAACCAATCTGGGTATCGGACCTCGCGAATGACCCCAGCGGCCTCTAATTTGCGGGTCTCTTGGACGATGAAGGCCTGCTTTTCTGTGGACTGCCACCTGGCCTTCTGCTTCACAGGGCGCACGTTGGGGCATACGTTGAGGTGATGCTCGATTACACTCCTGGGGATCCCTGCCAACTGGTCTGGCTCCCAAGCGAATACCTTCTTGTTTGCGCGCAGGAACCCGACCAGGGCCTCCTCCTGCTCAGGTTTGAGGTGGGCGCCTATGGTGAAAGTGGCGTTGGTGGATCCGTCCTCATCGACGGGTATCTGCTTGGTTTCTGCCTTGTCTTGGGTGAACAACTGTTTCTTCTTGGTGGGCGCAGCCCCCTTGGGCTCGGGGGCCTCCGAGGATGGCGTTGTAGGAGAGGCCGATGGGGGCGATGTCGAAGTCGACCAGCTCCGTGCGGAAGTTGTCGTAGGTGCCGAAGGTCACTGGGAGCCGGATCTGTCCCAAGGAGCCGGACGACCTTCCCCCAACGCCTGAGAAGGGCCGGCTGGGCTGCCGCCGTTCCAGGGGTATGCTGAGGAGGTTGAAGGCCTCGACTGAGAGCACACTGAGGCCTGCCCCGCCATCGATGAGAGTTCTGGTGACGGCCACCTGGCAGATGGTGGGGGTGCACAGCATGGGGACCGCGCCCGAGCAGGCCGAGTTGGAGGGGTGGTCCTCCGAGCTGAAGCTCAGGCCGGTCTCGGGCACCGCCCGATCCAGGGGAGCCCCCTGCCGCGTGGAAGCGGTGCTGACCCGGCGGATGAACGGCTTGACGTGGTAACTTGTAGGCGGCGCCTGTGAGCCGCCCAAGAGGGCCGCGACGACCGGGGGTGTCGGTGCAGCGCGATAGGCGGGGGAGAGGTTGCGGGGCCCCATGGGCGCGCGGAGCGCGCGGGACGAAGAACCGGCTGGGGCGAGCGAGGGAGTTGCGGTGCGGCCGTTTTGGCGCACAGATGGATGCTGAGGCGATGCTTGCTGCTCGTCCCCCGCCGGGCCGGTGGCGGCGTTGATGGCAAGTGACGGGGAACGGCGAGGACGCCCGCCAACAGGGGCCGTCTGGGCGACGCGGGAAGCGAGGGCGGCCCGGCGCTCCGCGCGGTCCCGATGAGCGTCAGACATGAGCGCGATGGTCAGAGGAGAATGGGGTAACGGAAGATGAATTCCTGCGCACCCCTACCTGGCGCGCCAAATGTCGGATTTCGGGTTCCGGCAGACCCTTGAGGTTCGAACACTGGGGTGCGCGTGGAGATTTCGCCTCCTACCTGCACCCCTCCGCCATGCTAGGATCTAAACTAAGGAAAGATCAACACAAGAGACACAGGGTTTATACTGGTTCGGGCCACCGTTGTGGTGTAATACCCTACTCCAGTGTGTGGTGTGGTGGATTGCCTCTTGGGCTGATGATGATGAACAATACAAGGGAGAACAGCCTCGCGAGGGTCTGTTCTTGGCTGAGGTGATGAACTGCTGGGAGGAGTTCAGCCACCTCTCTCTCTCTCTCTCTCCTCCGACCGACCCACCTGCTGTGTGGGTGGCTGATCCTATTTATAGAGGCCCTGGTCCTCTCCCCAAATATTGAGCGGGAAGGGAGCCAACAATGGCGGGCTAATTTGAAGGGGGACAGCAAGTATCAGCTATCCTGACAAAAGTAGTCTTCGCCTGCGCAAAGCTCTAGTGATGACGCCGTCTTGGGATCCACGGTGACCTCCATCTCGTAGTCCTCCTGGTCTTGGTCTCGTTGCACCGAAATGGCAACCTTTGCCTGATGCCTCGGTACTCCGCGGCTGCGCTTGCCCCCTTTGCACCAAAGAGGAAAGGAGGACGCTGCGCGGGCTGGCACCCGCCTGGCGCCCTGAGTTGTCATGGCTTGCGTCATGGGCACCTCGCGAGGTACCCCGCCTTGATCTCTCCGCCTCCTCGTGAGCTAGCCTAACGAGGCCGTGCCTGAGGAAGCTTCGCGTCATCCGCCCCGCGAGGCTTGGCCCCTCGCGAGGGTCTTGGGTTTGTGTTGGTGAAGATGGGTCGTGCTGGGCCCCCCTTTGAGCCACGCCGCAGGCCGCAGGCAGGCAAGTCTGGGGACCCCCGTTCCCAGAATGCCGACACCGCCAATCGGCGGTGTTCGTCACCCCGTTAAACTCTGCGCCGCCGCCTCCGGAGTTCACGGGGCAGACTGGGGAAGCCGGCGGCGAGAACCCCGCCGTGGAGAGGGAAGGCGGCCACCCTTCTACGCCAGACGTGATCGTTCCGCCGCCGCCTCCGCCGCCGTCTGAGGGAGCGCAAGGCAAGCAGCCAGCGGACCCTCCGGTGCCGCCGACCGAAGACGAGGCCGTGGCGGGGTTACTCCTCCAAGTCGGCTCGCCGACGCGCCGCCGTCTGGAGAAGACGACTTCGACACCCCGCCCCCTGGAGGCCGGCACCGCCAACTCGGCGATCCCAGACGCCTAAGCGACGAGCACCGCGCCCATTGGGTGGGTGCGAGGAGGCGGCACAGGGCCGCTGAACTAGGCACTTCTGGATGTCCAGGCGAAGCTTCGTGCCTAGGGCTACGCTCTCCAGAATTGCACCCAGGCGTACCTGGCGTCACGGGCAGCCGTCCGGGTATGTTTTTTCCTTTGGTCCTTGTTTCCTTGTTCCTCTCTATGGGGGCGCGCCAGCGCACCCAGTGGGTGTAGTCCCCGAGTTTCGGGCTGGCTTCTGAGCAGGCGGCCCGGGACTCCAATTGATGAACTCTGGGTATTAATTTTTTGTCTGAAATGCTTGACGCAGGATTACCACAACCTCCGCGTCACTGCCTTCAACCGTAACGTTGAAGAGCTGGGCAAGCGGACCGCCGATTTGTCGGAGAGCCGGAGTAAGTCTTTTTCCTTCTTTGCGGGGGCGCGCTGGCGCACCCGCGGGCTGTAGTCCCCGAGATTCGAGCCGACTGCTGAGCAGTCGGGCCGGATCTCCCCGGTGATCTTCTTTATTGATGACTTAACGCCTTCTTTCTTTCTTCTTTTCAGGAGCCAATGCTGCTCTTCAACAGCAGTTGAGCGAAGCCAACTCCGCATTGTGCGCCAAAGGGGAGGAGTGCAGCAAGCTCGCCACGGAGCGTGATCTGCTGGCCACTCAATTGGCAGAGCAGAAGGAGCTGCTTTTGAAGACGCAGAGGGAGGCGGAAGAGACGGAGACCGCCCTCCTGGCTGAGTTCGCGAGCGAGCGCTCCTCCTGGTCTAACAAGGAGGCAATGCTAGCCTCCGGCTTCCATGAGATTGAAGACATCATTGATGGTGAGTTTCTTTACTTTCTTTCTTCGAGCTGCCGATTATAAGTCGTGCCGACTCCTGGTTTTTGACTTGCTTCTTCGTTTCTTCCATCTTGGCAGACTTCTTTCCTGGGCACTCGCAAGCCGCCATCCAAGCCATCGAGGCTGATCATGAAGGTCAGAGGGCAGAGGGCGCAGAGATCGCCGCCGACGCCCCCCGAACCCTTGACGAGCACATCCTGAGCATCGAGGCTCGCCTTCGGCCGACTCACCAGATGTTGTGCCGGCTTCAGCGTGTCGGTGCCTAGGCGATTGCCGCCCTGTGGCCGGACATGCAGGCTCCGCGCACCCCCAGCCTGACGGCCGACTGGCTAGAGGTCACGACTGGTCGTCTTGAGGCCTGGAAGGGCTCTTCGGCCCGAGCTGGAGCGCGCCGGGCCTTGGAGTTCGTCAAGGCGTGGTATCCGGGGCTGGATCTAGACCGGCTGGCCACGCTTCGGTCGAAGGCCCAGCCGGAGCTGGCAGCTGCGGAAGACGCCCTCGTCAAGCGTGCTGCGGCGATCGCCGAGTACACCGACACCAGCATCTTCGTCCCCGAGCGGTCTGAAGACGGCGATGAGGTACCGCCGGAGTGGTTTGGGATGAACCAGACTACGGCGAGGACTCGGCGGAGGTGATTGGCTCCAGCGTCGAGGAGGAAGGCGAGGCGGAGGACGGAGGCGAGACGGAGGCACCAGAAGACGGAGCAGACGGCCAGCCTCAGCTCGACCGCGCCTCCAGCAACGAGCCGCGTGCGACCAACCCGACTGCCGCCGGAGGCGATTAAGCCGAGACTAGCCAGCCGGCCGCCCCGACGCCTGACGCTGCCGCCTCGTCCGACCCTCCAAATCCGTCAGCTGCTTCCTAAGCTGCCGCTTTACCTTTATTTTATCTGCTTCAGTAGTCTTTGAAGAACTTGTTAATTCGCACAATTCCACCCGCGGGGTGTATTTTGAACTTCTGCTTGAAGATTCGGCCAAGGACCTATGCTATGTAAATATATTTATCCGAGTTCTATCTTTTCTTGCTCATTGCTCTTTTGGATTTTTTCCTTTGCTGCTTTCTCTTAGTTGCCTGCCTTGCCAATCGGACAGCCGCTCTGCGGACTGCCGCTGGATCAAATGCTTGGGTACTTTGGGAAGGCAAGTACTTAGCCGTTTTTAAGAGTTTTTGAGCAAGTTGAATAGGAGGCGGCAATCCGACTACTCGAGAGTCGGTTTGCAAAAAGGCTGGAAGCCGTCTTGAGCTATGTTTTATGCTTTGAGTCCTTAGCCATTTTTCATGCGAATGCCCATTCTACCTTACTTCTGCCCACCGTACAGTCGCTCTGCAAGCTGCGGCTTCTGACAGGAGACGGTTTAGGCGTTTACACACTACTTGTCCGACTACAGGAAGCATTTCATAGTGCAAGGCGGCAAGTCCCCGGGCCGACTTGTCGAGCCCGGTGCCAAACGGCATAAAAAGGAGTAACATACTTGCAGGCATAATTTTTATCATACAGACAAAAGAGGGCAGTCCCCGAGCTCGTCTCGGGGGGCCCGAAGTCTTGGTACTTTAATACAAAAGGTAGCATGGTACATACTGCATCAACTGTAAAATCTTCGGAGGAGATTTGCATTCCATGGCCGCTCTGTCTCCTTGCCGGAGTCGTCCCTCTTGCGTGCTCGGGGCTTCTGAGCGTCAATCAGGTAGTAGGAGTCGTTGCCCAGTACTTTGCTGATGATGAAAGGGCCTTCCCAAGGCGCCGACAGCTTGTGCTGGCCGGCTGTTCGCTGGATCAGCCGGAGCACAAGGTCGCCTTCTTGGAAAGATCTTGGCCTGACCTTCCTGTTGTGGTATCGGCGCAGGCTCTGCTGGTAGATGCTGGACCGGCTGAGTGCCAACAGCCGGCCCTCTTCCAGCAGATCAACGCCATCTTGTCGTGCTTCTTCTGCTTCCTCCTTGGTGTACATGGTGACTCGTGGGGAGTCGAACTCTATGTCTGTTGAGATGACGGCTTCGGCACCATAGACGAGGAAGAAAGGCGTGAAGCCAGTTGACTTGTTTGGAGTCGTGCGCAGACTCCAGAGGACGGCTGGTAGCTCATCGAGCCAGCAGCCAGCCGAGCGCTCTAGAGGCTCGATCAGCCGGGGTTTGATGCCGGACAGGATGAGGCCGTTTGCTCGCTCCACCTGGCCGTTTGACTGTGGATGGGCGACGGATGCTAGGTCCAGTCGGATGCCCTGTGTTGCGCAAAAACGGGCCAAGGCGCCTTTGGTGAAATTTGTGCCGTTGTCGGTGATGATGTTGTGTGGTATGCCGTACCGAATTATGATATCGGCGATGAAAGTCACTGCAGTCGGGCCGTTCAGCTTCTTGATTGGCTTCGCTTCTATCCACTTGGTGAACTTGTCCACTGCGACAAGTAAGTGAGTTAAGCCACCTTGTGATGTCTTGAATGGTCCCACCATGTCTAGACCCCAAACTGCGAAAGGCCAGGCAATGGGGATGGTCTTGAGTGTAGAAGCAGGCTGGTGCGGCTTGGAGCTGAACTTCTGGCACCCTTTGCATTTTTGGACCAACTGCTTGGCCTCTTCTAGGGCAGTCGGCCAGAAGAAACCGTGTCGAAAGGCTTTTGCGACGAGCGCTCTTGAAGCCGCATGGTGGCCGCACTCGCCTTGATGGATGTCTTTGAGAATTGCTTGACCTTGCTCCGGCTCTACGCAGCGCTGGTAGACACCAGTGACGCCGCGCCTTACCAGCTCTCTGTTGACTATGGTGTAGGTTGCCACCCGGTGTTGTACTTGCCGAGCTGAGGTCTCATCAGTTGGCAGCTCTTTGCTCACCAGGAATTTGAGGATGGGCTGGGCCCATGAGGGTGCTGCTACTTCTTCGACTGCCAAAACTGCGACTTGGACGAGGGTGGTTGGGCTGGGAGGCGGCGGGTTGGAGTCAACAACCGCTTGCTGGGTTAATGAAGTCCCCAGGCCGACTGGCGCGGCCCTTGGGTCGAGTTCTGGAGTCTTCGAGTCCACTGCCACAGTCCCCGGGCCGGGTTCGACTGTGGCGGCTTTGGAGCCATTTGCCGAAATCCCCGTACCGACTGCCGGGGCTCTGGAGTCGGTTCCGACGTCTTCGGGAGGAGTCGGCACAAAAATGGAGTCTGATTCTGGTGAAGGCTTGACAGACGGCTTGAGGAGGCGTTGAAGGGCGACGCCGGATGGTATTGCTTGGCGGGTAGAGCCGATTCGTGCCAAGGCGTCTGCTTGGTCGTTGTCGTTTCTTGGCACATGGAGGAACTCGCACCCTTCAAAATACCCGCTGAGTTGCTGCACGAGGAAACGGTAACTCGCCATGTTTGCATCTTTCGCGTCCCAGTCGCCAGATGACTGCTGGACCACTAAGTCCGAGTCGCCATAACACAAGATTCGGCGGATGCCAAGTTCTTTGGCAAGCCGAAGCCCGTGAATGAGCGCCTCGTACTCGGCGATGTTGTTGGAGGCAGCAAAGTGGATTTGCAGCGCGTATTTGAGCTTGTCGCCTTTGGGAGAGGTGAGGACGATGCCGGCTCCCAAGCCGGTGCGCATCTTGGAGCTGTCGAAATGCATCTGCCAATGGGTGGAATCAGGCGCTGGAGGTAGGTACTGGTCTCGGCCCAGTCGACGAGAAAGTCGGCCAATGCTTGTGACTTGATAGCGGTGCGGGGCTGGTAGTGGATGGTGTAGGGAGCCAGCTCTATGGCCCACTTGGCCACTCGGCCAGAAGCATCTCGGCTACCAATGATCTCGGCAAGCGGGGCCGTGCAGACCACCGTGATTGGATGCTCTTCAAAGTAAGGCTTCAATTTCTTGGCAGTAAAGTGTACACCATAGCACATCTTCTGGTAGTGGGGGTAGTTCTGCTTGGAGGTCGACAGTACTTCGCTCAGGTAATATACCGGTCTCTGGATAGGTAGTGCCCTGCCTTCCTCCTTGCATTCTACTACAATGATCATGCTGACCACCCGGCTGGTGGCGGCGATGTACAGGAGCATAGGTTCCTTGGGGGTCAGAGCCGCCAGGACGGGTGGAGTAGTCAGCATCTTCTTCAACTGGAGAAAAGCTTCGTCTGCCTTATGGTTCCACTCGAAAATGTGGTCTTCTTCATGAGTTGGTATAAGGGGAGAGCTTTCTCGCCCAGCCGACTGATGAATCGGCTGATGGATGCCAAGAAGCCAGTGAACCTTTGCACATCCAGCAGTCGGCTGGGTACCTCCATTCTCTCAATGGCCTTGATCTTTACTGGGTTGCATTCTATGCCGCGTTCAAAGACCAGGAAGCCAAGGAGCTGGCCGGCTGGTACTCCGAAGACGCACTTCTTGGGATTGAGCTTGATCTGGAATCGGCGTAGGTTCTCAAAGGTCTCCTTGAGGTCTTCCAGCAGGGTTCAGCGCTTTTCCGTCTTCACCACCACGTCATCTACGTAGACGTGGGCGTTTCTGCCGAGCTGCTTGAGGAGGCACTTCTGCATGCAACGCTGAAAGGTGGCGTCGGCATTCCTTAAGCCGAACGTCATGGTGAGGTAGCAGAAGGCTCCAAACAGTGTGATGAAGGCGGTCTTCAGTCTGTCAGCCGGGTTCAGCTTGATCTAGTGATATCCTGAGTATGCATCCAAAAAACTCAACAACTCGCATCCGGCTGTGGAGTCTATCACCTGATCGATTCTTGGTAGAGCAAATGGGTCCTTGGGGCAGGCCTTGTTGAGGCTCGTGTAGTCAATACACATTCGCCACTGCTTGTTCTTCTTCAATACCAGGACCGGATTTGCTAGCCATTCTGGAAAGAACACTTCCATAATGAAGCCGGCTGCTAGGAGTCGGGCTATCTATTCTCCGACAACTCTTCTCTTCTCTTCTGATAGGCGGCGCAGGGGCTGCCTGACCGGCTTTGCATCAGATCGGACATGTAACTTGTGCTCGGCGAATTCCGTCGGTACACCTGGCATGTCTTTGGGGGACCATGCGAAGATGTCCCGATTCTCACGGAGGAAATCGACGAGCTCGCCTTCCTATTTGCTGTCGAGATTTGCACCTACGACGGCGTACCTCTCTGGGTGCTCCGGATCCAAGGGTATCTTCTTTGTCTCTTTGGCCGGTTTGAACGAACCCCCAGCCTCCGACTCTTTTGGGTTGGGCGATACCTCAGGCTGCTTGCCGGCCATCGCCACAACTCGCTAAAGGAGCCGCTTCTCGGCCGCGATTACCAGGGAGTCGGCCAGCCGACTGTTCTCAGCCGCGCAAGCAGACGACTTCTGGTAGTCGCCAGCCACAGTCAGAATTCCTCTGGAACTGGGCATCTTCATCTTGAGGTAGGCATAGTGGGGGACTGCCATGAACTTGGCCAAGGCGGGTCGACCGAGTATGGGCTCTCGAGGTCCACCACCTCAAACCAAACAGACTCTCGGTGGAAGTGATCTTTGTCTCCAAAGAGGACGTCCATCAGGATCTTGCCGATTGGTGAGCAGGAAAGCCCAGGAACAATGCCATGGAACACAGTTCGGCTGTTCTGAAGCTATCTTTGCTTGATTCCTAACTTCTCCATGGTGTCCTTGTACAGGATATTGATGCTGCTGCCTCCGTCTATCAGAACTCGCGAGAAACGCGCGGCTCGTCTGTACGTAGCAAAGGTGGCGTCCAGGACCAAGGCATAGGAGCCCGGACTCGGCATCACTTCTGGGTGGTCAGCCCTGCTCCAGCTGATGGGCTTCTCAGACCAGTGCATGAACTCTGGCGTCTCCGATGCTACTGCATTCACCTCTTGTCGCTGCAACCGCCTGCTGCGTCGGTCATCAGCCATACTGGTAAACACCACGTAGGCTCCGTGCTCTTCAGGGTATTCGTCTTGTATTGCGCCGACTGGCCTGACAGCCGGCTGCTGGGGCGAAGGCGGAGGCGGCTGCCCAGCAGGCGGGGGAGGCAGGAGGCCGTCTCCCTTAGCGATCCTGGTGAGCCAGTGGCACTTCCTGGTGGTGTGATTCGACGGCTTCGCGCCACTATGGAACTTGCAAGGTCCATCCAGGGTCTGCTCATAGGAGAAGGCCGGCAACCAGTTTGGCTTGCCGCCTTTCTGTCGCTTGGGCGAAGGCTGCTCATCTGGCTGCTGGGCTTCAACGACCGCGACCTGCCGGCTGCTGGAAGCCGGCTGCGGGCCTTGCGCTTGTGGTCGCCCTGCTGTTGTCGCCGGTTGGCGTCTGCCGCCGGAGTTCTTGGAGCTTGAGGGGCCACTTTGCCAGTCGTGCTGATTTGAATATCCGCCTTCATGGAGGAGTCGGCCGTGGCGTACTTGTCCGCTATGATCAGCAGCTCGTCGAGGGTTTCTGGCTCGTCGCAGAGGAGCTTGTGCTTGAGGAGGGTGCCTTCTCTACACCCGGTTGTGAAGTACTCGATGGCTTGCACCTCGTGCACGCCCTCACAGGAGTTCCGAAGCTCGGCCCAACGCGTGAGGTAATCGCGAGTCGACTCGTCGGGGCCTTGTACGCACAAGGAGAGCTGACGAGGCTTGGGAGGGCGCTTGTACGTGCTGGTGAAGTTGCGGACGAATGCTTCGGTGAAGTCGACCCAGCTGTTGATGCTGCGGGGCTTCAGGCTGTTCAGCCATGTCCGGGCCGTGCCCTGGAGCATGAGAGGAACGTACTTTACGCCTACACGCTTGTTGCCGTTTGCTATGCTGACAGTCGTGGAGTAGTCGACTAGCCAGTCTTCCGGCTTCACGGAGCCGGTATACTTGGGCGTGTCTCTTGGGAGCGTGAACCCTCTGGGAAAGGGCTCGTCCCGAATGCAGGGCCCGAAACAAGGCGGACCCGGCTCGTCTTCTTCTTCCAGCACTAAGGATCGGTGAAGTCGGTCGATCCGGTGGCGGGCGTCATTCTCTCCAACTCCCTCTCGACGGCCAAGGCGGTCGCCGAGAGTCGGATGGTCAATAGGCGGCGGGGAGACTCGCCTTTCCTTGTGAGTAGGGGGAGGCGGACAGTCGTCCCGTCGTTCCACTGCTCTCGGGCGGCAGTCTCGATCGCGCTCTATGGTAATGCGAGTCCGACTGTGGCTGACAGCCGGCTCCTTGTCTCTTCTTCCTCGGGCGCCGCCAGTCGGCGTCCGAGACGTCGTGCCTTGATCTCGGTGAAGGTCGTCGTTTGGCCACTGCGGCGCCTTCGTGCGGCAACCGGCCTCGTTCTGCGCGGCGGCCACGTCGAGGAGCCGCTGGACTCGCTCCATCATGAGGCGGCGTTCTTCGCCCTCGAAATTGTCCAGCTCATCCTCTGCTGCCTGGGCGGCTCGGATGTTCTCCGCTGGTGTAGCGTACACAGGGCGGCTTGCCCCAAACAGGTTGGCGATAGCTACGCCGCGCTGCTAGACCGCGCCAAGGCGGCTGGGCCCCGCCGGGGCCGGCGAGCCGCCGACGGCGCGATCCATCTCCCGCTGGTAGGCTTCTGACAAGCGCCTCATGCTGGCCAGCTTCTTCACGCCTTCAACGAGCTGAAGGCGGCGCGCCTCCAACGTCTCTGCATCAGCGTCTTCTGGAATGGGCGCAGTTAGGTCTTGTAGCGCCACGCCGAGTGAGTCATGCGCTCCTCCGCCGGGGAGCTCGTCATGACTGATGACGAGCACCTTGGTGACGGTGCTTCCGTTGCTCTCCGCGCGAGGGAGAGGTTCGTCGTAGACCACTACATTGGTGGGGAACGCGTCGAGCGACGCGGTGTCGGAGTCGACCAGCATCGGGTCGGTGGAGCCTACGGCCTCTAAGTCTACGGCAGGCTCACCGGAAACGTCGAGCTGATTGAGGAGGCCCGCGAGGAGGCTCTCGGGGCCGCCCGTGCCTGCGTTGGATGCAGGTTCGTCGGAGAGGCGAACCTCGCCGACAAGTTCGGCCAGGCAGCTGGCTGCGCAGGCGATCTCAACGCCGCTTAGCGCGTCGGCACAAACTCCGTCTGGCGTGCCTGGCTGGCTGCGCTCGCCAGGGAGAAAAAGGGTTCCCGTCCAGAACAGGTCTCCGGGCGGCGGTGCACCAGGCCCCACGGTGGGTGCCAAATGTCGGGGGTTTGGTGCGCCATATGCCAAAGGATGGCTTATCATGATGGGGCGAGTAGAACATCGCCGGTGCCTAGAAACGGGATGAGGCGAAGGCATGCACGCCGGCGAATCTTACCCAGCTTCAGGGCTCTCCGGGGAGATAATACCCCTACTGCTGCTCTACGGGGTCTCTGCATGATCACTATGGCAAAGTGTTTACACGGTTGCTCCTTGAGCTGTTTCTTGGAGGTAGGAGAGGGCAAGGCTAGCTCTCTCCCTTCTATATGATCTGGCCTAGAGCTAATGGGTTCCAACCTCTTGCATGGGTGCCCTGGGGGGCTTATATAGGCCTACCCCCCAGGGGTACAATGGTAATCCGGCGGGACGCGGGCCCAGCCGTCAGCGCCTCTGGCCTCCGTCTTCCCCGCCGACCGTTGGGCGGGCCCCGCCGACTGGCTTGGTACGGAGCCGACAGGCCGCGTCCGCCGCGGGCAGGTCTTGCCGACTGCTGATTACTGTGCCGTGCTTCTGATGACGTGGGCTTGATCATGGGGTCGTGGCAACAGCCCCGCCGCCTGGCGGGCGATCACTATTGCCACTCTCCATCACATCTTGATTAATGGTGCATGGGCCCCGGGGGAGGGCTCGGCCGACTTCCGATGGGTCCGACTGGTGGTCCTCTTGCCGTCTCCTGGGGTCTCACCGGCTGGTGGGACCCGCTGCCTCTGAGCCGTACAGACAAGCCGTCGTGGGCGCAGGATTCGGTCCTGCGGTGCTGATGTCAGGGCCGGCATGGCAACAGTGCCACGCCGCACGGAGATCTTCCGGGGTACGGCGTGCTGTGGCCATGCCCGCCCTTGGTAAGGGGCGGGAGTGGGCTTCACTGTAGCCACTCTCCCGCCCCGTCCCCCTTGATGAGGTCACGGGGTTTGTTGGAGTCGCAGGCCGACTCCCCAAAGCCGGCTTCTCCGAAAGTTGCTAGTTAGGAGTCGGCTTACCCTGCGGTCGTCCCTAGGACTCGGCCGCAAGTGGTCAGTCGGCCGTCTTGCCATTGACTTCTTGAAGGCGGCTCTTCGTCCTGGGGCCTTGAGGGGCGCAGCCTGCCCCGATGTCTTGAAAGGTTCTGGGGATCGGGTTGTCCTACCCGTGGCCCATTACTCCGACATGAATGCTATGTTTAAAGGCCGCTAGGGCTTCGGCGTCTGGGCAATCGACAATCTGGTTCTTCTGGTGAGGAACCTAGTCCAAAATTTTCGGGCGGACTCTCCCGATTGATGGACAATATGACTTAGGTCATCGGCATCCGGAGGTTGGATGTAGGTGCCTTGGAAGTTATCTCTAAAGGCGTCCTCCAGGTCTTCCCAACTTCCGATAGAGTTTTCTGGGAGGCTATTTAATCAGTGTCGAGCTGGCCCCTTAAGATTTTGGGGAAGGTATTTGATCGTGTGTAGATCGTCACCGCGAGCCATGTGAATGTGGAGAAAAAATCTTCAATCCATACTGTAGGGTTTGTTGTGCCATCGTGTGATTCAATGTTCACGGGTTTAAACCCTTCTGGGAACTAGTGCTCCATTACCTCATCGGTGGAGTATAGGGGGTGTGCGGCACCTCTATATCGGGCCATGTCACGACGTAGTTCGGATGAAGTCCGTATGCGGTTTCCGGACTGGGCGTGGTTGCGCTTGTTGCGCCAGGATTGATAACTATCCTCTCGCATCGGGGCATGCCCCCGCGATCGATAAATTGATCTGGTCTGACCTGCTCTATTTTCCAGGTCCTTTCGTAGGTCATATGTGTATCCCCGAACTGTTGTTTCTCTTTTTTTTACGGCAAGGTGGCACGGGCTGGTGTTCGGCTTGAGTTGCCGTTCTGACCCGGCCACGTGGTGGTCGGTTAGGTCCGCCAGCCATGTTACGCGCGGGTGGTATGGGCTCCAGCGCTTCATCATCGAATTGGGGTAGCAGTTTACGCTTCGGGTAACTCTTTGTTGGGTGCTCGAGGCCGTATTCTTCGGCTGCCAGGACATTAGTCCATCTGTCGTTGAGCAGATCTTAGTCAGCTTGGAGCTTCTGCTGCTTCTGTTTTAGGCTTCTTGCCGTGGCTATTAGCCGGCGCTGAAAGCGCTCTTGTTCGAGGGGTTCTTCTGGCACGATAAAATCTTCTTTGCCAAGGCTCACGTCGTCCTCAGAGAGTGGTAGATAGTTGATATCCTCTGAGTCTTTGTTCCTTGCTTGCTCGTTAGGGTCGACCTGCCCGTCCTCCCGATCATCCTATTCGGATGTTGGTTCGATGGGGTCTTCTTGGTCTTCGGCGTTCTCCGGAGTATCATCGTCTCCGGTGCCGGTATTGTTGTCCTTTCCGTGACGCGATTTAGAACGGCGCCGCTGATGTCGACGCTTTGGTGGTATCTCAGGAGGTTCGTCCTCGACTGGATCCTTCTCATCATCGCCATCGCCTTCTTTAGGTGTGCCCACCATGTACACGTCGTATGAGGAAGTGGCCGTCCAGCGTCCGGTGAATGGCGGGTTTTGGGCTTGCTCCTCTCCGGCACCGTCGTCCATACCGTCGATGTCTTCGGAGTTGTAGTCGAGCATGTCAGTTAGATCCTTGCCAGTGGCTATAAAGTGGGTGGTGGGTGGGAAGTAAAATTCCCTATTTTCATCCCCTAGTCCGGGTTGGGCGCAATTCGTGAACGGTTCCTCTGTGATGGCGAGGGATCGCATTAGGTCCAGAGCCTCGTTTAAGAGCGAGGTTTGGATGGGGACCGAAGTTCCCTGGTCGAGCTCGCAAGACACGGACTGCGAGGGTTCGAAGCTAGTGTCCGGAGAAGAGTCCGGCTTTGTGATGGTTGCCGGTGGCGCTATCCTCTCCGATTCTCCAGCGTTGAGCTCTATAGCCGCAAATAGTCCGGCAGGCTCTAGACTCCCATCGTCGGACCTGGTGATGCGCTCCGGATCTAAGGCCGAAGCGGTGGTTGGAGCCGCGGACCCTTGGAAGATCAAGTCTCCTCGGATGTCAGCGACATAGATCAGATTTCCGAAACTGATCTGGTGACCAGGGGCGTAGCTATCGATCTGCTCCAGGTGGCCGACTAAGTTGCCCCGCAATGCGAAGCCGCCGAATTCGAAGATTTGGCCGGGGAGAAAAATCTCCTTCCCGGAAGTATTGTTGTAGATGATCGATGAAGCCATCGATCCTTTCGACGACAGAGTGGAACTGTCAATGAAAGCACCAATGTCGGTGTCAAAACCGAAAGATCACGGGTAGGGGGTCCCGAACTGTGTGTCTAAAGATCGAAGGTAACAGGAGACAGGGACACGGTGTTTACCCAGGTTCGGGCCCTTTTGATGGAGGTAATACTCTACGTCCTGCTTGATTGACTTTGATGAGTATAGGGGTTACAAGAGTTGACCTACCACAAGATCGTAATGTCTAAACCCTAGATGTCTAGCATGTATGATTATGATTGCCTCTACGGACTACACCCTCCGGTTTATATAGACACCGGAGTGGGCTAGGGTTGTACAAAGTCGGTTCACAGAGAAAGGAATCTTCATATTCGCACGCCAAGCTTGCCATCCACGCAAAGGAGAGTCCCATCCGGACATGGGGAAAAGTCTTTCGGCTTGTATCTTCATGGCCCATCAGTCCGGCCCACGTCACATAGCTCGGACGCCCGAGGACCCCCTAATTCAGGACACCCTCACCCAGGCTGACTTGCAACCCTCGTATCCAGCCCAAATATGGGGCACATATAAGGGCGCCTGGGCGTGTCCTCCATGTCGGACCAAGCCCACGCTGCCCCGCCCGGCCCCACATATATTACTCACCATCCGTTCGCCGGACCAAACCCTAGCCACTTTACTGCACTCCCCTCCGCCACACAAGCTCCCGTCTGGTGGTCTCTGGCCGTCTTTGGCATGGCAGGCGGCGGATCTGAGTCCTTCACATGTAGATCCATTGACCCCGAGCTCATCCTACGCGGCCCCGAGAAGGAGATGGTCGTCCGGCTTGTGCTCCGCCACTCCCGAGAGGAAGCCCGTGCCCGGCAATGGTGGGACTCCTTCCGCAGGGAATCCATCGCATCGCCCAAATAGCGCATGGATTCGGCGCTAGGTGTGTTGTCGCTCCCTCGCCGAAGGCGGTGCGGTTCATCTGGCGTTCGAACGCGGTGGCGGACGTGCAACCCCTCTGTTGGCGCGCCGAGCATCGGGACGCACCATGGGCCTCGTCCGACGAGAACATGGCACGACGTGCCCGCTGTGCGAGGCAGCGGGCGCGGGAGGCGGCGGTGGACGTCGGCGAGACAGAGTCGCATTCTCCGACGCCACGTATGATGCAGCAGTCCGGGCGCCGCAACCGCGTAGTGGTGGACGTCACCGGCTCGTCCTAGGAGGAATCCATCATCAATCTGACATCCACCGGCACTATTCGGGTTTCGGGCTCCGACGAGGAAGAGTGGGGCATGGGAGACGGCGGCGCCTTGAGTCACGTGAGCCGGCTTGTGTCCTATGCCCTACTCTACCTAGCTGGTGACCGGACCGACACTATGAGGGGCACAGCCGGCCGCCGGACATGGGACGGAGCCGGACGAGCTTCGCTCAAAGATCGTTGCGTTGCATGTAATAATATGGATTTGAGGTTTCTAATTTAAGATATTCGGATGTGAAATGCATTATTTGAGACGTGATTTGTCACTGTCCGTGGACACGGCGGGGCGTTTGAAAGGTCGGATTGGTAAGACGCGTCTGTGGGTGTTTGAGGGGCCGAACGGCTGTTGCTCTTAACTCTTCACACGCGTAGAGCGCATCATTATTGCATTGTGCGTTTTGGAAGCTTCACGTCTGCACACGCGCGCGCCCACCACGCGCACGCGCACGGGTCACCCGTGCGCAGGCCGTTCGCTTCGGCCCCATCATAACTCCCGCGGCAGGCTGACCCAAACCGTTGCCGCCCTTCCGCCTGTCAACAACGGCGGCCGCTATTACCTGGACCAACAGTCCAAGCCAAAACATCGTAGTACTACTACCAGTTTTTCTTTCAGGGAAAAACGAAAAACGTTACTAGTAGTTGATCAAGAGAAAGGAAACAACATCCAACGAAGCTTCCGGTGGAATTTCGGCGGGCACCTACGCTAGGATCAAGGATCTTGAGATGTCGTCATGCGGCCATATGGTAGCTTGAGATGTCGTCTGAGCTGTTAAAAAACAGGCTTGCTCGATCCCTTCTCGTTCTCGCAGTATTTATTCCCGACATTGCTGACGTGCCTTCTCTCAAATTTAAAAATCATCGATTGAAAACGGTGACAAATCAAGGCCTTGGAGGGAAAGCAAGGGAATTCGGGCACAACCAAACCAGTGAGAGTCGGTCAGACTCGTGTCCTTTTGGCTCCCCGTGCAGTCAGCGCCGAATTAACAAAGATGGAACAGCGGGAATTCAAAGGTCCAGACGGGGGGACAGCGACGCCCCCGCATACTACTAGTCCCTCCACCCACATGTGGATTAACCCCTAAACAACCTCAGACTTTTGTTTTGTCTTTCCGCTTGCTTACTTCACACCTCTCGTCGGCCTCGTCTTCGGATTGAGGGGCGAGCCAAGCGAGCACCGAGCATAGCAGAGAAGCCAAGCCAAGAAGAAGAATAGACCGCTCGCGCATGAGGAGAGGCACACCTTTCGTCTAGGATTCGATTCTTCCATGATTATTCAGGAGGGCAGGCCATGTCTCCCCTGCTCCTCCGGTTCCTCTGCCTGCTCCTCCTCGCAGGTACACACCGCCGGCCTCCCTTTCTACTTTCTTGCTCTCTTCTCTTCTTCTCTTCTTGGGGTGTGGGAGCTGAATTGCGCGTGGAGTCGGTCTAATTTGAGGGGGTCGATTGCTCTTGAAGGTGAGGTGGTGCTGATTGCCGCGCAGAGCGCCGGCGACAAGGAGGTGCTGGTGGAGCTCAAGCGCTTCCTCGTTGCCAACAACAAGGTCAACCGGGGCGGTTACGACGGGTGGCAGGAGTCCGACCCGTCGCCGTGCGCGTGGGGTGGAGTCACCTGCGACGGGGGCGGCCGCGTCGCGTCTCTGAACCTGACGCGCTCGGCCATCTCCGGCCCGGCGTTCGGCGGCTTCTCGCGGCTCCCGGCACTCACTACGCTCGACCTCTCTGACAACTCCATCACCGGCCCGCTCCCCGCCGCTGACCTCAACCAATGCCGCGGCCTCCTGCGCCTCAACCTTTCCCACAACCTCATCACCGGGCCGCTCAACCTCTCCGGGCTGACCAGGCTACAGACGCTCGACGTGTCGGGGAACCGGCTCGAGGGCGCCGTCGCCGTCAACTTCCCGGCGATATGCGCTGACCTCACCTTGCTCGACCTGTCCACCAATAATCTCACGGGCAACATCACCGGCCTGTACGACGGCTGCCCCAGGCTGGACAAGGTCGACCTCAGCTCCAACAACTTCACCGGCGAGCTCTGGCCGGGGATCGCGAAATTCAGGGAATTCAGCGCCGCCGAGAACAACCTCACCGGCAGCGTCCCGTGGAGCACGTTTCCTGGTGGCTGCAGGCTCCAGTCCTTGGACCTCTCCGATAATCAGCTGGTCGGGGGCTTCCCGGATTCCGTCGCCAATTGCACGAATTTGACCTACATGTCGCTGTGGGGGAATAATTTCACTGGGATTATACCTGCCGGAATCGGGAAGCTCGCCGTCCTCGAGACGCTGATTCTTGGGAAAAACAAGTTCGATCGGAAGATACCGCCGGAGCTGACGAACTGCGGGAGGCTTCAGTTCTTGGACATGAGCACCAACAAGTTTGGCGGCGACGTGCAACAAATTTTCGGCAACTTCACGAGCTTGAAGTATCTTGTGCTTCATCACAACAACTACACCGGCGGCATCGTGGCCTCCGGCGTGCTCCGGCTACCGCTGCTCGCCAGGCTCGACCTCAGCTTCAACCAGTTCACCGGCGAACTCCCTCCAGAGATGGCCGACATGAAGAGCCTCAAATACCTGATGCTCGCCGAGAACAACTTCTCCGGCACCATACCGCCGGTGTACGGCCGTCTCGCCGAGCTCCAGGCGCTGGACCTGTCTAACAACACGCTCTCGGGTGGGATCCCGGAGACAATAGGGAACCTCACATCGCTGCTATGGCTGATGCTCGCCGGGAACCAGCTCTCCGGAGAGATACCACCTGAAATCGGCAACTGCACCAGCTTGCTCTGGCTGAACCTGGCCGACAACCGGTTGACTGGCAAGATTCCACCGGAGATGACAGAGATAGGGAGGAATCCCGGCCCGACCTTCGCCAAGAACCGGAATGACACGAGCGTGCTCGCCGGCTCCGGCGAGTGCCAGGCCATGAAACGGTGGATCCCTGCGAGCTATCCCCCGTTCAGCTTTGTCTACTCCGTCATGACTCGGGAGAACTGCCGCACCATATGGGACCGCATCCTCAAGGGCTACGGAATCGTCCCAATTTGCACCAACTCCTCGTCGCCGGCAAGGTCCAACACGGTCTCCGGGTACGTGCAGCTGTCAGGGAACTTGCTTTCCGGTGAGATACCGTCACAGATCGGTGCAATGCGGAGCCTCAGCTTGCTCCACCTCGACGGCAACTGTCTCACGGGGCAGCTGCCACCGGCGATTGGCCGGCTCCCGCTCGTCATGCTGAACGTCTCGAGGAACAACCTCTCGGGCCCAATTCCGTCGGAGATCGGCGACATTCTGTGCATCGAGAGGATGGACTTGTCCTTCAACAACCTCTCCGGCGAGCTCCCGGCGAGCCTGTTCAAGCTCACCGAGCTATCCATGTTCAACGTGTCATACAACCCACTCCTCTCCGGCAATGTCTCCACCACCGGCCAGTTCGGCACCTTCGACGAGCAGTCCTTCCTCGGCAACCCGCTCATTTCATTGCATCAAGGTGGAGCTGCCGGTAAGAAACCACCACGACCGGAAGCTGCCGATGCTCCTGCAGTTAGGACGCGCAGCGTACCAACAACCATGGTGTGGCTGCTTTTCTCCCTCGTCATCGTCTTCATCGCCGGCACCGTCCTGTTCGCGATCACCAGCCTACGCGCCCGGTTCCCGGTGGACCAGGAGCCGGAGCCGGACCCATTCTCGTGCGAGCACCCCAAGGGCAAGTGCGCGTTCGGAATGTCCTCGTCGCCGCCGTCCGGCTCGTCGTCTGCCACGGGGTGCTCCTCCTCGACGGAGGGAGTGAAGGTGTTCCGGCTGGACAAGACGGCGTTCACCTACCGCGACATCTTGGCTGCCACGGGCAACTTCTCCGACGACCGGGTGATCGGGCGCGGCGGCTCCGGCGTGGTGTACCGCGGCGCGCTCCCCGACGGCCGCGCCGTGGCGGTGAAGAAGCTCTCCAGGCCGCGCGACGGCGTGGACGGCGACGGCGAGCGCGAGTTCCGCGCCGAGATGGAGGTGCTCGCCGACCGGATGGGGTTCACGTGGCCGCACCCGAACCTCGTCACGCTCTATGGGTGGTGCCTCTCCGGCGGCGCCAAGATACTGGTCTACGAGCGGCTCGACGGCGGGAGCCTGGAGGCGCTGATCTGCGACACGGCGGCGTTCGGGCGGGCGGCGCGGCTGGACGCGGCCGTGGGCGTGGCGCGGGCGCTGGCGTTCCTGCACCACGAGTGCGTGCCCGCCGTGGTGCACCGCGACGTGAAGGCCAGCAACGTGCTCCTGGACGGCGACGGGCGCGCCAAGGTGACGGACTTCGGGCTGGCCAGGGTGGTCCGCCCCGGCGACACCCACGTGAGCACGGTGGTGGCCGGCACGGTCGGGTACGTGGCGCCGGAGTACGCGCAGACGTGGCGCGCCACGACGAAGGGCGACGTGTACAGCTACGGCGTGCTCCTCATGGAGCTCGCCACGGGCCGGCGCGCGGTCGACGGCGGCGAGGAGGAGTGCCTCGTCGACTGGGCCCGGCGCACCGCGAAGGAGGGCCGGAAGCAGCAAACGGAGGATCAACAGACGACCGGCACGGTGCTCTGGGATCTTCTCGAGCTGGGCATGCGGTGCACGGCCGACGCGCCGCATGAGCGGCCGGACATGCCGGTCGTCCTCGCGGCGCTGCTGGACATCGCCGGCGACGTGGGCTGTGCATGCTGCAAGAGCTCAGGACACAGCGACGGCGAGCAAACAAGTTCTCTGACATAGGTGTTGAAGGTTAAAAAACAAATTTATTCTTTGTGTACAAAAATGCGGTTGTTTAGTTCAGTTGGGTGTTCGTTCATGTATGTACGTAGGAACAAAGATAAAGAAGCAAAGTTTTGGTAGCGCACAATACAATACGGTGAAAAACCAATGAAAAAATAGCATGCTACGACAAAATAGCGTGGCCCCTAAAATATGCTATTAGCTTGCTATATCACGCTAGTGTGTTATTAACGAGATATTGTACACTGATTTATTTGGCAGGCATTAATGAAAACACAATAGTATGCTATTAGCGATACTATAGCATGCTATTTTTTTTCATTGAAAAAAATTCCCCGCGTCAATCACTTATGCTTTAGGCCTTGATATCCAACGGTCAGAAGCGTGTGTGCCGTCATTGCCCCCTCCCCTCCCTCCCCCCCCCCCCTCCCTCTCCCTCTTCTCCCCCGGTTCTTCATCCTCCTTCCTCGTGGCGGTTCTTCCTGCTCCACACGGTCTACCCGGCCATGGCCGCCTGCCTCCACCCCTTGTGCCCGGCAGTTGTCGCTGCCTCGCCTCCACCCGCAGATGTATTGTTCGCCGCCCCGACCATCCCTTAAGCCCCGCACCATCAATGAACAACTCCGGTGATCCCCTGCACCTCTCACCCCTAAGGTAGATAATATGGCTGTGGCTTCCTTTAAAATAGATAGGGTGGTTGGTTCTCCGGTGAGGCGCGGCCTCTCCATCTCGTGCGCTCGGCAAGAAGAAAGGAAGAAGAAAAAAGTAACTGACGCAAGAAGAAAATCCAGTGTGAGACAATAGATTTGGGGGAACCGGCTCAACCCTCTAGGGGTGGCCTACCTCATATATATAATGAAGGGGTACAAAGTTACATCATACGTACATATACGTATACAACTACAGAAGCTATACAGTCTAACACCCTCCCTCAATCTTAGCCACTTCCTAAAGAATCTAGAAGGGTAAGATTGCGTCGACAAGTCTCGAACTGTGGAAGAGGTAATGGTTTGGTGAAGATGTCTGCAAGTTGATCCTTGGAAGAGATGAACTTGATCTGTAGTTGCTTCTGAGATACCCGTTCCCGTACAAAATGATAGTCCACTTCGATGTGTTTCGTTCGGGCATGGAATACCGGATTAGCAGATAGGTATGTAGCACCGATATTATCACACCAAAGAATAGGAGACTGTGATTGAGATATACCCAATTCCTGAAGCAAAGACTGTACCCAGATAATTTCTGTAGTTGCATTAGCCACGGCCTTATACTCAGCTTCAGTACTGCTACGCGAAATAGTAGCCTGTTTCCGAGCACTCCAGGCGATCAAGGTAGAACCAAAGAACACAGCATAGCCCCCCGTGGATCGCCTGTCATTCGGACTGCCAGCCCAATCCGCATCAGAATACGTCGAAATGACCCCAGAGGGGTTCGATCGAATGTGCAAACCATAGGACAACGTGAAGCGAATGTAACGCAAGATGCGCTTCACCGCAGACCAATGAGTGTCACGAGGTGCATGAAGATACTGACATACTCTGTTGACAGCAAAGGATATATCTGGACGTGTGATCGTCAAATACTGCAGCCCACCAACAATACTCCTGTACTGTGTCGCATCAGCAGAAGACAGGAGGTCACCATCAACAGTAGTAATCCTGTCAGTAGCAGACATTGGTGTAGTAGTCGGTTTGCACTTAAGCATCCCGGCCCGCTGCAAAAAATCCAAAGAGTACTTCTTTTGTGTCATAACAAGACCATTGGGAACAGAAGAAACTTCCACACCGAGGAATTAGTGAAGCTGCCCAAGATCTTTGACCGCAAAATCAGCACCAAGAGACCGAACAAGAGCAGCAGCGGCCGACTGAGAGGAACTGACGAGGATAATATCATCCACATAGACCAGCAGATACATGGTAACTTCGGGCCTTTGTAGAAGAAATAACGAAGAGTCAGCAGCTGATGATACAAAACCATGAGCACGAAGGGCTGTCGCAAGACGAGCATGCCAAGCACGAGGAGCTTGCTTCAGACCATAGAGTGCTTTAGTGAGCCGCCACAGATAATCAGGACGATCAGGATCAGAGAACCCGGGGGGCTGCCGCATATATACCTCCTCTTCCAGAACACCATGGAGAAAAGCATTCTGCACATCAAGCTGACGAAAAGACCAACCCCGAGTAACTGCAAGAGAGAGAAGAAGCCTGATAGTAGTAGGTTTAACCACTGGACTGAAGGTGTCTTCATAATCAAGACCATAACGCTGCCGAAAACCTCTAGCAACCAGTCGCGCCTTGTAGCGCTCTATAGAACCATCAGAATGCTTCTTTACTTTGAACACCCATTTAGAATCAATAACATTAACACGAGGTGGTGGCGGAACAAGGGTCCATGTCTGATTACGAAGAAGAGCATGATACTCCTGCTCCATGGCCTCTCACCAATGAGGTATACTCAGAGCAGCTTGATACGTACGAGGCTTAGAGGTAGGATCCGCACGAGCAGCAGCCAGACATGCAGCCAACCAAGCAACAGTACCATCAGTGCGCTGTTTGGGCTGAAAAACACCACTGCGACTCCATGCGTGTGGTCGTTGAGGAACCATAGGAGCCACTGGAGCCGGAGAGGACTCAGGTGATGAAGACGGCGATGGCGATGACAACTCGGCCAGCGACGGGGAGGCCTCAGAGAGCATCGGCGAGAGCACACTGGAGGCAGGTGAGCTCGGCCCAGGCGAGGACGGCCCAGGCGAAACCGGCGAGGCGGGCCGAGGTGGTGAGGCCGACTCAGGGGCCAGGGGCACCAAGGCCGATGGAGCCGAGCGAAGCGGCGAGGTCGGCTCAGGGGCCAGGGGCACCGAGCCGATTGGCCCAGCCAGCGACACAGGCAGCCCAGAGGCCAGTGGCACCGGTCCAAAAGTCAGGGGCGCCGAAGCACACGGCGCGGTGGGTAGTTCGATCGAACGTGCATGGGCACGAGGATCGAAGCCATGCAGGGGAACACCCTGATCGTTGTGAACCGCTGGTAAGTCCAGCGAGGGAGACGATGGCACCTCCAAAATTTGCAAACGAGCCCCACGTCCAGTGCCTGCACCATGGTTAGGCAACAAAATAGGAGGGTATGCAATATCATCAAATTGGTCAGATGCAACAGAGGATGGATGCAAAGATGGTGGTTCAGCAGTGGACACAGGGAGCTTGGCAAAGGGAAAAACATGCTCATCAAACACGACATCCTGAGATATATAGACACGATTTGTGGGGACATGAAGACATTTATATCCTTTATGGAGAGAGCTATAACCAAGAAAGACACACTTCTTGGAACGAAACTCAAGCTTGCGCTTGTTATACGGGTGAAGATGTGGCCAGCAAGCACACCCAAAAACCTTAAAAAAGCTATAATCAGGTTGTTCATTAAGGAGAACCTCAATGGGAGTCTTCATGTTCAAAACACGAGTGGGAGTATGATTTATGAGAAAACATGCAGTGGTGAGAGCATCACTCCAGAATCGGAACGGAACCGATGCATGGGCCAAAAGTAAGACCAGTTTCAACAATGTGACGATGCTTACATTCCACAGAACCATTCTGTTGATGTGTATGTGGACATGCTAAACGGTGAGCGATCCCAAGCGACTGAAAGGAGTTGAGGTTGCGATATTCGCCCCCCAGTCCGACTGAACATGAACAATTTTGTGCTTGAGAAGGCGTTCAACATGTTTTTGAAATTGAACAACAATGTCAAACACATCAGATTTGCGTTTAATAAGATAAAGCCAGGTAAAACGACTATAAGCATCAACGAAGCTGATATAATAATTGTGACCACTGACAGAAGTCTGAGCAGGACCCCATACATCTGAAAACACAAGTTCTAAAGGATGTTTCACCTCACGACTAGACTCCGAAAAAGGAAGTTGATGACTCTTCCCCTGCTGACAAGCATCACACACTGCTACATCTTTATTACTAGACATGCTAGGAAGCTCATGACGACGCAAAACATGACGAACGATAGGTGTGGCCGGGTGACCAAGACGAGCATGCCACTGTGACGGAGATACCCGAACTCCACTGAAAACGCGAGCGACACCAGGATGCTCCAGACGATAGAGGCCCTGGCACAGCCGCCCGCTAAGAAGAATGTCCCTCGTGCCCCGATCCTTAATAAAAAGATCAAAAGGATGAAATTCACAAAGCACATTATTATCACGTGTAAGTTTAGGAACAGAAAGGAGATTACGTGTCACAGAGGGAACTCTAAGCACATTACGAAGTTGAAGACTCCTATTTGCATGCCTAGTGAGAAGAGATGTTTGACCAATATGAGATATATGCATACCTGCTCCATTGGCGGTGTGGATCTTGTCGGAGCCGTGGTAGGGTTCGCGAGTATGGAGCTTGCCCATCTCACTCGTCAGATGCTCCGTGGCCCTAGAGTCCATGTACCAGTGGGGATCAACAGAGTAGGACTGAGTGTGCCCTTGCTGTTTTGTGGACACCGACCGATCTGCCATGGCCACCTGACGCGCAAAGTTGCGCGTGTCCTTGCCATCATTGCCGAGACCCAGAAAACTCTTCTGAAAGCGTTTGTGACACTTAGAGGACCAGTGCCCTTCAATGCCACAGAGCTGACACACGCGCTTACCGCCAGCCCCTGGTAATGTCGCGGTAGCAGGGGGGCCGAGGCAGGCAGCGGCGGTAGCCCCGAAAGGGTCCGAGATGATGAAGAAGGGTGGCCACCCTTGGTGGCGGCGTTGGCCGAGAGGGATCCCCCACTGACCTTGGAGCGGCGCGACTCAACCCGTTGTTCCGTGAGAAGGAGACGGGAAAAGACCTCATGCGCCATCATGGGGTTCGAGTTACCCCGCTCGTTGATGATCTCAACCAAGGCGTCATACTCCTCATCAAGACCATTGACAATGAACGAGTTGAACTCGGAGTCAGTGAGGGGCTGTCTGATGGAGGCCAACGTGTCGGCAAGGCCCTCGACTTTGTTGTAGAATTCAATGGCCGTGGAGTCCAGCTTTTGACACTCACCAAGCTGGCGACGAAGCGTGGAGACACGAGCCTGCGACTGTGCCGCAAACGAACGCTCGAGAATGGTCCATACCTCATGAGACGTCTTGGCGAAGACAACAAGTCCAGCAACAGCCGGAGTGAGCGACCCCTGGATGGAGGAGAGGTTCGCCTGGTCCTGCCCTATCCAAACACGGTGCGCCAGATTGTAGACCGGGCCGTGCACGCTATCCACCAGCGCAGGGGGACAGGGGAGAGACCCGTCGACATAGCCCAGGAGATAATGACTCCCGAGGAGCGGAAGGACCTGTGCACGCCAGAAGATGTAGTTGTCTGATGATAGCTTGATGGTGATGAGATTACCAAAGTGGAAAGGCAGCGGCGGCAGAGAGCCCGCGGGGTAGGCTGCCGGAGGCGTATACGCCGTAGAGGCAGAGACCGCGGGTGTAGCCGCGGGAGCAGACGGTGGGATGGCCGCGGGAACAGGCGACGAAGTGGCCGGGCCCGATGCGGCAAGGCCAGCCATCAGGGCCGACGGGGGCGCCACTAGCGTGAGGGGCTGGCCACCGCTGGATGGAGCGATCGGGGCCGCGCCGATGGAAACGGGCGACGAGGCACCCGCTGTGGCAGCAACGGTGTGAGCCACAAGCTCATGATGATCAGGCGACGAGGAGAAGAAGGACCCGATGCTCCTCGTCCCGATCGAAGACGTCGAGGCCGCTGCAAGGTCGAGGGGTCGGGAGAGTAAAGCCGCAAGGGAGGCCGGCAGGAAGCTAGCCGTGGAGGAGCCGGAGGCGGCGGGGCCCGACATGGCGGCGGCGGCGCGATCTCAAGGATGGCGGCGGCGCGGCGCGAGCGACAGGGACAGCGGCGACGGGTTCTAGGGTTTTGGCGGAAGCGTGTTGACCTAGGCTGATACCATGCGAGACAATAGATTTGAGGGAACCGGCTCAACCCTCTAGGGGTGGCCTATCTCATATGTATAATGAAGGGGTACAACGTTACATCATACATACATATACGTATACAACTACAGAAGCTATACAGTCTAACATCCAGATACATGAGAAATAGCAAAAAAGATACAAATACACATAGAGCTGTGTAGTGGCAAAGCAACTTGATCGTGTGCGCGCACAACAACCTCCTATGTTTGGCTTTGTGCGGTCGCCGTCTTGGACCAAGAGTCCACCATGGCCCCTGTTCATCGCGGCCAAGGGATAGTGTAGGGGAGAGACCAAAGGCGGCAAGTGGTCAAAGATTGCGATGGATGGCCGTTTGTGATGCACATGATAACATGGAAACACACCGTCCGAGTCTTTCACTAGTCCTTATTACTAGCCTTTTGCCTTTACATACAAAGCCGTTGGTAAAGCGCGCCACACACATGCGTCGGTCGGTGCTCAGTCCAAAAGCGCGGTCTCAACAGAAAGCTCGCGAGCCATCATGATCCAGGCGACCGTCTTCCATCATGGCGAACCGGACCCGTAGGGGACACCGCACTACTGCAAGTCTGTAACGGAACGAGACGAGGCGTGCACGTCTGGTGCGCCAGTGCTGAGGTGAGTACACA
The DNA here is from genome assembly GCF_056163025.1 of Triticum urartu. NCBI lineage: Eukaryota > Viridiplantae > Streptophyta > Magnoliopsida > Poales > Poaceae > Triticum > Triticum urartu. The sequence goes on from NC_141874.1 coordinate 148,158,252, forward strand.
CGGCCTCACTGCCCGGCGGGCAACGCACTTTCCGTTTCGGTTGTTTTCCCTCGGTCCAGGAAGGCTGCTGCAGTACGTACACACAGATGAGATAAGTTTCCGAGAACTGCACTGGTAGGCCAGCACAAACAGGATGAGATAGACATGCAGGTTCCACAGGACTTGCACTTACACGACAATTTTGAACTCACGACACAACATTTCTTCTCTTCTACAGCCGTAGGACTTACACTTACACTTACACGCTTATTATACGTATATATTTCACCCAATCACCCATACGATTCACATTACACGAGCACATCCTATTCTTTTTTTCTTCCGTGCGTGGTAGTAATAGTAATACGGACCTACAGTTCACTTCACATAAACACAGCATATAGGACGCTACGTTTCTTCACAAATAGTATAAGGCCATTGAGCCTGCTAGACACTCAGGCGACAGATGATAGATACCTGGTTTAACGACGAGATCAGGTGTAGGAAGCACGAGCCTGTTATAGTCTCAAGGGAGGGTCCTCGTGGAGATGAGCTCGAACGACATGCCGTTCTCCTCGAGGCGCTTCTGGAGATCCGTGGGGCCGAAGACGGCGCCCGGCGTGTACACCCCGCCCTTCGGCAGATTGGCCCGCTGGCTCAGCAGGACGAGGGCGCACTGGACGAGGACGATCGGGGTGGTGATGTACCCGATCTCTGGCCCTGAAACTCTGGTCACGATCTCTTTGTCTGGCTTGCTCCCACGCTCTGATGCGCGGGCCGAGTCGCTGTAGCCACGGCCGATGAACCACATCTTGAACGAGGCGCTGCGGACCTCCTCTTCTGTCGGCCCGGTCTTCCTGAACAGCCCGATGGAGAAGAGCTCAGGGAATTTCAGCAAGAGGGACCTGCCAAAGGAGAAACCCCCTAGGATGCCGATGAAAAGTCCAGTGCACAGCCACAAGAAAAGGCCCAGGATCGAACGGCTGCTGATCTTCACACCGAAATGTGCAGGTTTGATAGAGGACCAGAATTCCTTCCTATGCTCTGCAAATTCTGGGGTTTCGTCCGCACCAGGAAGGCCCTCGGGATGCTCTGTCACTTTTGCTAGGGTTCTCTTCACAACTACTGTGTCAGCAGAAGGTAACTTCATCACCCACAATCCTAGTGCCTTGTCATGCTCAATCAGTGATCCTTTGGGGGGCGGAGGCCCCGGAATCTGCACAAAGGGAGAAGAAACCTTAGCATCAAATGTGATCATTATACAATCAAAAAAATGATTCCATCATAATTTCACCAACTCATCAACGCAAGCATTAGATTCAGGGATTCAAAGGCTATAACAAATGTGGTGGACATTTTCGCTAGGATCTTTATTTCTGACTTACTAATTACTACAAAAAGAATATTGAAGATTCTATATCACAACAAAGATCAGGGCAGCTAGAAATACCAGACCTAAGTAGAACTCAGATTGTGGCATTACCAAAGCCAACTCATTTTGCTTTGTCTTCATAAAGCATTTTCCTTTTGCTTTTGTCAGGGTTACTAAGATGAAAATATCCAACAACCATGACATCTATATCTTGTAACATCATAATGCTCTTTATTTATCAACACATTTTACTCCCTATCTATATCTTGTAACATCATAATGCTCTTTATTTATCAACACATTTTACTCCCTTCAATATACAAGTTAGTCTTTTCTGAATAAAAAATGATTTTATGATAATTACTGCATCATGATCAGGAACATGATCGCCGAGGATGCTGCCATTCAGTTGATTGAAGACAATGCTCAAGCTGAGGATGCTTTATCATAAACTTTAGTAGGTTTAGATAATGAAAGAATGCACCTAGAACAGTGACAGCAGACAAACATACCAAGCAATTCTGTCATCAGGCATAAGCAGGTTTATGATAATCCCCATAGCCCAAATTATTAGGGTCCTTTTCCTTTTTTCTTTCCTACTCTTTTCATGTTTCAATAAAGTGGAACAGCTAATCCTTTTCACAAATAGATTTACCATTTAATAAGACCTTTGACACTAGGTGCACTTGTTGAGGTATCTCCGCAACAATATTCACCGACAATAAAAGAATGATTCCATCATAATTTCACCAACTCATCATCGCAGGCATTGGATTCAGGGATTCAAGGCTATAACAAATGTGGTGGACATTTTCGCGAGGATCTTCATTCCACGACTTACTAGTTACTACAAAACATTTAAAAATATTGAAGATTCTAGTATATCACAAGAAAGATAAGGGCAGCTTCTGATGATAAAGAGGGGGGGGGGGGGGGGGGGGGGACCCCGCCGCTAACACAAGGAAGAGGAAAGTGAACAATGGGATTACATAGACACTTATTATATATTTCACACATACGATTCACATTATACAAGCACATCCTTTCTTTCTTTCAGGTGCGGTAGTAATACTGTCTTGTCTTATTTCACATACGACACTCACGTGATAGCTGGTTTAATGATGAAAGAAAGCAGGCTGATTGTCCAAGAACACCACAGATCAGGTTCAGGAAGCACGAGCCTTTTTGTTAATCTGAAGGGAGGGTCCTCGTGGAGATGAGGTTGAACGACACGCCGTTCTCCTCGAGACGCTTCTGGAGATCTGTGGGGCCGAAGACGACGCCCGGCGTGTACACCCCGCCTTTCGGCAGATTGGCTCGCTGGCTCAGCAGGACGAGGGCGCACTGGACGAGGACGATCGGAGTGGTGATGTACCCGATCTCTGGCCCTGAAACTCTGGTGACCATCTCCATGTCTGGCTTGGTTCCACGCTCTGATGCACGGGCCAAATCGCTGTACCCATGGCCGACGAACCACAGTTTGAATGAGGCGCTGTTCACCTCCTCTTCTGTTGGTCCAGTCTTTCTACACAACCCAAGGGAGAAGAACTCGGGGAATTTTAGCAAGAGGGACCTACCCAAGGAGAAACCCCCAAGGATGCCGATGAAAAGTCCAGTATACAGCCACCGCACAAGGCCCAGGATGGAACGGGTGCCAATCTTCACACCGAAATGTGCAGGTTTGATAGAGGACCAGAATTCCTTCCTGCGGTCCACAAATTCTGAGGTTTCATCCACACCAGGAAGGCCCTCGGGATGCTCTGTCACTTTTGCTAGGGTTCTCTTCACAACCACTGTGTCAGCAGAAGGTAACTTCACCACCCACAATCCTAGTGCCTTGTCATGCTCAATCAGTGACCCTTTGGGAGGTGCAGGCCCCGGAATCTACCCAGAAGGAGAAACCTTAGCATGAAATGATCATTCTCCAATAAAAATTTGATTCCATCATAGTTTCGCCAATTCATCATCACACATTGGATTCACAGATTCAAAGGCTTTAACAAATGTGGTGGACATTTTCATTAGGATCTTTATACTATGACTCACTAAAAAACATATAAGAATATTGAATATTCTGTATGCCATGTCCAATCTATCACAACAAAGATGGGGGCGGCTAGAAATAATGGGCCTAAGTTGAATTCAGATTATGGCATTGCCGAAGCCAACCCATTTTGCTTTGTCTTTATAAAACATTCAGCCACACAAAAATTTGTGTGGGCATCGGTATTTAGATCAACCACACAAAATTTACATCCAATCCAAACGGGCCCCAAATGAAAGAATGAATCCATTATTAAGGGCAAGCAAGGCAAACGTGGAGTGTATTACTACCAACAAAATGGCAAAGGGGTAATATTACCCACTTAGAAATACCCATTCTTCATGAAGTAGCAGTGTAGCACATACATTTACACAACAAAAGGCATGGCAGACACCATTCACATGTGAGAGGACCAATGTTAATCTGAGCTTAAGCATTATTCAGTAGTTAGTAGTTGGTCCACGATATATGTCAGCTTGATTTTATAGTCCTTCTTGGAGCAGGCAGTTAGCACAACATACACGGCTGAACAAAAGAATTACGTACAAAATTTTGACGCCTTCAAACAAAGGTGATGGTCAGGGGTAGGCAATCTATAATTTCTAAGAAAATAAAGAAACAGAACTATACCAGGTTGTACACAAGTACGCAAACACCATATATAACCCAGACATCAGCAGTAAGGCGGCGGTCAGGAGTAGGCAACAATTTTCTTGCAAGAAAATAAAAAACCAAAAGTTACTATACCAGGTTTGTCCACAACCATGAGTGCCTGTAGACCATACGTACCCCAGGCATTAGCAGTAGTGTATGATGATAAAAGACAAGCAACTAGATTTGTGTCTTCCCTATCGTCTGTAAGTCTCTATCTAGTCTATAACCGTCCGCCTTCTTAGTTATATAATAAAAAACTATGTCACACATATTCTGTCCTATCTCGACCTGCATCAATAACTTTTAGATTGGATTTTCTAGTGCTAGTAGTACACTATACCAGCACACATAGTACATACTCCCTCCGTCCCAAAATAAGTGTCGCGGACTTAGTACAACTCAATGGAGGGAGTACATCTTTGTAGGTGGTCCAAAATTGGCACTTAGAAAGAAAATCCAAATGTTCTGAGAGACAGATAACTGGATTTTATAATAAAGAAAGTGCCAGTTTTATGATAACTAACAGAGCAATGCTATTCCTACGCACAGATTATAAAAAAAAACATTACGTTCTGGTTCAATCTGCCGATGGTTAGCTATAACCGTGGGGTAGTTACAATTCAAAAAGAACTAGTACGTACAGTTTTCGCAAAAGTCTTGTGTAGAAATAGGATTTTCGTAGGTGCAAAGACAAGGATCAGGGATCTGGCCCAACAAAGCTATCAATTAGCAGTGTTACGGTATGTTCGTTCATCATGAAAGTCAGGATAAGGAAAGACATAATTCCTCCTTCTAATTGAATTTATTAGTTTCTACGGGTTTGCTAAAGCACATCTAGATGTGCCATAAGTATTGCACATATAAGTTCTATGTCATTGATTGTACGCGGAGATTTGTGCGGGTATTTTCTCTTTTCTTTTTCCTTCTCTTTTTATGTTGATAGAGTCACTTAGATGTGCACTAACTAGAGCACATCTAGATGTGCCCCAGCTTCTAGTTTCATCCCTATGATGGGGTACTGTTAATCCCCTCATGAATCACTACCATCCAAGCAGATTGCTGTGATGAAATAAGTAAATCAATTCCGAAACTGCAATGTAAGAAATGTAGTAACTCACCTTGGGCTTTGCCGGCCTTGGCCTGGACCGGCGCAGTGCCTGCAGCTCGCTGGCGTTGGCCACGCCGAGAACGGCCGACTGAAACGTGCCGAAGTTCCCGACGATCTTCCTGTCCGACTCCAGGTTGACGTAGGCGACCACGCTCAGCGGCGCGGAGGGCGGCTTCCACTGCCTGGAGTTGAACAAGAACCCGAGCTCCGCGGGGATGGAGTCAAACCCGCAGGCGGAGACAATCAGCGACCCGTTCCTGGCGGCGACCTCGTGGAGGTCGGCCTCGACGCGCTCCATGAACTCGGGCTCGCCGGAGATGTCGAGGCAGTCGGCCCCCGCCTCGGCGCAGGCCGCGGCCACCTGGCGGCCGTGGAGGCGGAAGGGCCCCGCGCAGGAGAGCAGGACGCGCGCCCGCGCGGCGACCGCGGCGAGGGAGGCCGGGTCGGAGGCGTCGGCGACGAGGATGGGGACGTCGGGGGCGGGCCCCGGCGCGGCCGCCCAGCGAAGCGCGGCGGCGACGCGGTCCCGGCTGCGGCCGGCGAGCGCGAGGGTGCGGAGTGGGGAGGCGTTGGGGGGCAGGAACTTGAGCGCCTCGCGGATGACGTACTTGCCGGTGAAGCCCGAGGCCCCGAAGATGACGACGTCGAACACCTCCGGCCCCGGCGGTACCGGCGCCGCCATGGGAGAGGGGGTTTGTGCTCTCGCTCGGGTGCGGCGCGTTGGAGTTGGACTGAGAACTGGTGCGAGGCGGCTTGGCTTGGCTTCTCCTGCTCGGTGCGACCGCTTTTGACGTTGCTGTGGGAAGGGACGCCGTCACGTTTTCAAGCCTGATCTCGCAGCGTTTTGTTGTGCGTAGCTTGCAGGTAGGTGGCTGTTCGCTGCTGGTAATTCGCATGCAATGCGCAGTTGGTTTGCTAGCAGGTGTGGAGCTCGATCTGAAAAAAAGCAGGTGTGGTGTTGCTCGAGCATCAGTCACAATAAGAGTATTAGGTCAACTCCATCGCACGATCCAAATGAACGTCCGCTTCTGTCTTTTGAACGTCCGTTAGAGTGCGATTTGGCGGACGTCCACCTCCAGACAAGCGCTTGGAGCATCCGCGCCCAACGCGTACGAGCCGTCCTGACCTCAAACGGATACGCCCCGTCCCGATCTCCTCTGCCCCGTGCCGAGCTTCTCCGCCTCGCCGCCGTTCCGCCCCGCCCTCATCAGCTCCTTCGTCGCGGCCGCTCTGCCCCGCCTCGCCGCTGCCGCGCCAGCGTAGCAGCTTGCCGCCGTCGCCCCGACCCACCTCGCCGGCACCCCGAGTCGCGCCCTCGCCGGTCCTGGTTGCATCTCCAGCTGCGGCCCGTTCATGGGCTGCCGTCCCGTCGCCCTCCAGCGCGGGGCGCGTCCAGGGGAGCGTGGCGATGTGCAGGGCCGCGTGAAATGCGCGTCCCCACCCCGAGCTCCTCTGCCTCGCCGCCGTCCCGCCCCGTCCTCAGCTCCTCCGTCGTGGCCGCCCCGCCACGCCTCGCCGCTGCGGCGTCACGCCTGCGCAGCCACGCCATGGAGCTGGTGCTAGCACGCAGCTGCGCACGCGCTAGTTTAGCTAGCTAGCTACCACCCAGCTGCTGATGCACACGCACTACTATTAGCTAGCTAGCTAACTAGCATCCAGCTTCTGTTGCGCGCGGAGGCGGGCGCAGGGCGGGCGACTGCGGACCTGGCGGCGGGCGACGGCGGACATAGCGGCGGGCACGGGGCGCGTAGTGGCGGATGCGGCGGCGGCGGGCGGCGGGCAGCCGGCGGGGGAGCAACAAGAGCAACAAGGTCGCGAGTGGCTCGGTGTGGGTCGCTAACCTGTGGGCCAGTGGCGGACATGAGCAGACGAGAGGAAGCGAGGAGATCGTCCGTTTTTGTCCTCCAAGCACATTCATGGCTCAAATTTGGTCTGGATTTAGGGTCAGGCCGGACTAAAAAGGACGCCAACGGACAACTTTGTCCGTTTGGGTGCTCCCGTTAGGCCATGTTTTATCCCAAACGAACAATCCTGGACGATTTGAGGTCGTGTGGTGGAGTTGGCCTTATAGGTAGGCATGAAACCATAAATCACGAGTGGACATGGTACCACACGAGGGTGGTATCACACCCGTCCGTTGTGTGTGATGCAGGTCATATGCATATCACTTGTCGGGTATGTGCATTTTACAGTTTGAAGTATTCCTAATAGAAGTTGTATTCCCAATAGCAATTAGTGACCATAGCCGACGAGGCTGACAAGAGCAATCCATCTATACACAGAGGGTGGCTAACGCATGCACCACCGGTTTAAATGCAACATGCAGACCATCCCGCGTCTCCTCTTTCACTTATCCCGCTTCTCTGTTCTTGCGACTTTGTTCATGTGCATGGCTACTGCTCCATGAAGATGTGGAGCTCCCTCTGGAAAAAATTCCCCACCCCAGCTCATAGCTCCTCCCCTCTTCCCCTTAGCCATTTTTCTTGTTCTTGTGCTTGAGCAACCTTATGGCGTTGTGCATAGTGCACAACGGTGAAGATAGACTAATTTTCTCTGTAGGATGATCCAGCTCTTCTCATTTAGCTTGTCATCCAATTAGTATTTCCCTTAAGGTCCGCCCTATGTGTGCTAAGTAGTACTCCCTCTGTAAACTAATATAAGAGTGTTTAGAATACTAAAATAGTGATCTGAACGCTCTTATATTAGTTTACAGAGGAAGTAATTATCACTTAGTTACCGACGATGTCATCAGTTAGATATAACCCACTATTAATGGCAAACAATATTTTCTTCCAATCCTGGATTACGGTGTCTAGTATGCTCACTAATATCTAGAGTGCTAAATCTATGGGGGTGTTTGTTTTCAGGGACTTTTTTGTGTAGGGACTAGAAAAAACCCCTTTTAGAGACTTTTTTTACCAAACGGGAGGGACTTTTTAGGGACTAAACTAGGCATTTGGGACTAAGGGGGTGTTTGTTTATAGGGACTTTTTTGTATAGGGACTAGAAAAAGTCTCTCTTAGAGATTTTTTTATCAAATGGGAGGGACTTTTTAGGGACTAAACTAGGCATTTGAGACTAAATGAAGAAGACTCTCAAGGAGAGTCTTTTTGGGACTTTTTGGGACTTTTCCAACAATGCCCCTCCATGCACCCATTGGCCCGCCACCCCATGGTATTGTTTGATTGTTATTTTTTTATATACTAGGGGCAACATGGTCATTTAATAACCTCTAAGGAGGGACTAGAGACTTTTTAGTCTATGGAAACAAACAGGGAGGGACTTTTTAGGGACTAGGGACTTTTTAGTTGGGACTAGAAAAAGTCCTAGGACTAGAGAACCAAACACCACCTAAATGAAGAAGACTCTCAAGGTGAGTTTTTTTTAGACTTTTTGGGACTTTTCCAACAATGCCCCTCTATGCATTCATTGGCCCGCCACCCCATGATGTTGTTTGATTGTTATTTCTCTATATACTAGGGGCAACATGGTCATTTAATAACCTCTAGGAAGGGACTAGGGACTTTTTAGTCTCTGGAAACAAACAGGAAGGGACTTTTTAGGGACTAGAGACTTTTTAGTTGGGACTAGAAAAAGTCCTAGGACTTATGAACCAAACAGGGCCTATATCTATACTACCTCCGTTTCAGTTTACAAGTCCTGAGCGTATACCTAGGTTGCCAATTTTATGACCCTAATATAAACTATATAACACAAAAATTATATCTTTTGAAAGTAGAAACTCCAAAGTTTATGTTGGTATATTTTTTGTAATATATGACTTGTATTAGGTTGGTCAAATTGACGACCTAGGGGCACGCGCACACCCTGTAAACTGCGAGAGAGGCAGTATCTATTATTAAAGGAAGGTGATATTCTTGATTTCGTCCCGTTTCATTTGGTCCCGCTTCAATTAATTTCTGGTAGGCTATTTGGTTTCATTACTTGCCATCCGTTTTGGCCTAACGAAGGAAGCCCATCTGACGGTGCACTGTGGCCCATGTCCAGAGAAAAATAAAATTGTCAATGAGAGGGTTCGATCTCATAACCTGTCAACCGGGCACACACAATTTTTCCAACTGACCTAGCTAGAGATATGAGTGGATTTTTTTTCTTCCGTTGCAACTCACGGGCTTTTTTGCTAGTAGCAAAAATAAAATAAAGTAACTCATATAGATTAAAATAGGCTATTTGAATCAGGAATAGCTACTCTACGACATGAATCAATTGGCATGATGTGAGGAGGCAACAGTAGATTGATGCTTGATTCGTTCATATCTAACAGTGGGCGGTTGAAACTTACTAGGAATAGCTCCCCAGAAGAGATTCACATAACAGAACATGGAGCGGCTTATTATGCCTAGCAGATCAGATGCCGGACTTAGAAAATGCACTTAGACGAGTGCTATTTATTGCTTGGCTTCCCGTTGCCAGGTTCGGATCCCTTAGACCGAACAAAACATTGTCCGGCGAATAACTCCACCAATTAAATGGTGCAGTGCATGCTGTTGGTGAATTAACATTTTTGCCATTGCACTGAAAATGCATGCAATCTCCTTTATGGTTGACATTTCAAATGGAAATTATAATTAGTTGAGCATAAAAACTTGTATGAATTGGATTGCTTCATCATTGATGCACATGACGGTAATATACAATATTTAGATATAACTGCTTGTTTTAGGAGATGATTAACTGGCCAGTGCAACATGGGGCAGCTAATGACCCTAGAGCTTGGATCATGAGATGGACTAGCAGAGTCACTCCGGAAGAGGATGAATGGAAGGGGTAGACGACATCAGGAGGAACTTTATCTTCAGCGATAACATCTCTCACTGAATCTTGACAGTACCAGGGAACACCCAACTCCTCTCCTCACCATGTGCTACCTCCCTTTGTCACCCCCTCGCACTCCTCTACTCGCCGCTCCACTAGCACACACATACACGGAGAGAGAGAGAGAGAGGGAGGGAGAGGAGAGGTGAGATGAGACACATATCCTATCACATCTCTCCTAAAGTTGGGCAGCATTAATGCCAATTATGTTCTCTGGCTTGTTCCAAGTATTTACATCATGTATTTGCAAACTCTACGATTGCATATCCCCTCGTATTCAATTCATCACTATACTAAGTAGGCATCTCAAAGCTTCAATGGACTGCCTGAATATCATCCTCGCATGCCACTATGTCCCAAAAATTTGCCTCCGATATGGGAGTATTAAAAAGCTAAGGAACGAAGTACTTTAGTTGTTAAACAAAAAATGAGGAATGTTACCTAAAAAGCTAAGCATCAACGCATTGAAAGAGAACAGTTACTAAGCTTTTTAATACAATTAGCACATCATCTAAGCATTCATGCATTGAAAAAGGCCTGATACTGCCTACTATCAAGATTGGCAGTTGAACAAGATAAGGTAGGTATACCCGGGTCTCCTAGATTTTTCCGTTATCTTCTCTTCAAAGGGGTATTACGTTACCGTAGCCACATGTTCTTTTAGATTCAAACTTCTCTTCACCTTCATCAAGATTGACAGTCGACAATGTCACGCATGAACTTACCAAAGGTAGGAATTTTTAGTATATCAGTTAAATGCAAGAAACTTTAAGATCAGCAACAACTTGTAGAAAGGAAGAGTAGAGTGCATCATTTGAAGGTGGTCTTACAACTTTAAGGTAAGGTAGGGTTTTCTTAGTTTTACCTCTCTTTTTTTCTCTTCACCTTTTTCTTTATTTTTTGAAGCCTGACTGCTTTCTCCTCTAGTTGGATAAGGTGGTCTGGTGTTCTTTTCCACTCTTGTTTCTTTAGTTCTTTCAGCTTCTGGTCCTGCTTCTTCTTCATTATTATCACCATCTACCGTTTCTGCATTGGGATTAACTTCTTTATCAGCCTCTTCTTTCGCTTCATTGTTTTGTGCATGTTGAGGACATGTTCCTCTGGTTCTTCTTCCCCAAATAGGAGTTCTATATTTTCTTGAGTTTGGCTCTAACTCTCTCTTCTCCTCTCTTCTTGTTCCTTCTCGTACAATTCCAGTCCTTTAGGGTCACGCGTTCTTTTACAACTACACGTTTCAATTTCATCAGCAGAAACAACATTGTCTTTATCTAATTGAGCAATAATTAAAAATTAGGTTTCAGAAATTTGAGAGCATTGAGTTTCTGTCATGCGAGAGTGTTTATATAGATTCTTCACCGCATAACTTAACCCTTCTACCTCTTCGGAGAGGTAGGCTATAACCTTATCATTATGACGAATGCATCTTTGGAAATCTCTGTTGAAGTTGTCTTGGTGAAGCTTGAATTTATTTATCATTTCTTGAAGTTTGTCCTCCTGTTGATAGATACTAAATATATCCACTTTTTCATTGATAACTTGTTCAACAAGTTTGCCTTTTTTGAATAACCTTTTTAAATTCTTCCATGTCTTCAACATGATATATTTTCAGCTTGGCTTCATTGGCTCCTCAATATTCCACTGCTCTTTAGAAATCGTAATCTTTTCTATAAGTGCCCGTCCTTCTTCAAGAGTTAGAGACATGAAACGTCCTCCTGCACTTAGATCAAGAATATTTTTTTGATCCATCGTTAATCCCATGATAAAACATGTGAAGTATGACATGTTCAGCATAACCATAGTTAGGGCAAAGGTTTAAAATTTTATAATATCTTTCCGAGTCTCCATATGGACTTTCTCCATCTTCTTGAATAAATAGAGTGAGAATTATTTGTAATTTAGTAATCTTTGAGCCCGGAAGGAATTTAGCCATAAATTTTTTCGCACACATTATCCACCTAGTTATACTCACATGATATAATTGATTGTACCAGTTTCCAGCATCACCCTTTAGAGAAAACCTAGAGAGTCTTAACAAAACAAATTCTCACGACACATCCTTCAGTTTAAAAGTACCACATAGAGTATCAAAGAACATAAGATGTGCTTGAGGGTCCTCATCTTCGGTTCCTGCAAAGGTATGCTTTTTAACTTCCATGCTAAGATCACAGTTAATCGAATACTCTTTTGCATAATTTGTAGGATACACTATAGGAGATCTTTGAATCATAATTGGAACACAGTAATCTCTTACAGTCTTCTTTGGTTTCTGAATAATCGACATCTGTGCAAACAAAGTGTTAAGCTTAGCTATCTGATTATTTTTTGTATTTTTATATTAATGAAGCTTGTTGCTCCTGGGGAAAACGAGCAATATAATCTGGCAAATATATTCTTCCAAAACGAGTAGAGCTCCTGCCACTTACATGAATCATCTACAATAACAACACATACAAAAACTGTTATGAAACAAATACTCTGCACTTAGCTCCTCGGCAATGGCACCAGAAAATTCTTGATGCATGCAAGCCACAAAGGGTTATGTAGCACTTTCGTGGAAGTATCCCAATTAGTTATCGTCCCAACGAAAAGCAGAGGAGAGTATTTATATTAGCGCTTTTGTCACACAAAAGGTGTCACAATTCTCATGTGAAGTAAATGTCTATGATTCTGCAAATATTGTTATTTTTGCTAGTGGACGGATAAGCCAGATTGACAAGGATAAAAGGTTTCTAAAAACAATGGTAAAAACACTTAGAAATAAATGTCATCTATAAATGTGAAAGTAGATTTGTGTTTCCTACAATGGAGAGATTAGGCGAGGAGAGAATTCACCTCATGGTATATATGTCAAGTGTGCCAATGCGACGGTAATACTAATTACCTTGTATTATAATCATAGTATTTGGTATATTTTCCCATAGGCAGATCATCCTAAAGTTATGGAACTCCTCTTCGCGGGGTTACATTCCATTCTATGGTTTTGCTTCACCGTTGCCACAGAGTGGTTGTCTCCACAATTAAGGTCCTTGGACCGGAACACAACATTAAGTTTCGTGGATCATCGTTATATCATATTGTCTTTAGTCCTCGTAGATATCTCCACTTGTCACGTCAGAGGTCACATACTCCCTAAAAAATATGTGTTACCTGTGTAGTTCTTGAGATCGTGTTGCCTAGGCCCTTAAATTGGACAACACGTGTAGGTTTCACCACTGTATAACAACTTACTAGACAGATCAATACATTACAAATAAAATTGACAACATATAGATCAGGTAAAAATGAATCTTACCACTCGCCTACATCTCCCATGCCTAGGGTGGAGTACCCACGCATCATAAGAGAGAAACCAATCACACCAGAGATTTAAACAAATGAAAACCATATCGATAATACCATGAAGATCCACAATAAGATGAAATGGATAATTCAAATAGTCTTGATCTCGAGATGAGAATGAATAGAGTTAGAACTTGTACTCACAACTTGGAATTTATCTTACAATGGTCAAGGATGAGATGATGATGGAGATGAAATGACCAAAACTAAAAAGATCTTCGAAGGTTCTTCGGATATCCTCCTCTTCTGTTCTAGATGTGGTGGCGGCGGCTAGGGTTCTCCTCTCCCCTCCGTCCCTTCACAAAAGTGCCTTGTATAGACGTGGTGGAGCTGCTGGCAACTCATACAACCGCTGATATGGGCGTTGGTGATCGCATGGAACCCCGGGCAGACAACGGAACCCGGATCCTCTTTAAAAATAACAGGGTTGGTACTGCCCCTCAATACTGGCACGCACTTGGTCGGGTCGCTCGACCCGGCCAAGCCCCGCAAGCCGGCCAGACTAGCCGACCCGGCAAGACGCGTCGACTCGGCCTAACAACTAGCGCAAGACAACCGAACCCGACACAACCGAAGCCTCCTCAACAAGCCAGCACCACCCGTGGCGTGCTACACAATCCATCCACGGGTCAACTCCCGTCCCATCCAGGCCGTATGATGGGACGAGACTTCAATCAACGATGACCAAGGTAACAGTGCCCCGCCCATGCCTCTGGTCAGCAAGAACGTGGCAACAGTGCCCCTCACCTACCCGCTGACCAAGGCTGGCGTGGCTACAGTGCCCCCGCCTTCACCGCCGACGACAGCAAGCGGCAACATGACGGAGAGCACTGTACATGACTCGATTCGGCCACGCCCTGATGATCGACAAGACGGGGCACAGTCCTCCTAGGCATGCGGGGCCCGCACCTAGGGGAACCCGGCGAACCACAAGCCCTCAGCGGGACCCAGCCCGGTGTTGGAAATATGCCCTAGAGGCAATAATAAATTAGTTATTATTATATTTCCTTGTTCATGATAATCGTTTATTATCCATGCTAGAATTGTATTGATAGGAAACTCAGATACATGTGTGGATACATAGACAACACCATGTCCCTAGTAAGCCTCTAGTTGACTAGCTCGTTGATCAATAGATGGTTACGGTTTTTCCTGACCATGGACATTGGATGTCATTGATAACGGGATCACATCATTAGAAGAATGATGTGATGGACAAGACCCAATCCTAAGCATAGCACAAGATCGTGTAGTTCGCATGCTAAAGCTTTTCTAATGTCAAGTATCATTTCCTTAGACCATGAGATTGTGCAACTCCCGGATACCGTAGGAATACTTTGGGTGTGCCAAATGTCACAACGTAACTGGGTGGCTATAAAGGTGCACTATGGGTATCTCCGAAAGTGTCTGTTGGGTTGGCACGAATCGAGACTGGGATTTGTCACTCCGTGTGACGGAGAGGTATCTCTGGGCCCACTCGGTAGGACATCATCATAATGTGCACAATGTGGTCAAGGAGTTGATCACGGGATGATGTGTTACGGAACGAGTAAAGAGACTTGCCGGTAATGAGATTGAACAAGGTATCGGGATACCGACGATCGAATCTCGGGCAAGTACAATACCGCTAGACAAAGGGAATTGTATACGGGATTGATCGAATCCTCGACATCGTGGTTCATCCGATGAGATCATCGTGGAACATGTGGGAACCAACATGGGTATCCAGATCCTGCTGTTGGTTATTGACCAGAGGACGTCTCGGTCATGTCTGCATGGTTCCCGAACCCGTAGGGTCTACACACTTAAGGTTCGATGACGCTAGGGTTATAAAGGAAGTTTGTATGTGGTTACCGAATGTTGTTCGGAGTCCCGGATGAGATCCCGGACGTCACGAGGAGTTCCGGAATGGTCCAGAGGTAAAGATTTATATATGGGAAGTCCTGTTTTGGTCACCGGAAAAGTTTCGGGTTTTATCGGTAATGTACCGGGACCACCAGGAGGGTCCCAGGGGTCCACCAAGTGGGGCCACAGGCCCCGGAGGGCTGCATGGGCCAAGTGTGGGAGGGGACCAGCCCCAGGTGGGCTGGTGCGCCCCCGCACAAGGGCCCAAGGCGCCTAAGGGGAGGAGGGGGGCAAACCCTAAGGGCAGATGGGCCTTAGGGCCCATGCCTGGTGCGCCTCCCTCTGCCCCTCCCCTTGGCCGCCCCACCAGATGGGATCTGGGCTGGCCGCCGCCCCTAGGGTGGAACCCTAGGTGGGGGCGCAGCCCCCCCTCTCCCCCTATATATAGTGGAGGCAAAGGAGCAACCCATAGACGAAGTTTCTTCTCTTGTTGGCGCAGCCCTACCTCTCTTTCTCCTCATATCTCGCGGTGCTTGGCGAAGCCCTGCTGGATCACCATGCTCCTCCACCACCACCACGCCGTTGTGCTGCTGCTGGATGGAGTCTTCCTCAACCTCTCCCTCTCTCCTTGCTGGATCAAGGCATGGGAGACGTCACCGGGCTGTACGTGTGTTGAACGCGGAGGTGCCGTCCGTTTGGCACTAGGATCTCCGGTGATTTGGATCACGACGAGTACGACTCCTTCAACCCCGTTCTCTTGAACGCTTCCGCTTAGCGATCTACAAGGGTATGTAGATGCACTCTCCTTCCCCTCGTTGCTGGTTTCTCCATAGATAGATCTTGGTGACACGTAGGAAAATTTTGAATTTCTGCTACGTTCCCCAACACCCGGGTCCCCGGACACCGACAATGCGGACCCACCGACAATGCGGACCCACCGACTTGTAACATTACCACTGTACCCCTGGTGGGTTGACCTATAACCCCCCCAGGAGCCCTCATGCATAGAAGAGAACTCATTCCATCACACACACCTAGTTAGCACCACCCAAGGAAAGGGAACTGCCTAAGCCTTGGCCAGCTTCCTTCCTCCTCCATACAGCTCCAGGAGCAACATTGTACTATCAATCACACAACTACACTCGGCAGGACTAGGGGTATTATCTCTCCGGAGAGCCCCGAACCTGGGTATGTCCGGCGTCCCGCGCATGCCAACCTCGCCTCTGGAGTCCACCAGCGCCCTCGAGCCTCTCCTCTCTTTAGCCATCCCTTGGCATCTGCCGTGCGCCCACCATGACAGTTGGCGCCCACCGTGGGGCAGCTCGAGGAGCTGGCCGGGAATATGCTTCAGACGGGGCCCTTCTCCTACACCGACGAGTCCGTCGCGCTGGCGGACGACGTCGTCGGCGCGGTTGTCGCCTCCTTCGCCGCGCTGCGCATCTCCGATGCCTTCGCGGCTGACGAGTACCCCAGCGAGGTGCTCAGCTACTCCAACTCTCCCCTCTCCCTCGGCGGCGGCGTTTCCGCCGGGGCAATGGACGTCCACATGGAGGTCTTTGTCACCGGCGACGGCGCCTCCTCCTCGTCGAGCAAAATGAGGAAGGTTGCCGAAGCCAGGGCCGCAGCGGATCGGATCGAGCCGTCTGATCCGTTGCGTGCCGCGATGCAGAGCCTCCGCATTCCCATCGGCACTGACATTGACGCCACCAACGTCGCTGAGGCCCGAACCCAGCTCGAGGAAAGGCGCCAGCAGATGCTGGACCTGTCTGAGACGCTCGCCGCCACTCAGCGTCGCCTGGACGCCACTCAGCTGGAGCGCGATGCCGCCTACGGATTCATGCCCGCCGCGACCGACCCAAGCTGGGTCGCCAACGTGCGTGCTCGGGGAGGAGCGATCGGTCGGGCCCTCGGCGCCGTCCCAACCGTCTATGAGACCCCAGCGAAGAACATGCGCGCTGCCCAGGCAGCCGTAGCCGGCCTGGACCAGCTCGCGGGTGAGGAGCTGAAAGAGCGCATCGGGCGGATGCGCGAACTCCTCCACGTCGCCAACACCCAGCAGGACCGCCTCAACTAGCTCGCCAAGCCGGCGGGATCCGGCTCCGCCCGCCTTGGCGGGCCCGACGAACTTCTGCACACCGCTTCCTCGCCACCCGGCGAGGCGCACCCCAACCGAGCCCGGACTCGGCGCGACCTGGCCGCTACAGCCGCCGGCGGATTGGACGACGAGTCCGTCCTGGAGATCAAGCGCAGACCCGGCCAGCATGGCCGGCGTCCGGCTCCAACCGACCCGGCCCCCCGTGGCCTGGCCGCAAGTCGACTCGGCCCGCGCGCCATCGACGACGCCGACGCTCGCCACCACCTTGATCGGCTCGCTTGCTCCCTGGAGGTGGAGGAGAGCGGCGCTATCGGGCCGGTGTGCTTCAGCCCACGCATCCGAGAGGAGCCCTTCCCCAAAGGATTCATGCTCCCCCGCAACACCCCCAAGTACAACGGGACGGTGAAGCCAGAAGACTGGCTCACCGACTACACCACTGCCATTGGCATCACTGGTGCCAATCGTCGTCTCGCCGTGCGCTACGCACCGCTCATGCTCCAAGGGTCGGCCCGCACGTGGTTGAACAGCCTGTCGATGGGCAGCATCAACACGTGGGTGGACTTCGAGGAAGCCTTCGTCCGCAACTTCACGGGGACCTACAAGCGGCCCGGCCGCCCTAGCCAGCTCGCCATGTGTGTGCAAGGGCCTACGGAGACCGGTCGCGAGTACCTCGCACGCTGGACCGAGCTCCGCAACAACTGCGAGGGCGTCCATGAAGTCCAGGCAATCCAGTACTTCATCAACGGGTGCCAAGAGGGCACCCTCCTCAAGCACAAGCTCTTACGCTCCGAGCCGGCCACCATGGCCGCGCTCATGGTGACGGCGGACAAGTACGCCAACGCCGACTCCGCCATGAAGATCCAGGTGGCGCTGGATGAAGCCGTCAAGGCGAAGCCGGTTCCCCCTCCGAAGCCGGCCGGCGAAAGCGGCCGGCAGCAGCATCACCAGAACAACAAGCGCAAGGCCGACCATCCGGCGCCGCGTCACGACAACCGGCTCGTCGCGGCCGCCGAACCCGCGGCGGACCGGCGGCGAAGCGCCGGCAAACCGGCAAGATGGCATGGCAACCCGCCATGAGCTTCGAGCAGATGCTCGACGCCCCCTGCAAGCACCACAGCGGCGCGAAACCCTCCACGCACACGCTTTGGCAGTGCGCCATCACCAAGCACATCATGAGGGGCGACGTCCCGCCCCCTCCGGCTCCGGCTCCAGGCGCGGGGCAGCCGCCTCCAGCCGGCGGTGCGTTGCGCAACGACGCCTACCCGGACCAGAACGCGGCCTACGTCGCTTCACCAGCCTCAGCGACGACAAGCGCATCGAGCGCCTCCTTCGGTAGGAGGTGAACACCGTCGTCCCGGCCAAGCCGGAGTTCATGCATTGGTCAGATCACCCGATCACCTGGACCCGGGAGGATAACCCGGCAGTCATGCCGAGTCCGGGTGGTTACGCCCTCGTCCTCAACCCCACCATCGTCGCGCGGCGCACATGCAAGTTCTACCGAGTCCTCATCGACGGCGGCAGCAGCATCAACATCCTCTATCATGACACGATAAGCAAGCTCGGCCTCAAGGCCGAGGACCTGGAGCCGACCCGAACGGCTTTCCACGGCATCGTGCCCGGCCTCTCCCGGCTCCCCCATTGGATGGGTCCGGCTAGATGTCCTGTTCGGTGATAGCAGCCACTTCCGGCGCAAACCGATCTGGTTCGAGGTGGTGGACCTGTCCAGCGCGTATCACGCGTTGCTGGGTCGGCCCGCGCTCGCCAAGTTCACGGAGGTTCCCCACTATGCGTACCTAAAGATGAAGATGCCGGGTCCCAAGGGCCTCATCACCATCACCGGCGATTACCGCAAGTCCCTGGAGTGCGCCCGAGACGGCGCCAAGTTGACCGAGTCGCTGGTCATTGCCGAGGAGCGGCGCCAGCTCGACCAGATCGTCGCCCTGGTAGGCGAGGCCTCCGCCGCGTCGATCCCGACCCCGGACCCGACCGACGAGGCCGCCTTCAAGCCCTCCAGGGAGACCAAGAAAGTGAAGCTCAACCCAGAAGACCCCAGCTGCAGCAAGTACGTTGTCATAGGTGCCCGCCTCGACAACAAATAGGAAGGCGAGAGCTCGTCGACCTCCTCCGTGAGAATCGGGATATCTTCGCATGGACCCCCAAGGACATGCCGGGTATCCCGAGGAAGTATGCTGAGCACAAACTTCATGTCTGCAAGGACGCCAAGCCTGTCCGTCAACCCCTACGACGATTTTCCGAAGAAAAGAGAAGAACCATTGGTGAAGAGGTCACCAAGCTTTTGGCAGCCGGCTTTATAATGGAAGTGTTTCACCCCGAGTGGCTGGCCAATCCAGTCCTTGTCCTGAAGAAGAACAAGACCTGGCGCATGTGTATCGACTACACCAGCCTCAACAAGGCCTGTCCCAAGGATCCGTTCGCCCTCCCACGGATCGACCAAGTCATCGACTCGACCGCCGGGTGTGAGTTCCTGTCCTTCCTGGATGCTTACTCCGGCTACCACCAGATCAAGCTGGACCCGGCCGACGCCCTGAAGACGTCCTTCATCATGCCCTTTGGGGCGTATTGCTACGTCACCATGTCATTCGACTTGAAGAACGCCGGGACCACCTTCCAGCGCTGCATGCAGAAATGCATGCTGCCGCAACTCGGCCGCAATATCCACGTGTACGTGGACGACATCATGGTGAAGACCAAGCAGCACCTCACGCTCCTTGACGATTTGAAGGAAACATTCGCCAACCTCCGCGATACAAGGTCAAGCTTAACCCAGAAACATGCGTCTTCGGCGTCCCAGCCAGAAAGCTACTCGGCCTCCTCGTCTCGGGACGCGACATTGAGGCGAACCCGGAGAAGATCAAGGCCATCGAGCGCATGCGCAAGCCGGCTCAGCTGCGCGATGTCCAGAAGTTCACCGGATGCTTGGCCTCGGTCAGCCGGTTTCTAAGCCGGCTGGGCGAGAGGGCACTACCCCTGTACCAGCTGATGAAGAAGACAAGCCCGTTCAATGGAACGACAAGGCAGACGAGGCATTCCAAGACCTCAAGCGCATGCTCTCCACCGCACCAGTCCTGGCCGCGCCAACCGACAAGGAGCCGCTATTGCTCTACATAGCCGTGACCTCGCGGGTGGTTAGCACGGTGCTGGTGGTCGAGCGACCAGAGAAGGGCAAGATCCAAGCCGTCCAGCGCCCAGTCTACTACCTGGGCGAGGTGCTCTCCAACTCCAAGCAGAACTACCCGCACTACCAGAAGATGTGCTACGGCGTGTACCTCACCGCCAAGAAGCTGAAGCAGTATTTCCAAGAGCACGTTGTCACCGTGGTCAGCACGACGCCTATCGGAGAAATCATCGGGTGCTGGGATGCCTCTGGCCGGGTTGCCAAGTGGGCAATCCAGCTAGCCGTCCACACCATCCTCTACGAGCCCCGCACCACGATCAAGTCTCAAGCCCTGGCCGACTTCCTCGTCGACTGGACCGAGACCCAGTACTTGCCGCCGCCTCCTGACTCGACGCATTGGCGCATGCACTTCGATGGGTCCAAGATGCGACTCGGTTTGGGGGCCGGCATCGTAATGTCGTCCCCAAAGGGCGACCGGCTCCGCTACGCGCTCCAGATCCACTTCACCGCCTCCAACAACGTCGCCGAGTACGAAGCCCTTGTGCACAGCCTCCGACATGCCAAGGAACTCGGCATCCGGTGCATCCTGTGCTACGGTGACTCGGGCCTGGTGGTGCAGCAGTGCTCCGGCGAATGGGACGCCCGCGACTCCAACATGGCAAGCTACCGCTTCCTCATCCAGAAGCTGTCCGGATCCTTCGAGGGCTGCGAGTTCCTCCACGTCCCACGCGTGGAGAACGAAGCAGCCGACACGCTCGCCAAGATCGCCTCATCTCGACAAGCCATCCCGTCCGGTGTCTCCCTTGAACACCTGCGCAAGCCGTCCGTCAAGCCATCGCCGGACTTCGAGTCCATCCATGTTCCAGACGACCCGGCCACACCTCAACCCGGCCCGGGGGCTACTCAGCTCGCCCCGGCCACCATCATCCCAGACCCGGCCGTCGCCATACCCGACCCGGGGGCTGCTCAACCCGGCCCGGGGGCTCCCGACTCGAAACCCACCCTGGTGGCCGTCTTCGCCATGGTTACGGCTCCATCTTGGGCCCTCCCAATATCAGAATTTTTGGAGAATTGGGTTCTGCCCATGGACGAGACCGAAGCTCGACAAGTGCAACTCCGGGCGTTCGCCTACAGCATCATCAACAACGAGCTCACCGGCATGTTCCAGTGCTGCGTCGAGCAGGAACGGGGCATCGACATCCTCCACGACATACACCAGGGCGAGTGCGGGCACCACGCCGCATCACGATCCTTGGTGGCCAAGGCGTTCCGCCACGGTTTCTACTGGCCCATGGCCCTCCAAGATGCCGAGTCGCTCGTCCTCAAGTGTGAGGGATGCCAGCGCTTCAGCAAACGCAGCCACCAGCCGATGTCAGCACTCCGCACCATACCGATCGCTTGGCCCTTCGCGCTCTAGGGACTCGACATGGTGGGACCCTTCAAAACCGCTCGAGGCGGCATGACGCACTTGCTGGTGGCAGTGGACAAATTCACCAAGTGGATCGAGGCAAGACTAATCAAGAAACTGGACGGGCCAATAGCCGTCTGGTTCATCAAGGACATAGCGGTGCGCTACGACATGCCAAACAGCATCATCATCGACAACGGCACCAACTTCGCCAAGGGCGCGCTCGAACAATACTGCTCCGTCTCCGACATCCGCCTCGACCTGGCCTCCGTTGCGCATCTGCAGTCCAACGGGCAGGTGGAGCGGGCCAATGGACTCATCCTATCCGGCGTCAAGCCGCGACTCATCGAGCCACTCATCCGCTCACCCGGCAGCTGGCTTGACAAGTTGCCGGCCGTTCTCTGGAGTCTACGCACCACGCTGAATCGGTTGACCGGGTTCACCCCGTTCTTCCTCGTCTACGGAGCTGAAGCCGTCATCCCGACCGGTCGAGTTCGACTCGCCGCGCGTCGCGATGTACACCGAAGCTGAAGCCAGAGAAGCTCGCGAAGATGGCGCCGGCATGCTCGAAGAAGCACGCCTCCTGGCGCTCAGTCGCTCGGCCATCTACCAGCAAGGCCTGAGGCACTACCACAGCAAGAAGATCAAGCCCCTTGCGTTCCGCGAGGGTGACCTCGTCCTCTGACTCGTCCAAGAGCAGGCAGGCCAGCACAAGTTGTCCCCTCCATGGGAGGGCCCATTCATCGTGAGCAAGGCCTTGCGCGACCGCAACGCCTACTACCTCATCGACGCACGCAAGTCAAGGAAGCACAAGAAGGACACTGCCGGTGAAGAAACGACCCGACTGTGGACCGCGGAACTCCTCCGCCCGTTTTACAGTTAGTTGCACGAGTATAGGTGATCAATTGTAGCCTGTTTCGATAAGTAAGAGTGTCGAACCCAACAAGGAGCTAAAGGTAGAACAAATATTCCCTCAAGTTCTATCGACCACCGATACAACTCTACGTACGCTTGACGTTCGCTTTACCTAGAACAAGTATGAAACTAGAAGTACTTTGTAGGTGTTATTGGATAGGTTTGCAAGGTAATAAAGAGCAAGTAAATAAAAAGTAGGGGCTGTTTAGATAAAGACACAACTAAGTTAGTTTTAGTAAAGAGCTTGTTGTTACGAGAAAGTTATTTGTCCCTGGGCAATCGATAACTAGACCGGTAATCATTATTACAATTTTATTTGAGGAAGAGGCATAAGCTAACATACTTTCTCTACTTGGATCATATGCACTTATGATTGGAACTCTAGCAAGCATCCGCAACTACTAAAGATCATTAAGGTAAAACCCAACCATAGCATTAAAGCATCAAGTCCTCTTTATCCCATACGCAAACAACCTACTTACTCGGGTATGTGCTTCTGTTCACTCACGCCACCCAACATAAGCAAATCATAAACATATTGCAACACCCTACAGCGGGAATCCCTCACGCTTGCGCGACACGGAGAGCACCATAGGACAACACCAATAATAAAACATGCAACTCAAACCAATCTTGATCATCAAATAGCCATTAGGACAAAACGGATCTACTCAAACATCATAGGATAGCCATACATCATAGGGAAATAATATATAGTGTTGAGCACCATGTTTAAGTAGAGATTACAGCGGGTAAGAGAGAGGTTACACCGCTGCATAGAGGGGGGAAGAGTTGGTGGTGAAGGCGGTGGAGTTGTTGGTGAAGATGACGGTGATGATGATGGCCCCCGGTGGCACTCCGGCGCCACCGGAAGCAAGGGGAGATGGCCCCCCCTTCTTCTTCTTCTTCCTTGACCTCCTCCCTAGATGGGAGAAGGGTTTCCCCTCTGGTCCTTGGCCTCCATGGCATGGGAGGGGCGAGAGCCCCTCCGAGATTGGATCTGTCTCTCCGTCTCTCTCTGTTTCTGCGTTCTCAGATTCTTCCCTTTCACCGTTTCTTATATTTCTGGAGATCCGTAACTCCGATTGGGCTGAAATTTTGACACGATATCTATCCGGAAATTAGCTTTCTTGCGGCGAAAGAAGGGCACCAACCGCCTTACGGGTGGCCCACGAGGGTCAGGGGCGCGCCCCCCTACCTCATGGCCACCTCGGGCACCGTCTCGCGTGGATTTTTCTTCCCAAAAAATCATATATATTCCCAAAAAATCTCCGTCAGTTTTTATCCCTTTTGGACTCCGTTTGATATGGATATTCTGCGAAACAAAAAACATGTAACAAATAGGAACTGGCACTGGACACTGGATCAATATGTTAGTCCCAAAAATAGTATAAAAAGTTGCCAAAAGTATATGAAAGTTGAATAATATTGGCATGGAACAATCAAAAATTATAGATCGGACGGAGACGTATCAGCATCCCCAATCTTAATTCCTGCTTGTCCTCGAGTAGGTAAATGATAAAAAAGATAATTTTTGATGTGGAATGCTACCTAGCATAATCTTGATCATGTAATCTAATCTTGGCATGAATATTAAGATACGAGTGATTCAAAGCAATAGTCTATCATTTGACATAAAAACAATAATACTTCAAGCCTACTAATAAGGCAATCATGTCTTTTCAAAATAACATGGCCAAAGAAAGTTATCCCTACAAAATCATATAGTCTGGCTATGCTCCATCTTCACCACACAAAATATTCATATCATGCACAACCCCGATGACAAGCCAAGCAATTGTTTCATACTTTTGACGTTCTCAAACCTTTTCAACTTTCACGCAATACAGGAGCATGAGCCATGGAGATAGCACTATAGGTGGAATAGAATATGATGGTGGAGAAGACAAAAAGGAGAAGATAGTCTCACATCAATTAGGCGTATCAACGGGCTATGGAGATGCCCGTCAATATATATCAATGTGAGTGAGTAGGGATTGCCATGCAACAGATGCACTAGAGCTATAAGTGTATGAAAGCTCAGACTGAAAACTAAGTGGGTGTGCATCCAACTTGCTTGCTCATGAAGACCTCGGGCATTTGAGGAAGCCCATCATAGGAATATACAAGCCAAGTTCTATAATGAAAATTCCCACTAGTATATGAAAGTGATAACTCAAGAGACTCTCTATATGAAGAACATGGTGCTACTTTGAAGCACAAGTGTGGAAAAAGGATAGTAGCACTGCCCCTTCTCTCTTTTTCTCTCATTTTTTGTTTTTTTGTTTTTATTTTTTTGGTAGGCTTCTTTGGCCTCTTTTTTTATTTGGGCTTCTTTGGCCTCTTTTATTTTTTTGTAAAGACCGGAGTCTCATCCTGACTTATGGGGGAATCATAGTCCCCATCATCCTTTCCTCGCTGGGGCAATGCTCTAATAATGATGATCATCACACTTTTATTTACTTACAACTCAATATTACAACTTGATACTAGAACAAAGATATGACTCTATATGAATGCCTCTGGCGGTGTACCGGGATGTGCAATGATCTAGCGTAGCAATGACATAAAAAACGGACAAGCCATGAAAACATCATGCTAGCTATCTTACGATCATGCAAAGCAATATGACAATGAATGCTTAAGTCATGTATATGATGATGATAGAAGTTGCATGGCAATATATCTCGGAATGGCTATGGAAATGCCATCATAGGTAGGTATGGTGGCTGTTTGAGGAAGGTATATGGTGGGTTTATGGTACCGGCGAAAGTTGCGCGGTACTAGAGAGGCTAGCAATGGTGGAAGGGTGAGAGTGCGTATAATCCATGGACTCAACATTAGTCATAAAGAACTCACATACTTATTGCAAAAATCTATTAGTCATCGAAACAAAGTACTACATGCATGCTCCTAGGGGGATAGATTGGTAGGAAAATACCATCGCTCGTCCCCGACCGCCACTCATAAGGAAGACAATCAATAAATAAATCATGCTCCGACTTCATCACATAACGGTTCACCATACGTGCATGCTACGGGAATCACAAACTTCAACACAAGTATTTCTACAATCCACAACTACCCACTAGCATGACTCTAATATCACCATCTTTATATCGCAAAACTATTGCAAGGAATCAAACATATCATATTCAGCGATCTACACGTTTTATGTAGGATTTTATGACTAACCATGTGAATGACCAATTCCTGTCATCTCTCTAAATAGATATAAGTGAAGCAAGAGAGTTTAATTCTTTCTACAAACGATATGCCCGCGCTCTAACAAATATAAGTGAAGCAAAAGAGCATTCTACAAATAGCGGTTGTGTATGTAAAGAGAAACAAGCACTCCAAACTTCAAATGATATAAGTGAAGCACATGAAGCATTCTATAAATCCATACTCAAAAGATATAAGTGGAGTGCAAAGAGCATTCTATAAATCAACCAAGGACTATCTCATACCATCATGGTGCATAAAAGAAAAATGAAAACTAAATGCAAAAGACGCTCCAAGATTGCACATATCGCATGAACAAAACGAATCCGAAAACATACCGATACTTGTTGAAGAAAGAGGGGATGCCTTCCGGGGCATCCCCAAGCTTAGACGCCTGAGTCTCCTTGAATATTTACTTGGGGTGCCTCGGGCATCCCCAAGCTTGAGCTCTTGCCTCTCTTCCTTCTTCTCACATCGAGACCTTCTCGATCATCGAACACTTCATCCACACAAAACTTCAACAGAAAACTCGGTAAGATCTGTTAGTATAATAAAGCAAATCACTACTCTAAGTACTGTTGCAAACCAATTCATATTTTGTTTTTGCATTGTGTCTACTGTAATATAACTTTTCATGGCTTAATCCACTGATATAAAATTGATAGTTTCATCAAAACAAGCAAACTATGCATCAAAAACAGAATCTGTCAAAAACAGAACAGTCTGTAGAAATCTGAACATTCACCATACTTCTCATACTTGAAAAATTCTGCAAAAATTGGTAAAAATAAAAAATTTATATAGGAATACAGTGCAAAAAGAATCAGAACCATTTGACGTTCCAGATAAAAATGTAAAATCGTGCACTACAGACAAAGTTTTTGTCCTGCACCATACTAACCATCAAGCAAATGTAAACATCCTAAAGGCAAACCTTGGCACATTATTTTTATAATACAATGGAATTGCACAAGGGGATAATTATTTTTGTTGAAAGGTTTCTGTAATTAAGATTCAGAAAGTTCCCATGGGCATGAACAAAGTTCAAGGACGTCCCCCACTTTCACAATGCTCGTCTCTCTCACTTTCACTTTTCTTTTAGAAAAAGTTTTGGGTTCCCCTCTTTATTTTTGTTGTTTTTAAACTATATGAAAGCACTCAACAGAAATAAATGACTCTCTAAAACTTCCAGGTTGTCTCCCTGGCGGCGCTTTCTTTAAAGCCATTAAGCTAGGCATATAGTGCTCAAGTAGTGAATCCACCCGGATCCCAAGGTATATCAAAGCCAATTTGAATCAACAATGATTTTTAATTTAGTAGTGAGCACAAAGTAACATATATCAAGCAATGACGAAGTCTAACTCTCTTCCTATGCATCGGCATGTCATAAAAGAACAATTCATGCACACATAGTAAAGGCCAATGCATAGTATAAACAGTTTCTTGCAATTTTTTCGTGTTGGAAACATAGAGAGGTGGAGATATAGTTCCTCTCTCATAATAATTGCAAGTAGGAGCAGCAATCACATGCATATTATATCTATCAAAAACATCATGTGCAATGGTAAAAGGCAACCCATCAATATAATCCTTAATAAAAGCAAACTTCTTCGATATAGTGTAATTGGGAGAATTCAAAAAGATAATAGAACTATCATGTGTGGGTGCAATAGCAAAAATTTCATGTTTATCATAAGGAACTATAGCAAGTTCATCTCCATAAGCATAATTCATATTGGCATCTTGGCCACAAGCATAGCAAGCATCATCGAAAAGGGATATTTCAAAAGAATCGATGGGATCATAGCAATTATCATAGCATTCATCCTTCGGTAAGCACGAAGGGAAATTAAACAATGTATGAGTTGAAGAGTTACTCTCATTAGAAGGTGGGCACGGGTGATCAATCCGCTCTTCCTCCTTTTGTTCTTCGCTCTCCTCCTCATCTTTTTCATCCAATGAGCTACAGTTTCATCAACTTCTTCTTCCATAGATTCCTGCAAAATATTAGTCTCTTCTTGGACAACGGAGACTTTCTCAATAAGTACATTAATATCAGAATTGTATTCATAATTCTCATAGAAATATCTGAGGATAGCTAAATTTGCAGGTCTATAACAAGCATCATCAAAATCTTCAAACTCTTTAAACATAGATTCAATTTCATAAGCACCCATAAAAGCAAGAAATTCTTCTATTTGTTCCACATCGTAGTAATCATATATACCATTAGCATAAGAAGCTAAGGTTTTATTATCATTAAATTTGCATGAAAAGGGAAGGTGTGGAGCATTCATCCTAGAGCAACAAGTATAATCATATTCTGAGCATAGTTGTCTAGCATACCACTTCAATATATGAATTTGATCCCATAATAGTTTCCCTTTTTGTGTCAAGCAATAATCCCTAAAGTATTCACGTTGATCCAACGTTACTCCCATGACATAATTGAATGGGGTTTTCTTAGGATTATTAAAGTAGTACATAATATTTTTCACATAACCAGCATCGAGGGTTTTAGGAGGTTCCCCATCTCCATGAGCACAAAGTACACCTAATTTTTTTGGTATTTCGTGTTCCATATCCATAACTAAAGATAAAGAACAACTAAGAACAGCAAATAAAAATTACTTAGTGATAAAGCAAACAAGCACACACGAGAATATTCACCGCACGCTATTGCTCCCCGGCAACGGCGCTAGAAAAAGGTCTTGATAACCCACAAGTATAGGGGATCAATTGTAGCCTCTTTCGATAAGTAAGAGTGTCGAAACCAATGGGGAGCTAAAGGTAGAAAAAATATTCCCTCAAGTTCTATCGACCACCGATATAACTCTACGTACGCTTGACGTTCGCTTTACCTAGAACAAGTATGAAAGTAGAAGTACTTTGTAGGTGTTGTTGGATAGGTTTGCAAGGTAATAAAGAGCAAGTAAATAAAAAGTAGGGGCTGTTTAGATAAAGACACAACTAAGTTAGTTGTAGTAAAGAGCTTGTTGTTACGAGAAAGTTATTTGTCCCTAGGCAATCGATAACTAGACCGGTAATCATTATTACAATTTTATTTGAGGGAGAGGCATAAGCTAACATACTTTCTCTACTTGGATCATATGCACTTATGATTGGAACTCTAGCAAGAATCCGCAACTACTAAAGATCATTAAGGTAAAACCCAACCGTAGCATTAAAGCATCAAGTCCTCTTTATCCCATACGCAAACAACCTACTTACTCGGGCCTGTGCTTCTGTTCACTCACGCCACCCAACATAAGCAAATCATAAACATATTGCAACACCCTACAGCGGGAATCCCTCACGCTTGCGCGACACGGAGAGCACCATAGGACAGCACCAATAATAAAACATGCAACTCAAACCAATCTTGATCATCAAATAGCCATTAGTACAAAACGGATCTACTCAAACATCATAGGACAGCCATACATCATAGGGAAATAATATATAGCGTTGAGCACCATGTTTAAGTAGAGATTACAGCGGGTAAGAGAGAGGTTACACCACTGCATATAGGGGGGAAGAGTTGTTGGTGAAGGCGGTGGAGTTGTTGGTGAAGATGACAGGGATGATGATGGCCCCCGGTGGCACTCCGGCGCCACCGGAAGCAAGGGGGAGAGAGCCCCCCTTCTTCTTCTTCCTTGACCTCCTCCCTAGATGGGAGAAGGGTTTCCCATCTGGTCCTTGGCCTCCATGGCGTGGGAGGGGCGAGAGCCCCTCCGAGATTGGATCTGTCTCTCCGTCTCTCTCTGTTTCCGCGTTCTCAGATTCTTCCCTTTCACCGTTTCTTATATTCCCGGAGATCCGTAACTCCGATTGGGCTGAAATTTTGACACAATCTCTATCCGGAAATTGGCTTTCTTGCGGTGAAAGAAGGGCACCAACCGCCTTACAGGTGGCCCATGAGGGTCAGGGGCGCGCCCAGGGGGGTAGGCGCGCCCCTACCTCGTGGCCACCTCGGGCACCGTCTCACGTGGATTTTTCTTCCCAAAAATCATATATATTTTAAAAAAATCTCCGTCAGTTTTTATCCCGTTTGGACTTCGTTTGATATGGATATTCTGCGAAACAAAAAACATGCAACAAACAGGAACTGGCACTGGGCACTGGATCAATATGTTAGTTCCAAAAATAGTATAAAAAGTTGCCAAAAGTATATGAAAGTTGAATAATATTGGCATGGAACAATCAAAAATTATAGATACGACGGAGGCGTATCAATGTATCATCGCCTTTTGTAAACGGATGAAACTACGGAGTCCTCGAACAAGACTCGGAGGCTGCCTTTTGTCGACCAATCTATTGTGTCCTATTTTCTCGCACCACTATATCACTGAACCCGTCCACCGGTCCGACTCGCTCGACCCAGGGGTTGGCCGGCTCGGTTGCCACCCCGCCGCCTTACTTAGTGATTCCTGATAAAGTTAGGATGCCGCGGTCCCCCACTTCGCCCTAAAGCCATAGGTCCAGCTTTGGCTGTCGGCTGGCAAGCACAAGGGGCCAAAGCTCCCTTACACTTCATACACTAAGTGAAAGGCTGCTGGGTCGATCAACCCGGCTAACCATTCATCAAATGAACATCCGCACGACCGGCTGCTCGCCAACCGGCTTCACCGGATCGCTGCCAGCCGGCCCAGTGGGTGTTTCGCTCGCGCTCAATGTTTCGAGGGACCCAAGTCCTGCACGCTCCTCTCAAAGAACTGAACTCCTTGTCACGGACCGGAGCCTCGGCCGTCTGACTCGCGGGGGGGGGGGGGGAGGTTTGAGAAAGGAAAAACGCATGAAATTGGTCCAAAAACGGAATGCAAAAAGCGAAAGCACCTACGACATCTACACAAGTATTTAAGAAAAGGCCCACGACCCGAGTTCATTACACCCTAAAACCCCAGTGGGTGGGTGGACCTGCTATTTAACAAATTATTACACAAAGTGTCTCAGGCATCTCCAGCGCCGCGTCGCGACGTCGACGGCTCTCCCCTGGCGGCCTCCGGATCCAGCGAGGTGCCGGTGTCCTCCTCAGCACCCGCGTCGCGGTAGACGCCCGTCTCCTCCGAGCTCCCCTCCAGATCGTGGAGGAGCAAGCCGTAGTCTTCACCGTCCACGGCCCCGCCGTCTTCCGTCTGGTCCGGATGGAACTTGTCGTGGAAGGCAAACTCGGCGATGGAGCTGGCCCGGGAGGCGATCCGGCCGGCTTGCTCCTGCAAGTGCTGCTCCGAACCAGCCTGCTGGCCCATAAACACGCCCAGCTGCAGGTCCGGATGCCAAGACAGCGCGAACCGGAGCACCATCTCAGCACCGGCACGAGTGGCAGAGACGCGCCACTCGCCAAGCCGGTCCGGCCCCATCTCCAACCAACGCGCCAGGCACGAGAAGCTGCTCAGTTGGACGGAGCCC
Source organism: Triticum urartu (assembly GCF_056163025.1). Lineage (NCBI taxonomy): Eukaryota > Viridiplantae > Streptophyta > Magnoliopsida > Poales > Poaceae > Triticum > Triticum urartu. The sequence continues at coordinate 148,189,617 of NC_141874.1, forward strand.
TACCATAGCGCCGCCATCATCGCAGTGCCGGTCTGGGACAGCCGCCCCAACTGCGTTCCCAGGACCTGCAGGCGGGCCTCAGCAGCGGCGATGATCTCCGGGAAGGTCCAGGCCACCTGCGGATCCATCCCGGACCCAATGGCGCCGGTCGGGTCGCGCTGGTGGCGGACGGCTTCCTCCGCCAGCCGCTGCATCTTTGGGAAGGCCCCTGCCGCAAAGGAAGAAGCAAGTTAGAAGAAGAACAACAAGGAAGAAAGGTCGGGTCCCGACCCGACGAACAACAAGAAAAAGCACTTACTGGAGAAGGACTCTTCCAGGTGCTGCGCTTCAAGAAACGTACCACGCCGCTCCCGTTCGATGGCGCGATCGCGCTCCTTAAGCGCCTTCTCCAGGTCGGCCTCCTTGGCAAGGGCCGCCTTCAGCTCGGCGTCCTTGTCTTCGGCCACCTTCTCGGCCGCCTCGCGGCGACAGCCTCATCCTGACGTGCCCCCTCAGCCGTGGTGACCTGCTCCCGTAGGAGATCCACCTCGGCCTGGAGCCGGCCCTTGTCGTCGGCTAGCTGGCTGCGCTGCTGGTCCGCCTCCGCCACCTTGGCGGCTTCCGCCTTAAGGTGCTCCACCTCGGCCTCGAGGCGGCTCTTGTGACCCGCCAGCTGCTCATGCAGTCGGTTGGCCTCGTCAAGAGACCGCCGAGCCGCGACCGCCTCCGCCCTCGCCTGCGCCGCCTCGACGCCAAGACGGCCGGTGTCGGCAACGAGCCGGTCATAGTGATGACCGGCCCGGAGAAGACGAGTCCGCCAGGACAGCACCTCAACTGCGAAAAAGGACTCAGCAAAAGAAAAAAAATAAGACTTAAGATTTGGCCCAACTGTTACACAGTTGGCCCGAATCTCGGGGCTACACCGAGTGGGTGCGCTAGCGCGCCCCCACTAGAAGAGAGCACAAGAATACCTACGGCGACGTGGAGCTCCTCCTCCCTGGCGGCAAGCTACTCCTTGAGCTCCCGGTGCTTACCCAGGAGACGATTGAAGGCGGTGACCTGGAAAGCGTCGAGATGCTGAAGAAAGCAGAAGTCAGAACAAGGCCAACACTCTAAAGATTCGACCCAACTACTATGTAGTTGGCCCGAACCTCGGGGGCTACACCCAGTGGGTGCACTGGCGCGCCCCCACAAAGAAGAAATTACAAGAAAACTTATCAGAACGGCGCGCTCCAGGTCGCACGTCCGCTCCACCTCGGCCTCGAGCCGTTCCGTCCGGCCTCGCAGGCGGCGACTGATGGTGTCCATCGCCGCCTCCTCCTGGGTCTGGGGCCCGAAGACAACGGCGCTCGCGCTCCGCGCCGGCTGCGGCACGGCAGCTCGGCACCCTCCCTGCCGGGGCACCAAGGCGTACTCCCCGTTGGCCGCTCGCGGCGCGGCCAACACCTCCTCCGATGCCCCTCCCGGCGCTGACGATGACCCGGACACCGGGACGCCCTGCGTCGCCACCTCCGGCCCAGCTGCCGGGGTGGCCTCCGGCACCGCCGCCCGCGGTGCCTCCTCCAAAACCGGCGGCGCCTCCGTCACCGCCGCCCGCAACGTCTGTTCCAAGACGGCGCCGCTTCCACCACCATCAGCCCCCGCTCGCCCGATCATGTCGGCCCGCGGCGGGGAGTCATCCGCCACCTCCACGACCGTCCGGTCGGGGATCACCACCGTAGCCCGGCTTCCACGGCCGCGCTCCCTCGCCAGCGACGGCTCAAAGACCGTCGCCGCCACCACCGTGCCCTCCGGTATCTCGCGCCAGGCCGGCTCCACGTCGCCTCGCGCCCATGCTGCAGCCGCGTCGGTCCAAGCTCGGACCGCCTCCGCCTTCAGCTCCGCCTCGGCCCGGTTCCTGTCCCGCCAGGCCACGGCTTCGGCGTCGTTCGGATCCAGGCCGAGGTCCGAGTCGGCCTGTTCCTCCACCTCGGCCTGGTCGGCGAGGTCGGACCGGCTCCTGCGGAACACGGCCCCTTCGGCGGCCACAGCTTCCGCCGCCACCCTCGCCAGCGCGATTGGCGACCTAAAGAAGAAGACATGATGAGTGGAAAAGAAACAAGACTAGCTCAAGAAAAGAAAAGCTGAGCGCAAACAAGAGATGAAGCTTACCCTGCCAAGACCGGGACCGGGGTTGGCCTCCCGTCCTCGCCGCCGCACTTCCTCTTGGCCGGCCTCCCGGCCCCAGCCGGGTCCGCCGTGCGCTTCGGGGCTGGGGGTCGCGGCCCGACGCTGTCTTTCCCATGCAGGCGGCTCGGCGCCGTCCCGTGCGAGGACCCGGCTCTGCCCGCGTCGCCGCCTCCCCCGCCCAACGCCACTACACCAACAACTGGCGTCAGCATCAACCGTTCCGCGCCGCGGTCAGCAATTCAAGACACAAAGAAGAAAAACACGAGACTTACCTGTGTGACGCCTGACGCCAGCGTCAGACTCGGCCTCCTCCTCCCCGCCATGAGCCGCGGGCTCCTCTGGCGCCACCGGCGCCACATGCGACGGGGCCCGGGCGTAAGGATGGCAAATCGCGTTCAGAAGTATCTCACGCGTCGCGTCAGGACGAATGAGAAGGTGCACGGCGGCAAAGTAAGAAGACCGGGCACTCACCTGCGGCGCCGGGTTCGACTGGCTGTACGGCACCTTGCCGAACCGCTAGTCCTCCCCAAGGTTGGCCTTGGAGATGCCATTCACGTAGCGCGTGATCTGCTCCGCGGACAGCTGCGTCGACCCCATACGGTTGGGGTCTTGAAGGCCGACCATTTCGCCGGTAAGGCAGGAGCGCCCCTGAAGCGGAAGGACCCGGTACCCGACGAACGCGGCGAGAAGGTCGGTGCCGGTGAGCCGCTCCTGCATCCTCATCACCGTCACCCACTCGCAGAGGTTGACGATCTCCTGCGACGGGCGCCTGGGCGAGTAGCCCCAGTTCATCTTCACCCGCAGCGGCGCGATGGCGAAGGCCAGAAGATTGATGCGATCCGCACCATGGTTGCGGACGTAGAAGAAGGAGTTCTGCCACTTCTTGGCAGAATCCTCTAGCGAGTGTCAGATTTCGGGTTCCGGCAGACCCTTGAGGTTCGAACACTGGGGTGCGCGCGGAGATCTCTCCCCTACCGATCTACGTCCGATCTTCTCGTGCGAACTAAGATGAAAATGATGAACAACACAAGAGACACGAGGTTTATACTGGTTCGGGCCACCGTTGTGGTGTAATACCCTACTCCACTGTGTGGTGTGGTGGATTGCCTCTGGGGCTGATGATGGACAATACAAGGGAAGAACAGCCTCACGAGGGGTGTTCTTGAGCTGGTGCGGTGTGTTCTACTTAGTCTCTGCTCGGTTCTTCCCTCTTTCCCCTCTCCTTTGTGGAGTCTAGCTCTATTTATAGAGGCCCTGGGCCTCTCCCCGAATAATTGAGCGGGAAGGGCGCCAACAATTGGCCATTTTGAAGGGGAACATCTAGTACAAGGTATCCTGACCAAAGGTGGTCTTTGGCTGCCAAAAGCACTGGTGATGACGCCGTCTTGGGCTCCACGGTGACCTCCGTCCGGCTGGTCTTGGTCTCGTTGCACCAGAATGGTAACCTTTGCCTGATACCTTGGCCTGTGCTTGCCCCCTTTGCACCAAAGGGGAAACAAGGACCCTGCGTAGGCTGGCGCCTGCCTGGCGCCCGCCTAGCGCCCGCCTGGCCTTGATCGCCATGGCTTGCGTCATGGGATCCTTGCGAGGCACCCTTGCATTGATCTCCCCGCCTCCTCGTGAGCCTGCCTGATGAGGACGCTCTTGAGGAAGCTTCCTGTCATCCGCCCCGCGAGGCTCGGCCCCTCATGAGGGTCTTGAGCTTGGGCTTATGAAGATGGGCCGCGCTGGGCCCCTGCCTGAGCCACGCCGCAGGCCGCAGGCAGGCAAGTCTGGGGACCCCCATTCCCAGAACGCCGACAGTAGCCCCCGGGCCCAAGGCGTGCGCGGGCTTGGCTTAGCAGAGAAGCGAAGGGGCAAGCACGAAGCGCCGCGTGCCCTAACAGCCTGCGGCCTTGGGCGCTGCGTGGCGGTTGATTGGACGTGGGCGTCTGCACTTCCCACGACGCCTCGGCAACTGCACGACTGACAAAAAGGGGGTGCCCGGGCTAGGCTTACTTGCCCTGCTCTCGTCCGTCTTGCCCTAAATCCCCTTTCTCGCTTTCCTCCCTCTTGCTCCCGAAATCCTCCAGATCCGTCTCAATCCTTCGCATCCGGCACGCCATGGTGACTCGCAAGTCCCCGACCGATGCTTGGTACTCGCCGGCCCTGGATTCCCTGAATTTGTCGGAGAAGAACCTCGCCCTCGCGCGCCTGATGACAGTGGCGTGGGGCAGCGAGGGGGCGACTGTGCTCAAGGTCGGCTCTGACCAGCCTGAGGGCAAGGGGAGCACCTTCTACCCGTTCTTCGTGAGCGCCATTGTCGCCGGTCTGGTGTCTCCTTTCTCCGAGTTCTTCCATGTCGTTCTCCGCCAATACAACTTGCAGGCCCTGCATCTCCACCCCAACTCTGTCCTTCTCCTAGCGATTTTCGCCTACTATTGCGAGGCTCATGTTGGTGTGAAGCCCTCGGTGGCCTTGCTACGCCACTTTTTCTCCCTCCGGGTTTCTGGCGCTCAGGTCTCCGCATGCGCGAGCTTTGTTGCATATTCCAGCTCCAATCGCCATATCGAAGCCTGGGAAGAGGATCGAAGGCTACCGGAGCAAGTGGGTCATGATGGATGTCGGGCGCCTCCACCCTCGTCTGGTATTGCCCACGGGGCAACCTAAGTCCGTTGATGCACGGTCCCGTGCAGAGCTCGGTGACCCTCGCGCGAAGGCAGTGTTGAGGAGGATGAATGCGGACCTGAGGCCAAGCAACTTGGGGGCGACGAAGCTGACCGGGGCCACGCTCCTGAGGGAGTTCTTGGAGCACTGGGTGGCTCCGCTCCAGAAGCACTCGCTCCCACTGTGGAGGCTTGGAGGAGCAGACGCCGCCCTGCGCCTGAGCTCCGAGGCCCTGACCGACGAGGATCTGACTGCGGCCCTCCATTCCTTGGTTGGGGGAGACGTGGCGAGCCCGATGGGCGCCCCCGTCCCCCTGTTCCTTCGTGACGACTGGGAGCAGGTGGTGAACGTCATGCCCACCTTCAACGGTGAGGGGCTGGTGCCCGCGGCAGCTCCCGAAGATCTGGCGGTCCTGGCAACGGTGAACTTGTCCTCCAGCAGCTCCAGCGAGGGAAAGGGGGAAGAAGAGGCGGAGGAGGAAGCGCCCGATTCGGAGGAGACTGGCGAGGATTGGGGGGAGTCCTTCCCTCGACGCAGGTCCCAGGCCCTCCGCTCCATGCCGGACGACGACGAGGCTAGCGCCAGGCGAGGAAGGGAGGGCTCTTCCTCGGTCATGAGGAAGGGCAGGTCGAGCCTGGTTCCACTAGGGTCTGCTCTGGTCCCTGGGGGGGTCCAAGGCCAGCTCCATCCCTCCTGATGCGCCTTCTGCTTCCGGGCCCCCAAGGCTAACCCCCGCTGCAGGCTCTCGGGCTTCAAGTTTGGCCGGAGGCTGCTCGAGTCCACACACGACGTCCAGTAAGTGCTCGATTCGTGCTCTGCTTGGTTTCTGCCGCTGAGGCTTGAAGTTTGCGCCCTTTTACCAGGCCGGCACCTGCGGCCAAGAGGTTGAAAGAGGCTTCTGCGGCCCCGCTTGGGGCGAATCCATCTGCCGGGGCGACGCCTTCGACTGTTGGGGGAGAGGACGGCGAGGACCGCGCCTCTCTGACCCAACCGCCCTCGCGAGGACAACTGGACCCGGAGTCGACTGTGCCCGACACTGCGGCCGTGGCGGCCAAGGCTCAGGAGGTCCCTTCCTGCCAAGCCGTGGTCACGCTGCCATCTTCTCTGCCTGCTCCACAGGCTCTCGTCTCTTCTGCTCCCTCCGCCGCTGTCCTGGACCAGGTTGCTAATGAGCTGAGCCAACTGCGGGAGGATCTCCTGAGCGCGGACCCTCGTCTGGTGGCCGGGCGCCTGTAGTTGGCCTCTGGCTGGGCCCGCTCTGATGCTTCCGTCTGAGCGGTGCTGAGCCAGGCCGTGTCGTCCTCCGACAAGGGGAAGCGGGCCGCTAACCAAGCCAAGGCCGCTTGCGACGCTGCTCTGGGCGATGCTGCAACTGCCCAGGGCCGCTGCAAGACGCTTGAGGCCGAGCTGCAAGGCCTGCGCAACGAGTTCTCCAAGGAGGTGCACAGCTGCCAGGAGAAGGAGATGAAGGCTAGGGAGGCCGCCGCCAAGGACCGGGACGCCAAGCTTGATGATCGCCACAGCCGACTGGAGACGCTGGAGTGGTCGCTGAAGGCGGAGAGGACCGAGCTGGACGCCAAGGCGAAGGTCCCGACGGAGGACCGGGTGGCCTTCGCGAAGCTGGAGAAGAAGGCTCGTGGCATACTGAAGACGCTGTATGAGAGCGGCCTGGAGGAGCCGTTGGCTGGTGCGGAGGACGGCCCCGCCAAGCTGCTCCCCTTCCTGGTTGATGCGCTTGAGGACGTCGCAGACGGCGTTGGCCCCACGGTCGAGGCCGAGGCGCGTGCCCTGTCTTCTGCGGCGCTGACGCATGTCCTCAGTCATGTCTACCTGCGTGACCCCAACGTCGACTTCGACAGCCTGCTGGAGCCCGTGAGCGGCGACCGTGCCGCTGTCGCCACTGAGGCCGTGAGAGGCTGAGCCGAGATTTTTCTGGGGAAGTTCCGCTCCCCCAGCATCCTGCCCGGGCGCGGTGCCGCTGGCCTCGCGACCTCGAGAGGCGAAGCCGTCCAGCATGACTCCACCACCGGTGACGGTGTTACTGGGGAGTGATCCCTTCGTGACTTCCATCCTGTTTTATTCCTGCACATGCACCATGCCTCGCGGACGCGTTTAAACTTGTGTTTGGCGTTGTGGAACAATCTTATGGCTTGTAATATTTGCTTTGGATATCCTGGAATTTGCATTTTCCTCTCCTACTTGCTTACGCTTTGCGTCGGCAGGGCCCGACCTTGCGTGTACCTCACCCAGCGTTAGCCCCGACCAGAAACCATGGACGGGACTAAGGAGTGAGGGTCTACGTGGCAAGTTAGGCTCCTGAGTCGCGATGCTCAGGAGTCCCCCTTGACGCGCGAGCAACAAGTAGGGAAGGGAGGAGCGAGGAGTGGATTGATCGTTCTACGTCGGCAGGGCTCGGCCCCGCGCGTACCTCACCCAGCGTTAGCCCCGACCAGAAACCATGGACGGGACTAAGGAGTGAGGGCTACGTGGCAAGTTAGGCTCCTGAGTCGCGATGCTCAGGAGTCCCCCTTGACACTCAAACGGGTTTCGTACCTTGGCTCCGCTCGAGGAGTGGCGCGCGACGACCAGGTCCAAGGGACCTGGCTGGGTGGCGTGCGCTCGGGCAAGGCCCGGGCGTAGCCCCCGTGTCCAGCCCCCTCGTGCGGCACTCCCGAGGGGAGGCGTTGCGATGGTGCCGGACACTGAGCTCTGGGCTCCCTGAGGTTGGTACGGCTGTGGGCCACCCTCAGTTGTTTATCACCAGTGCGGAGCATAGAGCTTCCGTATGTGTACGGGCATAGCCGCTCCTCGGCAGTGTCGTCAGCCAGCACGGAGCATGGTGCTTCCACTGGTGCATGGGAGGGGGTTCCCCTTCGAGAGGAGCCCCCGGGGCGTGTACAGCCCTGCCCTGACACGTGGCCGGCACAGTAGGGCTAGGAGAGGTGTATCTGGGCACCCGTGAGCCAGCGCGGGACTCACGAGGCCCTACCTCGAGGCGGGTTGCGCTGGCTCTGGGCCTTTATCAATTGGTGTGTTCCTGCAGGGTTGTTAGAATGCAAATGATCTACGTCCTCAGGTCCCGGCCCTCGAGCGAGCTCAACCGCCACTGGTATGATAGGTCGCGATGCCGTGGGTCAAGGCTAGGGGTGAGGGCTGGAGAGCCAGTGAGAGCCCATGAGTCGCGATGCTCAGGCGCCCCCTTTAACGTGCAAGCACTTTGCATGACGATAAGCAGTAGGTGATAATTATGGGAATCAGATTAAGCATGAAAGAACAACTTCATCCTAAGGTGAATGCTGGAAAAGCAACTGCTGCTGGGTCGGGCCCGAGCGGCGTTGGGATGATGCAGCCCGAGGGGCGCCCCCAACAAGGTAAATAAAGAGCATAACCAAAACGGATACATGCTGCGGGGACGGACCCACGCGGCCTGGGAATGGTGCAGCCCTGTGGGCGCTCCCAGCTGAAAGTAGAACTCTGAAAGATGTCACCTGGTGCTGTTGAAGATGAAGTGATGCTGAGGAAGTGAGTGATGCGCGGTGAAGACGTCGGCCCTCATGAGCCCCCAGGCCCAGGGGCCTCGGGAGGCTCCGGTGGCACGTGCAGGTCTTCAGGGACCATCGCCACCTCCACCAGGACCGCGCGATGCCTGACCTCCTGAGCCTCCAGAATGCTCCTCAACAGGCGCTGATGTGTGGCGACCACGCTCGGCAGGCCGAAGGGCACGCGAACGTAGCGGTGAGGTGGTCCCTCGCAGCAGCCTACGGCCGAAGGCCATAGGCGCTCCTGGGATGCAGCTCGGTTGAGCCCTGGTACATCGACGCAGACGCACAGTCCTCCATCCTTGCCTGGATGTGGGGCCACTGCAGGTAAGCGGCGGCTGCCGCGCATGACTCTGGACTCTTGTAGCTCATGGGTGTTCGTTGCGATGAACTCCTAATGGTTTCGTCTCCTTTGACTTGTACCTTCCTGAGGGAAGCGTGCTTGAAAGCACCCTTCCAAGTGGTGCCCGAGCGCCTCCCCCGCGACCTTGGAAAGGTCGGCGGCTCTCCAAGAGAGAGCCCCCGAGCCCTGCCTGAGGAGGGTGCCGGGCGCGCCTTCCTATGCGTGCGAGGGTGGCGCTCCCTGATCGCGCGCGAATCCTGATGCAATACCTACGGAGGTGCCTGCCTCCTTGTGGCTCGGGCCAAGTGAGGTCTTCTTCTTCTTGAGGGTCGCCTCGGGAGGCCTCCCGCTCCTGTGATCTGGGTCTTCGATTTCTGCGGCTTGGAACGCACGCTCAAACGAGCACACTGCGTCCCTTTCTTCACAGGGTACGGTGATGACTCCACCGCTCCCTAGCATCTTGAGGACATTATAACCATGGTGAGTCACTGCCATAAACTTGGCTAGGGTTGGGTACCCAAGGATGGCGTTGTACGGTAGGCGGATGTGAGCGACGTCGAAGTCGATGAGCTCGGTGCGGTAGTTGTTGCGTTGCCCGAAGGTGACCGGAAGGCGAACCTGCCCAATTGGAACAATGGAAACATCGGTGACTCCTGAGAAAGGCTTGGTCGGCTGAAGCTGGTCGTACGGCACTTGGAGATGGTCGAACGTCTCGACGGACAGGACGTTGAGTCCTGCCCCGCCATCGATGAGGGTCCTGGTGACCTGCACGTGGCTGATGACTGGGGAGCAAAGCATCGGGACGACTCCGGCCGTTGCCGCACACTTGAGCTGGTCTGCGGAACTGAACGTGATCGCGCATGTAGACCACCTGAGAGGGCGCGTGGCCTCAAGCTTGGGAAGGACTGCATTCACCTCGTGAGCAAACTGCTTGAAGATGCGCTGTGAGGCTGGGGCCTGGGCGTCACCCAAGATGCAAGCAATTGCACGCGGCTCTTGGAAGCCCCCAGACCCATCGTCTTGGTGTTGGTCTTCGTTCCTCCTTGGTGGAGGAGGCAGAGGAGGGAGGCCTGCATTGCCGTGCGGGTGGCCCTCACGAGGCTGGTCCCTCCAGCCTCCCTCGCGAGGCTGGTCCTGCCAACGGTCCTCGCGAGGGCGGTCACGCCATCCCTGGCGAAGGCCACGGTCTTCCCATTGTCCGCCACCTCTTCCTCCTCCTCGGCCATAGCCCCTGTTGTTGCACTCTGGGCGTCGGCCGATTCGCCCATCTCGCATGGCTCTGAGCTCTTGACATTCGTTGGTGTTGTGGGTGTGGAGGTCGTGGTACACGCAGTACCGTCCGCCCTTGTTTGACTCAGGCTGATCCCTGCCTCGCTTGGTGTTCGGCTCTGCTGCTAGCACGACAACCCCCTTGCGCTTCACGTCTTTGGCCTTGAGCTTCTTTTCTTCCGGGTCGGCTGCCGGGAGCTCGAGGAGGGAGAGACGCCCTTCCTCAGCCCTGGCGCACTTGGTCGCCAAGTTGAACAGCTCCAGGGATGTGCATAGGTCTTCATGGATTTCTAGTTCTTCCTTCATCTTGACGTCGCGCACGTCGTCGGAGAAGGCTGAGATGATAGCTTCTTCAGTTACCTTGGGGATCTTGAGGCGAGTGTAGTTGAAGTGCTGGATGTACTTCTGCAGGGTTTCTCCTGGCTGTTGCTTGATGCGGCGCAGGTCGCTCACGGCCGGGGGCCGGTCGCGAGTGCCCTGGAAGTTGGCGATGAAGCGGGTGCGCATCTCGCTCCAGGAGGAGATCGTGCCGGGAGCCAGGTTCAGGAGCCAGGTGCGGGCGCTGTCCTTGAGCGCCATGGGGAACCAATTCGCCCTGACCTTTTCGTCTCCGTTGGCAGCTACGATGCCCAACTCGTAGAGCTGCAGGAACTCCGCGGGGTCCGCTGTGCCATCGTAGCAGGGAGGGAGGTCAGGCTTGAACTTGCCTGGCCATGTGACGTCGCACAGCTCGGGGGTGAAGGTGAGGCAGCCCGTCGTGGCCACCGGCGCCCTTTGCTGGTGCTGGACTTGTTCTTGCAGGTCACCACGCGCCGCCACTGGGAGTAGCGCGGGGTTTTGTCGTGGAGGCGCTGGGGCGCGATCTTGGCACGCCGGCGCTGGGAGCGCGCGAGCACCTTCCCGGGGACGTGGGATCTCTTGGCAGCTCCCTTCTTGCTGCGCAGGCGCCGGACGTGGAGGGTCCCTGTCGGTGTCAAAACCGGCGGATCTCGGGTAGGGGGTCCCGAACTGTGCGTCTAGGCCGGATGGTAACAGGAGACAAGGGATACAATGTTTTACCCAGGTTCGGGCCCTCTTGATGGAGGTAAAACCCTATGTCCTGCTTGATTAATATTGATGATATGGGTAGTACAAGAGTAGATCTACCACGAGATCAGAGAGGCTAAACCCTAAAAGCTAGCCTATGGTATGATTGTATGTTGTAGTTGTTGTGTCCTACGGACTAAAACCCTCCGGTTTATATAGACACCGGAGAGGGTTAGGGTTACACAAGGTCGGTTACAATGGGAGGAGATCTACATATCCATATTGCCAAGCTTGCCTTCCACGCCAAGGAAAGTCCCATTCGGACATGGGACGAAGTCTTCAATCCTGTATCTTCATAGTCCAAGAGTCCGTCCAAAGGTTATAGTCCGGCTATCCGGACACCCCCTAATCCAGGACTCCCTCAGTAGCCCCTGAACCAGGCTTCAATGACGATGAGTCCGGCGCGCAGATTGTCTTCGGCATTGCAAGGCAGGTTCCTCCTCCGAATACTTCATAGCAGATTTTGAACACAAGGACAGTGTCCGGCTCTGCAAAATAAGTTCCACATACTGTCGTAGAGAGAATAACATTTACACAAATCTTAATCTGCTGACACGTTTTGGCAACATGACATTATGCCATGGCCCGGTGCTTATTCGAACCGTTTTTCTTCAACCAGCTCCACACATAACGCGAGGCAGTTTCTTGACACGTCTTGTCAAAGTAGAGATCGTGTTCCCCCAATTACGGGATTCTCATTAATACGGTCGTGGGTAACCCAACCGTGTCTAGGACTCCTAGATTATAGGCAAGTCCCAAACAGCTACGAAGAGGACGCTTGATATTCACCCTCTTTATAAAGGGACAAGGTTTTCGCTTTTTTCCCTCTCGTGCTCAATCAAACCCCTCCCCCGCCTCGAGTTCTAACACCCAAAGCCCAGGTCAGGTGCTCCGGATCTTTAATCATGTCCGGATCCAGCCTTCAAGGCTGGTGGATGTCCTCTTTCGTCACGGAAGAGGATATCAAGAAGTTGAGGGAGGCCAGATACCTGACCGCCGAGGTTTCACATCGGCTGCCTGCTCGAGGGCAGGTCGTCCCCACTCCCGAACCCAACGAGAACGTCGTGTTCGTCTCCCACTTCCTCCGAGGCCTAGGCCTCACTCTGGATCCCTTCGTCAGGGGTTTGATGTTCTATTACGGGCTAGATTTCCATGATCTAGCTCCGGACTCCTTTCTCCACATCTCGACATTTATTGTCGTGTGTGAGGCCTTCCTCTGCATTACCCCTCACTTCGGCCTGTGGCTCAAGACCTTTGAAGTGAAGCCGAAGATGATCGAGGGGCAACATGCAGTGTGCGGAGGCACGTCAATAGGCAAGATGGTAGGAGCTCCATGGCCGAAAGGTTCCTTTCCAGAGGTGTCCGGATTATGGCAACGGGAGAGGTTTTACATCACGGCTCCCAGAAGTGCCAAGTGGGCGGCTGCCCTCGCTTTCCGCTTGGGCCCCCCACCACAACTGATGTCATGGATTAGCAGAGGTCTGAGCTGGGGTCCAGCCAAGGATGTGCCTATACTACAAAGCCGCATTCAAGATCTCTTCGAGGGAGATTTTAATTTGGTTGTGGTAATGCAAGTTATGCTGGTTCGTTGAGTCCAGCCTTGCAAACGCCGACCCCTTCGCTTGTGGGAGTTCAACCCAGAAGGACCGCGTGCCATTCAAAGTTTCCTCTGCCTAATGCATGAGGAGATGTACAAGTCATTCTTCGGACCTCAAATAGAGTGTCCAGATACTACCGAGGACGTGGGCCTGAGCAGTAACCGCGCTGCCGAACAAGTAAGAAATCCTCTAGCCGAACACACCATCTTTTATTCATCATGAAGTTATTTCTGAGAGATCGCTCTTTGACCAGGACTGGCTAACAAAGGTGAAGATGATTCAGTGTTCGGCCCCCTCCCTGAGGGTTTGGAAAATCCGGTATTGGAAAAGATGCTCGAGCTCGCACCTTGCCCGGAGCCCTCGAAGGAAGATACAGGGGGGAATAATATGGGCGGAAGCGGGCCCCCATCGCTGCCAGTTCCAACCGAGGGAATGAGCGCCTCCATAAAGGAGGATAACCGGGGGAGGAAGAGGACTGCTTCCGAGGATCTGGAAGCCGAGGCCTCCAAACGGGAGAAGAAGTCTCCAACAGAGGGTCCTGCCTCGGGGGGTGCTCTTGCCGCACAAAGTCCACGGGGGGGGGGGGGATCAGCCCTCCAACGAGTCGTAAGTGATCCAAAAAAATACTTTAATAGTGAAGGTATGCTATCTTCCTTCTGAAAAAATAACCGCCGCATATATCTTGCAGTTCGGGTCTTAGCCCTTGAGCTCGTCTTCGGGGGATCTTCTTCCGGAGATGATGGAGAGCGAAACGCCTCCCCCGGACTCCTCCGCTCAAGAAGCGGGCAACCCCAAAGTGTCGTCACGGAGGGCCTCTCCGGATCCGGTGAGGCCAGAAGATAATCCCATAGACCCCCGAAGTCCCCAGCGTTCGGCTCTCGAAGAGAGCAAACAAAAGAGTCCGACATCGCCTAGTATGCGGTCGGACGTTCTGAGGGAGCTGTTGGGGCGAGCGGTCATCTCAGAAGAACACCGTACGCTGATGGGTATGGTGATGGAAAGCATTTCGTCCGCCGAAAGCGGATTACACGAAGCCTTTATGAGTCTACTGACAGGCTTTGAGGTACGTGAAATAATATGTGATAGTACCGCACATGTTAGGTGTGCCCTGTGTAGATAGTAGCCCCTGAGACTCTGGTTGTTGTCGAGAACGGCGGCGAACAGAGGATCATAGTCCCATGCAATAACCAGACTACCTTTATGTGTAGGTGGTGGAAGCTCCGGTGGCTAGCCGGACTAGTGAGTTTGCCGAATTAAAACGGCAACTGGATGCGGCAGACGCAGACATCGAGCTTGTTAACAAGCGGCTTGACGAATCACAGGGTAAGTAATGTTTTCTGGTGAATGTCACACAATAAGAGCAGCATGATGCCAATATCTTTAATATGTTGTGATTGCAGACGAAGCTGCCATCGTGGAGACCCTTCGGGCGGAACTCGCCCGAGCCAAGGAACAAGCGAGGGTTAGTAATGCGGCTGCTTTGAAGGCAGCCAAAGAGTTAAGAGCCGAGAAGGCCGCCCATTGCGAAAGCAAAGAAAAGATGGCCAAGATGCCCGTAGAATTAAAAGGCACTGCCGACCGTTGCCAGTTCCTTGAAGAAGAGAACCGAGTGAAGGCAGTGGACCTTGAGAAGGACACTATGGCAACCAAAGACAGTCGCTCTACTATGAGGGAGAAGAAGGAGGAACTGCGTGAAGCCGGGGATATTGCGGCTGGGAAGCCCTTTCTGCCGCGGAGGAAGTTCGGAGATCCACAGTATGCCCCTCTGGATTGGCTGTGGAGTTCGGCAGACGCATATATGGACTTGGCGGCGAGCGCTGTCGATGCGGTCGAATACTTCCAAGATCAATCAGATCGTGAAGTGGACAAGCTATTCTGGTCGCAATTCAACGTTCCAGAGCATCCGCTTCCCTTGACTGATCAGCTAGCCGAATGGGCCGAACTTAATAGGTTGTCCGGACTCGCCATGAGGTCTGTTGTAGATCATTTGTGGCCAGAGAAGCCGAAGCCGAACAACTATTTCAGCTTAGTGCAACAGTTCCTTGGTGCGGTGCCGCGCATCAACGCGATGAAGAGGTCGGCATGCATAGAAGGCTCGCGGATGGCCTTTGACCGTGTCAAGGCATACTGGGCGGAGATGGATGCTACCACTATTGCGGTGCAAGGTTCGGCCATAGGCCGAGTAGCTGCCGAGCACTATTTTGAAGAGGTTCTTGAGGGTGCTTGTTTGATAGAGTCCCAGTGCTCGAAGAATATTATGTTTGAATGACATGTATTCCCATTGTAAACACAATGTTTTTATGAAATATAGTAAGGCTGTATTTATACTTTTGCCGGCAAGTAATGTGATGCCTCCTGTGCGGCCGTTTGTGTATATATGTATATAACCTGAAAGATTGCAGTCGTCGGCTTCAACCCCCACGCATATAATGCGGAGGTGCTCGCAAAAAACGTGTGGTCACACTTAACCCAATGTCTTGGTCCTATTAAGGAGGTGATAGCGCAGCGAACGAGGCAACCGAACTATAATGCTTTAACACTTTCACTTAGCCATAGGAGTTTGATAGTGGGGCTACTAGATAGCCCCTGGTGGCTCCGCACTCTCCCAATCTCGGGGTGCGTACATGCCTGGCCGGAAAACGGCCCTTCGTTAAGGCGGAGGAATTCTAACATTCCGATAGGTCATCGAGTGGTTGACCAGTCTCACGCTATATCACGACAGACAGTTTTCGGCTTTCTCTACTGAGGTGCTCGTCCGGATGAACCAGGGCACAATCGCAGTAGTTCTCCTGGTGCTGCCTTAACTGATAAAGTGGAACGTAAGACACCAAAACACAGGAGTCGGGCAAACCCAACATTTGACCAAAGACAATGATTCAGAGCTGAGGCATATAAGCCAAACTCGCGACGCCGAACACTCCCTAAGGTATTCGGTCTTTATGGTATAAACTGGGCCTAAATATTGCCCTTTGTAAGAAGCCCCTTGTGTCCAGGTACGTGCATTATTCTGACGTGGCCACATGCCAAGACGTCAGCATCCTTCTCAATTGTGCTAAGAATTCGAGGGATGTGTGTCAACAAGAGACAGTAAAAAAGGTTTCGCAGGGTCTTAATCTAAAAAGAATCCTTGGAGCGGGTCCCTGCTGCACGTCTGCGCCTGTGTCTCCGTTGTGCCGTATCCTGGACGGGTGTAGCACGATGGTCATCTGTAAAAGAGAGGAACTTAGGTGAAAAAGTTGTCGTGCAAAAAGGTGGTTTTTTAAAGAAACCATGTATAAAAAATGAGTAAAAAATTGCCACTTGTGCGCGCGCGTTGAGCCTCTTGTATTTGTAATAGGGGTGTGGCCCTCAATCCGGTATGAATTACATATAGCTGCACCGGACTCGTCTAACCGTGTCCGTGGTCTTGACGACCTATCGAATGCTTTAGTTGGTGAGGCCGTTTTTAGTGTGCGACTGCTAAGGTAGTCGCATTCTTTTCGGCGCGCAAAGATCGCTCAATATTTCCGTTCACTATAATGATGCCACGTGGACCGGGCATCTTAAGCGTGAGGGAAGCGTAATGCGGTATTGCATTAAAGCGAGCAAAAGCTTCGCGTCCAAGTAGTGCTTGATAACCACTTTGGAACAGAGCAATGTGGAAGGTTAAATGTTCGCTACGGAAGTTATCGGGGAAGCCGAATATAACTTTTAGTAGCAGGGAGCCCGTGCAGTGAGCCCCTGGGCCTGGCGTTACTCCTTTGAAGGTAGTGTTATTATGGCGGATTTTCGTTGGGTCTATCCCCATTTCGCGGATTGTATCTTGGTATATCAGGTTTAAACTGCTGCCACCGTCCATCAGGACTCGTGTAAAGTGGTATCCGTTAATTATTGGGTCTAATACCAGGGCAGCCCATCCTGCACGCCGGATACTTGCTGAGTAATCACGATGGTCGAAAGTGACCGGTTGAGACGACCAGTGGCAGGATTTCGCGGTGATAGGCCCTTGGGCATATTTATCTGGGACGGCCGCTTTGATTCCCTTGATCACGTGTAATACGTTGACTGTTTTGACTTCTGATGGAAACTTCTTTTGTTCCCCAGTGTCTTGCTTGAGAGGATCATCCTCATCTTCGCTTGGTGTATCCTCCCCCTTGTGTACGACGTTGAGCTTGCCGGACTGCTTGAAGACCCAACATTCTCTGTGGGTATGATTAGCGGGTTTACCAGGGGTGCTATGGATCTGACATACTTGGTCCAGAATTTTGTTCAGGCTGGACAGTTCATCTCTGGTGCCTTTAGAGGGCAGCTTTTGCTGACCTGGCCGAGAGCTTCGGAATCCGGCATTTACCGCCGTGCTCTTCGGGCTGTCTTCTTTATTCCGACGCTTATTATTTTTGCTGCGTCGTGATTTCCCGTTTTCATCTCTAACTTCGGATGTGCTTGGGTCGCTGGTGCTGCATCTGGCTAGCCAACTGTCCTCACCCACGCAAAAGCGGGTCATGAGGCTTGTTAATGCTGCCATTGTTCTCGGCTTTTCTTGGCCGAGGTGTCCGGCAAGCCATTTGTCACGGATGCTATGCTTAAAAGCTGCCAAGGCTTCGGCGTCCGGACAGTCAACTATTTGGTTCTTCTTAGTAAGAAACCTGTTCCAAAGCTTTCGGGCTGACTCTCCGGGCTGTTGAGTTATATGACTCAAATCGTCCGCATCCGGGGGTCGGACATAAGTCCCTTGAAAATTTGCCCGAAAAGCGTCTTCGAGCTCTTCCTAGCTTCCAATGGAGTTTTCGGGGAGGCTTTTAAGCCAGTGCCGAGCTGGCCCTTTGAGCTTGAGGGGTAAGTACTTGATGGCGTGGAGATCATCTCCTCGAGCCATATGGATATGGAGGATATAGTCCTCAATCCAGACCCCAGGGTCTGTTGTTCCGTCGTATGCCTCTATGTTTACGGGTTTGAATCCCTCTGGAAATTCATGGTCCAGCACCTCATCGGTGAAACATAGGGGGTGTGCGGCACCCCTGTATCTGGATGTACCGCATTGTTCTGATGTTTGTTGTGTTACATCATATGCTGGGGCGCGCTTGCGTGGTCCATAGATGGATCTGGTTGCGTCGTCCTTTTGGTGCGAGCCCTCGCGTGGATCGCGTATTGGCTTGTGAGTGGCGTTGTTTGCCGCTCTATGTTGGCCGTGAGGTCGTCTATCCGGCTAGGTGGCCGTTTTGATTTTTGGTTGTGGGGGATCTAGGGCCTCCTCATCGAATTCAGGTAGCAACTTCCGCTTCGGGTAGCTCTTGGTGGGGTGATTACCACCATACTTCGCTGCTATGTTGAGTACTTTACTCCATCTGATTTGGAGTGTGTCCTGTGCAGCCTTGAGCCTTTGCTTATGCTTTTTCAGACTCCTAGCGGTGGCAACAAGCCTTTGACGGGCATTCTGTTGCTCTGGGTGCCTGTCCGGCGTTATGTCATCCGGACTATTATCTTTGATAGAATCGGTTTGGTCGGTTTGATTCTCCGTATTGCCGTGGTCCGGCAGTGGTTCGCCCTGCTCCAACGCTGGGTCTGTATGATCGTTATTTTTGTCGAGGCGGGATTTGGGGTGGCGCTTACGCCGCCGCTTTGACTGCTTCTCGAGGGGACAAGCCTTCGTTGCGTCCTTCCGTTCCTCATCGTCGTCTTCTTTTGGTGTGTCCACCATGTATACGTCATAGGATGGGGTGGCTGTCCAGTGCCCTGTGGGCACTTGTTTCTGTTCGTCTCCTACATCGTCGTCCATACTGACGATATCTTCGGATTCGAAGTCGAGCATGTCGGTTAAATCATCGACAGTGGCTACGAAGTGGGTGGTGGGTGGGTGTCGAATTTCTTCGTCGTCCGCATCCCAATCCTGTTGGCCATAGTCCGACCAGGGCTCACCTGACAAAGAGAGAGACCTTAGTGAATTTAGAATGTCACCGAAGGGCGAGTGCTGAAAGATATCCGTGGAGGTAAACTCCATGATCAGCGCCCAATCGAATTCGATAGGACCGAGCGCATGCGGTTCAGAGTCCATGGCGGGAGAAGGATCCGGCAGTTTATCAACACGACTCTTGTGCAAGGTAAGGTCGATGTTCGGCTTGATCGCCGCTGAGGGTAAGGCCTCCGTGGCGGGGTCCATCCACCCGTCCACGGAAGGCGCAACTGGCTCCGAATCGAGGGTCGGAGCAGCTGCCGGTGCGATCTCCTGAACACTGTCCGATGGTAGAGCTAAATCGTACTCATCGTGACCGCGTGACGCACAAGGAAGAGGCTCGAATCCGTCGAAGATCAAGTCTCCGCGGACATCGGCCGTGTAGTTTAAGCTTCCAAACCTGACCTGGTGGCCAGGGGCGTAACTTTCGATCTTCTCTAGATGGCCAAGAGAATTGGCCCGTAGTGCAAAGCCGCCGAAGACGAAGATCTGTCCGGGGAGAAAAGTCTCACCCTGGACTGCATCACTATCGATGATAGTAGGAGCCATCAAGCCTAACAGCGACGACACAGAGGAACTCTCAATGAAAGCACCAATGTCGGTGTCAAAACCGGCGGATCTCAGGTAGGGGGTCCCGAACTGTGCGTCTAGGCCGGATGGTAACAGGAGACAAGGGACACAATGTTTTACCCAGGTTCAGGCCCTCTTGATGGAGGTAAAACCCTACGTCCTGCTTGATTAATATTGATGATATGGGTAGTACAAGAGTAGATCTACCACGAGATCGGAGAGGCTAAACCCTAGAAGCTAGCCTATGGTATGATTGTATGTTCTAGTTGTTGTGTCCTACGGACTAAAACCCTCTGGTTTATATAGACACCGGAGAGGGTTAGGGTTACACAAGGTCGGTTACAATGGGAGGACATCTACATATCCATATTGCCAAGCTTGCCTTCCACACCAAGGAAAGTCCCATCCGGACACGGGACGAAGTCTTCAATCTTGTATCTTCATAGTCCAAGATTCTGGCCAAAGGTTATAGTCCGGCTATCCGGACACCCCTTAATCCAGGACTCCCTCAGTCCCGCCCTGGGGCTGCGCGCCTTGGAGCCAAAGCACCTTCTTGGGGAGGAGGCGGCGGAGGCGCCTCCTGATCCTTGCCCCCTGCACGGGATGGAGGGCGAGGCAGTGAGAGGGACCGCAAGGGGGAGACCCCTGCGGCACTGACAAGCTCGGTGATGCGGGCGAGCCAGTCCTTGTAGAGGTCGTCGATGGGGCGATAGTGCAGGAGCTCCCGCGCCAAGAGCAGTGAGGCGTGCGCATCCATGGGTGCGCGACGGGCATGGGACGACGAGCCTACTGGAGTCAGCGATGGGGTGGCGGTGTGGCCATCCCGCCGCACCGAAGGATGCTGGGACGAGGGCTGCTGCTCGTTCCCCACCGGGCCAGTGGCGGCGTTGGTGGCGGGCGACGGGGAACGACGAGGGGGGCCGCCGGCGGGCGCCGTTTGGGCGACGCGAGTGGCGCGAGTAGCCCGGCGCTCGACAAGAGCCCGACGAGCGTCAGCCATGGACACGACGGAAGATCACACGCGAACAACGGAAGAAAGATTCCGGCGCACCCCTAACTGGCGCGCCAAATGTCGGATTTCGGGTTCCGGCAGACCCTTGAGGTTCGAACACTGGGGTGCGCACGGAGATCTCTCCCCTACCGATCTACGTCCGATCCTCTCGTGCGAACTAAGATGAAAATGATGAACAACACAAGAGACACAAGGTTTATACTGGTTCGGGCCACCGTTGTGGTGTAATACCCTACTCCAGTGTGTGGTGTGGTGGATTGCCTCTTGGGCTGATGATGGACAGTACAAGGGAAGAACTACCTCGCGAGGGGTGTTCTTGAGCTGGTGCGGTGTGTTCTACTTAGTATCTGCTGGGTTCTTCCCTCTTTCCCCTCTCCTTTGTGGAGGCTAGCTCTATTTATAGAGGCCCTGGGCCTCTCCCCGAATAATTGAGCGGGAAGGGCGCCAAAAATTGGCCATTTTGAAGGGGAACATCTAGTACAAGTTATCCTGACCAAAGGTGGTCTTCGGCTGCCAAAAGCACTGGCGATGACGCCGTCTTGGGCTCCACGGTGACCTCCGTTCGGCCGTCCGGATGGTCTTGGTCTTGGTGCACCGGAATGGTAACCTTTGCCTGATACCTTGGCCTGTGCTTGCCTCCTTTGCACCAAAGGGGAAACAAGGACCCTGCGCAGGCTGGCGCCCGCCTGGCCTTGATCGTCATGGCTTGCATCATGGGATCCTCGCGAGGTACCCTTGCATTGATCTCTCCGCCTCCTCGCGAGCCTGCCTGATGAGGCCGCTCTTGAGGAAGCTTCCTGTCGTCCGCCCCGCGAGGCTCGGCCCCTCACGAGGGTCTTGACCTTGGGTTGATGAAGATGGGCCGTGCTGGGCCCCTGCCTGAGCCACGCCGCAGGCAGGCAAGTCTGGGGACCCCCGTTCCCAGAACGCCGACAGCGGGATCTTGGGGAAGTCCGCCCCCGACCGCTTCAAGATGATGGCGGCGCCGCAATCAGCGAACTCCCTGGCCGACGGGCCCTGCTGCTTCAAGGAGACGGAGCACGCCCAAAGGTCGATCGTAGGCTCGACCCCCAGGCACCCCTCGCAAAGGGTGATGGAGCCGGAGAGCTGGACGATGGCGCCGGCGCCAAGATGATGCCGCTGGAGCCCGAAGAACTCCAAGAACACGCAGAAGAAGGTGCTCGCCGGCAGCCCGAACCCGCGCTCGAAGTGCGTGAGGAAGAACACGCGCTCCTGCCCCTCGGACTGAGGCCTCTGCTCGCCGCGCGGCAGGCACCGCGTCGCCCGGAGTTGGGTGATGTCCTCGGAGGTGACATTCGAGCCCCTCCAGGAGCCCGATGGCAGCAACATGATCGGAGGAAGAAGAAGAAGGAAGATGGAGGGTGAAGAGATTCTGCTCGGAGCAGCGGGCACCGCAGTGTGTCAGTTGCAAAGAGCGGAGTGAGAGCAAAGGAACAGGAGGGCGCGAGCGAGAATAATGTCCACCGCCCCCTGCCTCCCAATTTATAACCCTCGGTTTGAACGTGGGGAAGTGGGATCGTCTGCACGGACCCATTCCACTACCCCGCAATAAGTGCGCACATACACGCACAGTAACTGCCCGGGGAAGAGCAACCGGCCCCCGAACGCCGCAATAAATCCACGCGCTTGGGCCAAGGGCGCACAACGGTGGGCCCCGGCCCGCCGCCCGGTCCTGTCACGCGCGTGGCCTGTCAGGCCCCTTCGACTTCCGGGCACCACGTGGTGCCCGCGCGAAGCCCGGGGGATTGCCCCAAGATTCGGCCGACTTCTCGGTCCCCGCCACGACCGGGATGCCATGATCCGGTTTCTGAGAAAACCGGCACACAGTGGGTGTTGCTGGACCCGGCGCTCGCAGAATCCACCTTGCTTAAGGGGGAAAGTGTGAAGGCCCACTCATCCGAAGACGACGGACCTTCACATCTTCTAGGACTACTGTCGGGGGGATGGACCCTGCTACGTCTTGAGCTTGCGTTGGTTTTCCCCGAAGAGGAAGGGATGATGCAGCAGAGTAGCATAAGTATTTCCCTCAGTTTTTGAGAACCAAGGTATCAATCCAGTAGGAGCCCACGCTCAAGTCCCTCGTACCTGCACAAAGCGATAGCTACTCGCAACCAATGCGATTAGGGGTTGTCAAGCCCTTCACGGTCACTTACGAGAGTGAGATCTGATAGATAGAATATTTTTGGTATTTTTGATATAAAGATGCAAAGTAAAAAGTAAAGGCAAAGTAAAAAAGAAAAACAATATAAAAGTGATGGAGATTGATATGATGAAAATAGACCCGGGGGACATAGGTTTCACTAGTGGCTTCTCTCAAGAGCATAAGTATTCTACGGTGGGTGAACAAATTACTGTTGAGAAATTGATAGAATTGTGCATAATTATGAGAATATCTAGGCATGATCATGTATATAGGCATCACATCCGTGACAAGTAGATCGAAATGATTCTGCATCTACTACTATTACTCCACTCATCGACCGCTATCCAGCATGCATCTAGAGTATTAAGGTAAAAACAGAGTAACGCCTTAAGCAAGATGACATGATGTAGAGAGATAAATTCATGCAATATGAAATAAACCCCATCTTGTTATCCTCGATGACAACGATACAATACGTGCCTTGCTGCCCCTTCTTTCACTGGGTAAGGACACCGCAAGATCGAACCCAAAGCTAAGCACTTCTCCCATGGCAAGAACTACCAATCTAGTTGGCCAAACCAAACGGATAATTCGAAGAGACTTGCAAAGATAACCAATCATGCATAAAAGAATTCAGAGAAGATTCAAATATTATTCATAGATAGACTTGATCATAAACCCACAATTCATCGGTCTCAACAAACACACCGCAAAAAGAGGATTACATCGAATAGATCTCCACAAGAGAGGGGGAGAACTTTGTATTGAGATTCAAAGAGGGAGAAGAAGCCATCTAGCTACTAACTATGGACCCGAAGGTCTGAGGTAAACTACTCACACTTCATTGGAGGGGCTAGGATGATGTAGAAGCCCTCCGTGATGACGGCCCTCTTCTGGCGGAGCTCCGGAACAGGCCCCAAGATGGGATCTCGTGGATACAGAAAGTTGCAGCGGTGGAATTAGGTTTTTGGCTCCTGTTCTGATTGTTTGGGGGTACATGTGTATATATAGGAGGAAGGAGTACGTCGGTGGAGCACCGAGGGTCCCACGAGGCAGGGGTTCGCGCCCTAGGGGGGGGGGGCGCCCCCACCCTCGTGACCACCTCTTTGATCCCTTGCAGTAGGGTCCAAGTCTCCTGGATCACGTTCGGTGAGAAAATCACGTTTCCAAAGATTTTATTCCGTTTGGACTCCGTTTGATATTCTATTTATCTAAAACACTGAAATAGGCAAAAAGCAGCAATTCTGGGCTGGGCCTCCGGTTAATAGGTTAGTCCCAAAAATAATATAGAAGTGGAAAATAAAGCCCAATATAGTCCAAAATAGTAGATAATATAGCATGGAGCAATCAAAAATTATAGATACGTTGGAGACGTATCAAGCATCCCCAAGCTTAATTCCTGCTCGCCCTCGAGTAGGTAAATGATAAAAAGAGAATTTTTGATGCGGAGTGCTACTTGGCATAATTTCAATGCAAATCTTCTTAATTGTGGTATGAATATTCAGATTAGAAATATTCAAGACAAAAGTTTATATTGACATAGAAAGTAATAATACTTCAAGCATACTAACAACGCAATTATGTCTTCTCAAAATAACATGGCCAAAGAAAGTTATCCCTACAAAATCATATAGTCTGGCTATGCTCCATCTTCCCCACACAAAGTATTTAAATCATGCACAACCCCGATGACAAGCCAAGCAATTGTTTCATGCTCTAACTTTTTCAATCTTCACGCAATACATGAGCGTGAGCCATGGATATAGCACTATAGGTGGAATAGAATGGTGGTTGTGGAGAAGACAAAAAGGAGAAGATAGTCTCACATCGACTAGGCGTATCAACGGGCTATGGAGATGCCCATCAATAGATATCAATGTGAGTGAGTAGGGATTGCCATGCAACGGGTGCACTAGAGCTATAAATGTATGAAAGCTCAACAAAATAAACTAGTGGGTGTGCATCCAACTTGCTTGCTCACGAAGACCTAGGGCAACTTGAGGAAGCCCATCATTGGAATATACAAGCCAAGTTCTATAACGT
This sequence comes from Triticum urartu, assembly GCF_056163025.1. Classification (NCBI taxonomy): domain Eukaryota; kingdom Viridiplantae; phylum Streptophyta; class Magnoliopsida; order Poales; family Poaceae; genus Triticum; species Triticum urartu. The sequence goes on from NC_141874.1 coordinate 148,213,964, forward strand.
AAAATTCCCACTAGTAAATGAAAGTGACAACATATGAGACTCTCTATATGAAGAACATGGTGCTACTTTGAAGCACAATATATGAGACTTGCTATATCATGGTGCTACTTTGAAGCACAAGTGTGGAAAAAAGGATAGTAGCATTGCCCCTTTTTTTTGGGCCTTCTTTTTTTTCTTTGGCCTTTCCCCTTTTTTTTGGGAGAATGCTCTATTGAATGATGATCATCACACTTCTATTTATTTACAACTCAATGATTACAACTCGATACTAAAACAAAGTATGACTCTATATGAATGCCTCCGGCGGTGTATCGGGATATGCAATGAATCACGAGTGACAAGTATGAAAGAATTATGAACGGTGGCTTTTCCACAAATACTGTGTCAACTACATGATCATGCTAAGCAATATGACAATGATGGATATGTCATGATGAACTAGATGGTGGAAAGTTGCATGGCAATATATCTCGGAATGGCTATGGAAATGCCATAATAGGTAGGTATGGTGGCTTTTTTGAGGAAGGTATATGGTAGGTGTATGATACCAGCGGAAGTTGCGCGGTATTAGAGAGGCTAGCAAGGGTGGAAGGGTGAGAGTGCGTATAATCCATGGACTCAACATTATTCATAAAGAACTCATATACTTATTGCAAAAATTTAGAAGTTATCAAAGCAAAGTATTACGCGCATGCTCCTAGGGGGATAGATTGGTAGGAAAAGACCATCGCTCGTCCCCGACCGCCACTCATAAGGAAGACAATCAATAAATAAATCATGCTCTGACTTCATCACATAACGGTTCACCATATGTGCATGCTATGGGAATCACAAACTTCAAAACAAGTATTCTTTAAATTCACATCTACTCAACTAGCATGACTTTAATATTATCACCTCCATATCTCAAAACAATTATCATGCTTCAATCTTTTCTTAGTATTCAACACACTCAAAAGAAAGTTTCACAAATCTTTAATACCAAGCATATTATTATTAGTCAAATTACCTTGCTATTAAGAGACTCTCAAAATAATTTAAGTGAAGCATGAGAGATCAATAGTTTCTTTAAAACGAATCCACCACCGTGCTCTAAAAAGATCTAAGTGAAGCACATAGAGCAAAATTATCTAGCTCAAAAGATATAAGTGAAGCACATAGAGCAAAATTATCTAGCTCAAAAGATATAAGTGAAGCACATAGAGCAAATTATCTAGCTCAAAAGATATAAGTGAAGCACATAGAGCAAAATTATCTAGCTCAAAAGATATAAGTGAAGCACATAGAGTATTCTATCAAATTTTAATTCATGTATGGCTCTCTCAAAAAGGTGTGTACAGCAAGGATGATTGTGGCATACTTAAAAAAAATACACAAATAATACAAGACGCTCCAAGCAAAACACATATCATGTTGGTGAATAAAAATATAGCTCCAAGTAAATTACCAATGGAAGTGGATGAAAGAGGGGATGCCTTCCGGGGGCATCCCCAAGCTTTGACTTTTTGGTGCCCTTGGATTATCTTGGGGGTGCCATGGGCATCCCCAAGCTTAGGCTCTCGCCACTCCTTGTCCCATGATCCATCAAAAGAATTCACCCAAAACTTGAAAACTTCACAACACAAAACTCAAAATAGAAAACTCGTGAGCTCCGTTAGCGAAAGAAAACAAAAGACCACTTCAAGGTACTGTAATGAACTCATTCTTTATTTATATTGGTGTTAAACCTACTGTATTCCAACTTCTCTATGGATTATAAACTATTTTACTAGCCATAGATTCATCAAAATAAGCAAACAACACACGAAAAACAGAATCTGTCAAAAACAGAACAGTCTGTAGTAATCTGTAGCTAGCGCAAGATCTGGAACCCCAAAAATTCTAAAATAAATTGATGGACGTGAGTAATTTATCTATTAATCATCTGCAAAAATAATTAACTAAATAGCACTCTTCAAATAAAAATGACAGCAGTTCTCGTGAGCGCTAAAGTTTCTGTTTTTTACAGCAAGTTCAACAAGACTTTCCCCAAGTCTTCCCAACGGTTCTACTTGGCAAAAACACTAATTAAACAGAAAAAACACAACCAAAACATAGGCTAAATAATTTATTTATTACTAAACAGGATCAAAAAGCAAGGAATAAAAATAAAATTGGGTTGCCTCCCAACAAGCGCTATCGTTTAACGCCCCTAGCTAGGCATAACAAGCAAGGATAGATTTAGGTATTGCCATCTTTGGTAGGTAATTCTTCAATTAGGCATCTACCATATTTAGGAATTTCTTTCTTTTTATTAATTATCAAACTTTTAGGCACAAGATCGAAATATTCATTTGTAATAAATGGTTCTTTAATGATAGCAAAAAGATTGGGATGAATACTTATAGATTTAAGATCAGCAGTTTCCTTACTAGAAGATTCACCCTTATTTTTAGGAACATACATGAGCTTGGCAATTTTAGTAGGAGGACTAGGAGTATTTTTTACGGAAGAAAAAGCGGTTCCCAAATTTGTAATGATACCCTCAGTTTATCAATTCTAGTAGAATCTAAGTTTATCTTCTCATTAACTATGGGTTCCTTTTCCTTAATATTTTTCAAGGTCATTCCTACCTTAGATCCATATTGAGTAATTTGACTGTGGATCTTTTTATCTAGATTTTCAATTGATTCAATAGTAGCAACTTTATTTTCAATAATTTCAAGTCTTTGCATAACATGCTCCAAAGTTAACATGGTTCCATTAACCAAAAGAGGTGGTGAGCCAAATAAATCTATCATAGCATTATAAGAATCAAAAGTATGGCTACCCAAGAGGTTCCCTCCGGTAATGGTATCGAGGATATATCTATACCAAGGATCAACACCTACATAAAAATTGCGAAGAAGAACTAAGGTAGATTGTTTCCTGGTAGATCTATTTTGAGCATTGCAAATTCTATACCAAGCATCTTTTAGATTTTCTCCCTCCCTTTGTTTAAAATTTAGAACTTCACTCTCGGGAGACAACGAAGAAGATATGAGACTAGCCATGACGACAAGCAAACAAAGAGGCAAATAGAGAGGGAGGATAGAGAGAGAGGGCGAATAAAACGGCAAGGGTGAATTGAGGGGAGAGGAAAACGAGAGGCAAATGGCAAATAATGTAATGCGAGAGATAGGGATTGTGATGGATACTTGGTATATTGACTTTTTGCGTAGACTCCCAGGCAACGGCGCCAGAAATGCTACGTCTTGAGCTTGCGTTGGTTTTCCCCAAAGAGGAAGGGATGATGCAGCAGAGTAGTGTAAGTATTTCCCTCAGTTTTTGAGAACCAAGGTATCAATCTAGTAGGAGCCCACGCTCAAGTCCCTCGTACCAGCACAAAGCGATAGCTACTCGCAACCAACGCGATTAGGGGTTGCCAAGCCCTTCACGGTCACTTATGAGAGTGAGATCTGATAGATAGAATATTTTTGGTATTATTGATATAAAGATGCAAAGTAAAAAGTAAAGGCAAAGTAAAAAGCAAAACAATATAAAAGTGATGGAGATTGATATGATGAGAATAGACCCGGGGGACATAGGTTTAACTAGTCGCTTCTCTCAAGAGCATAAGTATTCTACGGTGGGTGAACAAATTACTGTTGAGCAATTGATAGAATTGTGCATAATTATGAGAATATCTAGGCATGATCATGTATATAGGCATCACGTCCGTGACAAGTAGATCGAAACGATTCTGCATCTACTACTATTACTCCACTCATCGACCGCTATCCAGCATGCATCTAGAGTATTAAGTTAAAAACAGAGTAACGCCTTAAGCAAGATGACATGATGTAGAGAGATAAATTCATGCAATATGAAATAAACCCCATCTTGTTATCCTCGCTGGCAACGATACAATATGTGCCTTGCTGCCCCTTCTATCATTGGGTAAGGACACCGCAAGATCGAACCCAAAGCTAAGCACTTCTCCCATGGCAAGAACTACCAATCGAGTTGGCCAAACCAAACGGATAATTCCAAGAGACTTGCAAAGATAACCAATCATGCATAAAAGAATTCAGAGAAGATTCAAATATTATTCATAGATAGACTTGATCATAAACCCACAATTCATTGGTCTCAACAAACACACCGCAAAAAGAGGATTACATCGAATAGATCTCCACAAGAGAGGGGGAGAACTTTGTATTGAGATTCAAAGAGAGAGAAGAAGCCATCTAGCTACTAACTATGGACCTGAAGGTATGAGGTAAACTACTCACACTTCATCGGAGGGGCTAGGATGATGTAGAAGCCCTCCGTGATGACGGCCCTCTTCCGGCGGAGCTCCGGAACAAGCCCCAAGACGGGATCTCATGGATACAGAAAGTTGCGACGGTGGAATTAGGTTTTTGGCTCCTGTTCTGATCGTTTGGGGGTACGTGTGTATATATAGGAGGAAGGAGTACGTTGGTGGAGCACCGAGGGTCCCACGAGGCAGGGGGCGCGCCCTAGGGGGGGGGCCCACCCTCGTGACCACCTCTTTGATCACTTGCAGTAGGGTCCAAGTCTCCTGGATCACGTTCAGTGAGAAAATCACGTTTCCGAAGATTTTATTCCGTTTGGACTCCGTTTGATATTCTGTTTATCCGAAACACTGAAATAGGCAAAAAACAGCAATTATGGGCTGGGCCTCCGGTTAATAGGTTAGTCCCAAAAATAATATAAAAGTGGAAAATAAAGCCCAATATAGTCCAAAATAGTAGATAATATAGCATGGAGCAATCAAAACTTATAGATACCTTGGAGACGTATCAGACCCCGGGCAGGCAACGAAACCCGGATCCTCTTCAAAAATAACAGGCTTGGCACTGCCCGTCAATACCGGCACGCGCTTGGCCGGGTCGCTCGACCCGGCCAAGCCCCGCAAGCCGGCCAGACTAGACGACCCGGCAAGACGCGTCGACTCGGCCCCAACAACTAGCGCAAGACAGTCGAACCCGGCACAACCGAAGCCTCCTCAACAAGCCAGCACCACCCATGGCGTGCTACGCAATCCAGCCACGGGTCAACTCCCGTCCCATCCAGGCCGTATGATGGGACGGGACTTCAATCAACGATGACCAAGGTAACAGTGCCCTGCCCATGCCTCTGGTCAGCAGGAACGTGGCAACAGTGCCCCTCACCTACCCGCTAACCAGGGCTGGCGTGGCTACAGTGCCCCCGCCTTCACCGCTGACGACAACAAGCGGTAATCTGACGGAGGGCACTGTACACGATAAGACTCGGCCATGCCCTGACGATCGACAAGACGGCGCACAGTCCCCCTAGGCATGCGGGGCCCGCACCTAGGGGAACCCGGCGAACCACAAGCCCTCAGTGGGACCCAGCCCGGGTCCCCGGACATCGACAATGCGGACCCACCGACTTGTAACATTACCACTGTACCCCTAGGGGGGTTGACCTATAAAACCCCCAGGAGCCCTCATGCATAGAAGAGAACTCATTCCATCACACACACCTAGTTAGCACCACCCAAGGAGAGGGAACTGCCTAAGCCTTGGCCAGCTTCCTTCCTCCTCCATACAGCTCCAGGAGCAACATTGTACTATCAATCACACAACTACACTTGGCAGGACTAGGGGTATTATCTCTCCGGAGAGCCCCGAACCTGGGTATGTCCGGCGCGCCCGCTCATGCCAACCTCACCTCTGGAGTTCACCAGCGCCCTCGAGCCTCCTCCTCTCTTTAGCCATCCCTTGGCATCTGCCGTGCGCCCACCACAACACCTGGCGACCTGGCTCTCCACATGGAAGTTGCTCCATTTGACTTGATTTGTAGTAATCCTCCTAGTTTCCTTCGATAAATGATATTTTTTGCCAAACAATGGGAAAACGGGTTTTCTTCTCTTTTTAAGGATTAGTGTTAGAAATAACCAGAAGTGGCAAAGATCTGGTGAAAAGCAAATACAAATCACTCAAAAATATCACAAATTCTCGACATCAGAGCCTCAAAGGGTTTGGGCATTGGAGCTTGGGGAAGAATACAAAGGTAGGGGGACTAAGAGCGTAAAGCTCTCGTCCACGTCACCTCTCACCCTTTATAGGTGAGACAAAACACGAAGCGATGATAGGGTAATCGTGCCGTGTGGCAGTGGATCCCGTGTTTGCCCATGTTCGTGTGTTAATCATAAGCAGAGGTCAAGGGGGCAATTGTTAATTACCACACGCATCGATGTGCACTATCTCTTTTTTGATGGGATGTCATGACAGTGGGCCCTTCACCCACGTCTACACGTCATGTTGACCTTAGGGTCAGAGACACCACATGGCTAGGTGGGCCCTGAAGGAAATATGTCCTAGAGGCAATAATAAAGTTGTTATTTATATTTTCTTATATCATGATACATGTTTATTATTCATGCTAGAATTGTATTAACTGGAAACTTGATACATGTGTGGGTACATAGACAAAACACAGTGTCCCTAGTAAGCCTCTACTAGACTAGCTCGTTAATCAAAGATGGTTAAGTTTCCTAGCTATAGACATGTGTTGTCATTTGATGAACGGGATCACATCATTAAGAGAATGATGTGATGGAAAAGACCCATCCGTTAGCTTAGCATAATGATCGTTAAGTTTTATTGCTATTGCTTTCTTCATGACTTATACATATTCCTTTGACTATGAGATTATGCAACTCCCGGATACCAGAGGAATACCTTGTGTGCTATAAAACATCACAGCGCAACTGGGTGATTATAAAGATGCTCTATAGGTATCTCCGAAGGTGTTTGTTGGGTTGGCATAGATCGAGATTAGGATTTGTCACTCCGAGTATCGGAGATGTATATCTTGGCCCTCTCGGTAATGCACATCATAATAAGCCTTGCAAGCAATGTGACTAATGAGTTAGTTATGGGATGATGAATTACGGAATGAGTAAAGAGACTTGCCGGTAACGAGATTGAACTAGGTATGGAGATACCGACGATTGAATCTCGGGCAAGTAACATACCGATGACACAGGGAATAACATATGTTGTCATTACGGTACGACCAATAAAGATCTTCGTAGAATATGTGAGAACCAATATGAGCATCCAGGTTCCGCTGTTGGTTATTGACCGAAGAGGTGTCTCGGTCATGTCTACATAGTTCTCGAACCCGTAGGGTTCACACGCTTAACATTCGATGACGATTTTGTATATGAGTTATGTGATTTGGTGACCGAATATTGTTCGGAGTCCCGGATGAGACCATGGACATGATGAGGAGTCTCGAAATGGTCGAGAGGTAAAGATTCATATATAGGACGATGATATTTGGACACCGAAAGTGTTCCGGGGGTACCAGGTACATATCAGGTCACCAGAAGGGATTCCGGGCACCCCCCCAGCAAAGATTTGGGCCTATTGGGCCAAGAGGGGAAACACAGCAGCTAACATGGGCTGTTGCGCCCCCCTTGGTGGATGAATAGGAAGGGGAAAGGAAACGGGGAAGAGAGAAGGAAGGGGAGGCGATTCGGCCTCCCCCTTCCTTCCCTCCTCTCTTCCCTTCCCTTCCCTCTCCGGAAAAGATGGTAGGGGGGGGGGAATTGGACAAGGCCCCCAAGTAGGATTCCTCCTACTTGGGGCACCCCATGGCTATCCCCCTCCCCCTCCCACATATATATATATATGTGTGTGGAGGGGGCGCCTAGAACACACAACAAACATTATTAGCCGTGTGCGGCACCCCCCTCCACAGTTTACGCCTCCGGTCATATTCACGTAGTGCTTAGGCGAAGCCCTGCGCGGATCAATTCACCATCACCGTCACCATGCTATCGTGCTGACGGAACTCTCCCTCGACACTTTGCTGGATCAAGAGTTTGAGGGACGCCATTGATCTGAACGTGTGTAGAACTCGGAGGTGCCGTACGTTCGGTACTTGATTGGTCGGAACGGGAAGAAGTTCGACTACATCAACCGCGTTGTCAAATGCTTCCGCTTTCGATCTACGAGGGTATGTGGACACACTCTCCCCCCTCGTTGCTATGCATCTCCTAGATAGAACTTGCATGAGCATAGGAAATATTTTGAAATTGCATGCTACATTTCCCAATAGTGGCACCAGAGCCAGGTCTATGCGTAGATGATATGCACGAGTAGAACACAAAGAGTTGTAGGCGATGATAGTCATACTGCTTACCACCAACGTCTTATTTTGATTCGGTGGTATTGTTGGATGAAGCGGCCCAGACCAATCTTACATGACTGCATTGATGAGGCCGGTTCCACCGACAGACATGCAACTTGTTTTGCAAAAAGGTGGATGGAGGGTGTTTGTTTCTCCAACTTTAGTTGAATCGAATTCGACTACGGCCGGTCCTTGTTGAAGGTCAAAATAATGAACTTGACAAAACATCATTGTGGTTTTCATGCGTAGGTAAGAACGGTTCTTACTAGAAGCCCGTAGCAGCCACGTAAAACTTGCAACAACAAAGTAGAGGACGTCTAACTTGTTTTTGTAGGGCATGTTGTGATGTGATATGGTCAAGACATGATGTGATATACATTATTGTATGAGATGATCATGTTTTGTAAAAGTTATCAGCAACTATAGGAGCCTTATGGTTGTCGCTTTATTTTATGAAATGCAATCGCCATGTAATTGATTTACTTTATCACTATGCATTAGTGATAGTTGTAGAAGCAATAGTTGGCGAGACGACAATGACGCTACGATGGAGATCAAGGTGTCAAGCCAGTAACGATGGAAATCATGACGGTGCTTTGGAGATGTGTAGGATCTAGAAGTAGATGTGTCTAGAGGGGGGTGATTAGACACTTAGTGCTAAAGTTGCAATTTTTAAGCTTTTTCAGTTTAAGTGGAGTTTAGGCACAATTTCAACACACACAATACATATCAAGCAAGCATGCAAAGAGTATATGAGCAACGGAATGTAAAGCATGCAACTTGCAAGAATGTGAAGAGAAGGGTTTGGAGAATTCAAACGCAATTGGAGACACGGATGTTTTCCCGTGGTTCGGATAGGTGGTGCTATCCTACATCCACGTTGATGGAGACTTCAACCCACGAAGGGTAATGGTTGCGCGAGTCCACACAGGGCTCCACCCAAGGGCAACGGTTGCGCGAGTCCACATAGGGCTCCACCCACGAAGGGTCCATGAAGAAGCAACCACCCACAAAGGGTCCACGAAGAAGCAACCTTGTCTATCCCACCATGGCCAACGCCCACACAGGAATTGCCTCACTAGCGGTAGATCTCCACGAAGTAGGCGATCTCCTTGCCCTTACAAACTCCTTGGTTCAACTCCACAATCTTGTCGGAGGCTCCCAAGTGACACCTAGCCAATCTAGGAGACACCACTCTCCAAGAAGTCACAAATGGTGTGTAGGTAATGAACTCCTTGCTCTTGTGCTTCAAATGATAGTCTCCCCAACACTCAACTCTCTCCCTTAGGATTTGGATTTGGTGGAAACAAGATTTGAGTGGAAAGCAACTTGGGAAGGCTAGAGATCAAGATTCATATGGTAGGAATGGAATGTCTTGGTCTCAACACATGAGTAGGTGGTTCTCTCTTAGAACATATGAGTTGGAATGATGTGTGTGTTCTGATGGCTCTCTCTTCGAATGAGAAGGAGGTGGAGGGGTATATATAGCCTCCACACAAAATCCAACCGTTACACAGTTTTCCAATCTCGGTGGGACCGAATCAATAAACTCGGTCGGACCGAAAATGTAAACCTAGTGACCGTTAGTGATTTCGGTGGGACCGACTGGATCAACTCGGTGGGACCGATGTGCTAGGGTTAGGGTAAATCCAAAACTCGGTTTGACCGATTACTCAAACTCGGTGGGACCGATTTGGGTAATAAGTGAAACTGAGATTTGGTCAAGCAAACTCGGTGGGACCGATTGCATATCTCGGTGGGACCGATTGCATATCTCGGTGGGACCGAGAATATTGCAATGGGTAACAGAGAGTTTGCAAGCCCATCTCGGTGAGACCGAGATCCCATCGGTGAGACCGAACTGATTAGGGTTTGGCAGTGGCTTATGACAAGTGAAACTCGGTGGCGCCGGATAGGAAGAATCGGTAGGACCGAGTTTGGCTTAGGGTTTAGGTCATATGTGGACATGGGAAAGTAGTTGAGGATTTTTGGAGCATATCATTAAGCACATGAAGCAAGAGGCTCATTAAGCAACACCTCATCCCTCCTTGATAGTATTGGCTTTTCCTATGGACTCAATGTGATCTTGGATCACTAAAATGTAAAATGAAGAGTCTTGAGCTTGAAGCTTTAGCCAATCCTTTGTCCTTAGCATCTTGAAGGAGTTCCCACAACCTTTAGTCCATGCCACTCCATTGTTGAACTTATCTGAAATATGCTAGATAGAGATGTTAGTCCAACAAGAGATATGTTGTCATCAATTATCAAAACCACCTAGGGAGCACTTGTGCTTTCAATCTCCCCCTTTTTGGTAATTGATGGCAACATACCTCAAAGCTTTAGATAAAGATATAAAGAATAACAAGTAAAGCTTTGGAAGGACATGTAACAAGCATACACTCCCCCTACATGTATGCACTCATGTAAATATGAAATATAGAGGCATGTGAGAGCATAACCATGACAGAGTAGGCAATGTGTTACATGTATCTTGGCCATATGCATCAGAGAAAAAGATTATCAAGGAAAATACCTTCATGCTCATGAGTCCTTGCAAACAGTATGTACATAAGCAAGAACTCCTCATACTCATGATTTTGATGCATATACTTACCTTGTGGTCTTGAGTTGGCTTAGGATGGAATGAACCTGCACAAACAAGGTTAGATAGCATAGGTACGTCCACTAGCCAGAGCAAACAAAAGAAACCACAAGAATACCAAGACTGGGATGACATGTAGAGAGTGAGTACTAGGTACCACATTGGATTCAACATGTCCCCAAGAATAAAGATATGCAATGAATTTGACTGATTTCTTTCCCTTAGGTGTCTTGCTCCCCCTGAATCTTACATGGGATATTGGGAGAAGATAGGAAACAGAAAATCAGAGCTGAAAGATATGAATAGAACTTAATTCAAATGAGTTCATATGAACATGTCTTTCCCCCAAAAAGACATGTGGCATCTCTCCTCTTGAACATCAAGCATCTGGGATCCTTGAGTATTTTCTCTCCCTGGAAATCTCTCTCTCCCCCTTAACAACATCTGGGATCCTTGAGACTTTCTCCCCCCCTTGAGGTCTCTCTCTCCCCCTTAATATTTTCTCTTGTAGGTTTGGTCCTTGAGACTGTTTCTCTCCCTTGATGTGATCTCTCTCTCCTACAAGCTTTGATGTGATCTCTCTCTCTCTCCCCCTTTGACATCAATTTCCAAGAAGGTTTCTCCTGGAATCCGTCGAATAGGTTTGGTCCTTGAGATTCAGCACAAGGGAGAGGATAAAATTGTGATGCTTGTGGAGGACAAGATTCATTGAGTGGAGCTGGATCAGAAGAAATATAGAATATGTGGCAAACTGTTTTTCCTGTTGCGAAATCGGTGGCACCGAGTGGCATGTTTCGGTAGTACCGAAGGGATTCGGTTGGACCGAAAATGGCAATTCGGTGAAACCGAGTTCATCACAGAGAAAAACACTTGTCACCTCAGCTCACTAGTCGAGTAAGATCTCACAAAGATTTGCAATGAATCTGATGCAGAAATATGCAGAACAAAAACCAAAAGGAAAAGAGTGAAAGTTTCTAGATGAAGTTTTTTTTGTTTAGAAGAGAAGGAAACAAATATGCAAGGGACAAATGCAATAACTCAGAAAAGAACACAAGAGAACTTCATCCAGAATTGGGCGGTGACATAGTCACCTATGTTAGAGTATATTGACTTAGGAGTCAAGTGAGGACACTTGATCATAGGTCATACTCATCGTTTAAGCTCAAAATGGGGTTACCATTTTTCGTTTAAGCATCTTGATGTATTCACATCTTGTTGAGTTGCTTTGACTCATATCTTGGAGTAAAGCTTCTCTAAGATGGAATAACATACCTTGGGTGGTGATGTGGTTCTTGCTCATGTAGTTGAACTTGTGTGGGTGCTCAAGGTTGATGTAGTTCATCAAGAGTTGGGAGCACCACTTGGAGTTTGAGTTCATCTACCTACATGGGTTAGTTCTTGCAAGGAAGAGCACTTGTGTATCCAAAAATGACAATCATGAAGCTTAATCATAGAGTTTGTCAAAGGATATGTTTCATGGTTTTGTGCTTCCTTGTCTTCAACCACTATTGTGTAGAGTCTTGGTGATGTAGAGATTGCTCAAGATATGAGTGAGTCGCAATCTCATGGAATTAGACTCAACCAAGCACCTACATGGGTTAGACAACATGCAAGGTGCAAATATATCCAAGACATAAGATAGTTATCATAAGAGATATATCATGGATTAGTCATAAGCTCATGTCTTGCATGTATCCAATGGAGTTTCTACTCCAAGTTCGAAGCATCAATGATGTTCAATTCTCCTCTCAACCTGCAGAACACTTCCTCATCAAGTGGTTTAGTGAATATATCCGCTAATTGCTTATCGGTGCGAACATGCTTAAGATCGATGTCACCCTTAGCAACATGATCTCGAATGAAATGATGACGAACTTCAATATGCTTAGTTCGAGAATGTTGTACAGGATTATGACCAATTTTGATAGCACTTTCATTGTCACAAAGCAGTGGAACATGTTTCACATAAATCCCATAATCTTTAAGAGTTCGGGTCATCCAAAGTAATTGAGCGCAACATGAACCAGCGGCAATCTATTCTGCTTCGGCGGTGGATAAGGATACCGAGTTTTGTTTCTTGGAAGACCAAGACACAAGAGATCTACCAAGAAATTGACAAGTACCCGAAGTGGACTTTCTATCAACCTTGTCTCCGGCATAATCCGAGTCGGAATAGCCAACAAGATCAAAAGAAGACCTCTTAGGATACCAAATGCCAAAATTTGGTGTATGGATTAAATATCTCACTATCCTTTTCACAGCCTTAAGATGACAATCTTTAGGAGTAGCTTGATATCGTGCACACATGCACACACTTAGCATAATACCGGGACGTGAAGCACATAGGTATAACAATGAACCAATCATAGAGCGATAAACCTTTTGATCAACAGGTTCACCATCTTTGGTCAAATCATTATGTCCACTAGTAGGCATGGGTGTAGACATACCTTTGCATTCTTGCATATTGAACTTCTTGAATAAGTCCTTGGTGTACTTTGTTTGAGAGACAAATGTACCTTCCTTAGTTTGCTTGATTTGCAATCCGAGAAAGAATTTGAGTTCACTCATCATAGACATCTCAAACTTCTCTGACATTAGCTTTCCAAACTTTTCACTAAAGAGAGGGTTAGTTGAACCAAATATGATATCATCAACATAAATTTGGCATACAAATAGTTCTCCATTAACCCTTTTAGTAAAAAGAGTAGAATCAATTTTACCAATTTCAAAACCACTTGTAGTAAGGAACTTGGTCAAGCATTTATACCATGCTCTAGGAGCTTGTTTGAGATCATAAAGAGCTTTGTGAAGTTTGTAAACATGATTTGGTTTCTTGGGATTGATAAAGCCAGGAGGTTGTTTGACATAAACTTCCTCCTCTATTTCACCATTTAGAAAAGCACTTTTAATGTCCATTTGGTACAAGGTGATATTATGGTGATTAGCATAGGCAAGTAAGATGCGAATGGACTCAAGTCTAGCAACGGGAGCATATGTCTCACCATAGTCCATACCTTCGACTTGTGTGTACCCTTGGGCGACGAGATGTGCTTTGTTGCGAACCACTTGTCCATCTTCATCTTGCTTGTTGCGAAACACCCATTTGGTACCAATGATGTTGTGGTTGTTGTCGGGCTTCTCGACCAATTTCCAAACTTGGTTTCTCTCAAAATTATGTAGCTCTTCATGCATAGCGTTTATCCAATCCGGATCTTCCAATGCTTCTTCAACCTTCATAGGTTCAATGCTAGAGATAAATGAATAGTTTTCACAAAAGTTAGCTAAACGAGTTTTTGAGCGAGTGATTCTCCCGGTTTGTATATCATTTAGAATTTGCTCGACGGGATGATCTTTGGCAATTCTTGCTCAAACTCGTGAGAGCTTTTGCTTGGGTCTTCGTTGAACATCTTCTTCATCTTGTTCTTCTTCTTGGCCTTCTTCATTGTTGACGTCGTCGTTCTCTTGTCGTGGTGGAGAAGGAGGTTGTTGATGTTCATCTTGACGTACTTCCTCGTTTTCTTCATCTTGGTGTGTCCCACTTGTGGATGCTTCTGTGTCGATTCTTGGTTCACCTTGTCGTGAAGTAGAAGCTTCCACTTGGACGGATGAAGTACTCTCCTTCACCTCCGTTGGACGAATTTTGCCAATGGACAAGTCTTGAATTGCTTCTGAAGGGTCTTTGTCTCCTACATCAATTGGCAATTGCTCTACTTGCGAGCCATTAGATTCATCAAACTTCACATCTACCGTCTCTTCAACCTTTCGGGTGAAATTGTTGTAGACACGGTAAGTGTGAGAGTTTGATCCATAACCAAGTAGAAAACCTTCATGAGATTTAGGAGCAAACTTTGAACGACGATGCTTATCAAGAATGTAGCACTTTGAGCCGAATACTCGAAAGTATCCAACTTGAGGCTTGTTACCTGTGAGGAGCTCGTATGCCGTCTTGCCGAGTAGCTTGTGAAGATATAAGCGATTTGTTGCGTGACAAGCTGTCTCAACCGCTTCTGCCCAAAAGTGCTTTGGCGTCTTGTATTCATCAAGCATCGTTCTTGCCATTTCGATGAGCGTCCGGTTCTTCCTCTCAACAACTCCATTTTGTTGAGGTGTGTACGTAGCCGAAAACTCGTGTGAAATCCCTTCTTCGTCAAGAAAGGTGTCCACATTTGCGTTCTTGAACTCCGTTCCGTTGTCACTTCGAACCTTCTTGATCTTCACATCAAACTGATTTTGGGCCTTCCTAGCGAAGTTTCTGAAGATCTTATGGACCTGCGATTTGTCATTAAGAAAGAACACCCACGTAAATCTTGAAAAATCATCAACTATAACTAGACCAAAAGAATTTCCACCGAGACTCTTGTAGGCGTTGGGACCAAAAAGATCCATGTGAAGTAGCTCTAGTGGCCTCCTCGTGGTCATGATGTTCTTCACGGGATGTCTTCCTCCAACCTATTTACCTGCTTGACAAGCACTGCAAAGTCTATCCTTATCAAATATGACATCATTGACTCCAAGGATATGATTTCCTTTAATAAGCTTGTCAAGGTTTCTCATGCCAACGTGACCTAGTTGTCTATGCCACAACCAACCTTTTGAGGATTTAGCAACAAAGCAAGTTTTAGGTTGTGCCTTTTTAGAGAAATTGACAATGTAAAGATCTCCTCTACGCATACCCGTAAAGACCATTTTATGATTGTCTCGATGAAATACTTGGCAATCTACCTCGGTAAATAGGACATTCAAACCGAAATCAGCAAGTCTAGATACTGAAAGTAAGTTGTAGCCAAGAGATTCAACGAGCATGACATTTTGAATGGAACCATCATGTGAGATGGCCACCTTACCAAGGCCAACCACTTTACCCTTTGAATTATCACCAAAGGTGACATATTTTCGAGGGCCGTTGTTTTCAGCAAGCTCACGAAACATCTCTTCATCTCCGGTCATATGATCAGTACATCCACTATCAAGAACCCATTCCTTTCCTCCTGATTCATATCCTCGAAGATTTGCCATAAGACCAAAATGTCTCATTGCATCATCAAGATCGAAGTCACCACCATCATCATAATATTCATGTTCATCATGATCTTGTGACTCATCATTTCCTAGAGAGGGTAATTCATTAGATAAATGATCAAAGTGGTTACTTTTATGAATTCTTATAGCTTTGAGTATGATATCATTAATGATTCCAACATCTCCTTTAGCATGCTTAAGATTGGCAAGTTCAAAAAGACATTTACCAAAATTAGGATTACTAGAGTTCATCTTACTCAAGGCAATAGATTTATGGAGAATTTCATCAAAAGTTTTCAAGGAATAATTGGGAAATCGTTCCTCAAGAAATTTCCATATGGTATAGGCACAATTGTGAGTAGGCAAACTAGCAATCAAATTTTTGGGCAATCCTCTAATGATGAGCTCAATAGTTCTAAGATTGCGAATCATGTCAATATCTTCATCTAGGGTAGGATGCAAGGGATCAATATGGGGTGCACAAGGGCTAGCAATATACTTGTTCAAATGCTATTGATTGAAGATTACAAGCATCTCATTTTCCACTCATGAAAATACTCTCCCTCAAGAATAGGCACTCTATGTCTAAGACTCCCTAATGTAGACACATCCATCTTCCTCCAATGGTGATTAAACCAAGGCAATGGAGACCAAAGCTCTGATACCACTTGTAGGATCTAGAAGTAGATGTGTCTAGAGGGGTGTGATTAGACACTTAGTGCTAAAGTTGCAATTTTTAAGCTTTTTCAGTTTAAGTGGAGTTTAGGCACAATTTCAACACACACAATACATATCAAGCAAGCATGCAAAGAGTATATGAGCAGCGGAATGTAAAGCATGCAACTTGCAAGAATGTGAAGAGAAGGGTTTGGAGAATTCAAACGCAATTGGAGACACGGATGTTTTCCCGTGGTTCGGATAGGTGGTGCTATCCTACATCCACGGTGATGGAGACTTCAACCCACGAAGGGTAACGGTTGCACGAGTCCACACAGGGCTCCACCCAAGGGCAACGGTTGCGCGAGTCCACACAGGGCTCCACCCACGAAGGGTCCATGAAGAAGCAACCACCCACAAAGGGTCCACGAAGAAGCAACCTTGTCTATCCCACCATGGCCAACGCCCACACAGGACTTGCCTCACTAGCGGTAGATCTTCACGAAGTAGGCGATCTCCTTGCCCTTACAAACTCCTTGGTTCAACTCCACAATCTTGTCGGAGGCTCCCAAGTGACACCTAGCCAATCTAGGAGACACCACTCTCCAAGAAGTAACAAATGGTGTGTAGGTAATGAACTCCTTGCTCTTGTGCTTCAAATGATAGTCTCCCCAACACTCAACTCTCTCCCTTAGGATTTGGATTTGGTGGAAAGAAGATTTGAGTGGAAAGCAACTTGGGAAGGCTAGAGATCAATTCATATGGTAGGAATGGAATGTCTTGGTCTCAACACATGAGTAGGTGGTTCTCTCTCAGAACATATGAGTTGGAATGATGTGTGTGTTCTGATGGCTCTCTCTTCGAATGAGAAGGAGGTGGAGGGGTATATATAGCCTCCACACAAAATCCAATCGTTACACAGTTTTCCAATCTCGGTGGGACCGAATCAATAAACTCGGTCGGATCGAAAATGTAAACCTAGTGACCGTTAGTGATTTCGGTGGGACCGACTGGATCAACTCGGTGGGACCGATGTGCTAGGGTTAGGGTAAATCCAAAACTTGGTTTGACCGATTACTCAAACTCGGTGGGACCGATTTGGGTAATAAGTGAAACTGAGATTTGGTCAAGCAAACTCGGTGGGACCGATTGCATATCTCGGTGGGACCGAGAATATTGCAATGGGTAACAGAGAGTTTGCAAGCCCGTCTCGGTGAGACCGAGATCCCATCGGTGAGACCGAACTGATTAGGGTTTGGCAGTGGCTTATGACAAGTGAAACTCGGTGGCGCCGGATAGGAAGAATCGGTAGGACCGAGTTTGGCTTAGGGTTTAGGTCATATGTGTACATGGGAAAGTAGTTGAGGATTTTTGGAGCATATCATTAAGCACATGAAGCAAGAGGCTCATTAAGCAACACCTCATCCCTCCTTGATAGTACTGGCTTTTCCTATGGACTCAATGTGATCTTGGATCACTAAAATGTAAAATGAAAAGTCTTGAGCTTGAAGCTTTAGCCAATCCTTTGTCCTTAGCATCTTGAAGGAGTTCCCACAACCTTTAGTCCATGCCACTCCATTGTTGAACTTATCTGAAATATGCTAGATAGAGATGTTAGTCCAACAAGAGATATGTTGTCATCAATTATCAAAACCACCTAGGGAGCACTTGTGCTTTCAAGATGGAGATCAAAGGCACGAGATGATGATGGCCATATCATGTCACATATTTTGATTGCATGTGATGTTTATCTTTTATGCATCTTATTTTTCTTAGTACGGCGGTAGCATTATAAGATGATCCCTCACTAAAATTTCAAGGTATAAGTGTTCTCCCTGAGTATGCACCGTTGTGACAGTTCGTCGTGCCGAGACACCACGTTGTCGAATTTTGGGTTCTGGCAAAACCCTTGAGGTTCGAACTCTAGGGTGCACACGAAGATCTCTCCCCCTCTAGCCCGCGCTCTCACCGCACTCTCAAGTCTTAGTGCGTTGAAACCGCAGAACAAAGGGTCACAAGATTTATACTGGTTCGGGCCACCGATGTGGTGTAATACCCTACTCCAGTGTGGTGTGGTGGATTGCCTCTTGGGCTGAGGATGAACAGTTACAAGGGAAGAACAACCTCCTGAGGAGAGGTGTTCTTGTGCTTGGTGAGATGATGCTGTCGAGGATCGTCCTCTTCATCCGCCATCAGCCCCTGATGAGCCTCCCATCTCTAAGGTGCTGGCTAGTCCTATTTATAGAGGCCCGGGTCCTCTCCCCAAATATTAGACGGGAAGGGATCCCACAATAGCCAGTTTGAAGGGGGACAACTAGTACAAGCTATCCTGACAAAAGGTGGTCTTCGCCTACCAAAGGCTCTGGTGGTGACGCCGTCCTGGGCTCCGCGGTGACCTCCTTCCTGCCGTCCTGCTGGTCTTGGTCTTGTTGCACCAATATGGAAACCTTTGCTTGACGCCTCGGGACTCCGCGCCTGCGCTTGCCTCTTAAGCACCAAAGGGGAAACAAGGACATTGCGCATGCTGGCGCCCGCCTGGCCTTGGTCGTCATGGCTTGCGTCATAGGAACCTCGCGAAGTGCCCCTTGCCTTGATCTCTCCGCCCCTCATGAGCCAGCCTGGTGAGGCCACCCCGAGGAGGTCTTGCGTCGTCCGCCTCGCGAGGCTTGGCCCCTCGCAAGGGTCTTGACTGCTTGCTGATGAAGATGGGCCGTACAGGGCCGTTGGTGGAGCCACGCCGTGGGCCGCAGGCAGGCAATTCTGGGGACCCCCGTTCCCAGGACGCCGACAGTAGCACCCGGGCCCTAGGCGCGCTCTGGCTTGGCTTCGAGGCGCAGCCAAGGGGCAAGTGCGGAGCGTCGCAGGCCCTAACAGCCTGCGGCCTCGGTTGACGCATGGCGGTTGATTGGTCGTGGGCGTCTCCGCTTCCCCACGCCACCTCGGCAACTGCCCGCCTTGACGGGTCCTTACTGCATGCTGAGAAAAGATCATTATTACCTTAGATCGTGGAGGCCGGTGGTTGGCCTCCCCTTGGCTATAAATGGGAAGAGGGGAGCGGAGGCCCCGTCACCCATCTCTTCCTTAGCTTCTCCCGCTCCTTCTTCCTTGCTTCATCGCGTGTTGCATCGACCATGGTGCCGATACGGAGGTTCTCAGCCGCGGAGAAGGGAAAGACCCCCCTCGATGAGCCTGAGCCACTTCCGCCGAAGAAGAGGTTGTCCCATCGTCGCGACATAGTCATTAGGCCAGAGGTGTCGAGGCCCTGGTGCGTGCGGCCACCTCCGGGGTATCCGCTGCCTCTGTCGCCCGAGCCGAGGGCTTCAGAGGGAGGAGCGGCGAATGATGCCGCCCACGTTGTGGCCGTGGTCGCCGTGCCGTGGTGACGCATGCTGCCGCCCCAGGAGCCCACACCGCGGACTCCTCGCGCGAACTCATGTTGTGGGCGGCGATGCCTCCACGCACTTGGATTCGCTTCCCGCATTTCTTCGCTGCCGAGGGGCCCCCTCGAGCTTTGGCTGTAGCACGCCGACTGCGACGCCCCAGCGACTGGGGCGGAAGTTGAAGCCGTCTCCTCCAGGAAGATCTTCATGACTCACGGCTGGGGCGAGGTCGCTCGAGTCTACCATGTGGAAGGCACCCTTGCCATCCACTTCGAGTACGACGACGCCTCCATGATGTTCTTCAAGGTCTTCGACGAGGAAGGCTGCTGCTTGGAGTGCTGCTCTGAAGGGGGTCGCCAGGATGGCGCAGCGACCAACGCCGAGTCGGCTGCGGGCTTCGCCAGCGACTCCTCCAGCAGCGGCGGTGACTCCTGGTGGTCCAGTGATTCTCCCGAGCTCAACAAGACTCCGGAGACAAGTGACGACAGCTACGTGCCCCCGAGCTCTCGCCGCGCTCGGAGCAAGGCCACAGCATCCGGCCGTCGCCGTCGCTAATTTGATGAGGTTGGCGTCGGCCTCTGGAGGCCCACTGTTGATGATGGCGTCGGCAGCGTTTGGCGCGTGTAGATAGAGCCCCTAGGAACTTCCTTCTTTTGTTCCTTGCGAGGAATCAAGACGGACCCCGTGGGGGCGTGTAAAGGGTCTGTAATGTCTTTTGTTGATATTATCCTTACTATGAAAATTTGTGAACGCATGTCCTGCTTTGGCTCGGTCTCCTCTTTCAAACCCCGTGGCATCTTGGTGCTCTACGCCGACAGGTCCCGGTCCCCAGGCAGGTTGCAGCCGTCGCTGGTATGCCATGTCGCGATGCCGTGGTCAAGGCCAGGAGGTGAGCGGCCCGAGGTCCGGTAAGAGCTCCTGAGGCGCGATGCTCAAGAGGTCCCTGTCGGTGTCAAAACCAGCGGATCTCGGGTAGGGGGTCCCGAACTGTGCGTCTAGGCCGGATGGTAACAGGAGGCAAGGGACACAAAGTTTTACCCAGGTTCGGGACCTCTTGATGGAGGTAAAACCCTACATCCTGCTTGATTAATATTGAAGATATGGGTGTTACAAGAGTAGATCTACCACGAGATCAGAGAGGCTATACCCTAGAAGCTAGCCTATGGTATGATTGTATGTTATGATTGTTGTCCTACGGACTAAAACCCTTCGGTTTATATAGACACCGGAGAGGGTTAGGGTTACACAAGGTCAGTTACAAAGGTGGAGATATCCATATACATATTGCCTAGCTTGCCTTCCACGCCAAGTAGAGTCCCATCCGGACACGAGACGAAGTCTTCAATCTTGTATCTTCATAGTCTAACAGTCCGGCCAATGGAGATAGTCCGGCTGTCCGGAGACCCCCTAATCCAGGACTCCCTCAGTAGCCCCTGAACCAGGCTTCAATGACGATGAGTCCGGCGCGCAGTTGTCTTCGGCATTGCAAGGCGGGTTCCTTCTCCGAATACATCACAAAAGAATTTGAATACGAGGATAGTGTCCGACCCTGCAAAATAAGTTCCACATTCCACCGCAGAGAGAATAATTTTTTCGTAGATCTAATTTGCTGGCTTGTTTTGACAGCATGACGTCATGTCATGGCCCGGTGATTATTCGAACCGTTTCTCTTAACCAGCTCCACACATAACGCGAGGCGGTTTATTGACACACCTTGCCGAAGCGGAGATCGTGTTCCCCTAATTACAGGATTCTCATTAATGCGGTCGTGGGTAACCCAACCGTGTCTAGGACCCCTAGATTATAGGCAAGTCCCAAACGGCTACGGAGAGGATGCTTGATATTCACCCTCTTTATAAGGGGACAAGGTTTTCGCTTTTTCCCTCTCGTGGTCAAGCAAACCCTTCCCCCGCCTCGAGTTCTAACACCCAAAGCCCAGGTTAGGTGCTCCGGATCTTGAATCATGTCCGGATCCAGCCTTCAAGGCCGATGGATGCCCTCCTCCGTGACGGAAGAGGACATTAAGAAGTTGAGGTAGGCCAGATACCTGACCGTCGAGGTTTCGCATCGGCTGCCTGCTCGAGGGCAAGTCGTCCGTACTCCCGAACCCAACGAGAATGTTGTGTTCATCTCCCACTTCCTCCGAGGTCTAGGCCTCACTCTGGATCCCTTCGTCAGGGGCTTGATGTTCTATTACGGGCTAGATTTCCATGATCTAGCTCCGGACTCCTTTCTCCACATCATGACATTTATTGTCGTGTGTGAGGCCTTCCTTCGTCTGACCCCTCACTTCGGCCTGTGGCTCAAGACCTTTGAAGTACAACCGAAGATGATCGAGGGGCAACATGCAGCATGTGGAGGTGCATCAATAGGCAAGATGGGAGGAGCTCCATCGCCGAAAGGCTCCTTTGCAGAGGTGTCCGAATTATGGGAACGGGAGTGGTTTTACGTCACGGCTCCCAGAAGTGCCAAGTGGGCGGCTGCCCCCGCTTTCTGCCTGGGCCCCCCACCACAACTGATGTCATGGATTAGCAGGGGTCTGAGCTGGGGTCCGGCCAAGGACGTGCCTATACTGCAAAGCCGCATCCGAGATCTCTTCGAGGGAGATTTTAATTTGGTTGCGGGAATACAAGTTATGCTGGTTCGTCCAGTCCAGCCTTGCAAACGCCGGCCCCTGCGCTTGTGGGAGTTCAACCCAGAGGGACCACGTGCCATTCAAAGTTTCCTTGGCCTGACGCACGAGGAGATGTACAAGTCATTCTTCGGACCTCAAGTGGAATGTCCGGATATCACCGAGGACGTGGGCCTGAGCAGTAACCGCGCCGCTGAACAAGTAAGAAATCCCCTAGCCGAACACGTTGTCTTTTATTCGAAGTTATTTCTGAGAGTTCGCCTTTTGACCAGGACTGGCTAACAAAGGCGAAGATGATTCGGTGTTTGGCCCCCCTCCCTGAGGGTTTGGAAAATCCGGTATTGCAGAAGATGCTCGAGGTCGCACCTTGCCCGGAGCCCTTGAAGGAAGATACCGGGGGAGATAATACGGGCGGACGCGGGCCCCCATCGCTATCCGCTCCAACCGAGGGAACAAGCGTCTCCACGAAGGAGGATGATCGAGGGAGGAAAAGGACTGCTTCCGAGGATCCGGAAGCCGAAGCCTCCAAACGGGATAAGAGGTCTCCCAGTGAGGGTCCTGCCTTGGGGGTGTTTTTGCCGCACAGAGTCTGCAGGGGGATCAGCCCCCCAACGGGTCGTAAGTGATCCAAAATATTTTAATAGCAAGGGTATGCTATCTTTTTCCTCTGAGAAAATAACCACCGCATCTATCTTGCAGTTCGGGCCTCAGCCCCTCTCAAATGAGCTCGTCTTCGGGGGATCTTCTTCCAGAGATGATGGAGAGCGAAACGCCTCCCCCGGACTCCTCCGCTCCAGAAGCGGGCGACCCCGAAGTGTCGTCGCGGAGGGCCTCTCCGGATCCGGTGAGGCCAGAAGATAATCCCATAGACCCCCGAAGTCCCTAGTGTCCGGCTCCCGAAGAGAGCATACGAAAGAGTCCGGCACCGTCTGGTGTGCGGTCGGATGTTCTGAGGGAGTTGGTGGGGCGAGCGGCCATCTCAGAAGAGCACCGTACGCTGATGGCTATGGTGATGGAGAGAATCTCCTCCGCTGAAAGCGGATTACATGAAGCCTTTATGAGTCTATTGATAGGCTTTGAGGTATGTGAGATAATATGTGATAGTACTACACATGTTAGGTGTGCCCTGTGTAGATAGTAGCCCCTGAGACTCTGGTTGTCGTCGAGAACGGCGACGGACAGAGGATCATATTCCCAGGCAATAACCAAACTGCCTCTATGTGCAGGTGCTGGGAGCTCCGGTGGCTAGCCGGACTAGGGAGTTTGCCCAATTAAAATGGCAACTGGATGCGGCAGACGCCGACATCGAGCTTGTTAACAAGAGGCTTGATGAGGCACAGGGTAAGTGTTATTATCCGATGAACGCCACATAGTAAGAGCGGCATAATGCCAGTATCTTTAATATGTTGTAACTGCAGATGGAGCTGCCACCGTGGAAGCCTTGCGGGCGGAACTTGCCCGAGCCAAGGAACAAGCGAGGATTAGTAATGCGGCTTCTTTGAAGGCGGCCGAAGAGTTGAAAGCCGAGAAGGCCGCACATTGCGAGAGTCAGGAGAAGATGGCCAAGATGGCCGTAGAATTAAAAGACACTGCCGACCGTTGTAGGGTCCTTGAGAAATAAATCTGAGCGAAGGCAACGGACCTTGAGAAGGCCGCGGCGGCAGACAAAGACACCCGTTCTGCTATGAGAGCGAAGAAGGAGGAGCTGCGGGAAGCTGGGGATATTGCGGCTGGGAAACCCTTCATGTTACGGAGGAAGTTCGGAGATCCCCGATATGCCCCTCTGGATCGGCTATGGAGTTCGGCAGATGCGTATATGGATTTGGCGGCGAGCGCTGCCGATGCAGCCAAGTACTTCCAAGGTCAGACAGATCATGAAGTGGACAAGCTGTTCTGGACGCAATTCCACGTTCCAGAGCGTCCGCTTTCATTGACTGACCAGCTAGCCGAATGGGCCGAACTGAATAGGTTGTCCGGACTCGCCATGAGGTCCATTGTGGATCAGCTATGGCCGGAAAGGCCAAAGCCGAACAACTATTTCAGCTTAGTGCAGCAGTTCCTTGATGCAGTGCCGCGCATTAATGAGATGAAGAGGTCGGCGTGCATAGAAGGCTCGCGGATGGCCCTTGCCCGTGTTAAAGCATACTGAGCAGAGATGGACGCTACCACTGTTGTGGCGCAGGGTTCGGCCATAGGCCGGGTGGCTGCCGAACACTATTTCGAGGAGGTTCTCGAGGGTGCTCGTTTGATAGAGGCCCAGTGCTCGAAAAATATTATGTTTGAGTGATATGTATTCTCATTGTAAGCACAATGCTTTTATGAATATTTTATAAGGTTATTTTTATACTTTTGCCTGAAAGTAGTATGATGCCTCCTATGCGGCCGTTTATGTATACTTGTGTATAACCTGAAAGATTGCAGCCGTCGGCTTCAACCCCCACGCATAAAATGCGGGGGTGCTTGCAAAAAACGCGTGTTCACACTTAACCCAACGTCTTGGTCCTATTAAGGAGGTGATAGCATAGCGAGCGAGGCAACCGGACTATAATGCTTTAACACTTTCACTTAGCCATAGGAGTTTGACAATGGGGCTACCAGATAGCCCCTGGTGGCTCCCCACTCTCCCGATCGCGGGGTGCGTACATGCCTGGCCGGGAAACGGCCCTTCGTTAAGGCAGAGGAATTCTAACATTATGATAGGTCACCGAGTGGTTGACCAGTCTCACGCTATATCATGACAGTCAGTTTTCGGCTTTCTCTCCTAAGGTGCTCGTCCGGATGAACCAGGGCACAATCGCAGTAGTTCTCCTGGTGCTACCTTAGCCGGTAAAGCGGAACATAAGGCACCAAAACACAGGAGCCGGGCCAACCCAACATTTGACCAAAGATAATGATTCGGAGCTGATGCATATAAGGCCAAACTCACGACGCCGAACACTCCCTAAGGTATTCAGTCTTTATGGTATAAACCGGGCCCAAATAGTGCCCTTCGTAAGAAACCCCTTGTGTCCAGGTACGTGCATTATTCTGACGTGGCCACATGCCAAGACGCTAGCATACTTCTCAACTGTGCTGAGAATGCAGTGGATATGTATCAACAAGAGATAGTAAAAAAGGTCTACGCAGGGTCTTAATCTGAAAAAATCCTTGGAGCGGGTCCCTGCTGCACGTCTGCGCCTGTGTCTCCGTTGTGCCATATCCTTGACGGGTGTAGCACGATGATCATCTGTAAAAGAGAGGAGCTTAGGTGAAAAAAGATGTCATGCAAAAATATAGTTTTTTTAAGAAATCATGTATAATTCTAGGTAAGTAAGAATTGCCGCTTATCTGCGCGCGTTGAGCCCCTTGTATTTGTAGTAGGGGTGTGATCATTGATCCGGTATAAATTGCATATGGCTGAGCCAGACTCATCTAGCCGTGTCCGAGGTCGTGATGACCTGCTAAATACTTTAGTTGGTCAGGCCATTTTTAGTGTGCGGCTGCCAGGATAGCCGCATGCTCTTCGGCGCGCGGAGATCGTTTAATGCTTTCGTTCACTATAATGATGCCATGTGGACCGGGCATCTTGAGTGTGAGGGAAGCGTAGTGTGGTATTGCGTTAAAGCGAGAGAAAGCTTTGCGTCCGACTAGTGCTTGATAGCCACTTTGAAATGGAGCAATGTGGAAGGTTAAATGTTCGCTACGGAAGTTATCGGGGAAGCCGAATATAACCTTTAGTAGCAGGGAGCCCGTGCAATGAGCCCCTGGGCCTGGCGTTACTCCTTTAAAGGTAATATTGCTATGGCAAATTTTTGTTGGGTCTATCCCCATTTCGTGGATTGTATCCTGGTATATCAGGTTTAGACTGCTGCCACCGTCCATCAGGACTCGTGTGAAGTGGTATCCGTCAATTATTGGGTCTAATACCAGGGCAGCCCATCCTGCATGCTGGACACTTGCTGAGTAATCACGATGGTCGAAAGTGATCGGTTGAGACGACCAGTGGCAGGACTCCGCGGTGATAGGCCTTCGGGCGTATTTTGCTGGGAGTGCCGTTTTGTTTCTGCCATTGATCACGTGTAACACGTTTACTGTTTTGACTTCTGGTGGAAATTTTTGTTCCCCAGTGTCTTCCTTGAGAGGCTCATCCTCATCTTCGCTTGGTGTATCATCCCCCTTGTGTACGGCGTTTAGCTTGCCGGACTGCTTGAAGACCCAACATTCTCTGTGGGTGTGATTGGCTGGTTTGCCAGGGGTGCTATGGACCTGACATATTTGGTCCAGAATTTTGTTTAGGCCGGATAGTTCGTCTCTGGCGCCTTTAGGAGGCGGCTTTTGCTGACCTGGTCGAGAGCTTTTGAATCCGGTGTTTACTGCCGTGCTCTTCGTGCTGTCTCTTTTATTCCGGCGTTTGTTATTGTTGTTGCGTCGTGATTTCCCGTTTCCATCTCTAACTTCAGATGTACTGGGGTCGCTGGAGCTGCATCGAGCTAGCCAGCTGTCTTCACCCGCGCAAAAGCAGGTCATGAGGCTTATTAATGTTGCCATTGTTCTTGGTTTTTCTTGGCCGAGGTGTCGGGCAAGCCATTCGTCACGGATGCTGTGCTTAAAAGCTGCCAAGGCTTCGGCGTCCGGGCTGTCGACAATTTGGTTCTTTTTAGTAAGAAACCTGTGCCAAAGCTTTCGGGCTGACTCTCCGGCTGTTGAGTTATATGACTCAAATCATCCGCATCCGGAGGTCGGACATAAGTCCCTTGAAAGTTTGCCCGAAAAGTGTCTTCGAGCTCTGCCCAGCTTCCAATGGAGTTTTCGGGGAGGCCTTTAAGCCAATGACGAGCTGGCCCTTTGAGTTTGAGTGGTAAGTACTTCATGGCGTGGAGATCATCTCCTCGAGCCATATGGATGTGGAGGATATAGTCCTCGATCCAGACCCCAGGGTCTGTTGTTCCATCGTATGCCTCTATGTTTACAGGTTTGAATCCCTCTGGAAATTCATGATCCAGCACCTCGTCGGTGAAACATAGGGGGTGTGCGGCACCCCTGTATCTGGGTGTACTGCGTTGTTCGAATGTTTGTTGTGTTATATCGTATGCTGGGGCGCGCTTGCGTGGTCCATAGATGGATCTGGTTGCGCTGTCCTTTTGGTGCAAGCCCTCGCGTGAATCGCGTATTGTCTTGTGGGTGGCATTGTTTGCCGCTCTATGTTGGCCGTGAGGTCGTCTATCCGGCCAGGTGGCTATTTTGATTTTTGGTTGTGAGGGGTCTGAGGCCTCATCATCGAATTCAGGTAGCAACTTCCGCTTTGGGTAGCTCTTGGTGGGGCGATTGTCGCCGTACTTCGCTGCTGTGTTGAGTACTTTACTCCATCTGATTTGGAGTGTGTCCTGCGCAACCTTGAGCCTTTGCTGCTGCTTTTTCAGACTCCTCGCGTTGGCAACAAGCCTTTGACGGGCATTCTGCTGCTCCGGGTGCCTGTCCGGCTTTGTGTCGTCCAGACTATTATCTTTGACAGAATTGGTTTGTTCGGTTTGATTCTCGGTATTGCCGTGGTCCGGTAGTGGTTCGCCCTACTCCAACGCTGGGTCTGTGTTATCGTTATTTCTGGAGAGGTGTGATTTGGGGCGGCGCTTGCGCTGCCGCTTTGACTGCTTCTCGAGGGAATAAGCCTTCGGTGCGTCCTTCCGTTCCTCGTCGTCTTCCTTTGGTGTGTCCACCATGTATACGTCATATGATGAATTGGACGTCCAGTGCCCTGTGGGCGGTGGTTCCTCTTCGCCTCCCGCATCGTCGTCCATACCGTCGATGTCTGCAGAGTCGAAGTCGAGCATGTCGGTTGAGTCATCGACAGTGGCTATTAAGTGGGTGGTGGGTGGGCGTCGAATTTCGTCGTCTGCATCCCAATCATGTTGGCCATAATCCGGCCAGGGCTCTCCAGACAAAGAGAGAGACCTTAGTGAATTCAGAATGTCGCCAAAGGGCGAGTGCTGAAAGGTATCTGCGGCGGTGAATTCCATGATCGGCGCCCAATCGGATTCGGTTGGCGGGGGCGCGGGCGGTTCGGAGTCAGAAAAGGAGTCCGGCACCTTGGAGTCACGGGCTGCGCATAGGATTATGCTGGTGTTCGGCTCGATCACCGTTGAGACTGCAGCCCCTGAGGCGGTGTCTAGCCACCCGTCCTCGATTGGCGCATCTAGCTTCGAGCTAAGGGTCGCAGCTGATGTGGGCGCGGTCTCTGGGGTACCGTCAGGTGGCAGAGCTAAGTCATACAAATCGCGACAGTGCGGCGCGCCCGGCTGTGGCTCGAATCCGTCGAAGATCAAGTCCCCACAGATGTTGGCTGTGTAATTCAAACTTCCAAATATGACCTGATGGCCAGGGGCGTAGCTTTCAGTCTGCTCCAGATGGCCAAGCGAATTAGCCCGCAGTGCAAAGCCGCCGAATATGAAGATCTGTCCGGGGAGAAAAGTCTCACCCTGGATTGCATCGCTATCGATGATAGTAGGAGCCATCAAGCCTAACGGCGATGACACAGAGGAACTCTCAATGAAAGCACCAATGTCGGTGTCAAAACCGGCGGATCTCGGGTAGGGGGTCCCGAACTGTGCGTCTAGGCCGGATGGTAACATGAGGCAAGGGACACGAAGTTTTACCCAGGTTTGGGCCCTCTTGATGGAGGTAAAACCCTACGTCCTGCTTGATTAATATTGAAGATATGGGTGTTACAAGAGTAGATCTACCATGAGATCAGAGAGGCTAAACCCTAGAAGCTAGCCAATGGTATGATTGTATGTTATGATTGTTGTCCTACGGACTAAAAACCTTCGGTTTATATAGACACCGGAGAGGGTTAGGGTTACAAAAGGTCGGTTACAAAGGAGGAGATATCCATATACGTATTGCCTAGCTTGCCTTCCACGCCTAGTAGAGTCCCATCCAGACACAAGAAGAAGTCTTCAATCTTGTATCTTCATAGTCTAACAGTTCGGCCAATGGAGATAGTCCGGCTGTCCGGAGACCCCCTAATCTAGGACTCCCTCAAGAAGCTACCTTAGGATGGGAAAGGGAGCCGACGTCGCCGCAGCAGGGCAGAGAAAGGTGGGAATCTTATGCCGTAGCGCTCGGCTGACCCGGGTGCGAGACTTATCTTGGTAGCTAGGAGTTGTTTCCTCGTGATGTGCCAGACTCGTGTGCTGACGGCTGTAGTGTAGCCAGGTTAGGTCTGTGTGAGCCTCCCCCTCTTCTCCTGCTCTTCTATGGGATCTACGTCCTCAGGTCCCGGCCCTCGAGCGAGCTCAGTCGCCGCAGGTATGCCAGGTCACGATGCCGTGGTCAAGGCCAGGGGGTGAGGGCTAGAGAGCCAGTAAGAGCTCCTGAGTCACGATGCTCAGGAGCCCCCCTTTTAACGCGCAAGCGAATCACATGGGAGAAGAGGGAGCTCGCGGTACCGCCCGCTGTTGTCCTCCGGAGGTCCCTGCAAGTTAGCGTGAGGAAGGACACAAATTGCCGCTATGATTGCCGGTCTTCCATTGGTTGCTTCGCAAGGAGGTGACGTGCGCGGGAGTGCTGCGAGCCAGAGCTCGACCGCTCAGATTTGCCAGCGTTGCAGGGACGGACCTGAGCACAAGCGTCGTGCCGGCATGAGAGGCTCCCGTGATGGGCGATAATCAAGCAGGTAGTGACCATAAGAAACTCATGCATGGAGAGCAAACTAGCTTAGGTAAATGCAAGAACGATACATGCCACTGGGTTAGACCCTAGCGGCCCGGGGAAGATGCAGCCCGAGGGGCGCCCCCAGCAGGGTAAACTAAAGATGCAAGAGGATACGTGCCGCAGGGATGGGCCCATGCGACCTGGGAATAATGTAGCCGAGGGGCGCTCCCAGCTGAATGAACTTGGAAAATGTCACCTGGTTTTGTTGTCGAAGGGGCGTTGGGGTAGCTAAAGGTGCGCACTGAAGAAGTCGCTCCTCACAAGCCGTCGAGACCCTGAGCCTCGGGAGGCTCTGGGGGCTCAGGTGGCCTCATGAGGACCGTATCCATCTCCGCCAGGACCGCGTGATGCATGGCTTCCTGGGTCGCCAAGATGCTCCGTAGATTGTGCTAGAAGGTGGCTGCTGTGCTCGGCCGGCCGAACGGCATGCACACGTAGCTGTGAGGTGGATCCTCACACCGGCCAGCACGCGAAGGCCAGAAGCGCTCCTGAGATGCGGCCTTGTTGAGCCCTGGGATGTCGATGCAGACGTGCAGCTCATCATCCTCGCCCGGGTGGGGAGCTACACCAGGTGGGCGGCGGTCGCCGCGTATTGCCCTTGCTTCCTGAAGCTCCTGAGTGGTCTTGATGATGAACTCCTGAGCACCGAGCACTCCTCGCCCGGTGTCCTCCTGAGGAGAACGTGCTGCGAAGCACGCTTCCATGTGGTGCCTGAGCGCCTCCCTCATGATGTTGGTCAGGTCTGAGGCCCTCCAGAAGAGAGCCCTCGATCCCTGCCCGAGGAGGGCGCCGGGCGCACCTTCCTATGCGAGGGAGGGAGGCGCCCCAGGCGTGGGTGGCGATCCTAAGGTGGCGCCGCTAGAGGCGCCGCTCCCCTGAGGCCCTGTGTGAAGTAGTTGCTTCTTCTTCTTGGGGTTGGCCTTAGGAGGGTACTGCACACACGCGCTGTCAGGGTCTTCGACTGCTGCAGCTTGGAAGGCATGCTCGAGGGAGCACACCGCATCTCTTTCTTCGCAGGGGACTGTGATGATTCCGCCGCTTCACAGCATCTTGAGGACGTTGTAGCCATGGTGGGTCACTGCCATGAATTTGGCCAACGCTGGGTACCCGAGGATGGCATTGTACGGCAGACGGATGTGGGCGACGTCAAAGTCGATGATCTCGGTGTGGTAGTTGTCGCACTGACCGAATGTGATAGGGAGACGAACTTGCCCTATCAGGGTGGTGGAGCCGTCAGTCACTCCTGAGAAAGGCTTGGTGGGCTGAAGCTGATCGTATGGCACTTGAAGGCTATCGAGCATCTCGACGGACAGGACACTGAGCCTGCGCCGTTGTTGATGAGGGTCTTGGTGACTTGGACATTGCTGATGACTGGTGAACAGAGCATTGGGAGGACGCCGACGGTTGCCGCACATTTGAGCCGGTCCGCCGAGCTGAAGGTGATGGCGTACTTGGACCATCTAAGCGGGTGCGTGGCCTCGAGCTTGGGGAGGGCTGCATTCACCTCACGAGAGAACTGCTTGAAGATGCGCTGGGAAGCCGGGGCCTGAGCACCACCCAAGATGCAAGCGATGGCGCGCGGCTCCTGGAAGCCCCCAGCCCCTTCGTCCTGTTGGTGGTCGTCGTTCCTCCTTGGTGGTGGTGGCAGCGGAGGGAGACCAGGATTGCCCTGAGGATGGTCCTCGCGAGGCTGGTCCCTCCAGGCGCCCTCACGAGGCTGGTCTTGCCAGCAGTCCTCACGAGGCTCCTCGCGCCACTCCTGGCGGGGCCCGCGGTCGTCCCAACGTCCTCCACCTCGTCCATTTCCTCGGCCGTATCCCCGGTCGTTGTGCTCGGGGCGTTGACTGAAGCGTCCATCTCGAATGGTTCTGAGCTCTTGGCAATCGTTGGTTTTGTGGCTGCGCACGTTGTGGAAGGCGCAGAACGTACGACTGCCTTTGGACGACTCGGGAGGTCCCGGTCGCACTTCATGTCTGGCTCTGCCGCGAGTACGGCCACTCCCTTGTGCTTCACGTCCTTGACCTTGGCCTTCTTCTCCTCTGGATCTGTAGCAGGGAGCTCGAGGAGGGAGAGACGCCCCTTCTCAGCTCTTGCACAATTGGTTGCTATGTTGAACAACTCCAAAGTAGTGCACAGCTCCTCATGGATGGCGAGCTCCTCCTTCATCTTGATGTCATGGACGCCATTGGAAAACGCTGAGATGATGGCCTCGTCCATCACCTTGGGGATCTTGAGACGCACGCTGTTGAAGCACTGGATGTACTTTTGCAGGGTCTCTCCTAGTTGTTGCTTGATGCGGCGCAGGTCACCCGTGGCCGGAGGTCGATCGCGTGTGCCCTAGAAGTTGGCGACGAAGCAGTCACACATCTCACCCCAGGAGGAGATCGAGCCTGGAGGCAAGTTTAGGAGCCACGAGCGGGCGCCATCCTTGAGAGCCATGGGAAACCAGTTCACCATGACCTTTTCGTCGCTGTTGGCCTCCTCGATGCTCAGCTCGTAGAGCTGCAGGAACTCTGCGGGATCGGGGGTGCCGTCGTAGCGAGGAGGCAGGTCTGGCTTGAACTTGCCTGGCCAGACGATGCTACGCAGCTCGGGAACGAGGGCATGACAGCCTGCGGTGGCCACCGGGGCCCTCTTCTGGGGCGGAGCCTACCCCTGGTGCCTGCGCACTGCCGCCACAGGTGGCACGCGGTCTTGTCACGGCACCAGGAGCATTTTCTTGCGGCCGGGGAACCTCTTGGCAGCTTCCTTCTTCATGCGCGGGCACATGGCGCGGTGGCTTATGCCGCAGGACCGCATGTCTTGGGGTGAGGACGTTGTCTTGACGCGGAGGAGGCGGTGGTGCTTCGTGAGCTGTGCGTCTCTGAGCGAGGGCGCCGTCTTGATGCGGAGGGGGCGGAGGCGATCCGTGAGCTACATCACCCGCAGGTGGAGGTGGGCGAGGCAGTGAGAGGGATGATGCAGGAGAGACTCCAGTGGCGCTGACGAGCTCAGCGATGCGGTCCAACCAGTCCTCGTAGAGGTCGGTGATAGGGCGGTAACGCAGGAGCTCGCGTGCCATGAGCAGCGTGGCCTGCGGGTCTGTGGGTGCGCGGCAAGCGTGAGACGATGAGCCGGCCAGAGTTAGCGATGGGGTGGCGGTGCGGCCGTCCCGCCGCACGGAGGTGTGCAGAGAGGATGCTTGCTGCTCGTTTGCCACCGAGCCAGTAGCGGCATTGGCAACAGGAGATGGATAACGATGGGGAGGCTCGCCGACAGGGGTTGTCTGAGTGACACGGGCGGCGAGGGCGGCCCGGCGCTCGGCGCGCGTCCGGCATAGATGTGGTGGAGCGATGGGACGCCGATCAGCGGAAGGAAAGCTTCAGCGCACCCCTACCTGGCGCGCCAAATGTTAGATTTCGGGTTCCGACAAAACCCTTGAGGTTCGAACACTCATATGCGCATGAAGATCTCTCCTGCTCTAGCCCACGCTCTCACCGCACTCTCAAGTCTTAGCGCGTCGAAACCGCAGAACAAAGGGACACAAGATTTATACTGGTTCGGGCCACCGATGTGGTGTAATACCCTACTCTAGTGTAATGTGGTGGATTGCCTCTTGGGCTGAGGATGAACAGTTACAAGGGAAGAACAACCTCCTGAGGAGAGGTGTTCTTGTGCTTGGTGAGATGATGCTGTCGAGGATCATCCTCTTCATCCCCCATTAGCTCCTGATGAGCCTCCCATCTCTAAGGTGGTGGCTAGTCCTATTTATAGAGGCCCGCGTCCTCTCCCCAAATATTAGGCGGAAAGGGATCCCACAACGGTCAATTTGAAGGGGGATAGCTAGTACAAGCTATCCTGTCAAAAGGTGGTTTTCGCCTGCCAAAGGCTCTGGTGGTGACGCCGTCCTTGGCTCCACGGTGACCTCCATCCCGATGGTCTTGGTCTTATTGCACCGATATGGAAACCTTTGCTTAACGCCTTGGGACTCCGTGCCCGCGCTTGCCTCTTAAGCACCAAAGGGGAAATGAGGACACTGCGCGTGCTGGCGCCCGCCTGGCCTTGGTCATCATGGCTTGCGTCATGGGAACCTCGCGAGGTGCCCCTTGCCTTGATCTCTCCGCCCCTCATGAGCCATCCTGGTGAGGCCGCCCCCCGAGTGTTGGAAATATGCCCTAGAGGCAATAATAAATTACTTATTATTATATTTCCTTGTTCATGATAATCGTTTATTATCCATGCTAGAATTGTATTGATAGGAAACTCAGATACATGGGTGGATACATAGACAACACCATGTCCCTAGTAAGCCTCTAGTTGACTAGCTCGTTGATCAATAGATGGTTACAGTTTCCTGACCATGGACATTGGATGTCGTTGCTAACGGGATCACATCATTAGGAGAATGATGCGGTGGACAAGACCCAATCCTAAGCCTAGCATAAGATCGTGTAGTTCGTATGCTAAAGCTTTTCTGATGTCAAGTATCATTTCCTTAGACCATGAGATTGTACAACTCCCGGATACCGTAGGAATGCTTTTGGTGTACCAAACGTCACAACGTAACTGGGTGGCTATAAAGGTGCACCACGGGTATCTCCGAAAGTGTCTGTTGGGTTGGCACGAATCGACTGGGATTTGTCACTCCGTGTAGCGGAGAGGTATCTCTGGGCCCACTCGGTAGGACATCATCATAATGTGCACAATGTGACCAAGGGGTTGATCACGGGATGATGTGTTATGGAACGAGTAACGAGACTTGCCGGTAACGAGATTGAACAAGGTATCGGGATACCGACGATCGAATCTCGGGCAAGTATCATACCAGTAGACAAAGGGAATTGTATACGGGATTGGTTGAATCCTTGACATCGTTGTTCATCCGATGAGATCATCGTGGAACATGTGGGAGCCAACATGGGTATCCAGATCCCGCTGTTGGTTATTGACCAGAGAGATGTCTCGGTCATGTCTGCATAATTCCCGAACCCGTAGGGTCTACACACTTAAGGTTCGATGACGCTAGGGTTATAGGGAAAGTATGTATGCGGTTACTAAATGTTGTTCAGAGTCCTGGATGAGATCCCGGACGTCACGAGGAGTTCCGGAGGTGAAGATTGATATATAGGAAGTGTGGATTTGGCCACCGGAAGTGTTTCGGGCATCATCGGTAATGTACCGGGACCACCGGAAGGGTTCCGGGGGTCCACCGGGAGGTGCCACCAGCCCCGGAGGCTTGCATGGGCCAAGAATGGGAAGGGACCAGCCCCTAGGTGGGCTGGGGCACCTCCCACCAAGGCCCAAGGTGCCCTCAAGAGGAGAGGGGCAAACCCTAGGGGCAGATGGGCCCTAAGGCCCACCCTAGGTGCGCCCCCCTCTCTCTCCCCCTTGGCCGCCACCCAGATGGGATCTGGGGGCTGCCGCCACCCCTTGGGAGGGAACGCTAGGTGGGGGCGCAGCCCCTCCCCTCCCCCTATATATAGTGGAGGTTTTGGGGCGGCCCAACACACGAGTCTCTCTCCCCAAGGCGCAGCCCTATCTCTCTCCCTCCTCGTCTCTCGTAGTGCTTGGCGAAGCCCTGCTGGAGTACCGCGCTCCTCCACCACCACCACGCTGTCGTGCTGCTGCTGGACGGAGTCTTCCCCAACCTCTCCCTCTCTCCTTGCTGGATCAAGGCATGGGAGACTTCATCGGGCTGCACGTAAATTGAATGCGGAGGCGCCGTTGTTCGGCGCTTAGATCGGAATCGACCGCGATCTGAATCGCCACGAGTACGACTACCTCATTCGCGTTCTTGCAACGCTTCCGCTTAGCGATCTACAAGGGTATGTAGATGCACTCCCCTCCCCCTCGTTGCTAGATTACTCCATAGATTGATCTTGGTGATGCGTAGAAAATTTTAAATTTCTGCTACGATCCCCAATAGTGGCATCATGAGCTAGGTCTATGCGTAGTTTCTATGCACGAGTAGAACACAAGTTGTTGTGGGCATAGATTTTGTCAATTTACTTGCTGTTACTAGTCTTTTCTTGATTCGGCAGCATCGTGGGATGAAGCGGCCCGGACCGAGCTTACACGTACGCTTACGTGAGACTAGTTCCACCGACTGACATGCACTAGTTGCATAAGGTGGCTAGCGGGTGTCTGTCTCTCCCACTTTAGTCGGATCAGATTCGATGAAAAGGGTCCTTATGAAGGGTAAATAGAAATTGGCATATCACATTGTGGTTTTGGCGTAGGTAAGAAACGTTCTTGCTAAGAAACCTATAGCAGCCACGTAAAATTTGCAACAACAATTAGAGGACGTCTAACTTGTTTTTGCAGCATATGCCGTGTGATGTGATATGGCCAAAAGGATGTGATGAATGATATATGTGATGTATGAGATTGATCACGTTCTTGTAATAGGAATCACGACTTGCATGTCGATGAGTATGACAACCGGCAGGAGCCATAGGAGTTGTCTTAATTTATTTATGACCTGCGTGTCAACATAAACGTCATGTAATTACTTTACTTTATCGCTAACCGTTAGCCATAGTAGTAGAAGTAATAGTTGACGAGACAACTTCATGAAGACATGATGATGGAGATCATGGTGTCATGCCGGTGACGACGATGATCATGGCGCCCCGAAGATGGAGATAAAAAAGGAGCAAAATGATATTGGCCATATCATGTCACTATTTGATTGCATGTGATGTTTATCATGTTTTACATCTTATTTGCTTAGAACAACGGTAGCTTAAATAAGATGATCCCTCGCAACAATTTCAAGAAAGTGTTCCCCCTAACTGTGCACCGTTGTGAAGGTTCGTTGTTTCAAAGCACCACGTGATGATCGGGTGTGATAGATTCTAACGTTCGAATACAATGGGTGTAAGCCAGATTTACACACGCAATACACTTAGGTTGACTTGACAAGCCTAGCATGTACAGACATGGCCTCAGAACACGGAAGACTGAAAGGTCGAACATGAGTCGTATAGAAGATACGATCAACATGAGGATGTTCACCGATGATGACTAGTCCGTCTCACGTGATGATCGGACACGGCCTAGTTGACTCGGATCATGTATCACTTAGATGACTAGAGGGATGTCTATCTGAGTGGGAGTTCATTACATAATTTGATTAGATGAACTTAATTATCATGAACAATAGTCTAAGTTGTCTTTGCAAAAAGGTTGTAGATCAATAGCTCGCGTTGTAGCTCCCTGTTTCAACACGTTCCTAGAGAAAGATTAAGTTGAAAGATATTGTAAGCAATGATGCGGACTAGGTCCGTTGCGTGAGGAGTGTCCTCACTGCTACACAGAAGGCTTATGTCTTTGATGCACCGCTCGGTGTGCCAACCCCTCCAACGTCGTCTGTGGATGTTATGAACATCTGATAGATACGTCCTGGTGACTACTTGATAGTTAAATGCACCATACTTTACGGCTTAGAATCGGGATTCCAATGACATTTTGAACGCCTTAGAACATATGAGATGTTCCAAGAGCTGAAATTGGGATTTCAGGCTCATGCCCGTGTTGAGAGGTATGAGACCTCTGACAAGTTATTTGCCTACAAGATGGAGGAGAATAGCTCAACTAGTGAGCATGCGCTCAGAATGTCTGGGTGCTACAATCACTTGAATCAAGTGGGAGTCCTGGATTAGGGGGTCTCCGGATAGCCGGACTATATCCTTTGGCCGGACTGTTGGACTATGAAGATACAAGATTGAAGACTTCGTCCCGTGTCCGGATGGGACTCTACTTGGCGTGGAAGGCAAGCTAGGCAATATGGATATGTATATCTCCTCCTTTCTAACCGACCTTGTGTAACCCTAGCCCCCTCCGGTGTCTATATAAACCAGAGGGTTTAGTCCGTAGGACAACAATAACAATCATACCATAGGCTAGCTTTTAGGGTTTAGCCTCTCCGATCTCGTGGTAGATCAACTCTTGTAATACTCATATCATCAAGAATAAAATCAAGCAAGACGTAGGGTTTTACCTCCATCAAGAGGGCCCAAACCTGGGTAAAACATCGTGTCCCTTGCCTCCCGTTACCATCCGCCTTAGACGCACATTTCGGGACCCCCTACCCGAGATCCGCCGGTTTTGACACCGACATTGGTGCTTTCATTTAGAGTTCCTCTGTGTCGTCACTGTTAGGCTTGATGGCTCCTACGATCATCGATAGCGATGCAGTCCAGGGTGAGACTTTTTTCCCTGGACAGATCTTTGTGTTCGGCGGCTTCGCACTGCGGGCCAACTCGCTTGGCCATCTGGAGCAGATCGAAAGTTACGCCCCTGGCCACCAGGTCAGGTTTGGAAGCTTAAACTACACGGCCGATATCCGCGGAGACTTGATCTTCGACGGATTCGAGCCCCTGCCTTGTGCGTCACACGGTCACGATGACTACGATTTAGCTCTACCATCAGACAGTGTTCAGGAGATCGCACCGGCAGCCGCTCCGACCCTCAATTCGAAGCCAGATGCACCGTCCATGGATGGGTGGATGGACCTCGCCACGGAGGCCTTACCCTCAGCGGCGATCGAGCCGAACATCGTCCTTACCCTGCACGAGAGCCGTGTTGTCAGACTGCTGGATCCTTCTCCGGCCATGGACTCCGAACCGCCTGCGCCCGTTCCTAGCGAATCCAATT
The DNA here is from genome assembly GCF_056163025.1 of Triticum urartu. Classification (NCBI taxonomy): domain Eukaryota; kingdom Viridiplantae; phylum Streptophyta; class Magnoliopsida; order Poales; family Poaceae; genus Triticum; species Triticum urartu. Next base: position 148,252,734 of record NC_141874.1, read on the forward strand.
GGGCGCCGATCATGGAGTTTACCTCCGCGGATATTTTTCAGCACTCGCCCTTTGGTGACATACTGAACTCATTAATGTCTCTCTCCTTGTCAGGAGGATCCTGGCCGAACTATGTCCGGCAGGATTGGGATGCGGATGACGAAGAAATTCACTGCCCACCCACCACCCACTTAGTAGCCACTGTCGACGACTTAACCGACATGCTCGACTTTGACTCCAAAGACATCGACGGTATGGACGACGATGCGGGAGACGAAGAGGAACCACTGCCCATAGGGCACTGGACAGCCACCTCATCATACGATATATACATGGTGGACACACTCAAAGAAGGCAATGGCGACGAGACAACGGAGGATGACCCCCCAAGAAGCAACCCAAGCGCCGACGTCAGCGGCACCGCTCTAAGTCCCGCCAAAGCAAAAGTGGTGATACCGGCACATGAGATAATAGCACTCCGGACAGTGCCAAAGATGGCAATAATCCCCTCGAGCACGATTTAGGGCAGGAGGATGGAGAGGCCAGCTCTCCTAAGAGAGTGGCAGATGAGGAGGATGATAATTACATGCCTCCCTCCGAAGACGAGGAAAGCCTCGATGATGACGAATTCGTTGTGCCAGAGGATCCCGTCGAACAAGAGCACTTCAAGTGCCGGCTTATAGCCACGGCAAATAGCCTTCATAAAAAGAAGCAGCTGCTTCAAGCTGATCAAGATCTGCTAGCTGACAGATGGACTGAAGTCCTGGCGGCCGAGGAATATAAACTCGAACGCCCCTCCAAGAGTTACCCAAAATGCAGGTTGCTACCCCGACTGGAGGAAGAAGCGTATGACGCGACTGACCGGCCACCTCGTGGACGCGACAGAGAGGCATTCCAGCCAAAAGCTCAGCCTGCACCCCGACACCATTCAAATAAAAAGGCATGGGGAAATACGCCAGACCTGTGAGACGTATTGGAGGACAAAGCAAAACACGCAAGATCGATCTACGGATCGTGGGGGCGTGCCACTACGCGAGACGATAACCGTCACACCGGATATAGTGAAAGTAAATCCGGCCGGGCCGAGAATAGCGGGCAAGACTCATTGGAGCTGCGTCGTGATATAGCCCAGTACAGAGGCGCCGCACACCCCTTATGCTTCACAGACGAAGTAATGGATCATCAAATCCCAGAGGGTTTCAAACCTGTAAATATAGAATCATACGATGGCACAACAGATCCTGCGGTATGGATCGAGGATTTCCTCCTGCATATCCACATGGCACGCGGTGATGATCTACACGCCATTAAATACCTCCCACTCAAACTAAAAGGACCAGCTCGGCATTGGCTCAATAGCCTGCCAGCAGAGTCCATTGGCTATTGGGAAGATCTGGAAGCTGCATTCCTCGACAACTTTCAGGGCACTTATGTGCGACCACCAGATGCCGATGACTTGAGCCACATAATTCAGCAGCCAGAGGAATCGGCCAGGCAATTCTGGACATGGTTCCTAACAAAGAAAATTCAAATCGTCGAATTTCCGGATGCAGAGGCCCTAGCAGCTTTCAAGCACAACATCCGCGACGGGTGACTAGCCCGACACCTTGGTCAGGAAAAGCCGAAATCTATGGCAGCCCTCACAACACTCATGACCCGCTTTTGTGCGGGAGAAGACAGCTGGCTGGCTCGCAGTAATAACATATCAAAGAACCATGGTACTTTGGATACCAAGGACGGCAATAGCAGGTCACGTCGCAACAAACATAAACGCCGCATTAACAGTGATAATACTGAGGATATGACAGCCAATGCTGGATTCAAAGGCTCTAAACCCGGTCAGCGGAAAAAGCCATTTAAAAGAAGCACTCCGGGCCCGTCTAGTTTGGACCGCATACTCGATCGCTCGTGTCAAATACACGGCACCCCCGACAAGCCAGCCAACCACACCAACAGGGATTGTTGGGTATTCAAGCAGGCCGGCAAGTTAAATGCCGAAAACAAAGATAATGGGCCACATAGCGATGACGAGGAAGAGCCCCGACATCCGAACACCAGAGGACAGAAGAGGTTCCCCCCACAAGTGCGGACGCTGAACATGATATACGGAACCCACATCCCCAATAGGGAGCGGAAGCGTGCGCTCAGGGACGTATATGTGTTGGAGCCAGTCGCCCCAAAGTTCAACCCATGGTCCACCTGTCCGATCACCTTTGATCGCAGGGACCACCCCACTAGTATCCGTCATGGCGGATTCGTCGCACTGGTCCTAGACCCAATCATTGACGGATTTCACCTCACTCGTGTCCTTATGGATGGCGGCAGCAGCCTGAACCTGCTTTACCAGGACACAGTGCGCAAAATGGGTATAGACCCCTCAAGGATCAAACCCACAAAAACGACCTTTAAAGGCATCATACCAGGTGTAGAGGCCCATTGCATAGGCTTAGTCACACTGGAAGTGGTCTTCGGATCCCCGGATAACTTCCGAAGCGAAGAGTTAATCTTCGATATAGTCCCGTTCCGCAATGGTTATCATGCACTGCTCGGGCGAACCGCATTTGCGAGATTCAATGCGGTACCGCATTATGCATACCTCAAGCTCAAGATGCTAGGACCTCAGGGGGTCATTACAGTTAACGGAAACACAGAGCGCTCTCTCCGAGCGGAGGAGCACACTGCGGCCCTCGCAGCGAAAGCGCAAAGCAGCCTCTTAAGGCAATCCACTAGTTCGGCATTTAAGGACCCAAACACCTTCAAGCGCGCCCGGAGTAATCAGCAACAGGACCGCCTGGCACGTTCCGAGCTCGCATAGCAATGCGGCCCCCACCCCAGCCCAAGCCAAACGGCAAAATTCGTGCCACGCGTACATAATTACGCACTAAAAATACCATGGGCACATGAGGGAAAGGGGGCACGACTACGGCACGCCCCAAGACGCGGCTTAAACCGCACTAGGGGCTTCCCGCTTTGTTATTTTTCTCTCTTTCAGGACATTAATCTCTGGAAACCCTGTCCGGCAACATGATTGCCGAACACATGATGCAGCAACCAAGGAGGCAGAAAGCTACATCACACCACGGAACTCCCAGGTGGATTACGATAACGAGTGAAATACTTGCTTTAATATTATTCCTCAGCTTGCCCTTGGAGGGGACATAGTCCTACTTTTTGCTTATCGCACTACCTGTATCATTCTGCTCTAACGCACGTTTTTAATAAACAATGCATTGCAGTAAGGCTTTTATTGCATTCTTCTTTATATATATATATGTTCATTCATGACATCCAGCACCCGTACACTCTAGTACGACCAATACGCTAGGGGCTTAAGCATACCCCACAATACAGCGTGAGAAGTCCGAACACTTTTGACAGTGTGGCACCCCGAACTTATAGCATTATATGCATCAGCTATGAATCATGTCTTGGGTCAATAGTTGGGTTTGCCCGGCTCCAATGTTTTGGTACCTTACGTTCCACTATATCGGCTAAGGTAGCACTGGGAGAACTACTGCGATTGTGCCCCGGTTCTGCTGGGCTAAGCACCTCAGTAGAGAAAGCTAAAACTGACTATCATGATAAGGCGAGAGACTGGTCACTGTTCGAGAGGTTTTCGAGTCCCTAAAGACTTATGCCGCTTAGAGCGAGGAGTCGGCCCTGTCCGGCTTAAGGCATGTATCGCGCCCCAGATTCGGCCTTCCGAATACTAGGGGCTTCGCCGAAATTTAAAATTATAGAATTCTATGGCTAAGTGAGAGTGATAACGCATTATAGTCCGATTGCCTTGTTCATTGTGCTGAGCACCTCCCTCGAAGGACCAAAAAATGGGAACAAGAGTGCTCAGGTTTATCCCGAACACCCCAGCACTCGTGGCATGGGGGCAGAAGCCGATGACTAGCCATCTCTTAGATTTGATAAGCAGCCGAACAGAAGGTAATATTTTAAATTCAAACAAGCGTTGCATAGTGCATATGAACAAGTTTTCATGAATACAGGATTACACGAGCGAGTTCACTCAAATATTATATCTTTCGTACACTCGTTCGCTAGAGAGGGGCACCCTTCAGGACACCCTCATAGTACATCTCGGGGTGGCGATGCTCCTTGCCCTCCGGCGGCCTGTCCTTGATCAGCTTCACGGCGTCCAGCTTGGCCCATTGTACCTTCACACGGGCAAAAGCCCAGCGTGCACCTTCGATGCAAACGGACCGCTTGATAACTTCCAACCGTGGGCAGGCATCCACAAGCCGCCTCACCAAGCCGAAGTAGCTGTCAGGAAGGGCGTCGCCAGGCCACATCCGGACTATCAAGCCCTTCATGGCCTGTTTGGCCGCCTTGTGTAGCTCGACCAGCTGCTTTAGCTGGTCGCTCAGAGGCATTGGGTGTTCGGTCCCAGTATACTGGGACCAGAACAGCTTCTCTGTTGAGCTTCCCTCCTCGGCCTGGTAAAACTGTGCGGCATCCGACACGCTGCGGGGCAAATCTGCGAATGCTCCTGGAGAGCTCCAGATTCGGGTAAGTAACAGGTAATTTACTTTCACATGCTTGATTTGCATATAGAATGCCTTACCCGTCGCTATCTTCTTCATCGCATCAATCTCCTAGAGGGCCTTTTGGGCTTCGGCCTTGGCATTCTTTGCGCTCTCAAGGGCCGCGGCAAGCTCGGACTCTCGCGTCTTCAAGTCAAGCTCCAACGCCTCATGCTTCGTCATGAGAGCGTGGAGCTCTTGTGGCACCTCGCCCACCCGTGTCTCATGCCTTTCCCGCTCGGTGCGCTCCTTGGCCGCTTTGTTTTCGGCCTCGGATAGCGCTTGCTTCAGGGTCGCCACCTCGGTCGTGGCCCCTGGAAAATTTACGATGATCCTGTCATTTTGCAATCGCATTCTCTTTATACATATCCATAGACTAGGTACTACTTACCTTTGTTCTCCTCGAGCTGCCTCTTGGCAAGGCCGAGCTCGTCCTTGGACCCTTTAAGGTCCTGCTTCAGTGCGGCGACCCCCGCAGTTAGTGCAGAAGAGGCCAGCAGCGAAGCCTGCATACGCATATTGACATACTTATATTAGACTCCTCCGATATTGTTTGATCCTCTGTTCGGCTTTTCTTTGTGAACGCCGAACAAAGCATCAGGGGCTACTGTCTATGCGGTAATATTTTCCCCATATTTCAAAAACTTACCTCAAAGCCTGTTAGAAGGCTGGCACAGGCTTCAGTCAGTCCGCTCTTGGCGGACTGAACCTTCCGGACCACCGCACTCATAATAGTGCGGTCCTCTTCGTCGATGGAAGCGATGCGAAGCGCTCCCAGCAGATTGTCCGGTGCCTCTGGATGGACAGAGGTCACTGGCACAGGCGTCTTTCCCCTTTTGGAAGGAGGCCGCCTACCCGAGTCTGGAACCATTGGGGGTTCTGGCACGGTGTTCGGCTGAGGGCCGAACTCGGAGCCCTCGGGAGCCTTGCTCCCTCTGCTCCCGGAGTCCGGAAGGTCGCCTTGAGGTGCCTCCAGGACTGTCTCCCCTCGACCCGGTGCCTCTTGAGACAATACCTCGGCGTTGTCTGTAGGGAAAGGGGAGGTGGCGGTCGGAAGTGGATCACTATCCATATCCGACGAGCCCAGGGAGCCGTCCGACGAGGATACGTCGATACGGGTTCGGGGCGGTCTGCACAATCATAATTTGGCGTTAGGAGAATTAGTGCGACAAAGGAATACTATCAGTTACTCTGGTATCCGAATACTTACGACTTCGCCAGGGGCTTGACCCTGAGCAGCCACTCGTCTTCGCCTTCGCCTTCGGCGGTGGTGGTGGAGTAGTCCGGAAGGAGAGTCCTTCCCTTCTTGGACCCTTCGGTCCCCCCAGTAGGGGTGGCCTTCCTTTTCTTGTCTCCTCCGACTGGAGGGGGAACATCTTCATCTTCCTCCTCGTCTTCGGGGGAGGAGTGCGTCACGGAGTTATCGGACGATGAGCCCAATAACACCTGGCGCCGGGAGCTCTTTCGGGTTCCCTTGGCCTTCTTGGTCTTCTCCGGCACCTTGTAAGGAGCCGGAGTCAGCATCTCTGTCAGGAGAGCGTCCGCAGTGTCTTCGGGAAAAGGGGCCGGACAGTTAATCTGCCCCGACGTCTCCACCCAGTCCTGTCAAAGGCATGGAGCTCAGACCCCGCACATGGTGAAGCTAGGGGAAATAGATATCCTACCAGATGTATGGAACTCACCGAATGCGCTCGGCACTTCGGCTTAACCCGCGTTCCTCGGTGAGAGAGGGAGGGACCTCTGCGCCCTTGAAAAGCACCTTCCAGACATCCTTGTGCATTGTGTCGAAGAGCTCGCTCAGAGTCTGGTGCTGGGCCGGGCCGAACTCCCACAAGTTGAAGTCCCGTTGTTGGCACGAGAGGATCCGACGGATGAGCATGACCTGGACTATGTTGACAAGCTTGAGCTTCTTGCTTGTCATGTTCATGATACATTTCTGGAGTCCGTCCAGCTCCACCGATGAACCCCACGACAAGCCCTTCTCTTTCCAGGAAGTGAGCCATGTGGGGAATCCTGATCGAAACTTGGGGGCAGCCACCCATTTGGTGTCGCGCGGCTCGGTGATGTAGAACCACGCCGATTGCCACCCCTTTATGGTCTCCATGAAGGAGCCTTCGAGCCATATAACGTTGGGCATCTTTCCCACCATGGCTCCGCCGCATTCTGCTTGTTGGCCGCCCACCACCTTCGGCTTGATATTGAAGGTCTTTAACCACATGCCAAAGTGGGGCCGAATGCGGAGGAAAGCCTCACACACGATGATGAACGCCGAAATGTTGAGGATGAAGTTCGGAGCCAGATCATGGAAGTCCAGCCCGTAGTAGAACATGAGACCATGGACGAATGGATGGAGGGGAGACCCCAGCGCGCGGAGGAAGTGGTGGAGGAAAACTACCCTCTCATGAGGTTCTGGGGTAGGAACGATCTGCCCCGTAGCAGGCAGCCGATGCACTATATTCGCGGCTAAGTATCCGGCTCCGTGCAGCTTCTTGATGTGTCCCTTCGTAACAGAGGAAGCCATCCATTTGCCTCCCGCTCCGGACATGATTAGAGAAGGTTGAGGGGAAGGATGTGGACTTGGGCGTTGGAGCTCGAGTGCGCAAGAATGGATGAGCAAGGAGGAAGAAGGCGAGGGTAGAAAAGGTGACACCTTGTCCCTTTATAAGGGCGGACTAAACCATGCACCTCCACTAGCCTGGTAAAACTCGCTTATCCACCAAGCGCCGTAATTGATGGCGCGGTTGGGTTACCCACGTCCATATTGATGAGAACCCCGTAATAAGGGGAACATGATCTCTGCTTTAACAAGACGTGTCAAGAAACTGCCTCGCGTTATGTGCGGGGCTAGTTAAAGAAAAACGGTTCGAATAATCGCTGAGCCATGGCATGATGTCATGTTGCCTAAATGTGTCAGCAGATTAGATTTGTGGAGATATTATTCTCTCTACGGTGGTATGTGGAACTTATTTTGCAGGGTCGGACACTATCCTTTATTTGAACTCTTCTGTGGTATATCCGGAGGAGGAACCCGCCTTGCAATGCCGAAGACAACACTGTGCGGCGGACTCGTCGTCATTGAAGCCTGGTTCAGGGCCTACTGAGGGAGTCCTGGATTAGGGGGTCTCTGGATAGCCGAACTATATCCTTTGGCCGGACTATTGGACTATGAAGATACAAGATTGAAGACTTTGTCCCGTGTCCGGATGGGACTCTACTTGGCGTGGAAGGCAAGCTAGGCAATACAGATATGTATATATCCTCCTTTGTAACCGACCTTGTGTAACCCTATCCCCCTCCGGTGTCTATATAAACCGGAGGGTTTAGTCCGTAGGACAACAACAACAATCATACCATAGGCTAGCTTTTAGGGTTTAGCCTCTCTGATCTCGTGGTAGATCAACTCTTGTAATACTCATATCATCAAGAATAAATCAAGCAGGACGTAGGGTTTTACCTCCATCAAGAGGGCCCAAACCTGGGTAAAACATCGTGTCCCTTGCCTCATGTTACCATCCGCCTTAGACGCACAGTTCGGGACCCCCTACCTGAGATCCGCCAGTTTTGACACCGACACCCGTGTTGAGAGGTATGAGACCTCTGACAAGTTCTTTGCCTACAAGATGGAGGAGAATAGCTCAACTAGTTGGCATGCGCTCAGAATGTCTGGGTGCTACAATCACTTGAATCAAGTGGGAGTTAAAAACTTCCAGATAAGATAGTGATTGATAGAGTTCTCTAGTCACTGTCACTGAGCTACTAGATCTTCGTGATGAACTATGACATGCAAGGGATGGAGATGATCCTGGAGCTGTTCGCGGTGCTTAAGACTGCAAAAAGTAGAAATCAAGGAGCATCAAGTGTTGATGGTTTAACAAGACCACTGGTTTCAAGAAGGGCAAGGGCTAGAAGGGAAGCTTCATGAATGGCAAACCAGTTGCCGCTCCAGTGAAGGAACCCAAGGTTGAACCCAAACCTGAGACTAAGTGCTTCTATTGTAAGGGGAACGGTCACTGGTAGCGGAACTACCCCAAATGCATGGTAGATAAGAAGGCCGGCAACTTCAACAAAGTATATACGTGTTATTAATGTGTACCTTACTAGTACTCCTGGTAGCACCTGGGTATTGGATACCAGTTCAGTTGCTATTATTGGTGACTTGAAGCAAAAGCTATGGACTAAACGGAGATTGGCTAAGGGCGAGGTAACGATGTGTGTTGGAAGTGTTTCCAAAGTTGATGAGATCACCATCGCATGCTCCATCTGCCTTCGGGATTAGTATTGAACCTAGATAAATGTTATTAGGTGTCTACGCTGAGCATGAATATGATTAGATCATGTTCATTGCAATACGGTTATTCATCTTAGTTAGAGAATCATGGTTATTTTGTTTACATGAATAATACCTTTCATGGTCATGCACCCTATGTGAATGGTTCATTGAATCTCGGTCGTGGTAATACACATGTTCACGCCAAAAGATGTAGAGTTAATAATGATAGTACTACTTTCTTGTGGCACTGCCGCTTAGGTCATATTGGCGTAAGATGCATGAAGAAACCCCATGTCGATGGATGTTTGGAGTCACTTGATTTTGAATCACTTGACACATGCGAGCCATGCCTCATGGGCAGGATGACTAAGACCCCGTTTTCAGATACAATGAAACGGGAAAGTGACTTGTTGGAAATCGTACATGCTGATGTGTGTGATCCAATAAGAATTGAGGCGTGTGGTGGACATCGCTATTTTCTCATCTTCACTGACGATTTGAGTAGATATGGGTATATTTACTTAATGAAGCGCAAGTCTGAAATGTTTGAAAAGTTCAAGCAATTTTAGAGTGAAGTTAAGAACCATCATAACAAGAAGATCAAATTCCTACGATCTGATCGATGGAGAATTTCTAAGTTATGAGTTTGGCAATCACTTAACACATTGTGAAATTGTTTCATAATTGATACCACCTGGAACACCACAACGTAATGGCGTGTCCGGACGTCGTAATCAAACCTTATGAGATATGGTGCGATCTATGATGTCTCTTACCGATCTACCGCTATCATTTTGAGGTTATGTGTTATAGACAGCTGCATTCACTTTAGATAGGGCACCATCTAAGTCCGTTGAGACGATGTCGTATCAACATTGGTTTGGCAGGAAACCAAAGTTGTCATTTGGTGCTGCGATGCTTAAGGCTTTAGCCGAAAAAGCTTGAACCCAAAGCGAACAAATACATCTTCATAGGATACCCAAAGGTAATAGTTGGGTATACCTTCTGTCTCAGATCTGAGGGCAAAGTGTTTGTCGCTAAGAACGGGTCCTTTCTCAAGAAGGGGTTTCTCTCGAAAGAATTGAGTGGGAGGAAGATAGAACTTGATGAGGTTGTTGAACCTCTACTTCAACCGGAAAGTGGTGCAACACAGAAAGATGTTTCTGTGGCGCCTACGTCGGTTGAACGGGAAGTTAATGATAGTGATCATGAAGCTTCGGATCAAGTTGCTATCAGACCTCGTAGGTCTACAAGGATATGTACTACTCCTGAGTGGTGCGGTGATCCTGTCTTAGATATCATGTTGGACAACAATGAACCTACGAGCTATGGAGAAGCGATGGTGGGCCCGTATTCCGACAAATGGTTAGAAGCCATGAAATCCGAGATAGGATCCATGTATCAGAACAAAATATGGACTTTGGTGGACTTGCCCGATGATCGGAAAGCCATTGAGATAAATGGATCTTTAAGAAGAAGACGGACGTGGGCGGTAATGTTACCGTCTATGAAGCTTGACTTGTGGCAAAGAGTCTTTTCACAAGTTCAAGGAGTTGACTACGATGATATTTTCTCACCCGTAGCCATGTTTAAGTCCGTCGGAATCATGTTAGCATTAGCCGTATTTCTCGATTATGAAATCTGACAGATGGATGTCAAAACAAGTTTTCTTACCAGTTTTCGTAAGAAAAAGTTGTATGTGATACAATAAAGGTTTTGTCAATCCTAAGGATGCTAAAAGGTATGCTGGCTCCAGCGATCCTTCTACGGACTAGAGCAATCATCTCGGAGTTGGAATATATGCTTTGATGGAGTGATCAAAGCTTTTAGGTTTATACAATGTTTGCTAGAAACTTGTATTTACAAGAAAGTGAGTGGGAGCACTACAACATTTCTGATAAGTATATGTGGATGACATATTGTAGATCCGAAATAATGTAGAATTTCAGGAAAGCATAAAGGGTTGTTTGAAAAGTAATTTTCAAAGGAAGACCTGGATAAAGCTGCTTACATATTGGGCATCAACATCTATAGAGATAGATCAAGACGCCTGATGATACTTTCAAAGAACGCACACCTTGACATGATTTTGAAGGAGTTCAAAATAGATCAGTCAAAGAAGGGATTCTTACCTGAGTTGTAAGGTGTGAAGTTGAGTAAGACTCAAAGCTTGACTATGGCAGAAGAAAGAGGAAGGATGAAGGTCGTCCCCTATGCTTTTGTCATAGGCTCTATACGGCATGCCATGCTGAGTACCGCACCTGATTTGTGCTGTCGGTGTCAAAACCGGCGGATCTCGGGTAGGGGGTCCCGAACTGTGCGTCTAAGGCGGATGGTAACAGGAGGCAGGGGACACGATGTTTTACCCAGGTTCGGGCCCTCTTGATGGAGGTAAAACCCTACGTCGTGCTTGATTTATTCTTGATGATATGGGTATTACAAGAGTAGATCTACCACGAGATCAGAAAGGCTAAACCCTAGAAGCTTGCCTATGGTATGATTGTGTGTTGTCCTACGGACTAAAACCCTCCGGTTTATATAGACACCGGAGGGGGCTAGGGTTACACAAGGTCGGTTACAAAGGAGGAGATATCCATATCCATACTGCCTAGCTTGCCTTCCACGCCAAGTAGAGTCCTATCCGGACACGGGACGAAGTCTTCAATCTTGTATCTTCATAGTCCAACAGTCCGGCCAAAGGATATAGTCCGGCTATATGGAGACCCCCAAATCCAGGACTCCCTCAGTAGCCCCTGAACCAGGCTTCAATGACGATGAGTCCGGCGCGCAGTGTTGTTTTCGGCATTACAAGGCGGGTTCCTCCTTCGAACACATCACAGAAGAGTTTGAATACCAGGATAGTGTCCGACCGTGCAAGATAAATTCCACATACCACCGTATAGAGAATAATATTTCCACAAATCTTAATCTGTTGACACGCTTTGGCAACATGACATCAGGCCATGGCTCGGTGATTATTTGAACCGTTTTTCTTCAACCAGCTCCACACATAACGCGAGGTGGTTTCCTGACACGTCTTGTCAAAGCAGAGATCGTGTTCCCCTAATTACGGGATTCTCATCAATACGGTCGTGGGTAACCCAACCGTGCCTAGGACTTCTAGATTTTAGGCAAGTCCCAAACGGCCACTAGGAGGACTCTTGACATTCACTGTCAGTGTCAAAACCGACGGATCTCAGGTAGGGGGTCCCGAACTGTGCGTCTAAGGCGGATGGTAACAGGAGGCAGGGAACACGATGTTTTACCCAAGTTCGGGCCCTCTTGATGGAGGTAAGACCCTATGTCCTGCTTGATTTATTCTTGATGAGATGAGTATTACAAGAGTTGATCTACCACGAGATCGGAGAGATTAAACCCTAAAAGCTAGCCTATGGTATGATTGTATGTTGTCCTACGGACTAAAACCCTCCGGTTTATGTAGACACCGGAGAGGGTTAGGGTTACACAAGGTCGGTTACAAAGGAGGAGATATCCATATCCGTACTGCCTAGCTTGCCTTCCACGCCAAGTAGAGTCCCATCCGGACACAAGACGAAGTCTTCAATCTTGTATCTTCATAGTCCAATAGTTCGGCCAAAGGATACAGTCTGGCTATCCAGAGACCCCTAATCTCGGACTCCCTCAGTAGCCCCTAAACCAGGCTTCAATGACGATGAGTCCGGCGCGCAGTGTTGTCTTCGGCATTGCAAGGCGGGTTCTTCTCCATCTTTCGAACATTTGTAAAGCAGTGTCCGGTCCCATAAATGTTTGGACCTCTTGGCTTCTGTGCCCAATAAGGGCTTTCTCCCACGCGTCGAATGAATACGAGGCGCCAGGGCGTTTTTACATTCGCCCCACCTAGCCAGATAAATAAATTGTCTATTAAAGGGTTGGGGATCCTTAGATCCGATCCATACCATCCTCCCCCAACGAGAGTCCATCAGAGCGCGTTCCATAAAGATCCATTCCAGCATGGCCGACCTCCGCAGCTCCTCCTCCCGCCCCGAAGCCCTAAGCCCGGTGATTGGGAGAGGTGTTCAGTCCCACACCGTCGTTTAGTCGAACTGCAGACTAAGGGATTTCTCCCTCCGGCGTGCATGGTGCCCGATCGAGCTGGGCTTGCCACCTATAATGGCGGGGAGCAAGCGGAGAGCTTTCCCTGTCCCTCTATGGGGGAACGGGTCTGCCTTGTTCCCTATCTATTAAGGGGACTCAGATTTCCAATTTATCCATTCCTCCGCGGGCTCCTGGAGTTCTACGGCCTCCAATTACACAATTTCACCCCCGCCTCCATCCTACATATCGCCGGGTATGTGGCTCTCTGCGAGTTGTTCCTGGGCTGCCAGGCTCACTTTGAGCTATGGAAAAGGCTATTTTGCCTCGTCCCTCGCACACAGAGAGAGTCACTTTATCAAGTGGGCGGAGCCGAAATATGGCGCATCGCCGATACCGGATACCTGTCCGGTACTCCGAAGAAGTCACCCGAAGACTGGCCTTCAGAGTGGTTTTGTATGGAGGACGTTCCCCTTCCGGACCCTGTTCGGCGGGGTCTTCCTGAGTTCAACAATGCTCCTCTGAAGAAACACCGAAGTTGGTGCCCACGGAGCCCCCAGGTGGAAGACAATGGAGAAGTCCTCTATATGATGAGCTGAATTAAAGCACTGGCTCGATCAGGATTAACAGTAATCGAAGTTATGTCGATTTGCATAATGCGGGGAGTGCAACCACTTCAATATCGTGGGCACCCCTTGTGGTGTTATAACGGGGCGGATGACGCCACCCGCTGTGGGCGTAAGGGTCCGGACAATGCTGCCGCTTTAGCGAGAATTCTGTCCAAATTGTTCAAGGGTGAGGAAGAGGAGTTCACCCGCATCAAGCCACGGGATGGATTCTCCTTATACAATCCTCCAAGCTGGGTAAGTTATATCTCCCTGCTCCCATTTTTCCCACATTCTTTGTCGTAAGTATTCACCTTGCCACTTTGCGGTAGGAACTGCGAAAAGCCATAAAGGAGGTCAGCAGCCCTTCTCCACAACCAGAGGACCCTGACCGGGCCCTCGACTCCGAACTTGAAGAAGATCCGGTTATATTCATGGAGCTGATAGACCGGCAGTTCTGTCAGTTAAGCTGCGACAATGCCATGGTGGCCATTACGGCCGACTATCCCGGACTGCTCCCTACATCACACATAAGAGAAACCAAAAATCCCAACTCCAAAACTAGGATCCCCTTTTAGACACTTCACCCACCATATACACATGGCATTTTCATAGGGAAGGCATTCGGGACGCCCTGCCGAACCCGCAGCCACGCGCCAACAGGAGGCACCGAGGCCGGGTAGGCCAACAAGGAAGGCGGTCAGGACGGAGACGCCGGCGCAAAGGTATAACAAACCCCGCTCCGTGGTTGTCGTCTTTCTCGAAATATAATGACGCCCGTGTTTCTTTAACAGAAAAAACCCTCGCCGGAATATGTCCGGCGATGTTACTAATAACGCTTCCACCAGCCGGGCGCCAGGACCGGACATAGAGGCGGAAGCCGATATGGAGCGGGTGTCGGATAATCCCCCTACAGAGGATGCAGATAGATTATCCGCTACAAACTCTGAGGTGGAAAGTTCCATGAATCATAGGCGCTGCCGGGCCGTACTCCGTGACGCATGTTTCTCACCAGAGGCATTTGATGCCTTCAATTTTGGAGAGGCGTACCTCCGAGCTGCTCAAGATGGTCTAGCCAGAGCCACGGATCAGTATGTAAAGGATGTACGGGTAAGTAAATCTGACGATTTATATGTATCAGTAGCCCCTGAGACTTGAAACAGTTAGCAGAACTGATTTAAGGATCATCTTTATTGTGCAGGTTCTTACAGAGAAGAATACTAGGCTGTCACAGGAGCTAGAGGAATGCAAGACCCAACTGCGGGCTGCTGTGGCCGCATTGCAGGAACCGAAAAAGTCACCTGCTGGTAACATTTACTTTAAAGAATGATGGTTACCATATAATGTGCGGCATGGCTGCAGATCTAACAAAAGATGTTGTAGATGGATCCGGAGAAAATCCGGAGGACCAGCATGTTATGCGACAGCTAGAGGCTGGCAAACGCGTGCTAACTGAGGTTAGGCAGGAGAAAAACAATCTCCAAGACGCCAATATTAAGCTGAGCGCGGAACTAAAAGACGTTCGGGGCCAGCTTGCAGACTCCGAGAAGGAGAATAAGTGGCTTCGGCGCGGCATTTTTAGTAAGTGCTTGAATGAATCCTTTTAAAGGAGTTCGGCGAAGAAGCCGACTAACAGCGTTATGTCTGTAGGTATGCTGACGGGTCGTCCCACGGAGGAAATGCCCGGGTCTGCGGGTGATCTTCTATCCGAACTGTCACATCTGCACGAACAAGTTCGCAGGTGATGCAGGGTGTTGCCCAGGCCTTGTGGCTGTCTGTCTCCCTGCCAGAGGGCGTTGCAGAGCTTGTGGAGAAGCTCAAGGGAGCACGGCGGTGCTTCCGATTATGGAAGATATCAGCCTGCCGATAGGGTGCCAGAGAAGCCTGAGCCATGGTGAAGACGCGGTATACCAAGGCAGACCCAAATCACATGGCCGAGGTCGGACCTGTGGGTCCCGATGGAAAAGAGATCCCCGTTAGCTTAGTTTATGGGCAAGTAGAATTAGCCGCAAAGTATTCCCAACAGGATTGTAAGCTAGACCGCCTGTTGGATGGTATAGAAGAGGAATTTAGTCAGTCTGCATGACTATGTAATGAAAGTGACATGTATAATGCCTTCTAGCCGGATTGTAGATCATTTGTCTTGGTGGACCTTTTCGCTTCAACCTCGGGACCCGATAGTCCGGAGTGTATCCGAATACCCGCGCAGTTATATAAGAACCGGGGTATGGGTGGAGACCAGGCATAGGGGTCATTAGTGCTTGAACAGACAAGTGACCAACTAGTTATGTTATATTACATGGGTAGTAAGAAACATCTTCCAGGGAGAATAGTTCTGTTAAGGGTTCCTTTCCCTGGGTAAGCATGCCCTGAAGTGCATGTCCAGACTGCGGTAGGAAACGCAGGAAAAACATCTGGGGGTAGATATGGACAATAAATAAAAATCATCTTTTGTTCACCGACCGAATATTCCCTTACGAACGCTAGCTTTCAGCTTCACCCAGTCTGAGGTACACATCCGGCTGACCCGGCAGTAACAATCGCAGAGGTGCTCCCCTTATGCCCTAGCCAAATTAACGGGAACGTAGGGCATAAATACAAGAGCCAGGCAACCAAGCTTGGCCAAAACTTAAGTCATATCTATGCATATAATGGCGAAAAAAGGTACATGCGGAAGCATGACGCATGTGCGGGGCCTGAGGCCTAGATAAATAATTAACCTTTTGTGAAAGAAGCCCCCAGGTATGATGAGCGCGGCTGGCGCATCTATAATGTGCAAGCGAGGCACAAGTTGGCCCTTGAAGGCCTAGAGAAAGAATAAAAGAAAGGAAGAAAGAAAAACAAGACAGATAATGTATATGCCAAAAATGGACAAAGGAAGGGGACGAACATAGAGTCCGGTGCTAGGTGTAGAATCTTCGGAGCCTGGCCGCGTTCCATGTGTTTGGCTCGAGTCGACTAGTCGATGCATCCCGCAGTCGGTACGCTCCACCGGTCAGAACTTGGTCAATAATGAAGGGACCTTCCCATTTGGGCTCGAGCTTGTTCTTTTTCTTATCTGGCAGGCGTAGAACTAGTTCGCCAACGTTATAAGTTTTGGCCCGTACTTCTCTGCTTTGGTATCTGCGAGCCTGTTGCTGATAAAATGCGGAACGGGCTTTGGCTACGTCGCGCTCCTCCTCCAGGGTGTCCAGACTGTCTTGCCGATCAAGCTCGGCTTCTCTTTCTTCGTACATGCGCACTCGAGGTGAGTCATGGATTATGTCACAGGGCAAGACTGCCTCTGCGCCGTACACCATAAAGAAGGGTGTATATCCGGTACTACGATTCAGCATGGTCCGCAGCCCCTAGAGTACGGAGTCGAGCTCCTCTACCCAGTGCGTGTTAGACTCCGTTAAGGAACGCACTAATCTGGGTTTAATGCCGCTCATTATAAGACCGTTTGCTCGCTTGACTTGATCGTTGGTTTGTGGGTGATAGACTGAAGCATAATCGAGCTTAATGCCCATTTTGCTGCACCAGAGTTTTACCTCATCGGCTGTGAAGTTTGTGCCGTTGTCAGTGATGATTCTATGGGGGACGCCATAACGGTGTACGACCCCAGATATGAAGTCTATCACTGGTCCGGATTCGGCTATTTTAACAGGTTTGGCCTCTATCCATTTGGTGAATTTATCCACCATGACCAGTAAGTATTTTTTCTTGTGGGTTCCCCCTTTAAGGGGTCCAACCATGTCAAGCCCCCAGACCGCGAAGGGCCACGTAATGGGGATTGTTTGGAGGGCGGTGGGTGGCTTGTTGCTTTGATTTGCAAAGAGCTTGCAACCTGCGCAACGTTGGACCAAGTCCTATGCATCTGCCCAGGCTGTTGGCCAATAGAATCCTATACGGAAGGCCTTGCTTACAACAGCCCGGGCTGCGGCATGGTGACCGCCGAGTCCGGCGTGGATTTCTGCCAAAAGGTTCCGCCCTTCCTCTTCGGAGATGCACCTTTGAAGGACTCCGGTAGTGCTTTTTTATACAATTCTCCCTCGTGGACCCTGTAGGCCTTAGATCGCCGCACTATGCAGCGTGCCTCATTTTGGTCCTCCGGAAGTTCCTGCCTAGTTAGGTAGGCCAGGAATGGTTCTGTCCACGGGGTGATAATGGCCATTATTATGTGGGCTGAAGGTGTTATTTCGGTGGCGGAGCCTCCGATTGTGTCAGAGTATTTGGTATCGGGCATTTTGGCCAGGTCCGGACTATTGTTACCGGTGTCCCCTTCCCATACTATGGATGGCTTGAACAACCTTTCCAGAAATATGTTGGGGGGGACCGCGTCGCGTTTTGCGCCGATGCAGGCGAGGATATCCGCCGCTTGATTGTTTTCCCGAGCCACATGGTGAATGTCACATCCCTAGTTCTGGTATGACCTGGACCAGCTAGTCAGTTGTGCATCATGTTCAAATTCCATTTAAATTTGAAATGGGGATTGTGAAACCCTCAGAATTTATTTCTGGAAATGACCCAGATAAAAATTGCTCCAAAAAGGTGCAAGAAAATGTTCATGTTGCTTTCTGAAAATATTGGTCTGAGGTAAAATTCTAACAAATATTTTCAGGAGCTCATAAATATTTATTTTGGCCTTTTGGAATTAATGCAATAACTATTTGCTTTGGATATATATTAATATATATATATAATATTGTCCAAAAATTATGTCAGTAGTTGAGGAGCTCTGGAATAATATCACTAGCCCCTGCAAAAATTGGCATAAGAAAATAAAATGGTTTAGTATTTTATTTAAAACCAAACAAATGTCAGAAAAATAGAAAGGAAAACAAAAGGGAAATACCTACCTGGACCTTACCTGCAGCCTGGCAGCCCAGTGGTCCAACAGGCCGGCCCAGCTGACTGGCGCTGCCAGTCGTCGTCTCCACCGCGCCAGAAGGACGCCGAGCACGTGCTCGCCGCGCGCGAGCACACGCCGGCCACCTCTTGCTTCCCCGCTCGCAGCTAGAGGCACCCGTCGACGCCACACACCCCCCCGAACACCGCTCACTCCCCTAGCCCTCTCCTCTACTCTCCCTCGCTTTCTCGCTCACGGTCGAGCGCTGCCGTCGCCGTAGCTCGTTGCCGCTGCAACCACCGCCTCCCCCTCGCCCTATCTCCTTGTCTGCGAGCTCCGCCACCTCGCCCTAAAGCTCTCCGTCGAGCCACGCGCCTCGGGAGGCCCTGGAGCACCTCCATCACCGCCGTCTTCATCTCCGGCCGCCGTGGATCCCCATCGCCGCCCCGCCGTCTCCAGTGCATCCCCGAGCTCGCCGTCAAGCCCACCGAGACCGCTGTGAGCTGCTGCTCCTCCTCCCCCTCTCCGTTTGCTCGCTTGCATGCCGTAGCCGCTGCCTCGCTGATGACCGTGACCGTCGCCGCCTGAGCTCGTCGCCGACGCAGCTCCGGTGACCAAATGGTCGCCCCGGCAAGTCCAAACCTCCCGCACCACGCAGAGGCCGTAGGTGCTACGCCCGCATCGCCACGCCCACTGCAGCTTCGAACCCGAGCTCGACCGAACTCCGGCCGCCGCGGACTTGCTCGCCGTTGTTCGCTCCGGCCACCATAGGCCCGGCCTCCACCACCACTAGACGCGCGCCTGCAAGAGCTCTCCAACGAGCCCAAGAACAGCCTCGCCCGTGCCCTGTGGCCGTTTTCCGAGCCGCGCCGCTGTCTCGAGCCTCGCCGGCGTCGAGTCGCCGGCGGGTTTGACCCACTGACCGGGGTTTGACCCTCCCCCTTGGGTCACTAATGTCGGCGTTCTGGGAACGGGGGTCCCCAGACTTGCCTGCCTGCGGCCTGCGGCGTGGCTCAAAGGGGGGCCCAGTGCGGCCCATCCTCACCAACACAAACCCAAGACCCTCGCGAGGGGCCAAGCCTCGCGGGGCGGACAACGCGGAGCTTCCTCAAGCACGGCCTCGTCAGGCTGGCTCATGAGGAGGCGGAGAGATCAAGGCGGGGTACCTCACGAGGTGCCTGTGACGCAAGCCATGACGACCGGGGGCGCCAGGCGGGTGCCAGCCCGCGCAGTGTCCTCCCTTCCTCTTTGGTGCAAAGGGGGCAAGCGCAGCCGCGGAGTACCGAGGCATTAGGCAAAGGTTGTCGTTTCAGTGCATCGAGACCAAGACCAGGAGGACTACGAGACGGAGGTCACCGTGGAGCCCAAGACGGCGTCATCACCAGAGCTTTGCGCAGGCGAAGACTACTTTTGTCAGGATAGTTGATACTAGATGTCCCCCTTCAAATTAGCCCGCCATTGTTGGCTCCCTTCCTGCTCGATATTTGGGAAGAGGACCAGGGCCTCTATAAATAGGACCAGCCACCCACAGGGCCAAGGGGACTGGAAAGAGAGCCGAGCCGGAGGGTTGGAAGCATAGAGAAGATCAGAAAGAGAGAGAGAGAGAGAGAAAGGTGACTGAGCTCCTCCCAGCAGTTCATCGCCCCAGCTAAAAACAGACCCTCGCGAGGCTGTTCTTCCTTGTATTGTTCATCATCATCATCCCAAGAGTCAATCCACCACACCACACACTGGAGTAGGGTATTACACCACAACGGTGGCCTGAACCAGTATAAACCCTGCGTCTCTTGTGTTGTTCTTTCCATAGTTCAGATCCTAGCAAGGCGGAGGGGTGCAGGTAGGTAGGAGGCGAAATCTCCGCGCGCACCCCAGTATTCGAACCACAAGGGTCTGCCGGAACCCGAAATCCGACATTTGGCACGCCAGGTAGGGGTGCGTCGGGATTCGTCTTCCACCACCCTGTTCTCCTCCGACCATCACGCCCATGTCTGACGCTCGTCGGGCCCGCGCCGAGCGCCGGGACGCGCTCGCTTCTCGTGTCGCCCAGACGGCCCCTGTTGGCGGGCGTCCTCGCCGTTCCCCGTCACCTGCCGTCAACGTCGCCACCGGCCCGGCGGGGGACGAGCAGCAAGCATCGTCCCAGCATCCGTCCGTGCGGCAAGACGGCCGCATCGCAACTCCCTCGCTCACCCCCAGCTGGTTCTTCGTCCCGCGCGCTTCGCGCGCCCATGGAGGCTTGGGCTGCACTCATCGCAGCGAACGAGCTCCTGCGCTACCGTTCCATCGACGACGTCTATGAAGAATGGCTCGACCGCGTCGCCGAGCTTGTCCCGCCGCAGAGGGCTCTCCTGCGCCGTCCGTTCCGCTGCACCGCACCCCGCCCCGCGCGGGCAGTGAAGCTCCGGCGGCGCCCCGGCCGCCTCCTCCTCAGGAAGGCGCCATGGCTCCAAGGCGCGTGGCCCCTGGGCGGAACCTGCTCCGTCAGGCGCCAGCGGAGCAAGAGCGGAGCTGTCAAGAAGTCCCTCGCCCGCAGGAAGCTGCCCGGGCGCTCCCTGCTCCAGCACGTCGCGACCATGCTCCTACTCCCGCGCGTCAAGACCCCGCGCTGCTCCTAGCTGCAGCGCGTGGGGACATGCAAGACCAAGTTCCCCGTCATCCAAGGCCTCCCGTGGCCACAGCAGGCTGCCGCGCCTTCACCGCCGAGCTACGCAATGTCGCGTGGCCCGGCAAGTTCAAGCCAGACTTGCCTCCTCGCTACGACGGCACGGCTGACCCTGCGGAGTTCCTCCAGCTCTACGAGCTGGGCATCGAAGCTGCCAACGGAGAGGAGAAGGTCATGGCGAACTGGTTCCCCATGGCACTCAAGGACGGGGCCCGCACCTGGCTCCTGAACCTGGCTCCAGGCACAATCTCCTCCTGGGACGAGATGCGCACCCGCTTCATCGCCAACTTCCAAGGCACTCGCGACCGGCCGCCCGCCGTGAGCGACATGCGCCGCATCAAGCAACAGCCCGGGGAGACCCTGCAGAAGTACATCCAGTGCTTCAACAACACGTGCCTCAAGATTCCCAAGGTGACTGAGGAGGCCATCATCTCAGCCTTCTCCGAAGGCGTGCGCGACGTCAAGATGAAGGAGGAGCTGGCGATGCATGAAGACCTGTGCACTTCCTTGGAACTGTTCAACCTAGCAACCAAGTGCGCCAGGGCCGAGGAAGGGCATCTCTCCCTCCTCGAGCTGCCTGCCGCAGACCCAGAAGAGAAGAAACCCAACGCCAAGGATGTGAAGCGCAAGGGGGCTGCCGTGCTCGCGGCAGAACCAGACACCAAGCGGGGCAGAGATTAGCCCGAACCTTCCAAGGGCAGCCGGTATTGTGTGTACCACGACCTCCACACCCACAACACCAACGAATGTCAAGAGCTCCGAGCCGTGCGAGAAGGAAGGATCGGCCGTCGCCCTGACCGCAGTGACCGGGGCTACGGCCGGGGAGGAGGAAGGAACGCAGGACGCTGGGAAGACCGTGGCCCGTGCCAAGGGTGGCGCGATCAACCTCGCGAGGATCGCTAGCAAGACCCGCCTCGTGAGGGAGACTGGAGGGATCAGCCTCGTGAGGATCGCCCGCAAGGCAACGCAGGCCTCCCACCGCTGCCGCCGCAGCCAAGGAGAAACGAGGACCGCCACCAGGACAAGGGGGCTGGGGGCTTCCAGGAGCCGCGCGCGATCGCCTGCATCCTGGGCGGGGCCCAAGCCCCAGCCTCTCAGCGCATCTTCAAGCAGTTCGCCCGCGAAGTGAACGCAGTCCTCCCCAGGCTCGAAGCCACGCGCCCTCTCAGGTGGTTGGCGTGCGCCATCACGTTCAGCTCAGCAGATCAGCTCAAGTGTGCGGCTACAACCGGAGTTCTCCCGATGCTTTGTTCCCCAATCATCAGCAACGTGGTGGTCACCAAGACCCTCATCGATGGCGGTGCAGGGCTCAACGTCCTGTCCGTGGAAACATTTAACAACCTCCAAGTGCCCTACAGCCAGCATCAGCCAACCAAGCCTTTCTCCGGTATCACCGACGGCTCCACGGTCCCGATTGGGTAGGTCCGCCTCCCTATCACCTTCGGGGCACGCGACAACTACCGCACCGAGCTCATCGACTTCAACGTCGCTCACATTCACCTGCCGTACAACGCTATCCTTGGGTACCCAGCGCTGGCCAAGTTCATGGCCGTAACTCTCCACGGCTACAATGTCCTCAAGATGCCAGGAAGCGGCGGAGTCATCACGGTGCCATGTGAAGAGAAGGACGCGGTGTGTTCCCCGGAACGAGCCTTTCAAGCCGTGTCACTGGAAGACCCGGATCATGGAAGCAGGAGGCCTCCCGAGACCGCCCCTAAGAAAAAGAAGACATCGTCCGGCCTGACCACTCAGGAGGCAGGCCCCTCTGGCCCGCATCTGCCCAGGGGGAACCTCCTTCCATCGCATAGGAAAGCGCGCCCGGTGCCCTCCTCAGGCAGGGCTCGGGGGCTCTCGCCTGGAGGGCCACCGACCTAGCTAGGGTCACGAGGGAGGCGCTTGGGCACCACATGGAGGCGTGTTTCGAAGCACGTTTCCCTCAAGAGGGAGCAAGGCAAGGAGACCCAGACCCTCAGGAGTTCGTCAGCAAGGCCATTCAGGAGCTACAGGAGTTAAGAGTCATGAAAGGCGGCCGCCGCCTACCAGCAGTGGCTCCCCATCCAGGAGAGGATGGTGGGCTGCGCGTCTGCGTCGACATACCAGGGCTCAACCGAGTCGCCTCTCTGGAGTGCCTCTGGCCCTCGCGAGTGGGACGCTGCGGAGGCCCACCCCACAGCTACGTTCGCATGCCTTACGGCTTGCCGAACGCGGCTGACACGTACCGGCTCCTCATGAGGGGCATCACAGAGGCACGAGAGGCAGGGCGTTCCGCAGCCCTGGCAGGGATGGAGATGGCCCGTGAGGAGCCGCCAGCGCATCCAGAGCCTCCCGAGGCCCCTGGGCCTGGGGGCTCATGAGGATCGGCTTCCGCAGCCCGGCGAGTGTGCTACACCAACGCTCCTTCGTCCTCAACATCATCAGGTGACATCTTTTGAGTTTTATTTCCAGCTGGGAGCGCCCCCCAGGGCTGCATTATTCCCAGGCCGCGTGGGTCCGTCCCTGCGGCGTGTATCCCTTTTTATTCCATGTTGTTAGCTTACCTTGTTGGGGACGCCCCTCGGGCTGCATGACCCCCCAAGTCGCTCGGGCCTGACCCAGTGATGTCTGCATTCCCAGCATCTACTTGAACGAATCCACTCCTTCGCGGCTAATGTGTTTTACCTAGTTGCCTGCTCAGCTGACGCCAACTAACGGAGCTGCTCCCAAACGGCACGACGCTTGCGCATGGGTCCGTCCCTGCAACGTCGACAAACCTGGATGGTTGAGCTCTGGCCGCGGCAGCCCCGCATAGCATCACCTCGTCAAGCCTTCAGTGCCTCACTACCCCTCGGAAGCAACCAACGGCTGATTGTCAATTGTCATGGCAACCCCTTGTTTTTTCTATGATGGGCCTGCAGGACCTCCTGAAGGAGCTGCGTCAGGCGAGGCCCTTGCGGTGTCCCCTTCGCTCTCATCCGCGCGAACCGCTTGCACGTTAAAGGGGGGGTGCCCGAGCATCGCGACTCAGGGCTCCTACTGGCTCTCCAGCCCTCACCCTCTGGCCTTGACCACGGCATCGCGACCTGGCATACCAGCGACAGCTGAGACTCGCTCGAGGGCCGGGACCCGAGGACGTAGAGCAGAAAGGGGAGCAAAGGCGAGAGGGGAGAGACACACGAGGACCTCACCGAGCAACCTCGCGCCTGCCGATGCACGGACCCAGCGACACACCAGAGAGCGGCCCCTGATCCTCGAGATAAGTCATCACCCGGAAGCGCCAGCTGCCGTGGCACCATCCCCGCACCTCATGCTACCCCGTGTTAGCGATGCCGCTCTCCTTTCTCACCAAACGACGGCTGCTTGGGCGCCAAAGGAGACCTCCTGAGCATCGCGACTCAGGGGCTCTTACTGGACTCCGGGTCGCTCACCTCCTGGCCTTGACCACGGCATCGCGACCTGGCATACCAGCGACGGCTGAAGCTGCCTTGGGACTGGGACCTGTCGGCGCAGAGCACCAAGCCCTCGTGAGGCTCGAAAGGGAGGACTGAGCTAAGACGGAATGAGCAACTCACGCAATTCTACGACAAGGGTTATATTAACAAAACAGGATCACATGCACCTTACAAGCCCCCACGGGGCGCGTTTTGATTCCTCGCAGGAAACAGATCCTAAAGGGACACAAACTACGTGCGGCCCTGCAAAAGACGCCATCATCAACAGTGGGCCGTCAAGCACCGACGCCAACCCCATCCAGATCAGAGTCGGCGGCGGCCTGACGAGCCCGCCCTGCTCCAGGAGCGGCGCCAGCTCGGGGGCTCGTAGATGTCGTCGCTCGTCTCCGGAGTCGCGAAGAGCTCGCCGGAGTCGCTGGAGCCTCCGACGCCTCCACCGCCTGAGGAGCCGCCAAGGGAGCGGTTGGCGGGACCAGTCCTCGTCGCGGCAGGGTCCTGGCCACCTTCCCCGGGGCAACACTCCAGCCGGCGCCCGCTCGCATCGAAGACCTTGAAGAGCATCACCGAAGCACCGTCGTAATCCAAGTGGACCGCGAAGACGCCCCTTACCCTGCAAACCCGGGTGATCTCTCTCCAGCCCCGAGTCATGAAGACCTCGCCTGGGGCAACGGCCGCGACCTCCACCTCGGTCGCGAGGGTGCTGCAGCCGGCGTGCTGCAGCCAGAGCTCCAGGGGCTCCCCCTGCGGGATGATGGAGGCGAAGAAGGGAGGAAGGTGGATCCAAGACTGAAGAGGAATGGCGACGTGGAGCACGAACTCTTGGGAGGAGCCCTCGGTGTGGACTCCAGGGGGGACGACCCACACCTTCGTGACCCACACCTTCGGGGCCCTTGACGTGGGCGTACAATGGCAGCGGGAACCCCGGCGGTACCCGCTCGCACCAAGGCCTCGACACCACCTGAAGGGCCCCTTCGTCCGGGCCACGGGGGACGAGCCGTTTCTTCGGCGGGAGTGGGTCTGGTTCCCCTCGGGGAGCCTTTCCCTTCTCTGCCGTCGAGAACCGGCGGATTGGAGCCATCGCAGTAAGACGGAGCAAGGATCGGGAAGAAGGAGAAGCAAGGAGGGATGGACTGGAAGGGCGCGCCCTGTTCCGTACTTATGGCCGACGAAGGCCAACCGCCTACCTCCACGATCGTAGGTAATCATGACCCACTTTGCATGCAGGGACTTGTCCAATCCGTGCAGTTGCCGAGGCGCCATGGGGAAGTGGAGACGCCCACGTCCAACCAACTGCCACGCGGCGCCCAAGGCCGCAGGCTGTTAGGGCCCACGGCGCTTCGCTCTTGCCCTTCCGCCTCCCTGCACGGCCAAGTCCGGGTGCGCCTTGGGCCCGGGGGCTACTGTCGGCATTCTGGGAACGGGGGTCCCTAGACTGGCCTGCCTGTGGCCTGCGGTGTGGCTCAAAGGGAGGCCCAGCGCGGCCCATCTTCACCAACACAAACCCAAGACCCTCGCGAGGGGCCAAGCCTCGCGGTGTGGACGACGCGGAGCTTCCTCAGGCGCGGCCTCGTCAGGCTGGCTCACGAGGAGGCGGAGAGATCAAGGCGGGGTACCTCACGAGGTGCCCATGACGCAAGCCATGACGACCGGGGGCGCCAGGCGGGTGCCAGCCCGCGCAGTGTCCTCCCTTCCTCTTTGGTGCAAAGGGGGCAAGCGCAGCCGCGGAGTACCGAGGCATCAGGCAAAGGTCACCGTTTCGATGCATCGAGACCAAGACCAGGAGGACTACGAGACGGAGGTCACCGTGGAGCCCAAGACGGCGTCATCACCAGAGCTTTGCGCAGGCGAAGACTACTTTTGTCAGGATAGTTGATACTAGCTGCCCCCCTTCAAATTAGCCCACCATTGTTGGCTCCCTTCCCACTCGATATTTGGGAAGAGGACCAGGGCCTCTATAAATAGGACCAGCCACCCACAGAGCCAAGGGGGCTGGAAAGAGAGCCGAGGCGGAGGGTTGGAAGCATAGAGAAGATCAGAAAGAGAGAGAGAGAAAGGTGACTGAGCTCCTCCCAGCAGTTCATCGCCCCAGCTAAGAACAGACCCTCGCGAGGCTGTTCTTCCTTGTATTGTTCATCATCATCAGCCCAAGAGGTAATCCACCACACCACACACTGGAGTAGGGTATTACACCACAACGGTGGCCCGAACCAGTATAAACCCTGCATCTCTTGTGTTGTTCTTTCCATAGTTCAGATCCTAGCAAGGCGGAGGGGTGCAGGTAGGTAGGAGGCGAAATCTCCGCGCGCACCCCAGTGTTCGAACCTCAAGGGTCTGCCGGAACCCGAAATCCGACAACTGACGCGTGGGCCACCCCCTGACAACTTTAGTTAGTATTAGATTAACACTAATTACCTAGGTTAGTTACCTAGTTAGTCACTGACCAATGGGCCCGGCGCCCACTAATTCTAATTAGACTAAATAAACCCCCTGTTAACTAACTGTCAGGACCCCGATTCCAAGTCACATTGATCTAGCCGGTAACACCTCATATCACTTTGCGGCCTCACGCACGGTATCCCTCGGGTGTCGCCTTACCATGGCCCGGGACCGTTTGCGCCTTTTGGCTCACGTATATGATAGTGTCGCTAGCATCCATATGACAGAGAACCCGGGCCGACATGGCTAGTCGTGAACCCAAAGCGGCACAGACCTATGGAGACAGGCATACATGAATCACATCGAACATGTCGGTCATCAACGAGTGATTCCAGGCTGTAGCACTGGGCTAACAGGACTCCGGGGAACCCCGGGCTGTAGCAGGCTAGGCAGGACTCCGGAAGTCACCGTGTGACATTTCCCCGAAGGGACAGACATAGGGACGAAGTGAAACACATGCCGGCCAGTCAAGTGTCCTGAACAGTAGTGCTGGGCTAGCAGGACTCCGGTGAACCGGGCTGTAGCGGACTACTATGGCTCGAGGAACACTAGACTACATTGCCCCATAAGAAAGGCTGCCAAGGATAAACAACTAGATTGTCGGATCCCACTCATACCAAGCATTTCAATCATACACACAATATGCCCGATATGAGTACATACAACATGGCATCACAACAAAACTCTACAACTCAAGTACTTTATTTAAAGGATCTAGAGAGCCATACATAACATGTTCATACAGATAGGGGTCACACGACCCGACACTCAAGTCATACAAACATACAGGCACATGCGGAAGCAACTAGTCTGAGTACAGACTCTAGAAAGAAAGAAGGCTTCTTGAAGCCTGTCTAACTACATAGGGCCCACCATGGCCAGGATCACCACCTGGGTGGCTAGTCACTCGTCGACGTCAAGGTCTACATAGAACCCATCGGGGTGGGTGGTGTTGTCGTCTGGAAGCAATTAATAAACAAACATGAGTACAAAGGTACTCAGCAAGTCTTACATCAGAACCTACTATACATGCTTATTCTCAAGAAGGTGGTGGGGTTAATGCAGCAAGCCAGCTTTGACTCTTGGCTAAGCTATCCTACGGGACTCCACCAGTAAAATAGTTTTCACACACGAGTCCACTACTCACCAACACAATACTCCACCGGGGATCCTCCCTCGTCATCCTACGAGAGGGCCATCCTCGATACTCACACTTTTCTTGAGTCTTTTAGTAGTGTCCATTAACTTGTCTATGAACTGTATAGGCAACCAAGTAGTCCTTTACCGCGGACGCGGCTATTCGAATAGTTTTATACCCTGCAGGGGTGTACTTCGTCACACACGCTTTCACCACTTACCGCCGCTTACACGACATGTACTCGGCAACCTTCAAGCGGAAGCCCAGCGAGGGTGTTGGCCACGGCCTACCTAAACACTTTAGTCTCTAGTCCAGGTTTATCGCCTATCCAGGTTCCATCCGCAGGGAGTCCGGCCGAGGTTTCCACATACGGCCCCGAACGATGTGAACAGGGTTCCCGGGACACCAAACGGGTGACTCGGTACACCGTGCCACGGTGTATCTACCGCAACATAGCCCACCCCTAGGGTCAGCGCTACGCACGGCCGCCAACACATAACCTACAAACACCAGAAACTATTTGCAACTCCTGGACAGAGTACTAGGGTGGTTAAGAAGCCGAGAGGGTCAATTAAGGATCCCAATGCATGGTAGTAGCTGAATCTTAAATCACACATACATATCTCAGTTCTTAGGGACGGCCTCAATGAAACAACCCACCATGTACTCCTACATGGCCTCTCATCGATACCTTTACCAAAACATGTTCAACACATCCCTCACATTACCGACATAAACATTTCACTCTAGCCCATCACCCAGATGAACCAGACCTGACACAACTCTAAGCATAGTAGGCATAGCAAGGTAGGAATCACATACATGGCTCAATCAAATCCTACACATGCTAGTGGGTTTCATCTAGTTACTGTGGCAATGACAGGTCATGCAGAGGATAAGGGTTCAACTACCGTAGCACACAGCAGTTTGAATCGCGTTGTCTTAATGTAGTAAACAAGAGCAGAAGCGAGAACATGGGTTTGTATCGGAATGATCAATGGTTGCTTGCCTGATGGAGTGGTAGCGGGATACTGCCCTTCAGTTGGATACTCGTGAATATCCTCGGAGGCAGAACCTACCACGGAGAACACATCGGAACACAATCAACACATGACGATATGCAACAATATGATGCATGCTATGACATGGCAATATGATTGTGTCTTGGCCTAATGCAAGTTATATTAGAAAGGAATGAACTCATTTGAATCAAAGATTCAAATATTAGCTCATTAAACATGGCCTTAATAGTGCATTTCCTTATTATGCTTAAACATCAAGGTAAACTTGTTTTGTCATGCATGAAACCATTACAAGTGGATAGATTGAATTTTTTTGATAATTTTTCATATATAACTTATCTCATTTGGAGCTATGGTTGAATTTCTATGAATTTTTGAAGTTTGAACTATTTTCTAGAATTTCTTGTATAATAATAAATCCAGAAAATGCATTACTGCGTCAGCATTGCGTCAGGGTGACGTCAGCAGGTCAAAGGCGCCAGCCCAGGTCA
Source organism: Triticum urartu (assembly GCF_056163025.1). NCBI lineage: Eukaryota > Viridiplantae > Streptophyta > Magnoliopsida > Poales > Poaceae > Triticum > Triticum urartu. The sequence continues at coordinate 148,282,178 of NC_141874.1, forward strand.
AACCTGACTGGTGGGCCCCTTCTGTCAGTCTCTCAGCTAATTAGCAAAATTAGATTAACACTAATTAGTTGTCAGTGGGGCCTGGGCCCACATGTCAGTGACTGATTTAATTAAAATTAATTAAGACTAATCCTAATTTAGTTAGCCGACCGGCCCCACCTGTCATAGACTCAGGGGGGGTCTTCTTGGGCCCACCCAGGGGTCAAACTGGGTCAACTCGCCGGCGGCTCGACGCCGGCGAGGCCCGAGACGGCGGAGGACTTCGGATTTGGTCCTCCGGTGACCAAATCGACGGTGGAGACGTGCTACGCGTAGCTGGGGCTCGTGCGCATCTAGTGGGGAAAATGGGAGGAGCTGGGGTGGAGCGAGCTCGCCGGAATCGAGCTCGTGGCGGCGGCCGGAGTTCGTGCGAGGTCGGAATCGACGCTACGGTGCACGGGAGGGAGAACTGGGGGTGGCTACAGGTTCCTGGTGCTGCACTGAGCACGATGAGGCGCTCGGATGCGTGCTTACACGGCCGTAGCCACGACGGCGACATGGCCGGCGGCGAGGAGCGCTCGGGCTCGGAGGGAGCGGTGGCTACGAGGCGTAATCGAGCACGGGAACTAGGGGGAAAGGAAGAGGGGCTCACAGCGGAGTCGGAGAGGGGGTCAGCGGGCTCGGGGAGGTCCTGGCGGCGGTGAATTCGACCGGAGATGGCTCGGGTGCCTGAGGTTGAAGACGAAGGCGAAGGCGGCGATGCAGGGCCTCCGGCGATGCGTGGCTCGGTGGGGAGGACGAGGGAGTCGAGGCGGAGCTAATGGGCTCGTCGGAGGGGCGCGGGGGTGTCTGTGGTGGCAACTATGGCGATCGGCGGCGAGGTACGCGCTCGGCCATCGCGGGAGAGAGAGAGGGAGACGAGGGGGAGAGTGAGCGAGTGCGAGAGGGAGACGTGGGGGTCGCGTGGCACTTCAGGGTGTCTCTCGGGCGTCGGCGGAAGCAGGAGGTGGCCGGCGTGTGGCCGCGGGCGCCGGCCACGCGCTCCGCGTCCTTCTGGCGCGAGGGGGACGACGACTGGCAGTGCCAGCAGGCTGGGTCGAGCCAGGTGGCTGGGCCAGCACAGGTAAGGCCCAGGTGGGCTTTCTTCTCTCTCTTTTTTTTGATTTTTGTTTCTGTTTTCTATTAAACTGCAACTGTTTAGCTTTAGATAAAATACTAAAACGTTTCCAAAAATCCTGAAAATAAATGTGGCCTCTGTTTAGATTATTTCCAACAGGAAACATTTATTCCCAGAATTATTTGAGCATTTGGATTATTTTATAGCATTTAAATGCCCAAATTCAAATACTTATGATTTAATTCAATGACCTTCTCTTGACCTAGAAAATTGTGCACCAATTTTGCCAGAGGTTCTAACCTAAGACAAGGAGGGTGAACTTTTTAGAAGGGCATTTCAGGTTCATTAAAAATATTTTTAGTAAACCCTAGTTGTTTCCAGGGGGGTGTTGGGGGTTTCTGCCTTCCCCATTTCAAATTTAAAAGAAATTTAAACATGATGCACATTCTAATGCTTGGACTAGCTAGGGTGTGACACTAACTGAGTCACTGACGTGTGGACCCCACACATCAGGTTTGACTTGGTCAGTGCCTTTGACCTGCTGACGCAATGCTGCTGTCATGCTGACGCAATATATCATTTTCTGGTATTGAAAGAAATTAGGAAATTCCAGAAAATGATATAAACTTCAAAAAATCATAGAAATTCAACCGTAGCTCAGATTGAAATAATTTATATATGAAAAATTATCAGAAAAATGCAATCTATCCATCTGTACCATTTTCATGCATGACAAACCAACTTATACTTGATGTATAGGTGAAAACATATAAATGGCATTTATAAAGACTTAACTTGGAGTTGCATTTGAATTCTTGGTTCAAATGGACTTCATCCAATTGAATGCTAGCTGCATTAGCTCAAACAACATCACATCTACATGCCATGTTCATGCATCATATTGTTGCATATGTTGGTGTATTGATTGCCGACACCGTTCCTTCTCGATAGGTCCTGCTCCGGAGACCGATCCAGAGTACCTGTCTGAGGAGCAGTGCCCCCCGTTGATCTACCAGGCAAGCAAACCCCCTTGTACATTCCGATACAATCCTACTCTCTCGCTCCTGCTCTCTTTTATTGCATTAGGACAACAACAATTCAACTGCTACTTTATGCTGCGGTAGTTGAACCCATTCCTATGCATGACCTGTCATTGCCACAGTAAATAGTTAAAACCCACTAGCATGTGTAGGAGTTGATTGAGCCATGTTGTGTTCTTGCCATGCCATGCCTGCTATTGCTTAGAGTTGTGTCAGGTCTGATTCATCGGGAATGAATTGGAGTGGTACGATATGTTCGGGTGCTGAGAGTTAAGCGTGTGAACACGATTTGGTAAAGGTAGCGGTGGGAGGCCATGTAGGAGTACATGGTGGGTTGTCTCACTGGAACCGTCCTTAAGCACTGAGTTCGGTGTATGTTGTCCAATGACTAGCTACTACCACACATTGGAATGCTTAAGTGCCCGTCTCGACTTATTAGCCAACTTGATCTCTGTCCAGGAGTCACAAATAGTTTCTGGTGTTTGTAGGTAGTGTTAGTAGTCTACCAAGTGGCACCCGGCCAGGTGGGCTTGGGACAGACTAGGCACAAGTGGCACGGTATACCAAGCATAGATCCATCCGGCGAGGTGGGCTTGGGAACCCTGCACATATAGTTTGGGGCCATGAGCGACACCCCGGCCGGATCTCCTTGCGGATGGAACCCGAATAGGCGATAAACCTGGACTAGAGTCTTGTGTGGTTAGTCAGGTCGTGGCCGACACCCTCGCCAGGCTTCCTCTTGAAGGTTGCCGAGGTACATGACGTGTACATGGTGATAAGTGGTGAGAGCATGTGTGAAGAAGTACACCCCTGCAGGGTTATCATGATCTATTCGAATAGCCGCGTCCTTGGTTATGGACTTCTTGGATGCTTACGTGGTACATAGACAACTTAAAGTGGATACTCTAAAATGCTCAAGACAAGTGTGAGTGCTATGGATGGCCTTCTCGTGAGAAGACGAGGATGAATCCATAGTGGTGTATTGATGTGGTGTTTAGTGGACTCGTGTGCACTGCCTCACCTCAAAGAAGTTTCTCGTTGTCGTAGAACAGGATAGCCACTGAGTCAAAGATGGCTTCCTGCAACTAAACCCCACATTACCTTCTTGATACAAAAGCATGTATGATAGGATCTGATGTAAGTCTTGCTGAGTACCTTTGTACTCATGTTTGCTTTATTTATGTTTTGCAGGTGAGACATCTGTCTCACTAGTAGTACCGCTTGGACTTCGATGAGTAGCTTGCACCTTAGCTACGATCTTGTGCCCTTGGGAGGGACTTGTAGATAGTCAGACCTCTTAGCCTCTTCTTTTGTAGTTGTCTGTACCCAGACATGTAATGCTTCTGCCTGTTGCTTGTATGCTCTGAATGATGGGTCATGTGACCCCTGTTTGTATTTATGCTATGTGGCTCTTCTGGGCCTTTATCTATATGAGTTGCGTTATGTTGTGATGCCATGTTGTACAACACATACTGGCATGTTATGCGTACATGTGATTTGTATTGCTATGTGTGGGATCCGACAATCTAGTTGTTTATCCTTGGCAGCCTCTCTTATGGGGAAATGTAGTCTAGTGCTTCCTTGAGCCATAGTAGTCCGCTACAGCCCGGTTCACCGGAGTCCTGCTAGCCCAACACTACTACTCAGGACACTTGACTGGCCGACATGTGTTTCACTTTGTTCCTGTGTCTGTCCCTTCGGGGAAATGTCATGCGGTGACATCCGGAGTCCTGCCTAGCCTGCTACAGCCCGGGTTCCCCGGAGTCCTGTTAGCCCAGTGCTACAGCCCGGATTCACACGCTGCTGACCGATATGCTCGATGTGAATCATGTATGCCTGTCCCCATGGGTTAGTGCCGCTTTGGGTTCACGACTAGCCATGTCGGCCCGAGTTCTCTATCATATGGATGCTAGCGACACAATCATATGCATGAGCCAAAAGGCGCAAACGGTCCCGGGCCAGGGTATGGCGACACCCGTGGGAATACCGTGCGTGAGGCCGCAAAGTGATATGAGGTGTTACCGGCTAGATTAATGTGACTTGGAATCGGGGTCCCGACAGTGAAATTCGAGTCCCTCGAACCAAGCTGACATTTTTAGGACGATGTTTCGGTAGGCCGCCATTTTCGGATCCTTGGCGTCAAAGTCTCCATTTATTTGGGATATTGCAAGGTTTAAATCCCCACGCACCTCCAGGCGATGAATGCCCATGGAGACTGCCATCCGAAGACCATGCAACAGAGCTTTGTATTCGGCTGCGTTGTTGGAGTCTGTATACAATATTTGCAGTACATACTAAACGGTATCTCCGGTTGGGGACGTCAGGACGACGCCAGCCCCTAGACCAGCCAGCATTTTAGAACTATCGAAGTGCATGATCCAATTGGAGTATGCGCCGTACTCTTTAGGGAGTTCGGCCTCCGTCCATTCGGTGACAAAGTCGGCCAATACTTGCGACTTAATGGCCCGTCGAGGTTTGTATGTTATGTAGAACGGGAGGAGCTTAATGGCCCATTTAGCAATCTGGCCCGTAGCATCGCGGTTGTTTATAATATCATTAAGTGGCACTTCCGAGGCTACTGTAATCGAACACTCTTGAAAGTAGTGTCGCAGCTTCCAGGATGCCATGAATACCACATAGGCTATCTTTTGATAATGTGGGTACCGTGTGGAGTGAGGACAGTGGATACATAGTATACCGGCTTTTGAAGAGGGAATTTATGTCCGCCAACTTCTCGTTCGACGACGAGCACTGCGCTTACAACTTGATGAGTTGCCGCAATGTACAACAACATTGGTTCGCCGATGTTTGGCACGGCCAGGATTGGGTTGGTTGCCAAAATGGCCTTTATTTCTTCCAATCAGCTGTGGCAGCGTCTGTCCACTAAAAGTCTTCGGTGCGCCGAAGGAGGCGATAAAGGGGTAAAGCCTTTTCTCCTAAGCAGGAGATAAAGCGGCTTAGAGCCGCCACGCATCCAGTTAACTTCTGGATTTGTTTGAGGTCTGTTGGGGTAGTCAACTGTGACAAAGCTTGGATTTTGGCCGGATTAGCTTCAATACTTCTACTGGAGACAATGAAACCCAGGAGCTTTCCGGCTGGTACGCCGAAAACGCATTTTCCGGATTGAGCTTGATGTCGTATGTTCGGAGGTTGTCGAATGTGATCCTCAAGTCGTCTATCAAAGAGTCGACGTGCTTGGTTTTGGCGACCACATCGTCTACGTATGCCTCTACTATTTTGCCGATTTGTTTCTCCAGACATGTCTGAATCATGCGCTGATATATTGCGCCGGCGTTTTTGAGCCCAAAAGGCATTGTGTCGAAACAGAAGGGACCGTATGGTGTGATGAATGCCGTTGCGGCTTGGTCGGACTCCGCCATCTTGATTTGGTGGTAACCGGAGTATGCGTTGAGGAAACACAATGACTCGTGTCCTGCAGTGGCATCGATAATTTGATTGATGCGGGGGAGGGGGAAGGGATCCTTTGGGCAAGCTTTATTCAGGTACTTGAAATCGACACAAAGGCGCCAGGATTTATCCTTCTTTGGTACCATCACCAGGTTTGCTAGCTAGTCCGGGTGTTTTATTTCTCTAATGAATCCAGCCTCCAATAACTTGTCTAGTTCCTCTCCCATGGCTTGTCTCTTAGGTTCAGAGAAACGCCGAAGAGCCTGCTTGACCGGCTTGAATCCCTTTAGAATATTGAGGGCCAGTGCGGCTGTCTTGTTTTCGGCGCGGAGTGCTGTGTCCGGATCACTAGCAAGAGTGATAATTCCGTTGGGCCCGGGCATTTTGAGCTTCATGTACCCATAATGGGGTATGGCTTGGAAGATTGTGAACACCTCCCGCCCTAACAGGGCGTGGTAACCGCTACTGAACGGGGCCACTTGGAACGTAATCTCTTCGGACCTATAATTCTCCGGCGTGCCGAACACCACATCTAGTGTGATTTTGCCTGTACAGCGCGCTTCCCGACTGGGGATTATTCCTCTAAAGGTTGTGCTGCTTCGCTCGATGCGGTTCCAGTCTATTTCCATTTTTTGAAGGGTTTCCTCATAGATGAGGTTTAATCCACTGCCGCCGTCCATGAGTACCTTGGTGAGTCGAAAGCCGTCCACAATTGGACCGAGGACCAGCGCGGCTGGTGCTCGGGTTGTTCGGAATTTAGGTTCATCACTGGCATTGATGGTAATAGCCGTGTCACTCCATGGATTTATTGCTGCTACGTGGCAGATTTCGGCCATGCTGCGGAGTGTTCGCTTGCGCCTATTATTTGACGCAAATGTCTCAAAGACTGTTAACACCGTATTGTTATCCACGGGATGGTGCTCTGTGGCATTTGGGATAAGAAGATCCTCACCACTTTTGGCCACCTGCAGGAGTATCCAACATGCTCTAAGGCTGTGCGTTGGTATTGTATCCGCTGTACTATGAATTTTGCAGGGTCCATTGAGCCATCCCTCCAATACGGTTCCATGCCCTATAGAGGGTTTTTGCTTTTTGGTAGTTGACCCGGGTGTCTTTTGATAGTGCACCCTTTTATTTCGGACTGGGTTCATATTTAGGGCCGGATTATCCCAAAAGTTTGTTTCGGTTTTCCAGGCACTTTCCATCGCACAGTACTTTCGTACTATGGACGCCAAGTCAGCGAAGCATGATATCTCACGGCGATTTATGGTGTTATGGATTCCCTTGTCCGTGCAATAATTGCAGAAAAATAAGATTGCGTCTTCCTCGCGACAGTCCTTAAGCTTGTTTATCGCAAGGAGGAATCTGGCCCAATAGTGATGTATTGTTTCCCGGGGCTCTTGCCTGATGTGGGAAAGATCGCTTATGTTTGGGTGGGTGGGTGGAATTGAATCCGAACCCTTACCAGATCTGGGATCCAGGGGCCGAGGAATTTCCAATTTTGGAAATTCTGGTTCCGGGGTGTTGCCCGATAATCCTTGCCCGCTGCCTGACTCTAAGTTCAGGGATTGGATGCTGTCCTCCCATGAACGGGTATCTGGCTCGGAGAGCTCAGGAATCCGGACATAGTTGGTCCTCAATATGGAGGAGAGGTCACTGCATTGTTCCTCCACCACTGCAATATGATGGGTGACCGTCAGAGAGTTAATCTCCCTTTGATCGGGTTTAAGCCCAATCCGATCATAGTCCATAGCGACTCCTAGGGCGGCGATGCGACCCAAGAGCTCGTTTAGGGAGGCATGCTCCACCGGATCCATCTGTTCGGCGAGTGCCAATTTAACGTGGAGGCTGTTTTCGATGACCCGAGAAGTCATCGTCGGCGCGACGGCTGAACAGGCGGTCATGATGAAACCGCCTAGCCGGAGAGTTTGGCCGACAGCCAAAGCTCCCCCAACAGTAGTACCGTCTTTAAAGACGAGACGAGACATCCTTCCTTCTGGCGACGTCATAGAGGAACTCTCAATGAAAGCACCAATGCCGGTGTCAAAACCGGCGGATCTCGGGTAGGGGGTCCCGAACTGTGCGTCTAAGGTGGATGGTAACAGGAGGCAGGGAACACGATGTTTTACCCAGGTTCGGGCCCTCTTGATGGAGGTAAAACCCTACGTCCTGCTTGATTTATTCTTGATGATATGATTATTACAAGAGTTGATCTACCACGAGATCGGAGAGACTAAACCCTAAAAGCTAGCCTGCGATATGATTGTATGTTGTCCTACGGACTAAAACCCTCCGGTTTATATAGACACCAGAGAGGGTTAGGGTTACACAAGGTCGGTTACGAAGGGGGAGATATCCATATCCATACTACCTAGCTTGCCTTCCACGCCAAGTAGAGTCCCATCCGGACACGAGACGAAGTCTTCAATCTTGTATCTTCATAGTCCAACAGTCCGGCCAAAGGATACAGTCCGGCTGTCCGGAGACCCCTAATCCCGGACTCCCTCATTCGCCCTCTTTATAAAGGGACAAGGCTTTTACTTTTTTCCCTCCCGTGCTCAATCGAATCCTTCGACCGCCTCGAGTTCTAACACCCAAATCCCAGGTTAGGTGCTTCGGACCTTCAATCATGTCTGGATCTACCTTCAAGGCTGGTGGATGGCCTCCTCCATTACGGAAGAGGATATTAAGAAGTTGAGGGAGGCCAGATACCTGACCACCGAGGTTTCGCATCGGCTGCCTGCCCGAGGGCAGGTCGTCCCTACTTCCGAACCCAACGAGAACGTTGTGTTCATCTCCCACTTCCTCCGAGGTCTAGGCCTCACTCTGGATCCCTTCGTTAGGGGTTTGATGTTCTATTACGGGCTAGATTTCCACGATATAGCCCCGGACTCCTTTCTCCACATCTCGGCATTTATTGTCGTATGTGAGGCCTTCCTCCACATTACCCCTCACTTCAGCCTGTGGCTCAAGACCTTTGACGTGATGCCGAAGATGGTCGAGGGGCAGCATGTAGCGTGCGGAGGCGCATTAATAAGCAAGATCGCTGGAGCTCCATGGCCAAAGGGTTCCTTTCTAGAGGTGTCTGGATTATGGCAACGGGAGTGATTTTACATCACAGCTCCCAGGAGTGCCAAGTGGGTGTCCGCCCCTGCTTTCCGCTCGGGCCCTCCACCACAACTAATGTCATGGATTAGCAGAGGGCTGAGCTGGGGTCCAGCCAAGGACGTGCCTATACTGCATAGCCGCATTCAAGATCTCTTCGAAGGAGATTTCCGTCTAGTTATGGTGGTGCAAGTCATGCTGGTTCGTCGAGTCCAGCCTTGCAAACGCCGGCCCCTCCGCATGTGGGAGTTCAACCCAGAAGGACCGCGCACTATTTAGAATTTCCTCGGCCTGACAGACGAGGAGATGTATAAATCATTCTTCGGACCCCAAATAGAGTGTCCAGATACTACCGAGGACGTGGGCCTGAGCAGCAACCGCACCGTCGACCTAGTAAGTAATCCTCTAGCCGAACACACTGTCTTTCATTTATCATGATGTCATTCTGAGAAATCGCTCTTTGACCAGGACTGGCTAACAAAGGCGAAGATGATTCGGTGTTTGGCCCCCCTTCCCGAGGGTTTGGACAATCCAGTACTGGAAAAGATGCTCGAGCTAGCACCTTGCCCGGAGCCCTCAATGGAAGATAAAGGGGGAATAATGAGGGCGAAAGCGGGCCCCCATCGCTACCAATTCCAACCGGGGGAATGAGTGCCTCCATGAGGGAGGATAACCAAGGGGAAGATTCTGACCTTCTCTCACTCCGGGGAAGGAAGAGGACTGCCTCTGAAGATCCGGAAACCAAGGCTTCCAAACGGGAGAAGAAGACTCCAACAGAGGGTCCTGCCTTGGGGGGTGCTCTTGCCGCACAAAGTCCGTGCAGGGAACGGCCCTCTAATGAGCCGTAAGTGATCAAAAAATACTTAATAGTAAAGATATTCTACCTTACTTTCGAGGAAAATAACCGAAGCGTTTGTCTTGCAGTTCGGATCTTAGCCCTTCTCAACAGAGCTCGTCTTCAGGGGACCTTCTTCCGGAGATGATGGAGAGAGAAACGCCTCCCCCGGACTCCCCCGCTCAAGAAGCGGGCGACCTTGAAGTGTCGTCACGGAGGGCCTCTCCGAATCCGGTGAGGCTAGAAGATAATCCTATAGTCACCCAAAGTCCCCAGCATCCGACTCTTGAAGAGAGCAAACAAAGGAGTCTGGCGCCGTCTGGTATGCGGTCGGATGCATCGACGGATCTGGTAAAGTGAGCGACCATCTCGGAAGAACACCGTATGTTGATGGCTACGGTGATGGAAAGGATTTCGTCCGCCGAAAGCGGGTTGCATGACGCCTTTATGAGTCTACTAACGGGCTTTGAGGTACATAAAATGATATACATTTGTGATAGTACCACACATTTTTAGGTGTGCCCTGTGTAGATAGTAGCCCCTGAGACTCTGGTTGTTGCCGAGAGCGGCGACAAACAGAGGATCGTAGTCCAATGTAATAACCATACTGCTTTTATGTGCAGGTGGTGGAAGCTCCGGTGGCTAGCCGGACTAATGAGTTTGCCGAAGTAAAGCGGCAACTCGATGCGGCAGATGCTCACATCAAGCTTGTTAACAAGCGGCTTGACGAGGCACAGGGTAAGTGATGTTTTCTGGTGAATGTCACATAGCAAGAGCAGCGTGATGCCAGTATCTTTAATATGTTTTGACTGCAGATGGAGCTGCCACCGTGGAGACCCTTCAGCGGAACTTGCCCGAGCCAAAGAACAAGCAAGAAGTACTAATGCGGCTGCCTTGAAGGCGGCCGAAGAGTTAAGAGCCGAGAAGGCCGCGCATTGCGAGAGCAAAGAAAAGATGGCCAAGATGGCCGTAAAGTTAAAAGACACTGCCGACCGTTGCCAGTTCCCTGAAGAAGAAAACCGAGCGAAGGCAACGGACCTTGAAAAGGCCACGATGGCAACCAAAGACACCCGCTCTGCCATGAGAGCGAAGAAGGAGGAGCTGCGTGAAGCCGGTGATATTGTGGCCGGGAAGCCCTTTTCGCTGCTTGCCGAATGGGCCAAACGCAATAGATTGTCCGAACTTGCCATGAGGTCTGTCGTAGATCATCTGTGGCCGGAAAAGCCGAAGTCGAACAGCTATTTCAACTTAGTGCAGTAGTTCTTTGGTGCGGTGCCGCACATCAATGCGATGAAGAGGTCGGCGTGTATAGAAGGCTCGCGGATGGCCTTACCCGTGTCAAAGCATACTGGGCGGAGATGGATGCTACCACTGTTGCGGCGCAGGGTTCGGCCATAGGCCGAGTGGCTGCCGAGCACTATTTTGAAGAAGTTCTTGAGGGTGCTCGTTTGATAGAGGCCCAGTGCTCGAAGAATATTATGTTTGAGTGACATGTATTCCCATTGTAAAAACAATGTTTTATTGAATTTATCAAGGTTGTATTTATACTTGTTCCCAAAAGTATTGTGATGCCTCCTGTGCGGCCGTTTATGTATACATGTATATAACCTGAAAGATTGCAGTCATCGGCTTCAGCCCCCACGCATAGAATGTGGGGGTGTTCGCAGAAGACGCATATTCACACTTAATCCAACGTCTTGGTCCTAGTAAGGAGGTGATAGCGCAGTGAACTAGGCAACCAGACTATAATGCTTTAACACTTTCACTTAGCCATAGGAGTTTGACAGTGGGGCTACTATATAGCCCCTGGTGGCTCCGCACTCACCCGAGTTCGGGGTGCGTACATGCCTGGCCGGGAAACGGCCCTTCATTAAGGTGGAGGAATTCTAAGATTCCGATAGATCATCGAGTGGTTGACCAGTCCTGCGCTATATCATGACAGTCAGTTTTCGTCTTTCTCTACTGAGGTGCTCGTCCGGATGAACCAGGGCACAATCGCAGTAGTTCTCCTGGTGCCGCCTTAGCCGATAGAGCGGGATGTAAGGCAGCAAAACAGAGGATCCGGGTAAACCCAACATTTGACCAAAGACATGATTCGGAGCTGATGCATATAAGGCCAAACTCGCGACGCTGAACACTCCCTAAGGTATCCGGTCTTTATGGTGTGAACCGGGCCTAAACAGTGCCCTTTGTAAGAAGCCCCTAGTGTCCAGGTACATGCATTGTTCTGGCGTGGCCACATGCCAAGACGTCAGCATCCTTCTCAATTGTACTGAGAATCCGAGGGATGTGTATCAACAAGAGACAGTAAAAAAGGTTGACGCAGGGTCTTAATCTAAAAAGAATCCTTTGAATGGGTCCCTGCTGCACGTCTGCGCCTGTGTCTCTATTGTGACGTATTCTGGACGGGTGTAGCACGATGGTCATCTGTAAAAGAGAGGAACTTAGGTGAAAAGTTGTCGTGCAAAAAAAGTAGGTTTAAAGAAACCATGTACAGTTCAAGATGAGTGAAAATTGCCACTTGTCTGCGCGCATTGAGCCCCTTGTATTTGTAATAGGGGTGTGGTCATCAAACCTGTAGGAATTACATATAGCTGCCCGGACTCGTCTAACCGTGTCCGTGGTCTTGACGACCTATCGAATGCTTTAGTTGGTGAGGCCGTTTTAGTGTGCGGCTGCCAAGGCAGCCGCACTCTCTTCAGCGCACATGGATCGCTCAATATTTATATTTACTGTAATGATGCCATGTGGACCGGGCATCTTAAGCGTGAGGGAAGCGTAATGCGGTATTGCGTTAAAGCGAGCGAAAGCTTCATGTCCAAGTAGTGCTTGATGGCCACTTTGGAACGGAGCAATGTGGAAGGTTAAATTTTCGCTACGGAAGTTGTCGGGGAAGCCGAATACAACTTCTAGTAGCAGGGAGCCCGTGCAATGAGCCCCTGGGCCTGGCGTTACTCCTCTAAAGGTAGTATTGCTGTGGCAAATTTTCGTTGGGTCTATCCCCATTTTGCGGATTGTGTCCTGATATATCAGGTTTAAGCTGCTGCCGCCGTCCATCAGGGATCGTGTGAAGTGGTATCCGTCAATTATTGGATCTAATACCAAGGCAGCCCATCCTGCGCTCCGGATACTTGCTGAGTATCCTGATGGTCGAAGGTGATTGGTTGAGACGGCCAGTGGCAGAACTCCGCGGTGATAGGCCCTTGGGCATGTTTATCTGGGAATGCTACTTTGCTTCTCCCCTTTATCACGTGTAACACGTTTACTATTTTGACTTCTGGTGGAAATTTCTTCTGTTCCCCAGTGTTTTGCTTGCGAGGCTCATCCTCGTCTTCGCTTGGTGTATCCTGCCCCTTATGTTCGGCGTTGAGCTTGCCAGACTGCTTGAAGACCCAACATTCTCTATGGGTATGATTTGCAGGTTTATCGGGGGTGCTATGGATCTGACATATTTGGTCCAGAATTTTGTTTAGGCTGGTCAGTTCATCTCTGGCGCCTTTAGAGGACGGCTTTTGCTGACCTGGCGGAGAGCTTCTGAATCCGGCGTTTACCGCCGTACTCTTCGGGATGTCTTCTTTATTCCGGCGCTTATTATTTTTGCTGCATCATGATTTCCCATTTCCATCTCTAACTTTGGATGTACTTGGGTCGCTGGTGCTTCATCGGGCTAGCCAGCTGTCCTCGCCCGTGCAAAAGCGGGTCATGAGGCTTGTTAATGCTGCCATTGTTCTCGGCTTTTCTTGGCCGAGGTGTCTGGCAAGCCATTCGACTAGGACGCTGTGCTTAAAAGCTGCCAAGGCTTCGGCGTCCGGACCTGTTCCAAAGCTTTTGGGCTGACTCTCCGGGCTGTTGAGTTATATGACTCAAATCATTCGCATCCGGAGGTCGGACATAAGTCCCTTGAAAATTTGCCCGAAAAGCATCTTCGAGATCTTCCCAGCTTCCAATGGAGCTTTCGGGGAGGCTTTTAAGCCAGTGCCAAGCTGGCCCTTTGAGCTTGAGGGGTAAGTACTTGATGGCATGGAGATCATCTCCTCGAGCCATATGGATATGGAGGATATAGTCCTCAATCCAGACCCCAGGGTCTGTTGTTCCGTCGTATGCCTCTATGTTTACGGGTTTGAATCCCTCTGGAAATTCATGGTCCAGCACCTCATCGATGAAACATAGGGGGTGTGCGGCACCCCTGTATCTGGGTGTACCGTGATGTTCGGATGTTTGTTGTGTTGCATCGTATGCTGGAGGGCGCTTGCGTGGTCTATAGATGGATCTGGTTGTGCCGTCCTTTTGATGCGAGCCCTCGCGTGGATCGTGTATTGGCTTATGTGCAGCGTTGTTTGCCGCTCTATGTTGGCCGTGAGGTCGACTATCCGTCCAGATGGCCATTTTAATATTTGGTTGCGGGGGATCTAAGGCCTCCTCATCGAATTCAGGTAGCAACTTCCACTTTGGGTAGCTCTTGGTGTGGCGATTACCGCCGTACTTCGCTGCTGTGTTGAGTACTTTACTCCATCTGATTCTGAGTGTGTCTTGCGCAGCCTTGAGCCTTTGGTTTTGCTTTTTTAGACTCCTCGCGGTGGCAACAAGCCTTTGATGGGCATTCTGTTGCTCCGGGTGTCTGTCCGGTTTGATGTCGTCCAGACTATTATCTTTAACAGAGTCGGGTTGTTCGGTTTGATTCTCCGTGTTGCCGTGGTCCGGCGATGGTTCACCCTGCTCTAACACTGGGTCTATATGATCGTTGTTTCTGTCGAGGCGGGATTTGGAGCGGTGCTTACGCCACCGCTTTGACTGCTTCTCGAGGGGACAACCCTTTGTTGCGTTCTTCCGTTCCTCGTCGTCGTTTTCTTTTGGTGTGTCCACCATGTATACGTCATGTGATGAAGTGGGCGTCCAATGCCCTGTGGGCAGTGGTTCCGGTTCGTCTCCTGCATTGTCGTCCATACCGTCAATGTCTTCGAAGTCGAAGTCGAGCATGTCGGTTAAGTCATCGACAGTGGCTACTAAGTGGGTGGTGGGTGGGCGGCGAAGTTCTTTGTCATCCGCATCCCGATCCTGCCGGACATAGTTCGGCCAGGATCCTCCTGACAAGGAGAGAGACCTTAATGAGTTCAGTATGTCGCCGAAGGGCGAGTGCTGAAAAATATCCGCGGAGGTAAACTCAATGATCGGCGCCCAATCGGATTCGATAGGAACGGGCGCAGGCGGTTCGGAGTCCGTGGCCGGAGAACGATCCGGCAGTTTAGCAACACGACTCTCGTGAAGGGTAAGGTCGATCCTCGGCTCGATCGCCGCTAAGAGTGCGGCCTCCGTGGCAGGGTCTATCCCTCCGTCCTCGGATGGCGCGATAGGCTCCGAATTGAGGGTCGGAGCAGTTGTCGGTGCGATCTCCAGAACATTGTCCGATGGCAGAGCTAAATCATGCTCATCGAGAACGTGCGGCGCCCTCGGCAGGGGCTCGAATCCGTCGAAGATCAAGTCTCCGTGGACATCGGTCGTGTAGTTTAAGTTTCCAAATCTGACCTGATGGCCAGGGGCGTAATTTTCGATCTGCTCCAGATGGCCAAGCGAGTTGGCCCGTAGTGCGAAGCCGCTGAATACAAAGATTTGTCCAGGGAGAAAAGTCTCACCCTGGACTGCATCGCTACCGATGATCAAAGGAGCCATCAAGCCTAACGGTGACGACATAGAGGAACTCTCAATGAAGCACCAATGTCGGTGTCAAAACCGGTGGATCTCGGGTAGGGGGTCCCGAACTGTGCGTCTAAGGCGGATGGTAACAGGAGGCAGGGGACACGATGTTTTACCCAGGTTCGGGCCCTCTTGATGGAGGTAAAACCCTACGTCCTGCTTGATTTATTCTTGATGATATGGGTATTACAAGAGTAGATCTACCACGAGATCAGAGAGGCTAAACCCTAGAAGCTAGCCTATGGTATGATTGTATGTTGTCATATGGACTAAAACCCTCCTGTTTATATAGACACCGGAGGGGGCTAGGGTTACACAAGGTCGGTTACAAAGGAGGAGATATTCATATCCGTACTTCCTAGCTTGCCTTCCACGCCAAGTAGAGTCCTATCCGGACACGGGACGCAGTCTTCAATCTTGTATCTTCATAGTCCAACAGTCCGGCTGTCCGGAGACCCCCTAATCCAGGACTCCCTCATGTGCCTTGCCACATGTCTGGCAAGAGGGTACAAAGGTGATCCAGGAGTGGATCACTGGACAGTGGTCAAAATTATCCTTAGAGGAATAAGGAAATATTTCTCGATTATGGAGGTGATAAAGAGTTCGACGGTAAGAGTTACGGATGACTATGAGTCGAAAAACCAAATATGTATAATGGAGCAACCATTTGGAATAGCTCCAAGTGGAACGTGGTAGCAGCATCTACGATATGACATAAAGTTTTGCGAAGTACATGCGGATCTTATAGTTGCAGACCCGTTGACTATAACCTCTCTCACAAGCATAACATGATCAAACCCAGAACTTATTGAGTGTTAATCACATAATGATGTGAACTGGATTATTGACTCTAGTAAACTCTTTGGGTGTTGGTCACATGGCGATGTGACCTTGAGTGTTAATCACATAGCAATGTGAACTGGATTATTGACTCTAATGCAAGTGGGAGACTATTGGAAATATGCCCTAGAGGCAATATTAGTTATTATTATATTTCCTTGTTCATGATAATCGTTTATTATCCATGCTAGAATTGTATTGATAGGAAACTCAGATACATGTGTCGATACATAGACAACACCATGTCCCTAGTAAGCCTCTAGTTGACTAGCTCGTTGATCAATAGATGGTTACGGTTTCCTGACCATGGACATTGGATGTCGTTGATAACGGGATCACATCATTAGGAGAATGATGTGATGGACAAGACCCAATCCTAAGCCTAGCACAAGATCGTGTAGTTCGTATGCTAAAGCTTTTCTGATGTCAAGTATCATTTCCTTAGACCACGAGATTGTGCAACTCCCGGATACCGTAGGAATGTTTTGGGTGTACCAAACGTCACAACGTAACTGGGTGGCTATAAAGGTGCACTACGGGTATCTCCGAAAGTGTTTGTTGGGTTGGCACGAATCGAGACTGGGATTTGTCACTCCGTGTAGCGGAGAGGTATCTCTGGGCCCACTCGGTAGGACATTATCATAATGTGCACAATGTGACCAAGGGGTTGATCACAGGATGATGTGTTACAGAACGAGTAAAGAGACTTGATAGTAACGAGATTGAACAAGGTATCGGGATACCGACGACCGAATCTCGGGCAAGTATCATACCAGTAGACAAAGGGAATTGTATACGGGATTGATTGAATCCTTAACATCGTGGTTCATCCGATGAGATCATCATGGAACATGTGGGAGCCAACATGGGTATCCAGATCCTGCTGTTGGTTATTGACCAGAGAGATGTCTCGGTCATGTCTGCATAATTCCCGAACCTGTAGGGTCTACACACTTAAGGTTCGATGACGCTAGGGTTATAGGGAAAGTATGTATGCGGTTATAGAATGTTGTTCAGAGTCCCGGATGAGATCCTGGACGTCACGAGGAGTTCCGGAATGGTCCGGAGGTAAAGATTGATATATAGGAAGTGTGGATTTGGCCACCGAAAGTGTTCCGGGCATCACTGGTAATGTACCGGGACCACCGGAAGGGTTCCGGGGGTCCACTGGGAGGTGCCACCAGCCCCGGAGGCTTGCGTGGGCCAAGAATGGGAAGGGACCAGCCCCTAGGTGGGCTGGGGCGCCTCCCACCAAGGCCCAAGGCGCCCTTAAGAGGAGAGGGGGCAAACCCTAGGGGCAGATGGGCCCTAAGGCCCACCCTAGGTGCGCCCCCTCTCTCTCCCCCTTGACCGCCACCCAGATGGGATCTGGGGGCTGCCGCCACCCCTAGGGAGGGAACCCTAGGTGGGGGTGCAGCCCCTCCCCTCCCCCTATATATAGTGGAGGTTTTGGGGCTGCCCAACACACGAGTCTCTCTCCCCAAGGCGCAGCCCTACCTCCCTCCCTCCTCGTCTCTCGTAGTGCTTGGCGAAGCCCTGCTGGAGTACCGCGCTCCTCCACCACCACCATGCCGTCGTGCTGCTGCTGGACGGAGTCTTCCCCAACCTCTCCCTCTCTCCTTGCTGGATCAAGGCATGGGAAACGTCACCGGGCTGCACGTGTGTTGAACGCGAAGGCGCCGTTGTTCGACGCTTAGATCGGAATCGACCGCGATATGAATCGCCACGAGTACGACTACCTCATCCGCGTTCTTGCAATGCTTCCACTTATCAATCTACAAGGGTATGTAGATGCACTCCCCTTCCCCTCATTACTAGATTACTCCATAGATTGATCTTGGTGATGCGTAGAAAATTTTAAATTTCTGCTACGATCCCCAACACCGAGGAGGTCTTGCGTCGCCCGCCTCGCAAGGCTTTGCCCCTCGCGAGGGTCTTGAGTGCTTGCTGGTGAAGATGGGCCGTACAGGGCCGCTGGTGGATCCACGCCATGGGCCGCAGGCAGGCAAGTCTGGGGACCCCCGTTCCCAGGACGCCGACACACATGATGATCGGGTGTGATAGGCTCTACATTCACATACAACGGGTGCAAGACAGTTTTGCACATGCGGAATAATCGGGTTAAACTTGACGAGCCTAGCATGTACAGACATGGCATCAGAACACTGGAGACTGAAAGTTCGAACGTGAATCATATAGTAGATATGATCAACATAGAGATGTTCACCATTGAAAACTACTCCGTCTCATGTGATGATCAGACATGGTTTAGTTGATATGGATCACGTGATCATTTAGATGACTCGAGGGCGCGGAGTCCCAAGGCATCAAGATAGTCCTGATAGTTTTTTCATATCCATGTTGTTGATCAATAGCTCGCGTTGTAGCTCCCCTATGTTTTTATATGTTCTTAAGTAATATGATTAATTGAACTTAATTTATCATGAACTTAGTCCTGATAGTTTTTTCATATCCATATTGTTGATCAATAGCTCGCGTTGTAGCTCCCCTTATGTTTTTTATATGTTCCTAGAGAAAACTAAGTTGAAAGATGATAGTAGCAATGATGCGGACTGGGTCTATGATCTGAGGATTATCCTCATTGTTGTACAGAAAAATTATGTCCTTGATGCACCGCTAGGTGACAGACCTGTTGCAGGAGCTGATGCAGACGTTATGAACATTTGCAAGATCGATTTGATGAATACTTTATTGTTCAGTGTGCCATGCTCTACGGCTTAGAATTAGGACTTCAAAGACGTTTTGAACGTCATGGACCATATGAGATGTTCCAGGAGTTGAAGTTAATATTTCAAGAAAATGCATGAGTTGAGAGATATGAAGTCTCCAACAAGTTCTATAGCTGCAAGATGTAGGAGAACAGTTCTGTCAGTGAACACATACTCAGAATGCCTGGGTACCATAACCACTTGACTCAGCTGGGAGTTAATCTTCCAAATGATAGTGTTATTGACATGGGTCTTCAATCACTGCCACCAACCTACAAAGACTTCTTGATGAACTATAATATGCAAGGGATGGATAAGACAATTCCTGAGCTCTTCGCTATGCTCAAAGCTGCGGAGGTAGAAATCAAGAAAGAGCATCAAGTGTTGATGGTTAACAAGACCACTAGTTTCAAGAAAAAGGGCAAGGGAAAGAAGGGGAACATCAAGAAGAATGGCAAGCAAGTTGTCACTCCTGAGAAGAAGCCCAAGTCTGGACCCAAGCCTGAAACTGAGTGCTTCTACTACAATGGGACTGGTCACTGGAAGCAGAACTGCCCCAAGTATTTTGCGGATAAGAAGGATGGCAGAGTGAACAAAGGTATATTTGATATACATGTCATTTATGTGTACCTTACTAATGCTCGTAGTAGCGCCTGGTATTTGATACTGGTTCTGTGGCTCATATTTGCAACTCGAAACAGGGGCTACGGATTAAACGAAGATTGGCTAAGGACGAGGTGATGATGCGCGTCGGGAATGGTTCCAAGGTCGATGTGATCGCCGTCGGCACGCTACCTCTACATCTACCTTCGGGATTAGTTTTAGACCTGAATAATTGTTATTTGGTGCCTGCGTTGAGCATGAACATTATATCTGGATCTTGTTTGATGCGAGACAGTTATTCATTTAAATCAGAGAATAATGGTTGTTCTATTTATATGAGTAATATCTTTTATGGTCATGCACCCTTGAATAGTGGTCGATTTTTGTTGAATCTCGATCGTGGTGATACACATATTCATAATATTGATGCCAAAAGATGCAAAGTTGATAATGATAGTGCAACATATTTGTGGCACTGCCGTTTAGGTCATATTGGTGTAAAACGCATGAAGAAACTCCATGCGGATGGACTTTTGGAATCACTTGATTATGTATCATTTGATGCTTGCGAACCATGTCTCATGGGCAAGACGACTAAGACTCTGTTCTCAGGAACAATGGAGCGAGCCACTGACTTATTGGAAATAATACATACCGATGTATGCAGTCCGATGAGTGTTGAGGCACGCGACGGGTATCGATATTTTCTGACCTTCACAGATGATTTGAGAAGATATGGGTATATCTACTTAATGAAACACAAGTCTGAAACATTTGAAAAGTTCAAATAATTTTAGAGTGAAGTGGAGAATCATCATAACAAGAAAATAAATGTTTCTACGATCTGATCGCGGAAGCGGATATTTGAGTTACGAGTTTGGCCTTCATTTAAAACAACGTGGAACAACAACTCACGCCACCTAGAACACCACAGCGTAATGGTGTGTCCGAACGTCGTAACCGTACTTTATTAGATATGGTGCGATCTATGATGTCTCTTACCAATTTACCACTATCGTTTTGGGGTTATGCGTTAGAGATAACTTCATTCATGTTAAATAGGGCACCATCTAAATCCGTTGAGACGACACCGTATGAACTGTGGTTTGGCAAGAAACCTAAGCTGTCATTTCTTAGAGTTTGGGGTTGTGATCCTTATGTGAAAAGGCTTCAGCCCGATAAGCTTGAACCCAAAACAAAGAAGTGTATCTTCATAGGATACCCAAAAGAAACTATTGGGTACACCTTCTATCACATATGCGAAGGCAAGTTCTTTGTTTCTAAGAATGGATCCTTTCCAGAGAAGGGGTTTTCTCGAAAGAAGTGAGTGGGAGGAAAGTAGAACTTCATGAGGTAATTGTGCCTTCTCTCAAATTGGAAAGTAGCTCATCACAGAAATTAGTTCCAGTGATGCCTACACCAACTAGAGAGGAAGATAATGATAATGATCATGAAACTTCAGATCAAGTTACTACCGAACGTTGTAGGTCAACCAGAGCACGTTCCGCACCAAAGTGGTACAGTAATCCTGTTTTGGAGATCATGTTACTAGACCATGATGAACCTATGAACTATGAGGAAGCGATGATGAGCCTAGATTCCGCAAAATGGCTTGAGGCCATAAAATCTGAGATAGGATCCATGTATGAGAACAAAGTATGGACTTTGGTTTACTTGCCCGATGATCGGCAAGCCATAGGGAATAAATGGATCTTCATGAAGAAGACCGACGCTGATGTTAATGTTACTGTCTACAAAGCTCGACTTGTTGCAGAAGGTTTTCGACAAGTTCAAAGAATTGACTATGATGACACCTTCTCAACCATTGAAAGGATCGAGATGGAACTAGAGGGGGGTGAATAGGTACAATTACAAATTTTAATTATTACTTAGCAATTTTAGGTAATAATGCGGAATATGAAAGTGAGCCTAACAATTGCAAGTATGATGCTAAGAGCTAAGCAAGATAAACAAGTAACACAAATATGTGAGTAAGCAAGCACGTTATGATATAAGTAAGTGCTAAGAGACAAGTAACCACAAGTAGAGAGTTAGGGTTGGGAATAACTGCAACTCCGGGAGACGAGGATCTATGCCGATGTTCACTTCCTTGGAGGGAAGCTAGGTCACCATTAGAGAGATCGATGTTACCACGAAGGCACACCAACGCCAGGAAGGCTCACCCTATGCTCCCTTTGATACAACACAACGAAGGCGTTTCTCAACCACTAGTGGTAGACCTTGGGGTGGTCTCCAAACCCTCACAAACTTTCCAGTGGAAATCACAATGGTCGATTCCTCGCCGGAGCACTTCTACCGCCTAGGAGTCTCCAACCTCCAAGAGTAACAAGATGCACCGCAAAAACAAGGGGGGATCAACTTTCTCTTTGGTGAATGTGTTGATCGAGAACTTCTCCTTCGCTTCTCAAAAGATCAAGAGCTTTGGTTGGCCAAGGAGGGAGATCTCCAAGAAATCAAGGTCTAGAAATGGAGGTGAGAGAAATGGAGTCGTCCCCTTCTTCGTGAGGAATAAGAAGACTGTTTATAGGTGGGGATGGAATCTGGCTGTTAGAGACAGATTTTTGCGTAGCCTGGAAGTTCCGGCCGCGGACGGAAGTTCCGGACCCCGGAAGTTCCGGCCAGGTTCCGGGCTACACAGAGAGTTTGCACAACTCAGTAGTACCCCGAAAGCTGCTGAAACAGGGGACGGAAGTTCTGGAGACTAGAAGTTCCGGGGGACGGAAGTTCCGGCTAGGGTCTGGAGAGGTTCCGGGCTACACAGAGAGATTGCACAAAACAAGCAGTTTCTCTGGATACCCCGGAAGCTTCCCGGACCCCTGCCGGACCTTTAGGTCCCTGGAAGTTCCGACCGTCCCAGAAGTTCCGCCCTGAACAGAAACTTTACACTAAGATTTTCAGATCAATGTGGGAAGGTAAGTTTATTCCATGGATGTTTTTATGATGCACCCCCCCTTAATAGTGCGGCTTCCCTAAGGACTCAAGAAACAAGAAAACTTTATGGTACTCTTCTTTTCTTGGGCAGACCACTTTTCCTTTTTCCAATTTAAGAGGGAATAACCATCCATGCTTCACTTTAGCCTAATGAGTGCTGTCAAAAACAATTTAGTGCAACATTGCACTTTCAATCTCCCCCTTTTTGACATAGATGACAACAATGCTTCTCGGTGTCAAAACCGACGGATCTCGGGTAGGGGGTCCCGAACTGTGCGTCTAGGCCGGATGATAACAGGAGGCAAGGGACACGAAGTTTTACCCAGGTTCGGGCCCTCTCGATGGAGGCAAAACCCTACGTCCTGCTTGATTAATATTGATGATATGGGTAGTACAAGAGTAGATCTACCACGAGATCGAGGAGGCTAAACCCTAGAAGTTAGCCTATGGTATGATTGTTGATGTGTATGTTGTCGTACAGACTAAAACCCTCCGGTTTATATAGACACTGGATAGGGTTAGGGTTACATAGAGTCAGTTACAATGGTAGGAGATCTTCATATCCGTATCGCCAAGCTTGCCTTCCACGCCAAGGAAAGTCCCTTCCGGACACGGGACAGAGTCTTCAATCTTGTATCTTCATAGTCCAGGAGTCCGGCTGAAGGTATAGTCCGGCTATCCGAACACCCCCTAATCCAGGACTCCCTCAGTAGCCCCCGAACCAGGCTTCAATGATGATGAGTCCGGCGCGAAGATTGTCTTCGACATTGCAAGGCGGGTTCTCCTCCAAATTCCGTGTACCTGTTTGAATAAAGTCTGGTTTCTTGTAGATGTTGCGCTTCTTGGCTTCTACGCCGAATAATGGCCGCTTCCCACGTGTCAAACGAATATGAAAAGTCTGAGTGTTTTTACATTCACACCCCTAGCCGCGTAAATGAGCTGCCCTATTTAAGGGGACAAGGATTTAGATCCAATCCACACCTTCTCCCCTCCGCGAGTGTTCATCAGAGCGCATCCGACAAAGGTCCATTCCACCATGGCCAGCCGTTGCAACTCCTCCCCTCGCCCTTCCAGCCCTAAGCCTGGATATTGGGAGAGATGTTCCATCCCGCATAGCGAGCTAGTGACGCTCCAGACCAAGGGATTTCTCCCCCGGCCTATATGGTCCCGGTTTGAGCCGGTCTTGCCGTCTACAACGGCGGAGAGCAAGTAGAGAATGCCCCTAATCCCTCCAAAGGAGAGCGGGTGTGCCTTATCCCTTAATAAGGGGGCTCGGATTTCCAACCCACCCATTTCTCCGGGGGCTGCTGGAGTTCTACGGCCTCCAGCTACATCATCTCATGCCTGCCTCAGTATTGCATATCGCGGGCTTTGTAGCCCTCCGCGAGCTGTTCTTGGGTGTTGAAGCTCATTTCGGACTGTGGAAGGAGCTATTTTGCCTTGTGCCCCGTTCCAAGAAGGGGTCAATGTATCAAGTGGGAGGAGCCGAAGTGTGGCGCATCACCGGGACCGGATATCTGTCCGGAACCCCAAAGAAGGCGTCCGAAGACTGGCCCTCGGAATGGTTCTATATAGAAGACGTCCCGCTGCCGGATCCTGTCTGGATCGGCCTCCCTGAATTCAACAGTGCTCCCTTAAAGAAGCGCCTAAGCTGGCGCCCACGGAGCCCTCAGAGGGAAAGTGATAGGGACATCATTTACCTGATGGGCTAAATAAGATTGTTAGCCCATTCCGGACTAACCATGATCGGGGTTATGGCCAAATGCATTATGCGGGGGGTGCAGCCACTTCAGTATAGAAGCCACCCCATGTGGGACTTCAACGGGGAGGACGACGCCACCCGCTACGGTCGTAAGGGGCCGGATTCAGCTGCCGCTCTACTAAAGATCTTGTCCACTTTGTATAAGGGAGAAGAGGAGGAATTTCTCCGCGCCAACCCTCAGGGTGGATTCTCCATGCACAATCCCCCGAGCTGGGTAAGCGGCCATATTTACTTGTCCATCCGTTTTGTATTCCCATTGTTAAATATTCAGTCTGACGACTTTAACGCAGTAACTGCGCCGGGCTGTTAAGGAAATAAGCAGCCCTCCTCCACAACCCGAGGACCCAGGACGGTCCCTCGACCCGGCCTCTCAAGAGGATCAGGACATATCTGTGGAGCTGATTGATGGAGTGTTCCATCAATTGAGCGAGGACAACGCCTTGGTGGCCATTACGGCCGATTACCCAGGGCTAATCCTGACGCCCCAGGTACTTGAGATCGAAGTCCCAGTACCCCAAATAGGTGTCCGCCCACTCGTGTTTAGTTTCCTGATTGCAACCGAACTTTGCAGGGGAGGTTTTTAAGGTGGAAGGCCGAACCTGCGGCGACAAGCCAACGAGGGGCCGTAGGGCCCCGTGGGCCGAAAAGAAGTGCAGTTCGGACCGAGGCGTCAGCGCAAAGGTATGGTGCGCCCCCTTATCCCAGGTGTTATACCTTCGAGGCACATTGACACTCGTGCTTTCTTCAGGACAAAGAGACCTCGCTGGATTATACCCGGAGAGGCTGCCAATCGCACCTCCACCAGCCAGGCTCCAAAGCCTGGTCCGGAGGCGGAGGCGAACGCAAGGCGCGCGCCAGACGCTCCTCCGATGGAGGATGTGGACGGGTTGTCTGCCACCAACTCTGAGGTGGAGAGTGCCATGGACCACAGGCGTCGCCAGACAATTCTTCGCGACGCTTGTTTCTCCCAAGGGGCGTTAGATGCCTTCAACTCGGGAGATGTGCACCTCCGTGCCGCTCAAAATGGTCTAGCCAGAGCCATGGAGCAATATGTAAAAGACATACGGGTAAGAAAATTCTGGTAATTATATGTATATACCAGTAGCCCCCGACTTGAAACAGTTAGAATAACTGATTTAAGGATCATTTGTGATGCAGGTTCTTACGGAAAATAATTCCCTACTGTCCAAGGAGCTGGAAGAGTGCAAAGCCCAACTTGAGGCCGCACTAGCCGCGGCAGGGGAGCCTAAGGAGACCCCCTCTGGTAATATTCACTTCGAAAGATAAGTATTTTGCGAAGCATGGCTTTGGTGCGAATCTGACAAATGAAATTGCAGATGGCGCCGGATTGAATCCGGAAAGGCAACACCTCCTATGCCAGCTAAAGGCTGGTGAGAGGGTGCTGATAAAGGTGATGGGGGAGAAGAACGATCTCCAAGATGCCAACACCAGGCTGGGCATTGAGCTGAAAGATGTTCGTGCCCAGCTGTCAGACTCCGTGAAGGAGAATCAGCGGCTTCGGCGCGGCATATTTAGTAAGTGCTTGAACGAACCTTTTGAAAGAAAGTTCGGCGGGGAAGTCGACTAACAGAGCAATGTCTGTAGGTGTGCTAACAGGTCGTCCTGTAGAGGAGATGCCCGGTTCTACAGGTGACCTTCTTCCCAAGCTCTCGCAACTGCTCGATCGAGTTCGGCAGGCGATGCGAGGCGTTGCCCAGGCCCTGTGGCCATCCGTCTCCATGCCCGAAGGTCTTGGAGAGCTTGTGGAGAAGCTAAAGGGAGCATGGTGGCGCTTCCAATTGTGCAAGATATCAGCCTGCCGTAAAGGCGCTAGGGAGGCCTGGGCCATGGTGAAGACGCAGTACGCAAAGGCTGACCCCAACCACATGGACGAGGTCGGTCCTGTAGGACCCGATGGGAAGGAGATCCCTGTAAGCTTAGTATACGGCCAAGTAGAGTTGGCCGCCAAGTATTCCCAGCAGGACTGTAAATTAGACAACCTGTTAGATGGTATTGAAGAGGAATACAACCAGTCAAAATGACTATGTAATTTAATTGACAATTATAATGCCTTCTAGCCGGATTGTAGATCATTTGTCATGGCCAACCTTTTCGCTTCAGCCTCGGGACCTGACGGTCCGGAGTGTGTCTGAATTCCCATGCGGTTATATAGGAACCGAGGAATGCATGGAGACCAGGCGTAGAGGTCATTAGGGCGTGAACAGACAAGTGCCCGACTAGGTATGTTATATTACATGGTTAGTAAGAAACATCTTCCAGGGAGAATAGTTCCGTTAGGGGTTCCTTTCCTTGGGAAGCATGCCCTAAGGTGCATGTCCGTGCTGCGAAAAGAAACGCAGGAAAAACATCTGGGGCGTATAGATAAAAGTAAAAAAAGATCATCTTTAGTTCACCGACCGAATATTCCCTTAAGAACGCTAGCTTTCGGCTTCACCCAGTCTGAGGTACACGTCCGGCTGACCCGGCAGTAACAATCGTAGAGGTGCTCCCTTTACCACCTAGCCGAACAATCGGGAACGTAGGGGTAAGCACAGGAGTCAGGCAACCCAGCTTGGCCAAAACTTAAGTCATATCGATGCATATAATGGTGAATAAAAGGTACATGTGGAAGTGTGACACATGTGTTGGGCATGAAGCCCGCATGAATAAGCTTCTGTTTAAAGAAGCCCCCAGGTTTAATGAGCGCGGATAGCGCGTCACTTTATGAGCCTTTAGAGGCTATAAGAGAGAGAGAGAAGAAGAAGAAGAAAAATGTAAGACATAAATTATAAAAGATGGACAGAGGAAGGAGACGAACACAGAGTCCGACGCTAGGCATAGAATCTTCGAAGACGGGCTGCGTTCCATGGGTTTGGCTCAAGTCGGTTATCCGATGCATCCCGCAGATGGTACGCTCCACCAGTCAGGACTTGGTCAATTATGAAGGGACCTTCCCACTTGGGCTTGAGTTTGTCCTTTTTCTTGTCCGGTAGTCGTAGAACTAATTCGCCAATGTTGTAATTTTTGGCCCGTACTTCTCTGCTTTGGTATCTTCGAGCCTGCTGTTGATAGAATGCGGAACGGGCTTTTGCCACGTCACGCTCCTCCTCCAATGCATCCAAGCTATCCTGCCGATCGAGCTCGGCTTCTCTTTCTTCATACATGCGCACTCGAGGTGAGTCGTGAATTATGTCGCAAGGCAAAACTGCCTCTGCGCCGTACACCATAAAGGATGGTGTGTATCCGGTGGTGCGATTTGGCGTGGTCCGCAGCCCCCAGAGTACGGAGTTGAGCTCCTCTACCCAGTGCGTGTTAGATTCCTTGAGGGACCGCGCTAATCTGGGTTTGATGCCGCTCATGATAAGACCATTTGCACGTTCGACCTGGTCGTTAGTTTGTGGGTGATAGACGGAAGCATAATCGAGCTTGATGCCCATGTTTTTGCACCAGAGTTTTACCTCGTCGGCCGTGAAGTTCGTGCCGTTATCAGTGATGATGCTGTGGGGGACGCCATAACGGTGTACAACCCCGGATATAAAGTCTATCACCGGTCCGGATTTGGCCATCTTAACAGGCTTGGCTTCTATCCATTTGGTGAACTTATCCACCATGACCAGTAAGTATTTTTGCTTGTGGGTACCGCCTTTAAGGGGTCCAACCATATCAATCCCCCAGACCGCGAAGGGCCAAGTAATGGGGATAGTTTGGAGGGCGGTGGGTGGCATATGGCTTCGGTTTGCAAAGAGCTGGCAACCGGTGCATCATTGGACTAAGTCCTGAGCGTCTGCCCGGGCCGTCGGCCAATAAAAGCATGTACGGAAGGCCTTGCTTACAAGGGACCGGGCTGCAGCGTGATGACCGCCAAGTCCGGCATGAATTTCAGCCAGGAGGTTCCGCCCCTCCTCTTCGGAGATGCACCTTTGAAGGACTCTGGTAGTGCTTTTCTTATAAAGCTCTCCCTCGTGGACTCTGTAGGCTTTGGATCGCCGCACTATGCAGCGTGCCTCATTTTGGTCCTCGGGGAGTTCCTGCCTAGTAAGGTAGGTGAGGAATGGTTCTGTCCATGGGGCAATAACGGCCATTATTATGTGGGCTGAAGGTGTTATTTCATTGGCAGAGCCTCCGATTGTGTCAGAATGTTCGGTGTCGGGCAGTGCGGTTGAGTCCGGGCTGTTATTGTTCGGCTCCCCTTCCCATACTACGGATGGCTTGAACAGCCTTTCCAAGAAGATGTTGGGGGGACTACATCGCGTTTTGCGCCGATGCATGCCAAGACATCTGCCGCCTGATTATTTTCCCGGGCTATATGGTGAAATTCAAGCCCCTCGAACCGAGCTGACATTTTTAGGACAGCATTGCGGTAAGCTGCCATTTTTGGATCTTTGGCATCAAAGTCTCCATTTATTTGGGATATTGCGAGGTTCGAGTCCCCGCGCACCTCTAGGCGTTGGATGCCCATGGATACTGCCATCCGGAGACCATGTAAGAGGGCCTCATATTCGGCTGCGTTGTTGGAGTCCGTGTACATAATCTGTAGTACGTATTGAACTGTGTCTCTTGTGGGGGACGTGAAAACGACGCCAGCCCCTAGTCGGGCCAACATCTTGGAGCCGTCGAAATGCATGATCCAATTAGAATATGTGACGTACTCTTTAGGGAGTTCGGCCTCCGTCCATTCTGCGACGAAGTCGGCCAAGACTTGCGACTTGATGGCTCGTCGTGGCTTATAAGTTATGTCGAACGGGAGGAGCTCAATGGCCCATTTTGCAATCCGGCCCGTTGCGTCACGGTTGTTTATAATATCGTTAAGTGGTACTTCCGAGGCTACTATTATTGAACACTCTTGAAAGTAGTGTCGTAGCTTCCGGGATGCCATGAATACCACGTACGCAATCTTTTGATAATGCGGGTACCGTGATTTGCAGGGAGTGAGGACAGTGGACACATAATAGACCGGCTTTTGAAGGGGGAATTTGTGTCCGTCCGCTTCTCGTTCGACGACGAGCACTACGCTTACAACCTCATGTGTTGCCGCAATGTATAATAGCATTGGTTCACCGATGTTTGGCGCGGCCAGGACTGGGTTTGTTGCCAGTATGGCTTTTATTTCGTCGAGTCCGGCCATGGCTCCATCCATCCATTTGAAGTGTTCGGTGCGCCGAAGGAGGCGGTAAAGGGGTAGGGAATTTTCTCCCAAGCGGGAGATAAAGCGGCTTAGAGCCGCCACGCATCCGGTTAACTTTTGTATTTGTTTGAGGTCCTTTGGGATATCCAATTGTGACAGAGCTCGGATCTTAGCTGGATTTGCTTCAATTCCTCTACCGGATACAATGAAGCCTAAGAGCTTTCCGGCTGGAACGCCGAAAACGCATTTTTCTGGGTTGAGCTTGACGTCGTATGTTCGGAGGTTATCAAATGTGAGCCTCAAGTCGTATACTAGAGATTCAACATGTCTTGTTTTAACGACCACATCATCTACATATGCCTACACTGTTTTGCCGATCTGGCTTGCTAGACATGTCTGAATCATGCGCTGATATGTTGCGCCGGCGTTTTTGAGCCCGAAGGGCATCGTGTTGAAGCAGAATGGCCCGTATGGTGTAATAAATGCCGTTGCGGCTTGGTCTGGTTCTGCCATCTTGATTTGATGGTAGCCAGAATATGCATCGAGGAAACACAATGAATCGTGTCCTGCGGTAGCGTCGATAATTTGATCGATGCGGGGGAGGGGGAAGGGATCCTTTGGGCAAGCCTTGTTAAGGTCTTTAAAATCAACACACAGGCGTCAGGATTTGTCCTTCTTTGGTACCATCACCAGGTTTGCTAGCCAGTCCGGATGTTTTATATCTCTGATGAATCTGGCCTCCAATAGCTTTGCTAGATCCTCTCCCATGGCCTGTCTCTTAGGTTCGGAAAAACGCCGAAGAGCCTGTTTGACAGGTTTGAATCCTGTTTGGATATTTAAGCTGTGCTCGGCCAGCCTGCGTGGGATTCCTGGCATGTCTGAAGGGTGCCAGGCGAAAATGTCCCGGTTCTCTCATAGGAACTCTCGCAATGCGGTGTCGACATCAGGGTTTAACTGTGCCCCGATGGAAGCTGTTTTATTGGGGTCCGTTGGATGGACTTGGAATTTGACTATTTCGTCCGCCGGTTTAAAGGAGGTGGACTTGGATCTTTTGTCGAGTACCACATCGTCCCTATTCACTATAGAGCGCAGCGCCGTCAGCTCCTCAGCCGCTAGGGCTTCGGATAGTGCCTCGAGGGCCAGTGCGTCTGTCTTGTTTTCGGCGCGGAGTGCTATGTCCGGATCACTAGCGATAGTGATGATCCCGTTAGGCCCGGGCATCTTGAGCTTCATGTACCCGTAATGGGGTATTGCTTGGAAGATTGTGAACTCTTCCCGTCCTAGCAGAGCGTGATAACCGCTGCTGAACGGAGCCACCTGGAACGTGACCTCTTCAGACCTGTAATTATCCTGCGTGCCGAACACCACATCTAGTGTGATTTTTCCTGTACAACGCGCTTCCCGACTGGGGATTATTCCTCTAAAGGTTGTGCTGCTTCGCTCAATGCGGTTCCAGTCTGTTTCCATTTTTTGAAGGGTCTCCTCATAAATGAGGTTCAATCCGCTGCCGCCGTCCATGAGTACCTTGGTAAGATGAAAGCCGTCCACTATTGGACTGAGGACCAATGCGGCTGGTGCTCGGGCTGTTCGGAATTTAGGTTCATCACTGGCGTTAAAGGTAAAAGCCGTGTCACTCCATGGGTTTATTGTTGCTACTTGGTAGACTTCGGCAAGGCTGCGGAGTGTCCTTTTCGCATATTATTTGATGCGAAAGTCTCGAAGACTGTTAATACCGTATTGGTGTCTCTGGGGTGGCTTTCTGTGGCCTCCGGAATTAGGAGATTTTCGCCAATTTTGGCCACCTGCCGGAGTATCGAACATGCTCTGAGGCTGTGAGTTGGTGTGGCGTCCTCTGTACTGTGAATTTTACAGGGTCCATTAAGCCATCCTTCCAGTACGGTTCCATGCCCTGTAGAGGGTTTTTGCTTTTTAGTGCTTGACCCGGGTGACTGGTGATGATGCACCCTTTTATTTCGGACTGGGTTTGTATTCAGGGCCAGATTGTCCCAAAATTTTATTTCGGTTTTCCAGGCGCTTTCCATCGCACAGTACTTTCGTACAATGGATGCCAAGTCAGCAAAGCGTGTAATATCACGGCGACTTATGGCGTTGAGTATTCCCTTGTCCGTGCAATTATCGCAGAAGATTGAGATTGCGTCTTCCTCACGGCAGTCCCTTAGCCTGTTCTTAACTAAGAGGAATCTGGCCCAGTAATGATGTACTGTTTCATCGGGTTCTTGCCTGATTTTGGATAGATCGCTTATGTTGGGGTGGGTGGGTGGAATTAAATCTGAAGCCTCACCCCATCTAAGGCTCAGAGGCCGATGACTTCCCGAACTCGAAAATTTGGATTCCTGGATGTTGTCTAATGAATCCAGCCCGTTGCCTAACTCTAAGTTCAGGTCTTGAGTGATATCCTCCCCTCCGCGGGTATCCGGCTTGGAGGGATCGGGAATCCGGACGTAGCGAGTCCTTAAGATAGATGAAGGGTCGCCGCACTGTCCCTCTACCATGGCAACGTGATGGGTGACTTGGGGAGAGTTAATCTCTCTCAGATCGGTTTTAGGCCCGATCTGGTCATAATCCATAGCGACTCCCAGGGCGGCCAAGCGATCCAAGAGCTCGTTTATGGAGGAAAGCTCCATTGGATCTAACTACTCGGCAAGTTCCGAGTTGACATGAAGATTGTTTTTGATGGCTCGAGAGGTCATCGTCGGCGCAGAAGCCGAACAGGCGGTCATAAGAAAACCACCTAGCCGGAGGGTTTGGCCGACAGCCAAAGCTCCCTTAGCAACGGTGCCGTCTTTAAAGACGGGGCGAGGCATCCTTCCTGATGGCGACGACACAGAGGAACTCTCAATGGAAGCACCAATGTCGGTGTCAAAACCGGCAGATCTCGGGTAGGGGGTCCCGAACTGTGCGTCTAGGCCGGATGGTAACAGGAGGCAAGGGACACGAAGTTTTACCCAGGTTCGGGCCCTCTCGATGGAGGTAAAACCCTGCGTCCTGCTTGATTAATATTGGTGATATGAGTAGTACAAGAGTAGATCTACCACGAGATCGAGGAGGCTAAACCCTAGAAGCTAGCCTATGGTATGATTGTTGATGTGTATGTTGTCCTACGGACTAAAACCCTCCGGTTTATATAGACACCGGATAGGGTTAGGGTTACATAGAGTCGGTTACAATGGTAGGAGATCTTCATATCCGTATCGCCAAGCTTGCCTTCCACGCCAAGGAAAGTCCCTTCCGTACACGGGACGGAGTCTTCAATCTTGTATCTTCATAGTCCAGGAGTCCGGCTGAAGGTATAGTCCGGCTATCCGAACACCCCGTAATCCAGGACTCCCTCAATGCTTGAGAGGGCAAACACATGAAGTATATACAATATAAAGCAATTTCAATGAAAGGAAGGTACTCCCCCACAACCCATGACTTATTTTAAGATTGCATTTGAATGAAATGACATGGTTAGAGGAAGCTCCCCCTATCACTGTGCATACCCACACAAGAATGATATATCGACATAGAATGCTTTACTAACCTTTGTTTTCATATATCTACATAGTGAAGATACAAATATAGATATACCATTGCCTGATAGATGTCTCTCACAGTATGAGAAAATAGAATATGCCATGTAACCTCCTTGCCATAAGTTGCTCACACACAGATAGATTATTTAACGGAACATAATGGGTTCAAATAGCAAGATGAGATCCAAATAGGGGCAAATAAAAGCAAAGGTTCAATGGTTCACCAAGCAACATAAAATAGGCAGATAAGCAAAGATAAATGATAATCCCTATCAAGCACCACAACATCTCCCCCTGTTGTCACCAAGATGGCAAAAAGGAAAGATGGAGGAATCCATAAACAACCCCTAGGAGAGGGACGCAAAAGGGTCATCAGTCGACTCTCCAGAAGACTCTCAGTCGTGAGGGCGGTGAGAAGAGGCTTAATCTCCGGCTTCAACATCAAACCGAGCAAACTTGGACTGGTATTTCTCAAAAGGAGTCACATGAGACTCGGAACCGTGAGCAATGTCCATACCAGATGCACACATACCATCCTTAAGAGCCTTCATTCTCTCCTTCCTAGACTTGTGCTCCTCCCACTACTTCTTGTGCATATCTTGCTGCGGACAGAACATGTTCTTGAGAAGACACCAAAGTTTGTTGCTCTTCTTGGACCCGGAGTCACTAGGCTCCCCATGATGAAAAGTATGAGAGCGGGGATGAAGCTCAAAGTGGTGTGGATCTCCAGCATGTAGCTCCTCTTCCTCATCATCATCACCCTCATGAGCAGTTGCCTCGCCCTTCTTAACAAGCAAGTTAACACTGGAGTGGACAGTCAGACACCGACCCGCAAGTGCATCAGGAGTAATCTCAGCAATCAAGGTAGTTATATAAGGAGCATAGATAGGAACCTTGCGGTTCATCACCACACTATACATCTCATGGCACATAAAATCCATCACATCAATGGGACCCTGCTTGGCATTGTGACAAGTGTAGTGTAGAAGGTTGATGAGGTGGCCACGAATCTTGTTCTTGTCACTCACTTTGATAGAAAGTATCTCTCGAAAGATCCGGTACATGATGTCATAGAAAGGCAAAAGATCACCAACAAATCCAACTTTTCCGGATGGAGGATACAAATCAGCCAAGTGAACAGCCTGGAAGACCCCTTTGTCGTGAATCTTGTAGCCACGGTCAACAATAGTGTCAGTGTACTCATATCCCAAAAGACCGGCCAGCACTGAGAACAGAGCAGAGAACTTCTCATTACCACTCATCCAAGTAAAATTGCGCTGCATATCACTCCCAAAATGCACAATGGCATAGAACTGATCCACAAGAGGTGGAGACACATCATGTTGAAAGCGCATGAGTGGAAGGAGGTTGAGCTTCACACACATGCTCTGGATCCCATCAAATTAAGCAGAATTTGTTGGAGTCCTGTCAAAGTGAGCAAAGTTGATACTCTTTTGAATGACACACTTGTTGACGAACTAAGAGAAGATCTCTTCATAGGTGCGTTGCTGGAAAAGTGTCCAAAACTTGGAATCAACCACATGATCATGGTCATGGCGATAGGGATTGACTCGGCGAAGAGCAATCCACTCAGGTGCAGGCAACTCCCTCATGGTGACTGGCACAGGAGGAGGAGGTTGAACATTTTGTGCTTTGGCCTTCGTGGAAGTAGTATTCCGCTTCTTGGAGTGGACGGGAGTAGCAGGAGAGATGCACTGTCTTCAACCTTAGCATATTCTTCAGGATGACAGTCAAACATGTTCTCACGCCCCAAAACAACAACCGTTGTCTTCTTGACCCGAGCTTTGGATTTCCGTTCATACACCTTGGAGGAGTGAGCACTCGAACCAGACCCTCTTGCTGACAGAGATGAGAGAATGGCATGGGGATAGAATAAGTACACAAGCCTCACAAAATGAAAATCAATGAATCTCACTGGTCGAAAAAATTTGACAGAACTCTGCTTAGGCCGGAAGTTCCGGGTGGGAGGCCGGAAGTTTCGGGGAGCCCGGAAGTTCTGGTCGACGGAAGCACCGGCTCTGGCCCGGACATGGAAACTGATGCAGCTTGAAGCTATGTCGGTATTTCCCCAAAGAGGAAGGGATGATGTAGCACAGCGGCAGTAGGTATTTCCCTCAGATATGAAACCAAGGTTATCGAACCAGTAGGAGAACCAAGCAACACAACGTAAACAGCACCTCCACACAAATAACAACTACTCGCAACCCGACGTGTAAAAGGGGTTGTCAATCCCTTTCGGGTAGCGGCGCCAGAAATTGGCAAAAAGACATGAGAGAGTTGTAAATATTGATAGATCAAACTCCAAATAAAATAAATTGTAGCAAGGTATTTTTGGTACTTTTGATTTAATAGATTTGAAAATAAAAGGCAAATAAAAGTAGACCGCGAAGGCAAATAATATGAGAAAGAGACCCGGGGGCCGTAGGTTTCACTAGTGGCTTCTCTCGAGAAAAATAGCAAACAGTGGGTAAACAAATTACTGTTGGGCAATTTATTGAACTTCAAATAATCATGACGATATCCAGGGAATGATCATTATATAAGCATCACGTCCAAGATTAGTAGACCGACTCCTGCCTGCATCTACTACTATTACTCCACACATCGACCGTTATCCAACATGCATCTAGTGTATTAAGTTCATGAAGAAACGGAGTAATGCAATAAGAATGATGACATGATGTAGACAAGATCTATCTATGTAGAGATAGACCCCATCATTTTATCCTTAGTAGCAACGATACATACATGTAGGTTCCCCTTCTGTCATTGGGATCAAGCACCGTAAGATCGAACCCACTACAAGGCACCTCTTCCCATTGCAAGATAAATAGATCAAGTTGGCCAAACAAAACCCAAATATCAGAGAAGAAATACGAGGCTATAAGCAATCATGCATAAAAGAGATCAAAGAAACTCAAATACTTTCATGGATATAAAAATATAGATCTGATCATAAACTCAAAGTTCATCCAATCCCAACAAACACACCGCAAGAAGAGTTACATCATATGGATCCCTAAGAGACCATTGTATTGAGAATTCAGCGAGAGAGAGGAAGCCATCTAGCTACTAACTACGGACCCGAAGGTCTACAAAGAACTACTCACGCATCATCAGAGAGGCACCAATGGAGGTGGTGAACCCCATCTGTGATGGTGTCTAGATTGGATCTGATGGTTCTGGACTCTGTGGTGGTTGGAATTGATTTTCGTCGACCCCCCTAGGGTTTCTGCAATATTGGGGTATTTATAGAGCAAAGAGGCGGTCCGGGGGGCACCCGAGGTGGGCTACTCGTCCTCGAGTAGGTAAGTGATAAAAACAGAATTTTTGATGTGGAATCCTGCCTAACATGTCATATCATATTCTTTGCTTTATATCATGGACATTTGGACTTTTATGTTGTTCGTAGCAATAGTATAGTTTTGACATGATAACTTAAATACTCAAGCATATCAACAAGCAACCATGTCTTTCTGAATATCAATGCTAAAATAAGTTATCCCTAGCCCATCATGCTCAATCATTGATCCAATCATGAAACACACTCGCATATTAACTACACCCAATGCTCAAGTATGATCATAGTGCCTCCTAACTGGTGCTTTTATAAGAGAAGAGGGAGACTCAAATTCAAAATAAAATTTGCATAAAGTAAAAGAAAGGCCCTTCGCGGAGGGAAGTAGGGATTTTTAGAGGTGCCAGAGCTCAAAGCAAAAAACTTAGAGATGAAAACATTTTGGGAGGTGTGTTCTTCCCACCAACGAAAATGACTTAGAGTTCCCAACACTTTCCATGCTAGATATATCATAGGTGGTTCCCAAACAGAAAATAAAGTTTATTCCTTTTTCCACCATACTTTCACTTTCCATGGCTTGCCGTATCCACGGTATCCCTCCATACCAACACTTTCCAAGGAATTTATTATTTGAGAACATAAAGTAAATTCATTTTTCATTTCGGGACTGCGCATCCCTAATACCTTTGCCTTACTCTCATGCAATGACAAGTGAATAAACACTCATCGTGAGAATAACACATCTAGCATGGAAAATATTAGCCACCCCTCACCGCTCCGCGAGCGAAACGAACACACAAAAGAGAAGTTTATTTTGAAAAGTAGAGATGGCACATACAAATTTTCTTAGAACGGCAAAATAATACCACAAATAGGTAGATATAGTGGACTCATGTGGCAAAATTGGTTTGAAGGTTTTTGGATGCACAAGTAGTGATCATACTTAGTGCAAAATGAAGGCTAGCAAAAGATTGAGAAGAGACCGACCAAGAAACGGATAATCTCATAAGCGAGCATTAAGCATAATTAACACCGAATAATGCACCACAAGTAGGATATAATTTCATTGCATAATTATTGACTTCCGTGCTTGCATAGGGAATCACAAACCTTAACACCAATATTCTTACTAAAGCATAATTACTCATCAACATAACTCACATATCACATCATCATATCTCAAAACTATTATTGAGAATCAAGTTTATTTTGTCCAGTGATCTTCATGAAAGTTTTTATTGTATCCTTCTTGGATATCTATCACTTTGGAACTAATTTTCATGTGTTGCTTTTGAAAAGCTCAAACAAATATAAGTGAAGATCATGAGCATAATATTTCTTTCCCTCAAATTAATTTAAGTGAAGCAAGAGAGAATTTCTTGAAAATTTTACTAAATCTCAGATAAATATAAGTGAAGCAAGAGAGCATTTCTTAAAAAATACTAAAGCACGCCGTGCTCAAAGAGATATAAGTGAAGCACTAGAGCAAGTCCATAGCTCATAAAAAATTTAAGTGAAGCATAGAGAGCAATTCTAACAAGTCATGAAATAATTTTGGCTCTCTCAAATAGGTGTGTCTAACAAGGAATCAAGACTTAAAACACAAAATAAAACAAGCAAAGACTCATATCATACAAGACGCTCCAAGAAAAACACATACTATGTGACGAATAAAAATATAGCTTTGAGTAAAATACCGATGGTCGTTAGAAGAAAGAGGGGATGCCACTCGGGGCATCCCCAAGCTTAGTTGCTTGCTCTCTTTTGGATAATAGGTTGGGATGCCGGGGCATCCCCAATCTTAGGCTCTTCTTACTCCTTATTGCTTCATCCATCGTATGATAACCCAAAACTTGAAAACTTCAATCACACAAAACTCAACAAAACCTTCGTGAGATCCGTTACTAAAAGGAAACAAATCACTACTATAACTGTTGTAGTAAACCAATTCATATTTTTTTTTGCATTATATCTATTGTATTCCAACTTTTATATGGCAAAAAATTATCAAATAAAACCATAGAGCCATCAAAACAAGCACACAACACAAAAAAACAGAATCTGTCAAAACAAAACATTCTGTAGCAATCTGACTATTTCGAATACTTCTGAAACTCAAAAAATTCTGAAAAATTAGAAAGACCTAAGAAATTTTTATATTTATCTACTTCAGAATGAATGGGTATTTTGTCACTCTCTGGTTAAAAATGAGAATTATTTTCGTGAGCGCCATAGTTTCTGTTTTTTCAGCAAGATCAAACAACTATCACCGAAGAAGATCCTAACGGCTTTACTTGGCACAAACACTAATTAAAACACAAAAACATAATAATAAAAGTAGCATAATTGTGCTAACACTCAAGAACAGAAAGCAAAAAGAAAAAATAAATTTTATTCATTGGGTTGCCTCCCAACAAGCACTATCGTTTTACGCCCCTAGCTAGGCATAAGATTTCAATGATGCTCACGTGAAAGATAGTAATTGAAACATGAAGATAGCATCATGTAGCATGTGAAATCACATTTAAGTCTAACATACTTCCTATGCATAGGAATTTTATAAGCAAACAAATTATCAAAATAAGCAAAGACTAGCATATGCAAGGAAGAAGAATAAAACATAGACAATATGAACATGAAGAGAGGTAATTTAGTAGCATGAAAATTTCTACAACCATATTTCCCTATCTCATAATAATTATATTTGGGATCATATTCAAATTCAAGAATATAGCTATCACATAACATATTCTCTATATGATCCACATGCATGCAACGTTGACACTCTTCCAAAATAGTGGGATTATCATCAAATAAAGTCATGACCTCTTCAAGCCCACTTTTAATATCATCGCCAGCATATTCATCATGAGGTTTAAATAAAATTTCAAGATCATAAGAATCATTATCACCCCAATCACGATCATTGCAATAAGTAGTGGTCATAGCAAAACAAGCATCCCCAAGCTTGGGGTTTTGCATATTATTAGCACGCTTGACATTAATAGAATTTATAATAACATCATTGCAATCATGCTCTTCATCTAAGGAGCTATCATGAATCACTTTATAAATTCCTTCTTTTAACACTTCATCACAATTTTCAGATTCATGAATCTCAAGCAAAACTTCATAAAGGTAATCTAGTGAACTCAATTCACTAGCAGTGGGTTCATCATAATTGGATCTCTTGAAAAGATTAGCAAGTGGATGAGGATCCATATCAATTGATTTTTAGCAAGCGAAGATGCAAGCAAATAGAAGACACATGGCAACATAAGAAAACATGAGATCTGACGAGAACATGGCGAACAAAAAAGAGGGCAAATAAAAATGGAAAATTTTTGTGAAGTGGGGGAGAGGAAAATGAGAGGCAAATGGAAAATAATGTAAATTTCGAGGAGATGTGATTTGTGATTAGGAACCTGGTAGATGTAGATGATCCTCCCCGGCAACGACGCCAGAAATTCCTTTTGATGCGGCTTGAAGCTACGTCGGTATTTCCCCAAAGAGGAAGGGATGATGCAGCACAACGACGGTAGGTATTTCCCTCAGATATGAAACCAAGGTTATCGAACCAGTAGGAGAACCAAGAAACACAACGTAAACATCACCTGCATACAAATAACAACTACTTGTAACCCAACGTGTAAAATGGGTTGTCAATCCCTTTCGGGTAGCGGCCCCAGAAATTGGCAAACAGACGTGAGATAGGTGTAAATATTGATAGACCGAACGCCAAATAAAATAAATTGCAGCAAGGTATTTTTGTTTTTATTTATTTAATAGATCTGAAAATAAAAGGTAAATAAAAGTAGATCGCGAAGGCACATAATATGAGAAAGAGACCTGGGGGCCGTAGGTTTCACTAGTGGCTTCTCTCGAGAAAAATAGCAAACGGTTGATAAACAAATTACTGTTGGGAAATTGATAGAACTTCAAATAATCATGACTATATCCAGGCAATGATCATTATATAGGCATCACGTCCGAGATTAGTAGACCGACTCCTGTCTGCATCTAGTACTATTACTCCACACATCGACCACTAACCAACATGCATCTAGTTTATTAAGTTCATGAAGAAACGGAGTAATGCAATAAGAACGATGGCATGTGATGACCCACAAGTATAGGGGATCAATTTTAGCTCTTTTCGATAAGTAAGAGTGTCAAACCCAACGAGGAGCAGAAGGAAATGACAAGTGGTTTTCAGCAAGGTAATGTCTGCAAGTGCTGAAATTATAAGTAGTAGAGTAGTTTGATAGCAAGATAATTTGTAATGAGCAAGTAAAGATAGTAGTAACAAAAGTGCAGCAAGGTAGCCCAATCCTTTTGAGGCAAAGGACAGGCCAAAACGGTCTCTTATGATAAGCAAAGCGTTCTTGAGGGTACACGGGATTCTCATCTAGTCACTTTCATCATGTTGGCTTAATTCGTGTTCGGTACTTTGATAATTTGATATGTGGGTGGACCGGTGCTTAGGTGCTGGTATTACTTGAACAAACCTCCTACTTATGATTAACCCTCCCTCAAGCATCCGCAACTACGAGAAAAAGTATTAAGAATAAATTCTAACCATAGCATTAAAATTTTGGATCCAATCGGTCCCTTACGAAATAGCGCATAAACTGGGGTTTAAGCTTCTGTCACTCTTGCAACCCATCATCTAATTGCTACTCCACAATGCATTCCCTTAGGCCCAAATATGGTGAAGTGTCATGTATTCGACGTTCACATGACACCATTAAGGGAATCACAACATACATATTATCAAAGTATCGAACACATATCAAGTTCACATGATTACTTGCAACATGATTTCTCTCGTGACCTCAAGAACAAAAGTAACTACTCACAAATGATAATCATGCTCA
Source organism: Triticum urartu (assembly GCF_056163025.1). NCBI lineage: Eukaryota > Viridiplantae > Streptophyta > Magnoliopsida > Poales > Poaceae > Triticum > Triticum urartu. Next base: position 148,323,096 of record NC_141874.1, read on the forward strand.
AGATCAGAGGGGTATTAAATAGCATATTGGGTCTGAACATATAATCTTCCACGAAATAAACCATATAGTAATCAACTACAAGATGTAATCAACACTACTAGTCACCCACAAGCACCTATCTATAGTTCCGGTAACAAGATTGAACACAAGAGATTAACTAGGGTTTGAGATGAGATGGTACTGTTGAAGATGTTGATGGATATTGCCCTCCCCAAGATGGGAGAGTTGTTGGTGATGATGATGTTGATGATGATGATGATGACGATGATTTCCCCCTCCGGGAGGGAAGTTCCCCTGGTGGAATCGCTCTGCCGGAGGGCAAAAGTGCTCCTGCCCAAGTTCCGCCTCGAGACGGCGGCGCTCCGTCCTGAAAGTCATCCTCTTATTTTTCTTCTAGGTCAAAATGACTTATATACCAGAAGATGGGCATCGGAGGTGGGCGTTGGTAAGCACAACCCACCAAGGCACGCCTGGGCTCCCTGGCGCGCCCATGTGGGTTGTGCCCACCTGGTTAGCTCCCTATAGTAGTTATTTGCTCCAATATTCCTCAAATAATCCATAAAAAATCTCCATGAAGTTTCAGCTTGTTTGGAGTTGTGCATAATAGGTTGCGTGACGTAGCATTTCCAGGTCGAGATTTCCAACTTCCGGAATTCTCCATCTTTGTGTATACCTTGCATATTATGAGAGAGAGGCATTAGAATTACTCCAAAAAGCATTATTATGGATAAAAACATTATAAATAACAGTAAGAAAACATGATGCAAAATGGACGTATCAACATGATGTAGACAAGATCAATCTATCACTAACGCACGTCGGTCCTAAACAAACGGTTTAAAACCCGTTTTCGCAAGGCATTTGGAACTGTCGCCAAGTGAGTGTGGGCGATAGGGGGGTCCTTCCCACATGACCCAGAAACCGTCGATGATAGGTCCCCTATAGTACTCCTAATCGTTTCTGCTCGCATAGCCATCATACTCGGTATTCTGTGGTGCTACGTTTATGATGCGCAGCCCATCACAAACGGTTCACTATTATAGAACATGTATGATGCGCGGCCCATCACAAACGGTTCACCGTTAAGAAGATTAGCTAATCGTCGTACGAGTGTCGGACAGGATTACGAAACATCGGACCGTCATAACATCGTCGTACACGATAACTATCGCACACGCTATTCTGTGGTGCAACGTTTACGATGCATACTTCATCAGAAACAGTTCATGGTTGCGAATCGTGTACGATAAGGCCACTAACACAAACGTTTAGTTTGCCTGCACCGTTTGTGATATTGTCTGACATTGCACACGCTTTGCAAATGGCAACTGTGTGCATGCTTGCACATGTTTCCTCTTTGTGAACCGTCTCCGATTATGGTGCATATCGCAAATGTTTCTGTTTTACCAACCGTGTGTGCCGTAACAACCTGGAGAGCGTAATTTCACCGTAATTTAGTTGTTGATTTTCCAAATTGTATCGGATTTGGATTTGAATTTGAATGTTTGCTACAACTTTATTCATATCCATCAGGTTCAAACAACCAATGCATTATTCGATTCACAGGTACATATGTTCAAGAATTACATAAGAACCAAATAAAGAATGATGAACCACGGTTGTATAATTTTACTATTAAAGATGGTAAAGAAAGAGGCGAAATATATTCTGGTTGCTGAACAAGGTGAAGCAGAATGCCCATATTGTGCCCTCCTCCATGCAGAAGGCACGCACGACTCTAGTCCAACCCCTTGTGATGGCCGACCGCCCATCCCTGACGGTCTTCATGAAAACATCTAGATAATCATCGTGTTCTGGTAGAAATACTTTAACCTTTGCATGCCCACCAATCATGTAGTTTGAGAGGTAATCTTGAGTAAACTGCTTTGGCAACCACTGCAAAGGAAAAAAGATTCATACATTGTCATCTAACACAACTCATTATGGGCAGTAAAAAGAAGGCTGCAGAGTTCTTACTTGCCATCCTGCAGTTCGCTGTTGTCTTGGATAAAGTGTAAACAAATAGTTTAATTGCCATCTTTGGACCCATTTTACTAACAATCGTTATCAGCTTCCTCACTTGATGATGGTTCATCGATATCTCATTGCCCCATACGCAGAAAGAGTCAAAACACGGATCTTTACCAATGACATATGTACCTAAAAGCACCAAGTTAATATTAGTACACCACTCTTTTATTATATGTCTATATACATCTGTATGTGGTAGTCCATTTGAAATCTCTAAAAAAGACAAATATTTAGGAACAGAGGGAGTATCTTATAACATCCAATATACTCACATATTAGACGAATTAACATCTTATATTATGGGACGGAAGGAGTTTAGTTCATTCTTACAAATTATCTGCTGCTGTATCCACGGGTTACTGTTAGTTTGAGCTAGTTCGGGCTCAAATAGCCCTAATGTATATCTAAACAAGAGGGCAAGTTTGAGCTAGTTGCATCTATAACCCACCCAAAAAAACTAGTATCCAACCCAAGAGGTGCTAATTGGAGCTCGTTCTTCTAGTGCATTTATTGTCAATCTAACCCTGCCATCCAAACAACTCTTTGGATGGAGTTAGTTCAGGGTTAGTAATGAGCTAGAAACTAACTCTAACCTCTAGCTAAGTTGAGTATCCAAACATGGTTGTGTTGTTGTTCTTGCTGCTGCTGCTCTTCTACGTATATCTAGACATCATTAGAACATTAATGTAACACTCTTCCTTGTTGCTATGTAGCTTAGGATTGCATATTTAGACATTAAGTACAGTGCATGTTGCTATGTAGCCTCAGATATATTACATATGGCCCTAGTTAACCTAAGGAAAAATGGGTTGCAGATATATTATGCCAAAATTCCGATTCACCAATTAGTCCCTTATCAGCCGCTGACCTATATGGTACCAGCTACCGATATCCTGAACAATGAGCAGATATAAGCCATGGGATGAAACTAACCTTGATGGAAAACAACAATCGTTCCCAAAATTGTCCTGTGTAGGTACATCAAGAAGCATGTTAAGCACAACAGGCTAAACATCAATCAAAATTACACATGGCAGACAAAATAATCTCCAAAAGATAGCTTCAGTGTGCAGGTTTAAGCACTCTAGTAAAGCAAAACAAGTGGAAAGGTGTGCTAACTGCAACAGGCCAAACATTTAACAACAAGCAAACATGGTCATTCAAACTGGTATTGTGCCGATCTAAGTACACTGGTTATGGTTAAATAAAAATGGAAAGGTGTGTTAACTACAAGATGCAGCGACCAAATGTAGTCATTCATAGTGGTATTGTTGAAACTGGTACTGATGAAATTGAACTGCACAGTTCATACTTGCACATATAGAACATCACGTTGTGAATAACTGGAATAAACAAGGCATACTACGAACAACCAAAGATAGCATTTTAAACTGAACATATGCTAACTAAAAACAACCGAACAATCAAAAAACTTTAAAAAAGGCATATGCTAGCTATAACAGGCTTAACAACAAGCAAATATATGCATTCCTATTGGTATGTTTAAAACTGGATTGATGAAATGTCCTGCACAGTAAATAATTGCACATATAGAGCATCACATTGTGAACAATTGAAACAAACAAGGCATACTGCAAACAACCAGATAAAGGAATTAAAACTAGACATATTCTCACTACACTACAAAAGGGACTTGACAAAACAAATCATGGGTTTCCCCCTGTGAAGAGGCACGGCAAAACAAATCATGGGTTTCCTCACTTGTCACGGATGGGCTCGTTCCCGTGGGAAGAGCATGGACCCTGGATGCGCTCCATGTTGTCGTAGATGGGCTCCTTCCCCTTGGAAGATCATGGTTGTAGGGTGCCCTCCCTGATGTTGTAGACGGGTGCTTGTAACGCCCCAAGACCGGCGCTTAAGATGCCTTCCTTGTATTCCGGGTTTCATCGTGTGTTTTGTTTTGTTCGTTGCATTCATCTTTGCATCTTGTGCATTGCATCATGTTAACTTGCACCCCCTTTTAAAAACTCTACCATGTAAATTGTATGGATCTTTGATCCATTTAAATCGAGGGATATTCACCATGGTGATTTCTCTTTAAAACATATTCTCTCAATATTTTTGGGAGCTAATATTAAATATTCCATTGAAGTGGAATCAACCATAACACACCTGCAGTTTAAGTTCCACGCATTTTCTATCTCAATTCCTTGCCTCAAACTTTGCCAGCAATTCTTATCTCTTTTTTTGAGGCTCCTCTTAAAGTCTCAATATTTTCGGGCACTTTGAAAACCTAGTCCAAATGAATTTAAATTTAATCTTTCGATCATGCCCACTCCTATTTTTCATGGACCGTGCTCATTTTGTGAGTTTGGAAAATAATCCCATTTCCAATCTCTCTAACCTTTTCTTCAGTCCTTTTCTTTCTTTGTTTTTTTCCTGCTTTGGTAAATAAGTGAGAGGGAAAGAGAGCCTAACCGGCCTCTTGGGCCTGACCCAGCCTCGCAGCCCTGCTCTCCTCAGCCCACCAAGGCCCATCTAGCGCTGGCCCACCTAACCCCTCCCACCCTAGCCCAATCCAACCCCCCTCTCGCTCCCCTGCTCGATCCCTCCAGCGCCGCCAGGAGCTCGATCCCCTCTCCCTCCCGTGAGCACATCTATCCATCGATCTCATCTCGCTCCAGCGCCACCACTCCTCTTCCCGATCCCCATGCCCACGCTCCTCTCTCCTCTCGCACGGGCGCATGCATGTCCAGGAGCCTGAGCGCTCGCCCGATCCATGGACTCTCCCTTCCTCTCGCTGCCGCCTCGTCTCGCAGGTCCGCCATCATCGTTTTTGACAGGAGCAACAGCCCCCATGGCCGCCAGCCCCTCCAGTGCCAGGCCGGCCCGCCACCGCCATTGTGAGCCTGCGTCCCCGCCGGCTACCGTCGCCCTGCCTCTCCTTCTGCCTCTCCGCGTCGCCCTCAACCCGCCTCGACGTCGCCGCCAACAACAGCAGCAACTGCTGCACCCTCTCGTCATCGAAACCTGTCGTCCTGCGCTCCTGTCGTCTTGCCGGACGGGGAGAAGCTGCCTCGTCTCCGGCCAAAACAAGCCATTCCCGACCTCCTCTCGCTAGATCCAGCGATGTCGTGGCCTCACCTCTGCTTCGAGCAGGCGGAGGAGGCGCGTCAGCCTTGATCCCCTGCCTCCTCTGCTTCGTGCTCGCGTTGACTGCTACCTCTTGAGCATTGTGCTGGATTTCCTTGAAGGGGAAAGGATGATGCAGCAAAGTAGAGTAAGTATTTCCCTCGGTTTTTGAGAACCAAGGTATCAATCCAGTAGGAGGCTGCGCGCGAGTCCCTTGTACCCGCACAAAACAAATAACTCCTCGCAACCAACGCGATAAGGGGTTGTCAATCCCTTCACGGTCACTTGCGAGTGAGGTCTGATAGATATGATAAGATAATACTTTTGGTATTTTTGTGATAAAGATGCAAAGTAAAATAAAAGAAAAGTAAAAAAGCAAAGGAAATAACTAAGTATTGAAAGATTAATATGATGAAGATAGACCCGGGGGCCATAGGTTTCACTAGTGGCTTCCCTCAAGAGCATAAGTATTTTACGGTGGGTGAACGAATTACTGTTGAGCAATTGATAGAATTGAGCATAGTTATGAGAATATCTAGGTATGATCATGTATATAGGCATCACGTCCGAGACAAGTAGACCGACTCCTGCCTGCATCTACTACTATTACTCCACTCATCGACCGCTATCCAGCATGCATCTAGAGTATTAAGTTCATGAAAACAGAGTAACACCTTAAGCAAGATGACATGATGTAGAGGGATAAATTCATGCAATATGATAAAAAACCATCTTGTTATCCTCGATGGCAACAATAAAATACGTGCCTTGCTGCCCCTACTGTCACTGGGAAAGGACACCGCAATATTGAACCCAAAGCTAAGCACTTCTCCCATTGCAAGAAAGATCAATCTAGTAGGCCAAACCAAACTGATAATTCGAAGAGACTTGCAAAGATAACCAATCATACATAAAAGAATTCAGAGAAGATTCAAATATTGTTCATAGATAATCTTGATCATAAACCCACAATTCATCGGGCTCAACAAACACACCGCAAAAAGAAGATTACATCGAATAGATCTCCACAAGAGAGGGGAGAACATTGTATTGAGATCCAAAAAAAGAGAAGAAGCCATCTAGCTAATAACTATGGACCCGAAGGTCTGAGGTAAACTACTCACACTTCATCGTAGAGGCTATGGTGTTGATGTAGAAGCCCTACGTGATGGATGCACCCTCCGGCGGAGGTCCGGAACAGGCCCCAAGATGGGATCTCGTGGATACAGAAAGTTGCGGCGGTGGAATTAGGTTTTTGGCTCAGTATCTGATCATTTTGGGGTACGTAGGTATATATAGGAGGAAGGAGTGCGTCGGTGGAGCAACAGGGGGGCCACGAGGATGGAGGGCGCGCCTGGGGGGTAGGCGTGCCCCCCTACCTCGTGGCTTCCTCCTTTATTTGTTGACGTAGGGTCCAAGTCTCCTGGATCTTGTTTGGTGAGAGAATCACGTTCCCGAAGGTTTCATTCCATTTGGACTCCGTTTGATATTCCTTTTCTTCGAAACCCTAAAATAGGCAAAAAAACAATTCTGGGCTGGGCCTCCGGTTAATTCGTTAGTCCCAAAAATAATATAAAAGTGGATAATAAAGCCCAATAATGTCCAAAACAGTAGATTATATAGCATGGAGCAATCAAAAATTATAGATACGTTGGAGACGTATCAAGCATCCCCAAGCTTAATTCCTGCTTGTCCTTGAGTAGGTAAATGATAAAAACAGAATTTTTGATGCGGAGTGCTACTTGGCATAATTTTAATGTAATTCTTCTTAATTGTGGTATGAATATTCAGATCCGAAAAATTCAAGATAAAAGTTCATATTGACATAAAAATAATAATACTTCAAGCATACTAACTAAGCAATTATGTCTTCTCAAAATAACATGGCTAAAGAAAGTTCATCCCTACAAAATCATATAGTTTAGTCATGCTCCATTTTCGTCACACAAGAATGCTCTCATCATGCACAACCCCGATGACAAGCCAAGCAATCGTTTCATACTTTAGTAATCTCAAACCTATAAACTTACATGCAATATATGAGCGCGATCCATGGACAGAGCACTATGGGTGGAATAGAATATGATGATGGGGGTTATGTGGAGAAGAGAAAAAAGGAGAAAGTCTCACATCAACGAGGCTAATCAATGGGCTATGGAGATGCCCATCGATTGATGTTAATGCAAGGAGTAGGGATTGCCCTGCAACGGATGCACTAGAGCTATAAATGTATGAAAGCTCAACAAAAGAAACTAAGTGGGTGTGCATCCAACTTGCTTGCTCACGAAGACCTAGGGCACTTGAGGAGACCCATTGTTGGAATATACAAGCCAAGTTCTATAATGAAAATTCCCACTAGTATATGAAAGTGACAAAACAAAAGACTCTCTATCATGAAGATTATGGTGCTACTTTGAAGCACAAGTGTGGCAAAGGATAGAAGCATTGTCCCTACTCTCTCTTTCACTCTCTTTTTTTGGGCCTTCTCTTTTTTATGGCCTTTCTCTCTTTTTTTATATATTCCTCACTTGGGAAAATGCTCTAGAAAATGATGACCATCACACTTCTATTTATTTACAACTCAATGATTACAACTCGATGCTAGAACAAAAGATGACTCTATATGAATGCCTCCGACGGTGTACCGGGATATGCAATGAACCAAGAGTGACATGTATGAAAGAATTATGAATGGTGGCTTTGCCACAAATACTATGTCAACTACATGATCATACTAAGCAATATGACAATGATGAATGTGTCATGATAAACGGAATGGTGGAAAGTTGCATGGCAATATATCTCGGAATGGCTATGGAAATGCCATAATAGGTAGGTATGGTGGCTGTTTTGAGGAAGATAAAGGAGGTTTATGTGTGAAAGAGCGTATCATATCACGGGGTTTGGATGCACTGTCGAAGTTTGCACCAACTCTCAATGTGAGAAAGGGCAATGCATGGTACCGAAGAGGCTAGCAATGATGGAAGGGTGAGAGTGCGTATAATCCATGGACTCAACATTAGTCATAAAGAACTCACATACTTATTGCAAAAATCTACAAGTCATCAAAAACCAAGCACTACGCGCATGCTCCTAGGGGGATAGATTGGTAGAAAAAGACCATCGCTCGTCCCCGACCGCCACTCATAAGGAGGACAATCAAAGAACACCTCATGTTTCAAATTTGTTACATAACGTTTACCATACGTGCATGCTACGGGACTTGCAAACTTCAACACAAGAATTTCTCAAATTCACAACTACTCAACTAGCACGACTTTGATATTATTACCTGCATATCTCAAAACAATCATCAAGCATCAAACTTCTCTTAGTATTCAAAACACTCATAAGAATTTTTTTACTAATCTTGAATACCTAGCATATTAGGATTATTTAAGAAAATTACCATGCTATTTAAGACTCTCAAAATAATCTAAGTGAAGCATGAGAGATCAATAGTTTCTATAAAACAAATCCACCACCGTGCTCTAAAAGATATAAGTGAAGTACTAGAGCAAAACTATATAACTCAAAAGATATAAGTGAAGCACATAGAGTATTCTAACAAATTTCAAATCGTGTATGGCTCTCTCAAAAGGTGTGTACAGCAAGGATGATTGTGGTAAACTAAAAAGCAAATACTCAAATCATACAAGACGCTCCAAGCAAAACACATATCATGTGGTGAATAAAAATATAGCTCCAAGTAAAGTTACCGATAGAAGTTGACGAAAGAGGGGATGCCTTCCGGGGCATCCCCAAGATTTGGCTTTTAGGTGTCCTTAGATTATCTTGGGGGTGCCATGGGCATCCCCAAGCTTAGGCTCTTGCCACTCCTTGTTCCATAATCCATCAAATCTTTACCCAAAACTTGAAAACTACACAACATAAAACTTAAAGTAGAAAATCTCATGAGCTCCGTTAGCGAAAGAAAACAAAAGACCACTTCAAGGTACTGTAATTAACTCATTATTTATTTATATTGGTGTTAAACCTACTGTATTCCAACTTCTCTATGGTTTATAAACTATTTTACTAGCCATAGATTCATCAGAATAAGCAAACAACACACGAAAAACAGAATCTGTCAAAAACAGAACAGTATATAGTAATCTGTAACTAGCGCAAGATCTGGAACCAAAACAATTCTAAAATAAATTGCTGGACGTGAGGAATTTATCTATTAATCATCTGCAAAAAGAATTAACTAAATATCACTTTCCAAATAAAAATGGCAGCAGTTCTCGTGAGCGCTAAAGTTTCTGTTTTTTTACAGCAAGATATCAAGACTTTCCCCAAGTCTTCACAACGGTTCTACTTGGCACAAACACTAATTAAACACAAAAAACACAACCAAAACAGAGGCTAGGTAAATTATTTATTACTAAACAGGAGCATAAAGCAAGTAATAAAAATAAAATTGGGTTGCCTCCCAACAAGCGCTATCGTTTAACGCCCCTAGCTAGGCATAAAAAGCAAGGATAGATCTAGGTATTGCCATAATAGTAAGATAGATCATTAAAACTCTTTTCATGTTCTCTACGTTAGGCAGAAAGTTTTCTTTGTGGCAAGCAAAAGTAATCAAAAGGGCTAAATTTAATGGGACAAAAGTCCCCAAGATCAACTTTGGGAGGTATAGGTTCCTCCTTTGGCCCTTCGTATTGCACAACCAATTCATCATTATAAGCATTCTTTTGACAGAACTTGGTGAGCCTATACTCAAGAGAATGTCCTAATTCATCATTTCGAATGGCCAAATCATCATTAAGTTCAGAAATTCTATCAACTAAAACATTGGTAGGAACCCTTTTTCTAAGATTTTCATTGAAAGCAACATAGTCTAGGGATTGAAAACGCATTATTTCTTCTTGATCAAAAAGGATAGCCTCTATGGGAGGACGGCAAGCGTCCACCCTATAATGCGCAAAGAGTTCTTTGGCCTCTTTTATTATGAATCTGAACTCATGAGCCAAAAAGATCATAGCGGCACGCTTAACAGAAGAATGCTCAATATTAGAAAATTCTAGAAAAATCCTTTGTATGCAAGGGTGCATGTGCATGAATTGTCTTTCAAGTTTAACTACAATCATGGCAATAGCATCCGCAAGACTACTAGTTCTACGAAGGATAGAACTACCCATAGAAGGCAAAGCACCGGCACAAGTAAAGAAATCTTGGATAACTCCTTTTCCAATAATATTACCACTACCAATACGGAATTTTTTTGTATGTGAGATAGGGGTTCTTCAGCAGGAGCATCAGAATTTTTCATGATATTGTTATTGTCCATATCGACAATAATTTCCCTAATTTCAAACATGACGGCAGAAAGTGCAAAAGGCAAAAAGAGGCAAATAGAGAAAGAGAGGGAGGATAGAGAGAGAGGGCGAATAAAACGGTAAGGGTGAAGTGGGGGAGAGGAAAACGAGAGGCAATTGTGATGGGTACTTGGTATGTTGACTTTTGCGTAGACTCCCCGGCAACGGCGCCAGAAATGGCTCGTTGTCAAGAGTCAAATCTTGACTTGCACGAACCTCCCCGGCAACGGCGCCAGAAATTCTTCTTGCTACCTCTTGAGCACTGCGTTGGATTTCCTTGAAGAGGAAAGGATGATGCCGCAAAGTAGCGTAAGTATTTCCCTCAGTTTTTGAGAACCAAGGTATCAACCCAGTAGGAGGCTGTGTGCGAGTCCCTTGTACCTGCACAAAACAAATAACTCCTCGCAACCAACACAATAAGGGGTTGTCAATCCCTTCATGGACATTTACGAGAGTGAGATCTGATAGATATGATAAGATAATATTTTTGGTATTTTTGTGATAAAGATGCAAAGTAAAATAAAAACAAAGTAAAATAGCAAAGGAAATAACTAAGTATTGAAAGATTAATATGATGAAGATAGACCCAGGGGCCATATGTTTCACTAGTGGCTTCTCTCAAGAGCATAATTATTTTACAGTGGGTGAACGAATTACTATTGAGCAATTGACAGAATTGAGCATGGTTATGAGAATATCTAGGTATGATCATGTATATAGGTATCACATCCGAGACAAGTACACCGACTCCTGCCTGCATCTACTACTATTACTCCACTCATCGACCGCTATCCAGCATGCATCTAGAGTATTAAGTTCGTGAAAACAGAGTAACGCCTTAAGCAAGATGACATGATGTAGAGGGATAAATTCATGCAATATGATAAAAAACCCATCTTGTTATCCTCGATGGCAACAATACAATACGTGCCTTGCTGCCCCTACTGTCACTGGGAAAGGACACCGCAAGATTGAACCCAAAGCTAAGCACTTCTCCCATTGCAAGAAAGATCAATCTAGTAGGCCAAACCGAATTGATAATTCGAAGAGACTTGCAAAGATAACCAAACATACATAAAAGAATTTAGAGAAGATTCAAATATTGTTCATAGATAATCTTGATCATAAACCCACAAATCATCGGTCTCAACAAACACACCGCAAAAAGAAGATTACATCGAATAGATCTCCACAAGAGAGGGGGAGAACATTGTATTGAGATCCAAAAAGAGAGAAGAAGCCATCTAGCTAATAATTATGGACCCGAAGGTCTGAGGTAAACTACTCACACTTCATCGGAGAGGCTATGGTGTTGATGTAGAAGCCCTCTGTGATGGATGCCCCCTCTGGCGGAGCTCCGGAACAGGCCCCAAGATGGGATCTCGTGGATACAGAAAGTTGCGGCGGTGGAATTAGGTTTTTGGCTCCGTATCTGATCGTTTGGGGGTACGTAGGTATATATAGGAGGAAGGAGTACGTCGGTGGAGCAACAGGGGGCCCACGAGGGTGGAGGGCGCGCCTGGGGGGTAGGCGCGCTCCCCTACCTCATGGATTCCTCCTTTATTTCTTGACGTAGGGTCCAAGTCTCGTGGATCATGTTCGGTGAGAAAATCACGTTCCCGAAGGTTTCATTCCATTTGGACTTCGTTTGATATTCCTTTTCTTCGAAACCCTAAAATAGTCAAAAAACAGCAATCCTGGGCTGGGCCTCCGGTTAATAGGTTAGTCCCAAAAATAATATAAAAGTGGATAATAAAGCCCAAAAATGTCCAAAACAGTAGATAATATAGCATGGAGCAATCAAAAATTATAGATACGTTGGATTTGTGCATAATAGGTGGCGTGACGTAGATTTTCCAGGTCCAAATTTCCAGCTGCCGGAATTCTCCCTCGTTGTGTATACCTTGCATATTATGAGAGAGAGGCATTAGAATTACTCCAAAAAGCATTATTATGGATAAAAACATTATAAATAACAGTAAGAAAACATGATGCAAAATGGACGTATCAACATGATGTAGACAAGATCAATCTATCACTAACGCACGTCGGTCCTAAACAAACGGTTTAAAACCCCTTTTCGCAAGGCATTTGGAACTGTCGCCAAGTGAGTGTGGGCGATAGGGGGGTCCTTCCCACACGACCCAGAAACCGTCGATGATAGGTCCCCTATAGTACTCCTACTCATTTCTGCTCGCATTGCCACCGCAGTCGATATTTTGTGGTGCTACGTTTACGATGCGCGGCCCATCACAAACGGTTCACTATTATAGAACATGTATGATGCGCGGCCCATCACAAACGGTTCACCGTTAAGAAGATTAGCTAATCGTCGTACGAGTGTCGGACAGGATTACGAAACATCAGACCGTCGTAACATCGTCGTACACGACAACTATCGCACACGCTATTCTGTGGTGCAACATTTACGATGCATACTTCATTAGAAACAGTTCATGGTTGCGAATCGTGTACGATAAGGCAACTAATACAAACGTTTAGTTTGCCCGCACCGTTTGTGATATTGTCTGACATTGCACACGCTTTGCAAACGACAACTGTGTGCATGCTTGCACATGTTTCCTCTCTGTGAACCGTCTCCGATTATGGTGCATATCACAAGTGTTTCTGTTTTACCAACCGTGTGTGCCGTAACAACCTGGAGAGCGTAATTTCACCGTAATTTAGTTGTTGATTTTCCAAATTGTACCGGATTTGGATTTTAATTTGAATGTATGCTACAACTTTATTCATATCCATCAGGTTCAAACAACCAATGCATTATTCGATTCATAGGTACATATGTTCAAGAATTACATAAGAACCAAATAAATAATGATGAACCATAGTTGTATACTTTTACTATTAAAGACAATAAAGAAAGAGGCGAAATATATTCTAGTTGCTGAACAAGGTGAAGCGGAATGCCCATATTGTGCCCTCCTCCATGCAGAAGGCACGCACGACTCTAGTCCAACCCCTTGTGATGGCCGACCACCCATCCCTGACGGCCTTCATGAAAACATCTAGATAACCATCGTGTTCTGGTAGAAATACTTTAACCTTTGCATGCCCACCAATCATGTAGTTTGAGAGGTAATCTTGAGTAAACTGCTTTGGCAACCACTGCAAAGGAAAAAGATTCATACATTGTCATCTAACACAACTCATTATGGGCAGTAAAAAGAAGGCTGCAGAGTTCTTACTTGCCATCCTGCAGTTCGCTGTTGTCTTGGATAAAGTGTAAACAAATAGTTTAATTGCCATCTTTGGACCCATTTTACTAACAATCTTTATCAGCTTCCTCACTTGATGATGGTTCATCGATATCTCATTGCCCCATACGCAGAAAGAGTCAAAACGCGGATCTTTACCAATGACATATGTACCTAAAAGCACCAAGTTAATATTAGTACAACACTCTTTTATTATATGTCTATATACATCCGTATGTGGTAGTCCATTTGAAATCTCTAAAAAAGACAAATATTTAGGAACAGAGGGAGTATCTTATAACATCCAATATACTCACATATTAGACGAATTAACATCTTATATTATGGGCCGGAAGGAGTTTAATTCATTCTTACAAATTATCTGCTGCTGTATCCACGGGTTACTGTTAGTTTGAGCTAGTTCGGGCTCAAATAGCCCTAAAGTATATCTAAACAAGAGGCCTAGTGTGAGCTAGTTGGATCTATAACCCACCCAAAAAAACTAGTATCCAACCCAAGAGGTGCTAATTGGAGCTCGTTCTCCTAGTGCATTTATTGTCAATCTAACCCTGCCATCCAAACAACTCTTCGGATGGAGTTAGTTCAGGGTTAGTAATGAGCTAGAAACTAACTCTAACCTCTAGCTAAGTTGAGTATCCAAACATGGTTGTGTTGTTGTTTTTGCTGCTGCTCTTCTACGTATATCTAGACATCATTAGAACATTAATGTAACACTCTTCCTTGTTGCTATGTAGCCTAGGATTGCATATTTAGACATTAAGTACAGTGCATGTTGCTATGTAGCCTCAGATATATTACATATGGCCCTAGTTAACCTAAGGAAAAATGGGTTGCAGATATATTATGTTAAAATTCCGATTCACCAATTAGTCCCTTATCAGCCGCCGACCTATATGGTACCAGCTACCGATATCCTGAACAGTGAGCAGATATAAGCCATGGGATGAAACTAACCTCGATGGAAAACAACAGTCGTTCCCAAAATTGTCCTGTGTAGGTACATCAAGAAGCATGTTAAGCACAACAGGCTAAACATCAACCAAAATTACACATGGCAGACAAAATAATCTCCAAAAGATAGCTTCAGTGTGCAGGTTTAAGCATGCTAGTAAAGCAAAACAAGTGGAAAGGTGTGCTAACTGCAATAGGCGAAACATTTAACAACAAGCAAACATGGTCATTCAAACTGGTATTGTGCCGATCTAAGTACACTAGTTATGGTTAAATAAAAATGGAAAGGTGTGTTAACTACAAGATGCAGCAACGAAATGTAGTCATTCATAGTGGTATTGTTGAAACTGGTGCTGATGAAATTGAACTGCAGAGTTCATACTTGCACATATAGAAAATTCACGTTGTGAATAACTGTAATAAACAAGGCATACTACGAACAACCAAAGATAGCATTTGAAACTGAACATATGCTAACTACAAACAACCGAACAATCAAAAAACTTTAAAAGAGGCATATGCTAGCTATAACAGGCTTAACAACAAGCAAATATATGCATTCCTATTGGTATATTTAAAACTGGATTGATGAAATGTACTACGCAGTAAATAATTGCACATATAGAGCATCACATTGTGAACAATTGAAACAAACAAGGCATACTGCAAACAACCAGATAAAGGAATTAGAACTGGACATATTCTCACTACACTACAAAAGGGACTCAACAAAACAAATCATGGGTTTCCCCCTGTGAAGAGGCACGGCAAAACAAATCATGGGTTTCCTCACTTGTCACGTGATGGGCTCGTTCCCGTGGGAAGAGCATGGACCCTGGATGCGCTCCATGTTGTCGCAGATGGGCTCCTTCCCCTTGGAAGATCATGGTTGTAGGGTGCCCTCCCTGATGTTGTAGACGGGCGCTTGTAACGCCCCAAGACCGGCGCTTCAGATGCCTTCCTTGTATTCCGGGTTTCATCGTGTGTTTTGTTTTGTTCGTTGCATTCATCTTTGCATCTTGTGCATTGCATCATGTTAACTTGCACCCCCTTTTAAAAACTCTACCATTAAATTGTATGGATCTTCGATCCATTTAAATCGAGGGATATTCACCATGGTGATTTCTCTTTAAAACATATTCTCCCAATATTTTAGGGAGCTAGTATTAAATATTCCATTGAAGTGGAATCAACCATAACACACCTGCAGTTTAAGTTCCATGCTTTTTCTATCTCAATTCCTTGCCTCAAACTTTGCCAACAATTCTTATCTCTTTTGTTGAGGTTCCTCTTAAAGTCTCAATATTTTCGGGCACTTCGAAAACCTAGTCCCAATTCAAAATCATTTGAATTGTATTCAAATGAATTTGAATTTAATCTTTCGATCATGCCCACTCCTATTTTTCATGGACCGTGCACATTTTGTGAGTTTGGAAAATAATCCCATGCCCAATCTCTCTAACCTTTTCTTCAGTCCTTTTCTTTCTTTGTTTTTTTCCTGCTTTGGTAAATAAGTGAGAGGGAAAGAGAGCCTAACCGGCCTCTTGGGCCTGACCCAGCCTCGCAGCCCTGCTCTCCTCAGCCCACCAAGGCCCATCTAGCGCCGGCCCACCTAACCCCTCCTACCCTAGCCCGATCCAACCCCCCTCCACTACTAGGGAAAACCCTAGCAGTAGCGCTGGTTTTGTGCTCACTAGTAGCGCTGGTAGGCGCGCTACTAATAAGGCGCTACAGCTATTGCTTAGCAGTAACGCGTGCCGCACGCTCTACTGCTAGGACAAATAGCTGCAGCACTTGTTCACTCCCACGCTGCTGCTAATGTAACTATTGCCAGCGTGTTTTCTTTCCATCGCTACTAGTATTGTTTTTTTATTTTTTTATTTTTAGTGTATTTATGCGCCATCGTACAAATATTGGTACAATACCAGTTATGAGGTTTACATCATTATGTCCATAACAGTGTGTCAAATGAATGTGGATTAGGTTCAAGTGGAGGCAATATGTGGTGCATGTCAAAAGTATACTACTAATCCAAACTTGATCTAGTTTGGACTAGTAGTACTTTCGATGTGCACCACATGTTGCCTCCACTTGAATCTAATCCGCCAGCACAAGCTATTTAATCATCATCATAATCATTAGCACCAACAATATTTATTTAATCACCACTAACACTAGCTAATAATAATCATCAGTCATTACCACCAACACTAGCTATTTTATCATCATAGTAATAGTGTAGCACATCATCATCCTCAAACTCATTTCTAGCTAATCACTCCTGCTGCTCTCTCTTAGGTAAAACAAAATAAAACATGTGTAGCTCTCCTCCTTGATCAAGTTGGAGCATGCAGATGAACCTGTCTCCTAATTTTGGGTAGCACATCTGTTTGCTGCCCCCTAGTACTTGTCTGCGCTCCCCCATCACATATCTGGTCCAGTCTTGCACTATTAAGCATTCATCGCTGATCTTGAATGCACTAAAGTAACATGTAGGATATCTTGGCCGTAAGCTAATAATACTCATGGTACCTTTAGTCTCGATCCCATAAGGCACAACATTCATCGGGAGTCCCTGTTGAAGAACATCGTCTGGTCACATACTTAGCAATGAAGTTTAGCTTCACAAATAATGTATGGAAAAGATGCACTGAGGACAAATAGTAAAAATCTTACCATCCTTCCTAAATAGATGTGACCGTAGTTCATGACGAACACTATTGGTCGCACGTTTTCAGTACTAAGATTTCTAAGTCCAGGAAGAAAATTTGTCTTGACGGTATCAAGATCCTCAAGCCATGAAACATAATGACTTAGCTCCTCGCAGTTTAGTTCAGCCCCGGGACAATAGTAGGTCCTGTCTACCAAGCGCTGGACATGTTTGCTTGCACCGAAATAAGCTGACAATACAAATTAGTTGTCAACTATTTTTGAATAAACAATATCAAAGACATAAATATGGTTGAGAAACTTACATTTTGGTGTAACTGGAGGCGTCTGCACATCGACCCAGATGTCGATATTACCTTCAATATCATCTTCCGGACGAATATCAAAGGTGATAACCATATCAGGCTGAAATGCATAAGTCTTGCATAGTGCTCGCCATGTTTTGCATCCAAAATAGGTGTAGTTGTCTGAATTGTATAATTTTGCGTGGAAAATATAACCATGCTCGGTCTTCAAATAAACTTTCTTTACCTCCATAGTATGACTGAAACCTATCTTATCCAATACAAAAACTCTTGCATGGCAGGGGATACGCTAGTAGAATAGTAAAAAAATATAAGTTGAAGCAAATGAAGCAGATGTCATGCTTAATTACGAAAAAAGACTTGTCATTGTGACTTACTGTATCCACTTCGAAGTTCTCGTCCAGCTAGATAAGCGCCTATCATCATCTAGGAAGATTCCGTCGCACAGGCCGCGCTCGTCTTCGCAGTATTTGCAAATACCGGAATCCTTTTTGTCGTCAGACATTTCCTATGTTCATAGTTAAAACATTAATTGAAAATCGATAAAAGACAACTACCAGGATACTCAACACACAAATCCGGGGCACTCGATATTTCCTACATATTCTGGCAAAAGTCATGCCAAAATTCACGGAAAAATCCGGCATGACCTTTGCTAAAATAGGATATATCGAGCGCCTGAAATTTGCCGGAACAGAAATGAATCAACACTCCGGCAAAACATAGGCCACTCGGAGGTGTAACCTGCAAACATGACCGGCCACTTGGATATTGAGCAACACAAGATATACATTTCAAAATATCTTATAAGACTCAAATTAGTATGCATTCAATAAGCAAAAGTAAATCATCTCATGCGTCCGTACATCGTCGAATATTATCACTAATACATCTCAAATAGTGTCATACATATAACATCACTAGTACAACTAAAACCCTAGCACACGAAGGGTATCGGCGCGGGCGGTGGGCACCCACAGAGAAGGAACCATCACGGGATCATAGCTCCAGTGAGATCCCTGGAGAACCTGCCAGGTATTGGAGAACCTATGCTCCAACGCAAACAAGTAGCGACGGACATGCGCGTCCTCCTCACTGACACGGTGATGCACCACCTCCACGGAGTCCTCGAGCCTCTGGACCGTCACTGGCCCACGCGACCGCCACCAAAGAAGGTTCGGGTCAATGACAGGCTGGCTCCTCACCAACCTGCGCCCCCCGGTAGGTAGCGCCTCCCAGTACCACCCCGGCGGAGCCCAGTCCCGGACATGGCCCATCTGGTCAGGCAGGTGTCGTCCTCCGCCGACTCGACGACGAGGATGCGGGATAGGCATCGTCCACGTCGATGCGGGAAAATTGCTTTAACTAAAAAAATAGCAACAAGTTCTTACTAACTAGTTCTATTAATTCAACTAGTTCTTACTAAAAATAAACTTACTATAAATAAAAATATTCTAGTACCTAATTAGTACCTAGTTCTTACTAACTAATTAGTACCTAAGAACTACTGCCCTAATTACCATCTAATTTGATGAACCTATAGGGGTGGAAAGTGGTAGCGGATATTCCAATTATCCAACTATAAAGTGAAATAAGTGGTCAAATTTTACTCGTTTTATGATTTATCATAGAAATTTGATTCGTTTCCACCCTTACATGAACCCTAACTCATTTGAGCTGCATCCGCATCCGATTCGTTTCCACCCTAACTAATTTGATGGAGGTAGAAACCCTAGGCAGAGGTAGGGGAGAGGGAGGAGCAGGCGTGCTCACCTCGGGTGCCTGCGACGAGGGAGGGGCAGGCGGCATCGAGGTCGTGGTCGGGGCTCCGGGGCGGCGTTGAGGTCGGGGGGGGCGGGGGCGGCGTCCGGGGCGGTGTTGAGGTCGGGGTCGGGGGCTGCGTCCCTGGCGGCGTTGAGGTCGGGGCGGGGCCGGCGTTGAATTTGGGGTCGGGGGCGGCGTGGGGAGAGCGCGCGGCGGCCGAGGGGCGACGGCGGCGGCGAGAGTGGAGTTGATTTGGGGGATGAAGTGGCCGTGGGGAAGGACGAACCGCGTGGTTAAGTCAGAAGTACCAGTAGCGCGTTCCAGAAAGGGCGCTACTGCTACGTTAGCTACAGCGCGTTCTGGAATACACGCTGCAGCTAAGGAGATTAGCAGTAGCGCTGGGCCATTATATGCGCTACTGCTAGGTTGGGCTAGCCATGTGCGCCCAGTTCAAACGTAGCAGCAGCGCTTTTCGCTAGTACGCGCTACTGCTAAAGTCATAGCAGTAGCATGGTTTATTTATGCGCGCTGCTACTAAGTAGCAGCAGCGCTTGATTTTGTACAGCGCTACTGGTAAAATTCTGTGTATAGGCTTTTCCCTAGTAGTGCTCTCGCTCCCCTGCTCGATCTCTCCAGCGCCGCCAGGAGCTCGCTCCCCTCTCCCTCCCGCGAGCACATCTATCCATCGATCTCATCTCGCTCCAGCGCCACCACTCCTCTTCCCAATCCCCACGCCCACGCTCCTCTCTCCTCTCGCACAGGCGCATGCAGGTCCAGGAGCCTGAGCGCTCGCCTGATCCATGGACTCTCCCTTCCTCTCGCTGCCGCCTCGTCTCGCAGGTCCGCCGTCGTCGTTTTTGACAGGAGCAGCAGCCCCCATGGCCGCTAGCCCCTGCAGTGCCAGGCCGGCCCGCCGCTGCCATCGCCAGCCTGCGTCCCCGTCGGCTACCGTCGCCCTGCCTCTCCTTCTGCTTCTCCGCGTCGCCCTCAACCCACCTTGGCGTTGCCGCCGACAGCAGCAGCAACTGCTGCACCCTCTCGTCATCGAAACATGTCATCCCGCGCTCCTGCCGTCTTGCCAGACGAGGAGAAGCTGCCTCGTCTCCGGCCAAAACAAGCCATTCCCGACCTCCTCTCGCCAGATCCAGCGATGTCGTGGCCTCACCTCTGCTTCGAGCAGGCGGAGGAGGCGCGTCAGCCTTGATCCCCTGCCTCCTCTGCTTCGTGGTCGCGTTGACTGCTACCTCTTGAGCATTGCGCTGGATTTCCTTGAAGGGGAAAGGATGATGCAGCAAAGTAGAGTAAGTATTTCCCTCGGTTTTTGAGAACCAAGGTATCAATCCAGTAGGAGGCTGCGCGCGAGTCCCTTGTACCTGCACAAAACAAATAACTCCTCGCAACCAACGCGATAAGGGGTTGTCAATCCCTTCACGGTCACTTGCGAGTGAGGTCTGATAGATATGATAAGATAATATTTTTGGTATTTTTGTGATAAAGATGCAAAGTAAAATAAAAGCAAAGTAAAAAAGCAAAGGAAATAACTAAGTATTGAAAGATTAATATGATGAAGATAGACCCGGGGGCCATAGGTTTCACTAGTGGCTTCTCTCAAGAGCATAAGTATTTTACGGTGGGTGAACGAATTACTGTTGAGCAATTGATAGAATTGAGCATAGTTATGAGAATATCTAGGTACGATCATGTATATAGGCATCACGTCCGAGACAAGTAGACCGACTCCTGCCTACATCTACTACTATTACTCCACTCATCGACCGCTATCCAGCATGCATCTAGAGTATTAAGTTCATGAAAACAGAGTAACGCCTTAAGCAAGATGACATGATGTAGACGGATAAATTCATGCAATATGTTAAAAAACATCTTGTTATCCTCGATGGCAACAATAAAATACGTGCCTTGCTGCCCCTACTGTCACTGGGAAAGGACACCACAATATTGAACCCAAAGCTAAGCACTTCTCCCATTGCAAGAAAGATCAATCTAGTAGGCCAAACCAAATAGATAATTCAAAGAGACTTGCAAAGATAACCAATCATACATAAAAGAATTCAGAGAAGATTCAAATATTGTTCATAGATAATCTTGATCATAAACCCACAATTCATCGGGCTCAACAAACACACCGCAAAAAGAACTTTACATCGAATAGATCTCCACAAGAGAGGGGAGAACATTGTATTGAGATCCAAAAAAAGAGAAGAAGCCATCTAGCTAATAACTATGGACCCGAAGGTCTGAGGTAAACTACTCACACTTCATCGGAGACGCTATGGTGTTGATGTAGAAGCCCTCCGTGATGGATGCCCCCTCCGGCGGAGTTCCAGAACAGGCCCCAAGATGGGATCTCGTGGATACAGAAAGTTGCGGCAGTGGAATTAGGTTTTTGGCTCAGTATCTGATCGTTTTGGGGTACGTAGGTATATATAGGAGGAAGGAGTATGTCGGTGGAGCAACAGGGGGCCCACAAGGATGGAGGGTGCGCCTAGGGGGGTAGGCGTGCCCCCCTACCTCGTGGCTTCCTCCTTTATTTGTTGATGTAGGGTCCAAGTCTCCTGGATCTTGTTTGGTGAGAAAATCACGTTCCCGAAGGCTTCATTCCGTTTGGACTCCGTTTGATATTCCTTTTCTTCGAAACCCTAAAATAAGCAAAAAAACAATTCTGGGCTGGGCCTCCGGTTAATAGGTTAGTCCCAAAAATAATATAAAAGTGGATAATAAAGCCCAATAATGTCCAAAACAATAGATTATATAGCATGGAGCAATCAAAAATTATAGATACATTGGAGACGTATCAAGCATCCCCAAGCTTAATTCCTGCTCGTCCTCGAGTAGGTAAATGATAAAAATAGAATTTTTGATGCGGAGTGCTACTTGGCATAATTTTAATGTAATTCTTAATTGTGGTATGAATATTCAGATCCGAAAGATTCAAGATAAAAGTTCATATTGACATAAAAATAATAATACTTCAAGCATACTAACTAAGAAATTATGTCTTCTCAAAATAACATGGCTAAAGAAAGTTCATCCCTACAAAATCATATAGTTTAGTCATGCTCCATTTTCGTCACACAAGAATGCTCTCATCATGCACAACCCCGATGACAAGCCAAGCAATTGTTTCATACTTTAGTAATCTCAAACCTATAAACTTTCACCCAATATATGAGCGCGATCCATGGACATAGCACTATGGGTGGAATAGAATATGATGATGGGGGTTATGTGCAGAAGAGAAAAAAGGAGAAAGTCTCACATCAACGAGGCTAATCAATGGGCTATGGAGATGCCCATCGATTGATGTTAATGCAAGGAGTAGGGATTGCCATGCAACGGATGCACTAGAGCTATAAATGTATGAAAGCTCAACAAAAGAAACTAAGTGGGTGTGCATCCAACTTGCTTGTTCATGAAGACCTAGGGCACTTGAGGAGGCCCATTGTTGGAATATACAAGCCAAGTTCTATAATGAAAATTCCCACTAGTATATGAAAGTGACAAAACAAAAGACTCTCTATCATGAAGATTATGGTGCTACTTTGAAGCACAAGTGTGGCAAAGGATAGTAGCATTGTCCCTTCTCTCTTTTTCTCTCTCTTTTTTTTGGGCCTTCTCTTTTTTATGGCCTTTCTCTCTTTTTTTATATATTCCTCACTTGGGACAATGCTCTAGAAAATGATGATCATCACACTTCTATTTATTTACAACTCAATGATTACAACTCGATGCTAGAACAAAAGATGACTCTATATGAATGCCTCCGGCGGTGTACCAGGATATGCAATGAACCAAGAGTGACGTGTATGAAAGAATTATGAATGGTGGCTTTGCCACAAATGCTATGTCAACTACATGATCATACTAAGCAATATGACAATGATGAATGTGTCATGATAAACGGAATGGTGGAAAGTTGCATGGCAATATATCTCGGAATGGCTATGGAAATGCCATAATAGGTAGGTATGGTGGCTGTTTTGAGGAAGATAAAGGAGGTTTATGTGTGAAAGAGCGTATCATATCACGGGGTTTGGATGCACTGTCGAAGTTTGCACCAACTCTCAATGTGAGAAAGGGCAATGCATGGTACCGAAGAGGCTAGCAATGATGGAAGGGTGAGAGTGCGTATAATCCATGGACTCAACATTAGTCATAAAGAACTCACATACTTATTGCAAAAATCTACAAGTCATCAAAAACCAAGCACTACGCGCATGCTCCTAGGGGGATAGATTGGTAGAAAAAGACCATCGCTCGTCCCCGACCGCCACTCATAAGGAGGACAATCAAAGAACACCTCATGTTTCAAATTTGTTACATAACGTTTACCATACGTGCATGCTACGGGACTTGCAAACTTAAACACAAGAATTTCTCAACTTCACAACTACTCAACTAGCACGACTTTGATATTATTACCTGCATATCTCAAAACAATCATCAAGTATCAAACTTCTCTTAGTATTCAAAACACTCATAAGAATTTTTTTACTAATCTTGAATACCTAGCATATTAGGATTATTTAAGCGAATTACCATGCTATTTAAGACTCTCAAAATAATCTAAGTGAAGCATGAGAGATCAATAGTTTCTATAAAACAAATCCACCACCGTGCTCTAAAAGATATAAGTGAAGTACTAGAGCAAAACTATATAACTCAAAAGATATAAGTGAAGCACATAGAGTATTCTAACAAATTCCAAATCATGTATGGCTCTCTCAAAAGGTGTGTATAGCAAGGATGATTGTGGTAAACTAAAAAGCAAATACTCAAATCATACAAGACGCTCCAAGCAAAACACATATCATGTGGTGAATAAAAATATAGCTCCAAGTAAAGTTACCGATAGAAGTAGACGAAAGAGGGGATGCCTTCCGAGGCATCCCCAAGCTTTGGCTTTTAGGTGTCCTTAGATTATCTTGGGGGTGCCATGGGCATCCCCAAGCTTAGGCTCTTGCCACTCCTTGTTCCATAATCCATCAAATCTTTACCCCAAAACTTGAAAACTTCACAACACAAAACTTAAAGTAGAAAATCTCGTGAGCTCCGTTAGCGAAAGAAAACAAAATACCACTTCAAGGTACTGTAATTAACTCATTATTTATTTATATTGGTGTTAAACCTACTGTATTCCAACTTCTCTATGGTTTATAAACTATTTGACTAGCCATAGATTCATCAGAATAAGCAAACAACACACGAAAAACAGAATCTGTCAAAAACAGAACAGTCTGTAGTAATCTGTAACTAGCGCAAGATCTGGAACCACAAAAATTCTAAAATAAATTGCTGGACGTGAGGAATTTATCTATTAATCATCTGCAAAAGCAATTAACTAAATATCACTTTCCAAATAAAAATGGCAGCAGTTCTCGTGAGCGCTAAAGTTTCTGTTTTTTACAACAAGATATCAAGACTTTCCCCAAGTCTTCCCAACGGTTCTACTTGGCACAAACACTAATTAAACACAAAAAACACAACCAAAACAGAGGCTAGGTAAGTTATTTATTACTAAACAGGAGCATAAAGCGAAGAATAAAAATAAAATTGGGTTGCCTCCGAACAAGCGCTATCGTTTAACGCCCCTAGCTAGGCATAAAAAACAACTCCAAACAAGCTGGTTCATGGCATCCAGGGGGCTTCGCAGGTCATCTTGTACTTGGCGATCTTGATGATTCCAAGGGTCTCGGCGGAGGCCATGGTACTCCCTGATGGCACCAAGATGGTCTAGCGGCAGCAAGGGCGTCGGGGAAGACGACCTCAGGTCAATGATACGTCTCCAACGTATCTATAATTTTTGATTGCTCCATGCTATATTATCTACTGTTTTGGACATTATAGGGCTTTATTATCCACTTTTATATTATTTTTGGGACTAACCTATTAATCGGAGGCCCAGCCCAGAATTGCTGTTATTTGCCTATTTTAGGGTTTCGAAGAAAAGGAATATCAAACGGAGTCCAAACGGAATGAAACCTTCGGGAACGTGATTTTCTCACCGAACATGATCCAGGAGACTTGGACCCCACGTCAAGAAACAAAGGAGGAGGCCACGAGGTAGGGGGCGCGCCTACCCCCCCAGGCACGCCCTCCACCCTCGTGGGCCCCCTATTGCTCCACCGACGTACTCCTTCCTCCTATATATACCTACGTACCCCCAAACGATCAGATACGGAGCCAAAAACCTAATTCCACCGCCGCAAATTTCTGTATCCACGAGATCCCATCTTGGGGCCTGTTTGGGAGCTCCGCCGGAGGGGGTATCCATCACGGAGGGCTTCTACATCAACACCATAGCCTCTCCGATGAAGTGTGAGTAGTTTACCTCAGACCTTCGGGTCCATAGTTATTAGCTAGATGGCTTCTTCTCTCTTTTTGGATCTCAATACAAAGTTCTCCCCCTCTCTTGTGGAGATCTATTCGATGTAATCTTCTTTTTGCAGTGTGTTTGTTGAGACCGATGAATTGTGGGTTTATGATCAAGATTATAAATGAACAATATTTGAATCTTCTCTGAATTCTTTTATGTATGATTGGTTATCTTTGCAGGTCTCTTAGAATTATCAGTTTGGTTCGGCCTACTAGATTGCTCTTTCTTGCAATGGGAGAAGTGCTTAGCTTTGGGTTCAATCTTGCGGTGTCCTTTCCCAGTGACAATAGGGGCACCAAGGCACGTATTGTATTGTTGCCATCGAGGATAACAAGATGGTTTTTTTATCATATTGTATGAATTTATCCCTCTACATCATGTCATCTTGCTTAAGGCGTTACTCTGTTTTCATGAACTTAATACTCTAGATGCATGCTGGATAGCGGTCGATGAGTGGAGTAATATTGTCTACTTGTCTCGGACGTGATGCCTATATACATGATCATACCTAGATATTCTCATAACTATGCTCAATTCTGTCAATTGCTCAACAGTAATTCGTTCACCCACCATAGAATACTTATGCTCTTGAGAGAAGCCACTAGTGAAACCTATGGCCCCCGGGTCTATCTTCATCATATTAATCTTCCAATACTTAGTTATTTCCTTTGCTTTTTACTTTGCTTTTATTTTACTTTGCATCTTTATCATAAAAATACCAAAAATATTATCTTATCATATCTATCAGATCTCACTCTCGTAAGTGACCGTGAAGGGATTGACAACCCCTTATCGCGTTGGTTGCAAGGAGTTATTTTCTTTGTGCAGGTACTAGGGGACGCGCGCGCAACCTCCTACTGGATTGATACCTTGGTTCTCAAAAACTGAGGGAAATACTTACGTTACTTTGCTGCATCATCCTTTCCTCTTCGGGGGAATCCAACGCAGTGCTCAAGAGGTAGCAAGAAGAATTTATGGCGCCGTTGCCGGGGAGGTTCGCGCAAGTCAAGATCTGACTCCCGACAACAAGCAATTTCTGGCGCCGTTGAGTCAACATACCAAGTACCCATCACAACCCTTATCTCCCGCATTACATTATTTGCCATTTGCCTCTCGTTTTCCTCTCGCCCACTTCACCCTTGCCATTTTATTCACCCTCTCTCTTCTCGCTCACCTTTCTTCCGCCATGTCTGAATCAAGAAGGGTTGGGGGTTCTCTCCAAAGTTTTAGTACTTTAGACAACCCTTCTATCCTCGCTAAGCTCATAAATAAGGATACTATGGAAAAACCTACCGGAGTTATCGATGAGAATCTTAATAATTTTGATGAAGATGATTCTGGAATTTTTTTTGTTATTTACTTGATGAATCTTTGAAAGATGCTTGGTATGGACTATTAAGGATCAGGGCTAGCTATCTACCTCAATACCAAATTGAAGTCTACTTAAAAAGCTTTTATATTGCCCTTCCTTCTCATTTTAAGCATGTCTTAGATTCTATATTTGAAGAAGGTTTTCTTGAAGGGGATGTCATAGACACTTATGAAAAAATGAAAACCATATTTGGGCACCCCATGAATGAGAAAGTTGAATCTACATCTCTTTTGCTCTCTTACCAAAACGAATCTATTAAAGAGATAAAGGCTAGCCTAGATACAAATTTCCGTAACATACTTAATCTTTCCTCTACCATTAATAGCCATGTGCTTTATCAAAATAGAAGGATTAATTCTATAGATAGCAAGCTTGCTCTTTTCTTTCCTAATACCAAAGATGGCAATACCTAGATCTATCCTTGCTTTTTATGCCTAGCTAGGGGCGTTAAAGGATAGCGCTTGTTGGGAGGCAACCCAATTTTATTTTTATTCCTTGCTTTTTTTCTCCTGTTTAGTAATAAATAATTTATCTAGCCTCTGTTTTGGTTGTATCTTTTGTGTTTAATTAGTGTTTGTTCCAAGTAGAACCGTTGGGAAGACTTGGGGAAAGTCTTAATATCTTGCTGTAAAAAACAGAAACTTTAGCGCTCATGAGAACTGCTGCAATTTTTATTTGGAAAGTTCTATTTAGTTAATTCTTTTTGCATATTATTAATAGATAAATTCCTCACGTCCAGAAATTTATTTTAGAATTTTGGGGTTCCAGATCTTGCGCTAGCTACAGATTACTACAGACTGTTCTGTTTTTGACAGATTCTGTTTTTCGTGTGTTGTTTGCTTATTTTGATGAATCTATGGCTAGTAAAATAGTTTATAAACCATAGAAAAGTTGGAATACACTAGGTTTAACACCAATATAAATAAATAATGAGTTCATTACAGTACCTTGAAGTGGTCTTTTGTTTTTTCTTTCGCTAACGGAGCTCACGAGATTTTCTACTTTGAGTTTTGTGTTGTGAAGTTTTCAAGTTTTGGGTAAAGATTTGATGGATTATGGAACAAGGAGTTGCAAGAGCCTAAGCTTGGGGATGACCATGGCACACCCAAGA
Source organism: Triticum urartu (assembly GCF_056163025.1). Lineage (NCBI taxonomy): Eukaryota > Viridiplantae > Streptophyta > Magnoliopsida > Poales > Poaceae > Triticum > Triticum urartu. Next base: position 148,351,347 of record NC_141874.1, read on the forward strand.
TAATCTAAGGACACCTGAAAGCCAAAGCTTGGGGATGACCATGGCACACCCAAGATAATCTAAGGACACCTAAAAGCCAAAGCTTGGGGATGCCCCGGAAGGCATCCCCTCTTTCGTCTACTTCTATCGGTAACTTTACTTGGAGCTATATTTTTATTCACCACATGATATGTGTTTTGCTTGGAACGTCTTGTATTATTTGAGTCTTTATTTGTTAGTTTTCCACAATCATCCTTGCTGTACACACCTTTTGAGAGAGCCATACATGATTTGGAATTTGTTAGAATACTATATGTGCTTCGCTTATATCTTTTGAGTTATATAGTTTTGCTCTAGTACTTCACTTATATCTTTTAGAGCACGGTGGTGGATTTGTTTTATAGAAACTATTGATCTCTCATGCTTCACTTAGATTATTTTGAGAGTCTTAAATAGCATGGTAATTTTCTTAAAAATCCTTATATGCTAGGTATACAAGATTAATAATAAAATTCTCTTATGAGTGTGTTGAATACTATGAGAAGTTTGATGCTTGATAATTGTTTTGAGATATGAAGATGGTGATATTAAGTTATTCTAGTTGAGTAGTTGTGAATTTGAGAAATACTTGTGTTAAAGTTTGTGATTCCCGTAGCATGCACGTATGGTTAACCGTTATGTGATGAAGTCGGAGCATGATTTATTTATTGATTGTCTTCCTTATGAGTGGCGGTCGGGGACGAGCGATGGTCTTTTCCTACCAATCTACCCCCCTAGGAGCATGCCCGTAATACTTTGCTTTGATAACTTGTAGATTTTTGCAATAAGTATATGAGTTCTTTATGACTAATGTTGAGTCCATGGATTATACGCACTTTTCTCACCCTTCCACCATTGCTAGCCTCTCTAATACCGCGCACCTTTCGCTGGTATCATACACCCACCATATACCTTCCTCAAAACAGCCACCATACCTACCTATTATGGCATTTCCATAGCCATTCCGAGATATATTGCCATGCAACTTTCCACCGTTCCGTTTATTATGACACACTCCATCATTGTGATATTGCTTAGCATGATCATGTAGTTGACATCATATTTGTGGCAAAGCCACCATTCATAATTCTTTCATACATGTCACTCATGAGTCATTACATATCCCGGTACACCGCTGGAGGCATTCATATAGAGTCATATTTTGTTCTAAGTATCGAGTTGTAAGAAAATAAAAGTGTGATGATTGTCATTATTAGAGCATTGTCCTAGTGAGGAAAGGATGATGGGGACTATGATTCCCCCACAAGTCTAGATGAGACTCCGGACGAAAAAAAGAGGCCATAAAAAAAGAGAAAAGGCCCAAATAAAAAAATGAGAGAAAAAGAGAGAGGGGGCAATGCTACTATCCTTTTACCACACTTGTGCTTCAAAGTAGCACCATGATATTCATAGTAGAGAGTCTCTCATTTCGTCACTTTCATATACTAGTGGGAATTTTTCATTATAGAACTTGGCTTGTATATTCCAATGATGGGCTTCCTCAAAATGCCCTAGGTCTTCATGAGTAAGCAAGTTGGATGCACACCCACTTAGTTTCTTTTTGAGCTTTCATATACTTATAGCTCTAGTGCATCCGTATAGTGTTATATCCATGGGCTTCCTTTTTTTCTTCTCCACAACCACCATTCTATTCCACCTATAGTGTTATATCCATGGCTCACGCTCATGTATTGCGTGAAGATTGAAAAAGTTTTGAGAATGTCAAAAGTATAAACAATTGATTGGCTTGTCATCGGGGTTGTGCATGATTTAAATACTTTGTGTGGTGAAGATAGAGCATAACCAGACTATATGATTTTGTAGGGATAACTTTCTTTACCCATGTTATTTTGAGAAGACATGATTCCTTTGTTAGTATGCTTGAAGTATTATTATTTTTATGTCAATATGAACTTTTATCTTGAATCATTCGAATCTGAATATTCATACCACAATTAAGAAGAATTACATTAAAATTATGCCAAGTAGCACTCCTCATCAAAAATTCTGTTTTTATCATTTACCTACTCGAGGACGAGCATGAATTAAGCTTGGGGATGCTTGATACGTCTCCAACGTATCTATAATTTTTGATTGCTCCATGCTAAATTATCTACTGTTTTGGACATTATTGGGCTTTATTATCCACTTTTATATTATTTTTGGGACTAACCTATTAACCGGAGGCCCAGCCCAAAATTGCTGTTTTTTTTCCTATTTTAGGGTTTTGAAGAAAAGGAATATCAAACGGAGTCCAAACGGAATGAAACCTTCGGGAACGTGATTTTCTCACCGAACATGATCCAGGAGACTTGGACCCCACGTCAAGAAACAAAGGAGGAGGCCATGAGGTAGGGGGCGTGCCTACCCCCCCAAGCGCGCCCTCCACCCTCGTGGGCCCCTTGTTGCTCCACCGACGTACTCCTTCCTCATATATATACCTACGTACCCCCAAACGATCAGGTACGGAGCCAAAAACCTAATTCCACCGCCGCAACTTTCTGTATCCACGAGATCCCATCTTGGGGCCTGTTCCGGAGCTCCGCCGGAGGGGGAATCCATCACGGAGGGCTTCTACATCAACACCACAGCCTCTCCGATGAAGTGTGAGTAGTTTACCTCAGACCTTCGGGTCCATAGTTATTAGCTAGATGGCTTCTTCTCTCTTTTTGGATCTCAACACAAAGTTCTCCCCCTCTCTTGTGGAGATCTATTCGATGTAATCTTCTTTTTGTAGTGTGTTTGTTGAGACCGATGAATTGTTGGTTTATGATCAAGATTATCTATGAACAATATTTGAATCTTCTCTGAATTCTTTTATGTATGATTGGTTATCTTTGCAAGTCTCTTCGAATTATCAGTTTTGTTCGGCATACTAGATTGATCTTTCTTGCAATGGGAGAACTGCTTAGATTTGGGTTCAATCTTGCGGTGTCCTTTCCAAGTGACAGTAGGGGCAGCAAGGCACGTATTGTATTATTGCCATCGAGGATAACAAGATGGGGTTTTTATCATATTGCATGAATTTATCCCTCTACATCATGTCATCTTGCTTAAGGCATTACTCTGTTTTCATGAACTTAATACTCTAGATGCATGCTGGATAGCGGTCGATGAGTGGAGTAATAGTAGTAGATGCAGACAGGAGTCGGTCTACTTGTCTCGTATGTGATGCCTATATACATGATCATACCTAGATATTCTCATAACTATGCTCAATTATGTCAATTGCTCAACAGTAATTCGTTCACCCACCGTCGAATACTTATGCTCTTGAGAGAAGCCACTAGTGAAACCTATGGCCCCCGGGTCTATCTTCATCATATTAATCTTCCAATACTTAGTTATTTCCTTTGCTTTTTTCCTTTGCTTTTATTTTATTTTGCATCTTTATCATAAAAATACCAAAAATATTATCTTATCATATCTATCAGATCTCACTCTCGTAAGTGACCGTAAAGGGATTGACAACCCCTTATCATGTTGGTTGCGAGGAGTTATTTGCTTTGTGCAGGTACTAGGGGACGCACGCGCAACCTCCTACTGGATTGATACCTTGGTTCTCAAAAACTGAGCGAAATACTTACGCTACTTTGTTGCATCATCCTTTCCTCTTCGGGGAAATCCAACGCAGTGCTCAAGAGGTAGCAGGATGCAGGCGGGATTGGGAATAAGAAACATTGCACACGGTTCGGAGATAACAATCGTGTGTTATGAAATAGAAAAACCCTCGAGACGGGCAGATATTTTTGAGAGGGGGAGCCTCATGGAGCCCAATGTACTGTGTGGATGTGTGCGTGACAGGTGCACCAGCGTGGCACACGATTAGTTTGAGTGAACCGTGTCTGTTGTGTCATCCAACTTGTCTAATGTTCATAAATTTTGTGAAAAATGATGCGGGAGAGGGTCTGAACATGAACACACTTGCATGTGGACCAAATTTATGTATCAAAAGGGTGGTTTGATTTTCAAATACCAAACTGAACTTCGATGTGGCACCTCTCTTGCAAAGCGCATGGTATTGCTTGCCCCCACCCCCCTCGTGTCAGCACGAAGGGAATCCTAATCTATGAATGCATGGCCCCTCCCCCTCAACCGAGGTTCACCTATCAAAGTGCGAAGTAGCTAGCAGCCCCCCTCCTCCCTCGTGTCGGCACGAAGGAAATCCTAAGCTATGAATGCATGCCCCCCAACCGAGGTTCACCGTAGCAAAGTGCGAAGTAGCTAGCAGCCCCCCTACCTCGTGTCGGCACGAAGGGAATCATAAGCTATGAATGCATGCCCCCCAACCGAGGTTCACCTAGCAAAGTGTGAAGTAGAGCTAGCAGCCCCCTCCCTCGTGTCGACACGAAGGGATTCCTAAGCTATGAATGCATGCCCCCAACCGAGGTTCACCTAGCAAAGTGCGAAGTAGCTAGCAGCCCCCTCCCTTGTGTCGGCACGAAGGGAATCCTAGCTAAGCAATGAATGCATGCCGTCCCCCCCCCAACAGAGGTTCACCCTAGCAAAGTGCGAAGTAGCTAGCAGCCACCCCTCCCTTGTGTCGGCACGAAGGGAATCCTAAGCGATGAATGCACATGCCCCCTGAGGGAGTCCTGGATTAGGGGGTGTTCGTATAGCCGAACTATACCTTCAAACGGACTCCTGGACTATGAAGATACAAGATTGAAGACTCCGTCCCGTGTCCGGAAGGGACTTTCCTTGGCGTGGAAGGCAAGCTTGGCGATACGGATGTTCAGATCTCCTACCATTGTAACCGACTCTATGTAACCCTAACCCTATCCGGTGTCTATATAAACCGGAGGGTTTTAGTCCATAGGACAACATACACATCAACAATCATACCATAGGCTAGCTTCTAGGGTTTAGCCTCTCTGATCTCGTGGTAGAACTACTCTTGTACTACCTATATCATCAATATTAATCAAGCAGGACGTAGGGTTTAGCCTCTCTGATCTCGTGGTAGATCTACTCTTGTAATACCCATATCATCAAGAATAAATCAAGCAGGACATAGGGTTTTACCTCCATCGAGAGGGCCCGAAACTGGGTAAAACTTCGTGTCCCTTGCCTCCTGTTACTATCCGGCCTAGACGCACAGTTCGGGACCCCCTACCCGAGATCCGCCAGTTTTGACACCGACATTGGTGCTTTCATTGAGAGTTCCTCTGTGTCGTCGCTGTCAGGCTCGATGGCTCCTACGATCATCGATAGTGATGCAGTCCAAGGTGAGACCTTCCTCCCCGGACAGATCTTCGTCCTCGGCGGCTTCGCACTGCGGGCCAATTCACTTGGACACCTGGAGCAGATCGAAAGCTACGCCCCTGGCCATCGGGTCAGATTTGGAAGTTTAAACTACCCGGCTGACATCCGTGGGGACTTGATCCTCGACGGATTCAAGCCACTGCCGAGCGTGCCGCACTATCCCGACGAGCATGATCTAGCTCTGCCGCCGAACAGTGCCCTGGAGGCCGCACCCACATCGGCTCCGATCCTTAATTCGGAGCCAACTGCACCGATCGAGGATGGGCGGTTGGATGCCGCCTCGGGGGCTGCGATCCCAATGGCGATTGAGCCGAACACCAGCCCCGCACTCCACGAGACTCATGACTCCAAGGAGCCGGACCCCTTTCCGGACTCCGAACCCTCCGCGCCCCGGCCAATCGAATCCGATTCGGCGCCGATCATGGAGTTTACTGCCACGGACATCTTTCAGCACTCGCCTTTTGGCGATATTCTGAAGTCACTGAAGTCTCTCTCTTTATCAGGAGAGCCCTGGCCGGATTGCGGCCAGCAAGGAGGGGATTCGGACGATGAAGAAATTCAAAGCCCACCCACCACCCACTTTGTATCCACTGTCGATGATTTAACCGACATGCTCGACTTCGGCTCAGAAGACATCGACGGTATGGACGCCAATGAAGGAGACGGTGAAGAACCAGCGCCTATTGGGCCCTGGAACGCCACCTCGTCATATGACGTATACATGGTGGACGCACCAAACGATGACGACGAGGAGCAGAAGGATGCACCGAAGGCTTGTTCCCTCGAAAAGCACTCAAAGCGGCGACACAAGCACCGCCCCAAATCCCGCCTCGACAGAAATAGCAACCACACAGACCCAGCATTGGAGCAGGGCGAACCGCTACCGGACAACGGCAATCCGGATAATCAAACCGAACAAACAAATCCTATCAAGGATAATGGTCCGGACGACATAACGTCGGACAGACACCCGGAGTAGCAGACTGCCCGTAAAAGGCTTGTTGCCACCGCGAGGAGTCTGAAAAAATAGAAGCAAAGGCTCAAGGCTGTGCAAGACACACTCCACATTAGATGGAGCAAAATACTCAACACAGCACCGAGGTACGGCGACAATCGCCCCTCCAAGAGCTACCCAAAGCGGAAGCTGCTACCCGAATTCGATGAGGAGGCCACAGACCCCCCACAACCAAATATCAAAGCAGCCACCTGGTTGGATAGACGACCCCTCTACCAACACAGAGCGGCATACAACGCCGCTCACAATACAACACATGACCCAGGCGAGGGTTCGTACCCAAAGGACGGTGCAACAAGATCCATCTATGGACCACGCAAGCGCCCCCCAGCATACAATGCAACACAACAAGTATCCGAACAACACGGCACACCCAGCTGCAGGGGTGCCGCACACCCCCTGTGTTTCACCGATGAGGTGCTGGACCATGAATTTCTAGAGGGATTCAAACCCGTAAACATAGACGCATACGACAGAACAACAGACCCTGGGGTTTGGATTGAGGACTATATCCTTCATATCCATATGGCTCGAGGAGATGATCTCCATGCAATCAAATACTTACCCCTCAAGCTCAAAGGGACAGCTCGTCACTGGCTCAAAGGCCTCCCCGAAAGCTCCATTGGAAGTTGGGAAGAGCTCGAAGACGCCTTTCGGGCAAATTTTCAAGGGACTTATGTCCGACCTCCGGATGCGGATGATCTGAGCCATATAACTCAGCAGCCCGAAGAGTCAGCCCAAAAGCTTTGGAATAGGTTTCTTACTAAAAAGAACCAGATTGTCGACTGTCCGGACGCCGAAGCCTTAGCGGCTTTAAGCATAGCGTTCGTGACGAATGGCTCGCCAGACACCTCGGCCAAAATAAGTCGAGAACGATGGCCGCATTAACAAACCTCATGACCCGCTTTTGCGCGGGTGAGGACAGCTGGCTAGCCAGATGCAGCACTAGCGACCCCAGTACATCGGAAGTTAGAGATGGAAACAGGAAATCACGGTGCAACAGCGATAACAAACGCCGGAATAAAGAAGACAGCATGAAGGGCACGGCAGTAAATGCCAGATTCAAAAGCTCTCAGCCAGGTCAAAAGCCGCCCACTAAAGGCACCAGGGATGAACTGTCCAGCCTCAACAAAATTCTGGACCAAGTATGTCAGATCCACAGTACCCCGGGTAAACCTGCTAATCATACCCACAGAGAATGTTGGGTCTTCAAGCAGTCCGGCAAGCTCAACGCCGTACACAAGGGGGAGGACACACCAAGTGAAGACGAGGACGAGCCCCACAAGCAAGACGCGGGGGAACAAAAGAAATTCCCACCAGAAGTCAAAACAGTAAACGTACTATACATGATCAAGGGAAAAAACAATGCGACACCCCCAGGAAAATATACCCAAGTGCCTGTCACCTCGAAGTCCTACCAATGGTCGTCTCAACCGATCACTTTTGACCATCGTGATTACTCAGCAAGTATCCGACACGCAGGATGGGCTGCCTTGGTATTAGACCCAGTAATTGGCGGATATCACTTCACACGAGTCTTGATGGACGGCGGCAGCAGCCTAAACCTAATATACCAGGATACAATCCGCGGGATGGGGTTAGACCCAACACAAATTCGCCATAGCAATACTACCTTTAAAGGAGTAACGCCAGGCCCAGGGGCTCATTGTACGGGCTCCCTCCGACTACAAGTTATATTCGGCTCCCCCGATAACTTCCGTCGCGAGCATTTAACTTTCCACATCGCTCCGTTTCAAAGTGGCTATCAAGCACTGCTAGGACGCGAAGCTTTCGCTCGCTTTAATGCAATACCACACTACACCTCCCTCACACTCAAGATGCCCGGTCCACGTGGCATCATTACAGTGCACGGAGATATCAAGCGCTCTCTGCGCGCCGAAGAGAGTGAGGCTGCCTTGGCAGCCGAACATTAAAGACGTCCGGACCAGCGATCGAGTCCGTCGCCACTATTTACACCGAATTAGTGATCATACCCCTATTCGTCAATACAAGGGGCTCAACACGCGCAGACAAGTGGCAATTTCTTATCATCTTCAATTATACATGGTTTCTTTAAAAACTATCTTTTTGCACGACAACTCTTTCACTTAACTTCCTCTCTTTTACAGACGATCATCGTGCTACACCCGTCCAGGATACGGCACAACGGAGACACAGGCGCAGACGTGCAGCAGGGACCCGCTCAAAGGATTCTTTTTAGAATAAGACCTTGCGTAACCCTTTTTTACTGTCTCTTGATGATACATATCCACCGTTGTGAAGGATGCTGACGTCTTGGCATGTGGCCACGCCAGAACAATGCACGTACCTAGACACAAGGGGCTTCTTACAAAGGCCATTATTTAGGCCCGGTTTATACCACAAAGACCGAATACCTTAGGGAGTGTTCGGCATCGCGAGTTTGGCCCTATATGCATCAGCTCCGAATCATTGTCTTTGGTCAAATGTTGGGTTTGCCCGGCTCCTGTGTTTTGGTGCCTTACGTTCCACTTTACCGGCTAAGGTAGCACCAGGAGAACTACTGCGATTGTGCCCTGGTTCATCCGGATGAGCACCTCAGTAGAGAAAGCCGAAAACTGACTGTCATGATATAGCGTGAGACTGGTCAACCACTCGATGACCTGTGGGAATGTTAGAATTCCTCCGCCTTAACGAAGGGCCGTTTTCCGGCCAGGCATATACGCACCCCGAGTTCGGGAGAGTGCGGAGCCACCAGGGGCTATCTAGTAGCCCCACTGTCAAACTCCTATGGCTAAGTGAAAGTGTTAAGGCATTATAGTCCGGTTGCCTCGCTCGCTCCGCTATCACCTCCTTAATAGGACCAAGACGTTGGGTTAAGTGTGAACGCGTGTTTTTCCTAGCACCTCCGCATTATATGCGTGGGGGTTGAAGCCGACGACTGCAATCTTTCAGGTTATACACACGTGTACGAAAACGGCCGCCCAGGAGGCATCATATTACTTCCAAGCAAAAGTATAAAAATAGCCTTATAAAACTCTATAAAAGCATTTCGCTTACAATGAGATTACATATCACTCAAACATAATATTTTTTGAGCACTGGGTCTCTACCAAACGGGCACCCTCAAGAACTTCTTCAAAGTAGTGCTCAGCAGCCTTTCGACCTATGGCCGAATCCCGCACTACAACATTGGTAGCATCCATCTCCGCCCAGTATGCCTTGACACGGGCAAAGGCCATCCGTGCGCCCTCTATGCACGCCGACCTCTTCATCGCATCAATGCGCGGCATCACATCGAGTAACTGCTGCACCAAGATGAAATAGTTGTTCGGTTTTGACCCTTCCGGACATAACTGATCCACAACAGACCTCATGGAGAGTCCGGACAACCTATTTAGTTCGGCCCATTCGGCTAATTGGTCAGTCAATGAAAGTGGACGCTCAGGAGTATGGAATTGTCTCCAAAACAGCTGGTCTACTCCACGGTCCGTCTGACCCTGGAAGTACTTGGCCGCATCGGCAGCGCTCGCTGCCAAATCCATATACACATCCTCCGAGCTCCACAGCCGATCCAGGGGGGCATACCGTGGATCTCCGAACTTCCTCCGCAACATAAAGGATTTCCCAGCTACAATATCCTCGGCTTCCTGCAGCTCCTCCTTCTTTGCCCTCATAGCAGAGCGGAGGTCCTTTCTCATCGCAGCAGCCTTCTCAAGGTCCGATGCCTTCGCCTGGTTTTCCTTTTCAAGAACCCAGCAACGGTCGGCGGCGGCTTTTAATTCTATGGCCATCTTGGCCATCTTGTCTCGGCTCTCGTCACGTGCGGCCTTCTCGGCTTGCAACTCTTTGGCCACCTTTAAAGCAGCCGCATTACCCAACCTCGCTTGTTCCTTGGCTCGGGCAAGTTCTGCCCGCAAGGCTTCAACATTGGCAGCCCCATCTACAGTCACAACATATTAAAGATACTGGCATCATGCTACTCTTCCTATGTGACGTTCACCAGATAATGACACTTACCCTGTGCCTCGTCAAGCCTTTTGTTAACAAGCTCGATGTCGGCGTCTGCCACATCCAACTGCCGTTCTAAATGGGCAAAGTCGCTAGTTCGGCTAGCCACCGGAGCTTCCATCACCTGCACATCGAGGCAGTGTGGTTATTACCTGGGAACATGATCCTCTGTTTGTCGTCGTTTCCGATGACAACCAGAGTCTTAGGGGCTACTATCTACACAGGGCACACCTAGTATGTGCAGGACTATCATACATTATTTTACGTACCTCAAACCATGTCAGTAGACTCATAAAAGCTTTATGCAATCCGCTTTTGGCGGACAAGATTCTCTCCATCACCGTATTCATCAGCACACAGTGCTCATCTGAGATGGCCGCTCGCCCCACCAACTCCCTCAGAACATCCGACCGCACACTAGACGGTGTCGGACTAGTTTGTCTGCTCTCTTCGGGAGCCGGACACTGGGAACTTCGAGGGTCGATTATCTTCTGGCCTCGCCGGACTCGGAGAGGCCCTCTGCGACGACACTTCAGGTTCGCCCGCTTCCGGAGCGGAGGAGTCCGGAGGGGGCGTTTCGCTCTCCATCATCTCTGGAAGAAGATCCCCCGAAGACGAGCTCATTTGAGAGGGGCTAAGGCTTGAACTGCAAAGATACATCCAGCGGTTATCTTCTCAGAAGAAAAGACGACATATCTGTACTATTAAGGTATTTTGGGTCACTTACGACTCGTGGGAAAATTGATCCCCTCGCGGACTTTGTGCGGCAACGGCGCCCCCCGAGGTAGGACCCTCTGTGGGAGACTTCTTCCCTCGTTTGTAAGTTTCGGCTTCCGAATCCCCGGGCGCAGTTCTTTTCCTCTTCTAGTCGTCTTCCTTCATGGAGACACTCGCTCCCTCGGCTAGAATGGGTAGCGTTGAGGGCCCGCGTCCGCCCGCATTACCATCCATAGTATTTTCCTTTAAAGGCTCCGGGCAGGGTGCGGTCTGGAGCATCTTCTCCAATATCGGATTTTCCAAACCCTCAGGGAGGGGGGCCGAACACCGAATCAACTTCGCCTTTGTTAGCCAGTCCTGGTCAAAAAGCAAACTCTCAGAAATAACTTCGTAACAAAGGAGAGATAGTATGTTCGGCCGGAAGATGCTTTACCTGTTCGGCGGCGCGGTTGCTACTCAGGCCCGCGTCCTCGGTGATTTCCGGACACTCCACCTGAGGTCCGAAGAACGACTTGTACATCTCCTCATGCGTCAGGCCGAGGAAATTTTGAATGGTGCGCGGTCCCTCGGGATTAAACTCCCACACGCGAAGAGGCCGGCGTTTGCAAGGCTGGACTTGGCGAACCAGCATAACTTGTGCTACCGCAACCAAACTGAAATCTCCATTAAAGAGATCTTGAATGCGGCTCTGCAGTATAGGCACGTCCTTGGCCGGACCCCAGCTCAATCCTCTGCTAATCCATGACATCAGTTGTGGTGGAGGGCCGGGGCGGTAGACAGGGGAGGCCGCCCACTTGGCACTTCTAGGAGCCATGATGTAGAACCACAATTGTTGCCACAATTCAGACACCTCTGGAATGGAACCTTTGGGCCATGCAGCTCCCGTCATCTTGCGTATTGAGGCACCTCCACACTCCGTATGTTGCCCCTCGATCATCTTCGGTTTTACTTCAAAGGTCTTGAGCCATAGGCCAAAGTGAGGGGTAACCCGGAGGAAGGCCTCGCACACAACAATAAATGTCGTGATATGAATAAAGGAGTCCGGAGCTAGATCATGGAAATCTAGCGCGTAGTAAAAAATCAAGCCCCTGACAAAAGGATCCAATGCAAGGCCTAGACCTCGGAGGAAGTGGGAGACGAACACGACGCTCTCGTTGGGTTCGGGGGAGGGGACGGCCTGCCCTCGGGGAGGCAGCTGATGCAGAATCTCGGCGGTCAGATATCTGGCCTCCCTCAACTTTTTGACGTCTTCTTCCGTGACGGAAGAAGGCACCCATCGGCCTTGAAGGCTAGATCCGGACATGACTGAAGGTTCGGAGCACCTGACCTGAACTTTGGGCGTTTGAGCTTGAGGTGGGGGAAGGATTCGATTGAGCACGGGAGGGAAAAATAAAAGTCCTCGTCCCTTTATAAAGAGGGTGGATATCGAGTGTCCTCCCCGTGTCCGTTTGGACTTGCCTATGATCTAGGAGTCCTAGAAGCGGTTGGGTTACCCACGCCCGTATTGATGAGAATTCCGGAATAAGGGGACACGATCTCTGCTTTAACAAGACGTGCCAAGGAAACCGCCTCGCATAACGCGCTAAGATGGGACAGTAAAACGGTTCGAATAAAAGCTTGGCCGTGGTGTGATGTCACACTATGGAATACATCAGCAGATTAGATTTGTGTAAATATTATTCTCTCCATGGCAATATGTGGAAACTTATTTTGCAGAGCCGGACACTATCTTTGTGTTCAAAATCTTCTATGAAGTACTTGGAGGAGGAACCCGCCTTGCAATGCCGAAGACAATCTATGCGCCGGGCTCGTCGTCATTGAAGCCTGGTTCAGGGGCTACTGAGAGAGTCCTGGATTAGGGGGTGTTCGGATAGCCGAACTATACCTTCAGCCGGACTCCTGGACTATGAAGATACAAGATTGAAGACTCCGTCCCGTGTCCGGAAGGGACTTTCCTTGGCATGGAAGGCAAGCTTGGCGATACGGATGTTCAGATCTCCTACCATTGTAACCGACTCTATGTAACCCTAACCCTATCCGGTGTCTATATAAACCGGAGGGTTTTAGTCCGTAGGACAACATACACATCAACAATCATACCATAGGCTAGCTTCTAGGGTTTAGCCTCTCCGATCTCGTGGTAGATATACTCTTGTACTACCTATATCATCAATATTAATCAAGCAGGACGTAGGGTTTTACCTCCACCGAGAGGGCCCGAACCTGGGTAAAACTTCGTGTCCCTTGCCTCCTGTTACCATCCGGCCTAGACGCACAGTTCGGGACCCCCTACCCGAGATCCGACGGTTTTGACACCGACACCCCCCCCAACCGAGGTTCACCTAGCAAAGTGCGAAGTAGCTAGCAGACCCCCTCCCTCGTGTCAGCACGAAGGGAATCCTAAGCTATGAATGCATGCCCCCCAACCGAGGTTCACCCTAGCAAAGTGCGAAGTAGCTAGCAGCCACCCCTCCCTCGTGTCGGCACGAAGGGAATCCTAAGCTATGAATGCACATGCCCCCCCCAATCGAGGTTCACCTAGCAAAGTGCGAAGTAGATAGCAGCCCCCCCTCGTGTCGGCATGAAGGGAATACTAAGCTATGAGCATCCCCCCTCCCCAACTGAGGTTCGCCTAGCAAAGTGCGAAGTAGCTAGAAGCCCCCCACCCCCCTCCCCTCATGTCGCCACAAAGGGAATCCTAATTAAGCTATGAATGCATGCCCCCCCCCAACCGAGGTTCACCTAGCAAAGTGCGATGTAGCAACCCCCCCCCCCCACACACACACACTTTCAGTCGGCGGGCCAGAGAGGCATATATCTCACCAAGATGGATCGTAAAACGGACCAAGAATAATCCACCTTGGTCGTACAACCTCTCTCTTGTTGTTGGTCAAAGTGATGGTCGTCCATGCGACCCCGGAGATGGGCTAACTCGCCAATAATCATGCAAGTAGCTAGTCCCCGAAGACAACCACTGCATGCGTGTGGCAAAAACATTTGTATGGAGAGGTGTGTTTTTGAGTAACAATGGAACAACTTTGATGTGGCACCGTGATTTCAAACTAGAAATCCCCACACCGAGTGAGGGTTAGGTTGACGATGCATATGTATGTTACACCATACTTCAAGCAAATGATGGGGATTCATATATGCATGCATGCGTGTATAGTATATGCGCTCAAACTTAATTAGGTCTGAATCTCACCATGACCAATACTATGATAACACGAGCCAAATGAAGAATCCGCCATGGTAACCTATCTTGTTGTTGGTCAAGGTGATCATGGATGTCCATGCGGGCCCACGAATATATAGGCTTGTCGCCGATAACAACGTGAGGGAGTGTATCATTCGAAGGCAACCACTACATGCATATGTATGGATGTGATGTGTGCATGCATGTTTGAATACACAACATTGATCTAGCGCGTGTATCAAAATTCATACACTAGCTCCCTACACAGAGCGAGATCGGTTCATGATGGTGTCGTTGTACTAGCCACTTCAACTTGATGGGAGGGATTCATGCATACACATGCATGTGTGTGTGCTCAAAGTGTATCATGCATGTCATCCCAGAGCAAAAATAATAATCCCCTCCTAAGTCAAATTAACCTCTCTTGTTGTCAAGAAAAAAGAAGTGATGGACCAAGCGGGGCCACAGATGGAAAGCATCGATATCGCTAATAACCGCTTAAGTGGCACGAGAGGACAACCACCACCGCTTTGCATGTGGGCCAAGCATATATATGTTGAATACCCAAAATGCACAACTTTGATGTGCCACATGCCTCAAAAACCGTAAACCATGCACCCACATAGAGCGAGGTTCATATCAAGCTTACTACATATGATGGGTCCCCTTCCTCCCTCTTCACCGCATACTATATCCTCCTACCGTAATATATGTACAGCCCAAAAGAATCCTCATCGATGGTGAAATTAATTAACCTCTTCCGATGTAGGTCAAAGTGATGCATGCATGCATGCATCGACGATGGCCTCGTGGGCCCACAGATGGAAGCGTCACACGTGAGTGTCCTAGCTAGGATATATATATATGCATGTGGCCCAAAAAGGTGTTGTGTGATGTTAGAATAACCAATGTCACAATTTTGATGTGGCATGTGCCTCGGTAACCAAAAAGTCCCAACACTGAGTGAGGTGTACTTGTTCACGACACATACGTATAGTATATATGCTAGTCCCCTCCCACCTCTTCGACGCGTACTATATACCACCATAACACAAACAAAAAAAATTCTACCTTGCTGGTCAAATTAACCTCACTGCCGGCTGTTCGTCAAAGTGATGGACGACGACCTCGCGGGCCCACAGAAAGCATCGCATGCGAGTATTGGGTGTTGTGTAGGACAACCATCGACTGCATGTGGCAAAACATTTATGTATGAAAGGGTTGTGTAATGTTTTAAATAACGATTTTACGACTCTGATGTGGCACCAGCCTGCTTAACAAAATGGCCAACCCACACAGTGGCTCACAACTCGTAGTGTACTGCGAGCCACCTGCCACCCCCAAACACACACACCCACACACACACTGCGAATCCACCGCAACTACGATGCATGTTAAATTAATTATCCCGCGGTGAACATACATGTTACCGAAGGAGGGACATTTTAATTTTTAAAAAGCACATAGATCATTAAGACATTTTAGTACATTGATTGATTGATTTTCTATGGGTATAATGTGCGAAAATCAAATTTGAGCTACATACACACGTGACAGTGCACCTAAATGGATTAAAAAAACACATGTGTCTCACTGGGTGCATGTTTACTCCTCGTGCAACAAATTTCAAACATTGAGAATCTTGATTTTTAAATTCTAGTACATCCAACACTTATTTGAAGTTCATGAAACTTATCATGTTGTCATATGGACACCAATACAAAGTGACATTTTACTTTTTTTGTCAAATTTGAGACCAGTTTTGATGTAATCTTTATCTAATTACAGACGGGAGATTATTAATAATTGGGAACCAATATCCCAAACGGATTATTTATTCGAACCGTGAGCATTAGACAAACAATGGATACGTGCCATGCTTCGGTTAAGCAATAAAGCGGCAGAATTAATCATCCACATAGAAAAACAATATATGTGCCGCCGCGCGACCCGTGTGGCGTGCGAGCAGGCGTGAGTTGACGGGACGCATGCGAGCAGTTCGTCGCACAGGCAAAAGGGGTGGGGTCCGTGCAGGTGTGTGAATTGGCGGAGGCATGCTTGCTGCGCAGTGTCATTGGGAGGCGTGCGTGTAGCTGTGTGAAACTTTGGTAGGCATGCCAGCAGTCCGGTGCACAGGCTCACCGGGAGGCGAGCGATTGGTTTGACCGCCGCGTGCCTCTCTCCCACAACTCCCACTACTCCATATTAATGGTGCGCCCAAGCGGCCGCACCCCCCCATCATTGCTACGCACACACAATCCTCTCTCTCTCTCTCTCTGCTTGCATCCTCGACGCCGCTCTCAGTCCTCAAAGCCGTCAGTGTATGAGGATGCCGTCGAAGCGCCCCATCAGAGGGAGTCGCAGCGCTGGGGCTGCTAAAGCACCAGAGCACGGCATGGAGATGGAGACAGAGGTTGCCATCACTGCCGGCGAGTTATCGCTGCACCCTGACATCGTCGACGAGATCGAGCTTCCACAACCGGAGGCGGAGTTCCACACCGACTCCGACGACCACTCCGGCGACGACTCCGATGACGACAAATGGTTGGTTAGTCATCTATACCCATTTATGTGTCAAATAGATCATAGGTTTTCTCTGGTTACTCCTGCCTCCCCCTTTTTGGAATAGAAATCATGTGGTTATGTTCTCCCAATCCATGAAATATGGGTAAGTTTTGTTAGATCCGTGTAGTGTATTGATTGTTTGAATGGTACATGTGATAAGTGATTAGTTGTTTCATCTGTGGAAATGATTTCTGCTAGTAATCCGACTAGGGTTAGTGTTCGTGCTAATAATTCCTAGCCAGGACTTGACAATTGATTTTGAGTGACCTACCTATGTTTTTGCCATTATTTTCTTCAAGATTGGTCTGTACATAAACGACCGTGCTTAAAAATCAAACCATAATTTCTCGATATGTATAAATAAATAGCCATAAATTCCTAATCCTACTTCACGGCATGTAATCAGTGATTTGATGCCAAATTTGTTTTACTATTTGTATAGGTGTTGTCTGACGATGTGGACAGCAAGGATGAAGATGTCCAGAGGAGGTACAACAGGCAGATCCTGAGAGAGCTTTATGCGGGAAAGCATAACAGGCGTATTAGGACCTGGAACGGCGGCTATGGATGCCCATTTTGCAACCAGAAGCTTCATGATGCGTATCTAAGTGTTCTGGCGCATGCAAGAGGACGGGCCGTTGGCTCCTTCAAGCAGAAGTATTCTCAGTGGCGCTTGGCAACTTATTCCGATGGATCACCTCTTCTTGTCTGTATAGAGGGCACTGTTGATGTTACTAGGGAAGCAAGTGTTGTCTCGCATGGTCGCACTCTCCGGATCGATTCCAACATCCGTTGCAGGGTATTCGGGATGGATACTAGTGTACTAGCACCAACACCTTCTCCCTGGTTCAGTATTGAAAGTCTTGGAGGAAACTCACTCTTCCTTGGACAAAACTATCCAATGATGGTGGAAGGCGATCCAGCTGTTGTTGACACAACGTTACTACCATTTATGAGAAGCAACTGTATCTATACCTCGGACATTACTATGCTTCCCTACTGTCCCAATATGGGTCCTGACATAGGCCGCTTCAGCATCGATGATCAGTCCTACGTTGGTCTCGAGATTG
The DNA here is from genome assembly GCF_056163025.1 of Triticum urartu. Taxonomy (NCBI): domain Eukaryota; kingdom Viridiplantae; phylum Streptophyta; class Magnoliopsida; order Poales; family Poaceae; genus Triticum; species Triticum urartu. The sequence continues at coordinate 148,369,183 of NC_141874.1, forward strand.
ACAATAGCTCGCCCTTCCTAGAGAATCACTTCTGGTTCAAAGCAAGCGTTTCCAACGCCGATGAGTGGTTGAGCTGAAGTTCATTTCACAGCTTTGTTATTTGTTGTGTGAGAAAAACTTTACTAGAATGTTTTGTTGGAAATGATCTATAATCCAACGTGTATCCTCGTTGTCGTTGTGGGTTGATGACTTGTTGTATGTAATCAATGGTATGTTTGCATATGCGTCCATCAACTCCCGCCTGCTAGTGGTGTCCATATGAACAGTGTTAGTGATTTTAGTTGCAAAAATTAGATAGTGCTAGTGATTTGTAGCTGCATATTTTGACAAATCGCAGTGTTACAAGGTTGACAAATGGCAATGTTACTAGATAAACAAATGTCAATCTTTCTAGTTTGACAAATGGCAACATACCCAAAATGATAGATATGCAAATCTTACCCAATTGATCTTTCTCGTGTCTCCAAGAAAACGGAGAAGCCCAAGAAGAAAAAGCCCATGAAGATTTCTGGGCATGAACTTACACCTGTTGCCGTTCTGCGGAACGAAGATGAAACCATTTATCTGTCCAGCAATGACGAGCTTGGCGATGAAGCCCTTGAGCAGTTGATCAAGAGCAAGAAAGAGGCGGAGATCTTCAACGATCTGCCCCTCTTTGACGTTGATATTTTGAACAATTTCATTGATGAATGGTTCAATGATCAAAGCCTCAACATTGATGATCTTCAGCTGCCAAACAGCATAAGCGTCACGTTTCATGGAGCCATTGCAAACGAACTATCCGTGGCTCAGAAAGTCGTCGAGCTGAAGAACAAAATTGATTATGAAAAGGCGCAGTCAAGAAGAACATGGCAAAGCTCAGTGTGGCAGAAGTTCAAAGCTTCAAGGTGATGATGAATGAGCTCAAGGAGCAGTTTCACAAGAAATGCGAGGAAGCTAAAGGTTCAAGAGAGCGGATGAAATACTTCGCTGAGAAATGTATTCAAGCACACAATGAGGCTGAGAAGCGCAAGGCTCTGGGGCGTCCTGGTATCGACCCCAGAATGGCTGCCAAACAGAAGAAGAAGTCTGTTGCGACACGCACTGAAGCACCAAGGTAGGAAGCACCTACCATTGTCTTCCCTGCCAGCATGACAGGCTTGAGGCCTAAGGTCCCCTCAGCAGCTTCAGAACTAAACAAGACAAGGGCAGCTGAAGTCGATGCCAAGAAGCGCAAGAACAAGAATGCCTCTGATGGTGCTCCAGCAACAAAGAAGCCGAAGACAGTGTCTTCGCAGAAAGAGTGTGCTGCTGCCACAGAGACACTTGTTGTTGAGCCCATCTCAGTTGCACGTCCTGCCTCCTCCAAGCAAGAGCGTCAACTTGTAGTTCACGAGCCTGCTACCATAGAGGCTCCTGAAGACGAAGAAATACCAGCTGTTGACCCCATCACAGCTGAAGACATTGGTCATGAAGACAATGTAGAAGATGATGAGGTCCTTTCTCAGATCGAGCACCAACTGGTATCATCGCCTGTTCTCACGAAGAGAAAACTCATCAGCATTGCTCGTCCCATGACGCCAATTGCTTAGGATGCTTTGTGGGCTAATCGCCCTCAACAAGAGACCCCAAGTAATGAAGACACACCCAGTACTCCACCACCTCAAGTCACCACTCTGGTGCTTGACGACGACTACATGGTCCAGACCACTCCATCACCACAAGCGTCGCCCGCACTCCGCAGGCTTCGCAAAGGCCCTAGGCCACAGGTCGCCATGTTGAGCATTCCAGATGGAAAAGTGCAACAAAGCTCAGTAGCACGCGAAGTGTTTCCTGAAGCCACTCCTACTGTGAATGTCTCTGGGGTCTGAAGCCAAAGCCGCTGAAGACATTCCGACTGCATCAGCTGAAGAAGAAATAAGAGAAGAAAGAGTTGCCACACCCCCAGTCACTCAAGAAGTTGTTCTCGAGGAGAACGTGCCAGTGCCCGACCCTCCTGTTACTGAAGAGGAGGTTAAAAACATTGAGGCGGCCACAAACAACACTGCTGAAGCCAATGATGTTGTCATGGCTGAAAATACTATGGCGCCTGAAGCTAATGTTGCACCTAACGCTAGTGTGCAACCTGAAGCCATAGTCAATGCCGAAGTTGCAGTTCCACCCCCAAGGCCTCACACTATGCAAGAATTTGATCACAGCAAACCTGTCACTGTCAGATGGCCTGTTCTGGTTCCTCCCACTGCTCCCGGACCACAATATGAATATCATGTGGAGCACAGGCCTCAGGTCCAGAAGCCAAATCCTAGACTGCCAAGGTTTCCCAGTGCTGCAACATCGCCAGGATCGTTCAGTGTGAACAGCTTCGGGGCACACAACACATTCTTTGACAGTGCCAAGAACCCGTACTCAAAGCCAAAGATCCCATCTGATCGCTTCCGGAGCTTTCAACAACGCAGTTATTACTCATGTATCTTATACAATCAAGGGCGGATCTTTCCTCACATGCGTCTGGATTGTGAAGCCATTGCTGGACTGCCCTGCTTGGAAGAAGCTCTAGACTGTTTCAGAAATGTTGGCCTTCTGAAGTTTGTCACTGACAAAGAGCATTGGAACGAAGAGCTTCTGATGCAGTTCTTTGCTACTCTTCATATTCGTGGCCACAACAGTGATCCAAAGACTTGGGTCCTTGAGTGGATGATAGGTGATGTGCACCACGAAGCCAAAGCTCAAGATATCATCGAGCTTACTTCCCTTCCCACTCCAGGTGAGTTCTATGAACCTGGTTGTCAGCTACACAGGAATGCATTGGAGAGCATATTTTAGAAGCCTGAGCCCAACATGAGTCAGATGCTCAGCATGATGAAGCCACTTCCACAAGATGCTGAATATCCTAAGGTATTCTTTGTCGAAGACCTCGAGTATCTGCCCCGAACCATTTATCACATTGTAAGGCGAACTCTATGGCCCATCAAAGGACATTCTCCTGCAGCTAAGCTTGAAGGCACGATGAAGACATTGGTGTTCTATATTCTCAATGGCATCAACTTCAATGCTCATGATTTCTTCATCAGGTAACTTGTTGCATCTGGAATTGATCTATTTGGCCTGAAGTTTTATGCTCCATGAGTGATGCGCTTAATCAAGCTTCACTCTTCTGTCAACTATCAGCCCTCTGCACGCAACCATCTTATCTTCTTGCCTAAGGTTGATATGTCTGTCGAAGCCATCTACCCTGAGCCTACCAAGGAGCCAATTTATCTTCATAATGTTGATCGCCAAAGCTTCTCGCAACCAATTGAGGGAGTTCTTGCTGCAACTCGTGTCTATCCTCTGGCTGGCAATACACATGCACCTCATCGTGCAACTACTGAAGCCACTGAAAGCACCATTGCTCAAAGGCCTCGGAAGCGATCTCGTGTGCTCAATGACCGAGAGCTTCTTGTGGCCTTGCATCAGAAACAAGATAGGCACCATGACTGGCTCAAGCGTTAGATGCAAAGCATCTTGGTGGACGTCAATCACATCAGAAACTTGGCCACCAAGAACTCATTTGTTGCCCATGAAGCCTGTAGGAGGTTCTAGAAGAGTCTCACACTTCTATGCCCTGAAGAAGATCTTTGCGAAGATGGCTTCACTGAGGGTTTCAAATTTGACTCCACTCCTCGCAATGCAAGCTGGCGTCGAACTCCACCCATTGAAGATTTTGAGTATTCATCTTCGGCTGCAACTGTTGTTGCGAGGGTCGTCGAAGAAGAAGACGATGCCACTTCCCCAGCCATGGCTTCACCATGTCTCGACACTGCACCAGGCCCCTCTACACCACCGAACTCCAATGTTGACCCTGCCCCTTCATCTACTCCTGATGGGAACGAGTAGATGCTCTATGTCTTCAAACCTTTTTGGTCCTTACTGACAAAAGGGAGAGAAGCATATGAGTTGATAGTCTTCAAGCGGGTCCATATGGGCGGTTGCTAATTATTTTTTTTTGCTAAGTGGTTACAACTCTTGTTTTTTGATACATTTGGTTCTTTGGGTTGTAGAACTTAAACTTGATGGTCGTCTGCTACTTTGTCTGCCACTCTATGATGCGATGATAAATTCCGCATGAAGTCATTCCGCATACGTCCATTTTTCATTATGCATGTCATTATCTTTGTTATATCTTTATATGCATAATGAATTGTCTTCATAGGTTGAAGAGGATCTCCACAAGTAAAACCTACCATGTGCATTTGCATTCAAAAGCAAACTACTTATATGCACATCTTCAGGGGGAGCCTTTTGCTACTTATGAAGACAATGCATTAAATCTCTAAACTTTCACATACTTCTATCCCCGTTGAAAACTTCAACCAGGTTGTCATCAATCACCAAAAAGGGGGATATTGTAAGTGCATCTAGTGCCACCCCTAGTTGGTTTTGGAGTATTGACGACAAACTTGGTTGATGGACTAATGTGTTTGTGAGAATTGCAGGATAACACAAGTAGTAGTCCCTCATTGATTCGGTTTACCTACCAGAGATGACCCCTAAAAATATGTGAAGACATTGAATACAATGGTGGTCTGTGAAGAGATTCACATTGAAGACTATGACATGAGAAGACATCGCATGAAGACTATGGATGGCGAAGACATAGTTGTTTTGTAGTTTCCTTTTCTTCTTTGTTGAGTCATAGGAACCACCATACTGTTAAGTGGGGTCCAAGTGAACGAAGTCAGTGTGACTGAAGTGATGCTCAACCAAATCCTATGTCTTCGAGTGAATACAATGAGAGCAAATCTTATCCAGAGCTGGATGAGTCAGCTTTACTTGTAGCCCAAGTCAAGCTGCCGCGTGTGTTTGAAATCTGACCGTTGGACACGTGTTAGTTCGTTAGTGACCCAGGGTCATTTCAGACAAATCAGGGTGGGTTGTCTCCTGGCTATAAATAGCCCACCCCCTACACCATAAATTGGTGGCTGCTCAGAGTTAGTGCACGGCTTTTGTCGTTTGAGAGCAACCCACCTCCGAAGCTTTTGAGAGAGAAATCCTTGCGAGGACAAAGCCCTAAACACCCAGAGCCAAAGAGTGTTAGGCATCATTGAAGTCTTTCTGTCTGCGTGATCTGAAGACTTGTTACACTTGAGGACTGTGAATCCTCTAGCCGGTTAGGCATCGCGTTCTGAGCATCCAATAGTCATTGTGGATTGCCGATGAACAAACTCTGTGAAGGTTTGGAAGTCTACCTTGAAGACTTATGATACGTCTCCAACGTATCTATCAGTATTCATCTTATTATATTATCTGTTTTGGACGTTTATGGGCTTTAATAAACACTTTTATATTATTTTTGGGACTAACCTATTAACCGGAGGCCCAGCCCAAATTGCTGTTTTCTTGCCTATTTCAGTGTTTCGAAGAAAAGGGATATCAAACAGAGTGCAAACGGAATGAAACCTTCGGGAGAGTTATTTTTGGAACAAAAGCAATCCAGGAGACTTGGAGTAGACGTCAGGGAAGCTTCGAGGAAGCCACGAGGCAGGGAGGCGCGCCCTACCCCCCTGGGCGCGCCCCCACTCTTGTGGGCCCCTCGTGGCTCCCCTGACCGACTTATTTCGCCTATATATGTCCATATACCCTAAAAACATCGGGGAGCATGATAGATCGGGAGTTCCGCCGCCGCAAGCCTCTGTAGCCACCAAAAACCAATTGGGGCCCTGTTCCGGCACCCTGCCGGAGGGGGATCCCTCACCGGTGGCCATCTTCATCATCCCGCCACTCTCCATGACGAGGAGGGAGTAGTTCACCCTCCGGGCTGAGGGTATGTACCAGTAGCTATGTGTTTGATCTCTCTCTCTCTCTCGTGTTCTTGAGGTGGTACGATCTTGATGTATCGTGAGCTTTGCTATTATAGTTGGATCTTATGATGTTTCTCCCCCTCTACTCTCTTGTGATGAATTGAGTTTTCCCTTTGAAGTTATCTTATCGGATTGAGTCTTTAAGGATTTAAGAACACTTGATGTATGTCTTGCATGTGCTTATCTGTGGTGACAATGGGATATCACGTGATCCACTTGATGTATGTTTTGGTGATCAACTTGCGAGTTCCGTGACTTCGTGAACTTATGCATAGGGGTTGGCACATGTTTTCGTCTTGACTCTCCGGTAGAAACTTTGGGGCACTCTTTGAAGTTCTTTATGTTGGTTGAATAGATGAATCTGAGATTGTGTCATGCATATCGTATAATCATACCCACGGATACTTGAGGTGACATTGGGGTATCTAGGTGACATTAGGGTTTTGGTTGATTTGTGTCTTAAGGTGTTATTCTAGTACGAACTCTATGATAGATCGATCAGAAAGGATAACTTTGAGGTGGTTTCGTACCCTGCCATAATATCTTCGTTTGTTCTCCGCTATTAGTGACTTTGGAGTGACTCTTTGTTGCATGTTGAGGGATATTTATATGATCCTATTATGTTATTATTGTTGAGAGAACTTGCACTAGTGAAAGTATGAACCCTAGGCCTTGTTTCAACACATTGCAATACCGTTTTAGTTCACTTTTATCATTAGTTACCTTGCTGTTTTTATATTTTCAGATTACAAAAACCTATATCTATCATCCATATTGCACTTGTATCACCATCTCTTCGCCGAACTAGTGCACCAATACAATTTAACATTGTATTGGGTGTGTTGGGGACACAAGAGACTCTTTTTTATTTGGTTGTAGGGTTGTTTGAGAGAGACCATCTTCATCCTACGCCTCCCACGGATTGATAAACCTTAGGTCATCCACTTGAGGGAAATTTGCTACTGTCCTACAAACCTCTGCACTTGTAGGCTCAACAACGTCTACAAGAAGAAGGTTTTGTAGTAGACATAAAGCTCTTTTCTGGCGCCGTTATCGGAGAGGTTAGCGCTTGAATGTATATCTTTAGATCTTGCAATTGAATCTTTTTGTTTCTTGTTTTATCACTAGTTTAGTCTATAAAAGAAAACTACAAAAAATGGAATTAAGGATGCCTCATATGCTTCATGTTTTTAATGTCTTTCATGAAAATAAGGATTCCGATAATTGTGCTCAAGTGCTAGAAGAAGAATGCATTAGAATGTTTGGCACTAAATATTTGAATGATGAGCATGATTGCAATGTTGTTAGTATGAATTCCCTGAATATCCATGATGCTAATGATATGCAAAGCCACAAGCTTGGGGAAGCTATGTTTGATGAAGATGATATTTTTTGTCCCCCAAGTTTTGATGAGCAAATTTATTATGATGATAGCATGCCTCCTATTTATGATGATTATATTGATAAAAGTGGATTTGGAGAGGTCATGACTTTATTTAGTAATGATTCCACTATTTCGGAAGAGGTTCCAATTTATTATGAGAACAAAGTTGCTATCTATGATGATTATTGTGATGACTTGTATGCTATTGAGAATAATGATATCCATGAAACTTGTCATCATGATTTTAGTTTTCAATTGGATTATGCCTCACATGATAGTTATTTTGTTGAGTTTGCTCCCACTACTATTCATGAGAAGAAATTTGCTTATGTGGAGAGTAATAAAAATTCTATGCTTGTGGTTCATGAAAAGAATGCTTTATGTAATGGTTATATTGTTTAATTCATTCATGATGCTACTGAAAATTACTATGAGGGAGGAATATATGCTTGTAGGGATTTCAATAATATCAAGTTTCCTCTCTATGTGCATAAAGTTTTAAAGTTGTGCTTGTTTTGCCTTCCTATGCTAGTTGATTATTGTTCCCATAAGTTGTTTGTTCACAAAGTCCCTATGAATAGGAAGTGGGTTAGACTTAAATGTGCTAGTCATATTCTTCATGATGCTCTCTTTATGTTCCAATTCTTATCTTTTATGTGAGCATCATTGAAATCATCATGCCTAGCTAGGTGCGTTAAACGATAGCGCTTGTTGGGAGGCAATGCAATTTTATTTTTGTTCTTTGCTTTTTGCTCCTGTTTAGTAATAAATAATTCATCTAGCCTCTGTTTAGATGTATTTTTATGCTTTTAATTAGTGTTTGTGCCAAGTAGAACCTTTGGGAATACTTGGGGAACGTCTTTGCGATCTTTCTGTAAAAAATAGAAACTTTAGCGCTCATGGGATTTGCTGCCATTTTTTAATGGAGAGTGCTATTTAGTTAATTCTTTCTTCAGCTGATTAATAGATAAATTCCTCACGTCCAGAAATTTATTTTAGAATTTTTGGGGTTCCAGAAGTATTCGAAACCTACAGATTACTACAGACTGTTCTGTTTTTGATAGGTTCAGTTTTTCGAGTGTTGTTTGCTTATTTTGATGAATCTATGGCTAGTAATAGAGTTTATGAACCATATAAAAGTTGGAATATGGTAGGTTTAACACCAATATAAATAAAGAATGAGTTCATTACAGTACCTTTTATGATATGTGTTTTGCTCGGAGCGTCAATTTATTTTGTTAGGATTTTCTTGCTGTTATTTAGAACAATGTTTTGCATCTTTTATTTCAATAAAACTGGCATTGATGGCCTTTACTATGCCTATTTACAAGTCTACATGTTGCTGTTTGAAAACAGAAAGTTTACCACTATTGCAAAAATTCCCTAGAAAAGTCAGAATGTGATAAAATGTTGAAACCTTTTGCATAATAAGCTCTGATAAATTTACTATAGTGGGACTTTTCTTTCATAATTTTTGGAGCTAGGGAAGTATGGATCTTGCTGCATTCTTCACAGACTGTCCTGTTTCGGCAGATTGCTGTTATGTTTGCATTGTTTGCATATGTTTGCTTGTTTAATGATTCTATTTGAGGATAGGACTATTAAATACGCGGAGGCATTTAGTATGCAATGTTGATTAGTAATTTTAGTGATTTGCTACAGAAGAGTATGATAAGGTTTTTGCATTGGTTTATACTAACTTATCTCACGAGTCCTTGTTGAGTTTTGTGTGGATGAAGCTTTTGAAATTTAGGGAGAGCGTGATATGAGAGGAATTAAGGAGACACAAAAGCTCAAGCTTGGGGATGCCCAAGGCATACCAAGATAATATTTCAAGAAGTCTCAAGCGTCTAAGCTTGGGGATGCCCCGGTTGGCATCCCACCTTTCTTCTTCAACAACTATCTATTAGTATCGGTTGATCCTAAGTTTTTGCTTCTTCACATGATGTTTGCTATTCTTAGATGTCATTTTATTTTGTTTTGCTTGTTGTTTGAATAAAGTATCAAGATATGAAATTATTAAATGGGAGAGTCTTCACATAGCTAAATAATTATTTAACTACTCATTGATCTTCACTTATATCTTTCGGAGTAGTTTGTTATTCATTCACGTGCTTCACATATATCCTATGAGTAAATGGTTCAATGAATTGAATATAATAAATCTGAAATTATATATGTTTCATATGCTTATCCCATGGGGAGTAATGACTTCACATATAAGAAGTAGAGGTGGTAAATTTATTGAAGGTTAGCAAATATTTTCTCCAATATGTCATCCTCATCAAACATAGCTTCCCCAAGCTTGGGCCTTTTCATATCATAATCACTCTCATCATTAATAGTATGGATAGCACCAAAAGTATAGCAATTATCATATTCTTCCAAGCAAGTGCCAAAAAGATTTTCAAGATCATAAGAAGTATCATTATCTTCCACAATTTTATTTTCATCAGGCACAATATTAATAGGAGCAGCACTATTTGGGGGATATATCTTTTTACCTCTCTTCCTTTTTCTTTTCTTCTTCTTCACCACATCATGTGTGGGTTCAATCCTCTTTTTGGATCTCCTTATTAATGAAATTGGTTGAATAGGAGGCTCTTCCTCATTACCTGATTCATCATAAGAAATAATAGGAGGGTGTTGGGAAGTCTCTTCCCTTTCATTAGTATTCTCTTCATCTTCTATTTGTTTTCTTTTCTTTATGTAATTGGCAATATAAGGATTTTCAATGCAATTCACCGCACAATACATATAAATTTCCTCTAGATCAAAACCAAGAAGTTTATAACGGGCAAATTCTGGAAGATAGTTAGTTAGGCGTTTCATTTCTTCGTAGCCCATAAGCAAACTAAGTTCATTACAATGTGCAAGGGAAATCAAGTCATCACAATTTTTGGACACGATTAGATCATGAAACAATTTGCATCGGATAGCTAAATGACCACTTTCATTGCAAAGTCCACAAGTATGGCCAAGAAAATTTAAATTTTCAGCACAATCATCTAGCCTTTCTTGCAACATTTTAGTTTCTAAGTACTTATGCCTCATGCAATATCTATCTTCCCTATTTGGTGTATACTTGCAAACCCAATGCACTCCACAAAAATTGACATGTTTATAGGAGACATTTTCATCATAACTAGTGCAATCATCATTAGCATCATGGATATTCAAAGAATTCATACTAACAACATTGCAATCATGCTCATCATTCAAATATTTAGTGCCAAACATTTTACAGATTTCTTCTTCTAGCACTTGAGCACAATTATCCTTTCAATCATACTCACGAAAGATATTAAAAAGGTGAAGCGTATGAGGTAGACTCAATTCCATTTTTTATAGTTTTCTTTTATAGACTAAACTATTGATAAAATAAGAAACTAAAAGACTCGATTGCAAGATCTAAAGATATACCTTCAAGCACTCACCTCCCCGGCAACGGCGCCAGAAAAGAGCTTGATGTCTACTACACAACCTTCTTCTTGTAGACATTGTTGGGCCTCCAAGTGCAGAGGTTTGTAGGACAGTAGAAAATTTCCCTCAAGTGGATGACCTAAGGTTTATCAATCCGTAGGAGGCGTAGGATGAAGATGGTCTCTCTCAAGCAACCCTGCAACCAAATAACAAAGAGTCTCTTGTGTCCCCAACACACCCAATACAATGGTAAATTGTATAGGTGCACTAGTTCGGCGAAGAGATGGTGATACAAGTGGTATATGGATGGTAGATAAAGGTATTTGTAATATGAAAATATAAAAACAGCAAGGTAACTAATGATAAAAGTGAGCGTAGACGGTATTGCAATGCGTTGAAACAAGGCCTAGGGTTCATACTTTCGCTAGTGTAAGTTCCCTCAACAATACTAACATAATTGGATCATAAAACTATCCCTTAACATGCAACAAAGAGTCACTCCAAAGTCACTAATAGTGGAGAATGAACGAAGAGATTATGGTAGGGTACGAAACCGCCTCAAAGTTATTCTTTCCAATCAATCCGTTGGGATATTCCTATAAGTGTCACAAACAGCCCTAGAGTTCGTACTAGAATAACACCTTAAGATACAAATCAACCAAAACCCTAATGTCACCTAGATACTCCAATGTCACCTCAAGTATCCGTGGGCATGATTATACGATATGCATCACACAATCTCAGATTCATCTATTCAACCAACACAAAGGACCACAAAGAGTGCCCCAAAGTTCTACCGGAGAATCACGACGAAAACGTGTGCCAACCCCTATGCATAGGTTCATGGGCGGAACCCGCAAGTTGGTCACCAAAACATACATCAAGTGAATCATGTGATATCCCATTGTCACCACAGATATCCATGGCAAGACATACATCAAGTGTTCTCAAATATTTAAAGACTCAATCCGATAAGATTACTTCAAAGGGGAAACTCAATTCATTACAAGAGAGTAGAGGGGGGAGAAAACATCATAGGATCCAACTATAATAGCAAAGCTCGCGATACATCAAGATTGTATCACCTCAAGAACACGAGAGAGAGAGAGAGAGATCAAACACATAGCTACTGGTACATACCCTCAGCCCCGAGGGAGAACTACTCCCTCCTCATCATGGAGAGCACCGGGATGATGAAGATGGTCACCGGAGAAGGATTGCCCCCTCCGGCAGGGTGCCGGAACGGGTCTAGATTGGTTTTCGGTGGCTACGGAGGCTTCTGGCACCGGAACTCCCGATCTATTGTGCGTTCTAGCAGTTTTACGATACGTAGGTATATATGGGTGCAGGGGGTACGTCGGAGGAGCTACGGGGGGCCCACGAGGCAGGGGGGCGCGCCCTAAGGGGGGCGCGCCCCCCACCCTCGTGAGAACCTCCCGTATCTCCTGACGTGGAGTCCAAGTCTATCCGGTGGCTTTCGTTCCAAAAATAACTTCTCCAGTTGATTTCGTTCCGTTTCGACTCCGTTTGATATTCCTTTTCTTTGAAACACTGAAATAGGCATAAAACAGCAAATCTTGGCTGGGCCTCCAGTTAATAGGTTAGTCCCAAAAGTAATATAAAAGTGGATAATAAAGCCCAATATTACCCAAAACAGTAGATAATATAGCATGGAGCAATCAAAAATTATAGATACGTTGGAGACGTATCATTGGTCACTTGAACAATTCATGAAAGAATATTGAGGGAAGAGAGATTTCACATATAAATATACTATCTTGGACATCTTTTGTAATTGTGAGCACTCATTAAAATATGCATGTTAAAAGGTTGATGTTGGACAAGGAAGACAATGTAATGTGTTATGTTTTCTTATATGTGAAATAAAGTATATTGTCATGGATCATTCAACATGCTGAGCTTGCCTTTCCCCCTCATGCTAGCCAAAATCTTTGCACCAAGTAGAGATACTACTTGTGCTTCCAAACATCCCTTAAACCAGTATTGCCATGAGAGTCCACCATACCTACCTATGGATTGAGTAAGATCCTTCAAGTAAGTTGTCATCGATGCATGCAATAAAAATTGATCTCTAAATAGGTATGATCTATTAGTGTGGAGAAAATAAGCTTTATACGATCTTGTGATGAGGAAGCAATAAAAGCGACGGACTGCATAATAAAAGTCCCTATCACAAGTGGTAATATAAAGTGACATTCTTTCGCATTAAGATTTTGTGCATCCAACTATAAAAGCGCATGACAACCTCTGCGAAGGGCCTATCTTTTATTCTTGTCTTATACCTTATGCAAGAGTCATGGTGATCTTCACCTTTCATTTTTACATTTTATCCTTTGGCAAGCACTTTGTGTTGGAAAGATCCTGATATATATATATATCCAATTGGATGTAAGGCATCATGAACTATTATTGTTGACATTACCCTTGAGGTAAAAGGTTGGGAGGCGAATCTATAAGCCCCTATCTTTCTCTGTGTCTGATTAAAAATTTGAACCCATAAATATCACATGAGTGTTAGCAATTGTGAAAGGCTAAATGATAGTTGAGTATGTGAAGTTTGCTAAATCAAAGCTCTGACATAGACCCTTCCTGAAAATAAGATTAATTGTAATTGTTTGATGACTAATAACATGGGTTGTTAGTTTTCAAGAAAGCTTATGATCTATACTTTAACATGTGAATAGCTTGTTACTTGATCATGAGAAGTCCTATGAGTTGAGCTACTGTTATGATATATAATGATGCTAGAAAAGGTGATTGAAATTACCATTGATCAAACTTGTGCACCTGCTAGCATTCACACTTCATAAATACTTTCTTTTACCATTTACCTACTCGGGGACGAGCATGAATTAAGCTTGGGGATGCTGATACATCTCCAATGTATCTATAGTTTATGAAGTATTCATGCTATTATATTATCTATTTTAGATGTTTATGGGCTTTACTAAACACTTCTATATTATTTTTGGCACTAACCTATTAACCGGAGGCCCAGCCCAAATTGTTGTTTTCTTGCCTATTTCAATGTTTCGAAGAAAAGGGATATCAGACGGAGTCCAAACGGAATGAAACCTTCGGGAGAGTTATTTTTGGAACGGAAGCAATCCAGGAGACTTGGAGTAGACGTCAGGGAAGCTTCGAGGAAGCTGTCGGTGTCAAAACCGGCGGATCTCAGGTAGGGGGTCCTGAACTATGCGTCTAGGATCGATGGTAACAGGAGACGGGGGACACGATGTTTACCCAGGTTCGGGCCCTCTCTATGGAGGTAAAATCCTATGTCCCGCTTGATTGATATTGATGAATATGAGTATTACAAGAGTTGATCTACCACGAGATCGTAATGGCTAAACCCTAGAAGTCTAGCTTATGTGGGTATGGTAATGAGTATGTGTGGTGTCCTTTCCGAACTATCCCCTTCGGTTTATATAGACACCGAGGGGATCTAGGGTTTACATGTAGTTGGTTACATAAGAAGGAATCTTCGGTCACCAAGCTTACCTTCCACGCCAAGTAGAGTCCAATCCGGACACGATGCAGTCTTCGGCCTTCATGTCTTCACAGCCCATCAATCTGGCACATAGATAACAGGCCGGACGCCCGAGGAGCCCTTAGTCCAGGACTCCCTCAGTAGCCCCTAAACCTGGCTTCAATGATGAGGAGTCCTGCATGCAGATTGTCTTCGGAATTGCAAGGCGGGTTCCCTTTTCTCCAAACTCCAAGATAGTCTTCGGATGCAATGATAGTATCCGGACCTGTCACACACACAACCGCAGAGAGAATATTATATTTGCACAAATCTAATCTGTTGACAGCTTTTTCCCAACACGACATCGCGTCTGTCTGGTTATAATTTCGAACTGTTTTTCTTCAGCCAATCCACGCTACGAGGCGTGGTTGCTACTGGCACATCTTGTCAAAACAGAGATCGTGTCCCCTTATTGCGGGATTCTCATCAATGCGGGCATGGGTAACTCAACTGTACCATTTATACAGCCCTAGGGAACAGGCGAATCCTAAGGCGAGTGAGGAGGCGTTTAATATTTGATGCCTTTATAAGGGGATAAGGATTCCCTCTTCCTCTCCTCACACTCTCTCTCTGTCTCCGCCTTTCCGATCTCAAGCTCCAACGCCCAAGCTCTCATCTCCATTCCGCTCAAGCAACCATGTCCGGATCTGGTGGTCAAGGCAAGTGGATGGTCTCCTCCGTCAAGGAGGAGGACATTACTAAGCTCCGGTCAGCCGGATATTTGGCGAAGGAGATTGCCCATCGTCTGCCAGCCGAGGGACAAGTTGTCCCCATGCCGGAGCCCACAAAGAGGGTGGTATTCATCCCTCATTTCTTCCGCGGGCTAGGGTTTCCACTCCACCCTTTCGTCCATGGGCTGATGTACTACTACGGGATAGATTTCCATGATTTGTCCCCGAATTCCTTCCTAAACATCTTGGCGTTCATCATCGTGTGCGAGGCCTTCCTTCGCATCCATCCCCACTTCGGGCTGTGGCTCAAAGTTCTTCAACGTGAAGCCGAAGGTGGTGGATGGCCAGCATGCGGAGTATGGATGAGCCATGGTGAGAAAACTATCCAACATCTCCTGGCCCAAAGGCACCTTTGTGGAGACAGTAAAGGAATGGCAGAAGCAGTGGTTCTACATTACAGAACCTCGCGGCACCACCTGGGCCGCAGCTGCCGAATTCCGCTCCAGTGCTCCCACGTGACTCACCTCCTGGGTCGAGAAGAGTCTGGACTGGTGTTCACCTGACAAGCTGATAGTGCCGCAGAAGCGCGTTCAAAGCATGGTGACCAAGGACATCAAGCTCGTTGACGTTATCCAGGTGATGCTAATCCGCCGGATTCTTCCGTGTCAGCGCTGAAGCCGCCCTTTATGGGAGTTCAATTCGAAGAAGCACCAGGCCGTGAAAAGACTCTTCGATACTTCTCATGAAGGGGCCTGGAAGTTGCTCTTTAAGGGCAACGAGAAGCCGCCGGCCATGGACTCAGACCGTGGTCACAATTGCAACCGCCCGCCAGCGAGGTATGTTACCTTTGATGTACTCCCAACTTAAATGTTTCGAGGATGATGTCTGAGATCTTAGTATTGCTTTCTCAGGACTAGGTGGAGAGGGTGAAGCGGATTCAGTGTCCAGCTCCGTTGCCCGAAGAACCAGTCATCCCGCGCTTGGCGAAGATGCTAGTACCGACGCCCTATACGGCGCCAGAGAAGAAGGCCAAGAAGAAAGCCAAGGGGGCCAAGCCTGGGCCCCGTCGCAAGGGCGCTTCGGACGCGACGTCCGAAGACGACAAGGCCCATACCTCCGTCCTTGAGGACAACAACGAGGAAGAGGAGGAGGAGGAGGAAAACAACCCTCCTCTCGAGGAGAAGAAGAAGAGGGTAGCCTCGACACATATGGAGGCGAAAGCGCCAAAAAAGGGGAAGGGCGCCCCAGCGGTCGACACCGCGTGGGACGTTGACAGTAGTCCGGAACATCGCCCCCGTACTAGGCCCCAGGCCGCATTGTAAGTGACATGGCTTATTCATGCGCACATCCAGCCCTTTCTTTTTATTATTCTAACATGGTTAATCCACACTATTGCAGTCCGGCCCGTGACCTTATCCAGCGATCCTCATCGGGAGGTTCGTTGGCTCCGTCGGAGATGGCGAGCATGTCGCCACCGCCTGCTTACTCCCCCGGGGCCAAGGATGACACCGAAGTGTTATCCCGGAGGGCCGCTCCGAGGGGAGGAGCCCAGGACATTGTCCGGGAGGCGCCACAAGGCGGGATCTCCACTGTCGGACACATGGGGGAGTCAATCCCCATGGAGACTGGCAGAGAGGGCCGTATCTAATTCGGCCCTCAGCCGAATACGATTCCGGAGACCAATATGGCTCCAGAGTCGGGCGAGCAGCCCCCTTTGAAGGAGGGGGGGTGCATCGCATCCACCGGTGGCTCCTGTCCATCCAGGAGCGCCAGATGACCTGATGGGGGGGCTACGAAGCGCCTCTGTCATGGACGAGCACCGTATCCTTATGGGTGCGGTGATCGAGAAGGTTCAGTCCGCCAAGAGCGGACTGAATTAAGCCCGCAGCAGCCTGTTAACAGGTTTCGAGGTAAGAAAGGGAGAAACCGTGTATAGTCCGTAGACCCTGAGACGTTGTCCGGTGTTCGGCGAGGAGAACCGGACAAGGGATCAATCCTTAATTATAAGAGGCTGACTGAATATGTATCGATAAGCAGGCGTCCCTGTTGGCCGAGACCTCGCATGCTGCCGAGGTCTCCGAGCTGAAGCGGAGGCTGGAGCGGACCGAGAACGAGCTCAGCGAGGTTAAGGTACGGCTCCAGGAGAAGCAAGGTGAGGAACGACTTTCTATATGTTCGAGAAAGGATAAGCATTGTATATTGACAGCGGTATTGTGATATGTGCAGAAGCCACGACCGAGGTCGAGGCCCTGAGGAAGGCCCTGGGCGAGGCCGAGGAGCAGGCTGTCCAGCAGCAAGCCGCCCGTAAGAAGCTAAATGCCCGGGTCAAAGAAGTCCACCAGGAGCTCCAGGATGTGGTGAAAAAATGTGAGGCCTTGGAGCATGATGCATCGGTTCGAGGGACCGAACTCGCCAAGGCTCGTCAGAGCACGGAGACCGCACGGAATGAGGGCCAGGCCGCCCTCCAGGAGATCCAGAAGGCCAAGAAGATCATGGCGGGTAAGGCATTTAAGATGCAAAGCAAGTATGCGGAGAAGCAGTACCTTTTACTAACCCGGGTTCGGAGTTCCCCAGGTGCTTTTGCGGATTTGCCACGCAGTGTATCAGACGCCGTGGAGTTCTATCGAGCCAAAGGAGGGGGGTTCTTCGAAGAGGCTCTTCTGGTCGCAGTATGTGGCGCCAGAGCATCTTGTATCCTTCACCGATCAGCTGAAACAGCTGGTGGAGCTGCATAGGGTGGCCGAACTAGCCGTTAAGGATTTGATAATCCGGCTGTGGCCAGCTGTAGCTATGCCTAGCAGCTACTTCAGACCCGTGAGGTGGATGGTGAACGCCTGTCCTCGGCTGGACGTTATCAAGCGCTCCGTCTGTATTGAAGGTGTCCGTATGGCTTTCGCTCATTGCAAGATGTGGTGGGCGAAGATGAACGCTGTTGAAGTCGCCAGCGGGCCGTCGGAGGGCAAGGAGCACTGCACACCCGAGCGATATTTCACGGATGTTGTAGAAGGGTCTCGACTTGTGGCGGTGCAATGCTCGCGGGACATTGTATTTGAATAAATGTATTCATGTTGCCTTTGTATCATGTGAACAAGGCCAGTTTTTGCGAAGTAATTTTATTATGCTTTGAATTGTTTCCTCCTGTGCGGCCGTGTTGTGTGTAATCTGAGGGTTGGTCAGTTGTCGGCTTCTGCCCTCACGTAGATAGTACGGAGGTCTTCGGGATGGAATCTAAACAATCTTGATCCAATTACATGGTCCTTTGAAGGAGTTGTTTAGCGCAACGAACAAGGCAATCAGACTTTATGGCTTTAACGCCCTCACTTAGCCATAGGAGTTTTATAATAAAGCATGGGCGCAGCCCCTGGTTTAAGCCAGAGTACTGTCAGCATCTGATCGGGAAGTGCCGATCTCTCGCATAACGCGGAAAAAATCTCCAACGATTTGTAACCCTCGAGTAGTTGACCGGCTCTCGCCACATCATGACAGTCAGTTTTTGGCTTTCTCTACTAAGGTACTCGTCTGGTCAAAGCCAGGGCACAATCGTAGTAGTTCTCCCTTTACTACCCTAGCCGATGGGGCGGAACATAGGGTAGCAAGCACAGGAGCCGGGCAAACCAACTATTAACCAAAGACATGATTCAGAGCCAATGCATATAATGCTAAATTCAGGGTGCCGAACTTATATAAGAAGTGTTCGGACTGTGCTGCCGTATTGTGGGGCGATGGGTAGCCCGTGGCGAATATGAAATGTAAAAGAGTGTCGATGTAGCAAATAGGCAGATCGAAGTAAAACGAGGTAAGAAGCAAAAACCACAGGAACTGGGCCACGAACCATTTTTATTATAACTAGATTGATACATCAAGGCATATCTTGTACAGATGTGCGAGAAGTATCCGGCCGTTTAACATGCTGGAATCAATAGGGCGCACCGTGCGGGTCCTGAGAAATAAGTATGAATACCGTCAAGAAGAACGTATGAAGGTTACCCTACACACCTGTGTTGCTTGCCTCCGTTGTATTTCAGTCCTTCTAAAGGACTTGACATCAGGCCCGCGGAAAAGGGTGCCTGAAACAAGAAAAAGAAGTAAAAGTATGTGTGTCCGGGATCGGCCTGGCCGAATTGTAGACCCTGGGTTATCTCGTGCCTCCGTCGATGTCCATGGATTTTTGAGTGCGTAATTGTGTACGCATGGTGCGAATGCCACTACCTCATTGGGGCTGTGACGGAGGCTGAATTGCTAATCGAGCTCTTGACGGGCCGCACTGTCCTGTTGCAGTGTAGTCCGGACCCTCTTGAAGGTATCCAGGGGCTCAGCAGCTGGATTATGATGCTGCTTGAGAAGGCCGCTCTGTACTTCTGCTGCTAGGGCGGCAGTTTGCTCCTCTGTTCGGAGGGAGCGTTCCGTATTGCCATTGACTGTTATGACGCTGCGTGGACCAGGCATCTTGAGCTTAAGATAAGCATAGTGTGGCACTGCGTTAAATCTATCAAACATGTTTTGTCCGAGCAGTGTGTGGTAGCCGCTGCGGAAGGGGACGATATCGAATATTAACTCTTCGCTTCGGAAGTTGTCCAGAGAACCGAAGACCACCTCCAACGTGATTGAGCCCGTACAGCGGGCCTCTACACCTGGTATGACTCCTTTAAAGGTAGTCTTTGTTGGTTTGATTTGCAAGGGATTAATGCCCATCTTCCGTGCTATATCCTGAGATAGCAGGTTGAGGTTGCTTCCGCCATCCATCAGGACTCGTGTTAGGTGGAATCCGTCGATGATTGGGTCCAGGACCAGTGCGACCGAACCGCCGTGGCGGATACTAGTCGGATGATCTCGTCGATCGAAGGTGATCGGAAATGATGACCACGGATTGAACTTTGGGGCGACTGGCTCTACCGCGTAGACGTCCCTGAGTGCTCGTTTGCGCTCCTTTCTAGGGATGTGCGTGGCGTATATCATGTTCACCGTTTTGACTTGGGGGGGGGGTTCTTCTATCCCCCGGTGTTCTGCTGCCGGGGCTCTTCATCCTCGTCCTCACTTTGTGATCCCTTTTCATTGTTTTCGACATTTAACTTGCCAGCCTGCTTGAAGACCCAACAATCCCTGCTGGTATGATTGGCTTGCTTATCCGGGGTCCCATGGATTTGGCACGGACGGTCGAGTATGCGGTCCAGGCTGGAAGGTCCTTCGTTGCTTCTTTTGTAGGGTTTCTTCTGTTGGCCGGACTTGGAGCCACTGAATCCGACGTTGACTGTGGTGTCTTTGGTGTTGTCGCCATTGCTTCTGTGTTTGTGTCTATTGCACCGGAGCTTGCCTGTGCTGTTCTTGGCCTCGGTGAGGCCTACCTCGCTGGCTATGTTTTTGCTACGAGCCAGCCAGCTGTCCTCGCCTGCGCAAAAGCGGGTCATGAGTGTCGTAAGGGCTGCCATTGACTTCGGCTTTTCTTGTCCGAGGTTGCGTGATAGCCATTCGTCACGGATGATGTGTTTGAAGGCTACGAGGGCTTCGGCATCCGGACAGTCAACGATCTGGTTCTTTTTGGTTAGGAACCTAGTCCAGAATTTCCTAGCAGATTCTCCTGGTTGTTGAACTATGTGGCTTAGGTCATCGGCATCTGGTGGCCAGACATAAGTTCCTTGGAAGTTATTGAGGAAAGCCTCTTCCAAGTCCTCCAATCTGCCGATGGAGTTCTCAGGCAGGCTATTTAACCAATGTCGAGCTGGTCCTTTGAGCTTTAATAGGAGGTATTTGATAGCGTGGAGGTCGTCTCCTCAGGCCATGTGGATGTGGAGGATGAAATCCTCGATCCATACTGCGGGATCGGTTGTGCCGTCGTATCACTCGATATTGACGGGCTTGAACCCCTCGGGGAATTCATGATCCAGTACTTCATTTGTGAAGCAGAGCGGGTCTGCGGAGCCACTATATCGGGCTGCATCGTGGCGGAGCACGGATGGAGTTCGTCTGCGGCGTTCGGCTCGAGCATGGTTAGGTTTGTCACGTCCGAATAGGTAGCCATCATCGTGCTTCGAGGCGTGTCCTCACAATCCGTAAATCGATCTTGTGTGTCCTGCTCTATTGTCCAGAGTCTATCGGAGGTCATACATATGACTCCAGGCTCTTCCATCCCTATTTTGGCGAGGTGGTGGGGCGTTCTACTGTTCGGCCCAAGTTGTCGTTTTATCCCGACCGCAGGGTGGCCGTTCAGCCGTCCTGTCCCGACCACGTGGTGGTCGGTCCATACTACGTGAGGGAGATATATGCTCTGGTGCCTCCTCATCGAATTGAGCTGGCAGTCTGCGTTTCGGGTAGCTCTTGGATGGGCGGTTGAGGCCGTGTTCCTCGGCTGTCAGGACGCCGGTCCATCTGTCGACGAGCAGGTCTTGTTCAGCTTGAAGCTGATGTTGTTTGTTTTTCAGGCTCCTTGTCGTGGCTATGAGCTAAAGCTTAAAGCGCTCCTGCTCGAGAGGATCCTCAGGCACGATGAAGTCTTCGTTGCCAAGGCTTGACTCCTCCTCGGAGGGTGGGCGGTAACTATCATCCTCCGGGTCATCTTCTATTATCCGTTCTTCGGGGTTGTCTTGCCTGCTGTCATGTTCCTGTTCGGATGTAGCCCCGACAAGGGCTTCATTGTTTTCTGTGTCGCCTGGAGTACTATTTTCTCCGGTGCCAGTGTTGCCGTCCTGTGAGCGGCGGTGCTTGGGGCGGCGCTTGGGCCGCCGGCGCTTGGACTGTGTCTCGGAGGTTTTATTCACATCTGGCTCTTCTTTGTCGTCGCCGGAATCCTTTAGGTGTATCAACCATGTGCACGTCATATGAAGAGGTAGCCGTCCAACGTCTAGTGAATGGCGGGTCTTGGCCTTGCTCCTTGTCGGCATCATCATCCATACCGTCGATGTCTTCGGAGCCATAGTCAAGCACGTCGGTTAGGTCATCAATGGTGGCTATGAAGTGGGTAGCGGGTGGGAAGAGAAATTCCTCATCATCTGCCTCTAGCTCGAACCGGACATGGTTCGGCTGTGAGTCCTTCTCCAAGGAGAAATTATTTAAAGATTTTAGCATGTCACCCAAAGGCGAGTGCTGGAAAACGTCAGCGGCCCTGAACTCGATGATCGATAACCGATCTAGCTCGGGCGTACATAGTCCGGAACTTATAGCCGGAGACGAGTCCGAAGTTCCATTAAAGCAAATATTGTAGGGCGTCGAGTCCATGGGCGGCTCCAACACTGCGGACTCTGCGGCCTCGGATGGCTTGATCTGCTTCGGCTCTAAGGTTGTTGCAGCCGCAGGAACCATCTCCTGGGTGTGATCTGACGACAGATTTAAGTCACGTTCATCGGGATAAGGGGGCGATCGCCGCGGTCTCAAATCCCTCAAAGATCAGGTCTCCCCGGATATCCGTGGCGTAGTTTACGCTACCGAACCCGACCTGATGGCCAGGGGCATATCTGTCGATCTGCTCCGGATGGGCAAGCGAGTTGGCTTGCAGTACGAAGCCGCCGAATACGAAGATCTGTCCGGGGAGGAAAATTCCTCCTTGGACGGCGTCATTATTGACGATTGAAGGGGCCATCGAATCTTTTGTCGATGGCACAGTGGAACTCTCAATGAAAGCACCAATGTCGGTGTCAAAACCGGCGGATCTCGGGTAGGGGGTCCCGAACTGTGCGCCTAGGATCGATGGTAACAGGAGACGGGGGACACGATTTTTAGCCAGGTTCGGGCCCTCTCTATGGAGGTAAAACCCTACGTCCTGCTTGATTGATATTGATGAATATGAGTATTACAAGATTTGATCTACCACGAGATCATAATGGCTAAACCCTAGAAGTCTAGCCTATGTGGGTATGCTAATGAGTATGTGTGGTGTCCTTTTCGGACTATCCCCTTCGGTTTATATAGACACCAAGGGGATCTAGGGTTTACATCGAGTCGGTTACATAAGAAGGAATCTTCGGTCACCAAGCTTGCCTTCCACGCCAAGTAGAGTCCAATCCGGACACGGTGCAGTCTTCGGCCTTCATGTCTTCATAGCCCATCAGTCCGGCCCATAGATAACAGGCCGGATGCCCGAGGACCCCTTAGTCCAGGACTCCCTCAGAAGCCACGAGGCAGGGAGGCGCGCCCTACCCCCTAGGCGCGCCCCCACCCTCGTGGGCCCCTCATGGCTCCCCTGACCGACTTCTTTTGCCTATATATGTCCATTTACCCTAAAAACACCGGGGAGCAGAATAGATCGGGAGTTCCGCTGCCGCAAGCCTCTGTAGCCACCAAAAACCAATCGGGACCCTGTTCCGGCACCCTGCCGGAGGGGGATCCCTCACCGGTGGCCATCTTCATCATCTCGGCGCTCTCCATGAGGAGGAGGGAGTAGTTCGCCCTCGGGGCTAAGGGTATGTACCAGTAGCTATGTGTTTGATCTCTCTCTCTCTCTCTCGTGTTCTTGAGGTGGTACGATCTTGATGTATCGTGAGCTTTGCTATTGTAGTTGGATCTTATGATGTTTCTCCCCCTCTACTCTCTTATGATGAATTGAGTTTTCCCTTTGAAGTTATCTTATTCGATTGAGTCTTTAAGGATTTAAGAACACTTGATGTATGTCTTGCATGTGCTTATCTGTGGTGACAATGGGATATCACGTGATCCACTTGATGTATGTTTTGGTGATCAACTTGCGAGTTCCGTGACCTCGTGAACTTATGCATTGGGGTTGGCACACGTTTTTGTCTTGACTCTCCGGTAGAAACTTTGGGGCACTCTTTGAAGTTCTTTGTGTTGGTTGAGTAGATGAATCTGAGATTGTGTGATGCATATCGTATAATCATACCCACAGATACTTGAGGTGACATTGGAGTATCTAGGTGACATTAGGGTTTTGCTTGATTTGTGTCTTAAGGTGTTATTCTAGTACGAACTCTATGATAGATCGATCATAAAGGATAACTTTGAGGTGGTTTCATACCCTACCATAATCTCTTCGTTTGTTCTCCGCTATTAGTGACTTTGGAGTGACTCTTTGTTGCATGTTGAGGCATAGTTATATGATCCAATTATGTTATTATTGTTGAGAGAACTTGCACTCGTGAAAGTATGAACCCTAGGCCTTGTTTCAACACATTGCAATACCGTATTAGCTCACTTTTATCATTAGTTACCTTGCTGTTTTTATATTTTCAGATTACAAAAACATATATCTATCATCCATATTGCACTTGTATCACCATCTCTTCGCCGAACTAGTGCACCTATACAATTTACCATTATATTGGGTGTGTTGGGGACACCAGAGACTCTTTGTTATTTGGTTGCAGGGTTGTTTGAGAGAGACCATCTTCATCCTACGCCTCCCATAGATTGATAAACCTTAGGTCATCCACTTGAGGGAAATTTGCTACTGTCCTACAAACCTCTGCACTTGGAGGCCCAATAACGTCTACAAGAAGAAGGTTGTGTAGTAGACATCAACTTACCAGAGTGATTGGGCGAGGACTGTGTGTACTTAGCTCAAGGGGGAATAAGGTGAAGACGCGGTCTTCTGAGTTGAATCAAAGCCTCCCTAACCAGACGTACAGTTGTCACAGCAACTGGAACTCGTCCAACAAATCCTTGTCCTCACCAAGCAACTGGTTCTATCCCTTACCTCTATTTACTTATAGTTTGTCTTCGTGAAGTCATTGCCTGCTTGCATGATCTGATTGACTTCATTGTCTGAAGACTGTTGTTGTTTGGCTTCATACTATTTTCCATCCTGATCCATACTACCTAGCAGCTGATAGTCTTCGTGCTTTCACTTCATTGCTTTCTTGACTATGGCTTGTCTAGTGTAGTCTACCTTCTGCTGCATATCAATAGGTTCATTTCTACTGTTTGTCTTCAAAGCCCCCGTGTTGTGAAGACTTTCATAAAAATCGCTTATTCACCCCTCCTCTAGTCGATAACTAGCACTTTCAGTCTGCATCATTGCTACTAACATCTTTCAACATAGTTTTCTCTAGGAACATATCATAAATAAAACGGGGAAGCTATACGCGAGCAATTGATCTACAACATAGATATACAAATACTATCAGGATTCAAGACTAAGTTCATGTAGCGATCCGACCTCAAACGGTCAAATCTCTGTGTATAAGTGTCATCCCTGGATCGGTAATGCTGACACACACAGTACTCGAGGATTTATAACAGATTTCAATCACACGCTTATTACATCGAATGTCTCAAAAGAGAACTTAATACAATAATATGGCTGAAGGCCATCTAAATAAGATAACAACGGAAGCTTCGAGGGTAAATGAGTCCATCAACTCCAACGGCATAGCTGATTGCACGACAATGACCTAGCGCACCTTACTCTTTGTTTGAAAGCTCTGCAACATAATACGTTGCAGCCTGTGTAGGTCAGCACATGGAATATGCTGGCAAGATAACCCTAAAGAGCAATGAACAAGTAACAACTATAACTATAGGCATTTATGGCTGGTGGAGGCTCTATGGTTATCTTTTTGCGAAAAGCTAGTTTTTCCCTACAACAAAGGATTATATTTTATTTAACTACAAAGTTTGTTGAAAACATTTAGAATGGTAACCCCATCTCAATCCCAAATTAATAATCAATAACCCAACAAGTTAATTAAGTAAAGTGATGAGATCAACATAGAAATTCAAACACTAGATACTCAAGATGTCCATAATAGGGGACACGGCTAACCATGATTAGTTTATACACTCTGCAGAGCTTTGCACACTTTTCCCCACAAGACTCGATCTCCTCCGTTGAATTTCTCGCACTGCATGATGTTTAAGAAACGGATGACCGAGACACAGTCTTTCCGAAGAGGTCCCCTTAACCGATAGATAGGCCGGTACACCTACAATCCCCTACATCTGCTAGCCCATCATGGAAAGGATTCCCACAACTTACTCAACTATGCCAGAGCCCATAGTGGCTTGTGGTTGCACACGGAAGTTTCCAGCATGAATAACATAATGATCCCTTTGAGCCTGGGTGGCGAACCATAGGAAAAATCACATGGATACCCCGGGATTCTCCTTTGGGCAACACTAGATTTCCCCAGGTGCCCACAAACCAATCCACCCAGATGTGTGTTAAAGTAGCCACCTTAAGTAAACCCTTAGTTTATAATAATACTCACAACTATCATGAATCACTCAAACCAAACCACGTCTACGAGCAAATCATAGCAAAGTATAATAAGCGTAACGTAGTAACTCCTAAGGTTTGAATAAAAGGGCAATAGGTACTACCTCAACTACTACTTCCCAATACCCACATGTTAAACAGATCCTACTCATGCAATATTTGAGGATTGATACTAATGCATAAAACTGGGTAATGAGGGAGATGATCAAAGTGTTACTTGCCTTGCTGACAATCTGAAAACCCTAGTGACTCGTAGTAGCACGATTCGCACTTCGGAAACTCTATCGTGAATAAACAATAGGATACATAAGCACTCAAGCATAAGATGCAAGGGTAAAACTCAAATGAAAAGATCCAAACTGAAAGTTCAACTGAAGAGCTTCGATTTGCAAAAAGAATCAAATGAATCGGAGCTACGAAACACAAACTACGATCAGAAGAAGTTCAAATTCAAATCTGCTTGCAAACAAATTTTAGTTTGTCAAAATCATGTTCAAGTGGATTATCTGGAAAGAGGGAAGCAAGACGAAGATTTTGGCGTTGGTTTCACTGGATTTGGACGAACGAGCAAAAGGTTGCGAAGGTTTGAAGATTAGGGACTAATGTGTGAGAAAAGTATTCGCAGATAGGTCCCTGGCCAAAAATAAAATAAAAAGAAAAACCTATCGAACGAACATTTGCTAACAGAACCAAACAAACGAACATTGTTCGCTACTGCGGATTAACGGACGAACGTCTGCAAATTAGATCCGAACATAAAAACTGAGAAAAAACCCTAACCCTAGAAAATAAACCGATCTAAACCGAAGAACCAAAAAAATCGAAAAATGAACCGGCGAGTCGGGGCAGTTTTATACCGGTTCACGATGACGGCGGTCAACGATGGCGGCGGAACTCCGGCGAGGCGGCGAGGCAGCGACGGCAGTGGTGGCTCGCGGCATGGGCAGCGGTGCGGCGGTGGCGCAGGGTGGTGTGGGCGGTGCGGCGGCGAGGCCGCGGAGTGCGGCGGCGAGGCTAAAGCCGGCGACGGTGGCTCGGTTCAGCGGCGGGCTGCGGCGGCGGGGTGGGGTGAGGAGGAGAGGGGGGCTCCGGTATTTAAAGGGCCGGGGCGCGGCGGTGCCTTGGCCGAGGGGGCGGCGGCGGCTCGTGTTTGAGCCGTACACGGCGGCGGCGGCGGGCGAGCTCGGAACTTCGGTCTCGAGTCGGAGGAGGAGGCGGCAGTGGCCTAGTGGGCTGTGGCCCGGCTCGGCTGGGCCTTCGGCCTAGTCAGGCGGCGAATTTTTTTTTAATAAAATTTTCGCCCGAAGAAAATCCTAATAAAATATTAAAAAATTATCAAAATACCATAAACAATTTTCACCGTCTAAATCTAATATTTAGAACCAAGTGAACATTTTTCTGGCCTAAAAATGCAATTTTCAAAAATGCATATTTTTCTAATTCAAATAAAATCCAAATAAAATTTTAATTTGATTTTAAAATTTCTTCTCCAATATTCCTTTCATTTAAAGAAGTCATTTTATCTTCTCTCTTTTATTTTAATATTGGAAATAATTGGAGAGAAAAATATAAAATCAAATTGATCCTCTTTTCAAATTTGATAAAATTCAAATATGAAAATGAATGAAATCTCCAACTCTCTCCTTGGGTCCTTGAGTTGCTTAAGATTTATAGGATCACAACCAAAATGCAAATAAAATATGATATGCGTATGATGACCTATGTATAACATCCAAATTGAAAAATTGGGATGTTACAAACCTAACCCCCTTAAGTTGAATCTCGCCCTCGAGATTCGGGTTGGCTAGAAAATAGGTGCGGGTAGTCTTTCCGTAGGTCTTCTTCTCTTTCCCAGGTGGCTTCATCCTCAGTATGGTGGCTCCACTGAACTTTACAAAACTTGATAACCATGCTGCGAGTAACTCGGCTGGCAAACTTGAGAATCTTGACGGGTTTCTCCTCGTAGGTTAGGTCACTATCCAACTAAATTACTTCTAGGGGCACTGTATCTCTTAGAGGAATATCAGCCATCTCTTCATGGCACTTCTTCAACTGGGAAACGTGAAACACGTCGTGAACTCCTGACAATCCTTTGGGTAACTCCAACCTGTAGGCAACTTCTCCCATACATTCCAGAACTCGGTATGGTCCTACAAATCTCGGGGATAACTTTCCCTTAACTCCAAATCGTTTAACTCCTCGGAGTTGTGACACACGAAGATATGCTCTATCTCCAATTTCATAGACTACCTCCTTGCGTTTAGTATCGGCATAACTCTTCTGCCTGGACTGAGCTACCTTCAATCTATCTCGAATCAACTTAACCTTCTCTTCAGACTCTTTGATCAAATCTGGTCCAAACAACTGACGGTCTCCAACTTCATCCCACATCAACGGTGTCCTGCACCTTCTTCCATACAAAGCTTCAAAAGGGGTCATCTTTAAACTAGCCTGATAACTATTGTTGTACGAGAATTCTGCTGGGGCAAATTTTCATCCCGACTAGATCCATAATCTAGCGCACAAGCTCTCAACATGTCCTCCAGAATCTGATTGACTCTCTCAGTTTGTCCATCTGTCTACAGATGAAAGGCTATACTGAACTCTAGCCTAGTACCAAGGTCTGGTGCAGCTGATTCCAAAACTTCGAGGTAAACTTTGTCCCTCTATCTGATACGATGGTCCTCAGAACTCCATGCAGACATACGATCCTGGTTATATATATCTTGGCCAACTTCGCGCTTGTATATGTGGTTTTCACGGGGATAAAGTGAGCCACTTTGTTCAAGCGATCAACTACTACCCAGATTGAGTCATATCCCGATCGGGTCCTGGGTAATCTGGTGATGAAATCCATGCCAAGTTTATCCCACTTCCAATCGGGTATCGGCATAGGCTGTAATAATTCGGCTGGCTTCTGATGTTCTGCCTTCACTCTCTGACATACATCGCATACTGCTACATACTCAGCAATATCCTTCTTCATACCCGTCCACCAGAAACGGTCCTTCAAATCCAAATGCATCTTGGTGTTTCCAGGGTGAGTCGAGTATGGTGAGTCATGGGCCTCCTGAAGTATTAACTTCCTGATCTCTGCATTATTAGGCACATATACACGATCCTCAAACCATAAAGTTCCGTGCTCATCCTCATGAAAACCTTTGGCTTTTCCTTTTCTCATCTTCTCCTTTATCTCAGCAATTTCCTTGTCATCTTTCTGAGCTTCTCGAATATTTCCCAATAAGGTAGACTGAACCTCCATTGCTGCAACAAAACCTCTTGGAACTATCTCCAAACGAAGTTCCTTGAGATCGTCTACTAACTCATGCGGTAATCCTCCGCTTACGAGGGTATTGACATAAATCTTGCGGCTCAAAGTGTCTGCTATGACATTGGCCTTTCCTGGATGATAATGCAGCTTCATATCGTAATCCTTTATGAGCTCCAACCATCTCCTCTGCCTGAGATTCAACTCCTTCTGTGCGAAAATGTACTTCAAACTCTTGTGATCCGTGTACACATCACATCGATTTCCAATCAGAAAATGTCTCTGGGTCTTGTGCGCATGCACTACGGCCGCTAACTCCAAATCATGTGTGGCATAATTCAACTCGTGAGGTCGTAGCTGTCGTGAGGCATATGAAACAACTCTTCCATCCTGCATAAGTACACCTCCAAGTGCTAAGAGAGAAGCATCGCAATACACTTGGAAATCCTTGCGTATATCCGGAAGAATCAGCACTAGGGCTGTAACCAAACATTTCTTCAACTCCTGAAAACTGGCCTCACAATCCTCGTTCCATTTGAACTTGGTTTCCTTCAACAACTCTGTCAAGGGTTTCGCAATCTTGGAAAGTTCTCAATAAATCTCCGATAGTATCTTGCGAGTCCCAAAAAACTATGGATCTCTCCAACTGAGGTGGGTGCCAACCACTCAGTGACAGACTGAACCTTGGTAGGGTCTACGGCTATACCTTCTCCTAATATAACATGTCCAAGAAATCCAACTTCCTTCAACCAAAACTCACACTTGCTAAACTTGGCATACAACTGGTGTTCCCTGAGCTTCTCGAGAACTAAGCGCAAGTGTTCCTTGTGTTCCTCTTCATTCTTCGAGTACACCAAAATATCATCAATGAACACCACAACAAACTTATCCAAAAACTCCATGAATACCTTGTTCGTCATACTCATAAAATAGGCAGGGGCATTAGTCAATCCAAAAGACATGGCCATGTACTCATATAGCCCATACCTTGTGGTAAAAGTTGTCTTAGGTATATCCTGTTCTCGGATCTTCAACTGGTGGTATCCTGATCGAAGATCGATCTTGGAGAATGCTTTAGCTCCTTGCAATTGGTCAAACAGATCATTGATCATCGGTAGTGGGTACTTGTTCTTGATCGTCACTTCATTCAAAGCCCGATAATTCAACAACCATTCTCAAAGATACATCCTTCTTCTCAACTAGGAGCACTGGGGCTCCCCACGTTAATGAACTGGGTCGGATATAAAATTTCTCCAATAACTCCTTAATCTGCTTCTTAATTTCCTCCAGATCATTTGCGGTCATCCGATACAGTCTCTTCGATATTGATACGGTGCTTGGCAACAACTCTATGAAAAACTCTATGTCTCGATCTAGCGGCATGCCTGGTAATTCCTCTGGAAATACATCCGGGTAATCCTTCACAACAGGCACTTCTTCCTGAACAACTCCCGACAGAGAATTCACTTGGGTCCTCCTTGGCGCATGCCTAGAAACATACTTGATCATTTTTCCCTCCAGGGTGGTGAGTAGAATTGACTTACTAGAACAATCGATATTTCCTCCATACATTGATAGTCAATCCATGCCTAGTATCACATCCAATCCTTGTGACTCCAAGACTATTAGGTCTGAGGGGAAAACATGCCTACCTATGGTCAATGGCACCTGAAAACATCCTCTGCTTGCCATATACTCCGCTCCAGGTGAGCTTACTAACATAGGTGTCTTAAGAACTTTGGTGGGCAACTTATACTTATCCACAAATCCCCTTGATATGTATGAATGCGATGCACTAGTATCAAAAAGAACAATTGCAGTAAATGACTTAATCAAAAACTTACCTATAACCGCATCTGGTTGTTCTTTAACCTCCTCCACGTTAACGTGGTTCACTTGTTCTCTAGTGAAAGGGTTGGGCTTCTTCCCAAAGTTTCCATTCCCATTACCATTCTTCAACTCTGAGCAATCACTGGCGTAGTGTCCAGTCTTCCCGCATTTGTAGCAGGTGACATGGCTCAGGTCCTTCTTAGTGGGCATTGCTGGATTGGAGCGGTTCTGATTGTTGCTTCCTCCATTCCCATTCCCATTCTTAGGGCCACTGTGGTTATGTGTGCTTCCTCCATTATGAGTATGACCTCCATGGTTATGGGTGTAACCTCCAGAGTTAGGGGTAAAGTGAGGCTTCTGCTGAGCTCCAGAATTGTACTTCCCCTATCCATACTTCCGTTTGCGGCTCTCTATCTGTTGTTGTTTGCTTTCAATCATAAGGGCCATGTCTACCAACTCCTGGTAGTTAGTGAATGTTGCTACCATCAACTGCATACTCATCTCATCATTCAGCCCTTCCATAAACTTCTCCTGCTTCGCGGCATCTGTGGCCACATCATCTGGGGCATAGCGAGCTAACTTACTAAACTCATCCACGTACTGCCCCATAGTACGATTTCCCTGGCGTAAGTTGTGAAACTCATGCTTCTTCATGTTCATTGCTCTAGTTGAGACATGGGCTGTGCGGAAAGCTTGTTGAAACCGATTCCATGTGACATTGCCTATGGGAAAAGTGGTTGTGTAATTTTCCCACCATGAGGCTGCGGATCCATCCAATTGATGTGCGGCAAAATGCACCTTCTTAGCATATGTGCAACCTGCAGTGGTCATCTCCCTTCCAATCCCGCGGAGCCAGTCATCAGCAACAATTGGCTCGGTGCTACTAGAAACACCAACGGATTCAACCTCAGAAAACGGGCTAAGTTGTCAACTGGAGGTGGTGGCGATGGGTTGTTATTGTTGTTGCATTGGTTCTGGACTAGTAGCTGCATCAAGGCATTTTGTTGTTGGATCAACTGGGTGAGCTCCGGTGGGAAGACAAATCCGTGGTCATGTCTCAGAGGCATCTGGTAGGTTTAAAGGGGAGAGATTGGAATAGAGTGAGGTCTAAGGAGAAAATCACTACCCATATGCACATGAGAAAAACACATTCATATCACACCACTCAATTCAAACAAGGGCATACAATCGATCTAGCTACCGTTACAAAATACTCTGACTACTACTATATACATGGGGGAATACTATTGATAATATGGTGGTCGACTAGAAATTTTGATCGGAAGAAGACTCCATGATATCTGCTCCAGCTTCGTCTTCATAATCATCATCACTATCGGGGTCAGAGCAGGTGTTGTCAATGATCATGTAGTCCTTGGGGTGGTCGTCATCTCCTGGCGCGGGGTCTCCCATGAATATTCCTAGCTTCTTCTTCAGGTCTTCATTCTTCTCCAGTAGTACTGCAATTTCCTCTTCATATCCATCGTGTGTAGACTTGAGTTCCTCTTCTAGCTCCATGTTCCTGGTCATCACCTTCTTCAGGTCTATCATGCTGGCACACATCTGGTTCTCCTGTCGACGAATGTGTTGGTTTAACTCCTGGATGTAGGCTACAATGGACTTCTCCTTCCTGGTGCAAATCACCTCCCATTGCTCATCTCGGCGTCCACATATCTGGTAGATGGTGTCCTTAAGATCCTTGTGGTATACTTCATCGATGCGTCCCATGGCGATGTGAGCCGCTATGCTCTTTCCTAGACTCTGGGTTGGTGCGTCAAAGGAAAACTCTATCGGCTCCGTAACTGGTGTGAATGTCCTTCCTAGAGCATGTACTCGAATTGTCCAGCGCTCTTCTTCAGGTAGAGTGGTGGTGTAGGTCCCCGTGAAGCTTGGTATTCCGATGCTCAGGTACTTAGTGACTTCCTTCAGGTGTCGTCCAAAAGGGGTGTCTTCATCCGGTTGAGCAAACTTGTTCCTTGGGTCCGCCATCTATAGAGTGGAAAGTGGAGAAGAGTCAAAAATGAGTAGAGAAGAGTGTCCTATGGCTAACCATGATTAGTTTATACACTCTCCAGAGGTTTGCACACTTTTCCCCACAAGACTCGATTTCCTCCGTTGAATTTCTCACACTGCGTGATGTTTGAGAAACGGATGACCGAGACACAGTCTTTCCGAAGAGGTCCCCTTATGTAACGCCCTCGATGCGGCTATATCTCCCACGTGTCGAAGCACGACTTAGAGGCATAACCGCATTGAAAGCAATGTCGCAAGTGAGGTAATCTTCACACAACCCATGTAATACAATAGGGGAAAAAGATACATAGTTGGCTTACACTCGCCACTTCACACAATTACATGAATAAAACATTACATCATCCAGATACAATCAAGGTCCGACTACGGAACCAAAATAAAAGAATAACCCCAAATGCGACAAGGTCCCCGATCGACCCCAACTGGGCTCCACTACTGATCAACTAGAACGAAACAACACAAAGGACAAGATCTTCATCGGGCTCCTCCTGAGCTGGATTGCGTCATCTGCACGGACTCATCAGCACCTGCAAGCTGGGTTTGGAAGTATCTGTGAGCCACGGGGACTCAGCAATCTCGCACCCTCGCGATCAAGACTATTTAAGCTTATGGGTAAGGTAAAAGGTATGAGGTGGAGCTGCAGCAAGCGACTAGCATAATATGGTGGCTAACATACGCAAATGAGAGCGAGAAGAGAAGGCAAGGCACGGTCGATAAAAATATGATCAAGAAGTGATCCTAAAACAACCTACGTCAAGCATTACTCCAACACCGCGTTCACTTCCCGGACTCTGCCGAGAAGAGACCATCACGGTTACACACGCGATTCAAATATGACACCGGTCTGCGATTTACAGCAAGTAGCCATCTAAATGCAATGAGATGAACAAGCTACAACACCCAAACATGGCAACAAAATACATGTCAGGGATGCATTCAAGATGCTTAACAAAAGTCTAGCACTGAGCTACGGCCAATTCATCCATTAACAGGTTCAAACAAGCATGGCAAAAATGCATATGGTAAACAGATTTCAGACTTAGTGAAATTAACACTTGTCTGGAATTTCAGATCAGGTAGCACACTTTGGAGCATGAAAACTATATGCTACAGGACCTGAACATGGCAAAGTAAAGCATGGCATGGCGCTACTCCAAGAGCTTAACAAAAGTCTCTTAGTGACCTTGAGCCAAACGGGATCAGAAAATACAATTGCAAGCATGTGAACATGGCAAAAACATAATCAGATCTCGGACTTGGTGAAAACTGGAGCATGCTGAAAACAGATATCAAGTAGGCATGTTTACGAGCTTGATGCACTCACTACAGAGCAA
Source organism: Triticum urartu (assembly GCF_056163025.1). Classification (NCBI taxonomy): domain Eukaryota; kingdom Viridiplantae; phylum Streptophyta; class Magnoliopsida; order Poales; family Poaceae; genus Triticum; species Triticum urartu. Next base: position 148,403,654 of record NC_141874.1, read on the forward strand.
GTCATGACAAGCTAAGCATACACCCATCAAGAATACACAAAATTCAAGCTAGCCATGGCAAGAACAATTACATATCATGCACGGGTCAACTACAACATCCTCGGCAAAATTGCTAACAAGTAGACAATCTGCCCAGATTCATGAAATGGCAAAAGCAGAGCTCGATTGACTCAAGCTAGTGTGCTCCATAAATGCAAATAAAGACATGGATGGATAGAGCACTACAAGATTAACAAAACATCATTACTGATCATCCTCAAAAGAGGCACGGATCACTAGGAAACAACATGAACATATGGCAACATGAGATAAACAGGTCAAGGACTTAGTGGAAATGCTAAGTCCCTGAAAATAGCATTACCAAGTACACCACTTTGCAAGCTTGTGCTAGTCACCACACACATCACAAAAATACATGGGTTGCACCTCTCGAAAGATGGCAAAACCCTTAACAAAACATATGTAGAGCTCCAGGTCATATCATGCACACAATAATCATGGCAAGAATGACAAATATCTAAATGGAGTAGCAGATCTGACAATTATCTCAAGTAGCACTCTTCTAACGGCATTTAGGGCATCAAGATGAACTCAAATGGAAACGATGCAATGAGATGAAATGATGCACTCTCTGAGACGAACATTTTGATATGCTATATGCCCAAAACGGAGTTACGAATGCAAAGTTACGATGCGATGAAGATGCCAAAAAGTGACTGAGTTTAGGACAAAAGGTCAACCCTAGGGTTTCGTCCGGATCTGGATCTGAGGCGGCGCGCGCTTCGAGGTTCATCGGAAACCTGTTCGCCGGAGGAGGGAGTCGCCGGACTTGTCGGGGATCGCCGGATCTTCGCCGGACGCGAGAGGAGACGGGGCCGGGTGGAGGAGGAGGTCGCCGTAGTCGGCGAAGCGGCGGGGCGGAGCTCGGCGATCTCAGCCATGGCGGGCGGCGGATGAGGCAGTGGATCGGCGAGGAGATCGACGGCGGCGGCGGCCCGGCAAAACGGACGGCGGCGGGCGAGGGAGCCGGGCGGCGCCGGGCGAGGGAGCCTGGCGGCGGCGCTCGCGGGCCGCGAGGGCCCTCCCTGGGCCGGCGTGGAGGAGGCGGCCGCGGGGGTGACGTGGCAGCCCCGGAGTGGCTGGGCGCGGCGGCGGGGTGACGGGCGGACATGTCCGTCGGCGCGGGAAAGTGTCCGACGGCGGAAGGAGGAAGATTGCTAGGGTTTGGCCCGCGAATTTGGAAGGGTTGCACGTATTTATAGGTAGAGGGAGCTAGGAAGAGTCCAAATGAGGTGCCATTTTCGGCCACACGATCGTGATCGAACGACCGAGATTATGGAGAGGGTTTTGGTGGGTTTTGGGCCACTTTGGAGGGGTGTTGGGCTGCAACACACACGAGGCCTTCTCGGTCCCTCGGTTAACCGTTGGAGTATCAAACGAAGTCCAAATGGTACGAAACTTGACAGGCGGTCTACCGGTAGCAAACCAAGGCCGCTTGCCAAGTCTCGATCCAATCCGGATGTTTAATCCCCACACACGAAAGAAAGGTAGAAATGACCACCGGAGGAGAACGGAGCGCCGGATTGCAAAACGGACAACGGGGAAAATGCTCGGATGCATGAGACGAACATGTATGCAAATGAAATGCACATGATGACATGATATGCAATGCATGACACGCAAGCAATGACAACGCAACAACATCGAATAACTGCACGACACCTGGCACATCGGTCTCGGGGCGTTACAACACTCCACCACTACAAGAGGATCTCGTCCCAAGATCTAGAATGGCATCGGAGGGAAAACGGAAGGGAAAGAGAAGAGGTAAAACTAAGTTGCTCCTTTGGCAAATGAGTGAAACCAAAGAACCTTGAAAAGGTTACACAAATTCGAGAAAAGAATACGACGAAGGTGAACAAAGTCGAAAACTCTCCGTTAGCAAGGAGGGACAAAGAACATTGCGAAAAACCTTGAGATTGAAGGGCAAGATATATATTGAAAGCACTCCGGTTAAGAAGTTATGCAAGACTTGATACGGTGAAAAGAACTTGAGCAAAAAGGACAGAACACTCCGGTTAAATGGATAATGACGAAAAGAACATGATCCAAGATGATGAGAGAAAAGAGCAACATCACAATGCCTCCGGAAGAAAATGACAACTTCTATCACAATTGAACTTGGAAAGCATTCTTGCAAGAAAGGATTGCGCGGGGTTGTTGGGAAAACAACAACGAAGAGGATAAGCTTGTAGTGGACTTATGGAAAACATCTCTAGAACTTGAGGTGAAATTCCGCCACTAATGAAAACAATATTGGATTGATAAGAACAAGAAGACGAGGAACTTGTTCATCGGAAGGATAAAGAAGAACTTGGGTCCTTTATAAGCACCATAGATAGCAACAAACCTTAGGGAAGGCTTTAGGTGAAATATAACCCAAGGTAACCCCAATGACGAGATTGGTGGATTTAAATACCTCATCTTGATAACTTGTGAAACATGAAGCACAAAGGGAAATTATCAAGAATGACATAAAACCACCTCAAAAGATATGCGTGAAAGAATTGCACTCCGGATTACAAGATGAAGAAAGCTTGAACTCATCTGAAAAGAATCTTGATGAACGCTTGGAGAAGGAATTAAATCCTTATGACCCATCATGTAGAACCTTCATGAGAACTCCGGAAAAAAGAGAAGATGCACAATTGAAATCAGGACTATGATGAGCCTCCGGAATAGGGAATTGAGTTCAGTCGATGAAACAAGAATAAGAATTACATTATGCTTATCCTTCACCAATTAAATTGATGACAATCAATGAATTTGGCACACTACTTATTCTCGTAGAAAAGATTAAGAGAGATATCGATAACTTGATAAGGACTTGATGGAACCGCCGGTGGGATTTGGAACAACGAATGAATTGATATGATAAACAAGGAAGAGAAATCTTGAACGAACCACCGGTAGGATTGGAGAATGATAACTGAAAGCTGAGAATTAATAAATCTTCTGAAATGATGGGCTCCGGAGAAACAAACTAGAAAGACTCCTGAATTACTCCGGCTCGGTGAAAAGAATTCTCACAATCGAAAGCAATTATGAGAGGAAGGCAACAAGCTAGAATCACGAATCTTCACGAGAACGGATATGATTGAAGAGAAAATTATTCCTTGGTCTTTAAATGTTGAGAATGATGACGAGAAACACCACCATGAATTATTTAGACACTCCGAAATGACGAATGGAAAGGTTGAGCCAACGATGAAAAGAATTTTGAAAGATCTTGGAGAAAGACATTTGACTGATGGTAAATCATTGTTACGTCAAACTTCGAAAAGAATTTGAGAATACCTCCGAGAAAATAGAAGAGTCAGGTAAGATCCTCGAAAAGACCTGTGGGTTAGGGCCCACTCAAGAGAAACACCGTTGAAATGATTAAAAAGAGTGGTTGCACTGGTTGAATTAAATGACTTGAATGAGATACCAATCTCGAAAGAGCCTGAACGAATGCAGAGTGGAAACACGAATCTTCGAGATATCTTGAGCACTCCAGAACAATTAAATAGCGAGAAGTGAATGAATATGAGGTGCACCGGCATGAGAAGGTATTTGAAACAAGGAGAAAGATATGATCAATAACGCTTGAATTTAAACCACCGGAGAAGAAAAATGAGTGAAGGTTAACGAACTTGAAGCTCCGTTATTATCTTCATGAGCATCACCGGATAAGAAGATTGACGAAAAAGGAATGGAGAGGCTTCCCCTCAATAAAATGGATACTTGAATAAGAAATCTGGGTCCTTGAAGAAACAGGGAGGGTGGGCGGGGAAAAAAACAAAGGCAACTTGAAGACGGATGTAACAAACACCGTTGAGAAGAACTGGTAATTGATCTTGCTGATGTTGAAATGATCGGACCCACTTGAAGAGAAGCACACCGGTTGAAAAGAATTGACATGACAAACTTGATGATCGAGAAGGACTAGTATTCACATAGGAATATGAGAACACCATTTGGGGAAGGTATGGAATCAACACTTGACATCGAAGCAACTCGAATACCACAACTCAAAAACAAAAACAACGGATTGGCTCACAGAATAAGCCGGAACAAACATATGATAGAGATTTCGTCCGAAGTTTTCGTGGTGGGGCCTACACGGGCTTGATCGTACAGCACCATCATGTACAAGGCAGTGCACATGACATACGAAGCGTCCCCGAGTCGGCATAGCCAAACTCTTTAAGACACAACGAGACCACTGTAAAACCGACCGTGAATAGGCGGACCACTAGACGTCGAACCCCAATTTCATATCATACATCTGTTGGAAAGATATCCTAAGAGCTACTTGAATTCCCACCTATGAAACTCCCGAAATTTTCTGGTTATGCAATCAGGTGTTGGGGATATAGGGAAGCATAATATCTCACCCAAACTAACAAATCCTACATCCAGTTGTATCCATCCTTCAACACATAACCAAGAAACCTTCGGAAATCATCTACCTCAACCTTCGAAAAGCATCCGTTATACAAGTTATGGCAATAATCCCGAACTCCCGCCCCAGTACTGGGTGGCGTCGAGGTTATCTCACCAACGAACTGCATAAAAGAGATTTTCGATGTCGGCGTACTAAACTCAGGTATTCCAGAACTGCAACGATAAAATTATGACGACAACACCTTGGAGCTCAACTCCCCGGGACACTGCCACAAAACCCCTGACAGGAGGCACCAAGACAATGTTCTCGTCACAAAACCATCGGAACGATTCCAAGATACCCACGTGATCCTAAAAAATTTAGTGGAATTTGAGAAGAGAAGAGTCAAAACTCTACGTCAGGATGCCTTACCAGAGCGATGAGGAGACTGGGAAGTAAAAAAGAATTCCTAAACTCTCCGATATATAATTCCTAAATGACTCAAAACATTTTTCTAGACACAACTTGGCTGCTAAAAAAACAATCAAGCAATGGGGGCTCCTAAGGTCGGGGAAGGCTCTGATACCAACTTGTAACGCCCTCGATGCGGCTATATCTCCCACGTGTCGAAGCACGACTTAGAGGCATAACCGCATTGAAAGCAATGTCGCAAGTGAGGTAATCTTCACACAACCCATGTAATACAATAGGGGAAAAGATACATAGTTGGCTTACACTCGCCACTTCACACAATTACATGAATAAAACATTACATCATCCAGATACAATCAAGGTCCGACTACGGACCCCAAAATAAAAGAATAACCCCAAATGCGACAAGGTCCCCGATCGACCCCAACTGGGCTCCACTACTGATCAACTAGAACGAAACAACACAAAGGACAAGATCTTCATCGGGCTCCTCCTGAGCTGGATTGCGTCATCTGCACGGACTCATCGGCACCTGCAAGCTGGGTTTGGAAGTATATGTGAGCCACGGGGACTCAGCAATCTCGCACCCTCGCGATCAAGACTATTTAAGCTTATGGGTAAGGTAAAAGGTATGAGGTGGAGCTGCAGCAAGCGACTAGCATAATATGGTGGCTAACATACGCAAATGAGAGCGAGAGGAGAAGGCAAGGCACGATCGATAAAAATATGATCAAGAAGTGATCCTAAAACAACCTACGTCAAGCATTACTCCAACACCGCGTTCACTTCCCGGACTCCGCCGAGAAGAGACCATCACGGTTACACATGCGGTTGATGTATTTTAATTAAGTTAAGGTTCAAGTTATCTACAACCGGACATTAACAAATTCCCATCTGCCCATAACCGCGGGCACGGCTTTCGAAAGTTCAAATCCCTGCAGGGGTGTCCCAACTTAGCCCATCACAAGCTCTCACGGTCAACGAAGGAATAGACCTCCTCCCGAGACGTTCCGATCAGACTCGGTATCCCGGTTCTACAAGACACTTCGACAAGTTAAAACAAATCCAGCAACACCGCCCGAATGTGCCGACAAATCCCGATAGGAGCTGCACATATCTCGTTCTCAGGGCACACTCAGATGAGCTCTCCATACAACTAAAACCAAACCTCGAGTTTCCCCGAGGGGGCGCTGCACAGGACTCTAGTTCGGACCAACACTCAGAGGAGCACTGGCCCGGGGGGGTTAGAATAAGGATGACCCTTGAGTCTGCAGAACCCAAGGGAAGGTGGTAGGTTGTTAGTGCAAATGGTAAAACCAAGGTTGGGCATTGTGGAGGAGTTTTATTCAAGGCGAACTGTCAAGGGGTTCCCATTATTACCCAACCGCGTAAGGAACGCAAAATCCGGGAACATAACACCGATATGACGGAAACTAGGGCGGCAAGAGTGGAACAAAACACCAGGCATAAGGCCGAGCCTTCCACCCTTTACCAAGTATATATATGCATTAATTAAATAAGATATATTATGATATCCCAACAAGTAACCATGTTCCAACAAGGAACAACATCTCCATGTTCCAACAAGGAACGAACTTCAATCTTCACCTGCAACTAACAACGCTATAAGAGGGGCTGAGCAAAGCGGTAACATAGCCAAACAACGGTTTGCTAGGACAAGGTGGGTTAGAGGCTTGGTTCAACAATATAGGAGGCATGATAAGCAAGTGGTAGGTATCGCGGCATAGGCATAGCAAAAGAGCGAGCATCTAGCACGCAAAGATAGAAGTGATTTCGAGGGTATGGTCATCTTGCCTGAAATCCCGCAAGGAAGAAGAACGAGTCCATGAAGAAGACAAACGGACGTAGACGAACGATTCCTCACAAACACGATGTTATCGGAACCAACCGAAGAAACAACACCGGAAAAGAGCAAACAACATAGTAAACAACCAACACATGAACATGATATGATATGCGGGATGTGGTATGCGATGCATATGCATGATTTGACAAGGAATGATTGAACCTGGCCTCAACTTGGAAAACCAAGTGTGCCACTGGAAATATGAGATTAAATCGCTTGAAAACGATATAAAGAACGCCGGAATCGGAGTTACGGTTTGGAAATGGCAAGCGATTCAAATATGACACCGGTCTGCGATTTACAGCAAGTAGCCATCTAAATGCAATGAGATGAACAAGCTACAGCACCCAAACATGGCAACAAAATACATGGCAGGGATGCATTCAAGATGCTTAACAAAAGTCTAGCACTGAGCTACGGCCAATTCATCCATTAACAGGTTCAAACAAGCATGGCAAAAATGCATATGGTAAACAGATTTCAGACTTAGTGAAATTAACACTTGTCTGGAATTTCAGATCAGGTAGCACACTTTGGAGCATGAAAACTATATGCTACATGACCTGAACATGGCAAAGTAAAGCATGGCATGGAGCTACTCCAAGATCTTAACAAAAGTCCCTTGGTGACCTTGAGCCAAAAGGGATCAGAAAATACAATTGCAAGCATGTGAACATGGCAAAAACAAAATCTGATCTCGGACTTGGTGAAAACTGGAGCATGCTGAAAACAGATATCAAGTAGGCATGTTTACGAGCTTGATGCACTCACTACAGAGCAAGTCATGACAAGATAAGCATACACCCATCAAGAATACACAAAATTCAAGCTAGCCATGGCAAGAACAATAACATATCATGCACGGGTCAACTACAACATCCTCGGCAAAATTGCTAACAAGTAGACAATCTGCCCAGATTCACGAAATGACAAAAGTAGAGCTTGATTGACTCAAGCTAGTGTGCTCCATAAATGCAAATAAATACATGGATGGATAGAGCACTACAAGATTAACAAAACATCATTGCTGATCATCCTCAAAAGAGGCACGGATCACTAGAAAACAACATGAACATATGGCAACATGAGATAAACAGGTCAAGGACTTAGTGGAAATGCTAAGTCCCTGAAAATAGCATTACCAAGTGCACCACTTTGCAAGCTTGTGCTAGTCACCACACACATCACAAAAATACATGGGTTGCACCTCTCGAAAGATGGCAAAACCCTTAACAAAACATATGTAGAGCTCCAGGTCATATCATGCACACAATAATCATGGCAAAAATGACAAATATCTAAATGGAGTAGCAGATCTGACAATTATCTCAAGTAGCACTCTTCTAACGGCATTTCGGGCATCAAGATGAACTCAAATGAAAACGATGCAATGAGATGAAATGATGCACTCTCTGAGACGAACATTTTGATATGCTATATGCCCAAAACGGAGTTACGGATGCAAAGTTACGATGCGATGAAGATGCCAAAAAGTGACTGAGATTAGGACAAAAAGTCAACCCTAGGGTTTCGTCCGGATCTGGATCTGAGGCGGCGCGCGCTTCGAGGTTCATCAGAAACCTGTTCGCCGGAGGAGGGAGTCGCCGGACTTGTCGGGGATCGCCGGATCTTCGCCGGACGCGAGAGGAGACGGGGCCGGGTGGAGGAGGAGGTCGCCGTAGTCGGCGAAGCGGCGGGGTGGAGCTCGGCGAGCTCAGCCATGGCGGGCGGCGGATGAGGCGGCGGATCGGCGAGGAGATCGACGGTGGCGGCGGCCCAGCGAAACGGACGGCGGCGGGTGAGGGAGCTGGACGGCGCCGGGCGAGGGAGCCTGGCGGCGGCGCTCGCGGGCCGCGAGGGCCCTCCCTGGGCCGCGCGGGCCGGTGTGGAGGAGGCGGCCGCGGGGGTGACGTGGAAGCCCCGGAGTGGCTGGGTGTGGCGGCGGGGTGACGGGCGGACATGTCCGTCGGCGCGGGAAAGTGTCCGACGGCGGAAGGAGGAAGATTGCTAGGGTTTGGCCCGCGAATTTGGAAGGGTTGCACGTATTTATAGGTAGAGGGAGCTAGGAGAGTCCAAATGAGGTGCGGTTTTCGGCCACGCGATCGTGATCGAACAACCGAGATTATGGAGAGGGTTTTGGGCCACTTTGGATGGGTGTTGGGCTGCAACACACACGAGGCCTTCTCGGTCCCTCGGTTAACCGTTGGAGTATCAAACGAAGTCCAAATGGTACGAAACTTGACAGGCGGTCTACCGATAGTAAACCAAGGCCACTTGGCAAGTCTTGGTCCAATCCGGAAATGTTTAATCCCCACACATGAAAAAAGGTAGAAATGACCACCGGAGGAGAACGGAGCGCCGGATTGCAAAACGGACAACGGAGAAAATGCTTGGATGCATGAGACGAACATGTAAGCAAATGAAATGCACATGATGACATGATATGCAATACATGACACGCAAGAAATGACAACGCAACAACATCGAATAACTGCACGACACCTGGCACATCAGTCTCGAGGCGTTACACCTTAACCAATAGATAGGCCGGTACACCTACAATCCCCTACATCTGCTAGCCCATCATGGAAAGGATTCCCACAACTTACTCAACTATGCCAGAGCCCATAGTGGCTTGTGGCTGCACAGGAAGTTTCCAGCATTAATAACATAATGATCCCTTTGAGCCTGGGTGGCGAACCATAGGAAAAATCACACAGATACCCTGGGATTCTCCTTTGGACAACACTAGATTTCCCCAGGTGCCCACAAACCAATCCACCTAGATGTGTGTTAAAGTAGCCACCTTAAGTAAACCCTTAGTTCATAATAACACTCACAACTGTCATGAATCACTCAAACCAAACCATGTCTACGAGCATAGCATAGCAAAGTATAATAAGTGTAACATGGTAACTCCCAAGGTTTGAATAAAAGGGCAATAGGTACTACCTCAACAACTACTTCCCAATACCCACATGTTAAACAGATCCTACTCGTGCAATGTTTGAGGATTGAGACTAATGCATAAAATCTGGGTAATAAGGGGGGTGATCAAAGTATTACCTGCCTTGCTGACGATCTGAAAACCCTAGTGACTTGTAGTAGCATGCTTCACACTCCGGAAACTCTATCATGAACAAACAATAGCATACATAAGCACCCAAGCATAATATGCAAGGGTAAAACTCAAATGAAAAGATCCAAACTGAAAGTTCAACTGAAGAGCTTCGATTTGCAAAAAGAATCAAACAAATCAGAGCTACGAAACACAAACTACGATCAGAAGAAGTTGAAATTCAAATCTGCTTGCAACCGAATTTTAGTTTTTCAAAATCATGTTCAAGTGGATTATCTGGAAAGAGGGAAACAAGATGAAGATTTTGGCGTTGGTTTCACTGGATTTGGACGAACGAGCAAAAAGTTGCGAAGGTTTGAAGATTAGGGACTAATCTATGAGAAAAATATTCACGGATAGGTCCCTAGCCGAAAATAAAATAAAAAGAAAAACCAATCAAAAAGATGTTCACTAATAGAACCAAACGAACGAACGTTGTTCGCTACTGCGGATTAACGGACGAACGTCCGCAATTTAGATCCGAACGTAAAAACCGAGAAAAAACCCTAACCCTAGAAAATAAACCGATCTAAACCAAAGAACCGAAAAAACCAAAAAACGAACCGGCGAATCGGGGCGGTTTTATACCGGTTCACGACGACGGCAGTCAACAGCGGCGGTGGAACTCCGGCGAGGCAGCGACGGCGGCGGTGGCTCGCGGCGCGGGCGACGGTGTGGCGGTGGCGCGGGGTGGTGCGGGCGGTGTGGTGGCGAGGCGGCGGAGTGCGGCGGCGAGGCGGCGCAGCTAAAGGCGACGGTGGCGGCTCAGCTCAGTGGTGGGCTGCGGCGGCGGGGTGGGGTGAGGAGGAGAGGGGGACTTCGGTATTTAAAGGGCCAGGGGGTGGCGGTGCGTTGGGCGAGGAGGTGGCGGCGGGCGAGCTCGGGACTTCGGTCCCGAGTCGGAGGAGGAGGCGGCGGCGGCCTGGTGGGCTGCGGCCCGGCTCGGCTCGGCCTTCGGCCCAGTCGGGCGGCGAACATTTTTTTAAAATAAAATTTTCGCCCGAAGAAAATCCTAATAAAATATATTAAAAAATCTAAAAATACCAGAAACAATTTTCACCATCTAAATCTAATATTTAGAACCAAGTGAAGATTTTTCTGGCCTAAAAATGCAATTTTCAAAAATGCATATTTTTTCTAAATCAAATAAAATTCAAATAAAATTTTAATTTGATTTTAAAATTTCTTCTCCAATATTCCTTTCATTTAAAGAAGTCATTTTATCTTCTCTCTTTTATTTTTAATATTGGAAATAATTGGAGAGAAAAATATAAAATCAAATTAATCCTCTTTTCAAATTTGATAAAATTCAAATATGAAAACGAATGAAATCACCAACTCTCTCCTTGGGTCCTTGAGTTGCTTAAGACTTCTAGGATCACAACCAAAATGCAAATAAAATATGATATGCGTATGATGACCTATGTATAACATCCAAATTGAAAAATTGGGATGTTACAGTTCGTGATAAATTAAAGTTCAATTAATCATATTACTTAAGAAGTCCCACTTAGATAGATATCCCTCTAATCATCTAAGTGATCACGTGATCCATATCAACTAAACCATGTTCGATCATCATGTGAGATGGAGTAGCTTTCAATGGTGAACATCACTATGTTGATCATATCTACTATATGATTCACGCTCGACCTTTCAGTCTTAGTGTTCCGAGGCCATATCTGCATATGCTAGGCTCGTCAAGTTTAACCCAAGTATTCTGCTTGTGCAAAACTGGCTTGCACTCGTTGTATGTGAACGTATAGCTTATCACACCCGATCATCATGTGGTGTCTCGGCATGACGAACTGTAGCAATAGTGCATACTCAGGGAGAACACTTATACCTTGAAATTTAGTGAGGGGTCATCTTATAATGCTACCGCCGTACTAAGAAAAATAAGATGCATAAAGGATAAACATCACATGCAATCAATATAAGTGATATGATATGGCCATCATCATCTTGTGCCTTTGATCTCCATCTCCAAAGCACCGTCATGATCACCATCGTCACCGGCTTGACACCTTGATCTCCATCGCAACATCGTTGTCGTCTCGCCAATTATTGCTTCCACGACTATCACTACCGCTTAGTGATAAAGTAAAGCAATTACATGGCGATTGCATTTCATACAATATAGTGACAACCATATGGCTCCTGCAAGTTGCTGACAACTTTGTTACAAAACATGATCATCTCATACAATAGTTTATTTAATCACGTCTTGACCATATCACATCACAACATGCCCTGCAAAAACAAGTTAGACGTCCTCTACTTTGTTGTTGCAAGTTTTACGCGGCTGCTACGGGCTTAGCAAGAACAGTTCTTACCTACGCATCAAAAACAACAACGATTTTTCGTCAAGTGTGCTGTTTTAACCTTCAACAAGGACCGGGCGTAGTCACACTCGATTCAACTAAAGCTAGAGAAGCAGACACCCACTAGCCACATGTGTGAGAAGCACGTCAGTAGAACCAGTCTCATGAACGCGGTCATGTAATGTTGGTCTGGGCCGCTTCATCTAACAATACCGCCGAATCAAAGTATGACATGCTGGTAAGAAGTGTGACTATTATCGCCCATAATTCTTTGTGTTCTACTCGTGCATATAACATCTACGCATAGAACTGGCTCGGATGCCACTGCTGGGGAACGCAGTATTTCAAATTTTTTCCTACGATCACACAAGATCTATCTAGGAGATGCATAGCAACAAGAGGGGAGAGTGTGTCTACGTCTTCGCGATCCAACCGATCAAGTACCAAACGCACGGCACCTCCGCGACCTGCACACGTTCAGCTCGGTGATGTCCCTCGTACTCTTGATCCAGTTGAGGCCGAGGGAGAGTTTCGTCAGCCCGACGGCGTGGTGACGGTGATGATGAAGTTACTGATGCAGGGCTTCGCCTAAGAACTACGACGATATGACCGAGGTGTAAAACTGTGGAGGGGGGCACCGCACACGGCTAAGACAAATCTTGGAGTCTATGGGGTGTCCCCTCCCCTGTATATAAAGGAGGGCAGGAGGGGGCCGGCCGGCCTCATGGGGCGCGCTCTAAGGGGGGAATCCTACTCCTACTAGGAGTAGGTTCCCCCCTTTCCTAGTCCAACTAGGAGGGGAAGGAAGGAGGGGGCGCCTCCCCCACCCCTTGTCTAATTCGGACTAGGGGGCACGCGCCACCTCCTGGCCGGCCCTCTCTCCTATAAGGCCCATGGTGGCCCATTAACTTCCCGGGGGGATTCCGGCAACCCTCTGACACTCCGGTTTTAATAGAAACTCTCTGGAACACTTCAAGTGTCCGAACAACATGGTCCAATATATAAATCTTTACCTCTCGACCATTTCGAGACTCCTCGTCATGTCCATGATCTCATCCGGGACTCCGAACAACTTCGGTACATCAAATCAAATAACTCATAATACATATCGTCATCGAACGTTATGCGTGCGGACCCTACGGGTTCGAGAACTATGTAGACATGACCGAGACACATCTCCGATCAATAACCAATAGTGGAACCTAGATGCTCATATTGGCTCCTACATATTCTACGAAGATCTTTATCGGTCAAACCGCACAACAACATACGTTGTTCCCTTTGTCATCGGTATGTTACTTGCCCGAGATTCGATCGTCGGTATCATCATACCTAGTTCAATCTCGTCACCGGCAAGTCTCTTTACTTGTTCCGTGATGCATAATCCCATTACTAACTCATTAGTCACATTGCTTGCAAGGCTCATAGTGATGAGCATTACCGAGAGGGCCCAGAGATACCCCTCCGACAATCAGAGTGACAAATCCTAAACTTGATCTATGTCAACTCAACAAACACCATCGGTGACACCTGTAGAGCATCTTTATAATCACCCAGTTACGTTGTGACGTTTGATAGCATACAAGGTGTTCCTCCGATATTCGGGAGTTGCATAATCTCATAGTCATAGGAACATGTATAAGTCATGAAGAAAGCAATAGCAATAAACTGAACGATCATAGTGCTAAGCTAACAGATGGGTCTAGTCCATCACATCATTCTCTAATGATGTGATCCCATTCATCAAATGATAACACATGTCTATAGCTAGGAAACTGAACCATCTTTGATCAACGAGCTAGTCAAGTAGAGGCATACTAGGGACACTTTGTTTGTCTATGTATTCACACATGTACTAAGTTTTCGGTTAATATAATTCTAGCATGAATAATAAACATTTCTCATTGTATAAGGAAATATAAATAACAACCTTATTATTGCCTCTAGGGCATGTTTCCTTCACGGCCCACTACGCGCGAAATGTCAATGATGATGAGCCCTGCATGCGGCTCCTTCCACCGACTACAACTTCTCTTCCGGACCCGACTGGGTTGAGTTCTTTGACGAGGCTGGTGGAAGTGGCGTCCATGATGAGGACGATGATGAGTGATCCTCTCTTGTCATTAGCTCCCTTTGACCTTTTGGGGAGTTAGTGCCAAAGGGTAGAAGTAGTATATTAGGGGTTTGTGAGTGTTTATCTACGTGGTCAAATATCTCGTGTCTTATGGTGTTTATTTGGATCTTATCGACATGTGAACCATTATTTGCAATAAGTTTAAAACTATGTGTGGTACTATCGGTGTTTGTCGAATCTATTTATGATATTATTTACATTATGAGTTGATCATATTGATGTTTATCAAGTCTCTCATCTCATAACAATTATTAGTTTCGACATGTCATGCTTCATTTGTTTATATGTGTCAAAAATTGCAAAACCCTCTTATGCAAACACATTAATATGTGCAATTTCTTTATGATAAAATCAACTATCCACAAATTAAGGGGGATTACATTCAAAATCATATAAACAACTTGCTCTCACGTGCCTCATTGATTTATATTTTGAGAGCTATATGGATGTTGTCATCAACTACCAATAAGGGGAACTTGAAAGTGAAATCATGCCCCTAATTACATTTTGATGTTTGTGACAATATACATATACGGAACTAATCATGTTCATTAAATATATCACAGGTTTTAGTCCCCGTGGGAACATATATGTGTGGGGATCATGGACCCACTTGAATTGATATTGCTCGATAACGAAGAAACAAATATATGATACACGGACTTTTCATTTTATTATTGAGTATAAGGATCCCACACTATTAAGAGTGGATCATTGGGGTTCATGAAAGATTTGCTCTAACACGTAGTTCCTTGCAAATATTCTCCACTCACATCATTCACCGTCACGACATACACCACTCCCATCAATACACATGTGACATGCACATACATCTACAAAAGTGCCCTAGGAATAATGTTCACAACATACACATACACGGATACTTAGAAAATAAACTAGTTTCATTGACGCACCAGATGTCCGGTCCCTCATCCGGCATCAGATGTCCGATATCCATCTTACATCTGGCAAACCATCACAAAACCAAAATCAGTGGAAATTAACAAACTTCTGGTGGTTACCGGATGTCTGGTGGCTCACTAGGCCATGGGACATCCCGTCACCACCAAATGTCCGGTATACCTATACAGAACATAAGCTACCAAATATTATTGGATTTCTGGTACTCACCGGATGTCTGGTGCACATTGTGCCACTGGATGTACAGTCACTATCGAATGTCTGGTATACCTTTATAGAAGAATACCCACCGAATTTTATCGGATATCTGGTACCCACCTGATGTCAAGTACTTGCCACGTGTGGGCTGGTGCGTGTTAATGGGCTTATCCCAGAAAAACGATGTGCATGTGTGTCCGGCCCAGGCCCCGGGGCTCCTGTCAGTGTAGTGAACTTTGGGCGTTGATACTCCTGACCATGCACCACCAAGTTGCAGCCTCCATGCCCGGAAGGGCATGGCAGAGGACAAGTCCATCTCATCACATTCAAGGCATGGTAAATTAATACCATGAAGAAGACCTCGAGGCAGGTGACTGAGAAGTAACGGAGATCAAGACCAAGGCTTCCAGGAAGCTACCTTCCCCGATAAGGTATTTCCCCACGTTGCCGGCAAGCCCAAGCTCCCTCCATCGCTTTGCCCGCACCTACTTATCAGGACTCTGCCGACAGGTGGCGGGCGTGCAGGCGGTTAGGTAGAGGCTGTCGAGGCACGTGGCAATCCACCGCCTGGAGAACAACTTTATTGACACCCGTGTGTCGCTTTGGGGCACCGGGTGTCCGGTACATACCAGATGTCTGGCACTTTTAGCACTTGTTTATTTGCCCTCTTCACTACACCGTGCCCTTCTTCAGACATCGGATGCCTGGTACTTAAACTGCATAAATAGTTCGAACAACCACATTTTGGGGTTCCCTGTATATACCCCTTTCCCACTCCGAGAGGGGGTTGACCACTTCATTTCAAAACACCCAAGAACCCTAAAGTTCCCCCTCTCACTTTCCTTTACACCAAACCTTAGATCCTGGAGGTTTTTGTGAGAGTTCTCAATAGAAATTTCATCAAGTGATAGAGTCACTCCCTCTCACTCGTTGGATAAAAAAAATCGTGATTTGAGCAAGTCCCGAGCATTTCCCCCTTGATGTTATTACTCTTGGAGATTGGAGGCTCCTAGGTAGTAGGAGTTCTTCAGAGAGGAATGGTTAATTGTGATTACCCCAGGAAAGTTTGTGAAGGTTTTAAGACCACCTCAAGGTCTAACACTAGTGGTTGAAAATGGCCTTCCCGGTGATATCTCAAGGGGATAATAGGGTGAGCATTCATGGTAACATCGGCCCCTCCAATGGTGACTAGATTCCCTCCAAGGATGTGAACATCAGGATACATACTTGTCTCTGGAGTTTTGGTTATCCTAACCCTAACTCTCTAATTGTGGTTACTTCTCTCTTGGCTTTACTTATATCATATTGTGCTTGCTAATTAGTTGTCGTTGTTGAACTACTACTAGAACTAGTATCCCCTTTTCAATTGTTAGGCTCGTCTTTATATTTTGTGTAATTGTCTAAAATTGCTAGGCAGTAATTAAAATTTGTAATTGCACCTATTCACACCCCTCTCGGTCGATCTCGATCCTTTCATTGGGCTTGGAAGCTACTCAATAGACTTGAATTCAAGTCCCCCTTTGAGCACTTCTTTTGTTTTTGCTCCCCCACTTGGACTAATCGATATAAAACCAGGGTGAGTAAAAAATCTATGGACCGGTGCAGAAATGAAAATCGAAGAACTAGAATGCAATCGAGTTGGAAAAAATAAATTGGTGGAAGTGAGACGATGATCGAACGAGAGTGGGACATCGATCGTACGAGGCGTTTTGGTCTGTCTTTAAAAATGAAACGTTCACCAGGTAGTACAATCCAATAGTAAAAGTAGGAATTTGCACGGGTGCAATCCGCGTTCATTTTTAACTGGACGCTCATCACCTACCCAACTTGATCCAAGATGCATGGGCCCACTTTGTTAAGAGGAAATATCGGTGTTTATAGAACAAACAGCAGTAGGCTGCTATTCATCGTGAATCCCACAAACTCCCAGCTACTAGATTTAGAAGACTAACGATAAAGATTGATGTTTGAGTTCCATCAAAACTAATACGCTTTATAACAGTATAGATATAACCTGGGAATTGGTGGTGGTGGTGAGTTCATTTCGCACTCCACCCCAACTTATGTAGAACCCACCAGACCCATCCAGTTTGGAAGATTTAACTCTCCACTCCACCTCATTCTCCCGAGTCCCTATCCATATAGAACCCATCAGACTCCTTTGATTTGAGTTTACTCCCTACTCCATCCCAACCCCTCTTATCCATTTAGAACACATCATGCCCCTTAGGTTTCCCCATAAAACCGTAAATAATGCAGTTAGGAAGCTTTGATCCTCACACATGCCTTTACACCCATAACGATAAAACAAGCAGGTTGAGTAAGTATTTTGTAAGTATATGTCAGTGGGTAGTTCTTTTATCATGGCACAACCGAACGAGGCAACCCATCAAGTACAAATAATTCCTGTCATGACTTCTCCCCAATATGCATCCACCAGTCGCCACTCTTTCCCAACCCCTCTCCACCGGCCGCCCCTTGTCCTAATCAATCTAGCTATGGTTTTGCCGCCACAAATCGGTGCTCGCAAATGCAGTGTTGCCTGCTTGCTTGAGTTTCTCTTTCCGGTGTTATAAGTGCATTGATTGTAATATATACTACTATCAAATTTATTTTAACTAATTTTGTGGTTTGTACTGTGGAAAGCATTATGCTAGTGCAGTTAATTTTAGGATTTTCATAACCAGCAAACATTCTCTGAAAGGGCATGACACAATAAACTATTTTATGACAGTTTACGTAGTCGTAAGTTTTTTTGTCAGGCTTTGCCATGCTTGCCAAAGGAATTTGTCATCCTCACGACAACGTAAATGGTGATAAAACATTCATTTTGCCATGCCCTCCGAAGGGAAGCGCTCAGCCAAATAACAATTCCCATTCTTTTTAACCACGTATGTGAATACGCAATCCAACGCAATAATCATCCCAATCTGAGTAGTGCACTCTGACGTCCTCCCAAGGAATCCCTATCCTATCGGAATTAGATATTTGACTTGAGTTTTCTGATCACCGATCAGCGAAAAGAAGCCATAAAAAGGGAGAAGAAAAGCAGAGAAAAGAACAGAGAGGAAGATGCTCGAGCCGCCTCATGGCGTGGTTCGAACGCGAAGATATTCCTGCCTTCCGCAGCCGTACACCTGTAGCCATCCCTCGACCAAACCGACGGCTCCGATCTCTCCACCTCTTCACAAAAGTCCTCTTCCACCGAGACGCGGGCCCTCACCATCTCCAACCCCACCGTCATCCTCAGCAAAGGCAGGCAGGTAGGTGTGGCCGGAGCACGTGCTGTCAGTGCTATAAATGCGCTGGAACCCTAGGATTCAGCGCGAGCTTATCACTTATCATCATCAGCGCCCCTCCCTCCCTCCCTCCTCCTCCTCGCGCGTCCTGATCCATCATCCAGCCCAGGTGAATTCAGGGTATCGATTCAGTTCCGAATTTGGCCGAGCTTTCTTGATTTGGGAGCTTCGAAGCTTAATCTCGTTGCTCGTATTTGGTTTCTTGTTGTTAGCAGGTGATTAAGGTCGCCATGTCGGACTCCGAGGACCACCACTTCGAGTCCAAGGCCGATGCCGGGGCGTCCAAGACCTACCCTATGCAGGCCGGCGCCATCCGGAAGGGCGGCTTCCTCGTCATCAAGAACCGCCCCTGCAAGGTACGGATTTGCTTGCCTCGATCCCGGCTGGATGGTTGTGTGTGTGTGTGTGTGTGTGATCGCAATTCCGATGCTGCTCTTCATGGCCGCCGTACTATGTAGGAATACTGATGTTGCTATCTCCGGATGCTGCTATTTCTGTTTGAGAATGCTTGGGAGCTGTCGTCGGATGGTTCCGTTTCGTATCAGTGTGGATTGACTTGTTGACATATCGGTGGTGACCCCAGGGAAAAGGGTGGAGTTGTTATTTATAGGGGCGGGGAGCTATTTTGACCATGTTCGCCACTATCTGTCCTGCACTGTGCACGATTAATTAGGAGGGTCTTGAAACAGGGGAAGATGTACTATCCCCTTTCCTGTGATCCAAACAAAAATCATGTGATGGGATAACTTTTAAGAAACATGTTTTATTGTACAACCAAACTTGCTAACGTCCATTATTCCTGTAATCTTAATAATATTTTCCTAGTATTTTGCGGGGTAGAAATAGTTTGATAACCAAAACAAAAAAGGGATTTCCACTCAGGCTCTTTAAACTATATCTGTACAGTGGGTGATTTGGCTATTCCGTGTCAGAAAGTTAAGATTGTAATCGAAGTGTAAGGGGCACTGTCGACATGTTTGGATGGAATATGATGGAGATTTTAAGCTTCCTGCATGTGCATAGACCTAACTTCCGAAGGAAACAATACCTTTCTTTCTCAATCTATTGCCTTGACTTCTCCAAAGAAATCCTCGATCATAAATTTGGTCTGTTTCTTGTAATTTGTAAGGGACAATCAGTTAATTGACTCAAAAGCTAAAACCAATTTATCCATGTTTATCTAGCTTGTTGTGCCATGGTGATTGCTGTCCTTACCTTTTTAGTACATATTTCTTCACCTACTCCTGTGTGTATGTTTCCTGTGAGTTCTGACGTCTGTCATTGTGATCAGAATACACTTCAAGGCTTAAGCCTGAAAATATGTGGTGCTTCTTTGCCATTAATTTTCAAGTCTTTTATCTTATCTTGTTGTGCTAAATAAACTTGTGCTACAGGTGGTGGAGGTTTCTACCTCGAAGACAGGAAAGCACGGTCATGCTAAATGCCACTTTGTTGCCTTAGATATATTCAATGGTAAAAAGCTTGAGGACATTGTTCCTTCATCCCACAACTGTGATGTAAGTTTATTTTATCAAATGTTTAATAAAGAACTTTGGTTGGTTCAGTTTTACAGATAACTCACTATTCTATATATTTTAGGTGCCACATGTGGACCGTACTGAGTATCAGCTGATTGACATATCAGAGGATGGATTTGTACGATTCTACTAATCAAGAAAATGTATTTTATTGTGCATAATTGTTGGCCTCGATACTTACTATATTATTTGTTTTAGGTGAGCCTTCTTACTGATAATGGTAGCACTAAGGATGATCTTAAACTCCCAACTGATGATGCTATCCTGACCCAGGTTTGGTTGACAAATCTTTAAGCATCTTTTTCTTATTTTTGCATGTGTTTATCCGTGATAAGGATGTGTCCTTACTCCTTACTCATTTGTTATGTTTGTTATGCTGTCTTCTTTGCTTGATAGGAGTTATATCACCCCTTATATTCTGAGATAGTTCTTTCTATACTCCAAAATATCCTGACTGGTGTTGATATTTCTGATCTTAGTTACCAGTTTCATTTGGATTTATTTTTAGCACAACACAAGTCACATCTATGATTGATATCTTCTGTGTTTTAGTATTTCTGAGTATCTCGATTTATTGATTTGATGTTTATATAGGTAGTAGGAACTTTTAGACACTGCACACTTCTGAAATAGCTACAATAAGAACTAGAGGATATCTAGACATTTACTCTTCCCACCTCTCTGTTTATACTCTTTATTATCATCTGTTTTTCTTTCTTCTGGTCGTGAAAGGCAGACTTTTCACCATGACCCTACATTGTTGCAGTGTACATCTAAGCCAGTAACACTAAAATCTTGCAGCCAAGGCTGCTCTGGTTGTTGCTCTGTTTTTTGATGTGGTGCATGTTACATTTCTCTCTCTTCAGTATATGAATTATGAAGCGCATACATGAATAAAACTCCGATGTTTAGAAGTGTTCTTGCTATTTCCTTTCCACCTCTGTTGTGCTGCACACTTTACTTTCACTTCATCGCTCATGCATCTCGTTCTGCTTGCCATCCATCTCCCTCGAAGCACGTCTGAATTTTTCTGTCAAATTGCACTGTAACCGTGATTACTTTTGCTGCTTTATCATTTATGCATTGCAAACACATACTTATATGCCTTAGACATTACTAGTAAGTACAGTAGTACTGTACTTCTTATGAGGTATATGAATATCCAAATTGCTTACTGGGTAAAAATCTGCTTGTTAATTCAGCTCAAGGACGGATTTGCTGAGGGGAAGGATCTGGCGCTGACGGTCATGTCGGCCATGGGGGAGGAGCAGATCTGCGCAGTCAAGGACGTCGGCCCCAGGTAACTTCCTCGGATTGAGGTCCAAGATAAAAGGAGGGATCCAGTATCTGTCAAATTTAAGCTAAAGAAAGACGAAGTATTAAAGGAGGAATGCTATCGAGTGAGACATTCACCTAAGCCGGAGTCAAGTGCAGTGATTGCTGGGTGTAGCATATCTGCTTACCACTACCTATCATCCGTGACATTTGGGACCCTTGCTTATGTATGTGCTTGGTGTCAATAATTGATTGATTTGGAATGGTGCAAACTGTATGCCAGAAAGCACGCCTGGCCATTATTATTGTGGATTCCATGATACTATAAGGGTCCTGTGTTCAGTTTCTCATCAAATCTAAAAAAAGTAGCAGTTACTACAGATTGAATCTAACCACTCTTTCCTTTTAAAAAGATAATCTAACCAATAAATTTGACGGCATTTTTTGTTTTGAAGTTTGTTCTATGAAAAACTGTTCATGTTTTCTTGGGCAACTTGCGAGTTTGGTGCCGGAGACGCGAGGGATAAGAAGCAGCACCGGGCATGCGCGGAAAAGAATTCTATGAGACTAGGTCTCATGTGAGACCTATCGTGATAGATGACACATGACATTCACAAATCACAAAGCATCTCCCACCCCTCACTTAAAATTAGGGAAAAGAGAGATTAAATGCTTTGTGATTTGTGAATGCCACGTGTCATCCATCAGGACGGGTCTCACCTGCTAACCGTGAGACCTGGTCTCATATAATTTTTTTTATGCATGCCGCGGGCGTATGTTAGAGCAAGTTTAGCACCGCCGCTATAATCCTGGTCCGCAGAAAAAGTTTGAGGCGATGCCATAAATCCATACCGTAAATTAGACAATACTAGCAAACATGCTCGTGCATTGCAACGGAGAGAATTTTCTTTTACAAGCTAGCCAAATAAGTATGACTTAATACCCTGACATATGAGCCTCCTCTATTTTAACACAGTGACTCGCCATGTTACCACTTATCTTTCTTTCCGCCTCGCTGATGATGTATGCGATGTTCACGTGATCGCAATATATTCGACATGGCAAATCCCAAGGCAATGAGCTTGCCATTGCATGACACATTTTAAAAACTTTAAAAACAAATCTCATTGACCACAAACTCGCAAATTTTTTGAGTATTTTGAATATTTTCTAACATTTCATGGACATTTTTGTCAGATTTACGAATTTGTTTTGAATACACAATTATTTTTTCAAAATCATGAACATGGATTTATTTCCCTATATTTTTCCAAATTGTGATTTTCTTATAATTTGCGAACAATTTTTGTAAAATCACAATATTTTTTGAAACTGCAAAAATTTTATGATTTCCCACACATTTTTGAATTCACAAACATTTTATGATTTCTCGAACATGTTTCTCAAAATTCACAACTTATTGAAATTTGAAAATGTTGAAAAAGAAGGAAAAAACAAAAAGAAATGAGAAAAGAAAAGACAAAAGACGAAATAAAAAAACTGGGGTGTCATGCCCTGCGGGCGGGCCCATGAACGCGCACTGGGTCTCCGCAGTGGAAGAGGCCTTAGCCACTGCGCTGCTTGTGCATCTATGAAATACATATGCTATCATCTCTATAAAAGAAGTGAACACGGCGGCAATTTTGGAAAAACAAATTGTTTTCTAACTTATGGTGGCATTGGTGGGCAATTTTTGTCAATTTATAGGGTAAATTATATTACGTACCGCCAAAAGCAATAGACCTTTTATTATTAGGTAGAGATAACTTAAATAAAAACCATGACACATATCAAATTATTAATATTTTGACATCATACAATAATTCTCTCAAATACAACAAATATTCAAATCCAAATAACAAATGGTCCAAAATTATTACAATAACAGATGGTTTGGAATCCTATATACCTAAGGGAGTCAGTCCCATTAACTTACTTATCTCAACATGCAAGCATGTCACCTCACTATACAATTATGAGTAGGATAAGGCCCAACACTACATGCAATCATGCATGGGGAATGACCCACCACTACATTCAACCATGCATGTGAAAATGTTTTCATTAAATTATTTTACTTATATTCAATAAATATTGTTACAACTATACATAATCAAATATAATAAATTATATGTATTTCAAATTTTAGTTCTCATGTTACCAATCCAAATTTTCATCAACTAATTCCCGCTGCAAAGGGCGGAGAAATTTTTAGTTAAAATAATTGTTCAAGCCACACATGAATGCAAATAGATCAAATTAATAAAACGCGAGTCTATTTCTCATACAGTTGCCACTGATGCTCAATGAGATCATTGCGGAGCTGCCACTATGTGCCACGGTTTTCAATCTGCCGGTAGGTCTCTGGAAACTCACTGATCTCATCTGGGTTTATGGTAGGCTTGACACGGCTACCAATATTGTCATAGAAAAACTTTAAGTATAAATTCCGCTCATCCTCGATGATCATGTTTTGTAGAATTACACATGCAGTCATGATATTTGAGAGGATTTCTTACCCCGGTAGAGAGTATGACCTCGAACAATAACAAACCTAGCTTGCAACACCCCAAATGCCCTCTCAATATCTTTTCAGCATGCTTCTTGTACTTGGGCAAAAATGTTTGTTTCTGCCTGCCGGTTTACTAATTGTCTTCGCAAATGTCGCCCATGAAGGATAAATACCGTCGGCAAGATAATACCCCGTGGTATAATCATGTCCATTGATGGTGTATTTGCAAGCCGGAGCTTTTCCACTAGCTAGTTGCGCAAAAATATGTGATCTATGAAATACATTGATATCATTGAGAGACCCCTGCAATCCAAAGAAGCAATGTCAAATCGATAAGTCATGAGAAGCCATGGCTTCGAGAACTATAGTGGGCTTGCGTTGATGACCAATGTTCTGCCCAGCCCAAGCCTTTGGGCAGTTCATCCAGTTCCAATGCATGCAATCCACACTCCCAAGCATGCACGACCCTCCTCTTGCTTGGTTCATCGCCATCAATTTTTTTGTGTCCTCCCCATTTGGAGCTCGCAGGTACCCAGGACCAAATACCCGGATCAATGTTTTTGCAAACACCCACACGCATTTGAGCATAGTATCTTCTTCAATGCGAAGATACTAATCGGTGTAATCGGCCCGAATGCCATATGCTATCACTCTCATTGTCATCGATATATTTTGATATGCACTAAATCCTAGCAGACCGGTGGCATTTCTCCGGCGAGTGACGAAATGACAACTTCGCTCACAAGCTTCCACAATGCGAATAAAAAGAGGCCTACACATTGGATAACGCCTATGAAAGAGATGAGCCAGATAGGTCGGTACCTCGTCAAAATAGTATTTCATGAGCATATTGTGGTCGAGTGCTTGGTTCTGTGGAATGCAAAGATGGCCGACTGTCGATCTAGGGCTCTTCTTATTCTCGTCTTCAAATTTGTCGATGAGGTGCAACAAGAGGAGATGCTCAGCATCGTCATCAAAAAGCATCTCCTCTACGTCGGGATCATCTGACTCCACCAACGAGGACGAACTCCAAATATCCATCTATGAAAATAATTCACGACTTCGTCAAAAATCGCCTGTCGTCTGAATTGAAAATCAGTGAAAAGTGAGAAATCTTTCCTTTGGTCGGAATCATAGCCAGTGCAAGCACTGTCGAAGTAGCCAGTCGGCCGCCAGCCAAAAGCCACAACTGCCGCTGGGAAAATGCCGCCCCGTTCTTCTTCTCCATCGCAGATGCCGCCTACCCTTCCCCCCCTCGCCTCCGTACAGCTCGTGCGAACGGCGGCCACTCAATCATGTCCAGAGCAGCCAGATCTGCATGCAACATGGCACCCCACGAAGCTAGTGGGTGGATCCATGGCAACAACGGTTGCGGCCTGCCCACGGCAAGAAATGAGCCCCCTAGCTCTAGTTTTGGTGGAGAAGCCGCGGGCAAGGACAACTGAAGCTCTCCATGGCACGACATGGCCGGAGGAAGGCGAGGGCGGGGGAGATTGAGGTGGTGGCAGTGGCAAACAGCAAGCACGTGCTCAAATTGTCCCTCCCGGCAAGTCGCACGCGGAATAGAGGAAACCGCAAAGGAGAAGGGGGAAACACGAGATTTGAGGGCAGTGGCGCAATTTTTAGAGCTCGCCACAAAAAAAGTGGGACATCCGGATATACGACACCTATTTGGGCCCTTTTTGGCCTGGTACCTTATATTGGCGGTTATTTTGCAAGCCACGCGGATGTAGCATCTCTGCTAGAGTTGCTCTTAGACCGTCCAAACTCGTGCGGAATCTAGCCACATTTTCGCTCCAAGATCTCCTCTGCTCACCGGTGCCATGGGTAACCAGACCCAGATGGGCATATGGTGATCATCCACTTGATCCAAGTAATAGGTTTGATGTGATTTAAGTGGTCATTTCAAGGATGTTTTCTTCTTTGTTTCTGTTAGAGGAGTTGCATGAATGTCGTCCTATTTTATATTCTTTGTGGAAACATAACCCCCTCCTATTTAGTTCAATCAAATAAATTAATTTTCCAAATAATCACTTTTTAGTTCAATCAAATGAACTAATATTTCCCATAAATATGAACTAATATCTCAAAATCGCATCACTTATGGAGCTTTCGCTTACTTGACTAATCTAAGTAGAGTGAGAGTACCCTAAAAGGGTTTTGCACCGCTATGAATGGCAGATTAATAGAAGTAGATTACAAACTTCACCCCACTATATGCAATATAGGGTGAGCCCCTATGGGAGTTTTTAACAAGGAGGGAGAAGATTTAGGACATCTCCATCGGTGATCATCAAACGGGCACCACCTAATCTTTGCGGACACGTTCGGTCTGCCGGCCAGGCACCATCCAACTGTGTCCCTCAATTTCCCCCTACTTGTATGGCCTCCTCTTTTTGTCAAATTTTCTAGATAAATAGCAATTGGATCATGCATTTAGAGTAACTCTACCAGGGTCACCATATTACCATACTCCATATGGATATGGAGACTAAAGGGCAAACAGAGAACTGCCATAAAAATACATGCCATAATTTTTTTCATGTGGAACATGTTTACCATCGGCTAGAAGACATCTTTCTTCCTCGCCTCAACAATGAAATTTTTTAACTAGGATTTCAAATCTAATTTCACTTGGATTTCAACATGAATTTACAAAATAGATTTAAAGAAGGATTAAAACTAGGATTTGAACAAGATTAAAAATATAATTATCTACTAATTGAACTACTGACTCTTGCTCCTCTTGGAAGTGATCTCGCAGGCGAGGAGGCTTCGGCTGCCGTGACTTCCGCCGTCGCGCGGTCGATGAACGCCTATGTATCCTCGATGAGGGACACAACAAAATATGAAGCCCCGCGCGGCTTCCATTTCTACGCAAACGATCGTCAATATGCGGGCGAAGTACTCGAGGGTGGTAGGGAAGCGGGCGCGGCTGATGGCTCATTCAGCCTTACGGTGTGCCATCGTCCTTGACTCACTTGGAGAAGTTCCACGCCCTCTGCCAAAATTCTCTGTCAGTGTGGTCCTCTTCAATTTGCTGGGGAAAGGTCCGCGGGGAGCGCGCGGCCACACCAACATGGTAATGGGGGAAGAGAGGGTGCGAGGTGGCGATCGACGAAGGGGCGATGAGGCTGGGTGTGTCGGCGATGAGGATGAGGGAAGATGTTGAATGCGGTGGCATTGAAGAATGGGGTCAATGGTGCAACTGAGCTATGAAGCACTCAGAGCAAACCAATTGTTTGGTAAGCTGAAGAAATGCACATACATGCACAAGTAGAATATCTTGGGCTCTTGGCCACACTGTCAAAAAGGACATGGTTTCTATTGAACCACAAAAACATTAAGTTGTCACTAACTGGCCACCTCCAAAGACAGTTATTGAATTAGGGAGCTTTGCGAGACTTACTGGCTATTACAGGAGATTTGTAAAACTATGGCTACATTTGCAAGCCATTGTTTCAAACATAGAAGACAGAGCTTTTTTATGGAGGGGCTAAGCTTCAACACACTCAAACACGGAATGACACAAGCACCAGTACTTGCCTCCCAAACTTTCCTCAACTATTTATACTTGAAGTTGATGCTTGTGCATATAGTATTGGGGGTGTGCTTATGCAAGGGGTAGACTGATATGATCTTATTTCAGTAAACCATTGGACCTAGACCAGTTGCTTCCTTTACTTATGTTGAAGAAGTTGTGGAAATTATAGAGGCACTCATGAAGTGGAAGCACTACATTTATGTCTCCTTTCTGATCATTAGAATAGATCATAGAGCCTCTAGTACAACTAGGACTAGAAAGTAACTGAGGGAATTGAACATTAATTGTTTGTCAAACTACTTTGATAAAAGTATACAGTGGAGTACAAATAGCTAGGGCAAGACCGATAAAGTTACAGACGCTCTCTCCGGAGTGAGATACAATATGCATGCACTCATATGCAGTTCATCACTCCCCACTTGGGCATCTGATGTTATTGCTAGCCACACTGTTGACTCCAAATGCATTGAACTTCTCATTGAACTGACTATGAACAACATTGTAGTACCAAATTACTTCTTACACAAGGGCCTCATCAGATACATAAACAAAGTGGTTATGTGTACTTCAATAACTTGAGAACTCGGATCATTACTTCACTTCACAACAATGAACTGGATGGTCATGGCTATCAAGGTACCTATTAGAGGATCAAAGTATTTTCTCATTAGCCTGTCACGAAAAAGTATGTCCATGAATTTATTGGGCAATGCTCAATTTCCAATTCTTGATTTTGCCTAGTCACACATAACAATGGATTTTGTGAAAGGGCTTCCTATATCCAGCAACGAGAACATGATCCAAGTTTTGGTTGACAGGTTCACTAAGTACATCCATTTCATGCCACTCAAACATCCAACTTATCGTTTCTTTATTGTTAGGACATTTATTGAGAAGATCTTCATATTACATGGACTATCCAATGTTATAATCACTGACATGGACATAATCTTCACTAGCCACCTCTTGCGGTACCTGTTTAAATAAATTAGAGTTAAAATGCATGTGAGCACTTTCTAGAACGCCAAAGTGATGGGCGGACACAAACAGTCAAGCAGTGCTTGAAAAGCTACCTTAGGTTCATGGCTTCCACACAACCTAATAAATGGTGTTGTTGGTTGTATGGTTCAATATGGCGGAGTGGTGGTATAACACATTGTAACGCCCTCGATGCGGCTATATCTCCTACGTGTCGAAGCACGACTTAGAGGCATAACCGCATTGAAAGCAATGTCACAAGTTAGGCAATCTTCACAACATCCCATGTAATATACATAATAAAAGGGGAAGGTACATAGTTGGCTTACACTCGCCACATCAAACAGAGTACATGAATAGCATTACATCATCCAATCACTCATGGCCCGACTACGGTGCCAAAATAAAAGATCAACCCAACATGCGACACGGTCCGATCGCCCCAACTGGGCACCACTACTGATCATCAGGGAAAGACACATAGTAACGGCGTGAGTCCTTGTCGAACTCCCACTTGAGCTCAAGCGCGTCATCTGGAACGGAGTCATCAGGCCCTGCATCTGGTTTGGAAGTAATCTGTAAGCCACGGGACTCAGCAATCTCGCACCCTCGCGATCAAGACTATTTAAGCTTATAGGTAAGGCAAGGTAAAATATGTGGAGCTGCAGCAAGCGACTAGCATGTATGGTGGCTAGCCTATTCGCAAATGAGAGCGAGAAGAGAAGGCAATGCACGATCGAATAACTAGAGAACAACCTGTGGCAAGCATTACTCCAACACCGTGTTCACTTCCCAGACTCCACCGAGAAGAGACCATCACGGTAACACACACAGTTGATTCATTTTAATTAAGTTAAGGTTCAAGTTATCTACGACCGGACATTAACAAATTCCCATCTGCCCATAACCACGGGCACGGCTTTCGAAAGTTCAAATCCCTGCAGGGGAGTCCCAACTTAGCCCATGACAAGCTCTCACGGTCAACGAAGGATATACCTTCTCCCGAGACATTCCGATCAGACTCGGCATCCCGGTTCTACAAGACACTTCGACAAGTTAAAACAAATCCAGCAACATCGCCCGAATGTGCCGACAAATCCTGATAGGAGTTGCACATATCTCGTTATCAGGGCACACTCAGATTGTCCAAACTTCTGGTAGGCCAGCCCAGAGTTGCCCCTGGTGGCCACCGGCGGCTGGCGAGGTGGACCAACACTCAGAGGAGCACTGGCCCGGGGGGGGGGGTTAAAAAAGATGACCCTTGGGCTCCGGAAACCCAAGGGAAAACAAGTCTAGGTGGAAAATGGTAAAACCAAGGTTGGGCATTGCTGGAAAAGCTTTATTCAAGGCGAACTGTCAAGGGGTTCCCATTATGACCCAACCGCGTAAGGAATGCAAAATCCGGGAACATAACACCGATATGACGGAAACTAGGGCGGCAAGAGTGGAACAAAGCACTAGGCGAGAGGCCGAGCCTTCCACCCTTAACCAAGTATATAGATGCATTAAGATAACAAGATAATATAATGATATCCCAACAGTAAATAATGTTCCAACAAGGAACTGTCTCCAAACTTCACCTGCAACTAGCAACGCTATAAGAGGGGCTGAGCAAAGCAGTAACATAGCCAATCAATGGTTTGCTAGGACATGGTGGGTTAGAGGTTTGACATGGCAATTTGGGAGGCATGATAAGCAAGTGGTAGGCATCGTAGCATAGGCATAGCAAAAGAGCGAGCATCTAGCAAAACAAAGATAGAAGTGATTTCGAGGGTAGGATCATCTTGCCTGCAAAGTTGTCAGAGTTGACTGGATCCTCGAAAGCAAACTCAACGGGCTCCTCGTTAGCGAACTCGTCTCCCGGCTCTACCCAAACAAGACAAACAAGCAAAAGGAACGCAATCAACCACGTGCAAAGCTCAAACAACATGATGCAAACATGGTATGTTATGCGGGATGCGATATGTGATGCATATGCAAGAATTGACAAGGAATGGATGAACCTGGCCTCAACTTGGAAATCCAAGTGTGCCACTGGAAAGGTGAGGTGATTTTGCTTGAAATCGATATAAAGAACACCAGAATCGGAGACACGGTTTGGAAATGGCAAGCAATTCAAATATGCCACCGGTCTGCGATATATAACAAGTAGCCATCTAAATGCAACAAGTTAAACAGATTTCAGACTTAGTGAAATTAACACTTGTCTGGAATTTCAGATCAGATAGCACACTTTGGAGCATGAAAACTATATACTACAGGGACTGAACATGGCAAAGTAAAGCATGGAATGGAGCTACTCAAAGAGCTTAACAAAAGTCCCTTAGTGACCTTGAGCCAAAAGGGATCAGAAAATACAATTGCAAGCATGTGAACATGGCAAAAACATAATCAGATCACAGACTTAGTGAAAAACTGGAGCATCCAAATCAGATATAAAGTAGGCATGTTCACGAGCTCGATGCACTCACTACAGAGCAAGGCATGACAATCTAAGCATGCACCCATCAAGAATACACATTATACAAGATAGACATGGCAAGAACAATAACATATTATGCACAGATCAACTACAACATCCTCGGCAAAATCGCTAACAAGTAGACAATCTACCCAGATTCACGAAATAGCAAAAGTAGAGCTCAATTAACTGAAGCTAGGGTGCTCCATAAATGCAAACAAAGACATGGATGGATAGAGCACTACAAGATTACCAAAACATCCTTACTGATCATCCTCAAAAGAGGCCTGGATCACTAGGAAAAAACATGAACATATGGCATATTGATAAAAACAGATCAATGACTTAGTGAAATTGCTAAGTCCCTGAAATCAGCATTAACGAATGCACCACTTTGCAAGCTTGTGCTAGTCACCACACACATCACATAAATACATGGATAGCACCACTGGGAAGATGACAAAGCATATAACAAAACTCATGTAGAGCTCATGGGCATATCATGCACACAATAATCATGGCAAAAATGACAAATAGCTATTTGGAGCAGCAGATCTGGCAATTATCTCAAATAGCACTCTTCCAACAGCATTTCAGGCATCAATATGAACTCAAATGAAAATGATGCAATGAGATGAAATGATGTGCTCTTTGAGACGAACATTTTGATATGCTACACGCGCAAAACAGAGCTACGCGTGCAAAGTTACGGCACGATGAACATGCCAATAAAATTAGGGTTTCGGGAGGAGAAGCAACCGTCTCAGAACTAGATCCGGATCTGGGCACTATTCATGCGCGGATTACGAAGTTGGCCGGCCGGACTTGGAGCTCGCCGGATGCGTTGGATGAAGCCGGAGGAAGGGGAAGAAGGCTGGGGCGGCGCCGGAGTTGGTGGTGGCCGTCGCGGGCGGTGGACGGTGCGGCGGGGCGGCGTTGCGGGGCGCCGGCGAGGATCTCCGGCCGGGTCTTGCGCCGGCGAGGCGGAGCGGCGCCGGCGAACGGCGAAGCGGCGGCCGGAGCTGGGGAGGAGGCGGCGCGGTGAGGCGCCCCGGCGCGGGGAGGCGCGGCCCGGTCGGGCGGTGGAGAGGGCCGGCCCCGGGCCTCGCGAGCCGGCGGCGGGAGGCGGTGGCTGGGGCCACATGGCGGCCTGCGATTAGCTGCGGGCGGTGGCGCACGCTGTCCGGCCGGACCGGACGTGTCCGGCGCGGCGAGAGACGATTTTTTTAGGGTTTGGGGAAGAAGGACCCATGGATTTCGGAGGGGGGCTATTTATAGGCATAGAGGGAGCTAGGAGTGTCCAAATGAGGTGCGGTTTTCGGCCAGGCGATCGTGATCGAACGCTCTAGATGATGGAGAGGGTTTTGGGCCAAAATGGAGGGGTGTTGGGCTGCAACACACACGAGGCCTTTTCGGTCCCTCGGTTAACCGCTGGAGCATCAAACGAAGTCCAAATGGTACGAAACTTGACAGGCGGTCTACCGGTAGTAAACCAAGGCCGCTTGGCAAGTCTCGGTCCAATACGGAAATGTCTAATCCCCACACACGAAAGAAAGGCAGAAATGACCACCGGAGGAGAACGGAGCGCCAGAATGCAAAACGGACAACGGGGAAAATGCTCGGATGCATGAGACAAACACGTATGCAAATGCAATGCACATGGTGACATGATATGAGATGCAAGACAACAACAACAACACACGGAGATAAAAACCCGAACCCGAGAAAATAAAATAACTTAGCGCCGAAAAAGGCAAGAGTTGGATTACATATTAGGTAAATCATATCCGGGGTGTTACAACACTCCACCACTACGAAAGTATCTCGTCCCGAGATCTAGGACTGGAAGAATGCCGGGTACTCAGAACGGAGGTGATCCTCGCATTCCCAGGTGGCTTCACGGTTGGAATGGTGCGACCACTTGACTTTGAGGAATTTGATTGACTTATTGCGAGTCTTGCGTTCAGTTTTTTCAAGAATAGCATCTGGGTGCTCACGATAAGAGAGATCTTCTTGGAGCTCAATGTCTTCGAAGTTGACGGTGCGGTCAGGAGTCTTGAAGCACTTGCGGAGCTGAGAGACATGGAACACGTCATGCACATTTGCAAAGTTTGAAGGAAGCTCGAGTTGATAGGCGAGATCACCTCTCTTGCTGACAATCTTGAAAGGTCCCACGTATCTAGGGGCAAGCTTCCCTTTGATACCGAAGCGACGAGTACCTTTCATTGGAGAGATGCGGAGGTAAACATGATCACCGATCTCGAAAACCAAATCACGGTGCTTACTATCATAGTAGCTCTTCTGGCGCGATTGCGCTGCTTTGAGGTTATCTCGAATGACTTTGCACATTTCCTCTGCCTCTGTGATTAAGTCATTTCCAAGAAGTTGACGTTCACCGGTTTCAGACCAGTTGAGAGGGGTACGACACTTCCTGCCATACAGAATTTCAAATGGGGCCTTGCCCGGACTTGCTTGAAAACTGTTGTTGTAGGAGAATTCAGCATATGGAAGACAATCTTCCCACTTCATGCCGAAGGAGATCACACAAGCCCTGAGCATATCTTGAAGAATCTGATTGACACGCTCGACTTGACCGCTAGTTTGAGGATGGAAAGCTGTGCTGAAGCGGATGTTGGTGCCCATGGCCTTCTGAAAAGAATCCCAAAACTTGGAGGTAAAGATGCTGCCACGGTCTGAAGAGATCACCTGTGGAATACCGTGCAGAGAGACAATACGATAGGTATAGAGCTCCGCCAATTGAGTTGCAGTGATAGACTCTTTGATAGGCAGAAAGTGAGCCACTTTAGTGAGTTTGTCGATGACAACGAATATAGCATCATTGTCACGCTTGGACTTTGGAAACCCAGTCACGAAGTCCATCTCAATGTGGTCAAACTTCCATTCTGGAATGGCAAGAGGTTGGAGGAGACCCGCTGGTCTTTGGTGTTCTGCCTTCACTCTTCTGCAGACATCACATTCATTCACGAACTGAGCAATCTCGCGCTTCATTCGAGTCCACCAATAAGCCTGCTTGAGGTCCTGATACATCTTCGTACTCCCAGGGTGGATGGAGAGGAGTGAATTGTGAGCCTCGTTCATGATCACTTTACGAAGGTCACCTTTGGGCACAACAATACGATCCTCGAAGAAGAGAGTATCCTTGTCATCAAGGCGGTAGCACTTGTACTTGGGTTGACTCTTGGCAATCCCATGTTGGAAATATGCCCTAGAGGCAATAATAAATTAGTTATTATTATATTTCCTTGTTCATGATAATCGTTTATTATCCATGCTAGAAGTGTATTAATAGGAAACTCAGATACATGTGTGGATACATAGGCAACACCATGTCCCTAGTAAGCCTCTAGTTGACTAGCTCGTTGATCAATAAGATGGTTACGGTTTCCTGACCATGGACATTGGATGTCATTGATAACGGGATCACATCATTAGGAGAATGATGTGATGGACAAAGACCCAATCCTAAGCCTAGCACAAGATCATGTAGTTCGTATGCTAAAGCTTTTCTAATGTCAAGTATCATTTCCTTAGACCATGAGATTGTGCAACTCCCGGATACCGTAGGAGTGCTTTGGGTGTGCCAAACGTCACAACGTAACTGGGTGGCTATAAAGGTACACTACAGGTATCTCCGAAAGTGTCTGTTGGGTTGGCACGAATCGAGACTGGGATTTGTCACTCCGTGTAAACGGAGAGGTATCTCTGGGCCCACTCGGTAGGACATCATCATAATGTGCACAATGTGATCAAGGAGTTGATCACGGGATGATGTGTTACGGAACGAGTAAAGAGACTTGCCAGTAACGAGATTGAACAAGGTATCGGGATACCGACGATCGAATCTCGGGCAAGTGTCGTACCGATAGACAAAGGGAATTGTATACGGGATTGATTAAGTCCTTGACATCGTGGTTCATCCGATGAGATCATCGTGGAACATGTGGGAGCCAACATGGGTATCCAGATCCCGCTGTTGGTTATTGACCGGAGAGTCATCTCGGTCATGTCTGCATGTCTCCCGAACCCGTAGGGTCTACACACTTAAGGTTCGGTGACGCTAGGGTTATAGAGATATTAGTATGCGGTAACCCGAAAGTTGTTCGGAGTCCCGGATGAGATCCCGGACATCACGAGGAGTTCCGGAATGGTCCGGAGGTAAAGAATTATATATAGGAAGTGCTGTTTCGGCCATCGAGACAAGTTTCGGGGTCACCGGTATTGTACCGGGACCACCGGAAGGGTCCCGGGGGTCCACCGGGTGGGGCCACCTGCCCCGGGGGGCCACATGGGCTGTACGGGGTGCGCCTTGGCCTACATGGGCCAAGGGCACCAGACCCTAGAGGCCCATGCGCCAAAGGGACAAGAGGAGGGGAGAGTCCTAAAGGGGGAAGGCACCTCCGAGGTGCCTTGGGGAGGATGGACTCCTCCCCCCCTTGGCCGCACCCTTCCTTGGAGGAAGGGGCAAGGCTGCGCCCTCCCCCTCTCCCTTGGCCCTATATATAGTGGGGGGAAGGGAGGGCAACAAACCTGAGCCCTGGCGCCTCCCTCTCCCTCCCATGACACATCTCCCTCCTCCCGCAGCGCTTGGCGAAGCCCTGTTGGAATCCCGCTACTTCCACCACCACGCCGTCGTGCTGCTGGATCTCCATCAACCTCTCCTTCCCCCTTGCTGGATCAAGAAGGAGGAGACGTCGCTGCTCCGTACGTGTGTTGAACGCGGAGGTGCCGTCCGTTCGGCGCTAGGATCATCGGTGATTTGGATCACGACGAGTACGACTCCATCAACCCCGTTCTCTTGAACGCTTCTGCGCGCGATCTACAAGGGTATGTAGATCCACTCCTCCCTCGTTGCTAGATGACTCCATAGATAGATCTTGGTGACACGTAGGAAAATTTTGAATTTATGCTACGTTCCCCAACATCCCAATCTTCACCTTCTTCATCATAGCATCAAGAAGTTGGGCTTGGCGAATTTGGTCTTCCAAGGTAGGAGAGACTTGAAGGTTGGCGAGGAAACCTTGAGGAACAACTTGCAGATTGAGTTTGCGGAAAGCTTCACAAAGCTCGGGTTGATAAGGCTTGAGAATCAGACTGTTGCAATAAGCCTTCCTGCTCAATGCGTCAGCAATCACATTGGCCTTGCCTGGAGTATACTCGATACTCAGATTATACTCTTGAATTATTTCGACCCATCGAGTCTGCCTGAGGTTGAGATTAGGCTGAGTGAAGATGTACTTGAGACTCTTGTGGTCAGTGAAAATGTCCACTTTTCTTCCCAATAAGAGATGTCTCCAAGTCAAAAGAGCATGCACAACTGCCGCCAACTTGAGGTCATGAGTGGGGTAGTTCTTCTCGTTGGGCTTCAACTGGCGAGAAGTATAAGCCACAACTTTCTTCTCTTGCATCAACACTGCACCCAGACCTTGAAGAGAGGCATCGCAAAAGACCTCGAACGGTTTGGATTCATCGGGAGGAGTCAGCACTGGAGCAGTGACCAATTTCTCTTTTAAAGTGTTGAAAGCAATGTCACACTCCGGAGACCAAACGTACTTGACGTGCTTCTGGAGAAGATTTGAGAGAGGCTTCGTGATCTTTGAAAAGTTCTCAACGAACCTTCGACAGTAGCTTGCGAGACCGAGGAAGCTACGGAGTTGCTTCACGTTCTAAGGTGGTTCCCAATTCACAATTGCAGACACCTTCTCAGGATTCACCGCAATGCCCTTGGCAGAGATGATATGCCCAAGATAAAGAACCTCATCGAGCCAAAATTCTCACTTTGAGAACTTGGCGTAGAACTGGTGTTCCCTGAGCTTATCAAGCACCAAACGCAAGTGTTTGGCATGATCTTCCTTGTTCTTCAAAAAGACCAGAATGTCGTCGAGATAGACCAAAACAAAGTCATTGGTGTAGGCATTGAAGATGAAGTTCATCATGCGAGAGAAAGTCGGAGGAGCGTTGACGAGGCCAAAAGACATGACAGTGTATTCATAAGAACCATAGCTTGTCTTGAAAGCCATCTTGGGAATATCTTGCTCACGGATTCGAATCTGGTGATAACCCATGCGGACATCAAGCTTGGAGAATACTTGGGCACCTTTGAGTTGTTCGAACAGCTCGTTGATGTTGGGAAGTGGGTATTTTTTCTTGATAGTCTTCTTGTTCAATGGACGGTAGTCAACACAAAGTCGGTCCGTTCCATCCTTCTTCTTCACAAAAAGAACTCCACAACCCCATGGAGAGGAACTAGGTCGGATGAGACCCATTCGCTCTTGAATATCGAGTTGCTTCTTCAGCTCCTTCAACTCTTCAGGTCCGAGCTTGTAAGGGCGTTTGCACACCGGTTCCGTGCCAGGCTCAAGATCGATGACCAATTCAACTGGCCGGTGCGGAGGCATTCCTGGAAGCTCTTCTGGAAAGATGTCTTGATATTCGCAAATGACTGGAATTTGCGAGATGGCATCCAGTTCACCCTTGTCATTGAGAGAAAACAGACGGATTGTATTATCCCGAGCGGCAAAGACAATAACATCCTCAGACGAATGAGTCAATTGAATCTGCCTGACTGCACAATCAAGCTGAGCCTTGTGCTTAGAAAGCCAATCCATCCCGAGAATAAGATCAATATCCGAGTTACCAAGGACCATTGGAGAAGCCAGAAACTTGAAATCACCCATCATGATAGAAATATCCGGAATCTCGTGGTTAGCGAGCAAACATTTACCCGGAGAGACAACTGCTAACGGTTTATGCATAACTTGGGAAGTCAACTCATGCTTATATGCAAAAGGTTTCGAGATGAAACAATGCGATGCACCAGTGTCAAAAAGTACTTTTGTGGGAACATCGTTAACAGGAAGGTTACCCATGATGACATCTGACGAGCCCTCTGCCTGAGCTGCATTCACCATGTTGACCTTGGCGTACTTGGGGTTATGCTTGACCACAGCTGTACTTGTCGATCTCACAGGAGGAGGAGGGAGACGCCTCTGATTGAAGCACTTGTTGGCATAGTGACCCTTCTGTTGGCACTTGTTGCACGTGACCT
This sequence comes from Triticum urartu, assembly GCF_056163025.1. Lineage (NCBI taxonomy): Eukaryota > Viridiplantae > Streptophyta > Magnoliopsida > Poales > Poaceae > Triticum > Triticum urartu. The sequence continues at coordinate 148,441,750 of NC_141874.1, forward strand.
CTGAAAGCGGACGGTGATACAGAGCACTCGATCTTGGAGCTTGAGACGAAGTCTTGTTCTGAAAGCCAGGGTTGGCTGGGTGGGAAGATGCACTACCACCTTTGCTCTTCTGATACGGCTGACGGAATGGAGGAGGAAGAAGCCAATACTTCTGCTGCTTGGCCACTTGAGTAGAGGAAGAAGGAGTAGCATCTCTGACTCGCTTCTTGGAGGCATCACACTTCAGTTGAGCAGCCTCTTGCTTCAATGCCATGTTGTAGAACTCATCGTACCTCAAGGGCTCAAAGAGAACAAGAGCTAGCTAGATTTCTTCTCTGAGACCACCCCTGAACTAGTATATCATGCTCTTCTCGTCATGGACGTCCTGCTTAGCAAAGCGGGCGAGCTTCTGGAACAACTTGTTGTAGTCATAGACAGACAAAGAACCTTGCTTCAGGTTGCGAAATTCCTCACGCTTGCTTTCAACCACGCTCTGAGGAATATGATGAGCTTTGAAGTCTTGATGGAATTCATCCCAGGTAATCACACGGCCTCCTCTGGAATCTTTGTACTGCTAGAACCATTCTATAGCTTGGTCTTTGAGTTGGACGGAAGCGAACTTGACAAAGTCCTCAGGCCTGACGTTACTGCACTCGAAATGCTTGCATAAGTCCACGAGCCAATCATCCGCATCAGTTGCCTCAACACAATTGCTGAAGGTCTTTGGCCCGTTAGCAAGGAACTGGTTGAGTGTAGCAAAGTGATTCTGATTGTTGCCTTGGTTGCCTTGGTTCGCTTGATTGCGCTCTTGAAGAATTTGCATGATCAACTGCGTGTTTGCATTGGTTGCGGCCATCACAGCTTGCCATGCCTCCGGAGGAGGGGGAGGTGGTGGCGGATCCTGATTCTGATTCTGATTGCTGCTCTTAGCGGGAGCCATCCTGAAGAGGGTGAGATCCGTTAGCACATTGACAGATAAAATGAAGCTGAATCAAGCGGGTTGAAATTGCAACATATAGTCTTCACATCCAAACATAAGAACGAATGCATTCCACTTGAAATGGGCACATATCCATAAATTGATAAGCCACTTAGAATTTAGGTAGAGGAAAAAAATCAACAAGGTACGGATCAAGAACGAACACTCGGTAAGAAATCCCAATCTCAAACCAAATATCCGTGGAAGAAGAGCTAGAGCTACAAGAATTCCCACCTATGAAACTCCCGAACCTTTCCGGTTATGCAATCAGGTGTTGGGGATACAGGGGAAGCATAATATCTCACCCAAATCTAGAAAATCCTACATCCAGCTGTATCCATCCTTCAACACATAACCGAGAAAAACTTCGGAAACCATCTACCTCAACCTTCGAAAAGCATCAGTTATACAAGTTATGGCAATACTCCCGAACTCCCGCCCCAGTACTGGGTGGCGTCGAGGTTATCTCACCAACAACTGCATAAAAGAGATTTTCGATGTCGGCGTACTAAACTCAGGTATTCCAAAACTGCAACGATAAAATTGTGACGACAACACCTCGGAGCTCAACTCCCCAGGACACTGCCACAACCCCTAAATGACAGGAGGCACCAAGAACAATGTTCTCGTCACAAAATCATCGGAACGATTCCAAGACACCCGCGTGATCCTAAATTTTTTTTAGTGAAATTTGAGAAGAGAAGAGTCAAAACTCAACGTCAGGATGCCTTACCAGAGCGATGAAGGGACTGGGGAGTAAAAGAATTCCTAAACTCTCCGATATATAATTCCTAAATGACTCAAAACATTTTTATAGACTCAACAACGGCTGCTAAAAACAATCAAACAGTGGGGGCTCCTAAGGTCGGGGAAGGCTCTGAATACCAACTTGTAACGCCCTCGATGCTGCTATATCTCCTACGTGTCGAAGCACGACTTAGAGGCATAACCGCATTGAAAGCAATGTCGCAAGTTAGGCAATCTTCACAACATCCCATGTAATATACATAATAAAAGGGGCAGGTACATAGTTGGCTTACACTCGCCACGTCAAACAGAGTACATGAATAACATTAGATAGTCCAATCACACATGGCCCGACTATGGTGCCAAAATAAAAGATCAACCCAACATGCGACACGGTCCTGATTGCCCCAACTGGGCACCACTACTGATCATCAGGGAAAGACACATAGTAACGGTGTGAGTCCTCGTCGAACTCCCACTTGAGCTCAAGCGCGTCATCCGGAACGGAGTCATCAGGCCCTGCATCTGGTTTGGAAGTAATCTGTGAGCCACGGGGACTCAGCAATCTCGCACCCTCGCGATCAAGACTATTTAAGCTTATAGGTAAGGCAAGGTAAAATATGTGGAGCTGCAGCAAGCGACTAGCATGTATGGTGGCTAGTCTATTCGCAAATGAGAGCGAGAAGAGAAGGCAATGCACGATCGAATAACTAGAGAACAACCTGCGGCAAGCATTACTCCAACACCGTGTTCACTTCCCGGACTCCGCCGAGAAGAGACCATCACGGTAACACACACAGTTGATTCATTTTAATTAAGTTAAGGTTCAAGTTATCTACAACCGGACATTAACAAATTCCCATCTGCCCATAACCGCGGGCACGGCTTTCGAAAGTTCAAATCCCTGCAGGGGAGTCCCAACTTAGCCCATGACAAGCTCTCACGGTCAATGAAGGATATACCTTCTCCCGAGACATTCCGATCAGACTCGGCATCCCGGTTCTACAAGACACTTCGACAAGTTAAAACAAATCCAGCAACACCGCCCGAATGTGCTGACAAATCCCGATCGGAGCTGCACATATCTCGTTCTCAGGGCACACTCAGATTGTCCAAACTTCCGGTAGGCCAGCCCAGAGTTGCCCCTGGTGGCCACCGGCGGCTGACGAGGTGGACCAACACTCAGAGGAGCACTGGCCCGGGGGGGTTTAAAAAAGATGACCCTTGGGCTCCGGAAACCCAAGGGAAAAAGAGGCTAGGTGGAAAATGGTAAAACCAAGGTTGGGCATTGCTGGAAAAGCTTTATTCAAGGCGAACTGTCAAGGGGTTCCCATTATGACCCAACCGCGTAAGGAATGCAAAATCCGGGAACATAACACCGATATGACGGAAACTAGGGCGGAAAGAGTGGAACAAAGCACTAGGCGAGAGGCCGAGCCTTCCACCCTTAACCAAGTATATAGATGCATTAAGATAACAAGATAATATAATGATATCCCAACAGTAAATAATGTTCCAACAAGGAACTGTCTCCAAACTTCACCTGCAACTAGCAACGCTATAAGAGGGGCTGAGCAAAGCAGTAACATAGCCAATCAATGGTTTGCTAGGACATGGTGGGTTAGAGGTTTGACATGGCAATTTGGGAGGCATGATAAGCAAGTGGTAGGCATCGTAGCATAGGCATAGCAAAAGAGCGAGCATCTAGCAAAACAAAGATAGAAGTGATTTCGAGGGTAGGATCATCTTGCCTGCAAAGTTGTCAGAGTTGACTGGATCCTCGAAAGCAAACTCAACGGGCTCCTCGTTAGCGAACTCGTCTCCCGGCTCTACCCAAACAAGACAAACAAGCAAAAGGAACGCAATCAACCACGTGCAAAGCTCAAACAACATGATGCAAACATGGTATGTTATGCGGGATGCGATATGTGATGCATATGCAAGAATTGACAAGGAATGGATGAACCTGGCCTCAACTTGGAAATCCAAGTGTGCCACTGGAAAGGTGAGGTGATTTCGCTTGAAATCGATATAAAGAACACCGGAATCGGAGACACGGTTTGGAAATGGCAAGCAATTCAAATATGCCACCGGTCTGCGATATATAACAAGTAGCCATCTAAATGCAACAAGTTAAACATGCTACAGCATCAAAAACTGGCAACAAAATACATGGCAGGGATCCATTCATGAAGCTTAACAAAAGATGAACACTGAGCTACGGCCAATTCATCCATTAACAGGTTCAAACAAGCATGAAAAAAGTGCAATTGATAAACAGATTTCAGACTTAGTGAAATTAACACTTGTCTGGAATTTCAGATCAGATAGCACACTTTGGAGCATGAAAACTATATACTACAGGGCCTGAACATGGCAAAGTAAAGCATGGCATGGAGCTACTCAAAGAGCTTAATAAAAGTCCCTTGGTGACCTTGAGCCAAAAGGGATCAGAAAATACAATTGCAAGCATGTGAACATGGCAAAAATATAATCAGATCACAGACTTGGTGAAAAACTGGAGCATGCAAATCAGATATCAAGTAGGCATGTTCACGAGCCCGATGCACTCACTACAGAGCAAGGCATGGCAATCTAAGCATGCACCCATCAAGAATACACATTATACAAGCTAGACATGGCAAGAACAATAACATAGTATGCACGGATCAACTACAAAATCCTCGGCAAAATCGCTAACAAGTAGAAAATCTGCCCAGATTCACGAAATAGCAAAAGTAGAGCTCGATTGACTGAAGCTAGGGTGCTCCATAAATGCAAACAAAGATATGGATGGATAGAGCACTACAAGATTACCAAAACTTCCTTACTGATCATCCTCAAAAGAGGCCCGGATCACTAGGAAACAACATGAACATATGGCATATTGATAAAAACAGATCAAGGACTTAGTGGAATTGCTAAGTCCCTGAAATCAGCATTAACAAATGCACCACTTTGCAACTTGTGCTAGTCACCACACACATCAAAAAAATACATGGATAGCACCACTGGGAAGATGACAAAGCATATAACAAAACTCATGTAGAGCTCATGGGCATATCATGCACACAATAATCATGGCAAAAATGACAAATAGCTATTTGGAGCAGCAGATCTGGCAATTATCTCAAATAGCACTCTTCCAACAGCATTTCGGGCATTAAGATGAACTCAAATGAAAATGATGCAATGAGATGAAATGATGTGCTCTCTGAGAAGAACATTTTGATATGCTACACGCGCAAAACGGAGCTACGGATGCAAAGTTACGGCACGATGAACATGGCAATAAAATTAGGGTTTCGGGAGGAGAAGCAACCGTCTCAGATCTAGATCCGGATCTGGGCACTGTTCATGCGCGGATTAGGAAGTTGGCCGGCCGGACTTGGAGCTCGCCGGAGGCGTTGGATGAAGCCGGAGGAAGGGGAAGAAGGCCGGGGCGGCGCCGGAGTTGGTGGTGGTCGTCGCGGGCGGTGGACGGCGCGGCGGGGCGGCGTTGCGGGGTGCCGGCGAGGATCTCCGACCGGGTCTTGCACCGGCGAACGGCGGAGCGGCGGCCGGAGCTGGGGAGGAGGCGGCGCGGTGAGGCGCGGCCCGGTCGGGCGGTGGAGAGGGCCGGCCCCGGGCCTCGTGGGCCGGCGGCGGGAGGCGGTGGCTGGGGCCACGTGGCGGCCTGCGATTAGTTGCGGGCGGCGGCGGACGCTGTTCGGCCGAACCGAACGTGTCCGGCGCGGCGATAGACGATTTTTTTAGGGTTTGGGGAAGAAGGACCCATGGATTTCGGAGGGGGGCTATTTATAGGCATAGAGGGAGCTAGGAGTGTCCAAATGAGGTGCGGTTTTCGGCCAGGCGATCATGATCGAACACTCTAGATGATGGAGAGGGTTTTGGTGTGTTTTGGGCCAAAATGGAGATGTGTTGGGCTGCAACACACACGAGGCCTTTTCGGTCCCTTGGTTAACCATTGGAGCATCAAACGAAGTCCAAATGGTAGGAAACTTGACAGGCGGTCTACCGGTAGTAAACTAAGGCCGCTTGGCAAGTCTCAGTCCAATCCGGAAATGTCTAATCCCCACACACGAAAGAAAGGTAGAAATGACCACCGGAGGAGAACGGAGCGCCAGAATGCAAAACGGACAACGGGGAAAATGCTCGGATGCATGAGACGAACACGTATGCAAATGCAATGCACATGATGACATGATATGAGATGCAAGACAACAACAACAACACACGGAGACAAAAACCCGAACCCGAGAAAATAAAATAACTTAGCGCCGGAAACAGCAAGAGTTGGATTACATATTAGGTAAATCATATCCGGGGTGTTACACACATCCTACCACATTTCATTCAAAATGACACCCTTTTAGGCCCTTTATGCAAGAGATCACACTTTGATTCTGCTCTATAACTAGAGAAATTTTTTGAAGACACTAGTCACAGTATTTCCACTAAAGGCATTCCTCTCTAGACCAAGGAAAATCTATAGAAGGCTTAGGAAAGAATAAAGAACCGTGTTGATAAAAATAGACCAGAGAGGTCCTTCAAGGTTCAAGACATGGTATACCTCCTACTTCAACCTTATATGCACACTCGCATCAACATCCATCATAGTCTGAAGCCGCACAGAAAAATCTATGGGTCATTTCTGTTGGGGAACACAGTACTTCAAAAAATTTACCTACGATCACGCAAGATCTATCTAGGGATGCATAACAACGAGAGGGGAGAGTGTGTCTACATACCCTCGTAGACCAAAAGTAGAAGCGTTTAGTAACGTGGTTGATGTAGTCGAACGTCTTCGCGATCCAATTGGTCAAGTACCGAACGCACGACACCTCCGCGATCTGCACACGTTCAGCTCGGTGACGTCCCTCGAACTCTTGATCCAGTTGAGACCGAGGGAGAGTTTCATCAGCACGACGGCGTGGTGACAGTGATGATGAAGTTACCGGCACAGGGCTTCGCCTAAGCACTATGACGATATGACCGAGGTGTGAAACTTTGGAGGGGGGCACCGCACACGGCTAAAAGATCAACTTGTGTGTTTATGGGGCGCCCCCCTCCCACGTATATAAAGGGGGGAGGGAGGAGGAGGCCGGCCAAGGGTGGCACACCCAAGGGGGGGAGTCCTACTCCAAGTAGGATTCGACCCCCCCTTTCCTACTTCCACAAGGAGAAGGGGGGAAGGAGTAGGAAAAGAGAAGGAAAGGGGGGCCGGCCCCCTAGCCCTACTCCAATTCGGTTTGAGCTAGGGGGGGCGCCACTCCTTGGCCTGCCTCCTCTCTTCCACCATTAGGCCCATGAGGCCCAATAACTTCCCGGCGGGAGGGGGGTTCCGGTAACCCCGAGTACTCCGAAACTCATCTAAAACAACTCGAACCATTCCGGTGTCTGAATGAAACCTTCCAATATATGAATCTTTATGTCTCGACCATTCGAGACTCCTCGTCACATCTGTGATCTTGCCCGGGACTCCGAACAACCTTCGGTCATTGAGGGAGTCCTGGATTAGGGGGTGTCCGGGTGGCCGGACTATACCTTCGGCCGGACTCCTGGACTATGAAGATACAAGATTGAAGACTTCGTCCCGTGTCCGGAAGGGACTTTCCTTGGCGTGGAAGGCAAGCTTGGCGATACGAATATGTAGATCTCCTACCATTGTAACCGACTCCGTGTAACCCTAGCCCTCTCCGGTGTCTATATAAACCGGAGGGTTTTAGTCCATAGGACGAACAACAATCATACCATAGGCTAGCTTCTAGGGTTTAGCCTCTCTGATCTCGTGGTAGATCTACTCTCGTACTACCCATATCATCAATATTAATCAAGCAGGACGTAGGGTTTTACCTCCATCAAGAGGGCCCGAACCTGGGTAAAACATCGTGTCCCCTGCCTCCTGTTACCATCCGACCTAGACGCACAGTTCGGGACCCCCTACCCGAGATCCGCCGGTTTTGACACCGACATTGGTGCTTACATTGAGAGTTCCTCTGTGCTGTCGCCATCAGGAAGGATGCCTCCTCCCGTCTTTAAAGACGGCACCGTTGCTAAGGCAGCTTTGGCTGTCGGCCAGACTCTCAGGCTAGGTGGTTTCCTTATGACCACCCGTTCGGCTGTTGCGCCGACGATGACCTCTCGGGTCATCGAAAGCAATCTTCACGCCAGCTCAGAATTCGCCGAGCAGCTAGATCCAATGGAGCTCTTTTCCCTAAACGAGCTCTTGGATCGCTTTGCCGCCCTGGGAGTCGCTACGGATTACGACCAGATTGGGTCTAAACCCGATCTGAGAGAGATTAACTCCCCCCAGGTCACCCATCACGTTGTCGTGGTAGAGGGACAGTGCGGCGACCCTTCATCTATTTTAAGGACTAGATATGTCCGGATTCCCGATCCCTCCAAGTCGGATACCCGCGGAGGGGAGGACATCACTCAAGACCTGAACTTAAAGTCAGGTGATGGGCTAGATTCATTGGACAGCATCCAAGAATCCAAACTTCCGAGTTCGGAAACTCCTTGGCCCCTGGGTCTCAGATTGGGTGAGGTTTCAGATTTGATTCCGCCCGCCCACCCGTACATAAGCGATCTATCCCAAATTAGGCAAGAGCCCGAAGAAACAGTACATCATTACTGGGCCAGATTCCTCCTGGTTATGAATAGGATAAAGGACTGCCGAGAGGAAGACGCAATTTCATTCTTCTGCAATAATTGCACGGACAAGGGAATCCTCAACGCCATAAGTCGCCGTGATATTACACGCTTTGCTGACTTGGCGTCCATAGTATGAAAGTACTGTGCGATGGAAAGTGCCTGGAAAACCGAAACAAAATTTTGGGACAATCCGGCCTTGAATACAAACCCGGTCCGAAATAAAAGGGTGCATCATCGTCAGACACCTGGGTTCAATACCAAAAAGCAAAATCCCTCTATAGGGCACGGAACCGTACTGGAAGGATGGCTTGATGGACCCTGTAAAATTCACAGTGCAGAGGGCGCCACACCAACTCACAGCCTTAGAGCATGTTGGATACTCCGGCAGGTGGCAAAAATTGGCGAAGATCTTTTAATTCCAGAAGCCACAGAAAGCCACCCCAGAGAAACCAGTACGGTATTTACAGTCTTCGAGACTTTCGCATCAAATAATATGCGAAAAAGAACACTCCGCGGCCTTGCCGAAGTCTACCAAGTAGCAACAATAAACCCATGGAGTGACACGGCTATTACTTTTAACGCCAGTGACGAACCTAAATTCCAAACAGCCCGAGCACCAACCGCATTGGTCCTCAGTCCAATAGTGGACGACTTTCGTCTTACCAAGGTACTCATGGATGGCGGCAGCGGATTGAACCTCATTTATGAGGAAACCCTTCAAAAATGGAAATAGACTGGAACCGCATTGAGCGAAGCAGCACAACCTTTAGAGGAATAATCCCTAGTCGGGAAGCGCGCTGTACAGGAAAAATCACACTAGATGTGGTGTTCGGCACGCCGGATAATTACAGGTCCGAAGAGGTCACGTTCTAGGTGGCCCCGTTCAGTAGCGGATATCACGCTCTGCTAGGGCGGGAAGCGTTTACAGTCTTCCAAGCAATACCCCATTACGGGTACATGAAGCTCAAGATGCCCGGGCCTAACGGAATCATCACTCTCGTTAGTGATCCGGACATAGCACTCCGCGCCCAAAACAAGACAACCGTACTGGCCCTCGAGGCGCTATCCGAAGCCCTAGCGGTTGAGGAACTGACTGCGCTGCGCTCCACGGTGAATAGGGACGATGTGATACTCGATAAAAGATCCAAGTCCACCTCCTTTAAACCGACGGACGAAATAGTCAAATTCCAGGTCCATCCAACGGACCCCAATAAAACAGCTTCCATCGGGGCACAGTTAAACCCTGATATAGACGCCGCACTGCGAGAGTTCCTACGAGAGAACTGGGACATTTTCGCCTGGCACCCTTCAGACATGCCAGGAATCCCACACAGGCTGGCCGAACACAGCTTAAATATCCTAAAAGGATTCAAGCCAGTCAAACAGGCTCTTCGGTGTTTTTCCGAACCTAAGAGACAGGCCATGGGAGAGGAGCTAGCCAAGCTATTGGAGGCCGGATTCATCAAATATATAAAACATCCGGACTGGCTAGCAAACCTGGTGATGGTACCAAAGAAGGACAAATCCTGGCGCTTGTGCGTTGATTTCAAAGACCTTAACAAGGCTTGCCCAAAGGATCCTTTCCCTCTCCCCCGCATCGATCAAATTATCGACGCTACCGCAGGACACGATTCGTTGTGTTTCCTCGACGCATACTCCGGCTACCATCAAATAAAGATGGCAGAGTCAGACCAAGCCGCAATGGCACTCATCACACCATACGGCCCATTCTGCTTCAACACAATGCCCTTCGGGCTCAAAAACGTCGGCGCAACATATCAGCGCATGATTCAGACATGTCTGGCAAACCAGATCGGCAAAACAGTGGAGGCATACATAGATGATGTGGTCGTTAAAACAAGACATGTTGAATCTCTAGTAGACGACTTGAGGCTAACATTCGATAACCTCCGAACATACGACATCAAGCTCAACCCGGAAAAATGCGTTTTCGGTGTTCCAGCCGGAAAGCTCTTGGGCTTCATTGTATCCGGTAGAGGAATTGAAGCAAATCCAGCCAAGATCTGAGCTCTGTCACAATTGGATATCCCGAAGGACCTCAAACAAATACGAAAATTAACTGGATGTGTGGCGGATCTAAGCCGCTTTATCTCCCGCTTAGGAGAAAAGGCCCTACCCCTTTACCGCCTCCTTCGGCGCACCGAACACTTCGAGTGGACGGATGCAGCCACGGCCGGAATCGACGAAATAAAAGCCATCTTGGCAACAAACCCAGTCCTGGCCGCGCCAAACAATGGCGAACCAATGCTATTATACATTGCAGCAACCCATCAGGTCGTAAGCGCAGTGCTCGTCGTCGAACGAGAAACGGACGGACACAAATTCCCCCATCAAAAGCCGGTCTATTATGTGTCCACTGTCCTTACTCCGTGCAAGTCATGGTACCCGCATTATCAAAAGATTGCGTATGCGGTATTTATGGCATCCCGGAAGCTGCGACACTACTTTCAAGAGTGTTCAATAACAGTAGCCATGGAAGTGCCACTTAACGATATTATAAACAACCGCGACACGACGGGCCGGATTGCAAAATGGGCCATTGAGCTCCTCCCGTTTGACATAACTTACAAGCCACGACGAGCTATCAAGTCGCAAGTTTTGGCCGACTTCGTCACAGAATGGACGGAGGCCGAACTTCCTAAAGAGTACGGCACATATTCAAACTGGGTCATGCACTTCGACGGCTCCAAAATGTTGGCCGGTCTAGGGGCTGGCGTCGTTTTGACGTCCCCCACAGGAGACACAATTCAATATGTACTCCAGATAATGTACACAGACTCCAACAACGCAGCCGAATATGAGGCCCTTTTACATGGTCTCCGGATGGCAGTATCCATGCGCATTCAACGCCTAGAGGTGCGCGGGGACTCGAACCTCGCAATATCCCAAATAAACGGAGACTTTGATGCCAAAGATCCAAAAATGGCAGCTTATCGCAACGCCGTCCTAAAAATGTCAGCTCGGTTCGAAGGGCTCGAATTTCACCATATAGCCCGGGAAAATAATCAGGCGGCAGATGTCCTGGCACGCATCGGCGCAAAACGCGATGTAGTCCCCCCCCCCCCAACATCTTCTTGGAAAGGCTGTTCAAGCCATCCGTAGTATGGGAAGGGGAACCTGGCAATAGCAGCCCGGACCCAACCGCACTGCCCGACACCGAACACTCTGACACAATTGGAGGCTCTGCTAATGAAATAACACCTTCATCCCACGTAATAATGACCGTCATCGCCCCGTGGACAGAACCATTCCTCGCCTACCTTACCAGGCAGGAACTCCCTAAGGACCAAAATGAGGCACGCTGCATAGTGCGGCGATCTAAAGCCTATAAAGTCCATGAGGAAGAGCTTTATAAGAAAAGCACTATCGGAGTCCTTCAAAGGTGCATCTCCGAAGAGGAAGGGAGGAACCTCCTGGCTGAAATTCATGCCGGACTCGGCGGACATCACGCTGCAGCTCGGTCCCTTGTAAGCAAGGCCTTCCGTACAGGCTTTTATTGGCCGACGGCCCGGGCAGACACCCAGGACTTAGTCCAATGATGCGTCGGTTGCTAGCTTTTTGCAAACCAAAGCCATATGCCACCCACCACCCTCCAAACTATCCCCATCACTTGGCCCTTCGCGGTCTGGGGGCTTGACATGGTTGGACCCCTTAAAGGCGGAACCCACAAGAAAAAAAACTTACTGGTCATGGTGGATAAGTTCACCAAATGGATAGAAGCCAAGCCTGTTAAGACAGCCGAATCCGGACCGGTGATAGACTTTATATCCGGGGTTGTACACCGTTACGGCGTCCTCCACAGCATCATCACTGATAACGCCACGAACTTTATGGCCGATGAGGTAAAACTCTGGTGCAAAAACATGGGCATCAAGCTCGATTATGCTTCCTTCTATCACCCACAAACCAACGTCCAGGTCGAACGTGCAAATGGTCTTATCATGAGCGGCATCAAACCCAGATTAGTGTGGTCCCTTAAGGAATGTAATACGCACTGGGTAGAGGAGCTCAACTCCGTACTCTGGGGGCTGCGGACCACGCCGAATCGCACCACCGGATACACACCATTCTTCATGGTGTACGGCGCAGAGGCAGTTTTGCCCTGCGACATAATTCATGACTCACCTCGAGTGCGCATGTACGAAGAAAGAGAAGCCGAGCTCGATCGGCAGGATAATTTGGACGTCTTGAAGGAAGAGCGTGACGTGGCAAAAGCCTGTTCCGCATTCTATCAACAGCAGGCTCGAAGATACCAAAGCAGAGAAGTATGGGCCAAAAATTACAACGTTGGCGAATTAGTTCTACGCCTGCCGGAGAAGAAAAAGGACAAACTCAAGCCTAAGTGGGAAGGTCCCTTCATAATCGACCAAGTCCTAACTGGTGGAGCGTACCGCCTGCGAGATGCATCGAATAACCGACTCGAGCCGAACCCATGGAACGCAGCCCGTCTACGAAGATTCTATGCCTAGCGCCGAACTTTGTGTTCGTCTCCTTCCTCTGTCCATTTTTTATATACTTTCTGTCTTACATTTCTCTCCTTCTCCTCTCTTTCTCTTATAGCCTTCAAAGGCTCATAAAGTGACGCGCTATCCGCGCTCATTAAACCTGGGGGCTTCTTTAAGCAGAAGCTTATTTATACGGGCTTCATGCCCAACACATGTGTCACACTTCCGCATGTACCTTTTATTCACCATTATATGCATCGATATGACTTAAGTTTTGGCCAAGCTGGGTTGCCTGGCTCCTGTGCTTACCCCTACGTTCCCGATTGTTTGGCTAGGTGGTAAAGGGAGCACCTCTGCGATTGTTACTGCCGGGTCAGCTGGATGTGTACCTCAGACTGGGTGAAGCCGAAAGCTAGCGTTCTTAAGGGAATATTCAGTCGGTGAACTAAAGATGATCTTTTCTTTCACTTATTTATCTATACGCCCCCAGATGTTTTTCCTGCATCACTTTTCGCAGAATGGACATGCACTTTAGGGCATGCCTCCCAGGGAAAGGAACCCCAAACAGAACTATTCTCCCTGGAAGATGTTTCTTACTAACCATGTAATATAACATAACTAGTTGGCCACTTGTCTGTTCAAGCACTAATGACCCATACGCCTGGTCTCCATGCATACCCCGGTTCTTATATAACCGCGAGGGTATTCGGACACACTCCGGACCGTCAGGTCCCGAGGTTGAAGCGAAAAGGTCGGCCATGACAAACGATCTACAATCCGGCTAGAAGGCATTACACATGTCAATTAAAATTACATAGTCAATTTGACTGATTGTATTCCTCTTCAATACCATCTAACATGCTGTCTAGTTTAGAGTCCTGTTGGGAATACTTTGCGGCCAACTCTACTTGGCCATATACTAAGCTCACAGGGATCTCCTTCCCATCGGGCCCTATGGGTCCGACCTCGGCCATGTGGTTTGGGTCAACCTTCGTGTACCGCGTCTTCACCATGGCCCAGGCCTCCCTGGCGCCTTGACGGTAGGCCGACATCTTCCACAATCGGAAGCGCCGCCGCGCTCCCTTCAGCTTCTCTACAAGCTCTCCAAGGCCTTCAGGCATGGAGACGGATGGCCACAAGGCCTGGGCGACGCCTTGCATCACCTGCCGAACTCGCTCATGCAGTTGTGAGAGCTCGGGAAGAAGGTCACCCGTAGAACCGGACATTTCCTCTGCAGGACGACCTGTTAGCATACCTACAGACATTACTCTATTAGTCGACTTCCTCGCCGAAATCTTTTTTTCAAAGTTCGTTTAAGCACTTACTATATATGCCGCGTCGAAGCCGCTGATTCTCCTTCACAGAGTCCGACAGTTGGGCATGAACGTCCTTCAGTTCAATGCCCAGCTTGGTGTTGGCATCTTGGAGATCGTTCTTCTCCCGCCTCACCTTTGTCAGCACGCTCTCACCAGCCTTTAGCTAGCATCGGAGTTGTTGCACTTCCGGATTTAATCCGGCACCATCTGCAATTTCATTTGTCAGATTTGCACCCACGCCGCACTTCGCAAAATACTTATCTTTCGAAGCGTATATTACCAGAGAGGGTCTCCTTGGGCTCCCCTGCTGCGGCTAGTGCAGCCTCAAGTTGGGCTTTGCACTCTTCCAGCTCCTGGGACAGTAGGGTATTCTTTTCTGTAAGAACCTGCATAACAAATGATCCTTAAAACAGTTATTCTAACTGTTTCAAGTCTCGGGGGCTACTGGTATATATCTATAATTACCAAAAAATTCTTACCCGTATGTCTTTCACATACTGCTCCGTGGCTCTGGCTAGACCATTTTGAGCGGCATGGAGGTACGCGTCTCCCGAATTGAAGGCATCCAATGCCTCTTGGGAGAAACAAGCGTCGCGAAGAACTGTCCGGCGACGCCTGTGGTTCATGGCACTCTCCACCTCGGAATTGGTGGCAGACAGCCTGTCCGCATCCTCCGTCGGAGGAGCGTCCGGTGCGCGCCTCGTGCTCGCCTCCGCTTCCAGACCAGGCTTTGGAGCCTGGCTGGTGGAGGCGCGATTGGCAGCCTCTCCGGATATAGTCCGGCGAGGTCTCTTCGTCCTGAAGAGAGCACGAGCGTTAATATGCCTCGAAGGAATAACACCTGGGAATAAGGCGGCGTGCTATACCTTTGCGCCGGTGCTTCAATCCGGACCGCACTTCTTTTCAGCTCGCGGGGCCTTGCCGCCCCTCGTTGGCTAGTCGCCGCAGGCTCGGCCTCCCGTCTCAAGGACCTCCCCTGCAAAACACGGTTGTCATACGGCAATCAAAAATACGCGAGGACAGATCCCTTTTCAAAGTGCTGGGACTCCGGTCTCAGTTACCTGTGAGGCTGGGAGTAGCCCTGGATAATCGGCCGTAATGGCCACCAAGGCGTTGTCCTTGCTCAATTGATGAAACACTCCATCAATCAGCTCCACAGATTAGTCCGGATCTTCTTGAGAGGCCGGGTCGAGGGACCGTCCCGGATCCTCGGGTTGTGGAGGAGGGCTGTTTATTTCTTTAACAGCCCAGCGCAGTTCCTGCGTTGAAGTCGTTAGACTGAAAATTTAACAATGGGGATATAAAACGGATGGGCAAGTAAAAGTGTCCACTTACCCAACTTGGGGGATTGTACATAGAAAATCCACCCCGTGGGTTGACGCGGAGAAATTCCTCCTCTTCTCCCTTGTACAAAGCGGACAAGGTCTTTATTAGAGCGGCAGCCGAATCCGGCCCCTTACGGCCGTAGCGGGT
Organism: Triticum urartu; assembly: GCF_056163025.1. NCBI lineage: Eukaryota > Viridiplantae > Streptophyta > Magnoliopsida > Poales > Poaceae > Triticum > Triticum urartu. Next base: position 148,457,367 of record NC_141874.1, read on the forward strand.
GGCGTCGTCCTCCCCGTTGAAGTCCCACATGGGGCGGCCTCTATACTGAAGCGGCTGCACCCCTCGCATGATGCGTGCGGCCATGACCCCGATCATGGTCAGTCCAGAATGAGCTAACAATCTTATCCGACCCATCAGGTAAATAACGTCCCTATCACTCTCCCTCTGAGGGCTCCGTGGACGCCAGCTTAGGCGCTTCTTTAGGGGAGCACTGTCGAACTTAGGGAGGCCGATCCGGATAGGATCCGGTAGCGGGACGTCCTCTATATAAAACCATTTCGAAGGCCAGTCTCCGGACGCCTTCTTTGGGGTTCCGGATAGATATCCGGTCCCGGCAATGCGCCATACTTCGGCTCCGCCCACTTGATATATTGACCCCTCCTTAGAGCGGGGCACAAGGCAGAATAGCCTTTTCCACAACGCGAAATGAGCCTCGCAGCCCAAAAACGGCTCGCAAAGGGCTACGAAGCCCGCGATATGCAATATGGAGGCGGGCGTGAGGTTGTGTAGCTTGAGGCCATAGAACTCCAGAAGCCCCCGGAGAAACGGGTGAATTGGAAATCCGAGCCCTCTTATTAAGTAAGGGGCAAGGCATACCCGCTCTCCTTTGGAGGGATTGGGGGCGCTCTCCGCCTGCTCTCCGCCATTATAGGTGGCAAGTCCGGCTCGAACCGGGACCATATAGGCCGGGGGGAGAAATCCCTTGGTCTGGAGCTTCACTAGCTCGCTGTGCGGGATGGAGCACCTCTTCCAATCTCCAGGCTGAGGGCTGGAAGGGCGAGAGGAGGAGCTGCGGCGGCCGTCCATGATAGAATGGACCTCTGCCGGATACACTCTGATGAATACTCGTGGAAGGGAGAAGGTGTGTGTCGGTGTCAAAACCGGTGGATCTCGGGTAGGGGGTCCCGGACTGTGCGTCTAGGCCGGATGGTAACAGGAGGCAAGGGACACGAAGTTTTACCCAGGTTCGGGCCCTCTTGATGGAGGTAAAACCCTACGTCCTACTTGATTAATATTGATGATATGGGTAGTACAAGAGTAGATCTACCACGAGATCGGAGAGGCTAAACCCTAGAAGCTAGCCTATGGTATGATTGTTGTTCTATATGTTGTCCTACGGACTAAAGCCCTCCGGTTTATATAGACACCGGAGAGGGTTAGGGTTACACAAAGTCGGTTACAATGGTAGGAGATCTACATATCCGTATCGCCAAGCTTGCCTTCCACGCCAAGGAAAGTCCCTTCCGGACACGGGACGAAGTCTTCAATCTTGTATCTTCATAGTCCAGGAGTCAGGCTGAAGGTATAGTCCGGCCATCCGGACACCCCCTAATCCAGGACTCCCTCAGTAGCCCCTGAACCAGGCTTCAATGACGAAGAGTCCGGCGCGCAGATTGTCTTCGGCATTGCAAGGCGGGTTCCTCCTCCAAGTACTTCATAGAAGATTTTGAACACAAAGATAGTGTCCGGCTCTGCAAAATAAGTTTCCACATATTGCCATAGAGAGAATAATATTAACACAAATCTAATCTGCTGACGTATTCCGTAGTGTGACGCACCACGGCCAAGCCTTTATTCGAATCATTTTATTGTCCCACCTCAGCGTGTCATGCGAGGCGGTTTCCTTGGCACGTCTTGTCAAAGCAGAGATCGTGTCCCCTTATTCCGGGATTCTCATCAATACGGGCATGGGTAACCCAACCGCTTCTAGGACTCCTAGACTATAGGCAAGTTCAAACGGCCACGGAGAGGACGCTTGATATTCACCCTCTTTATAAAGGGACACGGCTTTTATTTTTTCCCTCTCGTGATCAATCGAATCCTTCCCCCACCTCAAGCTCAAACACCCAAAGTTCAGGTCAGGTGCTCCGAACCTTCAATCATGTTCGGATCTAGCCTTCAAGGCTGATGGGTGCCTTCCTCCGTCACGGAAGAAGACATCAAAAAGTTGAGGGAGGCCAGATATCTGACCGCCGAGGTTTTGCATCGGCTGCCTGCCCGAGGGCAGGCCATCCCCTCCCCTGGACCCAACGAGAACGTCGTGTTCGTCTCCCACTTCCTCCGAGGTCTAGGCCTTGCTCTGGATCCTTTCGTCAGGGGTTTGATGTTTTATTACGGGCTAGATTTCCATGATCTAGCTCCGGACTCCTTTCTTCATATCACGACATTTATTGTCGTGTGTGAGGCCTTCCTCCGGGTTACCCCTTACTTTGGCCTGTGGCTCAAGACCTTTGAAGTAAAGCGGAAGATGATCGAGGGGCAACATGTAGCGTGTGGAGGTGCCTCAATATGCAAGATGACGGGAGCTCCATGGCCCAAAGGTTCCATTCCAGAGGTGTCTGAATTGTGGCAATAGGAGTGGTTCTACATCACAACTCCTAGAAGTGCCAAGTGGGCGGCCGCCCCTGTTTTCCGCTCGGGCCCTCCACCACAACTGATGTCATGGATCAGCAGAGGTCTGAGCTGGGGTCCAGCCAAGGACGTGCCCGTACTGCAAAGCCGCATTCGAGATCTCTTCAATGGAGATTTTAGTTTGGTTGCGGTAATACAAGTTATGCTGGTTCGTCAAGTCCAGCCTTGCAAATGCCGGCCCCTTCGCTTGTGGGAGTTCAATCCCCAGGGACCGCATGCCATTCAAAATTTCCTCGGCCTAACGCACAAGGAGATGTACAAGTCATTCTTCGGACCTCAGGTAGAGTGTCCGGAAATCCCCGAGGACGTGGGCTTGAGCAGTAACCACGCCGCCGAACAGGTAAGGAATCTTCCGGCCGAACATACTATCTCTCATTTGTTACGAAGTTATTTCTGAGAGTTCGCTTTTTGACCAGGACTGGCTAACAAAGGTGAAGTTGATTCGGTGTTCGGCCCCCCTCCCTGAGGGTTTGGACAATCCGGTATTGGAAAAGATGCTCCAGGTCGCACCTTGCCCAGAGCCCTTGCAGGAAGATACCGGGGAGGATAATACGGGCGGACGCGGGCCCCCAACGCTGCCCATGCTAACCGAGGGAGCGAGCATCTCCATGAAGGAAGTCGACCGGAGGAGGAAAAGGACTGCGCCCGGGGATTCGGGAGCCGAAGCTTCCAAACGGGAGAAGAAGTCTCCCACAGAGGGTCCTACCTTGGGGGGTGCTTTTGCCGCACAAAGTCCGCGGGGGGATCAATTCTTCAGCGAGTCGTAAGTGACCCAAAATACTTTAATAGTACAGGTATGCCATCTTTTTCTTCTGAGAAAATAACCACCGCATATATCTTTGCAGTTCGGGCCTTAGCCCCTCTCACATGAGCTCGTCTTCGGGGGATCTTCTTCCAGAAATGATGGAGAGCGAAACGCCTCCTCCGGACTCCTCTGCTCCGGAAGCGGGTGACCCCGAAGTGTCGTCGTGGAGGGCCTCCCGAGTCCGGTGAGGCCAGAAGATAATCCCATTGACCCCCGAAGCTCCCAGTGTCCGGCTCCCAAAGAGAGCAGACAAAAGAGTCCGGCACCGTCTGGTGTGCGATCGGAGGTTCTGAGGGAGTTGGTGGGGCGAGCGGCCATCTCAGATGAACATCGTGTGCTGATGAATACGGTGATGGAGAGAATCACGTCCGCCGAAAGCGGATTGCATGAAGCTTTTATGAGTCTACTGACAAGCTTTGAGGTACATAAAATAATGTATGATAGTCCTGCACATGCTAGGTGTGCCCTGTGTAGATAGTAGCCCCTGAGACTCTGGTTGTCGTCGGAAACGACGACGAACAGAGGATCATATTCCCAGGTAATAACCATACTGCCTCTATGTGCGGGTGATGGAAGCTCCAGTGGCTAGCCGGACTAGTGAGTTTGCCCATTTAAAACGGCAGTTGGATGCGGCAGACGCCGACATCGAGCTTGTTAACAAAAGGCTTGACGAGGCACAAGGTAAGTGTCATTATCTGGTAAACGCCACATAGTAAGAGAAGCATGATGGCAGTATCTTTAATATGTTGTGACTGCAGATGGAGCTGCCACTGTTGAAGCCTTGCGGGCAGAACTTGCCCGAGCCAAGGAACAAGCGAGGTTTGGTAATGCGGCTACTTTGAAGGCAGCCGAAGAGTGGAAAGCCGAGAAGGCCGCGCATGGCGAGCCGAGATAAGATGGCCAAGATGGCCATAGAATTAAAAGCCACCGCCAACTATTGCCGGGTTCTTGAAAAGGAAAACCTAGTGAAGGCATCGGACCTTGAGAAGGCTGCTGCGACGAGAAAAGACATCCGCTCTGCTATGAGAAAAGACATACGCAAGACTGGTTCTACTGATGTGCTTTGCACACAGGTGGCTGGCGGGTGTCAGTTTCTCCAACTTTAGTTGAACCAAGTGTGGCTATGCCCGGTCCTTGCGAAGGTTAAAACAGCACCAACTTGACAAACTATCATTGTGGTTTTGATGCGTAGGTAAGAACGGTTCTTGCTAAGCCCGTAGCAGCCACGTAAAACTTGCAACAACAAAGTAGAGGACGTCTAACTTTTTTTGCAGGGCATGTTGTGATGTGATATGGTCAAGACATGATGCTAAATTTTATTGTATGAGATGATCATGTTTTGTAATCGAGTTATCGGCAACTGGCAGGAGCCATATGGTTGTCGCTTTATTGTATGCAATACAATCGCGTTGTAATGCTTTACTTTATCACTAAGCGGTAGCGATAGTCGTGGAAGCATAAGATTGGCGAGACGACAACGATGCTACGATGGAGATCAAGGTGTCACGCCGGTGACGATGGTGATCATGACAGTACTTCGGAGATGGAGATCACAAGTACAAGATGATGATGGCCATATCATATCAGTTATATTGATTGCATGTGATGTTTATCTTTTATGCATCTTATCTTGCTTTGATTGACGGTATCATTATAAGATGATCCCTCACTAAATTATCAAAGTATAAGTGTTCTCCCTGAGTATGCACTGTTGCGAAAGTTCTTCGTGCTGAGACACCACGTGATGATCGGGTGTGATAGGCTCTATGTTCAAATACAACGGGTACAAAACAGTTGCACACGCGGAATACTCAGGTTAAACTTGACGAGCCTAGCATATAACAGATATGGCCTCGGAACACGGAGACCGAAAGGTCGAGCGTGAATCATATAGTGGATATGATCAACATATTGATGTTCACCATTGATACTACTCCATCTCACGTGATGATCGGACATGGTTTAGTTGATTTGGATCACGTGATCACTTAGAGGATTAGAGGGATATCTTTCTAAGTGGGAGTTCTTAAGTAATATGATTAATTGAACTTAAATTTATCATGAACTTAGTACCTGATAGTATCTTGCTTGTCTATGTTTGATTGTAGATAGATGACTCGTGTTGTTGTTCCGTTGAATTTTAATGCGTTCCTTGAGAAAGCAAAGTTGAAAGATGATGGTAGCAATTACACGGACTGGGTCCGTAACTTGAGGATTATCCTCAATGCTGCATAGAAGAATTACGTCCTGGAAGCACTGCTAAGTGCCAAGCCTGCTTCAGGAGCAACACCAGATGTTATGAACGTCTAGCAGAGCAAAGCTGATGACTACTCGATAGTTCAGTGTGCCATGCTTTACGGCTTAGAACTGGGTCTTCAACGATGTTTTGAACGTCATGGAGCATATGAGATGTTCCAGGAGTTGAAGTTAATATTTCAAGCAAATGCCCGGATTGAGAGATATGAAGTCTCCAATAAGTTCTATAGCTGCAAGATGGAGGAGAATAGTTCTGTCAGTGAATATATACTCAAAATGTCTGGGTATCATAATCACTTGACTCAACTGGGGGTTAATCTTCCTGTTGATAGTGTCATTGACAGAGTTCTTCAATCACTGCCACCAAGCTACAAAAGCTTCATGATGAACTATAATATGCAAGGGATGAACAAGACTATTCCTGAGCTCTTCGCGATGCTAAAAGCCGCGGAGGTAGAAATCAAGAAGGAGCATCAAGTGTTGATGGTCAATAAGACCACCAGTTTCAAGAAAAAGGGGAAAGGGAAGAAGAAAGGGAACTTCAAGAAGAACAACAAACAAGTTGCTGCTCAGGAGAAGAAACCCAAGTCTGGACCTAAGCCTGAGACTGAGTGCTTCTACTGCAAGCACACTAGTCACTGGAAGCGGAACTGCCCTAAGTATTTGGCGGATAAGAAGGATGGCAAAGTGAACAAAGGTATATGTGATATACATGTTATTGATGTGTACCTTACTAATGCTCGCACTAGCACCTGGGTATTTGATACTAGTTCTGTTGCTAACATTTGCAACTCAAAACAGGGGCTACAGATTAAGCGAAGATTGGCTAAGGCCGAGGTGACGATGCGCGTGGGAAATGGTTCCAAAGTCGATGTGATCGCGGTCGGCACGCTACCTCTACATCTACCTTCAGGATTAGTATTAAACCTAAATAATTGTTATTTGGTGCCAGCGTTGAGCACGAACATTATATCTGGATCTTGTTTGATGCGAGATGGTTATTCATTTAAATCAGAGAATAATGGTTGTTCTATTTATATGAGTAATATCTTTCATGGTCATGCACCCTTGAAGAGTGGTCTATTTTTAACAAATCTCGATAGTAGTGATACACATATTCATAATGTTGAAATCAAAAGATGCAGAGTTGATAATGATAGTGCAACTTATTTGTGGCACTGCCGTTTAGGTCATATCGGTGTAAAGCGCATGAAGAAACTCCACACTGATGGACTTTTGGAACCACTCGATTATGAATCACTTGGTACTAGCGAACCGTGCCTCATGGGTAGGATGACTAAAACGCCATTCTCCGGTACTATGGAGAGAGCAACTGATTTGTTGGAAATCATACATACAGATGTATGTGGTCCAATGAATGTTGAAGCTCGTGGCGGATATTGTTATTTTCTCACCTTCATAGATGATTTAAGCAGATATGGGTATATCTACTTAATGAAACATAAGTCTGAAACATTTGAAAAGTTCAAAGAATTTCAGAGTGAAGTTGAAAATCATTGTAACAAGAAAATAAAGTTTCTACGATCTGATCATGGAGGAGAATATTTGAGTTACGAGTTTGGTCTACATTTGAAACAATGCGGAATAGTTTCGCAACTCACGCCACCCGGAACACCACAGCGTAATGGTGTGTCCGAACGTCGTAATCATACTTTATTAGATATGGTGCGATCTATGATGTCTCTTACTGATTTACCGCTATCGTTTTGGGGTTATGCTTTAGAGACGGCTGCATTCACGTTAAATAGGACACCATCGAAATCCGTTGAGACGACACCTTATGAACTGTGGTTTGGCAAGAAACCAAGGTTGTCGTTTCTGAAAGTTTGGGGCTGTGATGCTTATGTGAAAAAGCTTCAACCTGATAAGCTCGAACCCAAATCAGAGAAATGTGTCTTCATAGGATACCCAAAGGAGACTGTTGGGTACACCTTCTATCACAGATCTGAAGGCAAGACTTTTGTTGTTAAATTCAGAGTTTTTCTAGAGAAGGAGTTTCTCTCGAAAGAAATGAGTGGGAGAAAAGTAGAACTTGATGAGGTAACTGTACCTGCTCCCTTATTGGAAAGTAGTACATCACAGAAACCGGTTTCTGTGACACCTACACCAATTGGTGAGGAAGATAATGATAATGATCATGAAACTTCAGATCAAGTTACTACCGAACCTCGTAGATCAACCAGAGTAAGATCCGCACCACAGTGGTACGGTAATCCTGTTCTGGAAGTCATGCTACTAGATCATGATGAACCTACGAACTATGAAGAAGCGATGGTGAGCCCAGATTCCGCAAAATGGCTAGAAGCCATGAAATCTGAGATGGGATCCATGTATGAGAACAAAGTGTGGACTTTGGTTGACTTGCCCGTTGATCGGCAAGCAATTGAGAATAAATGGATCTTCAAGAAGAAGACTGACGCTGACGGTAATGTTACTGTCTACAAAGCTCGACTTGTTGCGAAAGGTTTTTGACAACTTCAAGGGATTGACTACGATGAGACCTTCTCACCCGTAGCGATGCTTAAGTCTATCCGAATCATGTTAGCAATTGCCGCATTTTATGATTATGAAATTTGGCAAATGGATGTCAAAACTGCATTCCTGAATGGATTTCTGGAAGAAGAGTTGTATATGATGCAACCAAAAGGTTTTGTCGATCCAAAGGGAGCTAACAAAGTGTGCAAGCTCCAGCGATCCATTTATGGACTGGTGCAAGCCTCTCGGAGTTGGAATAAACGCTTTGATAGTGTGATCAAAGCATTTGGTTTTATACAGACTTTTGGAGAAGCCTGTATTTACAAGAAAGTGAGTGGGAGCTCTGTAGCATTTCTGATATTATATGTGGATGACATATTATTAATTGGAAATAATATAGAATTTCTGGATAGCATAAAGGGATACTTGAATAAGAGTTTTTCAATGAAAGACCTCGGTGAAGCTGCTTACATATTGGGCATTAAGATCTATAGAGATAGATCAAGATGCTTAATTGGACTTTCACAAAGCACATACCTTGACAAAGTTTTGAAGAAGTTCAAAATGGATCGAGCAAAGAAAGGGTTCTTGCCTGTGTTACAAGGTGTGAAGTTGAGTAAGACTCAATGTCCGACCACTGCAGAAGATAGAGAGAAAATGGAAGATGTTCCCTATGCTTCAGCCATAGGCTCTATCATGTATGCAATGTTGTGTACCAGACCTGATGTGTGCCTTGCTACAAGTCTAGCAGGGAGGTACCAAAGTAATCCAGGAGTGGATCACTGAACAGCGGTCAAGAACATCCTGAAGTACCTGAAAAGAACTAAGGATATATTTCTCGTATATGGAGGTGACAAAGAGCTCATCGTAAATGGTTACGTTGATGCAAGCTCTGACACTGATCCGGACGATTCTAAATCACAAACCGGATACGTGTTTACATTAAACAGTGGAGCTGTCAGTTGGTGCAGTTCCAAACAAAGCGTCATGGCAGGATCTACATGTGAAGCAGAGTACATAGCTGCTTCGGAAGCAGCAAATGAAGGAGTCTGGATGAAGGAGTTCATATCCGATCTAGGTGTCATACCTAGTGCATCAGGTCCAATGAAAATCTTTTGTGACAATACTGGTGCAATTGCCTTGGCAAAGGAATCCAGATTTCACAAGAGAACCAAGCACATCAAGAGACGCTTCAATTCCATTCGGGATTTAGTCCAAGTGGGAGACATAGAAATTTGCAAGATACATACGAATCTGAATGTTGCAGAACCGCTGACTAAGCCTCTTCCACGAGCAAAACATGATCAGCACCAAGGCTCCATGGGTGTTAGAATCATTACTGTGTAATCTAGATTATTGACTCTAGTGCAAGTGGGAGACTGAAGGAAATATGCCCTAGAGGCAATAATAAGTTATTATTTATTTCCTTGTATCATGATAAATGTTTATTATTCATGCTAGAATTGTATTAACCGGAAACATAATACATGTGTGAATACATAGACAAACATAGTGTCACTAGTATGCCTCTACTTGACTAGCTCGTTGATCAAAGATGGTTATGTTTCCTAACCATAGACATGAGTTGTTATTTGGTTAACGGGATCACATCATTAGGAGAATGATGTGATTGACTTGACCCATTCCATTAGCTTAGCACTTGATCGTTTAGTTTGTTGCTATTGCTTTCTTCATAACTTATATATGTTCCTATGACTATGAGATTATGCAACTCCCGTTTACCGGAGGAACACTTTGTGTGCTACCAAACATCACAACGTAACTGGGTGATTATAAAGGTGCTCTACAGGTGTCTCCGAAGGTATTTGTTGGGTTGGCGTATTTCGAGATTAGGATTTGTCACACCGATTGTTGGAGAGGTATCTCTGGGCCCTCTCGGTAATGCACATCACTCAAACCTTGCAAGCATTGCAACTAATAAGTTAGTTGGGGGATGATGTATTACGGAACGAGTAAAGAGACTTGCCGGTAACGAGATTGAACTAGGTATTGAGATACCGACGATCGAATCTCGGGCAAGTAACATATCGATGACAAAGGGAACAACGTATATTGTTATACGGTCTGATCGATAAAGATCTTCATAGAATATGTAGGAGCCAATATGAGCATCCAGGTTCCGCTATTGGTTATTGACCGGAGACATGTCTTGGTCATGTCTACATAGTTCTCGAACCCGTAGGGTCCGCACGCTTAAAGTTCGGTGACGATCGTAATTAGGGTTTTTGTGTTTTGATGTACCAAAAGTTGTTCGGTGTCCCAGATGTGATCACGGACATGACGAGGAGTCTCCAAATGGTCAAGACATAAATATTGATATATTGGAAGCCTATATTTGGATATCGGAAACGTTCCGGGTGAAATTGGAATTTTGCCGGAGTACCAGGGGGTTACCGGAACCCCTCCCCCGGGGGTTATTGGGCCTACATGGGCCCCAGGGCAGGCCGCGCGCCCCCTCCCCCCTAGTCCGGATAGGACAAGGAAGGGGGGGCGGCGCCCCCCTTTCTCTTTCTCCCTTCCCCCTTCCTTTTCCAACAAGGCAAGAGGGGGGAGTCCTACTCCCGGTGGGAGTAGGACTCCTCCAGGCGCACCCCTTGGGCCGGCCGCACCTCCCCCTCACCCTCCTTTATATACGGGGGCAAGGGGGCACCCCAGAACACACAGGTTGATCTTCATGATCGTTCCTTAGCCGTGTGCGGTGCCCCCTTCCACCATATTCCACCTCGGTCATATCGTAGCAGTGCTTAGGCGAAGCCCTGCATCGGTAGAACATCATCACCGTCATCACACCGTCGTGCTGACAAAACTCTCCCTCAACACTTTGCTAGATCGGAGCTCGAGGGACGTCACCGAGTTGAACGTCTGCAGAACTCGGAGGTGTCGTACGTTCGATACTTGGATCGGTCGGATCGGGAAGACGTACGACTACTTCCTCTACGTTGTGTCAACGCTTCCGTTGCCGGTCTACGAGGGTACGTAGACAACACTCTCCTCTCTCGTTGCTATGCATCACCATGATCTTGCGTGTGCGTAGGAATTTTTTTGAAATTACTACGTTACCCAACAGTAGTAGCGACAAAACATCTCTGGATTCGGCGTGCTTAGTGAAAACGTGCTGCAACAGGAGATCATGGTTTCGGCGACTTGATCCTCACAGACACATCCTGAACTTGCAGCAGTGACGGTGCAGTCGGCACAAACTTATTTTTCTTGATTTTAAAATTTTCCAGACTATGAACTCGGTCTGATAAGCTATAGCTCAGCGTCGGCGAATCCGTATCATGGTCATTGACTTTCCAATCATAACTATCTGTGTTCCTGGTCTTGGCCCTTCTCAAGCATCGCATACCCCAAAAAAACTCCTAATATTTATGATGAACCCTTGCATGATTTGATCCATTGTGAGCACCCGCTAATCTCCTACGCAATAATAATCCGACTTTGGCGGATCCGTAGCAGCAAATACCACCGATCATAAATCTGGACTGATGACTTTGGAGTTGTTGCAGCTCTTTCAAAACCGGCTCTTCTTCATCAAAAAAATCACGAACTTCTTGATCCCTGGGAGAGATCCCTCCAAGAACTCAACACCACCGTGCGCAAGCCCCACGGTGGGCGCCAACTGTCGTGGAATTGTCACGGCAGATGTCCTAGAATAAGGACTTAGTCGTAGGGCCATCGCACTAGGAAGCTTAAAGGGGTTATTCGGGACAAAGGACACGTGAGAGTTTTATACTAGTTCGGCCCCTTACGATGAAGGTAAAAGCCTACGTCTAGTTGGGATTGGTATTGATGAGGTTTCGATCTCCAAGAGGCTCAACTCGCCGGCTTGGTTATCGACTTGTTGTTTTCTTGCCCTAAGCCGCCACCGGGTCTTCCCCTTATATACATGGGTTGACGCCTGGTGGCCTATAGAGTCCCGGCCGGCTTATAATCGTGTCCGGCTCGGTGACTTCCTTTACATGCCTTTCTTTACAAGTCTTTCCTTACATATGGCGGTTCATAATATCAGGCCTTAAACCGCCTTCAGGCCTTTGGGCCTTCTATAAGTCTTAATAAACTACAATCTTGAATGTTTACTGGGCTTCTTGCGTAACCCGCCATTGGGGCTGACCCGGCCCCTCCTGGGCGGGTCTCAACTGATAGTAATATCCCCAACAAAACTAGTGGTCTTGTTGACCATCAACACTTGATGCTCCTTCTTGATTTCTACCTCCGCAGCCTTTAGCATCACGAAGAGCTCGGGAATTGTCTTATCCATCCCTTGCATATTATAGTTCATCACAAAGCTTTTATAGCTTGGTGGCAGTGATTGAAGAACTCTGTCAATGAAACTATCATTAGGAAGATTAACTCCCAGTTGAGTCAAGTGGTTGTGGTACCCAGACATCCTAAGTATATGTTCACTGACGGAACTATTCTCCTCCATCTTGCAGCTATAGAACTTATTGGAGACTTCATATCTCTCAATTCGGGCATTTGCTTGAAATATTAACTTCAACTCCTGGAACATCTCATATGCTCCATGACGTTCAAAACGTCGTTGAAGTCCCGATTCTAAGTCATAAAGCATGGCACACTGAACTATCGAGTAGTCATCAGCTTTGCTCTGCCAGACGTTCATAACATCTGGAGTTGCTCCTGTAGCGGGCTTTGCACCTAGCGGTGCTTCCAGGACGTAATTCTTATGTGCAGCAATGAGGATAATCCTCAAGTTACGGACCCAGTCCGTGTAGTTTCTACCATCATTTTTCAACTTAGTTTTCTCTAGGAACGCATTAAAATTCAAAGGAACAGTAGCACGGGCCATTTATTTACAATAACATAGACATGCAAAATACTACCAGGTACTAAGTTTATGATAAATTAAAGTTCAATTAATCATATTACTTAAGAACTCCCACTTAGATAGACATCCCTCTAGTCATCTAAATGATCACGTGATCCATATCAACTAAACCATGTCCGATCATCACGTGAGATGGAGAAGTTTTCAATGGTGAACATCACTATGTTGATCATATCTACTATATGATTCATGCTCGACCTTTCGGACTCAGTATTCCGAGGCCATATCTGCGTATGCTAGGCTCGTCAAGTTTAACCTGAGTATTCTTCTTGTGCAAAACTAGCTTGCACCCGTTGTATGTGAATGTAGAGCTTATCACACCCGATCATCACGTGGTGTCTTGGCACGATGAACTGTAGCGATGGTGCATACTCAAGGAGAACACTTATACCTTGAAATTTAGTAAGAGATCATCTTATAATGCTACCGCTGTACTAAGCAAAATAAGATGCATAAAGGATAAACATCACATGCAATCAATATAAGTGATATGATATGGCCATTATCATCTTGTGCCTTTGATCTCCATCTCCAAAGCACTGTCATGATCACCATCGTCAGCGGCTTGACACCTTGATCTCCATCGTAGCATCGTTGTCGTCTCACCAACTATTGCTTCTACGACTATCACTACCGCTTAGTGATAAAGTAAAGCAATTACATGGCGACTGCATTTCATACAATAAAGCGACAACCATATGGCTCCTGTCAGTTGCCGATAACTTTTACAAAACATGATCATCTCATACAATAATTTATATCATCGTGTCTTGACCATATCACATCACAACATGCCGTGCAAAAACAAGTTAGACGTCCTTTACTTTGTTGTTGCAAGTTTTACGTGGCTGCTACGGGCTTCTAGTAAGAACTGTTCTTACCTACGCATCAAAAGCACAACGATTTTCATCAAGTGTGATGTCTTAACCTTCAACAAGGACCGGGTGTAGTCAAACTCGATTCAACTAAAGCTGGAGAAATAGACACCCAATAGCCACCTGTGTGCGAAGCACGGCGGTAGAACCAGTCTCATGAACGCAGTCATGTAATGTCGGTCTGGGCCGCTTCATCCAACAATACCGCCGAATCAAAGTATGACACGCTGGTAAGTAGTATGACTATTATCGCCCACAACTTTTTGTGTTCTACTCGTGCATATAATATCTATGCATAGACTTGGCTCTGATGCCACTGTTGGGAAACGCAGCATTTCAAAAAAATTACCTACGATCACGCAAGATCTATCTAGGAGATGCATAGCAACGAGAGGGGAGAGTGTGTCTATGTACCCTCGTAGACCGAAAGCGGAAGCGTTCAGTAACGCGGTTGATGTAGTTGAATGTCTTCGCGATCCAACCGCTCAAGTACCTAACGCACGGCACCTCCGTGATCTACACACGTTCAGCTTGGTGACGTCCCTCGAACTCTTGATCCAATTGAGGCCTGATACGTCTCCAACGTATCTATAATTTTTGATTGCTCCATGCTATATTATCTACTATTTTACACAATATTGGGCTTTATTATCCACTTTTATATTATTTTTGGGACTAACCTATTAACCGGAGGCCCAACCCAGATTTGTTGTTTTATGCCTATTTCAGTGTTTCGAAGAAAAGGAATATCAAACGGAGTCGAAACGGAACGAAATCAATTGGAGAAGTTATTTTTGGAAGGAAACCTACCGGATAGACTTGGACCCTATGTCTGAAGATGAAGGAGGAGCTCACGAGGGTAGGGGGCGCGCCCACCCCCCTGGGGCACGCCCCCTGCCTTGTGGCCCCCCCTTCGGTCTCCTGACGTATCTCTTTCACCCATATATACCTACGTATCCAAAAACTTCCAGAACGGAGATTAGATCGGGAGTTCCGCCGCCAGAAGCCTCCGTAGCCACCGAAAGCCAATCTAGACCCGTTCCGGCACCCTGCCGGAGGGGGCAATCTCTCTCCGGTGGCCATCTTCATCATCCCGGTGCGCTCCATGACGAGGAGGGAGTAGTTCTCCCTCGGGGCTGAGGGTATGTACCAGTAGCTATGTGTTTCATCTCTCTCTCTCTCGTGTTCTTGATTTGGCACGATCTTGATGTATCGCGAGCTTTGCTATTATAGTTGGATCTTATGTTTCTCCTCCCCCTCTACTCTCTTGTAATGAATTGAGTTTCCCCTTTGAAGTTATCATATCTGATTGAGTCTTTAAAGATTTGAGAACACTTGATGTATGTCTTGCCGTGCGTATCTATGGTGACAATGGGATATCACGTGATTCACTTGATGTATGTTTTGGTGATCAACTTGCGGGTTCCGCCCATGAACCTATGCATAGGGGTTGGCACACGTTTTCATCGTGATTCTCCGGTAGAACTTTGGGGCACTCCTTGAGGTCCTTTGTGTTGGTTGAATAGATGAATCTGAGATTGTGTGATGCATATCGTATAATCATACCCACGGATACTTGAGGTGACATTGGAGTATCTAGGTGACATTAGGGTTTTGGTTGATTTGTGTCTTAAGGTGTTATTCTAGTACAAACTCTAGGGCTGTTTGTGACACTTATAGGAATAGCCCAACGGATTGATTGGAAAGAATAACATTGAGGTGGTTTCGTACCCTACCATAATCTCTTCGTTTGTTCTCCGCTATTAGTGACTTTGGAGTGACTCTTTGTTGCATGTTGAGGGATAGTTATGTGATCCAATTATGTTATTATTGTTGAGAGGACCTGCAATAGCGAAAGTATGAACCCTAGGCCTTGTTTCAACGCATTGCAATACCGTTTACGCTCACTTTTATCATTAGTTACCTTGCTGTTTTTATAATTTCAGATTACAAATACCTTTATCTACCATCCATATTGCACTTGTATCACCATCTCTTCGCCGAACTAGTGCAGCTATACAATTTACCATTGTATTGGGTGTGTTGGGGACACAAGAGACTCTTTGTTATTTGGTTGCAGGGTTGCTTGAGAGAGACCATCTTCATCCTACGCCTCCTATGGATTGATAAACCTTAGGCCATCCACTTGAGGGAAATTTGCTACTGTCCTACAAACCTCTGCACTTGGAGGCCCAACTACGTCTACAAGAAGAAGGTTGTGTAGTAGACATCAAGCTCTTTTCTGGCGCCGTTGCCGGGGAGGTTAGCGCTTAAAGGTATATCTTTAGATCTTGCAATCGAGTCTTTTAGTTTCTTGTTTTATCACTAGTTTAGTTTATAAAAGAAAACTATAAAAAATGGAATTGAGTTTGTCTCATACGCTTCATCTTTTTAATATCTTTCGTGAGTATGATGGAAAGGATAATTGTGCTCAAGTGCTAGAAGAAGAGATCTCTAAAATGTTTGGCACTAAATATTTGAATGATGAGCATGATTGCAATGTTGTTAGTACGAATTCTTAGAATATCCATGATGCTAATGATGGTTGCACTAGTTATGATGAAAATGCCTCCTATAAACATGTCAATTTTTGTGGAGTAGACTGGGTTTGCAAGTACACACCAAATAGGGAAGATAGATATTGCAAGAGGCATAAGTACATAGAAACCAAATTGTTGCAAGAAGAGCTAGATGAATGTGCTGAAAATTTATCTTTTCTTAGCCCTACTTCTGAACTTTGCAATGAACGTGATCATTTTAGTACCCAATGCAAATTGTTTCCTGAGCGTATCGTGTCCAAAAATTGTGATGACTTGATTTCCCTTGCACATCATAATGAACTTAGTTTGCTCTTTGGTTATGAAGAAATTAAACGTAGAACTAAGGATATTCCAAAATTTTCCCTTGATAAAGTTCTTCATTTTGATCTAGAGGAAATTTATATGTATTGCGCAGTGAATTGCATTGAAAATCCTTATATTGCCAATTACATAAAGAAAAGAAAACAAATAGAAGATGAAGAGAATGCTAACGAAAGGGAAGAGACTTCCCAATATTCTCCTATTATTTCTTATGATGAATCAGGTAACGAAGAGGAGCCCTCTATTCAACAAATCTCATTAATAAGGAGCTCCAAAAAGAGGATTGAACCCACACATGATGTGGTGAAGAAGAAGAAAAGAAAAAGGAAGAGAGGTAAAAAGGTATCTCTCCCAAATAAAGTGGCTCCTATTATTGTTGTGCCTCATGAAAAATGATACACTTGATGATGATCTCGTTATGCCTATTGCTTGTTGTGATGATTATGATTGGGAAGATAATGACACTTCTTATGATCTTGAAAATCTTTTTGGCACTTGCTTGGAAGAATATTATAATTGCTATACTATTGGTGCTATCTATACTATTAATGATGAGAGTGATTGTGCTTATGATATGAAAAGGCCCAAGCTTGGGGAAGCTATGTTTGATGAGGATGACATATTTGAGAATATATTTTCTGCAATTAATGTTTGTCCCAAGATTAGGGATGCTATGTTTAATAATGATGATATTTTTAGCCTCTAAAGTTTTGATATGCAAAGTTGTTATGATGATAGCATGCCTTCTACTTACGATGATTATATTGATGAAAGTGGGTTTGGAAGAGTGTCAACTTTAGGAAGTAATGATCCCACTATTTTGGAGTATGTTGAATCTTATAATATTTATGAAAGTGGATTTGGAGAGGTCATGACTTTATTTAGTGATGTATCCACTATCTTGGAAGAGGTTTCAATCGATTATGATGAGAACAAAGTTGCTACTTATGACGATTATTGTGATAAAACTTATGCTATAAAGAGTAGTGATGATTATATTTATAAAACTTGTCATGATTATGAGTACCCTTTCTCTGAACATTACTCCTTTAACGTGGAAACAATTTATAGTATTCAAGTCTCTTATGATACTCCCACTATTCCGAATGAGAAATTTTTTGCTTATGTGGAGAGTAGTAAATTTTCTATGCAAATAGATCATGAAAAGAATTATTTAGGTGCTGGTTATATTGTTGAATTCATTCATGATGCTACTGAAAATTATTATGAGGGAGGAACATATGCTTGTAGGAATTGCAATAATATCAAGTTTCCTCTCTATGTGCTTAAAATTTTGAAGTTATGCTTGTTTTACCTTCCTATGCTAGTTGATTATTGTTCCCACAAGTTGTTTGCTCACAAAATCCCTATGCATAGGAAGTATGTTAGACTTAAATGTGCTGGTCATATTCTTCATGATGCTCTCTTTATGTTTCAATTCTTATCTTTTACGTGAGCATCGTTGAAATCATCATGCCTAGCTAGGGGCGTTAAACGATAGCGCTTGTTGGGATTTGTTCCTTACTTTTTGCTCCTGTTTAGTAATAAATAATTCATCTAGCCTCTGTTTATATGTGGTTTTAGTTGTTTAATTAGTGTTTGTGCCAAGTAGAACCTTTGGGAAGACTTGGGGAAAGTCTTGTTGATCATGCTGTAAAAAACAGAAACTTTAGCGCTCACGAGAATTGCTGCCATTTTTATTTGGAGAGTGATATTTAGTTAATTATTTTTTCAGATGATTAATATATAAATTCCTCACGTCCAGCAATTTATTTTAGAATTTTTGGTGTTCCAGATCTTGCGCTAGATACAGATTACTACAGACTGTTCTGTTTTTGATAGATTCTGTTTTCGTGTGCTGTTTGCTTATTTTGAAATCTATGGCTAGTAAAATAGTTTATAAACCATAGAGAAGTTGGAATACAGTAGGTATAACACCCGTATAAATAAAGAATGAGTTCATTACAGTATCTTGAAGTGGTCTTTTGTTTTCTTTCGCTAACGGAGCTCACGAGTTTTCTACTTTAAGTTTTGTGTTGTGAAGTTTTCAAGTTATGGGTAAGGATTCAATGGACTATGGAATAAGGAGTGGCAAGAACCTAAGCTTGGGGATGCCCCGGAAGGCATCCCCTCTTTCGTCTTCGTTCATCGGTAACTTTACTTGGATCTATATTTTTATTCACCACATGATATGTGTTTTGCTTGGAGCGTCAAATTATTTTGTTAGGATTTGCTTGCTGTTATCTAGAAAAATGTTTTGCATCTTTTATTTCAATAAAAGTGGCATTGATAGCCTTTACTATGCCTATGTTACAAGTGTACATGTTCCTGTTTGAAAACAGAAAGTTTACCGCTGTTGCAATAATTCCCTAGAAAAGTCAGAATGTGATAAAATGTTGAAACCTTTTGCATATTAAGCTATGATAAATTTACTACAGTGGGAATTTTATTTCATAATTTTTTGAGCTAGGGAAGTATGGATGTTGCAGCATTCTTTACAGACTATCCTGTTTAGGCAGATTGCTGTTATGTTTGCATTGTTTGCATATGTTTGCTTCTTTAATGATTCTATTTGAGGATAGGACTATTAAATATGCAGAGGCATTTAGTATGCAATGTTTAATAATAATTTTAGTGATTTGCTACAGTAGAGTATGATAAGGTTTTGCAATGGTTTATACTAACTTATCTCACGAGTCCTTGTTGAGTTTTGTGTGAATGAAGCTTTTGAGATTTAGGGAGACCTTGATATGAGAGGAATTAAGGAGACACAAAAGCTCAAGCTTGGGGATTCCCAAGGCATTCCAAGATAATATTTCAAGAAGTCTCAAGCGTCTAAGCTTGGGGATGCCCCGGTTGGCATCCCACCTTTCTTCTTCAACAACTATCGGTTAGTTTCGGTTGATCCTAAGTTTTTGCTTCTTCACATGATGTTTGCTATTCTTAGAATGTCATTTTATTTTGCTTTGATTGCTATTTGAAAAGAATACCAAGATCTGAAATTATTAAATGTTAGAGAGTCTTCACATAGTTGCATAATTATTCAACTACTCATTGATCTTCACTTATATCTTTCGGAGTAGTTTGTCGATGCTCTAGTGCTTCACTTATACCTTTTTAGAGCACGGTGGTGGTATTATAGAAATAGATGAACTCTCATGCTTCACTTATATCACTTTGAGAGTTTTAAATAGCATGGTAATTTGCTTAAATAATCCTAATATGCTAGGCATCCAAGAATAGTAAAAACTTTCATATAGAGTATTGAATACTATGAGAAGTTTGATACTTGATAATTGTTTTGAGATATGGAGATGGTGATATTAGAGTCATGCTAGTTGAGTGGTTATGAATTTGAGAAATACTTGTGTTGAAGTTTGTGATTCCCGTAGCATGCACGTATGGTGAACCGTTATGTGATGAAGTCGGAGCATGATTTATTTTTTGATTGCCTTCCTAATGAGTGGAGGTCGGGGACGAGCGATGGTCTTTTCCTACCAATCTATCCCCCTAGGAGCATGGGCGTAATACTTTGCTTTGATAACTTCTAGATTTTTGCAATAAGTATATGAGTTCTTTATGACTAATGTTGATTCCATGGATTCTACGCACTCTCACCCTTCCACCATTGCTAGCCTCTCTAGTACCGCGCACCTTTCGCCGGTATCATACACCCACCATATACCTTCCTCAAAACAGCCACCATACCTACCTATTATGGCATTTCCATAGCCATTCCGAGATATATTGCCATGCAACTTTCCACTGTTCTGTTTATTATGACACACTCCATCATTGTCATATTGCTTGCATGATAATGTAGTTGACATTGTATTTGTGGCAAAGCCACCTTCATAATTCTTTCATACATGACACTCATGAGTCATTGCACATCCCGGTACACCGCCGGAGGCATTCATATAGAGTCATATCTTGTTCTAAGTATCGAGTTGTAATTCTTGAGTTGTAAGTAAATAAAAGTGTGATGATCATCATTATTAGAGCATTGTCCCAGGAGGAAAGGATGATGGAGACTATGATTCCCCCATAAGTCGGGATGAGACTCCGGATGAAAAATAAATAAAAGAGGCCAAAGAAGCCCAAATAAAAAATAGAAAGAAAAGAGGCCATAAAAAAGGAGAAGGCCCAAATAAAAAATAATAATAAAATGAGAGAAAAGAGAGAAGGGACAATGCTACTATCCTTTTACCACACTTGTGCTTCAAAGTAGCACCATGGTCTTCATGATAGAGAGTCTCCTATGTTGTCACTTTCATATACTAGTGGGAATCTTTCATTATAGAACTTGGCTTGTATATTCCAATGATGGGCTTCCTCAAAATGCCCTAGGTCTTCATGAGCAAGCGAGTTGGATGCACACCCACTAGTTTCTTTTGTTGAGCTTTCATACATTTATAGCTCTAGTGCATCCGTTGCATGGCAATCCCTACTCACTCACATTGATATCTATTGATGGGCATCTCCATAGCCCGTTGATACGCCTAGTTGATGTGAGACTATCTTCCGCCTTTTTGTCTTCTCCACAACCACCACTCTATTCCACCTATAGTGTTATATCCATGGCTCACGCTCATGTATTGCGTGAAGATTGAAAAAGTTTGAGAACATCAAAAGTACGAAACAATTGCTTGGCTTGTCATTGGGGTTGTGCATGATTTAAATATTTTGTGTGGTGAAGATAGAGCATAGCCAGACTATATGATTTTGTAGGGATAGCTTTCTTTGGCCATGTTATTTTGAGAAGACATAATTGCTTAGCTAGTATGCTTGAATTATTATTGTTTTTATGTCAATATGAACTTGTGTCTTGAATCTTTCGGATCTGAATATTCATATCACAAGTAAGAAGAATTACATTGAAATTATGCCAACTAGAATTCCACATCAAAAATTATCTTTTTATCATTTTCCTACTTGAGGACGAGCAGGAATTAAGCTTGGGGATGCTTGATACGTCTCCAACATATCTATAATTTTTGATTGCTCCATGCTATATTATCTACTATTTTAGACAATATTGGGCTTTATTATCCACTTTTATATTATTTTTGGGACTAACCTATTAACCGGAGGCCCAGCCCAGATTTGATGTTTTATTCCTATTTTAGTGTTTCGAAGAAAAGGAATATCAAACGGAGTCGAAACGGAACGAAATCAACTGGAGAAGTTATTTTTGGAAGGAAACCTACCGGATAGACTTGGACCCTACATCAGAAGATGAAGGAGAAGCTCACGAGGGTAGGGGGTGCACCCCCTGCCTCGTGCCCCCCCCTTCGGTCTCCTGACGTATCTCGTTCACCCATATATACCTACGTATCCAAAAACTTCCAGAACGGAGATTAGATCGGGAGTTCCGCCGCCAGAAGCCTCCGTAGCCACCGAAAGCCAATCTAGACCTGTTCCGGCACCCTGACGGAGGGGGCAATCCCTCTCCGGTGGCCATCTTCATCATCCCGGTGCTCTCCATGACGAGGAGGGAGTAGTTCTCCCTCGGGGCTGAGGGTATGTACCAGTAGCTATGTGTTTCATCTCTCTCTCTCTCGTGTTCTTGATTTGGCACGATCTTGATGTATCGCGAGCTTTGCTATTATAGTTGGATCTTATGTTTCTCCTCCCCCTCTACTCTCTTGTAATGAATTGAGTTTCGCCTTTGAAGTTATCTTATCGGATTGAGTCTTTAAAGATTTGAGAACACTTGATGTATGTCTTGCCATGCGTATCTGTGGTGACAATGGGATATCACGTGATTCACTTGATGTATGTTTTGGTGATCAATTTGTGGGTTCCGCCCATGAACCTATGCATAGGGGTTGGCACACGTTTTCGTCATGATTCTCCGGTAGAACTTTGGGGCACTCTTTGAGGTCCTTTGTGTTGGTTGATTAGATGAATCTGAGATTGTGTGATGCATATCGTATAATCATACCCACGGATACTTGAGGTGACATTGGAGTATCAAGGTGACATTAGGGTTTTGGTTGATTTGTGTCTTAAGGTGTTATTCTAGTACAAACTCTACGGATGTTTGTGACACTTATAGGAATAGCCCAACGGATTGCTTGGAAAGAATAACTTTGAGGTGGTTTCGTACCCTACCATAATCTCTTTGTTTGTTCTCCGCTATTAGTGACTTTGGAGTTGTGACGCCCCAAGACCGGAGCTTCAGATGCCTTCCAGGGTTTCCGGGTTTCATCGTGTGTTTTGTTTGGTTCATTGCTTTCATCATTGCATCATGTGCGTTGCATCATGTCATCATGCCATCATGTCATTTCTTTTCTTAACTCAACTAAATATTGGCATGGACCTTTGATCCATTTAAACCGAGGGAATTCACATGGTGATTCTCTTTACAACATATCCTCCTGATATTTAGGGAGCTATTATAAATATTCCATCAACTTTGGAATCACCATAACACACTTGCAATTTAATTCCATGCCTCTTATGCTTCAAGTTGCACCTCCAAACTTTGCCAACAATTCTTTTTCCATTTTCTTCGAGGCTCCTCCTAAATTCTCAATATTTTTGGACCTACCGAATACCCACTCCTTATTCAAACTCATTTGGATTTAAATTCAAACGAGTTCGAATCCAATCTTCACGCACACGCTCACTTCTATTTTCTTGGTCCAAGCTCATCCTTGCGAGTCCGGGAAATTTATCCCCGTGCCCAAATTCCATCCCTAACCCTCTCTTTATATTTTTTTCTTCTATCTATATATTTCTCTCTTTCTCTCTCTCTCTTTTTTTGGTTAAGAGAAGAGAGTGTGAGAGGGAGAGAGAGCCCAGCCAGGTTCCAGGCGCAGCCCCTTCTCTTCTGGGCCGGCCTTTTTGGCCCACCTAATCCTACCCTAGGCCCAGCAGCTGACCTCCCTCCTAACCCTAGATGACCGAAGCCCAACTCCCACGTCCCTCTCCCTCGTATCCACCCCGCCGCCAGGAGAGCGTGCGACCGAACCACGCCTCTCGATCTCTCCCTCGTCTCGATCCCTCTCTTCCTCGTTCCGCCGCCAGAGGGGAACAGATCACACGCGCGGCACCCCTTCTCTCCCTCGACAGCGCCCACGCCGGATCCTCATGGCGCCCCTGTTCCCTACGCCCGTGCCCCTCGACGCTCGCCGTAGCTGCAGCTCCTTCTCTAGCCTCGTCAAATCCCAGCGTAGCCGCTGCCTCCTCCTCCCTTGCTCCTGGACACGCCCGGCCGCCCGCAGCTACCGTCAACCCCGCCCACAGGAGCCGGCAGTTGCAGCCCCGAGCCCTCTGCTTCTTCCCTGCCGGCATCCGAGGCCGCAGCCTCCCCTGCCGCGGCCACCTTTTTCTTCCTCGCCCTTCCATCTTCGCCGCTGCGCCAGCTCGCCTCTGCTCCACGCCCCTCCTCCTCTACCATGGCCTCGGCCTCCTCTGCATAGCTCCGCCCTCGCCGGACCTGCTCCATCCTCCGCTGTTGCCGCGAGCCACCATGGCGTTTTTGCTATGTTTGCTGCCGCACCTCCCGCTGGCCCCTGCTTTGCCATGGCCTATGCCCGCGTTTGCTGCCTCCCGCCCGGCCACTTGTCTGCTTCCGACCAGAGACTCTTTGGTTTTGCGTTGTTTTGGGTCAGCGGGAGAGACGCCAAGACCTGTAACCGGGACCGTCAGACATTTTCTTTGAGATTTTTGCCAAGTACCACGACGACGCGTCTTGTTCATCTACCGCCATTTTCGGAACCGCTAAGAACGGCAAGTACCTCGGCAAGTACCTTGACGCCCGATGCTTAGAACGACTACCGTCGCCGATGACCCGAGTACCACTACCGTCGACCCTCGAAGACTCCGTGGACGTCAAGATCCTCGCCTTGACCTCTACCATTGCCGAAGACCTGTGTAACGGTATCTCAAGTCCGACTACCGTCGCGTGAACCACTACTTCCCTCAACGTCCGAGAACGTCTACTTCCACTACTTCCTCTACGCCGACTCGATACACTTCGAAAACGCACGCTTCAAAGGTATAACGTCGAGACGACCGTCGTGGACGAATGCTTGCGATGTTTGAGATGCTCGTGTTTGCTCCGTGTCCAAATTGTCACTCGTTTCCTTGTCGCCAACTTGTGGGACACCCGGAATCCGGGAGCGCCCCACCATCTTTTGCACGCATCCGCACACTTCTCCTTTGCATCGGTATCTCAATCAAGTACCGGAACCGGAATGTTGCCATGGCATCATTACCGTTTCGACGTCGTGGCACCCCTTTCTTTCTACCACGATGACAAATGCTTCATAAAATGCTCGTATCAACATTTTCATAAAAATTGCATAAACTTGCACATGTCATCCGCATCATGATAACAACTTCAAGATTGGTTAAAATTGTTGGTGCACCAAATTGATAATTGCATATGGGGATTTACCGGTTTTGTTTTTTATTATATCCGGCCCCATTTAAATTGTTTAGATGGTATAGTTTTATTATGCTTCTCCTCTTGCCATGTTTAACAACATTTAATGTTGTTGAGTACCTAAACGAGAGAGAACTAAATTAGTCATGTGGTGTTTCGTTAATATGCAACTCGTTGCATATTGAGCTCCACTTAACTTGTAGTGTTGTTTGTGCACTTTGCCATGCCATGCTTCATTAAACCGGACATGCATCATAATTGTTTGTGCTTCATACCATGTCTATGTGGTGGTTGTTTACTATGTTGTTTTCTTCTTTCCGGTGTGCTTCTTCGGGTTGTTTCCGGTAACGTCGTGATTGTGAGGATCCGTTCGACTTCGTCCGTTTGTCTACTTCATGGACTCATTCTTCTTCCTTGCAGGATTTCAGGCAAGATGATCATACCCTCGAAATCACTTCTATCTTTGCTTGCTAGATGCTTGCTCTTTTGCTATGCCTATGCTACGATGCCTACCACTTGCTTATCATGCCTCCCATATTGTTGAACCAAGCCTCTAACCCACCTTGTCCTAGCAAACCGTTGTTTGGCTACGTTACCGCTTTGCTCAGCCCCTCTTATAGTGTTGTTAGTTGCAGGTGAAGATTGAAGTTTGTTCCTTGTTGGAACATGGAGATGTTGTTCCTTGTTGGAACATGTTTACTGGTTGGGATATCACAATATATCTTATTGTAACGCCGAGACCGATGTGCCAGGTGTCGTTCAGTTATTCGTTGTTGTTGTGTTGTCTTTGCTTGCGTGTCATGCATTGCATATCATGTCATCATGCGCATTTCATTTGCATACGTGTTCGTCTCATGCATCCGAGCATTTTCCCCGTTGTCCGTTTTGCAATCCGGCGCTTCGTTCTCCTCCGGTGGTCATTTCTACCTTTCTTTTGTGTGTGGGCATTAAACATTTCCGGATTGGACCGAGTCTTGCCAAGCGGCCTTGGTTTACTACCGGTAGACCGCCTGTCAAGTTTCGTACCATTTGGACTTCGTTCGATACTCCAACGGTTAACCGAGGGACCGAGAAGGCCTCGTGTGTGTTGCAGCCCAACACCCTTCCATTTTGGTCCAAAACCCACCTAACTCTGCTCCATCATCTCGGTCGTTCGATCACGATCGCGTGGCCGAAAACCGCACCTCATTTGGAGCTTCCTAGCTCCCTCTACCTATAAAAGAGCACCCCTCCCCGAAATTTCGGATCATTTCGCAGTCTAAACCCTAATCCTCTCCCCTCTGCCTCGTTTTCCGCGCCCGACCACATCGCCTCTGCCACTTGGCGCCGCCTGTGCGGCCAGCGCCGCCGCAGCCGCCGCCCTCCACCACCAGGAAGCCGCCACGTCGCCCCTGTCCTCCCCCAACCTCCCGCGGCCCTGCCAGGCCCGAGAGGGGCCCGCGGAGCCCATCTGCAGCGCCGTCGCAGCCCACGCGCGCCCGCCTCCCCTTCACCTTGTCGGATCTGCGCAGCGCCGCCGCCCCTTTGCCGATCATCACCGGAGTTCCCCGCCGCCACCTCGTTCGTCGCCGGATCTTCACCACCACGGCCAGATCCGGGCTCCCCGTGCCCGGATCCGTCCATTCCCGCAGGCCCCGCCGTGCCCGCCTGCCGGATCTGCCTCGCCCCGCCGCCTCAGGCCATCACCGGACTCTGCCGCCGCCACCATGGGTCGCCTCGGCCTCGGCGGGAGGTCGGGGAAGAGATCCCCCTCGCACAGCCTGCCCCCGCCTTCGGCCCAGATTCGGGGCCAGCATCGCCGGCCCAGCTCCCCGCGGTCCAGCGCGAGCGCCCCAAGGCCCAGCTCCAGCCGGCTTCGCCTCGGCCTCCTTCCTCCTCTGCCGGGCCAAGGCCCAGGGTGAGCCGACCCCCAGCGCCCCCTCCTCTATTTTTTTTCTTCCTCACTGTTGGGCTTGCCTCAGATTCGGCCCGTGATGTGTTTTTTTCAGCGCCTGGGATTTATCCTATTATTCCTCAGGCAGCAGTTTTGCAGTATAGTCACCCTAGTTCATGCATTTAATAACTCACTAACCGTGCATCGGATTAAAATGATTTATATATGAAACTTGCTCAGAATTTTGTGTAGATTAATAATATCAAACTTTCATCCATGTTTAAAATATTAAAAATGTTGTTTGCATTAATTTGCTCCTATGCCATGCTAAAATGATTTAATTCATAACTAAATAACCGTAGCTCCGATTTAAATAAACTTTATATGTAAATGGGGTAGAAAAATGCCTAGTTTAACATGGTGGCATCATCTTGCATGTTTAACAACTCTAAAATTGTGTTTAGGGCAGAACAGTACCAAATCTATAACATGCTCATGGGGAGTTTCCGGAATCGTTGTTCGTTGTTTCCGGCCTCATTTAAATTTGCCTAGATAGGTAGTTTTCATTTGTTTCACCCCTTGCCATGTTCATCAACATTTAATATTGTTGGGTACATAAACAAGATCGAACTAAATAATTGATGTGGTGTTTTGTCAATATGCATCCCGATGCATATTGAGCTCCACTTAATTTGTAGGATTGCTTGTGCACTTTGCCATGACATGTATCATTAAACCGGACATGCATCATCCTTGTTTGTGCATCATGCCATGTCTATGTGGTGGTTGTTTACCATGATTGTTTGCTTCTTTCCGGTGTTGCTTCTTCGGGTTGGTTCCGGTAACGTCGTGTTGTGAGGATCCGTTCGTCTACGTCCGTTTATCTTCTTCATGGACTCGTTCTTCTTCCTTGCGAGATTTCAGGCAAGATGATCATACCCTCGAAATCACTACTATCTTTGCTACGCTAGATGCTCGCTCTTTTACTATGCCAATGCTTCGATGCCTACCTTTTGCTTGTCAGCCTCCCAATTGCCATGTCAAACCTCTAACCCACCATGTCCTAGCAAACCGTTGTTTGGCTATGTTACCGCTTTGCTCAGCCCCTCTTATAGCGTTGCTAGTTGCAGGTGAAGATTGGAGGCCGTTCCTTGTTGGAATATTTATTTACTTGTTGGGATATCACAATATATCTTATTTAATTAATGCATCTATATACTTGGTAAAGGGTGGAAGGCTCGGCCTTATGCCTGGTGTTTTGTTCCACTCTTGCCGCCCTAGTTCCCGTCATATCAGTGTTATGTTCCCGGATTTTGCGTCCCTTACGCGGTTGGGCTATAATGGGAACCCCTTGACAGTTCGCCTTAAGTAAAGCTTTTCCAGCAATGCCCAACATTGGTTTTACCATTTGCCACCCAGCCTTTTTTTCCTTGGGAGTCGCGCATCCCGAGGGTCATCTTATTTTAACCCCCCCGGGCCAGTGCTTGTCAAGTGTTGGTCCGAACTGAGTAGACTGCGGGGCCACCTCGGGGAAACTTGAGGGCTGGTTTTACTCGTAGGATGTCTCATCCGGTGTTGCCCTGAGAACGAGATATGTGCAGCTCCCATCAGGATGTCGGCACATCGGGCGGTGTTGCTGGTTTAGTTTTACCCTGTCGAAATGTCTTGTTGTACCGGGATACCGAGTCTGATCGGAACGTCTCGGGTGGAGGTCTATTCCTTCGTTGACCGTGAGAGCTTGTGATGGGCTAAGTTGGGACACCCTGCAGGGATTTGAACTTTCGAAAGCCGTGCCCGCGGTTATGGGCAGATGGGAATTTGTTAACGTCCGGTTGTAGAAAACCTGAAATCGACCTTAATTAAAATGAATCAACAGCGTGTGTAACCGCGATGGTCTCTTTCCGGCGGAGTCCGGGAAGTGAACACGGTTGTTGGAGTTATGCTTGACGTAGGTAGTCCAGGATCACTTCTTGATCATACTTTTATCGACCGTGCTTTGCCTTCTCTTCTCGCTCTCATTTGCGTATGTTAGCCACCATATATGCTAGTCGCTTGCTGCAGCTCCACCTCATACCTTTACCTTACCCATGAGCTTAAATAGTCTTGATCGCGAGGGTGCGAGATTGCTGAGTCC
The DNA here is from genome assembly GCF_056163025.1 of Triticum urartu. NCBI lineage: Eukaryota > Viridiplantae > Streptophyta > Magnoliopsida > Poales > Poaceae > Triticum > Triticum urartu. Next base: position 148,486,347 of record NC_141874.1, read on the forward strand.
CCGTGGCTCACAGATACTTCCAAAACCAGCTTGCAGGTGCCGATGAGTCCGTGCAGATGACGCAACCAAGCTCAGGAGGAGCTCAATGAAGATCTTGTCCTTTGTGTTGTTTCGTTCTAGTTGATCAGTAGTGGAGCCCAGTTGGGGTCGATCGGGGACCTTTGTCGCATTTGGGGTTCTTCTTTTATTTTGGCTCCGTAGTCGGGCCTTGAGTGTATTTGGATGATGTAATGCTTTATTCATGTAATTGGGTGAAGTGGCGATTGTAAGCCAACTATGTATCTCTTTCCCTTATTATATTACATGGGTTGTGTGAAGATTACCTCACTTGCGACATATGCCTTCAATGCGATTATGCCTCTAAGTCGTGCCTCGACACGTGGGAGATATAGTCGCATCGAGGGTGTTACAAGTTGGTAATCAGAGCCTTCTCCGACCTTAGGAGCCCCATTGCTTGATCGTTATTAGTGGCCGAGTTGTGTCTAGAAAAATGTTTTGAGTCAATTAGGAATTATATATCGGAGAGTTTAGGAATTCTTTTTACTTCCCAGTCTCCTCATCGCTCTGGTAAGGCATCCTGACGTAGAGTTTTGTCTCTTCTCTTCTCAAATTTCACTAATTTTTTTTAGGATCACGCGGGTATCTTGGAATCGTTCCGATGGTTTTATGATGAGAACATTGTCTTGGTGCCTCCTGTCAGGGGTTTTGTGGAAGTGTCCCGGGGAGTTGAGCTCTGAGGTGTTGTCGTCATAATTTTATCGTTGCAGTTCTGAAATACCTGAGTTTAGTACGCCGACATCGAAAATCTCTTTTATGCAGTTCGTTGGTGAGATAACCTCGACGCCACCCAGTACTGGGGCGGGAGTTCGGGAGTATCGCCATAACTTGTATAACGGATGCTTTTCGAAGGTTGAGGTAGATGATTTCCGAAGGTTTCTTGGTTATGTGTTGAAGGATGGATACAGCTGGATGTAGGATTTGCTAGTTTGGGTGAGATATTATGCTTCCCCTGTATCCCCAACACCTGATTGCATAACCGGAAAATTTCGGGAGTTTCATAGGTGGGAATTCAAGTAGCTCTTAGGATTTCTTTCCGACAGATCTATGATATGACATTGGGGTTCGACGTCTAGTGGTCCGCCTATTCACGGTCGATTTTATAGTGGTCTCGTTGTGTCTTAAAGAGTCCTTGGCTATGCCGACTCGGGGACGCTTCGTATGTCATGTGCACTACCTTGTACATGATGGTGCTGTACGATCGAGCCCGTGTAGGCCCCACCACGAAAACTTCGGACGAAATCTCTATCATATGTTTGTTCCGGCTTATTCTGCAAGCCAACCCTTTGTTTTTGTTTTGAGTTGTGGTATTCGAGTTGCTTCGAAGTCAAATGTTGATTCCATACCTTTTTCCTAAGCGGTATTCTCATACTCCTATGCGAATACTTATCCTTCTTGATAATCGAGTTGTCATTTCAATTTCTTCTCAACTAGTGTACTTCTCTTCAAGTGGATCCGATCATTCCAACAACCGCAAGATCAAGTATCAGTTCTTCTTAACGGTGTTTGTTTCATCCGTCTCCAAATTGTCTTTGTTTTTCCTACCCTCCCTCCCTTTGTTTTTCTCCAAGGATTCAGATCTCTTAATCGAGTATCCATATTATTGATGTGAAGTCTCTCCATTCTTTTCTATCAATATTCTTATCCGGTGATTATCAGGAAGATTCTAACGGAGCTTCAAGTTCGTCAACCTTCACTCATTTTTCTTCTCCGGTGGTTTAAATTCAAGCGTTATTGATCATATCTTCTCCTCGTTTTCAAATACCTTCTCATAACGGTTCACCTAATAATCTTTCACCGCTCGTTATTTTATTGTTCCGGAGTGCCCAAGATATCTCGAAGATTCGTGTTTCCACTCTACATTTGTTCAAACTATTTCGAGGTTGTTTATCTCATTCAAGCCATTAAATTCAACCGGTGCAATCTCCTTTCTCAAGTAATCGTTCAACGGTGTTCCTTTTGAGTGGGCCCAAACCCACAGGTCTTTTCCCAGGATCTTACCTGACTCTTCTAATTCTCCTGGAGATATCCTTAAAATTCTTTTCGAAGTTTGACGTAAGAATGAGTTATCATCAGTCAAATGCCATCTCCTAGATCTTTCACAATTATTTTCATCGTTGGCTCAACCTCTTCGTTTTGATTCTTCCGGAGTGTCTAAATAATTCATGGTGGTGTTCTCGTCGTCATTCTCGGATTTTGAAGACCGAAGAAGAGTTTCTCCTTAATCTTGCTTCATTCTCTTCAAGATTCGTGATTCTAGCTCGTTGCCATCCTCTCATAATTGTTTCGATCGTGAGTATTCTTTTCACCCTTCCGGAGCAATTTAAGAGTCGTCTCAGTTTGTTATCCGGAGTCCATCAAGTCAGGTTTATTCATTCTCAGCTTTCAGCTATCATTCTCCAATTTTACCGGTGCTTCGTTCAAGTGATCTTTAATCGGCTCGTGATCTCTTCGTTCTCATGTATCTAAATTCTCTCAAGCATCTTCGTTTATTTTCTAATTCTTCCCGATATTTCTTTATCTTTACTTCGTTCATTTAAATTCTTACGGTGGTTCATTCAAGAGCTCTCGTCATTCGTTATCATATCAATGCATTCTTTTGTTCTTTCAAATCCTACCGGTGGTCCATTGAGTTTATGCTATATCTATCTTAATCCTTTCAAAGAGAATAAGTAATATGTGGAAGCCGTTGTTTGTCATCAATTTAATTGGTGAAGGATATGCATAATGTAATTCTTATTCTTGTTTCATCCTAATGATTAATTCCCTATTCCGGAGGCTCATCAAAATTCTTGATCTCAATTATTCATCTTATCTTTTCCCGGAGTTCCTACCTCTCGCAATTATATCACCACGGAGGTTCATCCAAATCATTGCAAGGATTCACCTTGTGTTTTCAATTTCTCTTTCTTTTCATTCATTTTGTTTACTGGAGTTCTTCATGGATGTTCTACAGGACGATTCATCAAGGATTTAATTCCTTCTCAAAGTTTTCATCAAGATTCATTTCTAGGGAGCTCAAGCTTTCTTCATATTGTAATCCGGAGTGCAATTCTTTCTTCCGTATCATTGGAGATGGTATTATGTCATTCTTGATAATTTGAGTTCATGTTTCATGATTCACACGTTGTTAAGAATGAGATATTTCAAATCCATCAATCTCGTCTTTGGAGTTATCTTGGGTTATATTTCACCTTAAGCCCTCCCTAAGGATGGTTGTTATTATGGTGCTTATAAATGATCCAAGTTTCTTCTTCTATCCTCCCGGTGATTTAAGTTTCTCATCTCCTTGTTCATTCCATTCCAATTCTTTTTCCTGTTAGTGGCGGAATTTCACCTCATAATTTTGAGATGTACTCCATAAGACCATATCAAGCTTATTCTTTTCGTTGTGGATTGTTCCAACAACTTCGTTCGAACCTTCTTCTAAAGATGCCTTGTCAAGCCTTTTGTGGTAAATGTTGGTATTTTCTTCTCCTCTCTCCTATCTCAATTATCTATATTCTATTCTTTTGTTCCAGAGGCATTTTGATGTTGCTCTTTTCAACCCATCATCTCGTTTGTCAGAGATCATGTTCTTTTTTATGCTTATCCATCTAACCGGAGTGTTGTGCCTTTTTACTAAAGTTCTTTTCGCCTCATAAAGCCTTGCATTTTTTGTTTCAACCGGAGTGCCGCCTGAAATCGTCCTTACCCACTGTGCCATTCTTTCAATAGTTCTGGAGGCAGTGTATTGTTATTTTCATCAAGTATCCCCTCTTCTTGCAAAATTCATGTTCAATTCCTTCCATTTACAGTTGGAGTGCTGTCCAAATTATATCATTCTTAATCCTTCTCTATCTTGTTTTAACCGGAGTGGTTTCAATATATATCTTGCCTTTCAACCTCAAGGTTTTCGCAATGCTCTTGTCCCTCGTTTCTAACGGAGTGTTTTCGACTTTGTTCACCTTCGTTGTATTCTTTTATCGAATTTGTTCAACCTCGCAAGGTTCTTTGGTTTCACTCGTTTGTCGTAAGAAGCAACTTAGTTTTACCTATTCTCTTTCTCTTCCGTTTTCCCTCCGGTGCCATTCTAGATCTCGGGACGAGATCCTCTCGTAGTGGTGGAGTGTTGTAACGCCCCGAGACCGATGTGCCAGGTGTCGTTCAGTTACTCGCTGTTGTTGCGTTGTCTTTGCTTGCGTGTCATGCATTGCATATCATGTCATCATGCGCATTTCATTTGCATACGTGTTCGTCTCATGCATCCGAGCATTTTCCCCGTTGTCCGTTTTGCAATCCGGCGCTTCGTTCTCCTCCGGTGGTCATTTCTACCTTTCTTTTGTGTGTGGGCATTAAACATTTCCGGATTGGACCGAGTCTTGCCAAGCGGCCTTGGTTTACTACCGGTAGACCTCCTGTCAAGTTTCGTACCATTTGGACTTCGTTCGATACTCCAACGGTTAACCGAGGGACCGAGAAGGCCTCGTGTGTGTTGCAGCCCAACACCCTTCCATTTTGGTCCAAAACCCACCTAACTCTGCTCCATCATCTCGGTCGTTCGATCACGATCGCGTGGCCGAAAACCGCACCTCATTTGGAGCTTCCTAGCTCCCTCTACCTATAAAAGAGCACCCCTCCCCGAAATTTCGGATCATTTCGCAGTCTAAACCCTAATCCTCTCCCCTCTGCCTCGTTTTCCGCGCCCGACCACATCGCCTCCGCCACTTGGCGCCGCCTGTGCGGCCAGCGCCGCCGCAGCCGCCGCCCTCCACCACCAGGAAGCCGCCACGTCGCCCCTGTCCTCCCCCAACCTCCCGCGGCCCTGCCAGGCCCGAGAGGGGCCCGCGGAGCCCATCTGCAGCGCCGTCGCAGCCCACGCGCGCCCGCCTCCCCTTCGCCTTGCCGGATCTGCGCAGCGCCGCCGCCCCTTTGCCGGTCATCACCGGAGTTCCCCGCCGCCACCTCGTTCGTCGCCGGATCTTCACCACCGCGGCCAGATCCGGGCTCCCCGTGCCCGAATCCGTCCATTCCCGCAGGCCCCGCCGTGCCCGCCTGCCGGATCTGCCTCGCCCCGCCGCCTCAGGCCATCACCGGACTCTGCCGCCGCCACCATGGGTCGCCTCGGCCTCGGCGGGAGGTCGGGGAAGAGATCCCCCTCGCACAGCCCGCCCCCGCCTTCGGCCCAGATCCGCGGCCAGCATCGCCGGCCCAGCTCCCCGCGGTCCAGCGCGAGCGCCCCAAGGCCCAGCTCCAGCCGGCTTCGCCTCGGCCTCCTTCCTCCTCTGCCGGGCCAAGGCCCAGGGTGAGCCGACCCCCAGCGCCCCCTCCTCTATTTTTTTTCTTCCTCACTGTTGGGCTTGCCTCAGATTCGGCCCGTGATGTGTTTTTTTCAGCGCCTGGGATTTATCCTATTATTCCTGAGGCAGCAGTTTTGCAGTATAGTCCCCCTAGTTCATGCATTTAATAACTCATTAACCGTGCATCGGATTAAAATGATTTATATATGAAACTTGCTCAGAATTTTGTGTAGATTAATAATATCAAACTTTCATCCATGTTTAAAATATTAAAAATGTTGTTTGCATTAATTTGCTCCTATGCCATGCTAAAATGATTTAATTCATAACTAAATAACCGTAGCTCCGATTTAAATAAACTTTATATGTAAATGGGGTAGAAAAATGCCTAGTTTAACATGGTGGCATCATCTTGCATGTTTAACAACTCTAAAATTGTGTTTAGGGCAGAACAGTACCAAATCTATAACATGCTCATGGGGAGTTTCCGGAATCGTTGTTCGTTGTTTCCGACCTCATTTAAATTTTCCTAGATAGGTAGTTTTCATTTGTTTCACCCCTTGCCATGTTCATCAACATTTAATATTGTTGGGTACATAAACGAGATCGAACTAAATAATTGATGTGGTGTTTTGTCAATATGCATCCCGATGCATATTGAGCTCCACTTAATTTGTAGGATTGCTTGTGCACTTTGCCATGACATGTATCATTAAACCGGACATGCATCATCCTTGTTTGTGCATCATGCCATGTCTATGTGGTGGTTGTTTACCATGATTGTTTGCTTCTTTCCGGTGTTGCTTCTTCGTTCCGGTAACGTCGTGTTGTGAGGATCCGTTCGTCTACGTCCGTTTATCTTCTTCATGGACTCGTTCTTCTTCCTTGCGGGATTTCAGGCAAGATGATCATACCCTCGAAATCACTACTATCTTTGCTACGCTAGATGCTCGCTCTTTTGCTATGCCAATGCTTCGATGCCTACCTTTTTCTTGTCAGCCTCCCAATTGCCATGTCAAACCTCTAACCCACCATGTCCTAGCAAACCGTTGTTTGGCTATGTTACCGCTTTGCTCAGCCCCTCTTATAGCGTTGCTAGTTGCAGGTGAAGATTGGAGGCCGTTCCTTGTTGGAATATTTATTTACTTGTTGGGATATCACAATATATCTTATTTAATTAATGCATCTATATACTTGGTAAAGGGTGGAAGGCTCGGCCTTATGCCTGGTGTTTTGTTCCACTCTTGCCGCCCTAGTTTCCGTCATATCAGTGTTATGTTCCCGGATTTTGCGTCCCTTACGCGGTTGGGCTATAATGGGAACCCCTTGACAGTTCGCCTTAAGTAAAGCTTTTCCAGCAATGCCCAACATTGGTTTTACCATTTGCCACCCAGCCTTTTTTTCCTTGGGAGTCGCGCATCCCGAGGGTCATCTTATTTTAACCCCCCCGGGCCAGTGCTTGTCTAAGTGTTGGTCCGAACTGAGTAGACTGCGGGGCCACCTCGGGGAAACTTGAGGGCTGGTTTTACTCGTAGGATGTCTCATCCGGTGTTGCCCTGAGAACGAGATATGTGCAGCTCCCATCAGGATGTCGGCACATCGGGCGGTGTTGCTGGTTTAGTTTTACCCTGTCGAAATGTCTTGTTGTACCGGGATACCGAGTCTGATCGGAATGTCTCGGGTGGAGGTCTATTCCTTCGTTGACCGTGAGAGCTTGTGATGGGCTAAGTTGGGACACCCTGCAGGGATTTGAACTTTCGAAAGCCGTGCCCGCGGTTATGGGCAGATGGGAATTTGTTAACGTCCGGTTGTAGAAAACCTGAAATCGACCTTAATTAAAATGAATCAACAGCGTGTGTAACCGTGATGGTCTCTTTCCGGCGGAGTCCGGGAAGTGAACACGGTTGTTGGAGTTATGCTTGACGTAGGTAGTCCAGGATCACTTCTTGATCATACTTTTATCGACCGTGCTTTGCCTTCTCTTCTCGCTCTCATTTGCGTATGTTAGCCACCATATATGCTAGTCGCTTGCTGCAGCTCCACCTCATACCTTTACCTTACCCATGAGCTTAAATAGTCTTGATCGCGAGGGTGCGAGATTGCTGAGTCCCCGTGGCTCACAGATACTTCCAAAACCAGCTTGCAGGTGCCGATGAGTCCGTGCAGATGACGTAACCAAGCTCAGGAGGAGCTCAATGAAGATCTTGTCCTTTGTGTTGTTTCGTTCTAGTTGATCAGTAGTGGAGCCCAGTTGGGGTCGATCGGGGACCTTTGTCGCATTTGGGGTTCTTCTTTTATTTTGGCTCCGTAGTCGGGCCTTGAGTGTATTTGGATGATGTAATGCTTTATTCATGTAATTGGGTGAAGTGGCGATTGTAAGCCAACTATGTATCTCTTTCCCTTATTATATTACATGGGTTGTGTGAAGATTACCTCACTTGCGACATATGCCTTCAATGCGATTATGCCTCTAAGTCGTGCCTCGACACGTGGGAGATATAGTCGCATCGAGGGTGTTACACTTATTTAATTAATGCATCTATATACTTGGTAAAGGGTGGAAGGCTCAGCCTTATGCCTGGTGTTTTGTTCCACTCTTGCCGCCCTAGTTTCCGTCATATCGGTGTTATGTTCCCGGATTTTGCGTTCCTTAAGCGGTTGGGCTATAATGGGAACCCCTTGACAGTTCGCCTTGAGTAAAACTCCTCCAGCAATGCCCAACATTGGTTTTACCATTTGCCACCTAGCCTTTTCTTTTCCCTTGGGAGTCGCGCTCCTGAGGGTCATCTTTATTTTAACCCCCCCCCCGGGCCAGTGCTCCTCTGAGTGTTGGTCCGACCGAGTAGACTGCGGGGCCACCTCGGGGCAACTTGAGGTTTGGTTTTACTCGTAGGATGTCTCATCTGAGTGTGCCCTGAGAACGAGATATGTGCAGCTCCTATCGGGATTTGTCGGCACATTCGGGCGGTGTTGTTGGATTTGTTTTACCTTGTCGAGGTTGTCTTGTAGAACCGGGATGCCGAGTCTGATCGGAATGTCTTGGGAGAAGGTTTATCCTTCGTTGACCATGAGAGCTTGTGATGGGCTAAGTTGGGACACCCCTGCAGGGATTTGAACTTTCGAAAGCCGTGCCCGCGGTTATGGGCAGATGGGAATTTGTTAATGTCCGGTTGTAGAAAACCTGATGTTGACCTTAATTAAAATACATCAACCGCGTGTGTAACCGTGATGGTCTCTTCTCGGCGGAGTCCGGGAAGTGAACATGGTGTTGGAGCTATGCTTGACGTAGGTTGTTCTAGGATCACTTCTTGATCATAGTTTTCTCAACCATGCATTGCCTTCTCTTCTCGCTCTCATTTGCGTATGTTAGCCACCATATATGCTAGTCGCTTGCTGCAGCTCCACCTCATACCTTGTACCCTTCCTATGAGCTTAAATAGTCTTGATCGCGAGGGTGTGAGATTGCTGAGTCCCCGTGACTCACAGATACTTCCAAAACCAGCTTGCAGGTGCCGTTGAACCGTGCATATGACGCAACCAAGCTCAAGGAGGAGCTCGATGAAGATCTTGTCCTTTATGTTGTTCTGCTTCCAGTTGATCAGTAGTGGAGCCCAGTTGGGGTCGATCGGGGACCTTGTCGCATTTGGGGTTCTTCTTTTATTTTGGTTCCGTAGTCGGACCTTGATTGTATTTGGATGTTGTAATGCTTTATTCATGTATTTGTGTGAAGTGGCGATTGTAAGCCAACTATGTATCTCTTTTCCCTTATGTATTACATGGGTTGTGTGAAGATTACCTTACTTGCGACATTGCTTTCAATGCGGTTATGCCTCTAAGTCGTGCTTCGACACGTAGGAGATATAGCCGCATCAAGGGCGTTTCAAGTTGGTAATCAGAGCCTTCCCCGACCTTAGGAGCCCCACTGCTTGATCGAATTAGCTGCCGTTTTGAGTCTAGAAAAAAATGTTTTGAGTCATTTAGGAATTATATATCGGAGAGTTTAGGAATTCTTTTTACTCCTCAGTCCCTTCATCGCTCTGGTAAGTCACCTTGACGTAGAGTTTTGACTCTTCTCTTCTCAAATTTCACTAAAAAAAATTTAGGATCACGCGGGTATCTTGGAATCGTTCCGATGGTTTTGTGACGAGAACATTGTTCTTGGTGCCTCCTGTCATTTAGGGGTTGTGGCAGTGTCCCGAGGAGTTGAGCTCCGAGGTGTTGTCGTCACAATTTTATCGTTGCAGTTCTGGAATACCTGAGTTTAGTTTCGCCGACATCGAAAATCTCTTTTATGCAGTTGTTGGTGAGATAACCACGATGCCACCCAGTACTGGGGCGGGAGTTCGGGAGTATTGCCATAACTCGTGTAACAGATGCTTTTCGAAGGTTGAGGTAGACGATTTCCGAAGGTTTCTTGGTTATGTGTTGAAGGATGGATACAGCTGGATGTAGGATTTGCTAGTTTTGGGTGAGATATTATGCTTCCCCTGTATCCCCAGCACCTGATTGCATAACCGAAAAGTTTCGGGAGTTTATAAGTGGGAATTCAAGTAGCTCTTAGGATATCTTTTCAACAGATGTATGATACGAAATTGGGGTTCGACGTCTAGTGGTCCGCCTATCCACGGTTGGTTTTACAGTGGTCGTTTTGTGTCTTAAAGAGTCCTTGGCTATGCCGACTCGGGGATGCTTCGTATGTCATGTGCACTGCCTTGTACATGATGGTGCTGTATGATCGAGCCCGTGTAGGCCCCACCACGAAAACTTCGGACGAAATCTCTATCATATGTTTGTTCCGGCTTATTCTGCAATCCAATCCTTTGTTTTGTTTTGAGTTGTGGTATTCGAGTTGCTTCGAAGTCAAATGTTGATTCCATACCTGTTCCTAAGCGGTGTTCTCATATTTCTTTGGGAATACTAATCCTTCATAATCATCGAGATTGTCTTGTCAATCCTTTTCAACCGGCGTGTTTCTCTTCTAGTGGATCCAATCTTTTCTACATCCGCAAGATCAATTACCAGTTCTTTCTACGGTGTTCATTTCTTCCATCCTAAGCCGTCTTTGTTTTCCCACCCACCCACCCTTTTCATTCAAGGATTCGGATTTCTGAATCAATTATCATGTGATTGATGAGAAGTCTCTCCATTCTTTCCGTCAATAATCTTACCCGGTGGTTCTCTTGAAAATGTTCTAGTAGTTCGTCACTTCTCATTCTTTTTCTTCTCCGGTGGATTCTAGTCAAACTTTGTTGATCATATCCTTTCCTCGTTTCAATACCTTCTCATACCGGTGCACCTCATAATAATTCACTTCTCGCTATTCATTTGTTCCGGAGTGCTCAAGATATCTCGAAGATTCGTGTTTCCACTCTACATTCGTTCAAGCTCTTTCGAGGATGTTATCTCATTCAAGCCTTTTTATCCAACCGGTGCTATCTCTCTTTCGAGTAATCGTTCTACGGTGTTTCTCTTGAGTGGGCCCTAACCCACAGGTCTTTTCCAGGATCTTACCTGACTCTTCTAATTCTCCCGGAGATATCCTTAAAATTCATTTCAAAGTTTGACATAAGAATGGGTTATCATCAGTCTAATGCTTTTCTCCAAGATCTGTCAAATTCTTATCACCGTTGGCTCAACCTTTAAATTCGTTATTCCGGAGTATCTCAACAATTCATGGTGGTGTTTCTCGTCGTCATTCTCAGATTTTGAAGAACGAAGAAGAGTTTTTCCTCCATATCTTATCCGTTCTCTCAAAGACTAGTCATTCTAGCTTGTTGCCATCCTCTCATTGTTGTTTTTGGATTGTGAGAATTCTTTTCACCCATCCGGAGCTCTTCAAGAGTCTTCTCAGTTTGATTATCCGGAGTCCATCCTTTCAGGTTTATTCATTCTCATCTTTCAGTTATCATTCTCTAAATCTTACCGGTGCATCATTCATATTTCTCTAATCGGTCTGTGTTCTATTCGTTTCACTTGTATCTAAATTCTCTCAAACATCTTCGTTCTTTTGCTAATTCTTCCCGGTGCTTCGATATCTTTCCTTTGATCGTTCCCAATTCTTACGGTGGTTTGCTCAAGATTCTCTTCCATGGTGATCATATCAATTCATTCGTTGTTTCAATCCTACCGATGGTTCGTTGAAGACCTTCTCAAGTTATGCTATATCTATCTTAATCCTTTTCAAAGAGAATAAGTAGTATGCCAAATCCGTTGCTTGTCATCAATTAAATTGGTGAAGGTTAAGCATAATGTAATTCTTATTCTTGTTTCATCCATATGTTAATCTTTTCTTCCGTAGTTTGTTCACGATGATTAAATTCTTGATTTCATTTGTTCATCTTTCTTTCCCGGAGTTCCAAGTTCTCTCAATTATATCGTCATGAAGATCCATCTAAATCATTACAAGGTTTCATCTTGTGTTTCCAACTTCTTTTTATTTTCGTTATTCTTTTTGTTTACCGGAGTTCCTCATGAAGGTTCTACATTAGGGTTCATAAAGGATTTAATTCCTTCTCGAAGTTTTCATCGAGATTCTTTTGTAAGGAGTTCAAGCATTCTTTCTTCTTGCTATCCGGAGTGCAATTCTTTCTACCATATCATTCGAGGTGGTATTATGCCATTCTTGATAATTTGAGTTCATGTTTCATGATTCAAAAGTTGTCAGGAATGAGATATTTAAACCCATCAATCTCTTCATTGGAATTATCTTGGGTTATATTTCACCTAAAGCTTTCCCTAAGGATTCTTGCTATTTATGGAGCTTATATTTGACCCAAGTTCTTCTTTTATCCTCTCGGTGAAATAGTTTCTTGTCTCCTTGTTTATATCAATCCAATCTATTGTTTCCGTTAGTGGCAGAATTTCACCTCATAATTTTGGGATGTCTTCCATAAGCCCACATCAACCTAATTCTTTTCGTTGTTGGTGTTCCAACAACTCCGTTCGACTTTTCTCCTGAGGATGCCTTTTCAAGCTCATTTGTGCCAGAAGTTGGCTTTTTCAACTCCATTCTTTTATTACAATGATCTAACTTTTATTCTTTTCTTCCGGAGGCATTGTGATGTTGCTATCTTCAACCCATCATCTCGTTTTGTCAAAGATCATGTTCTTTTCATGCCTATCCATTTAACCGGAGTATTGTGACCTTTTGCTCAAATTCTTTTCGCCTTATCAAGTCTTGCATCCCTTCTCAACTGGAGTGCTGCCCAAAGTTGTTCGTCCTTGTTCCTCTTTGCTAGCGGAGTGCTTTCAAATTCATTTATCTCCGTTGTATTCTTTTCTCGAAATGGCTTAACCTTTGCAAGGTTCTTTGGTCTCACTCGTTTGTCAAAGAAGCAACTTAGTGTTACCTCTTCTCTTTCTCTTTCGTTTTTCCTCCGATGCCATCCTAGATCTCGGGACGAGATCCTCTCGTAGTGGTGGAGTGTTGTGACGCCCCAAGACCGGAGCTTCAGATGCCTTCCAGGGTTTCCGGGTTTCGTCGTGTGTTTTGTTTGGTTCATTGCTTTCATCATTGCATCATGTGCATTGCATCATGTCATCATGCCATCATGTCATTTCTTTTCTTAACTCAACTAAATATTGGCATGGACCTTCGATCCATTTAAACCGAGGGAATTCACATGGTGATTCTCTTTACAACATATCCTCTCGATATTTAGAGAGCTATTATAAATATTCCATCAACTTTGGAATCACCATAACACACTTGCAATTTAATTCCATGCCTCTTATGCTTCAAGTTGCACCTCCAAACTTTGCCAACAATTCTTTTTCCATTTTCTTCGAGGCTCCTCCTAAATTCTCAATATTTTTGGACCTACCGAATACCCACTCCTTATTCAAACTCATTTGGATTTAAATTCAAACGAGTTCGAATCCAATCTTCACGCACACGCTCACTTCTATTTTCTTGGTCCAAGCTCATCCTTGCGAGTCCGGGAAATTTATCCCCGTGCCCAAATTCCATCCCTAACCCTCTCTTTATATTTTTTTCTTCTATCTATATATTTTCTCTCTTTCTCTCTCTCTCTCTCTTTTTTTGGTTAAGAGAAGAGAGTGTGAGAGGGAGAGAGAGCCCAGCCAGGTTCCAGGCGCAGCCCCTTCTCTTCTGGGCCGGCCTTTTTGGCCCACCTAATCCTACCCTAGGCCCAGCAGCTGACCTCCCTCCTAACCCTAGATGACCGAAGCCCAGCTCCCACGTCCCTCTCCCTCGTATCCACCCCGCCGCCAGGAGAGCGTGCGACCGAACCACGCCTCTCGATCTCTCCCTCGTCTCGATCCCTCTCTTCCTCGTTCCGCCGCCAGAGGGGAACAGATCACACGTGCGGCACCCCTTCTCTCCCTCGACAGCGCCCGCGCCCGATCCTCATGGCGCCCCTGTTCCCTACGCCCGTGTCCCTCGACGCTCGCCGTAGCTCCTTCTCCAGCCTCGTCAAATCCCAGCGCAGCCGGTGCCTCCTCCTCCCTTGCTCCTGGACGCGCCCGGCTGCCCGCATCTACCGTCGACCCCGCCCACAGGAGCCGGCAGTTGCAGCCCCGAGCCCTCTGCTTCTTCCCTGCCGGCGTCCGAGGCCGCAGCCTCCCCTGCCGCGGCCACCTTTTTCTTCCTCGCCCTTCCATCTTCGCCGCTGCGCCAGCTCGCCTCTGCTCTGCGCCGCTCCTCCTCTACCATGGCCTCGGCCTCCTCTGCATAGCTCCGCCCTCGCCGGACCTGCTCCATCATCCGCTGCTGCCGCGAGCCACCATGGCGTTTTTGCTATGTTTGTTGCCGCACCTCCCGCTGGCCCCTGCTTTGCCATGGCCTGTGCCCGCGTTTGCTGCCTCCCGCCTGGCCACTTGTCTGCTTCCGACCAGAGACTCTTTGGTTTTGCGTTGTTTTGGGTCAGCGGGAGAGACGCCAAGACCTGTAACCGGGACCGTCAGCCATTTTCTTTGAGATTTTTGCCAAGTACCACGACGACGCGTCTTGTTCATCTACCGCCGTTTTCGAAACCGCTAAGAACGGTAAGTACCTTGACGCCCGATGCATAGAACGACTACCGTCGCTGATGACCCGAGTACCACTACCGTCGCCCCTCAAAGACTCCGTGGACGTCAAGATCCTCGCCGTGACCTCAAACGTCTACGGAATGTGCACAACTACAAAATGGGTACCACTACCATTGCCGAAGACCCGTGTAACGGTATCGTCAAGTCCGACTACCGTCGCGTGAACCACTACTTCCACTACTTCCTCTACGCCGACTCGATACACTTCGAAAACGCACGCTTCAAAGGTATAACGTCGAGACGACCGTCGTGGACGAATGCTTGCGATGTTTGAGATGCTCGTGTTTGCGCCATGTCCAAATTGTCACTCGTTTCCTTGTCGCCAACTTGTGGGACACCCGGAATCCGGGAGCGCCCCACCATCTTTTGCACGCATCCGCACACTTCTCCTTTGCATCGGTATCTCAATCAAGTACCGGAACCGGAATGTTGCCATGGCATCATTACCGTTTCGACGTCGTGGCACCCCTTTCTTTCTACCACGATGACAAATGCTTCATAAAATGCTCGTATCAACATTTTCATAAAAATTGCATAAACTTGCACATGTCATCCGCATCATGATAACAACTTCAAGATTGGTTAAAATTGTTGGTGCACCAAATTGATAATTGCATATGGGGATTTACCGGTTTTGTTTTTTATTATATCCGGCCCCATTTAAATTGTTTAGATGGTATAGTTTTATTATGCTTCTCCTCTTGCCATGTTTAACAACATTTAATATTGTTGAGTACCTAAACGAGAGAGAACTAAATTAGTCATGTGGTGTTTCGTTAATATGCAACTCGTTGCATATTGAGCTCCACTTAACTTGTTGTGTTGTTTGTGCACTTTGCCATGCCATGCTTCATTAAACCGGACATGCATCATAATTGTTTGTGCTTCATACCATGTCTATGTGGTGGTTGTTTACTATGTTGTTTGCTTCTTCCCGGTGTGCTTCTTCGGGTTGTTTCCGGTAACTTCGTGATTGTGAGGATCCGTTCGACTTCGCCCGTTTGTCTTCTTCATGGACTCGTTCTTCTTCCTTGCGGGATTTCAGGCAAGATGATCATACCCTCGAAATCACTTCTATCTTTGCTTGCTAGATGCTCGCTCTTTTGCTATGCCTATGCTACGATGCCTACCACTTGCTTATCATGCCTCCCATATTGTTGAACCAAGCCTCTAACCCACCTTGTCCTAGCAAACCGTTGTTTGGCTACGTTACCGCTTTGCTCAGCCCCTCTTATAGCGTTGTTAGTTGCAGGTGAAGATTGAAGTTTATTCCTTGTTGGAACATGGAGATGTTGTTCCTTGTTAGAACATGTTTATTGGTTGGGATATCACAATATATCTTATTTAATTAATGCATCTATATACTTGGTAAAGGGTGGAAGACTCAGCCTTATGCCTGGTGTTTTGTTCCACTCTTGCCGCCCTAGTTTCCGTCATATCGGTGTTATGTTCCTGGATTTTGCGTTCCTTACGCGGTTGGGCTATAATGGGAACCCCTTGACAGTTCGCCTTGAGTAAAACTCCTCCAGCAATGCCCAACATTGGTTTTACCATTCGCCACCTAGCCTTTTCTTTTCCCTTGGGAGTCGCGCTCCTGAGGGTCATCTTTATTTTAACCCCCCCGGGCCAGTGCTCCTCTGAATGTTGGTCCGACCGAGTAGACTGCGGGGCCACCTCGGGGCAACTTGAGGTTTGGTTTTACTCGTAGGATGTCTCATCTGAGTGTGCCCTGAGAACGAGATATGTGCAGCTCCTATCGGGATTTGTCGGCACATTCGTGCGGTGTTGTTGGATTTGTTTTACCTTGTCGAGGTTGTCTTGTAGAACCGGGATGCCGAGTCTGATCGGAATGTCTTGGGAGAAGGTTTATCCTTCGTTGACCATGAGAGCTTGTGATGGGCTAAGTTGGGACACCCCTGCAGGGATTTGAACTTTCGAAAGCCGTGCCCGCGGTTATGGGCAGATGCGAATTTGTTAATGTCCGGTTGTAGAAAACCTGAAGTTGACCTTAATTAAAATACATCAACTGCGTGTGTAACCGTGATGGTCTCTTCTCGGCGGAGTCCGGGAAGTGAACACGGTGTTGGAGTTATGCTTGACGTAGGTTGTTCTAGGATCACTTCTTGATCATAGTTTTCTCAACCATGCATTGCCTTCTCTTCTCGCTCTCATTTGCGTATGTTAGCCACCATATATGCTAGTCGCTTGCTGCAGCTCCACCTCATACCTTGTACCCTTCCTATGAGCTTAAATAGTCTTGATCGCGAGGGTGTGAGATTGCTGAGTCCCCGTGACTCACAGATACTTCCAAAACCAGCTTGCAGGTGCCGTTGAACCGTGCATATGACGCAACCAAGCTCAAGGAGGAGCTCGATGAAGATCTTGTCCTTTATGTTGTTCTGCTTCCAGTTGATCAGTAGTGGAGCCCAGTTGGGGTCGATCGGGGACCTTGTCGCATTTGGGGTTCTTCTTTTATTTTGGTTCCGTAGTCGGACCTTGATTGTATTTGGATGTTGTAATGCTTTATTCATGTATTTGTGTGAAGTGGCGATTGTAAGCCAACTATGTATCTCTTTTCCCTTATGTATTACACGGGTTGTGTGAAGATTACCTTACTTGCGACATTGCTTTCAATGCGGTTATGCCTCTAAGTCGTGCTTCGACACGTAGGAGATATAGCCGCATCGAGGGTGTTTCAGGAGTGACTCTTTGTTGCATGTTGAGGGATAGTTATGTGATCCAATTATGTTATTATTGTTGGAAATATGCCCTAGAGGCAATAATAAATTGGTTATTATTATATTTCCTTGTTCATGATAATCGTTTATTATCCATGCTAGAATTGTATTGATAGGAAACTCAGATACATGTGTGGATACATAGACAACACCGTGTCCCTAGTAAGCCTCTAGTTGATTAGCTCGTTGATCAATAGATGGTTACGGTTTCCTGACCATGGACATTGGATGTCGTTGATAACGGGATCACATCATTAGGAGAATGATGTGATGGACAAGACCCAATCCTAAGCCTAGCACAAGATTGTGTAGTTCGTATGCTAAAGCTTTTCTAATGTCAAGTATCATTTCCTTAGACCATGAGATTGTGCAACTCCCGGATACCGTAGGAGTGCTTTGGGTGTGCCAAACATCACAACGTAACTGGGTGGCTATAAAGGTGCACTACGGGTATCTCCGAAAGTGTTTGTTGGGTTGGCACGAATCGAGACTGGGATTTGTCACTCCGTGTAACAGAGGTATCTCTGGGCCCACTCGGTAGGACATCATCATAATGTGCACAATGTGACCAAGGAGTTGATCACGGGATGATGTGTTACGAAACGAGTAAACAGACTTGCCGGTAACGAAATTGAACAAGGTATCGGGATACCGACGATCGAATCTCGGGCAAGTATCATACCGATAGACAAAGGGAATTGTATACGGGATTGATTGAATCCTTGACATCATGGTTCATCCGATGAGATCATCGTGGAGCATGTGGGAACCAACATGGGTATCCACATCCCGCTGTTGGTTATTGACCGGAGAGTTGTCTCGGCCATGTCTGCATGACTCCCGAGCCCGTAGGGTCTACACACTTAAGGTTCGATGATGCTAGGGTTATAGGGAAAGTATGTGTGTGGTTACCGAATGTTGTTCGGAGTCCCGGATGAGATCCCGGACGTCACGAGGAGTTCCGGAATGGTCCGGAGGTAAAGATTGATATATAGGAAGTATGGTTTTGGCCACCGGAAGTGTTCCGGGCATCACCGGTAGTGTACCGGGACCACCAGAGGGGTCCGGGGGTCCACCGGGAGGGGCCACGGGCCCCGGAGGCATACATGGGCCTATAGTGGGAAGGGACCAGCCCCTAGGTGGGCTGGGGCGCCTCCCACCAAGGCCCAAGGCGCCTCCAAGAGGGGAAGGGGGCAAACCCTAGGGCAGATGGGCCCTAAGGCCCACCCCAGGTGCGCCTCCCCCTCTCCCCCTTGTGGCCGCCACCCTAGATGGGATCAGGGGCTGCCGCACCCCTTGGGGTGGGAACCCTAGAAGGGGCGCAGCCCCCTCCCCTCCCCCTATATATACTTGAGGTATGGGGGCTGCCCAACATACGATTCGATCTCTCTCTTGGCGCAGCCCTACCCCTCTCCTTCCTCGTCTCTCGTAGTGCTTGGCGAAGCCCTGCTGGAGTCCCGCGCTCCTCCACCACCACCACGCCGTCGTGCTGCTGCTGGACGGAGTCTTCCCAACCTCTCCTTCTCCCCTTGCTGGATTAAGGCGTAGGAGACGTCACCGGGCTGCACGTGTGTTGAACGCGGAGGCGCCGTTGTTTGGCGCTTAGATCGGAATCAACCGCGATCTGAATCGCTGCGAGTACGACTCCTTCATCCGCGTTCTTGCAACGCTTCCGCTTAGTGATCTACAAGGGTATGTAGATGCACTCCCCTTCCCCTCATTGCTAGATTACTCCATAGATTGATCTTGGTGATGCGTAGAAAATTTTAAATTTCTGCTACGGTCCCCATCAGTGGCATCATGAGCTAGGTCTATGCGTAGTTTCTATGCACGAGTAGAACACAAGTTGTTGTGGGCGTCGATTTTGTCAATTTACTTGCTGTTACTAGTCTTATCTTGATTCGGCGGCATCGTGGGATGAAGCGGCCCGGACCGACCTTACACGTACTCTTACGTGAGACTGGTTCCACCGACTGACATGCACTAGTTGCATAAGGTGGCTAGTGGGTGTCTGTCTCTCCCACTTTAGTCGGATCAGATTCGATGAAAAGGGTCTTTATGAAGGGTAAATAGAAATTGGCATATCACGTTGTGGTTTTGGCGTAGGTAAGAAACGTTCTTGCTAGAAACCTATAGCAGCCACGTAAAAACTTGCAACAACAATTAGAGGACGTCTAACTTGTTTTTGCAGCATGTGCCGTGTGATGTGATATGGCCAAAAGGATGTGATGAATGATATATGTGATGTATGAGATTGATCATGTTCTTGTAATAGGAATCACGACTTGCATGTCGATGAGTATGACAACCGGCAGGAGCCATAGGAGTTGTCTTAATTTTTTTATGACCTACGTGTCAACTTAAACGTCATGTAATTACTTTACTTTATTGCTAAAGCGTTAGCCATAGTAGTAGAAGTAATAAATGACGAGACAACTTCAAGAAGACACGATGATGGAGATCATGATGATGGAGACCATGGTGTCATGCCGGTGACAACGATGATCATGGAGCCCCAAAGATGGAGATCAAAAGGAGCAAAATGATATTGGCCATATCATGTCACTATTTGATTGCATGTGATGTTTATCATGTTTTACATCTTATTTGCTTAGAACGACGGTATTTGATTGCATGTGATGTTTATCATGTTTTACATCTTATTTGCTTAGAACGACGGTAGCTTAAATAAGATGATCCTTCACTAAAATTTCAAGAAAAGTGTTCCCCCTAACTGTGCACCATTGCGAAGGTTCGTTGTTTCGAAGCACCACGTGATGATCGGGTGTGATAGATTCTAACGTTCGAATACAACGGGTGTTGACGAGCCTAGCATGTACAGACATGGCCTCGGAACACATGCGAAACACTTAGGTTGACTTGACGAGTCCAGCATGTACAGACATGGCCTCGGAACACGGAAGACCGAAAGGTCAAGCATGAGTCATATAGAAGATACGATCAACATGAAGATGTTCACCGATGTTGACTAGTCCATCTCACATGATGATCGGACACGGCCTAGTTGACTCGGATCATGTTTCACTTAGATGACTAGAGGGATGTCTATCTGAGTGGGAGTTCATTAAATAATTTGATTAGATGAACTTAATTATTATGAACATAGTCTAAATTGTATTTGCAAATATGTTGTAGATAAATAGCTCACGTTGTAGCTCCCTGTTTCAATACGTTCCTAGAGAAAGACCAAGTTGAAAGATATTGTAAGCAATGATACGGACTGGGTCCGTAGTCCGAGGAGTGTCCTCACTGCTACACAGAAGGCTTACGTCTTTGATGCACCGCTCGATGTGCAAACCCCTACAACGTCGTCTGTGGATGTTGTGAACACCTGACAGGCACATCCTGATGACTACTTGATAGTTTAGTGCACCATACTTTACGGCTTAGAATCGGGATTCCAATGACGTTTTGAACGCCATAAGACATATGAGATGTTCCAAGAGCTAAAATGGGGATTTCAGGCTCATGCCCGTGTTGAGAGGTATGAGACCTCTGACAAGTTCTTTTGCCAACAAGATGGAGGAGAATAGCTCAGCTAGTGAGCATGTGCTCAGAATGTCTGGGTGCTACAATCACTTAAATCAAGTGGGAGTTAAACTCCCAGATAAGATAGTAATTGATAGAGTTCTCTAGCCACTATCACTAAGCTACTAGATCTTCGTGATGAACTATGACATGCAAGGGATGGAGTTGATCCCGGAGCTGTTCACGGTGCTTAAGACCGCAAAAGGTAGAAATCAAGAAGGAGCATCAAGTGTTGATGGTTTGACAAGACCACTGGTTTCAAGAAGGGCAAGGGCCAGAAGGGAAACTTCATGGATGGCAAACCAGTCGCCGCTCCAGTGAAGGAACCCAAGGTTGAACCCGAACCTGAGACTAAGTGCTTCTATTGTAAGGGGAACGATCACTAGTAGCGAATTACCCCAAATGCATGGTAGATAAGAAGGCTGGCAACTTCAACAAAGTATATATGTGTTATTAATGTGTACCTTACTAGTACTCCTGGTAGCACCTGGGTATTGGATACCGGTTCAGTTGCTATTATTGGTGACTTGAAGCAAAAGCTACGGACTAAACGGAGACTGGCTAAGGGCGAGGTGACGATATGTGTTGGAAGTGTTTCCAAAGTTGATAAGATCACCATCGCACACTCCATCTGCCTTCGGGATTAATATTGAACCTAGATAAATGTTATCAGGTGTCTACGTTAAGCATGAATATGATTAGATCATGTTCATTGCAATACGGTTATTCATTTAAGTTAGAGAATAATGGTTATTCTGTTTACATGAATAATACCTTTCATGGTAATGCACCCTATGTGAATGGTTCATTGAATCTCGGTCGTGGTAATACACATGTTCACGCCAAAAGATGTAGAGTTAATAATGATAGTACCACTTTCTTGTGGCACTGCCGCTTAGGTCATATTGGCGTAAGATGCATGAAGAAACTCCATGCTGATGGATGTTTGGAGTCACTTGATTTTGAATCGCTTGACACATGCGAGCCATGCCTCATGGGCAGGATGACTAAGACCCCGTCTTCGGGTACAATGAAACAGGCAAGTGACTTGTTGGAAATCATACATGTTGATGTGTGTGATCCAATGAGAATTGAAGCGTGCGGTGGATATCGCTATTTTCTCATCTTCACTAACGATTTGAGTAGATATAGGTATATTTACTTAATGAAGCACAAGTCTGAAACATTTGAAAAGTTCAAGCGGTTTCAGAGTGAAGTTAAGAACCATCATAACAAGAAGATCAAATTCCTACGATCTGATCGATGAGAATTTCTGAGTTATGAGTTTGGCAATCACTTAAGATATTGTGGAATTATTTCACAGTTGAAGCCACCTGGAACACCACGGTTGTAATGGTGTGTCCAGACATCATAATCGAACCTTATGAGATATGGTGCGATCTATGATGTCTCTTACCGATCTACCGTTTTCATTTTGAGGTTATGCGTTAGAGACAGCTGCATTCACTTTAGATAGGACACGATCTAAGTCCGTTGAGACGACGTCGTAAGAATATGGTTTGGCAAGAAACCAAAGTTGTCGTTTCTTAATGTTTGGGGCTGCGATGCTTAAGGCTTCAGCCAAAGAAGCTTGAACCCAAAGCGGACAAACACATCTTCATAGGATACCCAAAGGTGACAGTTGGGTATACCTTCTATCTCATATATGAGGGCAAATTGTTTTTCGCTAAGAACGGGTCCTTTCTCGAGAAGGAGTTTCTCTCGAAAGAATTGAGTGGGAGGAAGATAGAACTTGATGAGGTTGTCGAACCTTTACTTCAACCAGAGAGTGATGCAACACAGAAAGATGTTTTCTGTGGCACCTACGTCTGTTGAATAGGAAGTTAATGATAGTGATCATGAAGCTTCAGATCAAGTTGCTATCGAACCTCGTAGGTTGACAAGGATATGTACTACTCCTGAGTGGTACGGTAATCCTGTCTTAGATACCATGTTGTTAGACAACAATGAACCTACGAGCTATGGAGAAGCGATGGTGGGCCCGTATTCCGACAAATGGTTAGAAGCCATGAAATTCGAGATAGGATCCATGTATTAGAACAAAGTATGGACTTTGGTGGACTTGCCCGATGATCGGCAAGCTATTGAGAATAAATGGATCTTTAAGAAGAAGACGGACGTGGGCGGTAATGTTACCGTCTATGAAGCTCGACTTGTGGGAAAGAGTCTTTTCACAAGTTCAAGGAGTTGACTACGATGAGAATTTCTCACCCGTAGCGATGCTTAAGTCTGTCGGAATCATGTTAGCATTAGTTGTATTTTTCGATTATGAAATCTGACAAATGGATGTCAAAACAAGTTTTCTTACCAGTTTTCGTAAGAAAAAGTTGTATGTGATACAATAAAAGGTTTTGTCGATCCTAAGGATGCTAAAAGGTATGCTGGCTCCAGCAATCCTTCTATGGACTAGAGCAAGCATCTCAGAGTCGGAATATATGCTTTGATGGAGTGATCAAAGCTTTTAGGTTTATACAATGTTTGCTAGAAACTTGTATTTACAAGAAAGTGAGTGGGAGCACTACAACATTTCTGATAAGTATATGTGGATGACATATTGTTGATCCGAAATAATGTAGAATTTCTGGAAAGCATAAACGGTTGTTTGAAGAGTGTTTTTCAAAGAAAGACATGGATAAAGCTGCTTACATATTGGGCATCAAGATCTATAGAGATAGATCAAAACGCCTAATGATACTTTCAAAGAATGCACACCTTGACATGTTTTTGAAGGAGTTCAAAATAGATCAGTCAAAGAAGGGGTTCTTACCTGAGTTGTAAGGTGTGAAGTTGAGTAAGACTCAAAGCTTGACCACGGCAGAAGAAAGAGGAAGGACGAAGGTCGTCCCCTATGCTTTTGTCATAGGCTCTATACAGTATGCCATGCTGAAGTACCGCACCTGATGTGTGCCTTGCCACATGTCTGGCAAGAGGGTACAAAGGTGATCTAGGAGTGGATCACCAGATAGCGGTCGAAATTATCCTTAGAGGAATAAGGAAATGTTTCTCGGTTATGGAGATGATAAAGAGTTCGACGTAAAGAGTTACGTCGATGCAAGCTTAACACCTATCCGGATAGCTCTGAGTAGAGATACCGGATACGTATAATGGAGCAACAATTTGGAATAGCTCCAAGTGGAACGTGGTAGCATCATCTACGATATGACATAAAGTTTTGCGAAATACATAGGGATCTGAATATGGCAAGACTCGTTGACTACAACCTCTCTCACAAGCATAACATGATCAAACCCAGAACTCTTTGAGTGTTAATCACATAGTGATGTGAACTAGATCACTGAGCCTAGTAGACTCTTGGATGTTGGTCACATGGCGATGTGACCTATGAGTGTTAATCACATGGCGATGTGAACTAGATTATTGACTCTAGTGCAAGTGGGAGACTGTTGGAAATATGCCCTAGAGGCAATAATAAATTGGTTATTATTATATTTCCTTGTTCATGATAATCGTTTATTATCCATGCTAGAATTGTATTGATAGGAAACTCAGATACATGTGTGGATACATAGACAACACCATGTCCCTAGTAAGCCTCTAGTTGAGCTCGTTGATCAATAGATGGTTACGGTTTCCTGACCATGGACATTGGATGTCGTTGATAACGGGATCACATCATTAGAAGAATGATGTGATGGACAAGACCCAATCCTAAGCCTAGCACAAGATTGTGTAGTTCGTATGCTAAAGCTTTTCTAATGTCAAGTATCATTTCCTTAGACCATGAGATTGTGCAACTCCCGGATACCGTAGGAGTGCTTTGGGTGTGCCAAACATCACAACGTAACTGGGTGGCTATAAAGGTGCACTACGGGTATCTCCGAAAGTGTCTGTTGGGTTGGCACGAATCGAGACTGGGATTTGTCACTCCGTGTAACAGAGGTATCTCTGGGCCCACTCGGTAGGACATCATCATAATGTGCACAATGTGACCAAGGAGTTGATCACGGGATGATGTGTTACGAAACGAGTAAACAGACTTGCCGGTAACGAGATTGAACAAGGTATCGGGATACCGACGATCGAATCTCGGGCAAGTATCATACCGATAGACAAAGGGAATTGTATACGGGATTGATTGAATCCTTGACATCATGGTTCATCCGATGAGATCATCGTGGAGCATGTGGGAACCAACATGGGTATCCAGATCCCGCTGTTGGTTATTGACCGGAGAGTTGTCTCGGCCATGTCTGCATGACTCCCGAGCCCGTAGGGTCTACACACTTAAGGTTCGATGATGCTAGGGTTATAGGGAAAGTATGTGCGTGGTTACCGAATGTTGTTCGGAGTCCTGGATGAGATCCCGGACGTCACGAGGAGTTCCGGAATGGTCCGGAGGTAAAGATTGATATATAGGAAGTATGGTTTTGGCCACCGGAAGTGTTCCGGGCATCACCGGTAGTGTACCGGGACCACCAGAGGGGTCCGGGGGTCCACCGGGAGGGGCCACGGGCCCCGGAGGCATACATGGGCCTATAGTGGGAAGGGACCAGCCCCTAGGTGGGCTGGGGCGCCTCCCACCAAGGCCCAAGGCGCCTCCAAAAGGGGAAGGGGGCAAACCCTAGGGCAGATGGGCCCTAAGGCCCACCCCAGGTGCGCCTCCCCCTCTCCCCCTTGTGGCCGCCACCCTAGATGGGATCAGGGGCTGCCGCACCCCTTGGGGTGGGAACCCTAGAAGGGGCGCAGCCCCCTCCCCTCCCCCTATATATACTTGAGGTATGGGGGCTGCCCAACATACGATTCGATCTCTCTCTTGGCGCAGCCCTACCCCTCTCCCTCCTCGTCTCTCGTAGTGCTTGGCGAAGCCCTGCTGGAGTCCCGCGCTCCTCCACCACCACCACGCCGTCGTGCTGCTGCTGGACGGAGTATTCCCAACCTCTCCTTCTCCCCTTGCTGGATCAAGGCGTAGGAGACGTCACCGGGCTGCACGTGTGTTGAACACGGAGGCGCCGTTGTTCGGGCTTAGATCGGAATCAACCGCGATCTGAATCGCTGCGAGTACGACTCCTTCACCCGCGTTCTTGCAACGCTTCCGCTTAGCGATCTACAAGGGTATGTAGATGCACTCCCCTTCCCCTCGTTGCTAGATTATTCCATAGATTGATCTTGGTGATGCGTAGAAAATTTTAAATTTCTGCTATGATCCCCATCAATTATTGTTGAGAGGACTTGCACTAGCGAAAGTATGAACCCTAGGCCCTGTTTCAACGCATTGCAATACCGTTTACGCTCACTTTTATCATTAGTTACCTTGCTGTTTTTATAATTTCAGATTACAAATACCTTTATCTACCATCCATATTGCACTTGTATCACCATCTCTTCGCCGAACTAGTGCACCTATACAATTTACCATTGTATTAGGTGTGTTGGGGACACAAGAGACTCTTTGTTATTTGGTTGCAGGGTTGCTTGAGAGAGACCATCTTCATCCTACGCCTCCTACGGATTGATAAACCTTAGGTCATCCACTTGAGGGAAATTTGCTACTGTCCTACAAACCTCTGCACTTGGAGGCCCAACATCTACAAGAAGAAGGTTGTGTAGTAGACATCAAGGCCCAGGGAGAGTTTCATCAGCACGACGGTGTGGTGACGGTGATTATTAAGTTACCGGCGCAGGGCTTCGCCTAAGCACTACGACGATATGACCGAGGTGTGAAACTGTGGAGGGGGCACCGCACATGGCTAAAAGATCAACTTGTGTGTCTATGGGGTGCCCCCCTCCCACGTATATAAAGGGGGAGGGAGGAGAAGGTCGGTCAAGGGTGGCGCGCCCAAGGGGGGGGTCCTACTCCAAGTAGGATTCGGCCCCCCTTTCCTACTTCCACAAGGAGAAGGGGGGAAGGAGTAGGAGAACAGAAGGAAAGGGTGGGCCGGCCCCCTAGCCCTAGTCCAATTCGGTTTGGGCTAGGGGGGGCACGCCACTCCTTGGCCTGCCTCCTCTCTTCCACCATTAGGCCCATGAGGCCCAATAACTTCCCGGAGGGGGGGGGTCCGGTAAACCCCGGTACTCCGAAACTCATCTGAAACGACCCGAACCATTCCGGTGTCCGAATGTAACCTTCCAATATATTAATCTTTATGTATTGACCATTTCGAGACTCCTTGTCACATCCGCGATCTCATCCGGGACTCCGGACAACCTTCGGTCATCAAATCACATAGACTCATAATACAAATCGTCATCGAACGTTAAGTGTGCGGACCCTATGGGTTCGAGAACTATGTAGACATGACCAAGACACATCTCCAGTCAATAACCAATAGCGGAACCTGGATGCTCATATTGGTTCCTACATATTCTACGAAGATCTTTATCGGTCAAACCGCATAACAACATACGATGTTCCCTTTGTCATCGGTATGTTACTTGCCCGAGATTCGATCGTCGGTATCATCATACCTAGTTCAATCTCGTTACGGCAAGTCTCTTTACTCATTCCGTAATGCATCATCCCGTGACTAACTCATTAGTCACATTGCTTGCAAGGCTCATAGTGATGTGTATTACCGAGAGGGCCTTGAGATACCTCTCCGATACACAGAGTGACAAATCCTAATGTCGATCTATGCCAACTCAACAAACACCATCGGAGACACCTATAGAGCATTTTTATAATAACCCAGTTACATTGTGACGTTTGATAGCACACAAGGTGTTCCTCCGGTATTCGGGAGTTGCATAATCTCATAGTCATAGGAACACATATAAGTCATGAAGAAAGCAATAGCAATAAACTAAATGATCATAGTGCTAAGCTAACAGATGGGTCTTGTCCATCACATCATTCTCTGATGATGTGATCCCGTTCATAAAATGACAACACATGTCTATGGCTAGGAAACTTAACCATCTTTGATAAACGAGCTAGTCAAGTAGAGGCATACTAGGGACACTTTGTTTGTCTATGTATTCACACATGTACTAAGTTTCTAGTTAATACAATTCTAGCATGAATAATAAACATTTATCATGATATAAGGAAATATTAATAACAACTTTATTATTGCCTGTAGGGCATATTTCCTTCAATTTCATGTGCTAGAAAGAGCTGGGGTAGTTTCTTGCAAATTGTTACTTCCTAAAGGATGTAAACTTCACCCTATCTTCCATGTCAACCAGCTGAAACAACGCTTGGGCCACAAGCAACACCCAATGCCACTTTACCGCTCCTAAACCATGATGGCACAATAATCATTGAACATGCAGAACTACTGGACAGGAAACTCATTCCTTGAGCCCAAGGTAATATCAACATTCCAGTGGTACAATGGCTCATTAAGCGGAAGAACATGCCAACAGGCAATGACTGCTTGGGAAGATTCAAGCTGCATCCAAAAGATTTTCCCTGCATTTCAGCCATGGGCAAATATTATACTTAATTTGATCTCTCCACCGAGGAATTGTCACACCCCAAAATTAGAAATTCGACACTTCATAACATTCGGCTAAATGGGTGTGATGTACTGCTCTGGGGAAAATTTAAAGATAGACATCCATCTCCGATCCGACGAGCCTAGGCGTACCTTACTGCTTTGCGCCAGCCAAAGCTTGTAGACGGTGCTAACCTGCGACCAGACTGACCTCCTTCACCCTAGGGTCATTGTTAACTGTTACTTTATGACAAAATTCACCCGCTTCGTTTGTACTTTTTATTTTTTACCTTGATTGTAATGTCTATAAAGCCACGGGTGCTTCGTGACTGGGGAATCTTCATGTAATTGGGTTGAAACACTTGCCGCCATGTTAGCCTAATATGCATATTTGACGGCTATGCAAACCCTAGTCCCTTTCCCCTTAAATCTAGCTATTTTCCATGAACTGACTTGAGAATTCGATACTTTGCTAGTTCGGTTAGTTCGAATCGTCTACCCGACTGTCTACTTCAACAAAGTTTGCCTAGTTTCGATGATGGTGGCGCGCCTTCAGTTTGCTCCACTGATTGTAGTCGTCGGTAGGTAGTCTATGGTCCTGGATGTAATTTCTCTTACTTCTAGTGTTCTTTGTACTGTCGTGAGCCCATGACAGTTGATGAATAGGTTGAAAGTTTTTCCGCATTTTTTTGTTAAAGTAGCGTGATCGGGAATTTTGGGTCACCATGACCGATACGAAAAGTCTATAGTTTAGTGCAATTAATTAACTCCTAAAAAGCGAACCAACCAATGGTTGAATGGCTAGGAGGACAGTGGTATCCCCAGCCCACCAGGTTTCAAGTCCTAGACTTGGCACCGGTGCTCGCATTTTTCTGGGATTATTTCAGGCCTTCCGGCGATGTGCGTTTAGTGGGAGGAGACGTTTTCATCAACTACAAAGGTGTTTGTGGCGACTTCATCAATGTCAAGATGATGTCCCGGCGCGGTCTCTCAAAGGTACTAAAAAATAATTCCTAAAAGAAAAGGGGATAATTAATTTTATGCCCCTAGTTGTGTCCCACTCGGTAGTTTTACCCCTAGTTTTCAAAAACTCTCGGTTCTACCCAAGCCACTTTACTCCTCTTATGCTTTTGCCTTTGAACATTTGACCATCACTTCGAAAACTTCATAACAAATTCATGCTAACTCAAAAAAATGTAAATAATATATCAAAATGTTTAGAAAAATATCATCTATATGTGCATGTCATTTGTATTCATGACAAAAGTGTTGGAAGGTCCTCATCTCAGTTTGAGCTTATATGATCTCAGGACGAACAGTCAAATTTGAAAAAAAAATCTATTTTTGTGGAAAACATTGACAAATATTTTGATGCAAAGTTTCATCAGGGAATGACATTCATGGAAGTCACGGCAAAAACAAAACAAAATCAGCACCCCAAATTGCTTTCGTTTTGGAGCATCGTTTTTGTCTTTTTGCCACGACTTCCACGAATGTCATTCCCTGATGAAACTTGACAATCACTCAAAACACTGGTCAATGTACAATTGTTTCATATTTTACTGTTCATGCTATGATCGTATGAGCTTAAACTGAGATGAGGACTTTCCAACATTTTTTTTCATGAATGCAAATGATATGCATATATAGGTGATGTTTTTTTTGAACATTTTGATATCTTATTTGCCTTTTCTAAGTTAGTATGAATTTGTTATGAAGTTTTCAAAGTGATGGTCAACCGGTTAAAGGGAAAAGGCATAGTGGAACACAACTAGGGGCATAAAATTTATTATCCCAAAGGAAAACAACTTCTAAGAAAAAGCTGATATCACATTCTAGGTACATCCTTAGGTGCCCCTTATCACCGAACATGTGTACCGTTAACGGATGACACACTTGGAATGACGATCAATCATGTTACAGTCACGTCTCCAACAAGAATGAGGGCGGATGACACACTATGTGCGGCGTGCGTCTCGCAAACTAAACACTTAAGGCATTGCGTCTCTGTCTCCACAACAGATAATCAAAGTGCCAAAGCACATAATACCTTCATCACAACAGATAAAATACCTGAAATTTAACTTGCACGGACACCTGGCTCAATCTGTTGGTTCGGCTTGCCATGTTTAGAACGAACGGACAAATATCTCTGCTACAGTTTCGGAAAATATCCGAGTTTCGCTTCCGTTTAGGGTTTATAAATATGTTCGACCAGATTTTGCACAAAGCACATGCAAATAAAAAAAAAGAAATAGACGTGCACGGTAGTGATGTACAACTCCTAAGAAAAAGCTGATATAACACTTCGCGCACATCCTTACGAGCCCCTTATCGCCGAACGCGTCTACAGTTAGCGGATGACACATTTGAAATGACAACCAATCACGTTACAATCACGTCTCCAACGAAAGCAAGGGCGGATGACACACTACGTGCGGCGTACGTCTCTCAAACTGAACACCAAGGGATTGCGTCTCTGCCTCCACAGCAGATAATCAAAGTGCCAAAGCACATAATACCATCATCATATAACAGATAGAATACCTGAAATTTAACTTGCACGGGACGGGTACCTGGGTCAGTCTGTTAAGGTCCGGCTTGCCATGTTTAGAACGAATGGGCAAATGCCTCCGCCACGGTTTCCGAAAATATCTGAGTCTCGCTTCCGTTTGCGGGCGGGAGCGACGGATCCGCGGGCTCCCCCCTCCCTTGACGTGGCACGAGCCACCAATCATTCAGCTCCCTCCTTGCGATTCTTGTTGCCTCGCCCACTCGCGCCTCCCGTCCCGTCCCGGGGAATAAATACCCAGCGTCCCACTTGGCAACCAATCCGACAGCAGAAAGCACCCACCCCCTCCCTCCTTCCCTCCAGCCCACTCGCTCGTCGCCGACGCGCGCGTACGCTACGCTCCTCTACTCACCCATGGCGGCGGGGCAGTGGTCAGGCATCGGCGACGGCGGCGGCCTCTGGGCCCCGCCCGCGCTCGACGGCCTCTTCCCCGACGAGCAGCCGCCGCCGGCCGCGTCGGCGCTCGGCTTCTTCGGGGGACCCCTATCCCTCGCGCAGCTCCCTTCCCCTCCGCCGCTCCTCGGGTACCCCCAGGTACCGACGGCCGATCCCATCTCAGCTCCCTCCCCCCTTAATCCCACGCTCGCTGCCGCTGTCCTGTTTGATTGATTATTAATTAACACTACGTAACTATCTGTCCTAGCTCGACGTACTACCAATTGCAGTAATAATTACTATACCACCAGTCCACCAGTATAGTACTGAATCGGCATGAACAGGGTAGATTTCCCTTCTATTGTTTCTGTTGCCAATCCAGCTCCCTCCGCGTTGCTATTTTTAGGCCGCGGGATCGGAATTTCCGCGGCCTGCGGCCCCATGCTCCTTGGAATTATTGGCCCTGGGCGCCCCAGCCGGAAGGGGACCAGCTTCTCCAGGGACGAATGGCCTGCATTGCACGTGCGTCAAGTTAATCGCGGGTCGGCCTCGGCCCGTGGATTGGTAACTGTCAAGGTCGCCGATGTGCGCCTTCTGCCTTGCCGACAGCTGCACATGACGTGCTGGGCGTCCCCATTTTTTTCACGTGCTACCAGGTCGAATTATATGTTGATAAGTAAACATCGCAATCGACAAGGACAGCCAGTGGGCGGGCGATCTTTCCAAGAACCTGATGTTTCTTAGATGGTGGATTAGATTTGTGATCCGTCTAGATTTGAGATGGTAGCGTTATCCCTTGACCTCTCAAATGGTGGCACCATCTTCTTCCATTTTGAAAGCGTCACGGAGCCTGATTGTATGTTTTTCCTGCAATAATGGTAGAAACCCTTGATTCCTTCACATGAAAATTTGTTGAATACCACGTCGATGTGCACTTTTCTTATGCTATGTTTTGTTACTGTTGCACTGTGCTTTGTTGAATTCCTTTGCATGGTTTCAGTTACTATTGCACTGTGTTTTGTTGAGTTGCTTTACATGGTTTTAGTTACTATTGCAATGGTATGTTTTATTAAGTTTATATATATATTTTTCTTCTTTTGCAGGACAACTTTGATGTGTTCCATGAACAAGACCTAGCACAGCTGGCAGCACAAGTAGCTCAAAAGAAAGAGTTGCGGGAAAAACAAGGGGCGGGATTGCATCACAAGATTGGACCTCAACTAGCTTTTTCGAAATACAGTATACTTGATCAAGTGGACAACTCTTCTTCTTTCTCATTGGCAACTTCAGTGCTGACACCTCAGCATGTCAGTTCTTCCGTAGGCGCGGCATCAATGCAGGGACAGACTTTGCCATCACACACTGGTAGTGGTAGTGTCAACACTGGACCAACTGGAGTTTTACAAGTGCTTCAAGATTCATCCACCACTCTGGACAGTATCAACACTGGATCGGCTGGAGTTCTGGAAGCACTCCAAGGTTCATCCATCACTCTGGATAAACCTGCTGATGATGGATACAATTGGCGTAAGTATGGACAAAAGGCAGTCAAGGGTGGGAAGTATCCAAAGAGCTATTACAAATGCACCCTGAACTGCCCGGTCAGGAAAAATGTAGAGCACTCTGCAGATGGACGAATTATTAAAATAATTTATAGAGGTCAGCACTGCCATGAACCTCCCTCAAAGAGGTTTAAAGATTGTGGTGATTTATTGAATGAGTTAGATGAATTCAATGATGCCAAGGATCCTTCAACTAGATCACAATTAGGTTGTCAAGGTTATTATGGAAAACCTATAACGCCAAATGGCACGATGGTGGATGGTTTATTGCCAACGAAGGAAGAGGGAGATGAGCAATTATCTAGTTTAAGTGATATCCGGGAAGGTGATGGTGAAATAAGAACTGTTGATGGAGATGTTGGTGATGCCGATGCAAATGAAAGGTATTTCCTACAGCTGAACATAAATTCCTTACTTGGAACTTTGCTAAATCCATCCAGACTTCCTAATTAGCATCTTTAAGCTTACTGTTATAATTTCCGTGAGGTAGGAATGCACCAGGTCAAAAGATCATCGTGAGTACAACGAGCGATGTTGATCTTTTGGACGACGGCTATAGGTGGCGCAAGTATGGACAGAAAGTGGTGAGAGGAAATCCTCACCCAAGGTAAGCCCATTATCCCATTTTATTGTTGAATGTTTGAACTTTTTTCTTTATCATTTGATCTTACAAAATGTGTCATATTTATAATTGTATATGTAATAACTGCCTTGGATACTAATTAGTTAATGCTGTAGCATGTGAAGTATCTTGGCATCAACTTGATGTTGTTGTCGACAACTCCACATAGCTCACTTGCACTTGCGCAGGCATGGGATGTTTGTCTTGCAGTCATGCATGAATGGTTTACATTCGCTTCAAGAGAAATAAACACTTGACAAGCTTGACTGATACTGCTTGTTAATAGCGGCCAATATCCCACCCTACATAGAATTGGCTAAGGAATTATTTGGCAAAGAATCAATGCCTTGCTTATCTTATAATTCAACTGATATGAAGATCCTGCTCCTGATCTTAGTAGAATTTCTAACTGCTGTCATAGTTATTTGGTCAAATAAGGAATATGTTTCTTATTTTATTCTCAAAGTGTGGCTATGAAGAATCTGCACGCTTATCAGTTGTCTGTTTGGTGATGTATCGTCTGTTATTTTTCATAAGGTCCATCTGGTACAGACAATTCATTCCAAATTGAAAGACAGTAAACCCAGTGTTTTTTGAGATCTGAAAAAATCCCACGAACCTGAGCTCCATACTCTGTCCATGCAGGAGCTATTACAAGTGCACTTACCAAGGCTGCGACGTCAAGAAGCATATCGAGAGATCTTCCGAGGAACCACATGCTGTGATAACCACATACGAAGGGAAGCATACCCATGACGTGCCTGAGTCTAGGAACAGAAGCCAAGGCACAGGTCAACACCACTGCAAAGAGCAGACTTATTCAGAACAACCAGCTGCTAGCTTCTGCAGTAGCTCGGAAAAGAGAAAATACGGAACAGCCATTCTGAACGATCTCGCCTTCTAGTTTGGTCCCGGTGTCTTCTTTACCGACCACAGTGGTGGCTCGCGAAAGAAAGAAAGAAACACAATTCGGTTGGTTCTTCGGTGACGGGCTGTTGCTGCTCATGCTCTGTTTGCTGTATATTCCCCACTCCAGTAATAACTCTTGCATATGCAGAAGTTGTAACTGCTGAACATGATGGGTGGTCCATTGTTGGCTAAAACCTTCCAGTTGGACCAGCATGACTGCGTGTCAGGTGCACATACTTTGTTGAAAGCTTGGATATTTCAGTTAAACAGCACAAGGCAATGATTGCATGTTAACCCAACTGCAATTTGAAGTACAAGTTTGTTAAGATGTTACAGTAACTGACACTGATAAAAAAGTCGTGCTTCTGAAAACTAATCTGTAAGTATACCGGAAGTCATTTAACAGAATATTTGAAATCTAAATGTGATTGCTGTAATTTCTGCTCTGCCCTGGCACATTATTGACAAGAAAATAAAATGAAATACAGGTTGTGTTCTGAACGGGTATCTTGCTTCTTTCCTTGTCAACATCTTCCATGTCCAGAAAATTGTTGCCACCTGCAGTCGTGGATCTTAAACTGAACTATAGTTGTCTCAGCCGTTCCTCCAATCCTAGCAGTTATATTCTTCTTCTTAGGGAATCCTAGTAGTTACATTGTTCATAGGATTCAGAGATTTTGGTAGGATTCTCTGTCACACCCAAGGCGGCGAATCCTATTTCTCGCACAGGTCAGCGGATAGCCACCAAATGCATACCCCTTGCCGTTTGCTTCCTTTCCGGGCCGGCCAATTTATTCGCTTTGAGTCACACGGCGCGAACTAGAACTAAAGTAGATTTTTTTCGAGAGACTCCACTTCCTTTTGGAAAGATTACGTATTCTTTTTTTCTGTATTTTTTCTTGTCAACTTTTTCTGGTTTTTCCATTTTTCAGTATTTATTTTTCCTTTTTATTTTTCGATTGTTGAAATATGAGAACAATTTTGAAGTCAGAACGTTTTTTAAAATTCATAAACTTTTTCAGAAATCCAGGAACATTTTTTGAAATTCGTGAACAATTTTTTAAATCCAGGAACATTTCTAATCCTGAAATAATATTGAGTTAATATTTTTTTTAAAAATTCGAGATTTTTTATAGAAATCCAGGAACATTTTTCCTCAATTCGTATTTTCATTTTTAAATCCAGGAAAATTCTCAAAATCAGAAAAAATCAAAATTCTGACACTTCTGAAATTCGTGAGAATTTTTTCAAATTCATATACATTTATTAAAATCTGGAAACATTTATTAAATTCATGAACAGTTTATGTATTTTTAAAAATTGTTTGAAATTCAGATATTTTTTTGAAATCCCAAACTATTTTGAAGAAGCAAAAAAAATAGAAAAAAGATCACACAAGAAAGGATAAACGAATACGGGAGCCCGGCTTACAGGTTGGCCAAAAGCTAGCACCGGGGATAAGGGGAGCTGCGCGTTTCTTCCGAAATCACTAATAAAGTGGTATCCTTCCCAAAGGTCACTCTCACCTTTTCAGGTTCCGAAAGTGACGCACTATATTTGCGTCATTTTTTTCCTTTTCGAAAGTTAAAATTGTGCCCTCACGAAAGTAAACATGTGCCTTTCACGGAAGCAAACTTATGCCTCCACGAGAAGCAAATTTGTGCCTCTTGCGAAAGAAAAAAAATAGTTCTTTTCTTTTCTATGAGGCACATCGTGAAAGAAAAAAAAAACGTGTTTTTCTCAGAAAGCAATCATGTGGGTCTCGCAAAAGGAAAGACGTATTTTTTTGTGAAAGAAAATGAATTTATTTGTGTCCAGAACCTAGGAAAACCTAGGAAAACCGGGCAAAACGAAAAGGCCAAAAAATGCATCTAAAACCAAAAAACACACAAAAAACTAAAGTGAATGCCCAGCATGCGACCCGTGGTGGCGGTTGAGAGGCGCAGGACCCTCTCAGCCCACCAAAGTTCCTTGAGGGGCTCCGCAAGGGGTATTCCTTTGTTAGTTGCTACCGTTTCTTCCGTAGGTCGAGGAACAGGAAGTCCCCACCTAGGGGCGCCCCTATGTTTCGTTATAGCGAGATCTAGGGAACCCTCACGAGAAGGCAGCTCGAGATGAATTGGCCCACGTGTGCTGGAGGCCAGAACCTCGTTTTTTGGGTTTTTCATGATTAATTTTTTGTTTCCTCTTTTACTTTTGTTTACACTAAAATTTCTAAACATATATGTTATAAAAATATACTTTACATAATGTTTTGAAAAATGTTAATCATGCATTTAAAAAATGTTAAATGTGTATAAAAAGTGTTGAACATGTATACAAAAAATATATAATGTGTATGTAAATAGATTTTACAAAAATTAATGAAGCTTTTGAAAATATGTCAAGCATATATTAAAAAGTTACACTTGTATTTGAAAAATGTTAAATGTGTATAGGAAAATATGTTGAGCACCTATTAAAAATGTTAAATATGTATTTAAAAAATATTAATCAAGCATTTGAAAGAAAATGTTAAAGGACGCTGCTACGTAGCACCCGTGCGCTATGCGGAAGGGTCTGGCGGCCGGCATTTTAGGAAAGTTCCCTCTGTCGGTCCCCACCATGTGGCAAAAAGGGAAGTTGTCATCCCGCTCGCGTGCCCACGTCTCCCCGCGAGAAGAAAAATGAGAAAAGAAACACCCCCTCCCCCACGTGATCTCTACACCTACCCACCACAGGGGAAACCCTAAGCCCCAAGATTTCTGTAGCGGCAAATCTCTTCTTTCCCCCAGCCGCCGCCGCCGCCCACCATGCCGTAGCAGTGGCGAGCTTCTCCCTCCCGCAGAAAAAATAGAGTAAAAAAGGGGTAGGGAAAAGG
This sequence comes from Triticum urartu, assembly GCF_056163025.1. Classification (NCBI taxonomy): domain Eukaryota; kingdom Viridiplantae; phylum Streptophyta; class Magnoliopsida; order Poales; family Poaceae; genus Triticum; species Triticum urartu. Next base: position 148,523,339 of record NC_141874.1, read on the forward strand.
TTGCGGAAGACCAAATTCACTGTGAAAAGAACACAACCTTGCCTGCAACTCTTCTTGTGCTGATCAGGCAACAAGCTGGAGAAAACGTGGGCAAAAGAATTGCCAAGACTGGGCAAATTTCCCCAAGTGAACTACAGCAAAGGTAACAAGGCTGTTCCAATTTTTTTGACCATGAGATCCTTTTTAGTTCTACTAGAACTAGTAGTACTCCCCATATGTTCCTACTGTACTCCAGTGTTGCAGCTTTGCCTCCTATACATCAGTGTTGCAAGCCTGACTTGAATTATGGCCCCAAATCTATCCCTTCTTCTTGCCTCCTGTACAACCATGGTGCTAGACAAAAGTTGCTGGCTCTTGAATTGTTTCTTGCCTGTAGTTATGCACCTTGCTTCTGCAAAAAATAAACAAAGACAGACTAATTAATTGCAGAATCTTGCCTGTTTTATTGTAGAAAAAATGTTAACAATCAGGGTATGATAAAAAAAGTGAATAACAAACTATTGTAGTTGCTTACAAAAGGTCCAGTATCTTACGAAACAGGGTAAAAACTGGGCAAAAAATAATCATTAGGGGGAGAAGTATACTTGCTTACAAAAACACAAAAGAAAAAGGCAAAAGAAAAAGCATGGTATGTGAACCTAGCAATGATTCAGTAAAAAAATGCTCCCTGCTCATTTAGTATATGTATTAATTCCTTCCCCTATTTTGTCTTCTGAAATGTGCAGATGGCCGTCCTTGATCTCAATGAGCTTCCCGACGACTTTGTTGACTGTGATGGTGGTCCCCTGCTCTGCACACAAGCCCAACCTAAAAAAGTCCCCATTTCAATCGAGGGGGTGGGCGAGTCGCCAGATTTGTGTTTCTGCTCCTGTCCAAGATGCCATAGGTGTGGGGTTTCGTGTTGTGGCTACTGGTGTGTCTGATGTGATGGCAACTATTGAAACTATCGCGCCCGCACCTGCCATGTTCAGCCCGGCTGCAACTCAGCCTAGCAATGGTGGGCAAGGTCGTGCAAGTAGCGCTGGCTTGTTAGGTTGATGAGAACGAGGTGCGATCTAGCCCACAGGAACCTTATGTCGGCATGGAGTTTGACACAGTTGAAGGTGCTAAGGCGCACTACATAGCTTACTCTCGCAGAATTTGGTTCTCGATGAAAGCCAACACTTCCAGGAGGTCTTCGTACACTAATGTGCTTAAGAAGCAAACTTTTTGTTGCAACAAGTCAGGGAAGCCTAAAATCTATTATGCCCACACACCCGTGTTTGAGAAACTAACCTCAGATTCTGATGACCGTGGCGATGGACAAGATGTTGGGAGTAAGCAAGAGGGTGTGGCTCTTATAAATCTCCAGGGGGGGCTTGTTAAGAAGAGGAGAAGAGAGTTTATCAAACAGACCGACCGTCGAGCAAAAATGACAGTCAAGCTGACTAATAACAAGTGGGTGGTCACATGTGTTGTTGCAGACCACAATCATAGACTAATTGACAAGCCATCTCTCACTAAATACCTCCGCTCTCACCAAGGCATCTCGCTGGAAGAGGTTGAGTTCCTGGAAATATTGCATAGGTGCAACATGGAAACAGGTTGCATGATGACTGTTATGTCTGAATTCTATGGCCAAGCTGCAATTGTGCCGTACACAACGAAAACGATAAGCAACATGAGAACTAGCCTTCGCAGTGCTGAGGCAAATGAAGGCGATTTGGCTGAGACAGTTGCCTACTTCGAGCAAAAGCAGGAAGACCCAGGCTTCTTCTTCAAAATCAAAAAGGGTGGAATAGGCAAAGCCGAGAATTTGTTTGGGGTTGATGGGAGGGATCGAGAGACCTACATAAAAGCTTACAATGATTGTATCTCTTTTGACACGACCTACTTGAAAAATATGTATAACATACTCTTTGCTCCATTTATTGGGATGAACAGGCATGGGCAGTCTTTCATGTTGGGGTATGGCTTCTTGCGGAAAGAGCTTGAGACCAGCCTTGATTGGTTGTTTGGGGCCTTTCTTGAAGCGATGCATGGCATTGCACCGCTCAACATCATAACTGATCAAGATCAGGCGATGAAAAAATCTATAGCAAACATTTTCCCATGCGCAGTTCACCGTAGTTGCTGCTGGCATATCATTAAGAAAGCCCAAGAGAAGTTGGGTGCTTACTTGGCTAGGCATCCTGAGCTAGCTAAAGAATTAAATGAGGTGATAGACTTGAGCATGACTCCTGAGGAGTTTGAGGCAAGGTGGGCTGCTATGGTTGAGAAGCGTGGTATTGCTGGCGATAAACGCTTTGATGATCTCTATGCGATCAAGCATCTTTGGGTCCCTTGCTACTTTAGGAATTGTTTCTTCCCATTCCTCCAGTCGACTCAGCGTAGTGAAGGCTTCAATGCCGTCCTAAAAAGGTACGTGAACCCGCAAAATTCTGTGGTCAACTTTGTGAAGCAATATGAGAAGATAAATGACAAGATCTTGGTGAAAGAAGGGGGTAATGATTACCGAACAAATGAGCTTGAGCCAAGGCTTTGGTCCCTGTTCCCAATTGAGAAGCAAGCCTTGCGAGTTTACACAAGGGATATATACTACATGTTTCAACATGAGTTTTCTTTGATTGACATGTATAATGTTAGGCCTCAAGGTGCCAACATGTACGTACTTGAGCCTAACAGAATTTATGCAGGGATTTATGGGCGTAGACTGTACATGGTAACAGCGCAGGTTGATCGGCAAGAGTACGGTTGTGAGTGTTGCAAGTTTTACAGGGATGGGCTATTTTGTGTCCACATCTTGAAAGTGTTCACCCACCTTGGTGTTGATGAGATCCCTGAGCGTTACATACTGCCTAGATGGACTCAGAATGCATTTCTTACTGATTTGCCCCCTGACACACAAGTCCCTAATGCCATGCCTCAAGAGTCACTGCAGCAAATAAGGCACGTTTCCCTGAATACTATGTTTGGCAAAATCTCTAAATTGGGTAATATGTCCGATGCAGGAGCAGCTTTGTGCAAGTCCTGTGGGCACGCGTTGGAGACTGAACTGAACTGAACCAACTTTATAAATCAAGGAGGAAGAAGAAGCAAGCGGCGCCAGCCCAGCCACCAGCCCAATCTGCCCCCACGAAAGCTTCTATTGGAGAGCCTAAAGCAAATCCTTTGCGTAACCCCCCAAAATCTTCTACTAAGGGACGCAAGAGAGACAAGAGGTACTATTCGGGCATTGAGTTACATCCGAAGAAGAAGAAATGTGCATACTACAAAGAGTTAGGGCACAATTGTGCCACTTGCACGCCTGGTCTAAACCGAAGTGCTTGATGGATCCGGCAACGAAAAAAAGAAAAAAGAAGTGACAAAAGGGGGAATTTGTGTGTGGCCGAACATTGAGTGAAAATGAAAAAGTTGATCTGGGATATGTTTCATTTGTGTCGAAAAAGACCATGTAATTAATGTTCTGTGCTACTGAAACAAAAGTGGTTGGTGGTATGCCATTGAAACTGATAACTAAGATTTCTGTACCTTCTTGATGTTGAGCATATTCTCCCAATTGATGTCATTGTGGTCACTCTCCACCATTTTTGCTGTTAGTATCATCCTCATGTTGACTATGTATTTTGGCCCATACTCCAGGACATGGGTGCCATCCCAGTTGTCGATGTTGTATAGCATATATATGCTGCAATCATACCTGTTTTTTGGGGAGAAAGGAAAACATGGTGGATTTCATTAGTGTGTCCCGAAAAATACAAACTGATATTGCTATTTACTAAGGAAAAAATGCAGTACATACACAAATCTTGCAGGAATTTCACCTAGTTAAATGATCACATGAAGCATGATCACAGATAAAAAAACATCTCAAAAAAAGAAATCCCTATCGCAAATGATGATGCGAACCAAAAATTCAATAAAACAAAAATATGGAGGTAGGTGACTTTGGGTTTGGGTGCCCGAGGTTTTTTTAGGGCGACTTGGTTCTACCGGTGAGACGACACTAGGCCGCCTAGGTAGGAGATGTGCAGCCCCACCTCTCGTGTTAGGCGACTTTGTGTGGGAGGTCGAGAGTTTTTAGGCGACTTGGTTCGACCGGTGAGGTGACGCTAGGCCGCCGAGGTAGGCGATGTGCGGCCCCACCTCCCGTGTTAGGCGACTTTGTGTGGGTGGTCGAGGGTTTTTAGGCGACTTGGTTCGACCGATGAGGCGATGCTAGCCACCAAGGTAGGCGATGTGCGGCCCCACCTCCCGTGTTAGGCAACTTTGGGTGGGTGGTCGAGGGTTTTTAGGCGACTTGGTTTGACCGGTGAGGCGACGCTAGGCCGTCGAGATAGGCGATGTGCGCCCCACCTCCCATGTTAGGCGACTTTGTGCGGGTGGTCGAGGGTTTTTAGGCGACTTGGTTTGACCAGTGAGGTGCCGCTAGGCCGCCAAGGTAGGCGATGTGCGCCCCACCTCCCGTGTTAGGCGACTTTGTGTGGGTGGTCGAGGGTTTTTAGGCGACTTGGTTTGACCGGTGAGGCGACACTAGGCCACCGAGGTAGGCGATGTGCGCCCCACCTCTTGTGTTAGGCGACTTTGTGTGGGTGGTCGAGGGTTTTTAGGCGACTTGGTTCGACCGGTGAGGCGACGCTAGCCACCTAGGTAGGCGATGTGCGCCCCACCTCTCGTGTTAGGCGACTTTGGGAGGGTTGTTGAGGGTGTTTAGGCAGCTTGGTTCGACCGGTGAGGCGACACTAGTCCTCTTAGGTAGGCGATGTGCGGCCCCACCTCCCGTGTAAGGCGACTTTGTGTGGGTGGCCGAGGGTTTTTAGGCGACTTGGTACAACCGGTGAGGCGACGCTAGCCACCTAGGTAGGCAATGTGCGCCCCAGCTCCCGTGTTTGGCGACTTTTGGAGGGTGGTCGAGGGTTTTTAGGCGACTTGGTTCGACCGGTGAGGCGAGGCTAGGCCGCCGAGGTAGGCGATGTGCGCCCCACCTCTCATGTTAGGCGACTTTGTGTGGGTGGTCGAGGGTGTTTAGGCGGCTTGGTTTGACCGGTGAGGCGACGCTAGTCCTCCCAGGTAGGCGATGTGCGGCCCCACCTTCCGTGTTAGGCGACTTTGTGTGGGTGGCTGAGGGTATTTAGGCGACTTGGTTCGATCGGTGAGGTGACGCTAGCCGCCTAGGTAGGCGATGTGCGCCCCACCTCCCATGTTTGACGACTTTGGGAGGGTGGTCGAGGGTTTTTAGGTGACTTGGTTCGACCGGTGAGGCAACTCTAGGCCGCCTAGGTAGGCGATGTGCGCCCCACCTCCCATGTTTGACGACTTTGGGAGGGTGGTCGAGGGTTTTTAGGTGACTTTGTTCGACCGGTGAGGCGACACTAGGCCGTCTAGGTAAGCGATGTGCGCCCCACCTCCCATGTTTGGCAACTTTTGGAGGGTGGTCAAGGGTTTTTAGGCGACTTGGTTCGACCGGTGAGGCGACACTAGACCATCTAGGGAGGCGATTTTTGGTTGGGTGGTCGATTTGTATTAGGCTCGGATAAGAAAAAATGATAAGACAGAAAAGAAAAAAATGCGGAAAAAAGAAAATAAAATATGGGATAGGGGTGCCCTTGCCTGTTATCCTTCTTTGGGCACTTGATTTCGTGGAGTTTCCAATCTGCAATCTGCACACTTGACTTGCTGTAGTGCCTCTCCCAGTTTATTTTGATGCCCTTCATGATTTTGTTCGCATTTTCTACTAATGCCTTGTCCTTGAACGTCCTTGCCGAGTCTAGTACCTCGAATCGCTTGTCCCTGATGTTCAACACCATTAGCCAATAATGCCCTGTCTCCTTTGGATTCTCCTTGTCCAGAATCTCGAGTGTCGGAAATGATACCTGGTTGATGAGAGAGTGGGTGAGATGGGACAAAAAAAGAAAAAGGATAGAGGGAAGCATGAAGAAAACTTCATTGTCATTTTTTTCTTACTGATTCACATCTGCTTAGCCTTCTAGTTTTGTTGTCAAAATGTTTGTCTATGCCGTTCCTTGTGAAACTATTGTTCTGGAAGAATGTCTAGCAACAACGAATGGTGATGTAAAAAGAAGAGAAGTGGTAACATATTAGTTGTTGTGCTTCTAGGATAAAAAACTAAAAGAAGATCAAAAAAGGGATAAGGGGGGGGGAATTCTTTCAGCTACTCATAGTGGCATTAATCTCTTCTTTGGCCTCAGCCCTGCTTCCCTCAATGCAATGATTGCCATCTCGGCCACCATGCTGTCCATCTTCTATCCAGGTGCCATTGATTGTGCAAGTTCATTGCAGCTGATGTAGAGTGCGTTATAGTTTATGATGGGCTTGCTGTTTTGAAATTTGGCACATACAAATAAAAACAGAAAAAGATGTCGGCTTGCCTTGTGTGGGTCACATTATACTGGCACACAACATCGTAGATGTAGCGAACTTTCTTTGAGCAGTAGAATGGATCTGTGTTCTCTGGGCATATGTATGGCGACCTGAGTTGTGCTGGTGCCCTTACAACTCTCCGCTCGTGCCCAACCGCTGCTGGAGTCCTTGATGAGCTAGCGACATTTTCTGCATTTGTGGTTGCTATGACTGATGTTTTTGAATTTTGATCGTTGATTTGCCTTCCATTTCTTAGCCTCTCCTCCATCTCTAGCCTCTCCTTTTCTTTCTTCAATGCAAATGCCTTTTCCGCCTCATAGCACACTTTTTGTAGCTCCTCCGGGTCCAATCCCCATTCATCTCCGCTTTCTGACATACATGCATCTAGGTTGCGTGGCTTCAGTTCTGTGGATTGGCCTCTGTTGGTGCCCTCATCTTCATAAAAACTCATGTTAAGGTCGAAAGCTGGACAACCTTGTGTTGCTCCGACTGGGTGGTTTGTGTAGCTTGATGGTGTGAAGACAGGGTTTGATGAGCCAGCTTGTGCCTATTGCATTGTTTGCTGCTATGCGAGTGGCCCCAATCGTAGCTTCTTCCTGATCGTAGCCGTTGCCAACTGTGTTGCATGGGCTTCCCTGGATTGCACTGATGTGGGTGTTCCCCCTTTCTTTTGGCTGCTAGGGGCTAGGAACGACTTGCTTGTTGTAGGAGTACTGGAGCTGACCATGTATGGAACACCAGTGGCTGGACTTGGTGTGTGTACAGATGCTTTATGATGCACAAAATGGTCGAGAGGTGGGGCTGATGATATTTGAGTGACATCAAGTATTGTGATTTATTCACTGCCCAGAGGTGTGTTGCCCTTGTGCCCATTTTCTACTGGTCCATCTGTATTTGTTGTTGTGTGAGTTTGCATTCCAAACCCATTGGTTGTTGTGTGACCCCGCTGGTTTACCTTGCCTGCAAGATTTGCATGGCTGCACTCTGGGGACTTGCCTGCTTTTGCACCCTCCCTAGCCGGATCTGTCTCGGGTGCTGACTTCTGTTTGATAGTCACATTTCCACTGTTCCTCGAGGCAAAATTTTGGATCTGAGTTCGTTTTGCTTTGAAGCTGCGGTCCTTGGGGAGACAAAATCATAAGAGCTATTTCCGTTGCACCTTGCTTGTCCATCTTCCCCTGACTCTGAGCTTGGCATAAACTTTGTGTTGTCCTCCGGGATTCCCCCATGATGCTCGGACTCTTCGATTCTTATGCCTGGAATGCATGCAGCCCTGCGACGCTTTGTCCTGTGTGAATTGCTCCTAGAGTCCCTGGCATCCTCCCTATCCAGACTGCCGACCTCTTCAATGAAAATAACCATTCTATCCGAACATTCTGAGCACAATGAGCTAACCATTGCAGCGATCTTCCTCTTCTTCTGCATTAAGATGCATTTTCATAGGAAAAAACACACGAAAAAGAAATGTTAGGGAAAAAAAATCATGAATCAAAAAAATAAAGCCGGGTGGTTTTAAAACTGAAGAAGTATTATATAGGAAAAAAGAAACAACTACTGAAAAACTTAATGCATATGTGAGCAGAAGACATAGGAGCGAAACGTTGTTTTCTGCTCTATGTTTTCAGATGTAGGCAAAACTACTGAAAGAAAATTTGAGATGGCTATGCAACTTCACTGTAAAAAACAACTGAAAAGAAAAATGGAAAGCTAGTGAAATTGTAAAATAAGAAGCTGGAGAACATACACTTATTTTGAATGTGGGTGGCAACTTTAAGAAAACAAACTTATCGGTCTCCTCATACCCAACAAAAAGACTATTCATACGCCCGTTGCTTGTGTATCTTGGCTTCATCTGGTGGGGTGAGTGAAAAAAGCACATTAGGCTAGTGTTGTTAAGCAGAAAAGAGAAAACAAAAACTGCATCAATTAGGCTAGTGTGTTGCACATGCTTGAACTAGTTGGGTAACATTGTAAACAAGACAAAAAGAAAACAAAGAACCTGCTTTTAAAAAGGATGGATGAAAAAAAACTCACCCTAAGCTTGCCGTATCCTCCTTGGGGGTTTTGTTTGCCTTTGCGACTAGCCCTATACATTTGTTGTCCCATGCCTCTACCCGGACTGGGAAATCTGGTACTGCGATGTCTACCACCAGAGAATCGACATATAACACCTATTTTGCAGACACAAAACAAAAGAAAAGCAGGTAAAAAATAAGTTGGGAATCAGTATGGGTTAGCCTTTCTCTTTTTTGGTATACTATACAACCAAGCATAAGTAGAAAAAAAGAAAAAGAAAGAAAAAGGAAGGGAAAAGAGCCTAGCAGGTGGTACTTACGACCATATGGTGCACACAACAGTTTATAGCCTTCTTCTTGTTGCTACCCCCTAATGAAGCTTTTATCTGATTCACTATGAATGCACAGAAGTTGAGCCTCTTTACTTTCTCTAGGTCGGCGACTATGGTAGCATCGAGCGCTGACATGTAAGCTCATTGTAGGGCACATGAAGGTACAAACTACCACAATCAGCCAGGCCCTCATGAAGTCATCGTCTGCTCTCCCATTCATCTATTTAATCATAGTGCAAACGGTTGTTATCTCGGGGGCGCACCCATTCTGAAAACCAAACTTGCTGTTTATGAAAGATATTGCTTCTGCATCCCACCCATAGAACACTTCCTCCCCTGAATTGCGAAGACCCAAGGTGTGGTGGACGCTTTCGGCTGTTACGGGGATCTCTCCCCTGCCTGGGACAACGACACACTCGCTATCTGGGTCGTAGATCTGCATTACCCACCTGCTGAGGTCTGCGGGCATTGTTGTTGCTTCGATCTTCAATATGCCTCCCAGATGGTAAGTTTCTATCAGATCCTTCTGCGTTGGTCCAAGCTCTTGTTTAACTTTACTAGCCTTGCCGGCGATGCTCTGTTTCTACCTTCCTGAACTTGCTTCTTCCTAGGACGCCTATGGCCTTGTATTACTCTTGTTGCACCCTGTTAGAAGCGGACATGAAAACACAAAGAAAAAGGGTGATTCTCTCTGATCCTCTGCCGAAAGTCATTTTGAAAAAAATGCTCGGTGGGGAGTGGGCAATTACCTCGCCAGTCTGTTCATCTGTGGAGCCCTCCATTTTTAATAAAATTTCCACATGGGTGTTGGTGAAAAAAGGAAAAAAGAGGTGCCCTTGCCTTGCCTGCATTTGAAAAAAATAAAAAAAATGAGTTAGAAGAAACTGTTGTTGAAAAACCCTTGCAGACTACTGGAGGCAAAACCTTGCCTACACAAAAAAGACTAAAAAAATATTTGGGATGCATATGGGATCCGCTTCAGTTTTGGGATCGTGCCCTACGACCGCACAAATTTTTGTGCAAACAAGTAGTGATTGGTTACTTACAAAATATGTACCTGAGATTTATAAATATTAAAGAAGGGCTACCTGCAACTTCATCGGTTCTTGTTTTCCTCTAGGAGTACAACTTATTAGTTTTCCTTGGAGAAGTTCATTGTATATAATCAATCACATTGTTGCTTCTAGATGTACATGCACATTGATGTGTACAATCAAATTACTGATATTCTTCCATGATTTCGTTTCAGTATGAACGGCGAAGTGCTTGCTTGAGAAAAATGTAGGCATCATTTTGCCTTACAGAAAAGATAAGATGTGTTGCAGCTATCTGGTAAACCTAACAGTTCATCTGTTCTTGCTAATTGCAGTAATTAGTATTGGTACAAAGATAACCAGATAACAGACCAAAATGTCATCATAATGCACTAAGAACACTCCTATCAACTCTCACATGTACAAGTTTCTTCAGTTTCAAAAATGTAATGCAGTTGCCGACGAAAATCATGCAAGGCGATAAGCAAATCAAAAAAAAGTGAACGTTTGCTGGCTGCAACAGAGATGGACATTCCTGGTGAAACAACCACATTAATTCACTTCCATGTTCCTGAAAGTGTGTTTCAGGCGATCAAACGAGACCTACAGCGAGCCCAGCGTGAATGGCTAGCTGTTCAAATCAATGTCGGAAAAAAACCTGGGCGCATCTAAGACTTTCCTTGCCTGATTCTCCGCCTCACTCGAGCGGGCAGGCGGTGGCACGAAACCCGAATATTGTCAAAACTAGCCTAATTTTGTAGGAAACAAAATGCTAAAAGTACCCTCTCTGCATGTGAAAGCAAACTTGCCTACTCAAAAATGCCTTCCTATATACAAACTTGCCTACTGCTTGTACCCCAGGACTAAAAATGTATACAGAGAGAACTTGCTTACTAGGCGACTAAAGCAATACTACAATATTGCGTACTGAAACACAAATGTATTGCCTACTTCACCACGCACACGCTACCAAAAATTGCCTACTGAAAAAATTGTTCAGGTTGAGCGCCTCTCCTTCCTCATCTCACCCACGCCGCCCCCTACCTCTCCTCGCTTGTGCCTCGTCGCCCGACCCTCGCACGCACTCTGGCGAGCCCCCCGCGGCTCCCACCTCCAGCAGGACCCCTCGCCCCGGCCCTCGCCTCCTCAAAATCCCTCCCCACTCTCCCTTCTCCCGGGAGCCTCTCCGTTTTGATCTACCCTTGATTCCCCTTGCGGTCGTTGATAACGACGAGGCCGTCGGCGACGAACCCCCAGCAGCCATGAGATGTGTGAGAGGGGGGGAAACGTGGGATGAACTCACCTAGGTCGCTCGAAGCAAGTGGGATCTCACTCTCCGGGTGCCCGTCGCCGCCTCGCGCTGGACCACCAGCTCCACTCCTCCCCCTTCGCCGCTGCCTTCTCCTCCTTGTACGGCACGCGCGCGCCGTGCTACCTCTTGAGCACTGCGTTGGTTTTCCCCGAAGAGGAAGGGATGATGCAGCAAAGTAGCGCAAGTATTTCCCCTCAGTTTTTGAGAACCAAGGTATCAGTCCAGTAGGAGGCTACGCGCGAGTCCCTCGTACCTGCACAAAACAATAAATCCTCGCAACCAATGCAAATAGGGGTTGTCAATCCCTATAAGGCCACTTACGAGAGTGAGATCTGATAGATATGATAAGATAATATTTTTGGTATTTTTGTGATAAAGATGCAAAGTAAAATAAAGGAAAAGTAAATAGCAAAGGAAATAACTAAGTAGTAGGAGATTAATATGATGAAGATAGACCCGGGGGCCATAGGTTTCACTAGTGGCTTCTCTCGGGAGCATAAGTATTCTACGGTGGGTGAACAAATTACTATTGAGCAATTGACAGAATTGAGCATAGTTATGAGAATATCTAGGTATGATCATGTATATAGGCATCATGTCCGAGACAAGTAGACCGACTCCTGCTTGCATCTACTACTATTACTCCACTCATCGACCGCTATCCAGCATGCATCTAGAGTATTAAGTTAAAAACAGAGTAACACCTTAAGCAAGATGACATGATGTAGAGGGATAGCCTCATGCAATATGAAGAAAGCCCCATCTTGTTATCCTCGATGGCAACAATACAATAAGTGCCTTGCTGCCCCTATTGTCACTGGGAAAGGACATCGCAAGATTGAACCCAAAGCTAAGCACTTCTCCCATTGCAAGAAAGATCAATCTAGTAGGCCAAACCAAACTGATAATTCGAAGAGACTTGCAAATATAACCAATCATACATAAAAGAATTCAGAGAAGATTCAAATATTATTCATAGATAGACTTGATCATAAACCCACAATTCATCGGTCTCAACAAACACACCGCAAAAAGAAGATTACATCGAATAGTTCTCCATAAGAGAGGGGGAGAACATTGTATTGAGATCCAAAAAGAGAGAAGAAGCCATCTAGCTACTAACTATGGACCTGTAGGTCTGAAGTAAACTACTCACACTTCATCGGAGGGGCTATGGTGTTGATGTAGAAGCCCTCCATGATCGATGCCCCCTTCGGCAGAGCTCCGGAACAGGCCCCAAGATGGGATCTCGTGGATACAGAAAGTTATGGTGGTGGAATTAGGGTTTTGGCTCCGTTTCTGATCGTTTGGGGGTACATAGGTATATATATGAGGAAGGAGTACGTCGGTGGAGCAACAGGGGGCCCACGAGGGTGGAGGCCGCGCCTGGGGGGTAGGCACGCCCCCCTACCTCGTGGCCTCCTCTTTTCTTTCTTGACGTAGGGTCCAAGTCTCCCGGGTCTTGTTCGTTGAGAAAATCACGTTTCTGAAGGTTTCATTCCGTTTGGACTCCGTTTGTTATTCCTTTTCTTTGAAACCCTAAAATAGGCAAAAAAAACAGCAATTCTGGGTTGGGCCTCTGGTTAATAGGTTAGTCCCAAAAATAATATAAAAGTGGATAATAAAGCCCAATAATGTCCAAAACAGTAGATAATATAGCATGGAGCAATCAAAAATTATAGATACGTTGGAGACGTATCAAGCATCCCCAAGCTTAATTCCTGCTCGTCCTCGAGTAGGTAAATGATAAAAACAGAATTTTTGATGCGGAGTGCTACTTGGCATATTTTTCATGTAATTCTTCTCAATTGTGGTATGAATATTCAGATCCGAAATATTCAAGACAAAAGTTCATATTGACATAAAAAAATAATACTTCAAGCATACTAACTAAGCAATTATGTCTTCTCAAAATAACATGGTCAAAGAAAGTTCATCCCTACAAAATCATATAGTTTAGTCATGTTTCATTTTCATCACACAAGAATGCTCTCATCATGCACAACCCCGATGACAAGCCAAGAAATTGTTTCATACTTTAGTAATCTCAAACCTATAAACTTTCACGCAATATATGAGCGCGAGCCATGGACATAGCACTATGGGTGGAATAGAATATAATGAGGGGGGTCATGTGGAGAAGACAAAAAAGCAGAAAGTCTCACATCAACAAGGCTAATCATTGGGCTATGGAGATGCCCACCGATTGATGTTAATGCAAGGAGTAGGGATTGCCATGCAACAGATGCACTAGAGCTATAAATGTATGAAAGCTCAACAAAAGAAACTAGTGGGTGTGCATCCAACTTGCTTGCTCACAAAGACTTAGGGCACTTGAGGAGGCCCATTGTTGGAATATACAAGCCAAGTTCTATAATAAAAAATTCCCACTAGTATATAAAAGTGACAAAACAAGAGACTCTCTAACATGAAGATTAAGGTGCTACTTTGAAGCACAAGTGTGGCAAAGGATGGTAACATTGTCCCTTCTCTCTTTTTCTCTCATTTTTTCGCCTTCTTTTGGGCCTTCTCTTTTTTATGGCCTTTCTCTTTTTTTATTCCTCACTTGGGACAATGCTCTAGAAAATGATGATCATCACACTTCTATTTATTTACAACTCAATGATTACAACTCGATACTAGAACAAAAGATGACTCTATATGAATGCCTCCGGCGGTGTACCGGGATATGTAATGGACCAAGAGTGACATGTATGAAACAATTATGAACGGTGGCTTTGCCACAAATACTATGTCAACTACATGATCACGCTAAGCAATATGGCAATAATGAATGTGTCATGATAAACGGAACGGCGGAAAGTTGCATGGCAATATATCTCGGAATGGCTATGGAAATGCCATAATAGGTAGGTATGGTGGCTGTTTTGAGGAAGATATAAGGAGGTTTATATGTGAAAGAGCGTATCATATCACAGGGTTTCGATGCACCGGCGAAGTTTGCACCAACTCTCAATGTGAGAAATGGCAATGCACGATACCGAAGAGGCTAGCAAGGATAGAAGGGTGAGAGTGCGTATAATCCATGGACTCAACATTAGTCATAAAGAACTCACATACTTATTGCAAAAATCTACAAGTCATCAAAAACATCGGTACTACGCGCATGCTCCTAGGGGGATAGATTGGTAGGAAAAGACCATCGCTCATCCCCGACCGCCACTCATAAGGAAGAAAATCAAATAACACCTCATGTTCCAAATTTGTTGCATAACGTTTACCATACATGCATGCTACGGGACTTGCAAACTTCAACACAAGTATTTCTCAATTTCACAACTACTCAACTAGCACAACTTTGATATTATTACCACCATATCTCAAAACAATCATCAAGCATCGAACTTCTCTTAGTATTCAAAACACTCTTAAGGAAATTTTACTAACTTTGAATACCTAGCATATTAGGATTTTAAGCAAATTACCATGCTATTAAGACTCTCAAAATAATCTAAGTGAATCATGAGAGATCCATAGTTTCTATAAAACAAATCCACCACCATGCTCTAAAAGATATAAGTGAAGTACTAGAGCAAAACTAGATAACTCAAAAGATATAAGCGAAGCACATAGAGTATTCTAACAAATTCCAAATCATGTATGGATCTCTCAAAAGGTGTGTACAGCAAGGATGATTGTGGTAAACTAAAAAGCAAAGACTCAAATAATACAAGATGCTCCAAGCAAAACACATATCATGTGGCAAATAAAAATATAGCTCCAAGTAAAGTTACTGATAGAAGTAGACGAAAGAGGGGATGCCTTCCGGGGCATCCCCAAGCTTTGGCTTTTAGGTGTCCTTAGATTATCTTGGGGGCGCCATGGGAATCCCCAAGCTTAGGCTCTTGCCACTCCTTGTTCCATAATCCATCAAATCTTTACCCAAAACTTGAGAACTTCACAACACAAAACTTAAAGTAGAAAATCTCGTGAGCTCCGTTAGCGAAAGAAAATAAAAGACCACTTCAAGGTACTATAATGAACTCATTCTTTATTTATATTGGTGTTATACCTACTGTATTCCAACTTCTCTATGGTTTATAAACTATTTTACTAGCCATAGATTCATCAAAAATAAGCAAACAACACACGAAAAACAGAATCTGTCAAAAACAGAACAGTCTGTAGTAATCTGTAGCTAGCGCAAGATCTGGAACCCCAAAAATTCTAAAATAAATTTCTGGACGTGAGTAATTTATCTATTAATCATCTTCAAAAATAATTAACTAAATATCACTTCCCAAATAAAAATGACAGCAGTTCTCGTGAGCACTAAAGTTTCTGTTTTTTATAGCAAGTTCAACAAGACTTTCCCCAAGTCTTCCCAATGGTTCTACTTGGCAAAAACACTAATTAAACACAAAAAACACAACCAAAACAGAGGCTAGATAAATTATTTATCACTAAACAGGAGCAAAAAGCAAGGAATAAAAATAAAATTGGGTTGCCTCCCAACAAGCGTTATCGTTTAACGCCCCTAGCTAGGCATAACAAGCAAGAATAGATCTAGGTATTGCCATCTTTGGTAGGCAATTCTTCAATTAGGCATCTACCATCTTTAGGAATTTCTTTATTTTTATTAATTATCAAACTTTTAGGCACAAGATCTAAAAATTCATTTGTAACAAATGGTTCCTTAATGATAGCAAAAAGATTGGGATGAATACTTATAGATTTGAGATCCGCATCCTTACTAGAGGATTCACCCTTATTTTTAGGAACGTACATAAGCTTGGCAACTTTAGTGGAAGGACTTGGATTATTCTTTACGGAAGAAAAAGCGGTTCCCAAGTTGGTAATAATATCCTCAAGTTTATCGATCCTAATGGAATCGTGATTTATTTTCTCATTAACTATGGGTTCTTTTTCTTTAATATCTTTCAAAGTAACTCCTACTTTATATCCATATTGAGAGACTCGGCTGTGGATCTTTTTATCCAAATTTTCAATTAACTCTATGGTAGCAACCTTATTTTCAATAATTTCAAGCCTTTGCATTACATGCTCCAAAGTTAATATAGTTCCATTAACCAAGAGAGGAGGTGAGCCAAATAAATCTAAAATAGCATTATAAGAATCAAAAGTATGGCTACCCAAAAAGTTCCCTCCGGAAATAGTATCAAGAACATAATGGTGCCAAGGAGTAATGCCTACATAAATATTGCGAAAAGAACGGAAGTAGATTGCTTCCTAGTAGATCTATTTTGAGCATTGCAAATTCTATACCAAGCATCTTTTAGATTTTCTCCCTCCCTTTGCTTAAAATTTAGAATTTCATTCTCGGGAGACAACAGAGAAGATAAGGGACTAGCCATAACGACAAGCAAGCAAACTAACACACAAGCAAACAAAAAAGAAAGCGGGCAAAAAGAGGCAAATAGAGAAAGAGAGGGAGGATAGAGAGAAAGAGGGCGAATAAAACGGCAAGGGTGAAGTAGGGGAGAGGAAAATGAGAGGCAAATGGCAAATAATGTAATGCGGGAGATAAGGGTATGTGATGGGTACTTGGTATGTTGACTTTTGCATAGACCTCCCCGGCAACGGCGCCAGAAATCCTTCTTGCTACCACTTGAGCACTGCGTTGGTTTTCCCCGAAGAGGAAGGGATGATGCAGCAAAGTAGCATAAGTATTTCTCTAAGTTTTCGAGAACCAAGGTATCAATCCAGTAGGAGGCTACACGCGAGTCCCTCGTACCTGCACAAAACAAAAAATCATCGCAACCAACGCAAATAGGGGTTGTTAATCCCTATAAGGCCCCTTACGAGAGTGAGATCTGATAGATATGATAAGATAATTTTTTGGGTATTTTTGTGATAAAGATGCAAAGTAAAATAAATGAAAAGTAAATAGCAAAGGAAATAACTAAGTAGTAGGAGATTAATATGATGAAGATAGATCCGGGGGCCATAGGTTTCACTAGTGGCTTCTCTCGAGAGCGTAAATATTCTACGGTGGGTGAACAAATTACTGTTGAGCAATTGATAGAATTGAGCATAGTTATGAGAATATCTATGTATGATCATGCATATAGGCATCACGTCCAAGACAAGTAGACCGACTCCTGCTTGCATCTACTACTATTACTCCACTCATCGACCGCTATCCAGCATGCATCTAGAGTATTAAGTTAAAAACAGAGTAACGCCTTAAGCAAGATGACATGATGTAGAGGGATAGACTCATGCAATATGAAGAAAACCCCATCTTTTTATATCCTCGATGGCAACAATACAATACGTGCCTTGCTGCCCCTACTGTCACTGGGAAAGGACACCGCAAGATTGAACCCAAAGCTAAGCACTTCTCCCATTGCAAGAAAGATCAATCTAGTAGGCCAAACCAAACTGATAATTTGAAGAGACTTGCAAAGATAACCAATCATACATAAAAGAATTCAGAGAAGATTCAAATATTATTCACAGATAGACTTGATCATAAACCCACAATTCATCGGTCTCAATAAACACACCGCAAAAAGAAGATTACATCGAATAGTTCTCCACAAGAGAGGGGGAGAACATTGTATTGAGATCCAAAAGGAGAGAAGAAGCCATCTAGCTACTAACTATGGACCCGTAGGTCTGAAGTAAACTACTCACACTTCATCGGAGGGGCTATGGTGTTGATGTAGAAGCCCTCCGTGATCGATTCCCCCTCCGGCGGAGCTCCGGAACAGCCCCCAAGATGGGATCTCGTGGATACAGCAAGTTACGGCGGTGGAATTAGGGTTTTGGCTCCGTTTTTTATCGTTTTGGGTACGTAGGTATATATAGGAGGAAGGAGTACGTCGGTAGAGCAACAGGGGGCCCACGAGGGTGGAGGGCGCGCCTGGGGGGGTAGGCGCGCCCCCCTACCTCGTGGCCTCCTCTTTTCTTTCTTGACGTAGGGTCCAAGTCTCTCGGGTCTTGTTCGTTGAGAAAATCACGTTCCCGAAGGTTTCATTCTATTTGGACTCCGTTTGATATTCCTTTTCTTCGAAACCCTAAAATAGACAAAACACAACAATTCTAGGCTAGGCCTCCGGTTAACAGGTTAGTCCCAAAAATAATATAAAAATGGATAATAAAGCCCAATAATGTCCAAAACAGTAGATAATATAGCATGGAGCAATCAAAAATTATAGATACGTTGGAGACGTATCACGCCGCCCTCGCCTCGTCGAACTGCTACGGGATCCTTCGCTGGGGGGCCGTCGTCGCGCTCGTTGAATTAGACTCGCCACCGGCTCTCTCATCGCCCGCGCTCATGGCAAAGCTAGGGATTTCGTGCGGCATTTGGCTTGTCGCCGGGAGAGGGTGTAAGGTGGGAACGGGGAAATGGCAGGATAGATGAAGCAGCGCGTGTCCCAAAATTTTGAAGCGACCCGACAAAAAATAACGACCCACCTGGTCGGTCCACCAGCCACGTGCGTGTGCGGGGTAGCGCGAGATGGACGGTTGTGGTGCGGCCGCTGCATCGCGTTTGATAGCGCGCGCGCACTGGGCAGCGATTGGGAATGTTAAATGTGTATAGAAAAATGTTTACCATGTATCCAAATTTTTTAATCTGATATTTGAAAAATGTTAATCAACCATTTAAAAATGTTAAATGTCTATTAAAAAAATCTATTTGATATATACCAAAATGTGTATAGAAAAGCGATGAAACTTGAGAGAAAATAGATGAAAAGCAAGAAAACAAAACTTACGAAAATGAAGAAGGAAGAAAGAAAAAACTAGTGAAAACCGAGAAAGAAATAAAGAAAATCGAGAAAGACAACGGTAAAAAACCAATGGGATCGGAACAAAAACAGAGAAAACCATGTGAAAAAGAAACAAAAACCCTAGAAAACAAAGTGGAAAAACCGGATCACTATGTTTTTTTAACTGTCAACAGTAGGAGTACCTCCTACTGCAATTAAATAAAATTAATAAGGTTCAACTGTACATGAGTAACAAAGTTACAAGGCCACCTCACATTTTATGGGTGTGGGAGGAGGGGGGAGAGATTAAAGTAGGGAGTTGATACATCTCCAACGTATATATAATTTTTGATTGTTCCATGCTATTATATTATCAACCTTGGATGTTTTATATGCATTTATATGCTATTTTATATGATTTTTGGGACTAACCTATTAACCTAGAGCCCAGTGCCAGTTTCTGTTTTTTTCCTTGCTTTTAAGTATCGTAGAAAAGGAAAATCAAACAGAGTCCAATTGACCTGAAACTTCACGGAGATCATTTTTGGACCAGAAGAAGCCTACGGAGTACCAGAGGTGGGCCAGAAGAGTCCCGAGGCCACCACGAGGGTGGGGGTGCGCCCTACCCCCCTGGGCGCGCCCCCCTGCCTCGTGGCCGCCTCGGGAACCCCCTGACTTGTCCCCGACTCCAACACCTCTTATATAACCCAAAACTTCCAGAAAGAAACCTAGATCGGGAGTTCCGCCGCCAGAAGCCTCCGTAGCCACCGAAAACCAATCTAGACCCATTCTGGCACCCTGCCGGAGGGGGGAATCCCTCTCCGGTGGCCATCTTCATCATCTCGGTGCTCTCCATGATGAGGGGGGAGTAGTTCACCCTTGGGGCTGAGGTATGTACCAGTAGCTATGTGTTTGATCTCTCTCTCTCTCTCATATTCTTGAGTCAGCACGATCTTGATGTATCGCGAGCTTTGCTATTATATTTGGATCTTATGATGTTTCTTCCCCTCTACTCTCTTGTGATGAATTGAGTTTTCCCTTTTAAGTATCTTATCGGATTGAGTCTTCAAGGATTTGAGAACACTTGATGTATGTCTTGCATGTGCTTATCTGTGGTGACAATGGGATATCACGTGATCCACTTGATGTATGTTTTGGTGATCAACTTGTGAGTTTCATGACCTCATGAACTTATGCATAGGGGTTGGCACACGTTTTCGTCTTGACTCTCCGGTAGAAACTTTGGGGCACTCTTTGAAGTTTTTTTGTTGGTTGAATAGATGAATCTGAGATTGTGTGATGCATATCGTATAATCATACCCACTGATACTTGAGATGACATTGGAGTATCTAGGTGACATTAGGGTTTTGGTTGATTTGTGTCTTAAGGTGTTATTCTAGTACAAACTCTATGATAGATCGAACGGAAAGAATAGCTTCGTGTTATTTTACTACGAACTCTTGAATAGATCGATCAGAAAGGATAACTTTGAGGTGGTCTTGTACCCTATCATATTCTCTTCGTTTGTTCTCCGCTATTAGTGACTTTGGAGTGACTCTTTGTTGCATGTTGAGGGGTAGTTATATGATCCAACTATGTTATTATTGTTGAGAGGACTTGCACTAGTGAAAGTATGAACCCTAAGCCTTGTTTCAATGCATTGCAATACCGTTTGTGCTCACTTTTACCACTTGCTACCTTGCTGTTTTTATATTTTCAGATTACAAAAACCTTTATCTATTATCCATATTGCACTTGTATCACCATCTCTTTGCCGAACTAGTGCACCTATACAATTTACCATTGTATTGGGTGTGTTGGGGACACAAGAGACTCTTTGTTATTTGGTTGCAGGGTTGCTTGAGAGAGACCATCTTCATCCTACGCCTCCCACGGATTGATAAACCTTAGGTCATCCACTTGAGGGAAATTTGCTACTGTCCTACAAACCTCTGCACTTGGAGGCCCAACAACGTCTACAAGAAGAAGGTTGTGTAGTAGACATCAAGCTCTTTTCTGCCGCCGTTGCCGGGGAGGTTAGCACTTGAAGGTATATCTTTAGATCTTGCAATCGAATCTTTTTGTTTCTTGTTTTAGCACTAGTTTAGTTTATAAAAGAAAACTACAAAAAATGGAATTGAGTTTGCCTCATACGCTTCATCTTTTTAATATCTTTCGTGAGAATGATGGAAAGGAAAATTGTGCTCAAATGCTAGAAGAAGAAGTATATAAAATGTTTGGCACTAAATCTATGAATGATGAGCATGATTGCGATGTTGTTAGTATGAACTCCTTGAATACCCATAGTACTAATGATGATTGCACCAGTCATGATGAAAATGTCTCTTATAAGCATGTCAACTTTTGTAAAATGCATAGAGTTTGCAAGTACATACCAAATAGGGGAGATAGATTTTGCAAGAGACATAAGTATTTAGAAACTAAATGGTTGCAAGAGAGGCTAGATGTTTGTGCTGAAAATTTAAAATTTCTTCACCATACTTGTGAACTTTGCAATGAACATGGTCATTTAAATCTCCAATGCAAATTGTTTCATGATCGTATCGTGTCCAAAAATTGTGATGATTTGATTTCCCTTGCACATCATAATGAACTCAGTTTGCTTTTGGGTTATGAAGAAATGAAACGTATAACTAAGCATATTCCAGAATATAACCTTGAGAAATTCCTCGATATTGATCTAGAAGAAATTTTTATGTTTTGTGCGATGAATTGCATTGAAAATCCTTATATTGCCAATTACATAAAGAAAAGAAAACAAATAGGGGATGAAGAGAATACTATTGAAAGGGAAGAGGCTTCCCAATATCCTCCTATTATTTCTTACTAGTTGAATGCCCGTGCGTTGCCACGGGCAAACAAATGATGCTATGGCGAGCCCTGGGCTACAACTCCTGTCATTGCGGTGTCGCTTTGATATGTTGTCACCCCCCTTCCGAATCTGCCATGTTTTCTCCAAGTCCACCAAACTTTGCTATTCCCGGCCTTGCTCCAAATTTCATGAGTTTTATCCAAGTATGCCAAATTGCCAAAGTCATTCCCAATGTCACTAATTTTAGATGGCGTGCAACCTCCCACCACAACAGTCGAGCAATTCAACTAATACCCAATTATGTTTTTTTGCAATGTTATACATCAGAAGTCCCAAAGGAGCCCAATTTTTTTCTAAACATTGCATGAGAGCTCACAGTTCCACTTTTATGAACACTCCTACATCGGGATTAAAATCACCCAGAAGAACAACCTAACACACAATTTATTATCCTAGCAAAATAATTTATTGCTCTATCACTAAGTCTCTAACATGGCCAAAAAAACGCTCTAGTTACACCAAGGACACACCGCAGAGTCTTGGACCTCCCTTCTCCGTAGAACTCAATCCATTCTTTGGATGTCAGTGTGTTTGTGCCACTAACTAAGGGTTGGTTTTCGATTATGCACATAAAATGGTTATGAGAAGAAAACTTTATAAAATATTATATGTAATGCAGATTACAAGGATCAATCATCATAAAGAATGAAAAACATGTGGTTGTTTGATGTATTAAGCAGGCCCCATTAGACCTAACAGAAGGACATCTGTGCACAGTCCAAAATGATCACCTCCAGATCATCCGGTGCAGCTCCATTGGTTGTATCAAAGGACAAGGATGAAGAACAAAAACGCATCGCACAGTTAATTCTGCCGTCAGTCGCAGTTAAACAACAACAAAAATTGCACAATAATTAAGCCCTACATAAGAACAACAACAAGACGCTGGGAAGTATTTAGCCCTTCTAAACAACACAGTTAATTCTGCCGTCAGTCGCAGTTAAACAACAACAAAAACTGCACAAGAATTGGCCAATTACCTGAAACATCTTGGCACCAAGGTAGTTCTTCACATCGGCGGACCGGCATCCCAATGGAGCTGATGAACATGAGAGAGCTGAGGTTGTACTTCATGGCTGTCCTATGCTTGGCAAGCGCCATCATGACCAGCGCCATGCAGAAGATGTGCATTACATGGTGATACTGCATAAACTTCATGACAGAGTCCACGTGCCTGTTTAGTCATAATATTGACCTTCGGCCTGCAATGTTCATGTCTAAGTATTGACGAATGAGAGTTCATATTGTTATAATTAAAGTCCAATTAAAAAAGAAATGAATTGCCAATAAAAAACTCTTAAAGAAATAACATAGAAGATACTGGTTGTTGCTCACAAAAAGACAGTTGATGTACTGTATTCTTGCTGACATTTTTGTTGAACAAAGCATGGCGACATTTGTAATTGCAGGCCAATTTCCATCTGTATTCTGTTTCTCTTATGATATGACTTGTATCAACTACTCCTTGGATGGGAAAAGTATTTGTTCCGACAGAATGTTGTATTAGACATAAACAACGACATGAATAGGAAGTAGCATTGCACTCACCATTTTATATAGATCCAACATCAACAACGATTAATAGGCCTTATTTTTTACTTCATGAGTGATGGCATTAACTACTTATTTGTGGGGATGATGCCTTTGTCAAGATCAAGAAATCTCCCTCCAGATTATTTTACGAGACATCTATTGCTACATCACAGCTTCTAGCGGACAGCAGTAAAACATATGTATGATAATCAGTATTTACAAAGAAGAAAGTAGTTCAGATCAAACATCCACTACAGAGCCAGTTAAGTTATGCATAATGTGTGCCATTATAGGATCAAAAGAACAAGCAGTTGACTGGTTTGTTGATGATTCAAATACTAATCTGAACAAAAACAGAAAATAGGTGAGCACTACTTAAAATCAAACATGACCGCACCCGGAACAACCATGGCATGCCGACCACCTGGAACAACCATCACTGCCGCTTCCTTCAATCCATGATGACGGAGAGGCGGCATCTCCTGCACGACGAGGCAGAGGTGGCTCTTCCGTTGCGGTCGTGCTCGATCTGGTCGTCCCAGGGTGTACGTGATGTCCCCGCCCCGTCCCTGCAGTCCGCGTCTTGGAGGAGAGGGTGATGCAGACGGATCTCGTGCGTCAGCCAGCTCGGTCGCCATGGATGGTGGTGGTGGGGAGGCCGCAGGGTAGGATTTGGTCGCGGCGGCGCTGTTGAGGTTTGCCGGAAGGAGCTCCTCTCTCGGCGGCACGGAGAGGAGACGAGGAGGCTCTTGTCCCTGCGTTCGAAGCCCTTGACGACGGACACCTGCTGGATCTTCGGCATTGGGTAGAGAGATAGGGCGGCTACGGTTGGGCAGAGCACGGCGGCGAGGCACAGAGGGAGGGCGCCCGGTGCTCGCGTGGAAGGAGGGAGCCCGGGTGGTTCGGGACTTCGGGTCGGGGGAGAAGTGGAGAACGTGCGAGCATCTGGATGGGGTTCGTTCAGTTCTTTTCTCTAGCATATAAAATGCGGGGGCTTTTTCCTACGAATTTTGAGTATCGATCGCATGAGGCGCGGGGGAGTAGCGAGGGATGGTTGCCGTAGGTTCAACCATCATGACGACTGCAGGTTCTCCTTTAATAGTAGAGATGATGAATCAGGTAACGAGGAGGAGCTTTCTATTCAACCAATCTCATCAATAAGGAGCTCCGAAAAGAGGATTAAACCCACACATGATGTGAAGAAGAAAAAGAAAAGACGGAGAAGTAAAGGTGAAAAGGCATCCCTCCCAAATGATGTTGCCCCTATTACTCATTGTGATGATGATAATTGCTATACTATTGGTGCTATCCATACTATTAATGATGAGAGTGATTATGCTTATGATATGAAAAGACCCAAGCTTGGGGATGCTATGTTTGATGAAAATGACATGTTTGAGAATATATTTGCTGCAATTAATGTTTGTCCCAAGCTCGGGGAAGCTATGTTTGATGAATATGATATTTTTTGTCTCCCAAGTTTTGACGAGAAAATTTATTATGATGATAGCATGCCTCCTATTTATGATGATTGTATTGATGAAAGTGGGTTTGGAAGAGTGTAAACTTTAGGAAGTAATGATCCCACTATTTTGGAGGGTGTTGAATCTTATTGTGACAATTATGAAAGTGGATTTGGAGAGGTCATAACTTTATTTAGTAATGATTCCACTATCTTGGAAGAGGTTTCAATTGATTATGATGAGAACAAAGTTGCTACTTATGATGATTATTGTGATGACACTTATGCTATAAAAAAGTAGTGATGATTATATTTATAAAACTTGTCATGATTATGATTACCCTTTCTCTGAACATTACTCTTTTAATGTGGAAACAATTTATAGTATTCGAGTTTCTTATGATACTCCCACTATTCCGATTGAGAAGAATTTTGCTTATGTGGAGAGTAGTAAATTTTTTATGCTTGTAGATCATGAAAATAATGCTTTATGTGATGGTTATATTGTTGAATTCATTCATGATGCTACTGAAAATTATTATTAGGGAGGAACATATGCTTGTAGGAATTGCAATAATACCAAGTTTCCTCTCTATGTGCTTAAAGTTTTGAAGTTATGCTTGTTTTGCCTTCCTATGCTAGTTGATTATTGTTCCCACAAGTTGTTTGCTCAAAAAATCCCTATGCATAAGAAGTGGGTTAGACTTAAATGTGCTAGTCATATTCTTCATGATGCTCTCTTTATGTTTGAGTTCTTATCTTTTATGTGAGCATCATTGAAATCATCATGCCTAGCTAGGGGCGTTAATCGATAGCGCTTGTTGGGAGGCAACCCAACTTTATTTTTTTGTTCCTGTTTAGTAATAAATAATTCATCTAGACTCTGTTATGATTGAGTTTTTATGCTTTTAATTAGTGTTTGTGCCAAGTAGAACCTTTGGGAAGACTTGGGAAAAGTCTTTGCGATCATGCTGTAAAAAACAGAAACTTTAGCGCTCACGAGATTTGCTGCAATTTTTTATTTGAGAGTGCTATTTAGTTAATTATTTTTGCATATAATTAATAGATAAATTCCTCACGTTCATCAGTTTATTTTATAATTTTTGGGGTTCCATAAGTATACGTTTGATACAGATTACTACAGACTGTTCTGTTTTTGACAGATTCTGTTTTCTATGTGTTGTTTGCTTATTTCGATGAATCTATGAGTAGTATCAGAGGGTATGAACCATAGATACGTTGGAATACAGTAGATATTACAGCAATATGAATTTAGAATGAGTTCACAACAGTACCTAAGTGGTGATTTATTTTCTTATACTAACGGAGCTTATGAGTTTTCTGTTAAGTTTTGTGTTGTGAAGTTTTCAAGTTTTGGGTAAAGATTCGATGGACTATGGAATAAGGAGTGGCAAGAGCCTAAGCTTGGGGATGAACAAGGCACCCCAAGGTAATATTCAAGGACAACCAAGAGCCTAAGCTTGGGGATGCCCCGGAAGGCATCCCCTCTTTCGTCTTCGTTCATCGGTAACTTTACTTGGAGCTATATTTTTATTCACCACATGATATGTGTTTTGCTTGGAGCGTAGTATTATTTTCTTTTTTTTTGCTTGATGTTTGAATAAAATACCAAGATCTGAAATTATTAAATGTTAGAGAGTCTTCACGTAGTTGCATAATTATTCAACTACTCATTGATCTTCACTTATATCTTTCGGAGTAGTTTGTCATTTGCTCTAGTGCTTCACTTATATCTTTTTAAAGCACGATGGTGGTTTGATTTTGAAGAAATAGATGAACTCTCGTGCTTCACTTATATTATTTTGAGAGTCTTTAGAACAGCATGGTAATTTGCTTTGGTTATGAAACTAGTCCTAATATGATGGGCATCCAAGGTGGGTATAATAAAAACATTCATATATAGTGCATTGAATACTATGAGAAGTTTGATACTTGATGATTGTTTTGAGATATGAATATGGTGATATTAGAGTCATGCTAGTTGAGTAGTTGTGACTTTGAGAGATACTTGTGTTAAAGTTTGTGATTCTCGTAGCATGCACATATGGTGAACCGTTATGTGATGAAGTCGAAGCATGATTTATTTATTGATTGTCTTCCTTATGAGTGGCGGTCGGGGACGAGCGATGGTATTTTCCTACCAATCTATCCCCGTAGGAGCATGCGCATAGTACTTTGTTACGATAACTAACAGATTTTTGCAATAAGTATGTGAGTTCTTTATGACTAATGTTGAGTCCATGGATTATATGCACTCTCACCCTTCCACCATTGCTAGTCTCTCTAGTACCGCGCAACTTTCGTCGGTACCATAAAACCACCATATATCATCCTCAAAAAAGCCACCATACCTACCTATTATGGCATTTCCATAGACATTCCGAGATATATTGCCATGCATCTTTCCGCCATTCCATTTATTATGACACGCTTCATCATTGTCATATTGCTTTGCATGATCATGTAGTTGATATCGTATTTGTGGCAAAGCCACCTTTCATAATTCTTTCATACATGTCACTCTTGATTCATTGCACATCCCGGTACACCGCCGGGGGCATTCATATAGAGTCATATTTTGTGCTAAGTATTGAGTTGTAATTCCAGAGTTGTAAGTAAATAAAAGTGTGATGATCATCATTATTAGAGCATTGTCCCAGTGAGCAAAGGATGATGGAGACTATGATTCCCCCACAAGTCGGGATGAGACTCCGGGTGAAAAATAAAAAAATAGAGAAAAAATAGGCCATAAAAAAAGAGAAGGCCCAAAAAAACAAAAAAATGAGAGAAAAAGAGAGAAGGGACAATGCTACTATCCTTTTACCACACTTGTGCTTCAAAGTAGCACCATGATCTTCATGATAGAGAGTCTCCTATGTTGTCACTTTCATATACTAGTGAGAATCTTTCATTATAGAACTTGGCTTGTATATTCTAATGATGGGCTTCCTCAAAATGCCCTAGGTCTTCATGAGCAAGCAAGTTGGATGCACACCCACTTAGTTTCTTTTTGAGCTTTCATACACTTATAGCTCTAGTGCATCCGTTGCATGGCAATCCCTACTCACTCACATTGATATCTATTGATGGGCATCTCCATAGCCCGTTAATACGCCTAGTTGATGTGAGACTATCTTCTCCTTTTTGTCTTCTCCACAACCACCATTCTATTCCACCTATAGTGCTATATCCATGGCTCATGCTCATGTATTGTGTGAAGATTGAAAAAGTTTGAGAACATCAAAAGTAGAAACAGTTGCTTGGCTTGTCATCAGGGTTGTGCATCATTTAAATATTTTGTGTGATGAAGATAGAGCATAGCAAGACTATATGATTTTGTAGGGATAGCTTTCTTTGGCCATGTTATTTTGATGAGACATGATTACTTTGTTAGTATGCTTGAAGTATGATTATTTTTATGTCAATATTAAACTTTTGTCTTGAATCTTATGGATCTGAATATTCTTGCCACAATAAAGAGATTACATGGATAAATATGTTAGGTAGCATTCCACATCAAAAATTCTGTTTTTATCATTTACCTACTCGAGGACGAGCAGGAATTAAGCTTGGGGATGCTTGATACGTCTCCAACGTATCTAGAATTTTTGATTGTTCCATGCTATTATATCATCAACCTTGGATGTTTTATATGCATTTATATGCTATTTTATATGATTTTTGGGACTAACCTATTAACCTAGAGCCCAGTGCCACTTTCTATTTTTCCTTGTTTTTAAGTACCGCAGAAAAGGAAAATCAAACGGAGTCCAATCGACCTGAAACTTCATGGAGATCATTTTTGGACCAGAAGAAGCCTACGGAGTACTGGAGGTGGGCCAGAAGAGTCCCGAGCCCACCACGAGGGTGGGGGCGCACCCTACCCCCTAGGCGCGCCCCTGCTTCGTGGCCGCCTCGGGAACCCCCCGACTTGTCCCCGACTCCAACACCTCTTATATAACCCAAAACTTCCAGAAAGAAACCTAGATCGGGAGTTCTGCCGCCAGAAGCCTCCGTAGCCACCGAAAACCAATCTAGACCCATTCCAACACCCTGTCGGGGGGGGGATCCCTCTCCGGTGTCCGTCTTCGTCATCCCGGTGCTCTCCATGACGAGGAGGGAGTAGTTCACCCTTGGGGCTGAGGGTATGTACCAGTAGCTATGTGTTTGATCTCTCTCTCTCTCTCTCTCTCGTGTTCTTGAGTCGGCCGATCTTGATGTATCGCGAGCTTTGCTATTATATTTGGATCTTATGATGTTTCTCCCCATCTACTCTCTTGTGATGAATTGAGTTTTCCCTTTGAAGTATCTTATCGGATTGAGTCTTCAAGGATTTGAGAACACTTGATATATGTCTTGCATGTGCTTATCTGTGGTGACAATGGGATATCACGTGATCCACTTGATGTATGTTTTGGTGATCAACTTGCGAGTTCCGTGACCTCATGAACTTATGCATAGGGGTTGGCACACGTTTTCATCTTGACTCTCCGGTAGAAACTTTGGGGCACTCTTTGAAGTTCTTTTTGTTGGTTGAATAGATGAATCTGAGATTGTGTGATGCATATCGTATAATCATACCCACTGATACTTGAGGTGACATTGGAGTATCTAGGTGACATTAGGTTTTTGGTTGATTTGTGTCTTAAGGTGTTATTCTAGTACAAACTCTATGATAGATCGAACGGAAAGAATAGCTTCGTGTTATTTTACTACGAACTCTTGAATAGATCGATCAGAAAGGATAACTTTGAGGTGGTCTTGTACCCTATCATATTCTCTTCGTTTGTTCTCCGCTATTAGTGACTTTGGAGTGACTCTTTGTTGCATGTTGAGGGATAGTTATATGATACAACTATGTTATTATTGTTGAGAGGACTTGCACTAGTGAAAGTATGAACCCTAAGCCTTGTTTCAATGCATTGCAATACTGTTTGTGCTCACTTTTACCACTTGCTACCTTGCTGTTTTTATATTTTCAGATTACAAAAACCTTTATCTATTATCCATATTGCACTTGTATCACCATCTCTTTGCCGAACTAGTGCACCTATACAATTTACCATTGTATTGGGTGTGTTGGGGACACAAGAGACTCTTTGTTATTTGGTTGCAGGGTTGCTTGAGAGAGACCATCTTCATCCTACGCCTCCCACGGATTGATAAACCTTAGGTCATCCACTTGAGGGACATTTGCTACTGTCCTATAAACCTCTGCACTTGGAGGCCCAACAACGTCTACAAGAAGAAGGTTGTGTAGTAGACATCAGGAGTCTGAGAAACTAGAAACAAAAGATTTGTGTTTCTCCTTCACCTTATAAGTGAGGAGTGCAAAGTCCTTTTTGAATCTTCTATGCGAGGAGCTTCTGGATGGTGTGATCCCTCTAAAGTGCTTGTTGATACGCTCTTTCCATAGACTCCATGCTCCTAGAAAAAAGGCTTCCATGAATAGGGGTCCGGTCCATGATTCTTTAGCCGATGAGACAATATGTAATCTGTTTGATCCTTGGGTCCACAAAAAGTGTAGAGAGTGTTGAGTAACGTGAGGAAACATAGGATAAACTAGCAATATTCTGGCTTGTCTTGTACTTCAAGTAGATCATGTACTCCTATATATATGCTCACGAGGCTCAAGCAATACAACAGCTATTCCACCAATTCCTCTCTCCCCCTTCTAACATGGTATTAGTTTCCGGGTTTTAAACCCTAGCCGCCGCCGTTTCCGCACCCTCGCGCCGCCCCAGGGGTGATCGGCCTCCATGACTGTCAGTGTCAACACCGGCGGATCTTGGGTAGGGGGTCCCGAACTGTGCGTCTAAGGCGGATGGTAACAGGAGGCAGGGGACACGATGTTTACCCAGGTTTGGGCCCTCTTGATGGAGGTAATACCCTACGTCCTGCTTGATTGTTCTTGATGATATGAGTATTACAAGAGTTGATCTACCACGAGATCAAAGAGGCTAAACCCTAGAAGCTAACCTATGGTATGATTGTATGTTGTCCTACGGACTAAAACCCTCCGGTTTATATAGACACCGGAGAGGGCTAGGGTTACACAAGGTCGGTTACAAAGGAGATGTACATATCCGTATTGCCTAGCTTGCCTTCCACGCCAAGTAGGGTCCCATCCGGACATGAGACGAAGTCTTCAATCTTGTATCTTCATAGTCCAACAGTCCGGCCAAAAGATATAGTCCGGCTATCCGGAGACCCCCTAATCCAGGACTCCCTCAGTAGCCCCCGAACCAGGCTTCAATGACGTTGAGTCCGGCGTGCAGTATTGTCTTCGGCATTGCAAGGCGGGTTCTTCTCCAAATCATGAATGCCTGTTAAGCAGTGCCCGGCCCCATAAATGTTGGACTTCTTGGCCTCTGTGCTCAATAAGGCTATCTTCCACGCGTCGAACGAATACGAGGAGCCAGGGCGTTTTTACATTCGCCCCCCTAGCCAGGTAAATAAATTGTCTATTTAAAGGGAAGGGGATTCTTAGATCCAATCCATACCATCCTCCCAGAGCGAGAATCCATCGGAGCGTGCTTTGGAAAAATCCACTCCAACATGGCCGACCACCACAGCTCCTCCTCCCGCCCCCGTAGCCCTAAGCCCGGTGATTGGGAGAGGTGTTCCGTCCCACACAGTCGATTAGTAGAGCTGCAGACTCAAGGATTTCTCCCTCCAGCGTATATGGTCCCCGTCCGAGCCGGGCTCGCCACCTACAATGGCCGGGAGCAAGCGGAGAGCTTCCCCAGCCCCTCTAAGGGGGAGCGGGTGTGCCTTGTTCCTTACTTACTAAGGGGACTCGGATTTCCAATTCATCCGTTCCTCCGCGGGCTCCTGGAGTTTTACGACCTCCAACTGCATAATTTCACCCCTGCTTCCATATTACACATCGCCGGCTACGTTGCCCTTTGTGAGCTTTTCTGGGCTGCGAGGCTCATTTCAAGCTGTGGAAAAGGTTATTTTGCCTTGTGCCCCGCACACAGAAGGGGTCACTTTATCAAGTGGGCGGAGCCGAAATATGGCGCATCACCGAAACCGGATACCTATCCGGTACTCCGAAGAAGACGTCCGAAGACTGGCCTTCGGAGTGGTTTTATATGGAGGACGTCCCCCTTCCAGACCCTGTTCGGCGGGGTCTTCCTGAGTTCAACAATGCTCCTCTGAAGAAACGCCGAAGCTGGCGCCCACGAAGTCCCCAGGAGGAAGGCAACGGAGAGGTCCTTTACCTGATGAACCGGATTAAAGTGCTGGCTCAATCAGGATTAACAATAGTCGAGGTTATGTCAATATGCATAATGCGGGGAGTGCAACCACTTCAATATCGAGGGCACCCCCTGTGGTGTTTTAACGGGGAAGATGATGCCACCCGCTGCGGGTGTAAGGGACCGGACTCCGCAGCTGCTTTAGCAAAAATTATGTCCGAGTTGTTCAAGAGAGAGGAAGAGGAGTTCATCCGTATCAAGCCACGGGATGGATTCTCTATGTACAACCCTCCAAGCTGGGTGAGTTATACCTCTTTACTCCCATTCTTTCCGCATTCTTCGTCGTAGGTACTCACCTTGCCATTTTACGGCAGGAACTGCGAAAAGCTATAAGGGAGGTCAATAGCCCATCTCCACAACCAGAAGACCCTGGCCGGGCCCTCGGTCCCGGAATCAAAGAGGATCCGGACATATTCGTGGAGCTGATAGACAGGCAATTCTATCAATTGAGCTGCGATGACGCCATGGTGGCCATAACGGCCGACTATCCCGGACTGCTCCCTGCGTCGCACGTAAGAAAAACCGAAATCCCAACTCCAAAATAGGATCCCCTTTTAGACACTTCACCTACCATACACATATGGTGTTTTACAGGGAAGGCATTCAGGACGCCGTACCGAACCCGTAGCAATTCGCCAGCAAGAGGCACTGAAGCTGGGTAGGCCAAAAAGGAAGGCAGTCAGGACGGAGACACCGACGTAGAGGTATGACACAAAACCTCGCTCCGTGGTTGTCGTATTTCTTAAAATGCAATGACGTCCATGCTTCTTTAATAGAAAAAACGTTCACCGGACTATATCCGGAGAGGCTGCCGATCATGCCTCCACCAGTCGGGCTCCAGGGCCGGACATAGAGGCAGAAGCCAACATGGGGCGGACGCCGGATGCTCCTCCTACAGAGGATGCGGATAGACTATCCGCTACAAATTCAGAAGTGGAGAGCGCCATGAATCATAGGCGTTGCCAGGCCGTACTCCGTGACGCTTGTTTCTCGCCAGAGGCATTTGATGCCTTCAATTTCGGAGACGCGTACATCCGTGCTGCTCAAAATGGTCTAGCCAGAGCCACGGACCAGTATGTAAGGGATATACGGGTAAGCAAATCTGACGATTATATGTATCAGTAGCCCCTGAGACTTGAAACAGTTGACACAACTGATTTAAGGATCATTATTTGTGCAGGTTCTTACGGAGAAGAATTCCCAATTGTCTCAAGAGCTGGACGAGTGCAAGGCCCAGCTGGAAGCCGCTGTTGCCGCATTGAAGGAGTCCAAAAAGGGTCCCCCTGGTAACTCTTTTGTCTATTGCAAAGAATATCAGTATCGGGTAGTATGCGGCATGTATGCACACCTAACAATAGATGTTGCAGGTGGCCCCAGAGTGAATTCGGAGGCCGTGGAGGCGGGTACGGCACGAGATGATCGACAACGAAATGCTGGCGAGCGTGTGTTGACGCGAGTCAGGCAGGAGAAAAATGATCTCCAAGACGCCAATATCTGGCTGGGCGTGGAACTGAAGGATGTCCGAGCCCAGCTTGCGGACTCCGTGAAGGAGAATAAACGGCTTCGGCGCGGCATTTTTAGTGAGTGCTTGAACGAACTTTTTAAAGGAGTTCGGCGAAGAAGCCTGCTAACAGCATTATGTCTACAGGTATGCTGATGGGTCATCCCGGGGAGGAGATGCCCGGGTCTTCGGGTGATCTTCTACCAGAGCTCTCACAACTCCACGAACAAGTTCGACAGGTGATGCAGAGTATCGCTCAAGCCTTGTGGCCATCCGCGCCCCTGCCAGGAGGCATGGGGGAGCTTATAGAGAAGCTCAAGGGAGCGCGGCGGCACTTCCGATTATGGAAGATATCAGTCTGCCGATAAGGTGCAAGGGAAGCCTGGGCTATGGTGAAGACACGATATACCAAGGCTGACCCAAACCACATGGCCGAGGTCGGACCTGTGGGGCCCGATGGGAAAGAGATCCCCGTCAGTTTAGTGTATGATCAAGTAGAATTAGCCGCAAAGTATTCCCAACAGGATTGTAGGCTAGACAGCCTGTTGGATGGTATAGAAGAAGAATTTAATCAGTCTTAGTGACTGTGTACTTCAACTGACATATGTAATGTCCATAGCCGGATTGTAAATCATTTGTCATGGCGGACCTTTTTGCTTCGACCTCTGGACCCGATAGTCCGGAGTGTATCCGAATACCCACTCGGTTATATAAAAACTAGAGTATGCATGGAATCCAGGCGTAGGGGTCATAAGTGCTTGAACAGACAATTGCCCAACTAGCTATGTTATATTACATGGATAGTAAGAAACATCTTCCAGGGAGAATAGTTCCGTTAAGGGTTCCTTTCCCTGGGTATGCATGCCCTAATGTGCATGTACGAACAGCGAGACGCGGGCTAAAAACATCTGGGGGCGTGTAGTAATTTAAATGAAAGTCATCTTTTATTCACCGACCAAATATTCCCTTAAGAACGCTAGCTTTCGGCTTCACCCAGTCTGAGGTACACATCCGGCTGACCCGGTAGTAACAATCGCAGAGGTGCTCCCCTTATGACCTAGACGAATTAACGGGAATGTAGAGCATAAATACAAGAGCCAGGTAACCAAGCTTAGCCAAAACTTAAGTCATATCGATGCATATAATGGCGAAAAAAGGTACATGCGGAAGGATAACACATGTGCAGGGCACAAAGCCCGGAAGGGTAATTAAATTGAGCTTCTGTATGAGAAGCCCCCAGGTATATTGAGCGTGGTTAGCGCGTCAAGATTGTGCAACCAAGACACGAGTGTAGCCCTTTAGGGCCTCAAAGAGAAACAAGAGAAAGAAAGAGAGAAAAAACAGATGTGTAAAAAATTGATGGAGGTGAGGAGACGAACATAGAGTCCGGCGCTAGGCGTAGAATCTTCGTAGTCTGGCTGCGTTCCATGGGTTTGTGTCGGATTTTAGGTTCCGGCAGACCCTTAAGGTTCGAACTCTGGGGTGCACACGAAGATCTTTCCCCTACCGACTCGCGCTTCTATGGCTCGCAAGAAATCTAGGCTAGAAAGAAGAACACACAAGGGACACGAGGTTTATACTGGTTCGGGCCACCGATGTGGTGTAATACCCTACTCTAGTGTGTGGTGTGGTGGATTGCCTCAGGGCCTGATGATGAACAATACAGGGGGAAGAACAGCCTCGCGGGAGGTGTTCTTGAGCTGGTGCAGTGTGTTCCACTTGGTCCGGACCTTTCTCTCTTTCTTTCTCTCTGGACCTCTCTCTTCTTCTTTCTCCTCTCTAGACTTCTTCTCTTCCCCCGTTTTCCTTCTTTCGGGGGCTAGTCCTATTTATAGAGGCCCTGGTCCTCTTCCCAAAAAATGAGCGGGAAGGGCGCCAACAATTGGCCATTTTGAAGGGGAACATCTAGTACAAGTTATCCTGACCAAAGGTGGTCTTCGGCTGCCAAAAGCACTGGTGATGACGCCGTCTTGGGCTCCACGGTGACCTCCGTCCTGCTGCTCTGCTGGTCTTGGTCTCATTGCACCGGAATGGTAACCTTTACCCGATGCCCTAGCCTGTGCTTGCTCCCTTTGCACCGAAGGGGAAACAAGGACAGTGCACAGGCCGGCGCCCGCCTAATCTCGATCGTCATGGCTTGCGTCACGGGCTCCTCGCGAGGCACCCCTGCCTTGATCTCTCCACCTCCTCGCGAGCCTGCCTGATCAGGCTGCTCCTGAGGAAGCCTCCTGTCGTCCGCCCTGCAAGGGTTGGCCCCTTGCGAGGGTCTTGAGCTTGAGCTGATGAGGCTGGGCCGCACTGGGCCCCCACCCGAGCCACGCCGCAGGTAGGCAAGTCTGGGGACCCCCGTTCCTAGAATGCCGACAGTAGCCCCCGGGCCCAAGGCACGCCCGGGCTTGGCTTAGCAGAGAAGCTAAGGGGCAAGCGTGAAGCGTCGCGGGCCCCAATAGCCTGCAGCCTTGGGCGCCGCATGGCGATTGATTGGACATGGGCGTCTGCGCTTCCCCATGACGGCTCGGCAACCGCACGACTTGTCAAGTCCCTGCATGCAGAGAAATGGGTCATGATTACCTGCGATCATGGTGGTCGGCGGTTGGCCTTCTCCAGCTATAAGTACGGGACTGTGCGAGCCTCGTTAGCGTATCCCTTCCTGCTACTCCTTTCCTTCTCCTTCCTCGTCCTTGCTTCTCCTTACGCCAATGGCACCAATCCGCCGGTTTTCTGCAGAAGAGGAAGGAAAGGCCCCCCGAGAAGGTCCTGACCCTCTTCTGCCGAAGAAACGACTAGTCCCTTGCCGCCGAGATGAGGGTGCTTGGCAGGAGGTGCCAAGGCCCTGGTACGAGCGGCCGCCGCCTGGGTTTCCACTGCCCTTGTACGCCCGAATCGAGGGCCCTGAGGAAGAGGGCGTCGAGCGACACCGACGGTGCCGCCGCCGACGCCGGCGAGTCACGGCGGTGCGCGTAGTTCCTCCTGGAGTCCATGCCGAGGGCTCCTCCTGTGAGCTCGTGCTTCACGCCGCCATGCCCCCAAGCTCTTGGATCCACCTTCCTCCCTCCTTCGCCTTCGAGATGCTGCCGAGCGGGTCTCTGGAGCTCTGGCTGCAGCACGCCGATTGCGGCACCCTTGCGACCGGAGCGGAGGTCGCGGTCGTCGCTCCGGGCAAGGTCTATATGACCCGGGGCTAGGGTGAGATCGCCCGGGTCTGCCGCATGGAGGGTGCCCTCGTAATTCATCTTGAATACGACAGTGCCTCCCTGATGTTCTTCAAGGTCTTCGATGCTGAAGGACGCCGGTTGGAGTGCTGCCCCAAGGAAAGCGGCAGGGGCATCGGACTGGAGAGGACCTGGCCTGCCCATCGGCCCTCTAGCAGCTCTTCAGGCGGCAGCGGAGGAGCTGGGGAATCCAGCGGCTCCCCCGAGCTTCTCGTGACTCCGGAGACGAACGACGACAGCTACGTGCCTCCTAGCTCGCGCCGTGCTCGGAGTAGGGCAACTGCATCGGGCCGCCGACACCACTGATCTGGGTGGGGTTGGCGCCGGTGCCGGGCAGTCCATTGTTGATGATGGCGTCGCTTGCGGAGGCGCGGGCAATTAGCATTCCTTAGGATTAGCACCTCTTGTTCCCTGCGAGGAATCGAAGCAACACTCCGCGGGGGTATGTAAGGTGCCTGCCATGTCTTTTGCGAACATTATATCCCTAATATGAATCGATGCGAGATGCTTGTCCTGTCCCGGCTCGGCTCCCCCTTTCTATCCTCGCGAGGACTTAGCGCTCTACGCTGACAGGTCCCAGTCCCCAGGCAGGCTTCAACCGTCGCTGGTATGCCAGGTCGCGATGCCGTGGTCAAGGCCAGGAGGTGAGCGGCCCGATGTCTGGTAAGAGCCCCCGAGTCGCGATGCTCGGGAGGTCCCCTTTAGCGCTCGAGCAGCCCTCGCTGAGCGAGAAAGGAAGGCAACGTCGTCGTGACAGAGCTGCACTAGGCGAGGGTTTGGTGCTGCGTTGGTCCAACTCCTATAAGGGCGTGACTTATCTTTTGAGTTTGGGGTAGTCCTTCGACGGGGCGCCCGACCCGAGCGGCGGTAGCTGAGGTGCTGCTGGGTTACGTCCTCGCAAGCTTCTTCCCACTTCCCCACATTTTCCTTAATGCTCTACGTCCTAAGGTCCCGGCCCTCGAGCGAGCTCAGCCGCCACTGGTATGACAGGTCGCGATGCCGTGGGTTAAGGCCAGGGGGTGAGGGCTGGAGAGCCAGTAGGAGCCCATGAGCCGCGATGCTCAGGCGCCCCCCTTTTAACGTGCAAGCGGTCTGTGCCGGAGAGAGGGAGAGATAGCCCGCGACATCCCCAATGTTGCTCCTGGAGCGGGTCCTGCATACCAATCACAAGGAGAGACAAGACCTGTCGCTACGGTTGCCAGCCAACCATTGGTCGCTCCGAGGGAGTGATTGGAGCACTGAGAGCCTGGTGAGGTGGCGCCTTGCGGGGCTGTCGCGGCCAGAGCTCGACCACTCAGATTTATCAGCGTTGCAGGGGAGGACCCATACGCAGACGTCGTGCTAGAGCGAGCGGCTCCATGGGTAGGTGTCAATCGAGCAGGCGATTAGGTCAGGCATGTTAAGTATGAAGGAGCATATTCATTTCAAGTAGATGCGGGAAAAGCGAACGCCGCTGGGCCAGGCCCGAGCAGTTTGGGGATGATGCAGCCCGAGGGGCACCCCCAACAAGGTAAGTAAAAGTGCGTAAGTAAAACGGATACGTGCTGCAGGGATGGACCCACGCGACCTGGGAACGACGCGGCCCTGTGGGCTCTCCCAGCTAAAAATGGAACTTGAAAGATCTCACCTGATGCCGTTGAAGATGAAGCGATGTCGTAGAAGTGGGTGACCCAAGGTGAAGACGTCGACCCTCACGAGCCCCCAGGCCCAGGAGCCTCGGGAGGCTCCGGGGGCACGGGTAGGTCTTCGAGGGCCATCTCCACCTCCACTGGGACCGCATAATGCCTGACCTCCTGAGCCTCCAGAATGCTCCTCAGCAGGCGCTGATGAGTGGTGACCGCGTTCGGCAGGCCGAAAGGCATGCGAACGTAGCTGTGAGGTGGACCCTCGCAACGCCCCACGCGCGAGGGCCAGAGGCGCTCCTGAGACGCCGCTCGGTTGAGCCCTGGCACGTCGATGCAGATGCGCAGCCCACCATCCTTGCCTGGATGTGGGGCCACGGCGGCAAGCGGCGGCTGCCGCGCATGACTCTCGACTCCTGTAGCTCCTGGGTGTTTCCTGCGATGAACTCCTGCAGGTTTGGCCTTCCTTGCCTCGTACCTTCCAGAGGGAAACGTGCCTGGAAGCACCCCTCCAAGTGGTCCCCGAGCGCCTCCCTCGTGACCTTGGCAAAGTCGGCGGCTCTCCAAGAAAGAGCCCCCGAGCCCTGCCTGAGGAGGGCGCTGGGCGCACTTTCCTATGCGACAGAGGGTGGCGCTCCCTGAACGGGCGCGAATCCTGACGCAATGCCTCCGGAGGCGCCTGCCTCCTTATGGCTTGGGCCAGGCGAAGCCTTCTTCTTCTTAAGGGTCACCTCGGGAAGTCTTCCGCTCCTGTGATCTGGGTCTTCGATTGCTGTGGCTTGGAACGCACGCTCAAGTGAACACACCGCGTCCCTTTCATCACAGGGTACGGTGATGACTCCACCGCTTCCTGGCATCTTGAGGACATTGTAGCCATGGTGAGTCACTGCCATGAACTTGGCTAGGGCTGGGTACCCGAGGATTGCGTTGTATGGCAGGCGAATGTGGGCGACATCGAAGTCAATGAGCTCGGTGCGGTAGTTGTTGCGCTGCCCGAAGGTGACTGGCAGGCGAACTTGCCCTATCGGAACGGTGGGACCATCAGTGACTCCTGAGAAAGGCCTGGTCGGCTGGAGCTGATCATACGACACTTGGAGATTGTCGAATGTCTCGACGGACAGGACGTTGAGTCCTGCTCCGCCATCCACGAGGGTCCTGGTGACCTGCACATTGCTGATGACTGGGAAGCAAAGCATCAGGAGAACTCCGGCCATTGCCGCACACTTGAGCTGATCCGCTGAGCTGAACGTGATGGCGCACGCAGACCACCTGAGAGGGCGCGTGGCCTCAAGCTTGGGGAGGACTGCATTCACCTCGCGAGCAAACTGCTTGAAGATGCGTTGTGATGCTGGGGCCTTGCGCCACCCAAGATGCAAGCGATTGCGCACAGCTCCTGGAAGCCCCCAGCCCCCTCGCCTTGATGTTGGTCTTCGTTCCTTCTTGGCGGTGGCAGTGACGATGTCAGCGACACCAGTGATGCCTCCGGGGGTGCCCCAGAAGACGCGGTGAGTGATATGTCCGACTGACCGTATGTCGCTGCTGTTTACCCTGCATGAAGAAGGTTCGGGCTTGGCCCTGAAGAATGTAAGAGCATTTTGGGAGGGGAGGCCCCTCATGTAAAGGTTTGCGATCAGTATCCTGGTAAACATAATGTTGCATGTGAGCTTAGCTGCTAGCCCGGTGATGGGTCAGCCGACTTGTTTTCCTTTCGACTCCGACGAGTTCCGAGCGGGCCTGCGGGGGCCGTCGCACCTCGGGTGTCTTCTGATTATCCTGTTGATCCTGCGATGAGAACCTCCGGAGAGGGTGCGGTGACAGTGGTCCCGTCTGTAGTCGTGCCTAGCCCGGCCCGGCTCGTGAGGGGCTCGTGAGGGGGGCAGCCGACGCTAACTTTGGAGGCAAAGCTGAAATCAGAACACGAGAGATTGCTCGAACGAGACTAAACACCCCTTCCCCAAACACACGCAAGTCTCGAGCTCAAATCCAACTTAAATCCAAACCGAAGAAACTTGTCAACAAGGAAGAAGCGAAAAGACAAAGGCCGCGTCCGGCACCTAGTCTAGTCTTCGACGTCTTCTCACCAGCGCGGAGCTAAGTGCTGCCACTGGGCCTGGGCGGGAGCCCCCGAGGCCCGAGGGCGGCTCTCCGGAGACTCCGGGGCGTGTACAGCCCCACTCATTATTACGTGAGAGTATCACGGGCGGCGAGCTTCACAGGCACTGGGCCTTCTTCATAGGTACCAGCCTTGCTTCATATCGCCTGGCGAGGGCCCCGCCTTGCGCCACACTCTACCGCCATTGACGGTGGCCGGAGACCAAGGACGACGCCAATGGGGTAGAGCGGTCGCCAGCGGTTCCCCCGACGACCACGGGTCCTCTGTCGGGGGCAGGCCCTGGGGCACCTCCCCGGCAGAGGGCCTACCTCCTGAGAGCGCCTTGCTCCGACCGCCGCGGGGGCAAACCCAGATCTCGGCCCCTCTCCTGCAGCCCCCTGCGCCCTCCTCCTGAGGGATAGGAGGCTGCAGCATTGGGGCAGCCATCTACTGCGGCGACCTGTATCTCCTGTGACCCATGGTTAGCATAAGCTTGCTCCTGAGGAATGAGTGGTACCCAATAGTTGTTGCCGCCGGTGCGGTTGTCGAGGCTCTCTTGGGGTTCCTGAAAGAGCTCAGCTTCTGGCACCTCCTCGCCCCAGCCTGGCCCGAGGAATGAGCCATGATCTTCTTCCAGCGCGCACCCCTGATCCACCATGCGGGGCACATAAGTTTCTAGGTCCACCGCCTCGTGGGCCTTGTCGTAGCGCCCCGCATGACATGTAGTCCGGCTTGGAGCGTCATCTTGGGGGTGATCGCGCGGCGGTCCGCCGAAGCCGGAGGCCACGGCGTGCACCCCTTCGCTGGCCGGAGGTGGGCCGGCGCGACTTGTCGCCTGGTGCCGACGGAGGCGTTGGCGCTGAACAGGCCCTGGAGTCCGCTTGAAGTTGCGTGAGCACATATAATGCCGCCATACGGCCCGCCCTGGACCTGGGGCGGCAGCTGGACGCAGAAGGGAGGTGCTCCTGAGGCGGCGGCGTCTAGGAGCTCGGCTACTCGCTCCAACAACACGTCGTGGCCGCCCTCCAGCAGCCGGCACCGTAGCAGCTCTTGGGCCACCGTGAGCGCGGCCCTGGAGTTCGCCTGTTCCTGTCGAGTGTGTGGCGCTGTGGCCGCGGTGTGGTTTGAGGCCCTTGCTGCGGCCCACACCTGCCGTGGTGTGAGGGCAGGCAGTGTCTGGCCGCGTCGCCCGTGCCCCGCAGCGCCCTGCGGAGCGCGGGCTGCCTGAGGCGCAAGGTTGAGGTTGCCCTGAGCCGGCGACACGGCGTGGGCGGGCCACGCCGCCCAGTGGTTGGCATTGGCAGCCGGGTCGCTCGACATCTGAACGGCGAGGCGACGGAACGCGACGCGGAGGAAGAAGGATTCCGGCGCACCCCTACCGGCCGCGCCAAATGTCGTATTTCAGGTTCCGGCAGACCCTTAAGGTTCGAACTCTGGGGTGCGCACGGAGATCTTTTCCCTACCGACTCGCGCTTCTATGACTCGCAATAAATCTAGGCTAGAAAGAAGAACACACAAGGGACACGAGGTTTATACTGGTTCGGGCCACCGATGTGGTGTAATACCCTACTCCAGTGTGTGGTGTGGTGGATTGCCTCAGGGGCTGATGATGAACAATACAGGGGGAAGGACGGCCTCGCGAGATGTGTTCTTGAGCTGGTGCAGTGTGTTCTACTTAGTCCGGACCTTTCTCTCTTTCTTTCTCTCTAGACCTCTCTCTTCTTCTTTCTCCTCTCTGGACTTCTTCTCTTCCCCCCTTTTCCTTCTTTCGGGGGCTAGTCCTATTTATAGAGGCCCTGGTCCTCTTCCCAAAAAATGAGCGGGAAGGGCGCCAACAATTGGCCATTTTGAAGGGGAACATCTAGTACAAGCTATCCTGAGTTCCTGACCAAAGGTGGTCTTCGGCTGCCAAATGCACTAGTGATGACGCCGTCTTGGGCTCCATGGTGACCTCTGTCCTGCCGCTCTGCTGGTCTTGGTCTTGTTGCACCGGAATGGTAACCTTTGCCCGATGCCCTGGCCTGTGCTTGCTCCCTTTGCACCGAAGGGGAAACAAGGACACTGCGTAGGCCGGCGCCCGCCTAATCTCGATCGTCATGGCTTGCGTCACGGGCTCCTCGCGAGGCACCCCTGCCTTGATCTCTCCGCCTCCTTGTGAGCCTGCCTGATGAGGCTGCTCCTGAGGAAGCCTCCTGTCGTGCGCCCCGCAAGGCTTGGCCCCTTGCGAGGGTCTTGAGCTTGAGCTGATGAGGCTGGGCCGCACTGGGCCCCCACTTGAGCCACACCGCAGGCAGGCAAGTCTGGGGACCCTCATTCCCAGAAGCCGACAGTTTGGCTCGAGTCGATTATCCGATGCATCCCGCAGATGGTACGCTCCACCAGTCAGAACCTGGTCAATAATGAAGGGGCCTTCCCATTTGGGCTTGATCTTGTTCTTTTTCTTCTCCGGTAGGCGTAGAACTAGTTCTCCAACGTTATAGGTTTTGGCCCGCACTTCTCTGCTTTGATACCTTCGAGCCTGTTGCTGATAGAATGCGGAACGGGCTTTTGCCACATCGCGCTCCTCCTCCAGGGCATCCAAACTGTCCTGTCGATCGAGCTCGGCCTCTCTTTCTTCGTACATGCGCACTTGAGGTGAGTCATGAATTATGTCGCAAGGCAGCACCGCCTCAGCGCCGTACACCATAAAAAATGGTGCGTATTCGGTAGTGCGATTCAGCGTGGTCCGCAGCCCCCAAAGTACGGAGTCGAGGTCCTCTACCCAATGAGTGTCCGATTCCTTTAAAGATCGGACTAATCTGGGTTTAATGCCGCTCATGATAAGACCATTCGCTCATTCAACTTGACCGTTAGTTTGCGGATGATAGACAGAAGCATAATCGAGCTTGATGCCCATGTTGCTGCACCAAAGTTTCACCTCGTCAGCTGTAAAGTTCGTGCCGTTGTTAGTGATGATGTTGTGGGGGACGCCATAATGGTGTACAACCCCGGATATGAAGTCTATCACCGGTCCGGATTCAGCCGTTTTGACAGGTTTGGCTTCTATCCATTTGGTGAATTTATCCACCATGACCAGTAAGTATTTTTTCTTATGGGTTCCCCCTTTGAGGGGTCCGACCATATCGAGCCCCCAGACCGCAAAGGGCCATGTAATGGGGATTGTTTGGAGGGCGGTAGGTGGCATGTGGCTTTGGTTTGCAAAAAGCTGGCAACCAACACAATGTTGTACTAGATGTTGTGCATCTGCCCAGGTCGTCGGCCAATAAAAACCTGTACGGAAGGCCTTGCTTACAAGGGCCCGGGCTGCGGCGTGGTGGCCGCCGAGTCCGGCATGGATTTCTGCCAAAAGATTCCGCCCTTCCTCCTCGGAGATGCACCTTTGAAGGACTCCGGTTGTGCTTTTCTTATAAAGCTCTCCCTCATGGACCTTGTAGGCTTTAGATCGCCGCACTATGCAGCGGGCCTCATTTTGGTCCTCGGGTAATTCCTATCTAGTTAGGTAGGCTAGGAATGGTTCTGTCCACGGGGCGATGACGACCATTATCACGTGGCCTGAAGGTGTTATTTCGGTGGCAGAGCCTCCGATTGTGTCAAAGTATTCGGTATCTGGGGTTGTGGCCGGGTCCGGACTATTTTTTCCGGTGTCCCCTTCCCATACCACGGATGGTTTAAACAGTCTTTCTAGCAAGATGTTCGGTGGGACAGGGTCGCGTTTGGCGCCGATACGGGATAGGATGTCCGCCGCCTGGTTATTTTCCCGAGCCACATGGTGGAATTCAAGCCCCTCGAACCGAGCTAACATTTTGAGGACGGCGTTACGATATGCTGCCATTTTCGGATCCTTGGCATCGAAGTCTCCATTTATTTGGGATATTGCGAGGTACGAGTCCCCACGCACCTCTAGGCGTTGGATGCCCATGGAGACTGCCATCCGGAGGCCGTGTAATAGGGCCTCGTATTCGGCTGTGTTGTTGGAGTCTGTATATAGTATTTGGAGCACATATTGCACCATATCTCCGGTGGGGGACGTCAGGACGACGCCAGCCCCCA
This sequence comes from Triticum urartu, assembly GCF_056163025.1. Taxonomy (NCBI): domain Eukaryota; kingdom Viridiplantae; phylum Streptophyta; class Magnoliopsida; order Poales; family Poaceae; genus Triticum; species Triticum urartu. The sequence goes on from NC_141874.1 coordinate 148,567,744, forward strand.
GACCAGCCAGCATTTTAAAGCCGTCGAAGTGCATGATCCAATTGGAGTATGCGCCATACTCTTTAGGGAGTTCGGCTTCTGTCCATTCGGCTACGAAATCGGCCAGTACTTGCGACTTAATGGCCCGTCGTGGCTTATATGTTATGTCGAACGGGAGGAGCTCGATGGCCCATTTGGCAATCTAGCCCGTGGCATCGCAGTTGTTTATTATGTCATTGAGTGGTACTTCGGAGGCCACCGTAATCGAACACTCTTGAAAGTAGTGTCGTAATTTTCGGGATGCCATAAATACCGCATATGCTATATTTTGGTAATGTGTGTACCGTGATTTGCATGGGGTGAGGATGATGGATACATAATATACCGGCTTTTGAAGTGGGAATTTATGTCCGTCCATCTCTCGTTCGACGACGAGCACTGCGCTTACAACTTGGTGAGTTGCCGCTATATATAATAGCATTGGTTCGCCAACAGTTGGTGCGGCCAAGATTGGGTTGGTGGCCAGGATGGTTTTTATTTCTTCCAGTCCGGCCGTGGCTGCATCCGTCCACTCGAAGTGTTCGGTGCACCGAAGAAGGCGATAAGGGGGAAGTTCCTTTTCTCCTAATCAGGAGATAAAGCGGCTTAAAGCCGCCACACATCCAGTCAATTTCTGGATTTGCTTGAGGTCAGTTGGGATAGCCAACTGCGACAGAGCTCGGATTTTAGCCGGATTTGCTTCAATTCCTCTACTGGAGACGATGAAGCCCAGGAGCTTTCCAGCGGGAACACCGAAAACGCATTTTTCCGGATTGAGCTTAATGTCGTATGTTCGGAGATTGGTGAACATGAGCCTCAAGTCGTCTATTGAAGAGTCGACGTGTCTAGTTTTAATGACCACATCGTCTACATATGCCTCCACAGTCTTACCGATCTGCTTTTCCAGACATGTCTGGATCATGCGCTGATATGTTGCGCCGGCATTTTTGAGCCCGAAGGGCATTGTGTTAAAACAGAAGGGGCCGTATGGCATGATAAATGCCGTTGCGGCTTGATCAGACTTCGCCATCTTAATCTGGTGGTAACCAGAGTATGCATCGAGGAAGCACAATGATTCGTGTCCTGCGGTAGCGTCGATGATTTGATCGATGCGAGGGAGTGGGAAGGGATCCTTTGGGCAAGCCTTATTAAGGTCTTTGAAGTCAACACATAGGCGCCAGGATTTGTCCTTCTTTGGTACCATCACCAGGTTTGCTAGCTAATCCGGATATTTTATTTCTTTAATAAATCCGGCTTCCAGTAGCTTGGCCAGCTCCTCTCCCATGGCTTGCCGCTTAGGTTCAGAGAAACGCCGAAGAGTCTGCTTGACCGGCTTGAATCCTTTTAGAATATTAAGGCTATGCTCAGCCAATCTGCGTGGAATTCCTGGCATGTCTGAAGGGTGTCAGGCGAATATATCCCAATTATCGTGCAGAAACTCCCGTAGTGCGGCGTCTACAGCGGGGTCTAACTATGCCCCAATGGATGCTGTTTTTGTAGGGTCCGTTGGATGGACTTGGAATTTAACTATATCGTCTGCTGGTTTAAAGGAGGTGGACTTGGATCTTTTGTCTAGTATCACGTCGTCCCTGTCCACCATGGAGCGCAGCGCGGTTAACTCCTCCGCCACAAGGGCTTCGGATAAAGCCTCGAGGGCTAGTGCGGTTGTTTTCTTCTCGGCGCGGAGTGCTATGTCCGGATCACTAGCTAGAGTGATGATTCCATTGGGTCCGGGCCTTTTGAGCTTCATGTACCTGTAATGGGGTATGGCTTGGAAAATCATGAATGCCTCCCGCCCTAGAAGGGCGTGGTATCCGCTACTAAACGGGGCCACTTGTAATGTAATTTCTTCGGACCTGTAATTCTCCGGAGTGCCGAATACCACATCAAGTGTGATTTTCCCAGCACAACATACCTCCCGACTAGGGATGATTCCTCGGAAGGTCGTACTGCTTTGCTCAATACGGTTGCTGTCTATTTCCATTTTTTGGAGAGTTTCCTCATAAATGAGGTTTAATCCGCTGCCGCTGTCCATGAGCACCTTAGTGAGCCGAAAGCCGTCCACAATTGGACTGAGGACCAAAGCAGCTGGTGCTCGGGCTGTTCAGAATTTAGGTTCGTCACTGGCATTGAAGGTGATAGCCGTGTCGCTCCATGGATTTATTGCTACTACGTGGCAGACTTCGGCAAGGCTGCGGAGTGCTCGCTTACGCCTATTATTTGAGGCGAAGGTCTCGAAGACCGTTAATACTGTATTGTTATCCGTGGGAAGGTGCTCTATGGTATTTTGGGTGAGAAAAGATCCTCACCGCTTTTGGCCACCTGCCGGAGTACCCAACATGCTCTAAGGCTGTGTGTTGATATGGTATCCGATGTACTATGGATTTTGCAGGGCCCGTTAAGCCATCCCTCCAATACGGTTCCACGCCCTGTGGTGGGCTTTTGCTTCTTTGTAATTGAGTCGGGCGACTTATGAGAGTGCACCCTTTTAGTTCGGACTGGGGGTTTAGTCAGAGCCGGATTATCCCAAAATTGCGTTTGGGTTTTCCACGCACTTTCCATCGCACAGTATTTCCGTACTATGGCCGCCAAGTCAGCGAAGTGTGCTACATCACGGCGACTTATGGCGTTGAGGACTCCCTTGTCCGTGCAATTGTTGCAAAAGAACGAAATTGCATCTTCCTCGCGACAGTCCTTGACCTTGTTCATTACAAGGAGGAATCTGGCCCAATAGTGATGTACTGTCTCTTGGGGCGCTTGCCTAATGTGGAAAAGATCATTTGTATCTGGGTGGGTGGGTGGATTTAAGTCCAGACCTTGACCCAATCTGTGATCCCGGGGCAGGGGAGTTTCCGATCTTGGAAATTCGGGCTTTGGGATGTTGTCCTGTGGGTTCGGTATGCGGCCTGATTCTGGATTCAGGGTTAGGGTGGTGTCCTCTCGTGAGCGAGTATCCGGCTCGGGGAGCTCGGGAATCCGGACATAGTTCGTCCTCAGGATAGAGGGAGAATCACCGCATTGCTCCTCCACCACCGCTATCTGATGGGTGACCGGCGAAGAGTTAATCTCCCTTTGGTCGGGTTTAAGCCTTATCCGATCATAGTCCGTAGTGACTCCCAGAGCAGCGGTGCGATCCAAGAGCTCGTTCAAAGAGGAGAGCTCCATTGGATCCATCTGCTCAGCAAATTTCGAGCCGATGTGGAGGCTATTTTCGATGACCCGAGAAGTCATTGTAGGCGACGTGGCCGAGCGGGCGGTCATGACGAAGCCGCCTAGTCGGAGAGTTTGGCCTACAGCCAGGGCTCCCCCAGAGGTGATGTTGTTCTTGATAACGAGGCGAGCCATCCTCCTTATGATGACGACACAGTGGAACTCTCACTGAAAGCACCAATGTCGGTGTCAAAACCGGCGGATCTCGGGTAGGGGGTCCCGAACTGTGCGTCTAAGGCGGATGGTAACAGGAGGCAGGGGACACGATGTTTACCCAGGTTCGGGCCCTCTTGATGGAGGCAATACCCTACGTCCTACTTGATTGTTCTTGATGATATGAGTATTACAAGAGTTCATCTACCACGAGATTAAAGAGGCTAAACCCTAGAAGCTAGCCTATGGTATGATTGTATGTTGTCCTACGGACTAAAACCCTCCGGTTTATATAGACACCGGAGAGGGCTAGGGTTACACAAGGTCGGTTACAAAGGAGGAGATGTACATATCCGTATTGCCTAACTTGCCTTCCACGCCAAGTAGGGTCCCATCCGGACATGAGACGAAGTCTTCAATCTTGTATCTTCATAGTCCAACAGTCCGGCCAAAGGATATAGTCCGGCTGTCCGGAGACCCCCTAATCCAGGACTCCCTCAATAACCGTCGTCGAGGGCCGCGGTGCCCTGATAACCCACAAGTATAGGGGATCGCAATAGTTTTTGAGGGTAGAGTACTCAACCCAAATTTATTGATTCGACACAAGGGGACCCAAAGAATATTCTCAAGTATTAGCAGCTGAGTTGTCAATTCAACCACACCTGGAAACTTAATATCTGCAGCAAGGTATTTAGTAACAAAGTAATATGATAGTAGTGGTAAAAGGTGGTAAAAGGTAACGGTAGCAAAAGTAATATTTTTGGTTTTATGATGATTGTAACAGTAGCAACAGAAAAGTAAATAAGCGAAGAACAATGTGTGAAAAGCTCATAGGCATTGGATCAGTGATGGAGAATTATGTCGGATGCGATCAATCATGCAACAGTTATAACATAGGGTGACACAGAACTAGCTCCAATTCATCAATGTAATGTAGGCATGTATTCCGAATATAGTCATACGTGCTTATGGAAAAGTACTTGCATGACATATTTTGTCCTACCCTCCCATGGCAGCGGGGTCCTATTGGAAACTAAGGGATATTAAGGCCTCCTTTTAATAGAGTACCGGACCAAAGCATTAACACATAGTGAATACATGAACTCCTCAAACTACGGTCATCACCAGTAAGTATCCCAGCTATTGTCACTTCAGGGTTAACGGATCATAACACATAATGGGTGACTATAGACTTGCAAGATAGGATCAAGAACTCACATATATTCATGAAAACATAATAGGTTCAGATCTGAAATCATGGCACTCGGGCCCTAGTGACAAGCATTAAGCGTAGCAAAGTCATAGCAACATCAATCTCAGAACATAGTGGATACTAGGGATCAAACCCGAACAAAACTAACTCGATTACATGATAAATCTCATCCAACCCATCACCGTCCAGCAAGCCTACAATGGAATTACTCACGCACGGCGGTGAGCATCATGAAATTGGTGATGGAAGAAGGTTGATGATGACGATGACGACGGATTCCCCTCTCTGGAGCGTCGAACGGACTCCAGATCAGCCCTCTCGAGAGAGTTTAGGGCTTGGCGGCGGCTCCGTATCGTAAAACGCGATGAATCCTTCTCCCTGGTTTTTTTCTCCTCGAAAGTGAATATATGGAGTCAGGGTTGAGGTCGGTGGAGCGTCAGGGGGCCCACGAGGCAGGGGGCGCGCCCAGGGGGTAGGGCGCGCCCCCACCCTCGTGGACAGGTGGAGGCCCCCCTGACGTGGATCTTCCTTCCAATATTTTTTACATATTCCAAAATAATTCTCCGTTTATTTTTATGTCATTACGGGAACTTTTATTTCTGCACAAAAATAACACCATGGCAATTCTGTTGAAAACAGCGTCAGTCCGGGTTAGTTCCATTCAAATCATGCAAGTTAGAGTCCAAAACAAGGGCAAAAGTGTTTGGAAAAGTAGATACAACGGAGACGTATCAACTCCCCCAAGATTAAACATTTGCTTGTCCTCAAGCAATTCAGTTGATAAACTGAAAGTGATAAAGAAAAACTTTTTGCAAACTCTGTTTGCTCTTGTTGTTGTAAATATGTAAAGCCAGCATTCAAGTTTTCAGCAAAGATTATGAACTAACCATATTAACAATAACATTTAGGTCTCATGTTTACTCATATCAATGGCATAATCAACTAGCGAGCAATAATAATAAATCTCGGATGACAACACTTTCTCAAAACAATCATGATATGATATAACAAGATGGTATCTCGCTAGCCCTTTCTGAGACCGCAAAACATAAATGCAGAGCACCTTTAAAGATCAAGGACTGACTAGACATTGTAATTCATGGTAAAAGAGATCCAGTCAAGTCATACTCAATGTAAACTAACAGTAATGGATGCAAAATGACAGCGGTGCTCTCCAACTGGTGCTTTTTAATAAGAGGATGGTGACTCAGCATAAAAGTAAATAGATAGGCCCTTCGCAGAGGGAAGCAGGGATTTGTAGAGGTGACATAGCTCAGTTTTGAAATAGATATGAATAATATTTTGAGCAGTATACTTTCATTGTCAACATAACAACCAAGAGATGGTGTTATCTTCCATGCTACACACATTATAGGCGGTTCCCAAATAGAATGGTAAAGTTTATACTCCCCCTCCACCAACAAGCATCAATCCATGGCTTGCTCGAAACAACGAGTGCCTCCAACTAACAAGAGTCATGGGGGAGTTTTATTTGCAATTATTTTGATTTGATTTGCATAAAGCATGGGACTGGGCATCCCGGTGACCAACCATTTTCTCGTGAGGGAGGAGCAGAGTCCACTCCTCTTGAGAATAACCCGCCTAACATGGAAGATACAGACAGCCCTAGTTGATACATGAGATATTCGAGCATACAAAACATAATGTTTATTTGAAGGTTTAGAGTTTGGCACATACAAATTTACTTGGGACGGCAGGTAGATACCGTATATGGGTAGGTAAATGGTGGACTCATATGGAACAACTTTGGGTTTATGGAATTGGTTACACAAACAGTATTCCCGCTTAGTACAAGTGAAGGCTAGCAAAAGACTGGGAAGCGACCAGCTAAAGAGCGACAACAGTCATGAACATGCATTAAAATTAATCAACCCCGAATGAAAGCATGAGTGAACATGTGCCAAGTCAAGCCACTCGAATTGTTCAAAAGAGGATACCACCCTATCATACCACATCACAACCATTTTAATAGCATGTTGGCACGCAAGGTAAACCATTATAAGCTCCTAGCTAATTAAGCATGGCATAAGAAACTACAATCTCTAATTGTCATTGCAAACATGTTTATTCATAATAGACTGAATGAGGAACGATGAACTAATCATATTTACAAAAACAAGAGAGGTCGAGTTCATACCAGCTTTTGTCATCTCAATAAGTTCATCATATAATCATCATTATTGCCTTTCACTTGCACGACCGAATAGTGCGGATAATAATAATAGTGCACGTGCATTGGACTAAGCTGGAATCTGCAAGCATTCAATTCAAGAGAGAAGACAAGGTAATATGGGCTCTTTGTTAGATCAACAATAATGCATATGAGAGCCACTCAACATTTTCATTATGGTCTTCTCCTATCGACCCCCAAAGAAAAAGAAAAGAAATAAAACTATTTACACGGGAAAGCTCCCAACAAGCAAAAGAAGAACAAGAAATCTTTTTGGGTTTTCTTTTTAATTACTACTACTACAGGCATGAAAAGTAAACTAGCTAAAATCAGCAACTAATTTTTTTATTAAGGTTTATCAAACACACAAGAAGAAAGCATAAACAGGAAAAAAACTAGCATGGATGATACAATGAAAAAGTATGTGCACCGACAACTAGCAATGAGTGTGTGAACATCAATGTAATGTCGATGAGAAATACGTACTTCCCCAAGCTTAGGCTTTTGGCCTAAGTTGGTCTATGGCCACGGCTGGCCTGGCGGATATCCAAAGTAATAGTTGGGGTCATACTGTGAAGAAGCCTCGGATTGCCACTGGTTGGCAATCACCTCCGGATCCCACTGGTAATCAGACTGTCGTGGAGGATCAAAATGTGGTTCCGGCTCTGGCTCTGTAGTTGATGTAGGGTTCCGGTAGGCATGAATGTCCTCCAACGAAACAAGGTACTTGCCTGCAGATAAATCAAACAAGGAAGGAGTAGGCAAGGTAATAGTCTCAGGATGATTTTTACCAAATATTAATTTGTACTTAAGCACCTTTTCCCTATTCTTAACAATAAAATCATGTGCTACCATACTCTTATAATCTAGATAAACGGGAGGCAGCAACTTATCTTCCTTCTCGTAATGCCTAATAGGTATGTTAAAGTGTGCAGCGAGGCGCGAGGCGAAGATGCCTCCAAGGACGGTGCCCTTAGTACGGTTAAGATTTAACCGCTTTGCAATAATAGCGCCCATACTGAATGTGTCATCACGAAATAAGGCATGGCACAAAATAACAATATCAGGGGTACTCAGGTTTCCACAGTTTCTGCGCCCAATTAAGCATCTACTAGCAAATATAGCAAAGTAACATAGAACAGGAAAGTGTATGCTAGTAATTCATGCGTTGGAAACCTTCCTCGTTTCCCCTACAGTGATGGTATCAATAAAACCATCCACATCGTCACGATGTTCTTCCTCTACGTTGCCCTCGAAAGGGATCAAACAAACCCAACAAAAATCTTGAAGTGACATCTCCTTATGCTCATCATATAAATAAAATTCCACCGTAGGTGGAAATGAAAGTTTTGCAAAAAGATATTGGTGAGTAAGAGATACTGTTCACATTGGTCGTGGAGGAAGGCGGTGAGGCCTACATTCTCAGCCAATTCATAAAAATCATCATAAATCCCGGTTGCTCTCAAGAAATCATCACAAGGCCATTCACATGGACGAACCTCCGAGGTGCGAGGAATATTATATTTGGGCCTCTTATCCTCCTCACTTTGCCTATCCTTCGAGCTTCGGCTCGATGAGCCCCTCAAAAATATCTTCATCTTTTTCTGAAAATTTCTGAAATTTTTAGTAACTTCAAAATAAAATTGAACCATACTCAACAAAATTGATAGCAACTACTCCTACAAGTGCCTAGAGGCAATATCATGCATCAAAACTACTTTTGACCATATAAATTTGACATGCAAGCTCAAGAACAGGGTCACCTAAGCAGCAAAAATATGCAATGAATAAAGCACTAGAACAAAAACTAATTGGACCATTGGAGGAGTCACATACCAAGGAACAATCCCCCAAAGCAGTTTTGTGGGAGGTGCTTTGAGCAAGGAGATCGAAAATGGCAGCAAAATGAGCTTGGACTTGGGTTTGAGCTGGTTAGTGATGTTTGTGGGAGGAAGAAGGAGTGTGAGGTAGCTGGAATAATTGGAGGGGAGCCACCGTGGGCCCATGAGGCAGGGGGCGTGCCCAGGGGGATAGGGCGTGCCCTCCACCCTCGTGGCCAGGTGCTTGCTCCCCCTGTTGTGTTCTCAGTGCCAAATATTCTCAAATATTCCAGAAAAATCATATTTAAATTTCAGGGCATTTGGAGAACTTTTATTTTCAGGGTATTTTTTATTGCATTGATAATTCAGAAAATAGACAGGAATTACTATGTTTGCTTTATTTAATATAAATAACAGAAAGTAAAAAGAGGGTACAGAGAGTTGTGTTTTCTAAATTAATCCATCTCATGCTCAGGGCCGGTCCTGATATTTCGGGGGGCCGGGGCAAGACAACACAAAGGGGCCCTAAAGCCACATAATCATATACATAAATGTTACTATTTCAATTGCAAATAAAAACTCAGTACAAAATTGATGTTGCCTTGTCATCTCGACAATTTAAAGAAACCACGGTCATAAACATTCATTGTGAAAGTTGGTTGTTTTTGTCAATCGACACATATTTTTTTGTTAGGTGAATTAGTAACACTTTCGTGCCTACTCAAATTTTTAACATCCTATAATCCTTCACTAGGTTGTTATTCAACAGTAACTAAAACTAATTCCACCAAATTTCTAAGCAGCAGAAAAACTACTGTACTTGTATGTGTTCTAGAAAATGTCAATGGATCCTCTCTAGGACTCAATCAACTCATATGCATGTTTTTTTTCTCAATGTCAGATGAATACTTTCCAAATACAATCTTGCCAAATTATTAGCAATCTTGATAATTAGCAAACAAATATATGATACAAGAAATTAAGAACACTGCTAATTAAATAAAAAAAGTTTAAGAAAGGCATGAAACAAAGGTACCTGGATGGCTGGGAAATTAGAAATTGCAAGCTTTTGCTGCAGCTTAGGAGTCACGGACAGAAATTTTAGTTTCCCTTTCCTAATCCCAATCAATAAAAGAAACTGAACCACTTGAAATGAGTGGTTAGCTGTATAAAAAACAATCAACAATAAAAGAAATTGAAGTATGAGGATTAACTTCACGAAGCGAACTATCTAAAAGGACTACAAAAAGATGGGATTTGCGTTGAAGAGGGGGATGATGGAATCGGGAAAATCCCATTACCTTCCTCCACTAATCACACCATGAGCCGAAAATCAAAATTAGACTATGCGGACGAGGCACCATCGACCTTGGCATGGCTGATTCGTAACCAACTGGGGAAGAGAAAGAGTAAGCCGAGAAGATCATGCGCGTGAGTCAAGCCAATAATTAGTTGATCTGTTACCATCTTTTTTGGGACGTGCTACACATCGGCCGGTGGATCTTTTCAGAAGATCCGCCGCCTCGCGAGCCGTCTGATCTAGCCTGCTCAGCGTATGATCGCTCTTTGCAACAAGAGTATTGCTTCAGAAACATTGGTGACTATTGCAACAAATGCTCTATTTCAGGAACACATGGGCGACTATTGCAACAAGAGCTTTGTTTCAAAAGTATTGGTGACTATTGCAACAAAAGCTCTGTTTCAGGAACACATCGATGATTATTGCAACAAGAGCTTTGTTTCAAAAACATCGGCGACACTTGAAAGCTCTCCGTGTATGATCCCTCTCTGCAACAAGAGCTTTGTTCAAAAACATTGTTGACTATTGCAACAAGATGTTTGTTTCAGAAACATTGATGGAATTGGAAAGCATCTACGACGGTGCTTAACCCCATTGATGCCTCGCCGTGGATGGTGAGAGCCTGTCGCCTGGCCCGTAAACACGCCGCGCAGGGCTGGGAGGGATTCATCAGGGAGGGCTCCCCGACATCGACATCGTCGAAGAATACCCTGTGCGCTGTGCCGCAACAAGAGCTCCCGCCTGAAGCTTCTGCGCCACCCAGCGATCCCATTACCCGCCGACGAGCCCTTTCTCCGGCGCCTCCTTCCTTCCTCTGATCCAACTCGCCGCGCCTCTCCTCTCCTCTCCCTCTCTCTCTCTCTCTCTCTCTCTCTCTCTCTCTCTCCTTCTCCTTCTCTTCACAGAAACCATGCCAGCCGCCGCTGATTCCTTTGCCTTTGGTTTCTTTCCCGACAAGATCGGGCCAGATCCGACACCCAGAGCAAGAGAGATGTGGGCGGTGGGGCGACCGGCTGCCTGGGGTGAGCGGAGGTGGCGCCTGGCTTCGAACGCACCGTCCAGTCTGCACCATGAGAGAGATACGAGAAAATAGAGTCATGGGCTGGGAGTTGCTTAAGAAATGGAAGGAAGGTGGAGACATGTGTTGGACCCACATGGACACGTGTTGCACAGCGAAGGCGACGGACGCGAAGTCTCTTTTCAGCCGATTGATGTTGAGTGTTTTCCATCTTCTTTCCTTTTTCAGAAGGAAAACTATACACTTACGAAAAGAGTGCCACGGACTGATTTTACAGGGAGATGTGTCCTCCTCTCCACCACAAATTCACCCTTTCTTGATTTTAGCTGACCCCACCCTTTGATTTTAAGTGGGCCATGTCAGTCTGTAACTTCCTTTCCGTGCGAAATGGGCTGTAGATGTAGCAAAGCTCTTTTTTCAGAGTCAGTCGATCTGTTACATGGGCTAGACATCACGTACGTACAAAGGAAACAAGCCATCTGTGGCCCTTCCTGCTCGGGGGCCCGGGGCGGCCGCCCCCCTGCCCCCCCTCAGGGCCGGCCCTGCTCATGCTCATCAAAAGGAATCCATTAACAAGGTTGATCAGGTCTTGTTAACTAACTCATTCCAAATAACATGGAACCGGAGAATTTTCGAATAACACTAGGTTACCTCAACAGGGATATGCACATCCCCAATAATAAGAATATCATATTTCTTCTTGGCAGTAGTAAGAGGAAATTCAAAACCTCCAAAAATAATCGATGGAATTTTTCCAGTAGAGTTTATACTATGAACTTGAGGTTGTTTCCTAGAAAAGTGTACCGTATGCTCATTGCCATTAACATGAAAAGTGACATTGCCTTTGGTGCAATCAATAACAGCACTTGCAGTATTCAAAAAGGGTCTTCCAAGAATAATAGACATACTATCGTCCTCGGGAATATCAAGGATAACAAAGTCCGTCAAAATTGTAACATTTGCAACCACAACAGGCACATCCTCACAAATACCGACAGGTATAGCAGTTGATTTATCAGCCATTTGCAAAGATATTTTAGTAGGTGTCAACTTATTCAAATCAAGTCTACGATAAAAAGAGAGAGGCATAACACTAACACCGGCTCCAAGATCACATAAAGCAGTTTTAACATAGTTTCTTTTAATGGAGGATAGTATAGTTGGTACTCCGGGATCTCCTAGTTTCTTAGGTATTCTACCCTTAAAAGTATAATTAGCAAGCATGGTGGAAATTTCGGCTTCTGGTATCTTTCTTTTATTAGTAACAATATCTTTCATGTACTTAGCATAAGGATTCATTTTAAGCATATCAGTCAAACGCATACGCAAAAAGATAGGTCTAAACATTTCAGCAAAGCGCTCAAAATCCTCATCATCCTTTTTCGTGGATGGTTTGGGAGGAAAAGGCATGAGTTTCTGAACCCATGGTTCTCTTTCTTTACCGTGCTTCCTAGCAACAAAGTCTCTCTTATCATAACGCTGATACTTTGATTGTGGGTTATCAAGATCAACAGCAGGTTCAATCTCTACATCATTATTATTGCTAGGTTGAGCATCAACATGAACATCATTATTAACATTATCACTAGGTTCATGTTCAATACCAGATTGTATTTCAGCATCAGAAATAAAAATATCATTAAGATTCTCAGGTGTGTCAATAACAGGTTCACTAGATGCATGCAAAGTCCTATCATTTTTCTTTTTCTTCCTCTTAGAAGGACTAGGTGCATCAATATTATTTCTCTGATAATATTGCTCAATTCTCTTAGGATGGCCCTCAGGATACAAGGGTTCCTGATTCATTTTACCACCTATAGTCATAACTCTAATAGCATTATCATTTTTCTTACTATTCAATTCATTGAGCAAATCATTCTGAGCTTTAAGTACTTGTTCTACTTGAGTGGTAACCATAGAAGCATGTTTACTAATAAGTTTAAGTTCACCTTTAACATTAGCCATATAATCACCCAAGTGATCAAGCATATCAGCATTGCGTTTTAATTCTCTACCAAAATAAGCATTGAAGTTTTCTTATTTAACCATAAAGTCATCAAACTCATCCAAGCATGGGCTAGCAAACTTAGTAAATGGGATTTCAGCTTTATCGTATCTATAGAGAGAATTTACCTTTACTTCCTGTGTCGGGTTATCAAGACCATGTACTTCTTCAACAGGCGGTAGATTAAGACCATGTATTTCTTCAATAGGAGGTAAATTCTTAACATCTTCAGCTTTAATACCGTTTTCTTTCATAGATTTCTTTGCCTCTTGCATATCTTCAGGACTGAGAAATAGAATACCCCTTTTCTTCGGGGTTGGCTTAGGAGTTGGATCAGGAATTGGATCAAGTGTCCAATTATTTTCATTAGACAACATATTATTCAATAAAATTTCAGCTTCATCTGGTGTTCTTTCCCTGAAAACACAACCATCACAACTATCCAGGTGGTCTCTGGAAGCATCGGTTAATCCATTATAAAAGATATCAAGTATTTCATTCTTCTTAAGAGGATGATCAGGCAAAGCATTAAGTAATTGGAGAAGCCTCCCCCAAGCTTGTGGGAGACTCTCTTCTTCAATTTGCACAAAATTATATATTTCCCTTAAAGGAGATTGTTTCTTATGAGCGGGGAAATATTTAGCAGAGAAGTAATAAATCATATCCTGGGGACTACGCACACAACCAGGATCAAGAGAATTAAACCATATCTTAGCATCACCCTTTAATGAGAACGGAAATAATTTAAGGATATAATAATAGCAAGTTTTCTCATCATTAGTGAATAGGGTGGCTATATCATTTAATTTAGTAAGATGTGCCACAACAGTTTCATATTCATAGCCATAGAAAGGATCAGATTCAACTAAAGTAATTATCTTAGGGTCGACAGGGAAATCATAATCCTTATCAGTAACAAAGATAGGTGAAGTAGCATAAGCAGGATCATATTTCATGCTAGCATTCAAAGTTTGTTGTTTCAGCTTAGCTAATAATTTCTTAAGATCACTCCTAGCATTGCAAGCAAGAAAATCTCTAGCAGTTTCTTCATCCATAACATAGCCCTCAGGCACAACAGGTAATTCATATCTAGGGGGAGAATCTTCATCATCAGTTTCATCAATATTATCAGTTTCAATAATTTCATTCTCTCTAGCCCTAGCAAGTTGTTCATCAAGAAATTCACCAAGTGGCACAGTAGTATCAAGCATAGAAGTAGTTTCATCATAAGTATCATGCATAGCAGAAGTGGCATCATCAATAACATGCAACATATCAGAATTAATACCAGAAGCAGGTTTAGGTGTCGCAAGCTTACTCAAAACAGAAGGTGAATCAAGTGCAGAGCTAGATGGCAGTTCCTTACCTCCCCTCGTAGTTGAGGGATAAATATTGTTTCTTGGATCTTTCAAGTTCTTCATAATGATAAGAAGATATAAATCCCAAGTGACTCAAAGAATAGAGCTATGCTCCCCGGCAACGGCGCCAGAAAATAGTCTTGATAACCCACAAGTATAGGGGATCGCAACAGTTTTCGAGGGTAGAATATTCAACCCAAATTTATTGATTCGACACAAGGGGAGCCAAAGAATATTCTCAAGTATTAGCAGCTGAGTTGTCAATTCAACCACACCTGGAAACTTAATATCTGCAGCAAAGTATTTAGTAGCAAAGTAATATGATAGTAGTGGTAATGATAGCAAAAGGTAACGGTAGCAAAAGTAATATTTTGGGTGTTTTATAGTGATGATAACAATAGCAACAGAAAAGTAAATAAGCGAAGAACAATATATGGAAAGCTCGTAGGCAATGGATAGGTGATAGAGAATTATGCCGAATGCGGTTCATCATGTAACAGGCATAACCTAGGGTGACATAGAAATAGCTCCAATTCATCAATGTAATGTAGGCATGTATTCCGAATATAGTCATACGTGCTTATGGAAAAGAACTTGCATGACATCTTTTGTCCTACCCTCCTGTGGCAGCGGGGTCCTATTGGAAACTAAGGGATATTAAGGCCTCCTTTTAATAGAGTACCGGACCAAAGCATTAACACATAGTGAATACATAAACTCCTCAAACTACGATCATCACCGGGAGTGGTCCCGATTATTGTCACTTCGGGGTTGCCAGATCATAACACATAGTAGGTGACTATAGACTTGCAAGATAGGATCAAGAACTCTCATATATTGATGAAAACATAATAGGTTCAGATCTGAAATCATGGCACTCGGGCCCTAGTGACAAGCATTAAGCATAGCAAAGTCATAGCAACATCAATCTCAGAACATAGTGGATACTAGGGATCAAACCCTAACAAAACTAACTCGATTACATGATAAATCTCATCCAACCCATCACCGTCCAGCAAGCCTACGATGGAATTACTCACGCACGGCGGTGAGCATCATGAAATTGGTGATGGAGGAAGGTTGATGATGACGATGACGACGGATTTCCCTCTCCGGAGCCCCGAACATACTCCAGATCAGCCCTCTCGAGAGAGTTTAGGGCTTGGTGGTGGCTCCATATCGTAAAACGCGATGAATCCTTCTCCCTAGTTTTTTTCTCCCCGAAAGTGAATATATGGAGTCAGGTTTGAGGTCGGTGGAGCGTCAGGGGGCCGATGAGGTAGGGGGCGCGCCCAGGGGGGTAGGGCACGCCCCTCACCCTCGTGGACAGGTGGAGGCCCCCTGACGTAGATCTTCCTTCTAATATTTTTTATATATTCCAAAATAATTCTCCGTTGATTTTCAGGTCATTCCGAGAACTCTTATTTCTGCACAAAAATAACACCATGGCAATTCTGCTGAAAACAGCGTCAGTCCGGGTTAGTTCCATTCAAATCATGCAAGTTAGAGTCCAAAACAAGGGCAAAAGTGTTTGGAAAAGTAGATACGATGGAGACGTATCACGCCCGTACTTAGGGTTCGTCCGCCGGTCGTGTTGACTGGCTACCCTAGAGAGTCTTTTCCCCGAGCCCTTGCTCTGGGGTTTTCTCTCTCCCACCGGTCAACTTGATCGGCGGTTTCTTTTA
The DNA here is from genome assembly GCF_056163025.1 of Triticum urartu. Taxonomy (NCBI): domain Eukaryota; kingdom Viridiplantae; phylum Streptophyta; class Magnoliopsida; order Poales; family Poaceae; genus Triticum; species Triticum urartu. The sequence continues at coordinate 148,583,715 of NC_141874.1, forward strand.
GGTTTTCCGATCTAATCTTGATCGATTTGCGTCGCCCACCGCCGCCGTCGACCTCGTACGCCTCTACTCCAACACTGACACAATCGACCGACTTCTTCATCGACCCGGCGGCCTCAAGCGTCGTCCACGCGTCTGCCTGCCGGTCGCCCTGACCCAGCGGCCTCACGCGTCGTTCATGCGTTTGCCAGCCAGTCGCCCCGACCCGGTGGCCACGCGTCATGCGGCGGCCCTTCACCGCTGTCGTTCGCGCGCCGGCCCGCCCGTCGATCTATGCCGGCCGATCTATGCAGCGGCCAATCATAGCCGCCCCGTCGCCCACCGTCGCCGGCTTCATCTCGGACTCCGCCACCACCCCGCCTCCACCGAGCGGCGTCCCCGACCTCGCGCGCGATTGGATTGATCACCTGCCCGTCGCCACGATCCGCCTCAGCTACGCAGTGCGACCGACCTGGCCCGTCGGTTGCGCGCGCCTTCGCAGGCCCCGTGAAGATCATCCCCGAGTTCAGCGCGCCTCTCCACCGATCGAGCATCAGGCTGCCGCTGTGTCACCCCTTCGGGCCGCAGCGCCGCCGCGGCTGCATCGACTCGCGTGCTGCCGCTGTGTCGCCCCTTTGGGCCATAGTGCCACGGCCCGCGGTCTACCGCCTGATACGTCTTCGTCGTATCTACTTTTCCAAACACGTTTGCCCTTGTTTTGGACTCTAACTTGCATGATTTGAATGGAACTAATCCGGACTGACGCTGTTTTCAGCAGAATTGCCATGGTGTTATTTTTGTGCAGAAATAAAAGTTCTTGGAATGACCTAAAAATCAACGGAGATTATTTTTAAAATATATAAAAATGCTGGCAAAAGAATCAAGGCCAGGGGGCCCACACCCTGTCCACGAGGGTGGGGGCGCCTACCCCCTGGGCACGCCCCCTGCCTCATGGGCCCCCTGGTGCTCCTCTGGCCTCAACTCCAACTCTATATATTTGTGTTCGGGGAGGAAAAAATCAGAGAGAAGGATTCATCGCGTTTTATGATACGAAGCCACCGCCAAGCCCTAAACTCTCTCGGGAGGGCTGATCTCGAGTCCGTTCGGGGCTCCGGAGAGGAGAATCCGTCGCTATCGTCATCATCAACCTTCCTCCATCACCAATTTCATGATGCTCGCCGCCGTGCGTGAGTAATTCCATCATAGTCTTGCTAGACAGTGATGGGTTGGATGAGATTTATCATGTAATCGAGTTAGTTTTGTTAGGGTTTGATCCCTAGTATCCACTATGTTCTGAGATTGATGTTGTTATGACTTTGCGATGCTTAGTGCTTGTCACTAGGGCCCGGGTGCCATGATTTCAGATCTGAACCTATTATGTTTTCATGAATATATGTGAGTTCTTGATCCTATCTTGCAAGTCTATAGTCACCTATTATGTGTTATGATCCGTTAACCCCGAAGTGACAATAAGCGGGATACTTACCGGTGATGACCGTAGTTTGAGGAGTTCATGTATTCACTAGGTGTTAATGCTTTGGTCCGGTACTCTATTAAAAGGAGGCCGTAATATCCCTTAGTTTCCAATAGGACCCCGCTGCCATGGGAGGGTAGGACAAAAGATGCCATGCAAGTTCTTTTCCATAAGCACGTATGACTATATTCGGAATACATGCTTACATTACATTGATGAATTGGAGCTAGTTATGTGTCACCCTATGTTATAACTCTTGCATGATTGATCGCATCCAACATAATTCTCCAACACCGATCCAATGCCTACGAGATTTTCACATATTGTTCTTCTCTTATTTACTTTTCCTTTGCTACTGTTACAATCATCATAAAACCAAAAATATTACTTTTGCTACCGTTACCACTACTATCATATGACTTTGCTACTAAATACCTTGCAGCAGATATTAAGTTTCCAGGTGTGGTTGAATTGACAACTCAGCTGCTAATACTTGAGAATATTCTTTGGCTCCCCTTGTGTCGAATCAATAAATTTGGGTTGAATACTCTACCCTCGAAAACTGTTGCGATCCCCTATACTTGTGGATTATCAAGACTATTTTCTGACGCCGTTGCCGGGGAGCATAGATCTATTCTTTGAGTCACTTGGGATTTATATCTGCTGATCACTATGAAGAACTTGAAAGATCAAAGAACCACGATTTTTCCCTCAACTACGAGGGGAGGTAAGGAACTGCCATCTAGCTCTGCACTTGATTCACCTTCTGTTTTGAGTAAACTTGCGACACCTACACCTGCTATTCATTCTGATATGTCGCATGTTATTGATGATGCCACTTCTGCTTTGCATGATACTTATGATGAAACTACTTCTATGCTTGATAATACTGTGCCACTAGGTGAATTTCTTGATGAAAAACTGGCTAGGGCTAGATAGAATGAAATTATTGAAACTGATAATATTGATGAAAGTGATGATGAAGATTGTCCCCTAGATATGAATTGCCTGTTGTGCCTGAGGGTTATGTTATGGATGAAGAAACTGCTAGAGACTTTCTTTCTTGCAATGATAGACCTGATCTTAAGAAATTATTAGCTAAGCTTAAAGAAAAGTCCTTGAATGCTAGAATGAAATATGACCCTCCTTTTGCTACTTCACCTATCTTTATTACTGATAAAGATTATGATTTCTCCGGCGATCCTGAGTTAATTACTTTGGTTGAATCTGATCCTTTTTATGGCTATGAATCTAACACTATTGTGGCACATCTTACTAAATTGAATGATATAGCGACCCTGTTCACTAATGATGAGAAAACTCGCTATTATTATATCCTTAAGTTATTTCCGTTCTCATTAAAGGTTGATGCTAAAACATGGTTTAATTCTCTTGATCCTGGTTGTGTGCGTAGTCCCCAGGATATGATTTATTACTTCTCTGCTAAATATTTCCCCGCTCATAAGAAACAAGTTGCCTTAAGGGAAATATATAATTTTGGGCAAATTGAAGAAGAGAGTCTCCCACAAGCTTGGGGGAGGCTTCTCCACTTACTTAATGCTTTGCCTGATCATCCTCTCAAGAAAAATGAAATACTTGATATCTTTTATAATGGACTAACCGATGCTTCCAGAGACCACCTGGATAGTTGTTCTGGTTGTGTTTTCAGGGAAAGAACTGTTGATCAAGCTGAATTGCTATTGAATAATATGTTGAGTAATGAAAATGATTGGACACTTCCTGAATGAACTCCTAAGCCAACTCCGAAGAAAAGGGGTATTCTATTTCTCAGTCCTGAAGATATGCAAGAGGCAAAGAAATCTATGAAAGAAAAAGGTATTAAAGCTGAAGATGTTAAGAATTTACCACCTATTCAAGAAATACATGGTCTTGATAACACGACACAGGTAGTAAAGGTAAATTCTCTCTATAGGTTTGATGAAGGTGATATTCCTCGTTATAAGTCTGCTAGCCAATGCTTAGATGAGTTTGATAATTTTATTGTTAAACAAGAAAACTTCAATGCTTATGTTGGTAGACCATTGAAACGCAATGCTGATATGCTTGAACACTTGAGTGATTATATGTCTAGAGTTAAAGGTGAACTTAAACTTATTAGTAAACATGCTTCTATGGTTACCACTCAAGTAGAACAAGTACTTAAGGCTCAGAATTATTTGCTCAATGAATTAAATAATAAAAATGATAATGTTGTTAGAGTTATGACTAGAGGGGTAAAATGACTCAGGAACCTTTGTATCCTGAGGGCCACCCTAAGAGAATTGAGCAAGATTCTTAGAGAACTAATGTTGATGCACCCAGTTCTTCTAAGAAGAAGAAAAAGAAAAATGATAGGACTTTGCATGCTTCTAGTGAACCTGTTGTTGACACACCTGAGAATCCCAATGATATTTCTATTTCTGATGCTGAAACACAATCTGGTAATGAACATGAACCTAGTGGTAATGTTAATGATGATGTTCATGTTGATGCTCAACCTAGCAATGACAATGATGTAGAGATTGAACCTGCTGTTGATCTTGATAACTCACAATCAAAGAATCAACGTTATGATAAGAGAGACTTCGTTGCTAGGAAGCACGGTAAGGAAAGAGAACCATGGGTTCAGAAACCCATGCCTTTTCCTCCTAAACCATCCAAGAAAAAGGATGATGAGAATTTTGAGCGTTTTGCTGAAATGATTAGACCTATCTTTTTGTGTATGCGTTTGACTGATATGCTTAAAATGAATCCTTATGCTAAGTATATGAAAGATATTGTTACTAATAAAAGAAAGATACCGGAAGCTGAAATTTCCACCATGCTTGCTAATTATACTTTTAAGGGTGGAATACCAAAGAAACTAGGAGATTCCGGAGGACCAACTATACCATGCTCTATTAAAAGAAATTATGTTAAAACTGCTTTATGTGATCTTGGAGCTGGTGTTAGTGTTATGCCTCTCTCTTTATATCGTAGACTTGATTTGAATAAGTTGACACCTACTGAAATATCTTTGCAAATGGCTGATAAATCAACTGCTATACATGTCTGAATTTGTGAGGATGTGCCTGTTGTGGTTGCAAATGTTACTATTTTAACGGACTTTGTTATTCTTGATATTCCCGAGGACGATAGTATGTCGATTATCCTTGGTAGACCCTTTTTGAATACTGCAGGGGCTGTTATTGATTGCAACAAAGGCAATGTCACCTTTCATGTTAATGGTAATGAGCATACGATACACTTTCCGAGGAAACAACCTCAAGTCCGTAGTATCAATTCTATTGGAAAAATTTCAAGGATTACTATTGGAGGTTTTGAATTTACTCTTCCTACTGTCAAGAAGAAAATGATATTCTTATTGTTGGGGATGTGCATATCCCCATCGAGGTAACCTAGTGTTATTCGAAATTTCTCCGGTTTCATGCGATTCGGAATGAGTTTGTTAACAAGACTTGATCAACCTTGTTAGTGGACTCCTTTTGATGAGCATGAGATGGATGAAGTTAGGAAGCACAACCTTTTGTACCCTCTTTTTACTCTCTGTTATTTATATTAAGTAATTTTCTGTCTGTTTTCTGAATTATCCTTGCAATAAAAAATACCCCGAAAATAAAAGTTCTCCAAATGCCCTGGAAATTTAATATTATTTTTTCTGGAATATTTAATAATTATTGGCACTGAGAACACACCAGGGGGACCCACCATGTGCCCACGAGGGTGGAGGGCGCGCCCCCTGCCTCATGGACCCCACGTGGGTCCCCTCCACTTATTCTTGCACCCACACACTTCGTCTTCCTCCAGAAAAAATCATCCACTAGCTCAAACTCGTGTTCTAGCTCATTTTGCTGCCATTTTCGATCTCCTTGCTCAAAGCTCCATTCACAAAACTGCTTTGGGGGATTGTTCTTTGGTATGTGACTCCTCCAATGGTCCAATTAGTTTTTGTTCTAGTGATTTATTTATTAAAAAATTTTGCTGCTTAGGTGACCCTGTTCTTGAGCTTGCATGTCAAATTTATGTAGTCAAAAGTAGTTTTAATGCATGATATGGCATCTAGGCACTTGTAGGAGTAGTTGCTATCAATCTTGTTGAGTTTGATTAACTTTTATTTTTGAGTTACTAATTTTTTTAGAAATTTTCAGAGGAAGAAATATGTTTAAGAAAATGTACCAAGGTGATTCCTTAAGGAAGCAAGGCCCAAGGCCCGCAATACGCGAGCTGGACAATGAACTACCAAGGGAGGCTCAAGTGCGGCCTTTTGAATGGCCGTCAGAGGATTTCATGGTCCAGGTAGGCATCAAGGAAGAATTTGACGCATATGTGCGCAACGCTAATCTTGAGAGCTTCGTGTCAAATAAGTGTCGGCAATACCTCTATTTAACTGATTCGTTTGTGAGAAGGTTTAAATTTACATCTTAGCGCAATTCTCACAATGTCCTATTTGATCTTTATGATAAATCTTATACCATGGACTTAGAATATTTTAATACTGCTTGTAAACTCCCGCAGTGGGATAGTGCTAGTGAACCTCGCAAATCTGAATTTAAAGAATTTCTTGCTAGTATCACTGTGGGGGAATCTAGAGAAATAACACAAGCTACCATAGGGAGCATTCATTTTGCTGCCATACATTATTTCTCTCTCTTCATGGGTAGATGCATTAACGGTAAGGATGAGGCATGTCACATGTGTGTTTCCGATCTTAGTGTTCTCAAGAGTGTTGTATTAGGAGATGAACAATACAACTTGGGGGCTATTGTTGCACGTAGGTTGCATCCTAATGGTTTAACCGGAGATTTGTTTGATGGAATTTATGCAACTCGTGTAGCTAACTTTCTTTATATACCCATACGCGGGGATGATATTGAGTTGCCTCCTGCTTATCTAGATTATAATGCTATGGCTCATCACCAGTTTATTGAGAGCAACGAACAGTTCCTCCAGTACCGACTAATCTTTGACAGACGGCGCACCATCCACATTGCTCTCCCTGCTCCTGCTTTCTTTGATTTTCAGACAAAATGGAGATATGTTATAACCAGGGAGGAGGCGAACGAGTACGAGAGGAGGACGGAGGCAGCCCGCCTCCAAGCTGCAGCTCGGGAAGCAATAGCTCTTGCATCCCAGTACGACCCCACTTAAAGCTTTGGATTTCCACCAGCCCAGCTGTGGCCATAGACCAACTTAGGCCAAAAGCCTAAACTTGGGGGAGTACTTATTTATCACCAACATTACATTCATGCTCACACACTCATGCCAGTTGTCGGTGCTCATACTTTTTCATTGTATCATCCATGCTAGTTTATTTTCTTTTTAAGTTTTCTTCTTGTGTGTTTGAAAAACCTTAAGAAAAACCAAAAAATAGTTGTAGCTTTTAGCTAGTTTACTTTCCATGCCTGTAGTAGTAATTAAAAATAAAACCAAAAAATATTTCCCGTTCTTATTTTGCTTATTGGGAGCTTTCCTGTGTAAATAGTTTTGTTTCTTTTCTTGTTCTTTGGGGGTCGAGAGGAGAAGACCACGATGAAAATATTGAGTGGCTCTCATATGCATTATTGTTGATTTAACAAAGAGCCCATATTACCTTGTCTTCTCACATGTATTGATTGCATGCAGATTCCAGCTTAGTCCAATGCACGTGCACTATTATTATTATCCACACCGCCCAGTCGTGTGAGTGAAAGGCAATAATGACAATATATGATGAACTGATTGAGATGAGAAAAGCTGGTATGAACTCGACCTCTCTTGTTTTTGTAAATATGATTAGTTCATCGTTCCTCATTCAACCTATTATGAATGAAACATGTTTGCAATGACAATTAGAGATTATAGTTGCTTATGCCATGCTTAGTTAGCTATGAGTTTATAATGGTTTACCTTGTGTGCCAACATGCTATTAAAATGGTTGTGATGTGGTATGATAGGGTGGTATCCTCCTTTGAACGATTCGAGTGGCTTGACTTGGCACATGTTCACGCATGTAGTTGAAACAAAATCAACATAGCCTCTATAATATTTATGTTCATGGTGAATTATGTCCTACTCATGCTTGCATTTGGTGTTGATTAATTTTAATGCATGTTCATGACTGTTGTCGCTCTCTAGCTGGTCGCTTCCCAGTCTTTCTATCCTTCACTTGTACTAAGCGGGAATACTGCTTGTGCATCCAACTCCATAAACCCCAAAGTTATTCCATATGAGTCCACCATACCTTCCTATATACGGTATCTACCTGCCGTTCCAAGTAAATTTGTATGTGCCAAACTCTGAACCTTCAAATAAACATTCTGTTTTGTATGCTCGAATAGCTCATGTATCAACTGGGGTTGTCTGTATCCTCCATGCTAGGCGGGTTATTCTCAAGAGGAGTGGACTTCGCTCCTCACTCACGAGAAAATGGCTGGTCACTGGGATGCCCAGTCCCATGCTTAAATCAAATCAAAATAATTGCAAACAAAACTCACCCAAGATTGTTGTTAGTTGGAGGCACCCGTTGTTTCAGGCAAGCCATGGATTGATGCTTGTTGGTGGTGGGGGAGTATAAACTTTACCATTCTGCTTGGGAACCGCCTATAATGTGTGTAGCATGGAAGATATCGAGATCTCTCGGTTGTTATGTTGACAATGAAAGTATACCGCTCAAAATATTATTCACCCCTATTTCAAAATCGAGTTCTGGCACCTCTACAAATCCCTGCTTCCCTCTGCGAAGGGCCTATCTATTTACTTTTATGTTGAGTCATCATCCTCTTATTAAAAAGCACCAGTTGGAGAGCACCACTGTCATTTGCATGTATTATTGTTAATTTACATTGAGTATAACTTGACTGGATGTCTTTTACCATGAATTACAATGTCTAGTCAGTCCTTAATGTTTAAAGGTGCTCTGCATTTATGTTTTGTGGTCTCAGAAAGGGCTAGTGAGATACCATCTTGTTATATCATATTATGATTGTTTTGAGAAAGTGTTGCCATCCGAGATTTATTATTATTACTCGCTAGTTGATTATGCCATTGATATGAGTAAACATGAGACCTAAATGTTATTGTGAATATGGTTAGTTCATAATCCTTGTTGAAAACTTGAATGCTAGCTTTACATATTTACAACAACAAGAGCAGACAGAGTTTGTAAAAGTTTTTCTTTATCACTTTCAGTTTATCAACTAAATTGCTTGAGGACAAGCAAAGGTTTAAGCTTGGGGGAGTTGATACGTCTCCGTCGTATCCACTTTTCCAAACACTTTTGCCCTTGTTTTGGCCTATAACTTGCATGATTTGAATGGAACTAACCCGGACTGACGTTGTTTTCAGCAGAATTGCCATGGTGTTATTTTTGTGCAGAAATAAAAGTTCTTGGAATGACCTGAAAATCAATGGAGATTATTTTTAGAATATATAAAAAATATTGGCGGAAGAGTCAAGGCCAGGGGGCCCACACTCTGTCCACGACGGTGGGGCGCGCCCCACTGCCTCGTGCCCCCCTGGTGCTCCTCCGACCTTAACTCTAACTCTATATATTCGTGTTCGGGGATAAACAGAGAGAAGGATTCATCACATTTTACGATATGGAGCCGCCGCCAAGCCCTAAACTCTCTCGGGAGGGCTGATCTGGAGTCCGTTCGGGGCTCCGGAGAGGGGAATCCGTCGCTATCGTCATCATCAACCTTCCTCCATCACCAATTTCATGATGCTCACCGCTGTGCGTGAGTAATTCCATTGTAGGCTCGCTGGACAGTGATGGTTGGATGAGATTTATCATGTAATCAAGTTAGTTTTGTTAGGGTTTGATCCCTAGTATCCACTATGTTCTGAGATTGATGTTGCTATGACTTTGCTACGCTTAATGCTTGTCACTAGGGCCCGAGTGTCATGATTTCAGATCTGATCCTATTATGTTTTCATGAATATATGTGAGTTCTTGATCCTATCTTGCAAGTCTATAGTCACCCATTATGTGTTATGATCCGTTAACCCTGAAGTGACAATAGCCGGGATACTTACTGGTGATGACCGTAGTTTGAGGAGTTCATGTATTCACTATGTGTTAATGCTTTGTTCCGGTACTCTATTAAAAGGAGGCCTTAATATCCCTTAGTTTCCAATGGACCCCACTGCCACGGGAGGGTAGGACAAAAGATGTCATGCAAGTTCTTTTCCATAAGCATGTATGACTTATTCGGAATACATGCCTACAATACATTGATGAACTGGAGCTAGTTCAGTGTCACCCTATGTTATAACTGTTGCATGATTGATCGCATCCGCCATAATTATCCATCACTGATCCATTGCCTACGAGCTTTTCATATATTGTTCTTCGCTTATTTACTTTTCCATTGCTATTGTTATCATCACTATAGAACACCAAAAATATTACTTTTGCTACCGTTACCACTATTATCATATTACTTTGCTACTAAACACTTTGTTGCAGATATTGAGTTTCCAGGTGTGGTTGAATTGACAACTCAGCTGCTAATACTTGAGAATATTCTTTGGCTCCCCTTGTGTTGAATCAATAAATTTGAGTTGAATACTCTACCCTCGAAAACTGTTGTGATCCCCTATACTTGTGGGTTATCACCGCCGCGTTGAGTACGTCTGTTTCAGGCCGTCTCTGTGGCAGCACCGACCCTCGCGCTGCCGCTGTGTTGCCCCATTGGGCCGTAGCGAGCGTGGCACGCGGTCTCCGCCGCGGCCCGAGGCCGTCCCCGCGACTGCACCAACTCGCGCGCCGCCGTTGCGTCGCCCCTTCGAGCCGCAGCGCCACGGCCCGAGGTCCCAGCCACCTCCCCGAGGTCTTCCCGCCGTCAATCCGACCTGCCCGCCGCCACTGCATCGCCCCTTCGGGCCGTAGCGTCGCGGCCTGCGGTCCACTCCGCTGTCACGCGCGTCGACCTCCTGTCGTATGCGCCGCGCCGTCTCCCTTGGCGAGGGAACGCCACCGTCCGCGCCGGTCTTCATCATGCTGTCGGGTTCTTCACCTCCTTCGAGCATTGCCGCCACGCTCCTAACCTAGCCGCCACTGCCGTCAGGCCGCCGCCGCGACTACCCCCGTAGCCGCTGTCGCTGCACGTCCAACCCCTTTGTCTTCGTCCAACACTAGCCTGTCGCCAGCGTCGATGTCATCTACCTCGACCACTTCGTCTACTCCGACAACCATGGGCGAAATCGTCCCCGTGCCGATTGGCGCTGCAACCGTCGTTGAGTCCTTCTCTGCTGGCTTCTCCGACTTCTTCGACATGGCGTAGAGCTCGTGCAGGTCCCAGTCTATGCATGCCCGGTGCTGGCAACACCGAAGCATGCCTTCGTTCACGACGTGTCCCCGGGCCTGGCAAGCCTGGTGCGGCGCTTCGTCAACTTCGTCTTCGTCCGTCTACGCATACCCAGTGCTGGCAACACTGGTGCGTGCCTTCGTCTACGATATGTCCCCGGGCTTGGCAACCCCGGCGCGACACGTCGTCAACAACGTCTTCTCCCAGGCGCACCACTACTGCGCCCATGACTAACTCGGCGCCTCTTTGCACCCGCGGCTCCACGGCGACTTCCTTGACACCGGCTACCCCGACTCGACCACGGTATTCTTCCACGGCTACTGATAATCTCCAAGTGCAGGGAATTATCGTAGCAATTTCCAAAGGTGGAAGTGATAAGTATGGAGTGTCGAACCCACAAGGAGCTAAAGGTAAGATCAATATTCTCTCAAGCCCTATCTGCCATCGATACGACTCTACGTACACCGAACTTTTGCTTCCAACTAGAAACGAGAAATAAAACTACGTTGTGGGTATGGAGTAGATAACTTTGCATGATACCGGAGAGCTAAAATATGAAAGTAGGTGTTGTTATCAATAAGTTAGAATATGTTACTAAATATTATAAATAGCGAGTTTGGAATAAGGGTGGATCGGTGTGCGGAATTGTCCTAGGCAATCGTTAACAAGACCGGTAATCACTATTGCAATTTCATATGAGGGAGAGGCATAAGCTAACAAACTTTCTCTTCTTGGATCATATGCACTTATGATTGGAACTCTAGCAAGCATCCACGACTACTAAAGATCATTAAGGTAAAACCCAACCATAGCATTAAAGTATCAAGTCCTCTTTTTCCCATACGCAACAACCCCCTTACTTGGGTTTTTGTTTCAGTCACTCACCAACCCACTATAAGCGAATCATGAACGTATTGCAACACCCTACATCGGAAATCCCTCACGCTTGCGCGACACGGAGGGCACCATAGGACAGCATCAAAGTAAAACATACAACTCATACCAATCTAGATCATCAATCAACCCAAAGACAAAAGATATCTACTCAAAACATCATAGGATGGCAACACATCATTGGATCATAATATGTGGCATAAAGCACCATGTTCAAGTAGGGATTACAGCGGGGTGCGGGAGAGTGGACCGCATAAAAGAGATGAGAGTGGTGATGATGATGGTGATGTTGATGAAGACAATCACCGTGACGATGATTCCCCTCTCGATGGCACTCCGGTGCCACCAAGAGAGAGGAGGAGAGGTTATCCCCCTTGTGCTTTCTCCTCCATGGCCTCCCCTTGGATGGGAAGAGGTTCCCCTCTGGTCCTTGGCCTTCATGGTGATGATGGCCCCTCCGGGATCCTCCTCCATGCCCTCCGGTGATGATGGCCCCCTCCGGCAGGGTGCCAGAGAGGGCCTAGATTGGTTTTCGGTGGCTATAGAGGCTTCTGGCGGTGGAACTCCCGAACTAGGTTAATTTTCCGAGGTCTCTGTATTTATAGGAATTTTTGGCGTCGGTCTCACGTCAAGGAGGTGCCCAAGGCGTCCACGAGGTAGGCGCCCCCACCCTTGTGGACGCCCCGGGACTCTTCTGGCCCAACTCTTTTACTCCGAGGTCTTCTTTTGGTCCATAAAAAATCATCAAAAATTGGCACGTCAATTGGACTTCGTTTGATATTCCTTTTCTGTAAAACTCAAAAACAAGGGAAAAACAGAAATTGGCACTGGGCTCTAGGTTAATAGGTTAGTCCCAAAAACCATATTAAATAGCATATAAATGCATATAAAACATCCAAGGTTGGTAATATAATAGCATGAATACTTCGTAAATTATAGATACGTTGGAGACATATCAGCATCCCCAAGCTTAATTCCTGCTCGTCCTCGAGTAGGTAAATGATAAAAGAAATAATTTATGAAGTGTGAATGCTAGCAAGTGCATAAGTTTCATCAATGATAGTTCCAATCACTTTTTCTATCATCATTATATATCATAACAGTAGTTAAAGTATAGATCATAAACTCTCTTGAAACTAACAAACTATATTCTCAGTCATCAAACAATTGCAATTCATCTTATTTTCAGGAAGGGTCTATGTCAGAGCATTGATTTAGCAAACTCCACATATTCAACTATCATTTAGTCTTTCACAATTGCTAACACGCACATGATATTTATGGGTTCAAAGTTTTAATCGGACACAGAGAAAGATAGGGGCTTATAGATTCGCCTCCCAACCTTTTACCTCAAGGGTAATGTCAACAATAATAGTTCATGATAACTTACATCCAATTGGATATATATATCAGGATCTTTCCAACACAATGTTCTTGCCAAAGGATAAAATGTAAAAAGGAATGGTGAAGATCACCATGACTCTTGCATAAGGGTAGAAGATAAAAGTAAAAGATAAGCCCTTCGCAGAGGGAAGCAAAGGTTTTCATGCGCTTTTATGGTTGGATACACAAAATCTTAATGCAAAGAACGTCACTTTATATTGCCACTCGTGATATGGACCTTTATTATGCAGTCCGTCGCTTTTATTTCTTCCACATCACAAGATCGTATAAAGCTTATTTTCTCCACATTAATAGATCATACATATTTAGAGGGCAATTTTTTATTGCATGCACCGATGACAACTTACTTGAAGGATCTTACTCAATCCATAGGTAGGTATGGTGGACTCTCATGGCAAAATTGGTTTAAGGAATGTTTGGAAGCACAAGTAGTATCTCTACTTGGTGCAAAGAATTTGGCTAGCATGAGGGGGAAAGCAAGCTCAACATGTTGGATGATCCAAGACAATATACTTTATTTTGGATATAAGAAAACATAACCCGTTATGTTGGCTTCCTTGTCCGACATCAACCTCTTAGCATGTCATATTTTAATGAGTGCTCATAATTATAAAAGATGTCCAAGGTAGTATATTTATATGTGAAATCTCTCTTCCTTCAATATTCTTTCATGAATTGTTCAAATGACAGATTCTACGTTTGTTAACTTTCAATAAGTTTACTACCTATACTTATTCTGTGTGAAGTCATTACTCCCCATGGTATAAGCATATAAAACATATATAAATTCATATTTATGATATTTAATTCATTCAACCATTTACTCATAGGATATATGTGAAGCACGTGAGTAAATGACAAACTACTCGAAAAAGATAATAGTGAAGGACACTGAGTAGTCAAATAATTAACTAGCCATGGGATGATTCTTTTTCATTTAATAATTCAGATCCAATGATTTTATTCAAACAGCAAGTAAAATTTAAAATATGCTCCAAGCAGAACACATATCATGTGACGAATAAAAATATAGCTCCGAGTAAGGTATACCGATAGTTTTGAAGACGAAAGAGAGGATGCCTTCCGAGGCATCCCCAAGCTTAGGCGCTTGAGTCTTCCTTGAATATTACCTTGGGGTGCCTTGGAATCCCCAAGCTTAGGGTATTTCCACTCCTTCTTCTCCTCATATCAATATCTCACCCAGAGCTTGAAAACTTCAATCACACAAAACTTAACGGAACTTCGTGAGATAGGTTAGTATGATAAAGAGTAAACCATTCACCTTGGTACTGTCAAAGACAAGGATCATAATTGTTCTCACACAATGCCTACTGTACCATATCATTTCTATAATTTATATTGAGGAATATAAGTCATAGAAACTAGAAAACAAGCAAACTATGCAATGAAAACAGAATCTGTCAGAAACAGAACAGTCTGTAATGATCTGAACACTAACCATACTTCTGCTACTCAAAAAATTATGAAATAAATTGGTGGACGTGGGAAATTTGTCTATTAATCTTCTGCAAAAAGAATCATCACCAAAGCACTCTTCTGTAAAAAATGGTAGCTAATCTCGTGAGCGCAAAGTTTCTGTTTTTTACAACAAGATCACATTAACTTTCACCCAAGTCTTCCCAAAGGTCTTGCCTGGCACTTTATTGAAACAAAAGCTATAAAACATGGTTACTACAGTAGATTAATCATATAAACACACAAAAACAGTAAGGTTAAATATTGGGTTGTCTCCCAACGAGCGCTCTTCTTTAATGCCTTTTAGCTAAGCATGATGATTTCAATGATGCTCACATAAAAGATAAGACTTTGAACATAAAGAGTGCATCATGAAGAATATGACTAGCACATTTAAACCTAACCCACTTTCTGTGCCTAGGGATTTTGTGAGCACACAATTTATGGGAACAAGAATCAACTAGCATAGGAAGGCAAAACAAGTATAACTTCAAAACTTTAAGCACATAGAGAGGAAAACTTGATATTATTGCACCCCTACAAGCATGTATTCCTCCCTCATAATAATTTTAGCATCATGAATGAGTTCAACAATGTTACCATCACATAAAGCATTCTTTTCATGATCTACGAGCATAGAAATTTTACTACTCTCCACATGAGCAAAATTCTCCTCATTCGGAATAGCGGGATCACTAGTTCCTAAAGTTGACACTCTTCCAAACCCGCTTTAGATAATAGTATTATTCATACTCCAAAAGATATAAGTGAAGTTCATGGAGCGTTCTATAATTAATATAGACTAACCAATATCCAAGCTTGAAATATATAAGTGAAGCACACGAAGCATTCTATAAAACCATACTCAAAAGATTTAAGTGAAGCACAAAGAGCAATTCTATAAGATCATACTTAAAAGATATAAGTAAAGTACATGAAGCATTCTATAAATCAATGAAGGGCTATCTCATACTAGCATGGTTCATAAAGGAAAAACAAAAAACACAAAAGACACAAATCATATGAACAAAACAAAAACCGAGGTATACCGATAATTGTTGAAGAAGAAAGATGGGATGCCAACCGGGGCATCCCCAAGCTTAGATGCTTGAGTATCCTTAGAATATTTACTTGGGTTGCCTTGGGCATCCCCAAGCTTGAGCTCTTGCCTCTCTTTATTCTTCTCACATCGGTAACTCCTTGTTCTTCGAACACTTCATCCACAAAAAACTTTTAACAAAAACTTTGTGATATCCGTTAGTATAATAAAGAACATCACTACCTTTAGGTACTATTGCAAACTCATTATAATTTCATATTAGAACTATATCTACTGTATTCCAACTTCTCTATGGTTGATACCTTCCAATACTAGCCATAGATGCATCAAAATAAGCAAACAACACACGAAAAACAGAATCTGTCTAAAATAGGACAGTCTGTAGTAATCTGCAGGTTTAGTAAACTTCTATAACTCCAAAAATTATGAAATAAATTTTAAAATTTGAACAATTTATACAAAAGTAATGCACAAAAAGTTTCAGACCCATTTGACATTCCAGTAAAAAAAATGTAAAATCACGCGCTACAGCCAAAGTTTCTGTTTTTGTTCTGCACATAGTAAACAAACAATCTAATCATCCTAAAACCAAAGCTTGGCACATTATTTTTATAATACAATGGATATATATATAAGGGTATAATTATTTACATAGAAACTTCCATGAAAAATTCTACATTGTTTCCCTGAGCATGAACACGAGTGCTTAAGGTCGACCCTCACTTCTTCAATGCATAACTTTCCAATCACTTCTCTTTTTGAAAAAAAATTAGGCATGAGAGGCAAGTAATTTTTTTGTATTTTCATTCTTTTAATTTTTTTTGTATGTTTCACCCACAACTAAACAGAAACAAAAAAGGAAAAAAATCTACTTAGTGAAGAAAGCAAACAAGCACACACGAGAATATCAACCCCACGCTATTGCTCCCCGACAACGGCGCCAGAAAAGAGCTTGATAATCCCCAAGTGCAGGGAATCATCGTAGC
Organism: Triticum urartu; assembly: GCF_056163025.1. NCBI lineage: Eukaryota > Viridiplantae > Streptophyta > Magnoliopsida > Poales > Poaceae > Triticum > Triticum urartu. The sequence continues at coordinate 148,600,272 of NC_141874.1, forward strand.
AATTTCCAAAGGTGGAAGTGATAAGTATGGAGTGTCGAACCCACAAGGAGCTAAAGGTAAGATCAATATTCTCTCAAGCCCTATCTGCCACCGATACGACTCTACGTACACCGAACGTTTGCTTCCAACTAGAAACGAAAAATAAAACTACGTTGTGGGTATGGAGTAGATAACTTTGCATGATATCGGAGAGCTAAAATATGAAAGTAGATGATGTTATCAATAAGTTAGAATATGTTACTAAATATTATAAGTAGCGAGTGTGGAATAATGGTGGATCGGTGTGCGGAATTGCCCTAGGCAATCATTAACAAGACCGGTAATCACTATTGCAATTTCATATGAGGGAGAGGCATAAGCTAACATACTTTCTCTTCTTGGATCATATGCACTTATGATTGGAACTCTAGCAAGCATCCGCAACTACTAAAGATCATTAAGATAAAACCCAACCATAGCATTAAAGCATCAAGTCCTCTTTATTCCCATACGCAACAACCCCCTTACTCGGGTTAGTGTTTCAGTCACTCACCAACCCACTATAAGCGAATCATGAACGTATTGCAACACCCTACAGCGGGAATCCCTCACGCTTGTGTGACACGGAGGGCACCATAGGACAGCATCAAAGTAAAACATACAACTCATACCAAACTAGATCATCAATCAACCCAAAGAAAAAAGATATCTACTCAAAACATCATAGGATGGCAACACATCATTGGATCATAATATGTGGCATAAAGCACCATGTTCAAGTAGGGATTACAGCGGGGTGAGGGAGAGTGGACAGTGTAAAAGAGATGAGGGTGGTGATGATGATGGTGATGTTGATGAAGACGATCACCGCGACGATGATTCCCCTCTCGATGGCACTCCGGTGCCACCAAGAGAGAGGAGAAGAGGTTCTCCCCCTTCTGCTTCCTCCTCCATGGCCTCCCCTAGATGGGGAGAGGTTCCCCCTCTGGTCCTTGGCCTTCATGGTGATGATGGCCCCTCCGGGATCCTCCTCCATGCCCTTCGGTGATGATGGCCCCCTCCGGCAGGGTGCCAGAGAGGGCCTAGATTGGTTTTCGGTGGCTACAGAGGCTTCTGGCGGCGGAACTCCCCATCTAGGTTAATTTTCCGAGGTTTCTGTATTAATAGGAATTTTTTGCGTCGGTCTCACGTCAAGGAGGTGCCCAAGGCGTCCACGAGGCAGGCCCACGCGCCTGGGGGGGCACGCCCCTCACCCTCTTGGACGCCCCGGGACTCTTCTGGCCCAACTCTTTTACTCCGGGGTCTTCTTTTGGTCCACAAAAAATATGAAAAATTGGCACGTCAATTGGACTCCGTTTGATATTCCTTTTCTGTAAAACTCAGAAACAAGGAAAAAACAGAAACTGGCACTGGGCTCTAGGTTAATAGGTTAGTCCCAAAAACCATATAAAATAGCATATAAATGCATATAAAACATCCAAGGTTGATAATATAATAGCATGAATACTTCATAAATTATAGATACGTTGGAGACGTATCAGCTACCTCGACCACGGCTCCACCACCCACGCTCTTGACTACCTCGACAACGGCACAAAGGGCTACTGCCTTGCTTGAGCAACCTCGTCGGTTGCCACTCCAACCATGACTCCGCGATGCGTCGACCGTTACGATTGTGGGGGGGGGGGGTCCGTCGGCTTACCTTCGGATTCTTCTTCAGGCTCACCGTCTCGTCGCTAGCGTTGTGACTGCAGGGGGATATTGAGTAACGTGATTGTATTAGGAAACATAGGATAAACTAGGAATATTCTGGCTTGTCTTGTACTCCAAGTAGATCATGTACTCCTATATATATGCCCATGAGTCCAAGTAGATCATGTACTCCAAGCTGAACGTGCATTCAAATAATAGATGCTCGACCGTCTCTTCAATGCGTTGGCCACATAGGATGTAGTCATGGTTGTCTTCAATATAATAATGTCTGCATTTCAGCATATTTCTCGTGTTGAGTCTGTCCGAGAGTAAGAGCCAGCCAAAGACCTTGATTTTCATGGTTGCTCTAGATGTCCAAATCCAATTGAAACTTTGGTGAGCCTGGATTTCTCTAAAGCAGAACGTGTAGTATCTGCGTGCTGTGAATTCTGAGGAGCCCCAGATATATGTCCATTGGTTTGTGTGATCTTCTGATAGGGCAACACTTTGGGTTATGGCATGTAAGTCCCTCACCTCTACATGAGCTTGATTCGAGAGCGGAAGATGGAACGTTATATCTAGCGACGTAGTGGCCAGGAACTCCTTAACTGAAATGTCTTCCGAGATGGCATAGGAAAATGCTCTTGGGTGTGATTCCTGTTGGAAATATGCCCTAGAGGCAATAATAAATTAGTTATTATTATATATTTCATTGTTCATGATAATCGTTTATTATCCATGCTAGAATTGTATTGATAGGAAACTCAGATACATGTGTGGATACATAGACAACACCATGTCCCTAGTAAGCCTCTAGTTGACTAGCTCGTTGATCAATAGATGGTTACGGTTTCCTAACAATGGACATTGGATGTCGTTGATAACGGGATCACATCATTAGGAGAATGATGTGATGGACAAGACCCAATCCTAAGCCTAGCACAAAGATCGTGTAGTTCGTATGCTAAAGCTTTTCTAATGTCAAGTATCATTTCCTTAGACCATGAGATTGTGCAACTCCCGGATACCGTGGGAGTGATTTGGGTGTGCCAAACGTCACAACGTAATTGGGTGGCTATAAAGGTACACTACAGGTATCTCCGAAAGTGTCTATTGGGTTGGCACGAATCGAGACTGGGATTTGTCACTCCGTGTAAACGGAGAGGTATCTCTGGGCCCACTCGGTAGGACATCATCATAATGTGCACAATGTGACCAAGGAGTTGATCACAGGATGATGTGTTACGGAACGAGTAAAGAGACTTGCCGGTAACGAGATTGAACAAGGTATCGGGATACCGATGATCGAATCTCGGGCAAGTACAATACCGCTGGACAAAGGGAATTAAATACGGGATTGATTAAGTCCTTGACATCATGGTTCATCCGATGAGATCATTGTGGAACATGTGGGAGCCAACATGGGTATCCAGATCCCGCTGTTGGTTATTGACCGGAGAGTTGTCTCGGTCATGTCTGCATGGTTCCCGAACCCGTAGGGTCTACACACTTAAGGTTCGATGACGCTAGGGTTATAGGGAATAGATATACGTGGTTACCGAATGTTGTTCGGAGTCCCGGATGAGATCCCGGACATCATGAGGAGTTCCGGAATGGTCCGGAGGTAAAGATTTATATATGGGAAGTCCTGTTTTGGTCACCGGAAAAGTTTCAGGTGCTATCGGTAACGTACCGGGACCACCGGGAGGGTCCCAGGGGTCCACCAGGTGGGGCCACCTGCCCCAGAGGGCTGCATGGGCCAAGTGTGAAGGGGGACCTGCCCTAGGTGGGCTGGTGTGCCCCCCCCACCAGGGCCCAAGGCGAAGAGAGAAGGGAAAAGGAGGAAACCCTAGGCTCAGATGGGCCTAAGGCCCACCTAGTGGTGCGCCCCCCCCCCCTCTCCCCCCTTGGCCGCCCCCTAGATGGGATCTAGGGCTGGCCGCCACCCCTAGGGGTGGAAACCTAGGTGGGGGCGCAGCCCCTCCCTTTCCCCTATATATAGTGGGGGTTTTGGGCTGCCATAGACACGAGAACATCTCCTTCTTGGCGCAGCCCTACCCCTCTCCTTCCTCGTCTCTTGCGGTGCTTGGCGAAGCCCTGCTGGAGTACCACGCTCCTCCACCACCACCACGCCGTCGTGCTGCTTCTGGATGGAGTCTTCCCCAACCTCTCCTTCTCCCTTTGCTGGATCAAGGCGTAGGAGACGTCACCTGGCTGTACGTGTGTTGAACACGGAGGTGTCGTCCGTTCGGCACTAGGATCATCGGTGATTTGGATCACGACGAGTACGACTCCATCAACCCCGTTCACTTGAACGCTTCCGCTTAGCGATCTAAAAGGGTATGTAGATGCACTCTCCTTCCCCTCGTTGCTAGATTACTCCATAGATTGATCTTGGTGATGCGTAGAAAATTTTGAATTTCTGCTACGTTCCCCAACAGTGGCATCATGAGCTAGGTCTATGCGTAGTTTCTATGCACGAGTAGAACACAAAGCAGTTGTGGGCGTTGATATTGTCAATTTACTTGCCGTTACTAGTCTTATCTTGATTCGGCGGCATCCTGGGATGAAGCGGCCCAGACCGACCTTACACGTACTCTTACGTGAGACTGGTTCCACCGACTGACATGCACTAGTTGCATAAGGTGGCTAGCGGGTGTCTGTCTCTCCCACTTTAGTCGGATCGGATTCGATGAAAAAGGGTCCTTATGAAGGGTAAATAGAAATTGGCATATCACGTTGTGGTTTTCACGTAGGTAAGAAACGTTCTTGCTAGAAACCTATAGCAGCCACGTAAAAACTTGCAACAACAATTAGAGGACGTCTAACTTATTTTTGCAGCATATGCCTTGTGATTTGATATGGCCAAAAGGATGTGATGAATGATATATGTGATGTATGAGATTGATCATGTTCTTGTAATAGGAATCACGACTTGCATGTCGATGAGTATGACAACTGGCAGGAGCCATAGGAGTTGTCTTTATTTATTTATGACCTGCGTGTCAACATAAACGTCATGTAATTACTTTACTTTATTGCTAAAGCGTTAGCCATAGTAGTAGAAGTAATAGATGACGAGACAACTTCAAGAAGACACGACGATGGAGATCATGATGATGGAGATCATGGTGTCATGCCGGTGACAACGATGATCATGGAGCCCCAAAGATGGAGATCAAAAGGAGCAAAATGATATTGGCCATATCATGTCACTATTTGATTGCATGTGATGTTTATCATGTTTTACATCTTATTTGCTTAGAACGACGGTAGCTTAAATAAGATGATCCCTCGTAATAATTTCAAGAAAGTGTTCCCCCTAACTGTGCACCGTTGCGAAGGTTCGTCGTTTCGAAGCACCACGTGATGATCGGGTGTGATAGATTCTAACGTTCGAATACAACGGGTGTAAGCCAGATTTACACAGCAAAAACACTTAGGTTGACTTGACGAGCCTAGCATGTACAGACATGGCCTCGGAATACGGAAGAGACCGAAAGGTCGAGCATGAGTCATATGGTAGATACGATCAACATGAAGATGTTCACTAATGATGACTAGTCCGTCTCACGTGATGATCGGACACGGCCTAGTTGACTCGGATCATGTAATCACTTAGATGACTAGAGGGATGTCTATCTGAGTGGGAGTTCATAAGATGAACTTAATTATCCTGAACATAGTCTAAATTGTCTTCGCAAATATGTTGTAGATAAATAGCTCACGTTGTAGCTCCCTGTTTCAATACGTTCCTAGAGAAAGATTAAGTTGAAAGATATTGTAAGCAATGATGCGGACTAGGTCCGTAGTCCGAGGAGTGTCCTTACTGCTACACAGAAGGCTTATGTCTTTGATGCACCGCTCGATGTGCAAACCCCTACAACGTCGTCTGTGGATGTTGTGAACACCTGACAGACACATCCTGATGACTACATGATAGTTTAGTGCACCATACTTTACAGCTTAGAATCGGGATTCCAATGACGTTTTGAACGCCATAGAACATATGAGATGTTCCAAGAGCTGAAATTGGGATTTCAGGCTCATGCCCGTGTTGAGAGGTATGAGACCTCTGACAAGTTCTTTTACCAACAAGATGGAGGAGAATAGCTCAGCTAGTGAGCATGTGCTCAGAATGTCTGAGTGCTACAATCACTTAAATCAAGTGGGAGCTAAACTTCTAGATAAGATAGTGATTGATAGAGTTCTCTAGCCACTATCACTAAGCTACTAGATCTTCGTGATGAACTATGACATGCAAGGGATGGAGTTGATCCCGGAGCTGTTCGCGGTGCTTAAGACCACAAAAGGTAGAAATCAAGAAGGAGCATCAAGTGTTGATGGTTTAACAAGACCACTGGTTTCAAGAAGGGCAAGGGCTAGAAGGGAAACTTCATGGATGGCAAACCAGTTGCCGCTCCAGTAAAGGAACCCAAGGTTGAACCCAAACCCGAGACTAAGTGCTTCTATTGTAAAGGGGACGGTCACTGGTAGCGGAATTACCCCAAATGCATGGTAGATAAGAAGGCTGGAAACTTCAACCAAGTATATATGTGTTATTAATGTGTACCTCACTAGTACTCCTGGTAGCACCTGGGTATTGGATACCGGTTCAGTTGCTATTATTGGTGACTTGAAGCAAAAGCTACGGACTAAACGGAGACTGGCTGAGGGGGAGGTGACGATGTGTGTTGGAAGTGTTTCCAAAGTTGATGAGATCACCATCGCACGCTCCATCTGCCTTCGGGATTAGTATTGAACCTAGATACATGTTATCAGGTGTCTACGTTGAGCATGAATATGATTAGATCATGTTCATTGCAATACGGTCATTCATTTAAGTTAGAGAATAATGGTTATTCTGTTTTACATGAATGATACCTTTCATGGTCATGCACCCTATGTGAATGGTTCATTGAATCTCGGTCGTGGTAATACACATGTTCACGCCAAAAGATGTAGAGTTAATAATGATAGTACCACTTTCTTGTGGCACTGCCGCTTAGGTCATATTGGCGTAAGATGCATGAAGAAACTCCATATCGATGGATGTTTGGAGTCACTCGATTTTGAATCGCTTGACACATGCGAGCCATGCCTCATGGGCAGGATGACTAAGACCCCATTTTCAGGTACAATGAAACGGGCAAGTGACTTGTTGGAAATCATACATGCAGATGTGTGTGATCCAATGAGAATTGAAGCGTGAGGTGGGTATCGCTATTTTCTCATCTTCACTGACGATTTGAGTAGATTTACTTAATGAAGCACAAGTCTGAAACGTTTGAAAAGTTCAAGAGATTTCAGAGTGAAGTTAAGAATCATCATAACAAGAAGATCAAATTCCAACGATCTGATCAATGAGAATTTCTGAGTTATGAGTTTGGCAAACACTTAAGACATTGTGGAATTGTTTCACAGTTGAAGCCACCTAGAACACCACAGGGTAATGGTGTGTCCGGACGTCATAAACGAACCTTATGAGATATGGTGTGATATATGATGTCTCTTATCAATCTACCGTTTTCATTTTGAGGTTATGCGTTAGAGACAGCTGCATTCACTTGACACCATCTAAGTCCGTTGAGACGACGTCATAAGAACATTGGTTTGGCAAGAAACCAAAGTTGTCGTTTCTTAACGTTTGGGGATGCGATGCTTAAGGCTTCAGCCGGAGAAGCTCGAACCCAAAGCGGACAAACACATCTTCATAGGATACCCAAAGGTGACAGTAGGGTATACCTTCTATCTCAGATCCAAGGGCAAATTGTTTGTCGCTAAGAACGGGCCCTTTCTCGAGAAGGAGTTTCTCTCGAAAGAATTGAGTGGGAGGAAGATAGAACTTGATGAGGTTGTCAAACCTTTACTTCAACCAGAGAGTGATGCAACACAGAAAGATGTTTTCTGTGGAGCCTATGTCTGTTGAAGAGGAAGTTAATGATAGTGATCATGAAGCTTCGGATCAAGTTGCTATCGAACCTCGTAGGTCGACAAGGATATGTACTACTCCTGAGTGGTACGGTAATCCTGTCTTAGATATCATGTTGTTAGACAACAATGAACCTACGAGCTATGGAGAAACGATGGTGGGCCCGTATTCCGACAAATGGTTAGAAGCCATGAAATCCGAGATAGGATCCATGTATGGACTTTGGTGGACTTGCCCGTTGATCGGCAAGCCATCGAGATAAATGGATCTTTAAGAAGAAGACGGACGTGGGCGGTAATGTTGCCGTCTATGAAGCTCAACTTGTGGGAAAGAGTCTTTTCACAAGTTCAAGGAGTTGACTACGATGAGAATTTCTCACCCGTAGCGATGCTTGAGTCCGTCGGAATCATGTTAGCATTAGCTGTGTTTTTCGATTATGAAATCTGACAGATGGATGTCAAAATAAGTTCTTACCAGTTTTCGTAAGAAAAAGTTGTATGTGATACAATAAAAGGTTTTGTCGATCCTAAGGATGCTAAAAGGTATGCTGGCTCCAGCGATCCTTCTATGGACTAGAGCAAGCATCTCGGAATCGGAATATATGTTTTGATGGAGTGATCAAAGCTTTTAAGTTTATACAATGTTTGCTAGAAACTTGTATTTACAAGAAAGTGAGTGGGAACACTACAATATTTCTGATAAGTATATGTGGATGACATATTGTTGATCTGAAATAATGTAGAATTTCTGGAAAGCATAAACGGTTGTTTGAAGAGTGTTTTTCAAAGGAAGACCTCGATAAAGCTGCTTACATATTGGGCATCAAGATCTATAGAGATAGATCAAGACGCCTGATGATACTTTCAAAGAACGCACACCTTGACATGTTTTTGAAGGAGTTCAAAATAGATCAGTCAAAGAAGGGGTTCTTACCTGAGTTGTAAGGTGTGAAGTTGAGTAAGACTCAAAGCTTGACCATGGCAGAAGAAAGAGGAAGGACGAAGGTCGTCCCCTATGCTCTTGTCATAGGCTCTATACGGCATGCCATGCTGAGTACCGCACCTGATGTGTGCCTTGCCACATGTCTGGAAAGAGGGTACAAAGGTGATCTAGGACTGGATCACCGGATAGCGGTCAAAATTATCCTTAGAGGAATAAGGAAATGTTTCTCGTTATGGAGGTGATAAAGAGTTCGACGTAAAGAGTTACGTCGATGCAAGCTTAACACCTATCCGGATAGTTCTGAGTAGAGATACCGAATACGTTTAATGGAGCAACAATTTGGAATAGCTCCAAGTGGAACGTGGTAGCAGCATCTACGATATAAAGTTTTGCGAAATACATAGGGACCTGAATATGGCAAGACCCGTTGACTACAACCTCTCTCACAAGCATAACATGATCAAACCAGAACTCATTGAGTATTAATCACATAGTGATGTGAACTAGATTAGTGACTCTAGTAAACTCTTTGGATGTTGGTCACATGGCGATGTGACCTGTGAGTGTTAATCACAAGGCGATGTGAACTAGATTATTGACTCTAGTGCAAGTGGGAGACTGTTGGAAATATGCCCTAGAGGCAATAATAAATTAGTTATTATTATATATTTCATTGTTCATGATAATCGTTTATTATCCATGCTAGAATTGTATTGATAGGAAACTCAGATACATGTGTGGATACATAGACAACACCATGTCCCTAGTAAGCCTCTAGTTGACTAGCTCGTTGATCAATAGATGGTTACGGTTTCCTGACCATGGACATTGGATGTCGTTGATAACGGGATCACATCATTAGGAGAATGATGTGATGGACAAGACCCAATCCTAAGCCTAGCACAAAGATCGTGTAGTTCGTATGCTAAAGCTTTTCTAATGTCAAGTATCATTTCCTTAGACCATGAGATTGTGTAACTCCCGGATACCGTAGGAGTGCTTTGGGTGTGCCAAACGTCACAACGTAACTGGGTGGCTATAAAGGTACACTACAGGTATCTCCGAAAGTGTCTGTTGGGTTGGCACGAATCGAGACTGGGATCTGTCACTCCGTGTAAACGGAGAGGTATCTCTGGGCCCACTCGGTAGGACATCATCATAATGTGCACAATGTGACCAAGGAGTTGATCACGGGATGATGTGTTACGGAACGAGTAAAGAGACTTGCCGGTAACGAGATTGAACAAGGTATCGGGATACCGACGATCGAATCTCGGGCAAGTACAATACCGCTGGACAAAGGGAATTGAATACGGGATTGATTAAGTCCTTGGCATCGTGGTTCATCCGATGAGATCATCGTGGAACATGTGGGAGCCCACATGGGTATCCAGATCCCGCTATTGGTTATTGACCGGAGAGTTGTCTTGGTCATGTCTGCATGGTTCCCGAACCTGTAGGGTCTACACACTTAAGGTTCGATGACGCTAGGGTTATAGGGAATAGATATACGTGGTTACCGAATGTTGTTCGGAGTCCCGGATGAGATCCCGGACATCACGAGGAGTTCCGGAATGGTCCGGAGGTAAAGATTTATATATGGGAAGTCCTGTTTTGGTCACCGGAAAAGTTTCGGGTGCTATCGGTAACGTACCAGGACCACCGGGAGGGTCCCAGGGGTCCTCCAGGTGGGGCCACCTGCCCCAGAAGGCTGCGGGGGCCAAGTGTGAAGGGGGACCAGCCCCAGGTGGGCTGGTGCGCCCCCCACCAGGGCCCAAGGCGAAGAGAGAAGGGAAAAGGGGGAAACCCTAGGCTCAGATGGGCCTAAGGCCCACCTAGTGGTGCGCCCCCCCCCCCCTCTCCCCCCTTGGCCGCCCCCTAGATGGGATCTAGGGCTGGCCGCCACCCCTAGGGGTGGAAACATAGGTGGGAGCGCAGCCCCTCCCTTTCCCCTATATATAGTGGGGGTTTTGGGCTGCCATAGACACGAGAACATCTCCTTCTTGGCGCAGTCCTACCCCTCTCCCTCCTCGTCTCTTGCGGTGCTTGGTGAAGCCCTGATGGAGTACCACACTCCTCCACCACCACCACGCCGTCGTGCTGCTGCTGGATGGAGTCTTCCCCAACCTCTCCTTCTCCCTTTGCTGGATCAAGGCGTAGGAGACGTCACCGGGCTGTACGTGTGTTGAACACGGAGGTGCCGTCCGTTCGGCACTAGGATCATCGGTGATTTGGATCACGACGAGTACGACTCCATCAACCCCGTTCACTTGAACGCTTCCGCTTAGATCTACAAGGGTATGTAGATGCACTCTCCTTCCCCTCGTTGCTAGATTACTCCATAAATTGATCTTGGTGATGCGTAGAAAATTTTGAATTTCTGCTACGTTCCTCAACAATTCCGCCATAATAGAATTGCACCATAGGTCCAGAATAGGACGTGGGTTCCATTAGCAACTTTGACTTGAGTAATCCCTCTATATACCGGAATAAGTTTTGATATGTCTCTCCAGTCTCCACCAAAATGATGCACACGGATCAGTTGCATGCGGTATTTTTGTGGTGTAGTATGTGTTCCATAGGAGGTCTACCCAGGGAAAATCCCAATGATTGTAAAATTTGTGCATCAGTGGCTAGCAGCGTTGTCCAACATCAGGATACCAGGGCCGATCCGTGTGTCCCCACCCTTCTCTCTACTCTATTCCTTTTAAGTCTGCGCGCGCTAAAGGGTCGGCCCGTTTTTGCTGAAGACTCTTAAAACAAGAGCTTCCTCCGTTTCACTGTAAGAGAGATATAGTCGCCGCATCACCGAGGCGCAAATCCACGCTCTTTGCCCCGCTTTGTCGAGCAAAGGTACAGATCGAGAGAGGCGAGCGACTAACTAGGCCAGCCCGTTTAGCGTTCCATAAATCCCAGATTTGGAAACCTTCTAGAAGGTTCTTGACCTGTTTGGGTTCGATTTGTTTTTAGAAAGAATAATGTTGTTTCTTTTAACATTTGCCCTTTCTTAAAAAAATCGCCTTCTAAGAAAAGGTTCACAATTTTTTGAATATGTTTGAAATTCCCACATGTTTGCGCTTTCAAACATTGTGTGGGATATAAAAAATGATCGGAAATTTTAAAAAAAAGTTTGAAATTCTAGAAAGTTTTTCAAAATTTGTTCACAATACAAAAAAATATCATTTTAAAAAATGTTACCATTTTTATAAAAAACCTTAAATTTTCAAAAAAAATCCCGGTCTCATAAATTTTCCTAATCTATTTATGATTTCAGAAATTTCTCAAATTTTTAGCTTTTTAAAAGGTTCAAAATAAAAAAGACAAAAAAATAGTTTACACCGACCTGGGACAATGTAAAAAAATGTTAACGTAATTTAAAAACAATGGTTCATACATTAAAAAAATGTATTTTACATTTTAGAAAATGTTTGCGAGTTTTAAAAATGTGTATAATGTAAAAACAAATGTTTGTGTAATGTAAAAAAAATCTTACGATTAACGTAATGTACGTCACATTTTAAAGAAAATCTTTCAGTAATACAAAAGAATGTTCGTGGCATTTTATAAAATGTTCATGCAATCTAAAGAAAGTGTTCCCGTAGGTTAGAAATGTTTATTTCCATTATAACAATGTATGTGAAGTTTTAAAGAAGTATTCACATGTTTCCAAAAAATGTGCGTGATTTTTTAAAATGTTTAGAAAATCTAAATAATATTATTAAGTTTTTAAATAATGTAAATTGCCACCAAAAACTATACAAGATGTATTTAGAAAAATGCTCTAGTGTACTCAAAAAGTGTTGAAAACATGTATTTTATTTTTAAAAAAATACAGCATGCATTTGAAAAATGTCCAAATGTTATAAAAAATATTTCACATGTGCTAAAAATATACATTGTGTACTCACAAAAAGCAGACATGTGTTAAAAAGGAAACTGATTGAAACTGACAAGAAAAACAGAAAAGTAAAGAAAGTCATGGAATACGAAGAAAACCAAGAAAGTAACTAAAACGAACCAAAAGTATAATGAGAAAGAAAAAAATCAAAAAAATTGTGAAAAATAAACAAAGAATGATGAAGGAATAAAGAAAAGAAAAAGGAAACTAGTGAAATAAGAAAGCAAAACAAAGAAAAGAAAAGAAAAATAGAGAAAATAAAGAAAATCGGAGTGAGCGAGCGAACCTATGGCAACGCATGAGAGATTGGGCTGATAGGTTGACCGGATTTGCTTGCATGTAGGCGACTCCTAACATGAACCGGTACGGGCGGGACATAGCCCTGGCGACACTACCCTACTACTTTCGCACATTGACATCTAGAGTTGTGTCCGGTATGGGTCTCAAGATTTGTAATCTTGTGGCCTAGGCCCATGCGTCCTCTTTGATTCACACAGTTTCTAAAACACGGGAATAGGGAAAGAGAAATAACTGCAATCGAGTCTCATGACAAATTAAGATTGTATGAGCATTTGACCGTGCACAGGAAAAATATAAAAATTCTTCATATGAGATTGGAGTGGATGAATTTTTTTATTGATTATTTTGCGAAAAGGCCAAGGCCAGATATTAATCATCACTGGTACTAACAAACATACCCATATAAGAAGATAAAATTTCAATCAAATAATTGTGAGTGTTGAAGTTTTCTTCCTCTTGCATCCAATAGTACGACTGTGATTATATCTCGATGCCGCCTCTGGGACTCTGGCTCGGTGGTGCAAAGTTTTATAAATCTAGGAGCTAGTAGAAGCAGCGGTTGGGGAACTCAACGATGCAGGCCAGGAGATACCAGCGGACAGATTGCTGTCCTCAAGAAGAAAACGCCGATAAAGGCATGTAGAAACTTCGAAGACCATGACCTTCGATCGAATCTTGACGGATCAACCGAAAAACTAAACAGACAGGTCCTAGAACACTTGTCGGAACACGGCTCCGCACACCCTCCGTCAACGATAAGCATATCAATGGGACGGAGAATGGGCAAGGAGAACATTATTCCTACATTGGGACATCACCGTCGCCTCACAATCCCAAACCAATCATGATGACCCCTTAAAGAAAGCGTGAGAGAAATCACCCGAACTGCTGCACGGCAAGTCCGGGTATGATGACGAGCTTTCCACCCTTCAAGATTGTGCGTTGACGCTCTCTTCTTCGGTGACCTAGCCGGTCGCTATTGAAGATCGTCGTGCTCGATCCCTCCAACCGCCGCCAGCTTCACCAACGTCGTTGTCGAGCACCCACTAACACAGATCAGTCGAACACACATCACATTCACCGTCTTTTTTTTTCTTGTGTGCTCTAATTTCTTGTTGAATCTAATACAAATGAATTCGAAAAGAAATCCCTACAAGTTGCAATCCTACAAGTAGTGATGGAGTGGGTCGTCCGACTCGCACCCATCAAGTTTTGGATGCACTCACACTCATTCACATCTCTACGTTGCCATGGCCAACGCTCACCGTGTCCCTCCTAACGTCGTCCCTGCCTTCGGCCTCGCGTGAAGCACAAAAGTAACCAACGCTAACAAAAAAACTCTGCAAAATTTCTTTGGAAATTCTCTTAATGAAATAGTCCCTTCATGACCACATGACACATGGGGTAAGCAATCCAAACAATTCAAAAAAAAAGAGTCCCTTCATGGTTTTTGGCCTCACCAATTACTCAATGGATCACCACCATGCCTCCCAATTCCCTATTTTCCGCCCTCACTACTCCCTGACGGTACAACAGAGAGAACATCAATCATGCGATGGCTAAATTTTGTGTTTTGACCCTTCTAGCATATAAATTCGGGATCTGACCCCGGTTGGGATTTTTTTTGGGATTTGACCCCTTTTCTTACCGCCAGGGGCCCTGGCGGTAGGGCACTAGTCCACGTCAGCACGCGAAGACGACTGTCGCCCCCCTTCGTCGCACCCTACCGCCACATCCCCCTGGCGGTAGGCTGTCTAACCCTACCGCCAGCGCCCCTAGCGGTAGGACGCGAGCAGTTATATCACCCGAGGCCCCGCACCCCTGCCCATTTCCCCACCCCTCCCCCTCCCCCCGTCGGCAGTTTCTTTTTCCCCACTCGCCCCTCTCTCCCTCTCTCATCTCCTCCACTCTACCCCTTGGATCTTCATCGTTTTTGTGGATCGAGATGGCCCCGAAGAGAGAAACATAAGCTCCTCTGATCCCTCCAATTAGTTTTTGCAAACTTGCTTCCGATTCGATGCATTATTTGCTTGAAATCCCTCATATTTTTAAACTTAGATTGGAATTTTTTTAATCTAGGATTGTTTTAGCTTGATTCTAGTTCTAGTTCTTAGTTCTTTAGTAACTAGTGGTATTGAATATGAACTCTAATCAAAAGTTCATATTTTAGTGTGAAGATGAACCCTAGTTCATAATTTTTTTGTTAAATATGATGTAATGCATGTGGGAGGACTTGATTGTAGTTTTATGATGGATGTTGATATGATGATATGAAGATGTTGTTTGGAGAAAAAACATCGAAGATGAACTCTATTTTAAAAAATTGTTTAAAAAATGATGATATGATGCATGTTGGAGGATTTTATTTTGATATGATGCATGTTGATATGATTTGATCCATCATGTGTAGTATATGTGGTTGGAGGAATATGCTTAAGATGAACCCTAGTTCATGTAACCAAGAAATTTCATTTTTTTATGTATGCTTATGCTTATGATGCTTTTGTTTATGAAATTTTATTAAGGCGGGCACCTCTTGCGGACAACATCAGCCCACGATATTCCATGCTTGACTACGCATTGGACAAGGGTCATCATGCCCGTTTCATAGAGAATGGAGAGGTAAGTAATATGAAGAAAATATTGATCAAAGTTTTCGGATTGATGAAAATAAGTTCCTAACTTTTGCCGTCCACTTTTTGACAGATGCTCCAGCCACTGCGCATGAGGGGTCACGGGGTTCATGGGAATATGGACTATGACAAGCGCTACGCATCGTACTTTAAGAGAGCCCGACTGTTGGGTTTCGTGTTGCAATTCAAGCATCAGCCGCCGATGCTTGTCCACGCAGCTCTAATAGCTTTGATTGACTGGTGGCAACCGGAGACCCATTATTTCCATCTTCCATGCGGGGAGATGACGGTGACCCTCGAGGATTGGTCGATGATTACTGCCATGCCGATCGAGGGTCAACTACTCACCGGGCGAGTGGAGGGGACCAACTGGCAGCAGAGAGTTATCACCCTCATCGGCGACTGTCCTGATGCTAAGGGTAACCGTACATCCGGTGTACCGTTGACCTGGCTCTCGGAGCACCGGAAGACATGCCCCGAAGGCGCATACGAGGCGACTGTGGAGTGGTACGCGAGGGCCTACCTATGGTATCTTCTCACAGAGGTCATGTTTCCAGACAGCTCCGGGAATTCTGTAACTGGTCGTATCTGTTCTTCCTAGCCGACTGGGATGCAGGGTACAGTTGGGGGACCGCATCTCTCACCTACCTATACCGTTCGGTAAGAGAGTATCTAATTTCCTACCTACGAAAGTATATCCATGACATTTTGTTATATCTGATCCTCATTTGATGTTTTGCAGCTTGACGACGCAACCCGAGGATGGGAGACAAGTCCAATATGGGCAGCTTTGTGTGGGCCCTCTCCATTTGGATGTGGGAACGGCTGCCGGTGGGGCGTCCGGAGAAGATGCCAAGACGCCCATGGGGTGCCTATGGCGAAGACGGCGACACGACTCGACACCCCGTCGTAGCTTACAAGTGGGATGTTGTCAAACTCTACACGGGCCTGAACAAGACTTCGTACAAGACCTACACCGACGAGTTGGACGCTTTGACGCATACGCAGGTATATGAACTAGCTCACCACCTTTCTCTTTGATTCCACTTTTGACCGAGAGTGGGAACTTACCAATGTATATGTAATAGGTAAACCGGTGGCCGTATCATGACCGAGAGTTGGACTTCGATCTGAACATGATGTGCGATGCGGACAGTGGTCTTTCGCGGTGCATCGTGCCCATGATATGTGTGTACGCCGTCGAGTGGCACTTGCCACACCGTGTGGCCACGCAGTTTGGGATGTATCAGCATACCCCACCGGGCCAGCCCACCGATACCGGCGGCCACGCGCTTCACATGTGAGTGCGCTTGTTCTTCGTGCCCATGATTTCATTGTGTGGCGATTTTATTATGATGTTTCTTGTGGCCTATGCCTTGCAGGATGAAAAGGCAGAAGAATCACCCGATCACAAACTGGGGAGAGGAGCATAAAACTCATGTGATGGAGTGGAACCGACGGAGGTACCGTAAAGATGTGGAGAGGAAAGTGACTGACTGGGATGCTTACCTGGGCCGGCACATGAGGTGGTACGATGATGGCCAGAAGCACCGTCTTCATCTCAGGCCTCGGTGGACGGTGGAAGACATCGTGGAGCTGGAGAGGGATGACCCTGAGGAAGAGGCCTACCAGACCGGCATCAGAGACATGCATAGTGGATTTAGGGAGTTTGCACCCCTCATGAACAGAGTGGTAAGTTTGAACTGACGGTTGTATTTAAGTTATTTTATTCGTCATCGTGACTGACTTATGCTGTTACAGTCCGGTGAGCTGAACAAATGCATCTTTGAAGCCTCAGATGCACTAGGTGCTACCCCCGGGAGCGTACAATCTGATAACAACATGAGGGGGGCGATGAAGGTACAACTTCAGCCTCCTCGAAACATATGCATCTTTGTTCACTTGCAATCATAAATCTCATACCTATTGTGCCCTTGTTTCATTGTGAGTGCAGAAGTTCGTGAAGCGTTGTCGCAAGCTGGTAGGGCTGCTTGGGTGTGGTGGCGCTGGGTCGGTTGAAGCTTATCAGCCTGTAGCCACACATGGTCACATCGGCTCATCGAGCCATGTTCCCTCATTGTCTAGGTTGGCTGAGGAGGAGGAGGAGGAGGAGGAGGAGGAGGCCACACATGAAGGGGAGGAGGAGGATGAGAGCAATGGGGAGGAGGAGTACGATGAAGATTATGAACCTCCACCAACTCAATTATCTCAACCATCTCAGCTGCCGAAGAGGAATCCAAAGAAGAAGGATTTGCTGAGTCCGGACCCTTTCCAGAGACCGGTTCCTCGACGGACCAAAAAGAAGACTAAAGAGACTCGTTTAAAGAGTAACGAGGACCGTACCTTCAAGAGGGGAAGGAGCAAGTAATTCTGCTCTTGGGTAGTTGGCTCTTGTAGTTGAAACTCCGTTTGTGGAACTCCGTTTGTAGCTTATTCGTGGAACAGTGTGTTTGCTACTTGTGTGTCTATGTGAAACTCCGTTTACTAATTAGTTGAACTCCGTTTGTTATTTGTGGAATTATGTGTTTATGTACTTCAAGTTTTGTTAATGTGTATGTGATGCCTAAGTTTAATTGTTTAAGATTTGTGATATTACTGTAATATTGATTTTAAAAATAAGCAACCAATTAAACCTGAAACAATAAAACACAAGACCCTACCGCCACGTACCTTGGCGGTAGGGTCACACAGCCTACCGCCAACCCCCCTGGCGGTAGGGTGAACCTATCGCCAGGGCTCTTTGATATTTCGTTACAGAAACTTTGCAAGGCAAAAACCCAGCCACACCCTACCGCCAGGGTACTAATCCACGTAAGTACGGGCAAACGGACGCCGTCCTCCTCCGTTGCACCCTATCGCCAGTGCCCCTGAAGGTAGCGAAAGGGTTAAATTCCGAAATTTTTCTCAACCGGGGTTAGATCCTAAATATGTATGTGATAAGGGTCAAAACACGAAATTTTGCCTCATGCGGTGCGCCTGTCGTAGCTGCTCGCGCTTTTGGAGACACCGGGTTCAGTCGTTTCTGAATCGGGTGAACCACTGCAAACAAGCAGAAAAGGCGGAGGAAAACTACGAGTACGGGGGAGTTTCGGGAGGCCTGCACACTCTGTAGCTTGCGCTGTAGTCGTTTCGGTTGTGAGGATGAGAGAATAGAAAAAATAGTCGCAGCAGCATGCAGCCGTTGCGTACGAGATTCTGAAGCTTGACGCCACATGATCCGCAGGAACGTATGCCTTGTCGTTGGTTGGAGTCGGGTCTTGGACAGGCCCATTTGGCGCCACCGAACGCAGCAGGCCTGAGCTGGGTCGGTTAGGGGTGGTCTAGGACGTATACTTTCATCTCATCTCTAAAAGCAGCGCTGGTACATCTTCAAGGGTCAGCATTCAGTTGTTCACGGAGTACGTTGGGCCTCAAAATATTCATGGTGCGAAGTTAATCTGTTGCGAATGGAGGACTGAAATGTTTTTAAAAAACACTGGACCGCGTAAAATGTTGTATGCACAGACCATGACCAGGTGGGGAAACTCTCCCCCGTGATTGTTAAAAAAACCTCTAATATCAGAAAACGTCTTACATTATAGGAGTAATAGGCTGCGTGCCTGTGTGTTCTCCTCTCACCTGAGCGGCTGGGCCGCGCCGTACCGACGAGTGACAATTTGAGACCGTTGTCTGGATACAATATGAGCCAATTGAAGCGTCATTTTTCAAAGATCACCCCACATGTCCATGAAAATTGCATACATTAGAAGACATGAACATGTTTGTTGCTGAAAATAAAACAGTTTTTTTTATGTTTTTTTTACTATTTGTTTAAGTTATACTGTTGGTGTGGGAGTATACCTGGCCAAACCTCGAGCCGGGCCGGGCTTCGGGCCAGGCCTAGCCAAGCCCGAGGCAAAAAAGCCAGGCCCGGGTCCGGCCATCGGGCCTGGTTTTTAAGCCCGAGCCTAGCCCGAACACGTAAAATCCCAGCGGGCCTCGAGCTTCGGGCCGGGCCCCTTCAAGAAATCGCAAGAATGACGGGCCCGGCCATCGGGCTCAAAAACTAGGCCTGAACCCAGCCCGGGAGCAGCATCGGGCTGGGCCAGGTCGGGCTTTTTCGGGCCGGGCCGGCTGGGCCGAGCTTCCCATGGCCAGGTATATGTGGGAGTATACGAGATAAGAGCTCGAGCTCGCAAACGCCACTCTTAGATAGGACTTGATAGTTGGTTACCTTGTAAAGCGGACATTGAGAGCATGAATGCACTGTAGCATGTTTTTTTATGAACCCCTAAAAGATTATGCTTAAAATATTTTGAATTTTGTTGAATATTTAAAAATGAATTCTTATGCACGTGGTCTAAGCAGGGGCGATCTATTAGGCATGCTTTAGCAGGCTTGAGCCTGGGGTAATTTCTTTTTTGCTACTCCCTCCTTTTATATATATAGGGCCTAATACATTTTTCAATGTTGCCTTTGACTATTGATAAGATTAATAGTATATAAGATGTATAATGTGAAAATTATATCATTAGAAGCTCCTTCCATGTATGAATTTAATGGTGTACTTTGTGTAACTTACATGTCATATATTATTGCTCTAACATGTGGTTAAAGTTGGCCTCAAAAAACGCATTAGGCCCTATATATATGAAAGGAGGGAGTACGAGCGATCAGGCCAGCATAGTGCTTCCCAGGCCATCTCAATGGCACAATTAGAGTTGAGCCTACCCTCCATTTACTCCATAGATTCGTCACTAGGTCTAAGTATCTGCGAAATTCAAAATTTCGGCCCCAAAATCAACAAAAAAAGCCCATTTTTTCATTTAAGAAATAACAAGCCCACTTTTTGCATCTATTCATCTTTTTTTATCTCTCACATGCAAGTACAAATATTGATGAAAATTTGACCCAGTATACTACACTCCTATACATGCATGTACAAAAAAATTAAAAAAATCAGGCCGTAAAAATCCATTTTTTTCCAAACTAAAAAAAAGGCTGATTGTGCCCATGCTCAAATGACAATATCAATATCTTGGCTCCCTGTCCACTCAAGCTGTTTCCCAGCTGGGCTCCCGCTCGAGCTGCACGCACGACCTTCTTGATTTAATCCATTGATGAACGTGATGCCAACTGGAATTAGCGTTTCTTTCCCTCTAGCTAGGGTTTCATTTTCTCTCGGGGCGATTACGTCGCCGCCGTCGAGGTTTCCTTCCCTCCTCCGATCTTGTCGCGGGATCGGACTCAGGCTTGCATAAGGGGTGTCTCCCTAGGGACACCGCCCGTCCTGGACGTCCTTTTGCCACGAGAAGGAAGTTTTAGGGCTCCTTGCAACACCCGATCGATCTACATCGGGTTAGGGTTTCCAGTAATGGCAGCAGATGGCGCGTCGGTGGCAAGGGCTCCGGGCGTAGATACCGCTGCGGGGCTAGAGAGGATGATGGCGGAGCTAGGGCTCCGTGAGGAGGGTCTGGATGATGTCGTCTATGATGAGAAAGAAGCACCGCCAGATGCAGCAAGATGGATGGCCGCCGTTTGGGTGCATATAGATAAGCAGTACAGTCAATATTGGTTCTTCAAGAACATGCGCGCGGCGTGGGATCTCGCGTATGACTGCAAATTCCGTCCTCTAGAAGACAATCTTTACACGGTTCAATTTTTCTGCCTTGGGGATTGGGAGAGGGTTATGCAAGATGGACCATGGAACTTTCAGGGAAACGCTGTCATCCTCAAGCCTTATGATGGAATCACTCAGCCTTCGTTGGTAGCACTGGACACACTTGACATATGGGTGCAGGTTCATGATGTTCCAGATAAGTATGCTCATCTTGTGGAGGCCATGGCAGGAAAGATTGGAGAGGTCCTTTACGCTGAAAACATATCCCAGGATTTTGCTGGAAATATTTATTGGGTATGGGTGAGGATCAATGTGTCCAAACCCCTAAAGAACACAGTGAGTATGATCAGGGATGGAAAGCGCCAGATTTACAGGGTGAAGTACGAAAAACTCCCAGATTGGTGTGCTGTTTGTGGGCATCTTGGCCATATCTTTAAGGAGCATGGGGATGGTATTCATGCACCAGCAGCCCTGGTTTTCAAGGATCTTCACACTTCATGGGCTATGCGTACAGGAGCAAGGCCTGGAGGAGACCGCGGCCGTAGAAGAGGAAGAAGAGGAGGCCGTGGAGGCCGTCCAAATGCTAGAGATGACAGGCAGCGCAACTCAACCGTGAACACAGAATCTGCGAAGGAAGATGAGCTAGCGGCTAAGACGGCGACTGATATTGATATGCAAGATACAAACAGGAAGAGACTGGGAAGAGATGATGGGCAAGTGCACGAGTCGGCGCGGCTTGGAGCAGTGGTACCGATAGCTGATGGGCGGTCCGGTGGGAGCGGGGTTCTGGCTTTGCCGTCACCTCAGACGCCACTGAGCCCGCCCCCAAAACAGGACCTGAAGCGGTCCAAGATCTCCCTTGCAGGAGAGAAGAGCACCCAGGACATGGCAAACGGCAAGAAAGGAGGCAAAACCCCAGATGCATCATCGGCAGGCTCCACGGCGGAGCACCGCCGGGCACAAATGAGTCTCTTAAGCTGGAATTGTCGTGGTGCGGTAAAAGCCGTGACAATCCGAGAACTTCACGAATTAGCGAGGAAATTTGCCCCTACTCTTCTTTGTATTGTTGAAACTCAGCTCGATAGAGCGAGAGTAGAAAGTTTAGCCAGTTCTATTGGTTTTGATAACGCTTTTGCTGTCAGTAGTCAGGGTCGTAGTGGCGGCCTAGGTATTTTCTGGAACAGTTCAATAAAGATTGAGATTCTTGGGTACTCGATGTATCACATTGTCTGTGAGATTTTTGAACCAGGGCAAGATCCTTGGAGATATACTGTTTTCTATGGTGCATCGCAAACCAATCACCGTCAATACACTTGGGACACTATGAAAGTAATTGCAAGTCTGAGCCAGCTTCCTTGGGTTGGCACTGGAGACTTCAATGAGGTGCTACGTCCAGAAGAACATGAAGGGATTGGTGGACGCAGTAACGCACAAATTCAGGGCTTTCGAGATGCGGTGGATGTTTGCATGCTTGATGACTTAGGCTACGAAGGAAATTTTTGGACTTTTGAGAAAAAGGTCAGAGGGGGAACTTACACACGAGTAAGTCTTGATAGAGCATTGGCCTCAATGGCATTACAAGCAAGGTTTCCCCTGGCTTCCTTAAGACACATCACGGCTGCCACATCGGACCACTCGCCGATTCTTTTGATGCTACAGGATGAACAATCGAGGCCGGCTGCAAAACCCCCTTTTAAGTACGAGGTCATGTGGGAGACACATGACAAGTGGAAGGACACGATCACGCAATATTGGGGGCAGGAGCAACCGGCCGTTAGTCTGGAGGAGCTGAGAATAAAGCTCCATGCAATTTCAAATGATCTTAGCAAATGGAATAGAGACACTTTTGGCAACGTGCGGAAGGAAATAAGAAATCTCACAGCGGAGCTGGAAAGGTTGAGGGGTGAACCGACGAGGGTAGGTCCATCTCATGTCGAACTCAAGATAAATGAAAAGTTAGTCGAGATGTATCAACGAGAAGAGCTAATGTGGCGTCAATGATCGAGGCTGGAGTGGCTGTCTGCAGGGGATAAAAACACTAGATTTTTCACATGCGGGCGAACATGAGAAGGAAGAAAAACATGATTAAAGCGCTAGCTAGTTCGCTGGGAGTCTCAGTTAGCGATCCGGCCGAGTTGAGGAAGATGGTAACAGAGTTCTATATGAGTCTCTACACGACGGGGGGAGTCAGTAACATGAATGAGGTACTCCAGCATGTACCCAGTAAAGTGACACAACAGATGAATGCGATGCTTATGGCCCCATACACAAAAGAGGAAGTGAAAACCGCTTTATTCCAGATGTTTCCAACCAAGGCTCCGGGACCAGATGGTTTCCCGGCTCATTTCTATCAGAGGCACTGGGACATCTGTGGAGACGAAGTCACGACCGCAGTGCTCAGAATAATTCGAGGGGAAGAAAGTGCAGAGTGTGTTAATGACACGGTTCTAGTGCTTATCCCTAAGGTGCTAAATCCTACTCTCCTTACTCAGTTCTGACCTATCAGTTTATGTAATGTCATATACAAGATTGCTTCGAAAGTTATTGCAAACAGGCTGAAGGTAATCCTGCCAGACATTATATCTGAGGAGCAGTCAGCTTTCGTCCCAGGCAGGCTGATAACTGATAATATCATACGTGCGTATGAATGTCTTCACTTCATGAAAAGGAGCAAGGCAAAGACAAATAGTCACTATGCCCTTAAGTTGGATATGATGAAAGCATATGACAGATTGGAGTGGAGCTATCTTCGGGCAATAATGATTAAGTTGGGCTTCTCGCAACAGTGGGTAAACATCATAATGGGTATGATCAGCTCCATTTCCTTCTCTGTCTTATTTAATGGAGAGAAGCTTGAGAGCTTCAAACCATCCAGGGGCATCCGACAGGGAGATCCGATCTCCCCCTATCTTTTCTTGATTGCAGCAGAGGGCCTTCTGTGCCTACTTAAAACCAGTTCCCGGTCATCGGTTCTTGGAGGAATCAAGGTGGCTCCCACGGCTCCGGCTGTAAACCATCTCCTTTTTGCTGATGATAGCATGTTGTTATTCAAGTCTAGTAATGAGGGGGCAATAGCGGTTTCAAACCTGTTGGAGGTATATTGTAGTGCATCCGGACATCGAGTGAATCATGACAAATCCTCTATTTTCTTTAGTAAAGGGTCTCCACATCATCTGAGGGACAACATTAAGAACATTTTGAATTTGCAAAATGAGTCACTGAGTGATCGCTATTTGGGTATGCCCACGGATGTTGGACAAAATAAGATGGGCACATTCAGATATCTTAGAGACCGGGTGTGGGAGAAGGTTAGAGGTTGGATGGAGAAGCTTCTGTCGGCTGCAGGGAAGGAGGTACTTATAAAGGCATAACCTCAATGGCGTGTTTTAGGCTTCTGAGAGGACTTTGCGAGAACATAACCTCAATCATCCGGCAGTTTTGGTGGGGCAGCAAAGCCGGAAAACGGAAACCGAGCTGGGTGGCGTGGGATATCATGACACGGCCAAAACATCTTGGAGGTATCAGCTTTAGAGATATGGAAATATTTAATCTCGCGCTACTTGCTAGACAGGCTTGGAGGATTTTATGTGACCTTCTTCGCTTAGTGCACGCATTTTGAAAGCGGCATACTTCCCAAACTCAACACTTCTTGAAGCTGAACTTGGAGGCCGGCCATCTCAGATATGGAGGGCGGTTATTGATGACAGAGATATGCTCCGGCAAGGGATCATACGGAGGATTGGGAATGGAAGTACCACAGAAATATGATCTCATAACTGGTTGCCTAGGACCGGTCTGATGAGACCCATCATCTCACTAGTCACTAACCCTCCGAGGTATGTTTCAGAACTGATCAACACATCATCAGCATCGTGGAATGAGCAGTTGGTTCGTGCGGTCTTTGTCCCCATTGATGCTGAAGCCATTTTGTCTATTCCGCTTTGCACAAGGAATATTGATGATTTTTGGGCATGGAGTGGAGAGAAACGAGGATTTTTCTCTGTCAAGTCTGCTTATAAAATGATAATGCAAACCAAGATTACAAGGGAAAATTGGATTGAGGAAAATGATGGACCTTCTGGAGCTGATCAGGAGGGCAACGCATGGACTGCACTTTGGAGAACGGAAATACCATCGAAGGTAAAACTGTTTTTATGGCGTCTAGCCCAGTGTTCCATTCATACGGCAGATCTCCTCCAGCACAGAAAAATGGCAACATCAGGGGCGTGCAGGTTGTGTGGAGCAAGGGATTCTTGGAGACATGCTCTAATCAATTGTTCCATAGCCAGAAGCACTTGGGCCCTCTCTGATGAGGCCCTAGTCGAACATATGACCCAGTATGATAGTGACAATGCAAAGGAATGGGTTTTCTAGATGAAAGATTTGCTGACAGATGATCTTTTTGTACGTATGGTAATCACACTTTGGGCCATATGGAGCGCCCAAAGGAAAGCTGTCTATGAGGATATTTTCCAAAGCCCCATGTCAACCCATATGTTCATCCAGGCACAAATAAATGATCTCCAGTTTTTGAAGAAACCGGCACAGGGAGCACTTGTCCAAAAGCTCAAAGGCCTACTCAATGGCTCCCACCGTCGGGAGAATGCGCTAAGGCAAACGTAGATGCTGCAACAAGAGTAACGGCGCGGGCAGGCTCTGCCGTCGCGTTATGCAGGGACAAAGACGGCTCTTTCCTGGGTGCATCAGCTCTGGTGGTGAAGGGCGTCAATGATCCTACTACTTTGGAGGCGTTGGCAGTCCGAGAGGCGATGGCACTGGCAGATGATCTGGGCTTACACTCCATCCTTGTGGCGTCGGATTGCAAGATAGTGGTTGATGATATCAAGCAGAAGAGTGGAGCAAGTTATGGTGCAATAATACATGAAATCATAGAGTACTATAGTAGTTTTACTACTTGTAATTTTTTTCATGAGTTTAGGAGCTCGAATTTCGAGGCTCACAATCTCGCGAAGTATACTTTGCAGCTAGGACTGGGTCGCCATGTCTGGTTAGGCCTTCCTAGTGAACTTAATTTTGTCCCTGTAAACATTGTGACGGTTCAATAAAAGCTTCATGGGATTGTCTCAAAACAAAATTAATCCATTGATGCGTTCTGCTCGGCCCCATCGCCACACAAAATCTCGTGGAAAATTCTGGTAAATCGAGAACTGATTTTCTGCGAGTACAGTCTATTGAAAATGGGGAATTTATGTCGATTCCAGAAAAATTCAACAGTTTTTTTTTAAAACGGAGGTAAAGGATTTGCCTTATCTATTAAATAAGAGAAAGAATAGAGTTTACATCAATTACAACACTCCGAATAATACAAAATGGATTACTCTCCCGGTATGATAGATTTCAACTGTTTTGCCCCCGCAGTTATCCAGTGTGCCATCTCCCCTTTGATGTTGCTCAGGAGAACTGAGGCCGGCGCACTTTTGTTGCGAAATACGCGAGCGTTTCTCTCACCCCAAACAACCCAAGATGATAGCATTAGAAGCAAAGCCATGGCACTCCTGTTGGGGATGTTGATGTCGGCAAGACAAAATTCAGCAGTATTTGAATCCTATGCATTCTGAACTAGTCTGAAGTATAATACCCCCACCGTCTCAGAATGGAAGATCATTTTTTACATTATTATAATGTCAAAAATGATACACATAGATGCATATTTTGACAATCCCTCCGTTGGATCATCTTATTAATTAGAGAGATACTTCCATTCATATTTTTTGATAACTTTTGAACCGTTAGAAGTTTAGGAAAACTTAACTAGTTCTGTGACAAGCTATGATATATATATATTAGGACAGAGGGAGTGCTAACTTTCAGGATCCAGCTACCGGAAGAAGAAGAACTTCAAGTGCTCACCAAGCAAAAATCTCGCGATGAGTTTTTTCTCTGTTGAAGGAAGCAGTCAGTTAAGAGGGGGGCCTGAGACTCTGAGAGTGATGATACGGGCTGTCTCTTGTCTCGAGTCTTGTCACGTTACCGAGTAGCTAAGCTAGCTCGGCCGTGTCTCTGCATCTGGTTAATCTGTACGGAAGTCGCCAATCATTATCATGGCATGGTAGTTGGATTAACATAAAACTGATTATTGCGCCAACGGGTTAATTGATCTGCCGTGGTGGTTGTACGTACCCAACAGCACAATTAGGCAACAACAGAACACAGCTCTTCTTCTTGGTTTACAAACAGTGTTTCGTGAGACCAAACCGCAGGCCCAGAACCGAATCATTGGCGTGCACTCAGACGGCCATCGTGCAATCTTAATTGCTGGAGGAATTGATTCCACGGTTTCATTAATACGGCATGGTCGGCCACGCAAGACGATAATCAGGCCGGGCCTAACAGTCGTTAGCAACTGTTGATCAGCACAGCATCCATGTCTGTCAGCTCAGCTGGGGAAGAGTACAAGTGTACAACTGCACGAGTGGACAGGACTAACTAGTTTCGCCCATGCGGCTCGTGGCGTGAGGACGGACCGATCGTGGCAGTGCACATGCCCGCTGGCGCGCGTGCAAGCCGTCCCCGTAGTCGGAAAACACGGACCTGAGGCGCAGCCGCCGCACTGACCCCGGTGACACCCGTTTCAGTCCAGACCTTCATCGTCGCCGTTTCCACTAGTGGTGGTAGAGAATACTTTCTGCGTTCTTTCTGGCTTAATTGATACCTCCACGTATTACGAGTACGAAATCCGGTATCCACACGGATGCCTAGATTTCCCTTTTGAAAACTAGCGTCCCCGATGATTGTGTCGTGAGAAAAGCACTCCCCGAGATTCCGCTGCTGGAGCACCGGCCAATTTAATACCAACCCATTTGCACATATGATTCTTTTCCTCCAAGTTTATATGCGATCGTCCATTCCAAAGGAATTCCGAGCGAATTCTTTTGCGGTGTTCCATTCGTGCGAAGGACCCCGCGGAAAAATATATTTCCATAGGGCAAATGAGCATTGTCACATCACACACACGCGCACACACACACGAACACCTGTTCTAGATTTCAGGATTTGGCCAACTTCTAATGAGAGCTCTGTAATGGGCAATGATAGGCGAAAGCGGAAGATAATATAGTTTGGAGAGGAATAATTACAACAATAACCTTTATAGCTCCCTTTGCTTAGAATGTCTTTTTTATGTTGAGGAATCCTTTTGATTAGATTCGTGGTGCACTCGGTAGATTGCAAAAATATATTCTGCGTCAACACGGAACCAACGTCGTGTTGGCCCGCCCGTCACATGCATGCCCACTCTCCCACTAATCACGAGATTACTTACTTTGTCAGAGGCATAGACCGGCCAGCACCCACTAACTGTCTACTTAGATTATTACTACCCTAGTTTCAACTCTGCCCTCTAGATGCCGCCAGCAGCTGCATTGTCGATGCTACACCTATAATATACTCTAGCAGGCAAAATTTACAATTCAGATGGCTGTCTCCTGTGACCTAACTTGGTGTGTCCGGTTATACTTCCTCCGTCTTTGAAAAAAATGTACTTTCAACTTTGTTAGAGGTAATTTGACCGACTTTATGCAAAATAAATTTTTTTTATGAAACCAAATATGTATATGATGAAACTACATTTCATAATGAATCTAATGCTACTATTTTGATGGCATAAATATTAGTGTATTATTTTATAAATACGGTTAAACATAAAAAAATTAACTTTCCAAGAAAGTTGAAAGTACACTTTTTTAAGAACAGAGGGAATAATTCTGAAAAGAAACACAAAGAAAATACTGCACTTGGTCAAATTGAAACCCTAAAAATTCATGCCCGACTTATATTCCCACTGTGAGTTTTTTTTTTTGTTTGGCATTTTGCGGTTGAGCGTGTCAACTCTCAAGTACGTAGTGATCCCCAACCTAATATTGATTGTATTAGTTGACGAAGTCTCACTAGTCCAATTATCCCGTTCACCGAATCTTCGTGTGTTGACCAAATGTCCGTAGACATAAGGATATCTGTACTGGCATTGTAAAAAAAAGATATCTGTGCTGGCTGTGACAATTGGAAATGCAATGCGATGTCATTCCACTTTTTTTAAACAGCATTCCAGATATCTATTAGTGGACGTATCGTGGCAGTTGAGGATATAGTACAAACTGCTGTACGTACTAATGTACTACGTTGAAATGGTTGAGAGCCATGACGTGCAGAAGACTGAATCCGAATGGAAAAACAATGTTGTCACTGTCACTCTGCTGGTCACTCACGGGAAGGAGATAAATAATAACGGAATCGGTGAGGTGAACCGGAGGACAACATGAGCAATCAAAAAAGAGACAATGGATTACTCGCTACGTGTCTGTTGAATAACGTGATTGTATTAGGAAATATATGTTAGATTAAGAAATATTTTGGTTTGTCTTGTACTCAAAATAAATCATGTACTCTTATATATATATGGCCATGAGGCTCAAGCAATACATTGAATTATTTCATCAAACCCCTCTTTTCCTTCTAACATGGTATCTATCGTAAGTCGATCCTAAACTTTAGCCGCTGCCACTTCCGCACCCGCGCGCCGCCCCGGGGCGGTTGGCCTCCATGACCACCGCCGGGGGCCGCGCCGCCCATACCTAGGATTCGTCCGCTCGCCATGTTGACCGGCTGGCCTAGAGAGTCTTTTCCCCGAGCCTTGCTCCGGTGATTTCTCTCTCCCGCCGGTCATTTTGATCGCGCGGTTTTTTTGGTTTTTCGATCAATTCTTGATCGGTTTGCGTCGCCCAGCGCCGCCTCGATCCCGAGCGCCTCTATTCCGACCCCGGCGCGACCAGCCGGCCTTTCCTCCGACCGGCCGTCACCGCCCTGCTCCGACCGGGACACCTACATCGCCCTGACCCGGCGGCCTCGCGCCATGCGACGGCCAATCATAGCCGTCGCTCGCGCGCTAGCCCGCCTATCGATCCACATCACCCGCCTTCGTCGCGTCTGCACGGCGGCCCGGCGGTCTACCTCGCCGGCCTCGTCCTCGGCTGCGCCGGGACGGCTGCGTCAGGCTCGTCAGCTGCCTCAACTCGGGCGCCGCTGCTCCGTTGGTCGCTCGGGCCTCGCTGCCCGGGCGCCGGCGATGCTTTGGCAGCCCGGGTGCCGGTGCTGGCACGACGTCCCACGCCGTCCGTCGTCGCCGGCTTCATCTCGGACTCCGCCGCCACCACGCCTCCACCGAGCGGCGCCCCCGACCTCACGCGCGATCGGCTTGATCACCCGCTCGCCGCCTCATCTACGCCGTGCGACCGTCCTGGCCTGTCGGTTACGCGCGCCTCCGCAGGTCCCGTGAAGATCGTCCCCGAGTTCAGCGCGCCTCTCCACCGATCGAGCATCGGGCTGCCGTTGCGTCGTCCCGTTAGGCCGCAGCGCCGCCGCCCCGTGGTTCTCCTCGTGGCTGCATCGACTCGTGCGTCGCCGCTGCGTCGCCCCTTCGGGCCGTTGTGTCGCGATACGCGGTCCCCGCCGCCGCCCCGAGGCCGTCCCCGCGGTTGCACCGACTCGCGAACCGCCGTTGTGTCGCCCCTTCGAGCCGCAGCGTCGCGGCCCGCGGTCCCCGCCACCGCCCAGAGGTCTTCCCGCCGTCGCCCCGACCCGCCTGCCGCCGCTGCGTCGCCCCTTCGGGCCGTAGCGCCGCGACCCGCGGTCCGCTCCGCTGTCGCCGCGTGTCGACGTCCCATGGTATGCGCCACACCGTCTTCCTTGGCGCGTGAACGCCACCGTCCGCGCCGGTCTTCGTCACGCTGTCAGGGTTCTTCGCCTACCTCAAGCACCGCCGCCACACTCCTAACCTAACCGGCGCCGTCAAGCCGCGACCGCCGCTCTTCTTTGGCCGCCGCCGCCGCTACCTTCGTAGCCGCCGCCGCCCGTCCACCCCCTTTGTCTTCGTCAAAGCACCAGCCCGTCGCCATCATCGCCGTCATCTACCCCGACCACTTCGTTTACTCCGAACGCCGTTGGTGACATCGGCCCCGCGCCGATGGACGCCACAATCGTCGTCGAGTTCTTCCCTGCTGGCCCCTCCGACTTCTCCGACATGGCGTACAGCTCGTGCAGGTCCCTCGTCTACGCATGCCCGGTGCTGGCAACACCGATGCGTGCCTTCATCAACGACGTGTCCCGGGCCTGGCAAGCCTGGTCGGCACTTCGTCAACTTCGTCTTTGTCCGTCTACGCATGCCCGATGCTGGCAACACCGGTGCGTGCCTTCGTCCATGATGTGTCCCCGGGCTTGGCAAACCCGCCGCGATGCGTCGTCAACAACATTTTCTTTCCGGCGCACCCCTACTTCGACACCACTGCGCCCATGCTAACTCGGCGCCCCCTTGCGCCCGCGGCTCCATGGCGACTTCCTCGACACCGGCTACCCCTACTCGACATCGACCACAGCATTCTTCGCACGGCTACCTCGACCACGGCTCCACCACCCACGCTCTTGGCTACATCGACAAACGACACAAAGGGCTACCGCCTGCTTGAGCAACCTCATTGGTTTCCACTCCAGCCACGACTCTGCGATGCGTCGACCGTTATGACTGTGTGTGTGGGGGGGTGTCCATCGGCTTGCCTTCGAATTCTTCTCCAGTCTCACCGTCTGCGGGGGATGTTGAGTAACATGATTGTATTAGGAAACATATGTTAGACTAGGAAATATTTTGGCTTGCCTTGTACTCCAAGTAGATCATGTACTCCTATATATATGCCCACGAGGCTCAAGCAATACATTGAATTATTCCATCAAACCCCTCTCTCCCTTCTAACAGTGTCCACCCAGCTACCAGATTCAGAGACGTAATCAAATTTGCGGCTCTCCAGTTGACACCCTCCTCGAGGATCTTATGCAGCACCGTCACCGACCTCGCGGTAGCACCACTGAACACAATGTCATTTCAGTGCGTTCAAATGCTCGACGTGGTCAGCAGCACATCCGTTCTCATGTCTCTACGAGCCCCCCTTCCCTGGTCCTCCCTCGAAATTGCTAAACGCATGGACCAGTTACAGGATGTTCACGGGCCCCTTTCTCTAATTCTATCCACTCCATCCCCTGATTTTCAGGTGGGTGGGCCCCTCCCCTCCCTCTCCCTTAACCCAATCACAATTTATCAAGTCAAAATGACCCCGTAAAAACCCTCTATTGGTCCATGAATGTAGCATTACTCGGTCCTTCCTACTACTCCACCAATTCACCATATCATTGTCGACCGTGGAATTCCAACTTGCTTTGCCCCAATGGCTGAGTATGACGGTCCAGACCTCATGGGACATTCTCCGGCTCCTGGCCGCAGAATAATGAGAGGATCTTTATTATGGTTATTAAGAAAGACAATCAAGCACAAGTAAGTGGTAGGTGTCGGTGTCAAAACCGGCCGATCTCGGGTAGGGGGTCCCGGACTATGTGTCTGAGGATAGAAGGTAACAGGAGACAAAGGGGACACGATGTTTACCCAGGTTCGGGCCCTACTAATGGAGGGGAAACCCGACTTCCTGCTTGATTGACTTTGATGAGTATAGGGGTTACAAGAGTTGATCTACCTCGAGATCGTAATGGCTAAACCCTAGTTGTCTAGCCTATGTGAATTCTCCTTGTCTCTATGGACTAAACCCTCCAGTTTATATAGACACCAGAGGGGCCTAGGGTTGTACAGAGTCGGCTTACAAAGAAATGAAGCTATACATCCGGACGCCAAACTTGCCATCCACGCAAAGGAGAGTCCCATACGGACACATGGGAAGGCCTTCTACCTTATATCTTCACGGCCCATTAGTCCGACCCATATCACACAGCTCGGACACCCGAGGACCCCATAATCCAGGACTCCCTCAATAGCCCTTGAACCAGTCTTTCGATGACGATGTGTTCGGTACGTAGATTGTCTTCAGCATTGCAAGACGGGTTCCTCCTCCAAATACTTCAAAGTAGTCTTCTGAATAAGAGAACTGTATCCGGCTCTGTATAACAGCCACAACCCTCGACCACAAGGGCAAGATATTTAATCAAAGTATGGTCTGTCTACTGACAACTTTTTCGGCAAAACGTTACGTCTGGCCTCTTTATCATTTCGAACCATTTTTTAGCCTCCCGCTTCGCGTTTCGAGGCGCAACCTCTATTGACACGTCTTGTCAAAGCAGAGATCGTGTCCCCTTATTGCGGGATTCTCATCAATATGGGTTTGGGTAATCCAACTGTGCCATTCGCACGACCCCATGGAAACAGGCAGATTTTAAGGCTTGAGTGGGGCGTTTGATATTCACTGCCTATATAAGCGGATAAAGATCCGTTCTTTTTACCTCACGCCTTCTTCCCCCTGCTTTCCCATCCTAAAGCTCTAGCGCCTAAGCTTAAACCTTTCCCACCACCTCCAACCTCTCTAGCCATGTCCGGATCTGGCTTACAGGGCAAGTGGATGACCTCCTCTGTTACGGAGAAGGACGTCAAGGAGCTCCAGGAAGCGGGGTACCTGGCTGCGGACGTCGTGCACAGGCTCCCTGCCAAAAAGCAAGTCATCCCCAATCCGGAGCCCGGCGAGAGAGTGGTGTTTATCCCCCACTTCCTCCACGGACTAGGGTTTCCTCTCCACCCTATTGCCCGTGGCCTCATGTTCTATTATGGGCTAGATTTCCACGATCTAGCCCCAAATTCCTTCCTCCACATCTTGGCATTTATCATCGTGTGCGAGGCGCTCCTCCGCATCCCCCACTTCGGCCTATGGCTCAAGGTTTTCAACGTGAAGCCGAAGGTGGTCGACGGGCAGCACGCGGACTGCGGCGGTGCCATGGTGAGCAAGCTCCCCAACATCACCTGGCCCAAATGGGCCTTCGTGGAGACTGTCAAGATATGGCAGCAGGAGTGGTTCTACATCACCGAACCTCGTGGCGCCACATGGGCAGCCACTCCTGAGTTTAGATTCGGACCCCCAATGCGGCTCGCGTCATGGACCAACAAGGGTCTGGACTGGGGGTCGACCGACGAAGTGACGATGCTGCAAAAGCACATCAAAAATATGATAGAGAGGAGCGACAGTATCACTGATGTGATTCAGGTGATGCTTTTCCGCCAGATCCTCCCCTGCCAGCGCTGGCCTCTCCATATGTGTGAGTTCAATCCGGAAGGGCCGCGAACCCTGCAACGATTCTTCGGCACAACGCACGAAGAGATCTGGAAGCTGCTCTTCAAGGCCTAGAAAACGTGGCCGGAGACGACCGACGACATCGACCTCGACAATGCACATCCGGCCACCCCGGTAAGCATTTAGTTTCCGAACATAACTTCAGTGCACAAATCAAAGGGTATGCTGAGCCTTCCATCCTTCAATCAGGGCTGGACAAAGAAGGAGGAGCGGATCAAGTGTCCGGCTCCGCTACCCGAAGACCCGACCATTCCTCTGCTAATGAGGATGCTGGTCCCGGCGCCGTATCAGGCGTCGGAGAAGAAGGCCAAGAAGAAGAGCAAGGAGGCCAAAGGTGGCCTCTGCCGTAAAGGTACTTCCGATGCTGTGTCCGGAGAGATCGAAACTCCCTCCTCCCACGAGGGAGATCAAGACGATGAGGAGGAGGAGGCAGAGAGCGATTCTCCCCTTAAGGGGAGGAAGAAGAAAAGGGCGGCCTCCGTAGACCCGGAGGCGGGGGTGTCCAAGAGAGTGAAGATATCCCTCTCGGACGGCTCGGATTCGGATGCCAAAGCCATCCCCGAGCGGCGCCCCAGGGCGAAGCCCCAGGCCGCATCGTAAGTATCCGAGGATGCTTTATATATATATCCGGTCTTTTATGATTGTAGGATAACATATTATATTATGTGTTTCAGTCCGGCCCGTGACCTCTGTAAGTGCATCTAGTGCCACCCCTAGTTGGTTTTGGAGTATTGACGACAAACCTAGTTGAGGGACTAATGTGTTTGTGAGAATTGTAGGAAAACACAGGTAGAAGTCCCTCATTGATTCGGTTTACTACCAGAGATGACCCCTAAAAATGAATGAAGACATTGAAGTCAAAGGTGGTATATGAAGATATTCACGTTGAAGACTATGACAACAGAAGACACGTTATGAAGCCTATGGAACTCGAAGACTTAGATCTTTCGTAGTTCTTTTTATTTTTTGTTGAGTCATAGGAACCACCGTACTGTTAAGTGGGGTCCAGGAGAACAAGTCAGAATGACTTAAGTGATGCCTAAATCAAAAACCTATGTCTTCGAGTGAAGACAATGAGAGCAAATCTTGTCCAGAGCCGGACAAGTCAGCTTTGCTTGTAGCCTAAGTAAAGTTGCCATGAGAGTTCGAAATCTGACCGTTGAGACACGTGTCAGTTCCTTAGTGACCCAGGGTCATTTCGGACAAATCAGGTCGGGTTGCCAAGTGGCTATAAATAGCCCACCCCCACAACCATAAATAGTGGCTGCTCAGATTTCAGTGCACGGCTTTTGTCGTTTGAGAGCAACCCACCTCGAAGCCTTTGAGAGAAAATTCCTAGTGAGGAGAAAAGCCCTAACCACCCAGAGCCAGAGTAAATTGGGCATCACTTAAGTCTTCTTGTCTGTGTGATCTGAAGACTTATTACACTTGAGGATTGTGAATCCTCCAGACGGTTAGGCGTCGCGTTCAGAGCATCCAAGAGACATTGTGGATTGCCAGTGAATGAAGTCTGTGAAGGTTTGGGAGTCCACCTTGAAGACTTACCAGAGTGATTGGGCGAGGACTAAGTGACCTTAGCTCAAGGAGATTACGGTGAGGACTTGGTGTCCTGAACTGTGTGTTCAGGACTGTGTGTCCTAAGGTTTAAATACCTAGCCGCTCCAACCAGACGTACAGTTGTCACAGCAACTGGAACTGGTCCAACATATCATTGTCTTCAACGAGTCACTGGTTTCATCTTCACTTCCTTCTCTTGCTGTTACTCATAGTGAAGTCATTGCGTGCTTGCTTTATCATTTGTCTTCACAACGTGAATGCATGATCTGTTTGGCTTCATAACTTCTTCCTACTTGATCCTTATTACACTGAAGCTGTTTGTCACTGTGCTTTCACTCTATTGAATACATGACCATGGCTGGCCTAGTGTAATCTAACTTCCGCTGCATAGTAATAGGCATAATCTTCACTGTTTGTCTTCATAACTCCCATGTTTTGAAGACTTTCATAAAAATCGCCTATTCACCCCCCCTCTAGTCGATATAACACACTTTCAATTAGTATCAGAGCAAGGTGCTCCCTTGTTCCGTGTGATTCGGTTTAACCACCTGGAGTTTTAGCTATGTCGACTGCAGGGATAATCAAAGTCTCCGCTGCGTGCCCCGTCTTCGATGGAACTGAATATCCCTACTGGAATAATAAGATGCGCATGCATCTTGAAGCCATTGACGTCGACCTATGGTATGTCGTCGAGAATGGCGTTCCCAAGGCTGGAGAAGGTGTCACTGCTGCTGATGTCAAGAAATTCGTTCAACTGGACTCTACTGCCAAGAACATCATCGGTGGTCATCTGACCAAAGGACAGTATGGCCGTGTGAGTGCCTTGAAGACATCCAAACTGGTCTGGGACTGGCTCTCCAAGGTCAATGAAGGCATCTCAACCCAGAGAGATCAACGAATCAGTGTCCTTCACAATCTCTTCAACCGCTTCAAGCAAAATGACAATGAGAATGTCCAGCACACATTTGATAGACTCACTGACATCACAAATGAGCTTCAAGCCCTCGGCGCCACTGAAATCACCAAACATGAAATCATCAAAACGCTGCTGAGATCACTTGATAGTTCGTTTGACATCCTGGCCCTGATGATTCAAGAACGTCCTGATTTCAAGACACTCGATCCGTCTGACATACTTGAGAGGCTCAACACACACGAGTTTCAGTTTTCTGAGAAAAGAGATATCTACGGTCCAAACTATGGGCGAACTCGCGCCTTGAAGGCAAAAGCTGTCTCCTCATCTGAAGAAGAATCTGACTGCAGTTCTGATGATCCTGAAGACATTGGAAGAGAACTTGCAATGCTAGTGAAGAAGTTCCAAAAATTCACCAAGAAGAAAGGCTTTAGAAAATCTTCACGATCAAGCTCAAGGAATGATGAAGCTTCTTCTCATGACTACAAGAAGAAAACATGTCACAAGTGCAAGAAAACTGGACACTTCATCTCTGAGTGTCCACAGTGGGACAATGAGAACAGAAGGAAGAAGAAGAGCGGAATATGATTCTGACGACAAGAAGAAGAAGAAATACTCAAAGTCTTCTTCCAAGTCTTCATCAAAGTCTTCATCACACAAGAAGAGCTCATCTGGCAAGGCACATGCGTTTGTTGGAAAGGAGATGGATTCAAATGAGGAGTCCGCATCTGAGGAGGCAGAGGTGGAGTCTGAGGAGGAGTCTGATTCTGTCATTGCGAGTCTGGCTACAGCATACGTCGCCAAGTCCATCTTCAACACTGAAGACAATGACTGCATCACCGACACCAACGCAAATGACAAGAACTACTCCACTCCTACCTACTGCTTCATGGCACGCGGTGCCAAGGTAAACACACGCACTACTCGCTATGAAACATCTAGTGACGATGACTCTGAATGTGATTCAAAACCTAGCTACAAAACACTTGCTAAAATTGCAACTGAACAACAGAAAGCTATGGAACATATTCAAAAACTGTTAGACAGAAGCGATAATCTGTTGGGTGCTGAAATGACTCGATCTGAATCCTTAATTGAATACATAAAAAACCTTCACGTTAAGTATCAGGAACTTGAAGATCGTCATGATACTCTCTCAACAACTCATGAAAAGCTTTCCTATGATTATCTTCAAAGGAAGCAAGAACTTGAGAAATTGAGGGTGGCTCATGAAGATCTTCAAAAGGAAAACGAGTCACTTCGCTCCGAACAGATCAGTCCCGCTCAGGAAGGATTTGAACCACCATGTCTTAAATGCATTGAGCGTGATAATGCTAATTCTGTTGCTGAATGTTCCACTTCTACTGCTGTTGCAATATCTTCAACTGTTGACGTGGTAACTAACCCCTCTGCTGAGGATACCACTGCTATTGCTGATGAGAATGCTATGTTGAAGACATTGCTTGAAACAGGGATGTACAAAAGTCTTAAAGGACATCAGACACTATGTGATGTCCTCAAGAAGCAGATCCTGAATCGAAACCCTAGGAAAGAGGGTGTTGGATTTGTGAGGAAAATCAATGCAGATGGCTCTTACTGGAAACCTGAGCAGTACCCCAAAACCACATGGGTTGCTGCAAAGGAACTTTCAGCAGATCCATCCAACTTATCTGGATTCACTTGTGCTAACCCCATTATCATTGATGAATCCTTTGATGCAAACTATAAACTGTTTAAGAATCAGAATGGTGAAGTGTTTGCCAGGTACATTGGTACTAACTGCAGGAATGGACCGCCTATGAAGAAGATCTGGGTTTCCAAAAAGTGTCTGGAAAATCTTCCTGTGAATGTCTTCATAACACCTCACTTGAGGAAGACAAATCTCAGACCAAAGGCTTCATACGGTCCAATGGCTTCATACAAACAGAGGACTCACCTGAGTCACACTAACACAAATGTTTTGCAGGAAAACCATACTCAGGCACATGAGTATGAGAGCGGTTCATCGAACCGTGTTCATGTGACCAAAAATTATTCTGCTTATTCCTATGAGTATTATTGTCCACCTGCTAGACTGTTTGCTAAGGCTTCAAAGCCAAAATTCTCAGATGCTGCACTTAGACTTATTGCTTCTAAGCCACCCTTGAAGATGTGGGTGGTTAAGAAAGCTTAACTCTCTTTTGCAGGGAAAGGTCTCCAGCAGAAAAACAAAATCTTCTGATGCTATTGCTGGGGACCTTAAAAATCTTGTAGGGCGCAAGATAAAATGCCCAAATGGGATCAATATGTACTTCATTCCTGAATCGCATGCTACTCTCCCTATTAGTCCTAATCTGGATTTAAGTTTTCATAACCCACTGGTTCGTCAAATGTTTATGCTTCACAATTCTCTTCGTGAAGCCTATCCCCCTAACTGTACTGTAGGGTACGACACCAACGACTTCAAAATCTTCAGAATGGATTATTGACAGTGGGTGTACAAATCACATGACTGGCAGAAGAAGCCTTCTTATGGACTCAACATTACGTCCATCCGACAAGAGCCACATCACATTTGCTGACACTGGTAAAAGTAAGGTATTGGGTCTAGGTAGAGTTGCAATCTCAAAGGATCAACACATGGATAAAGTCATGCTTGTTGAATCCCTTGGATTCAACTTAATGTCTGTCTCAATGCTTTGCGATCTGAATATGATTGTAACGTTTGGAAAATATCACTGCCTGGTGCTAATGGAATCTGACAAATCTCTAGTGTTTGAAGGGTATCGGAAAGGTGATTTGTACGTGGTAGATTTCTCAGCAGGACCACAACTTGCGGTATGCCTTCTTGCAAAAGCTTCAGAATGCTGGCTTTGGCATCGGAGGCTTGGGCATGCTGGCATGAGGAACCTCCACACCCTTGCGAAGAAGAAGCATGTCATAGGCATCGAGGGCGTCAAGTTCAAGAAAGATCATTTATGCGGTGCCTGTGAAGCAGGGAAGATGACAAGGGCAAAACATCCTTCGAAGACAATCATGACTACTACACAACCCTTCGAACTGCTCCACATGGATCTTTTCGGTCCCACTCACTACTCAACTTTTACTACTACTGCTTGCCTCTATGGCTTCGTCATTGTTGATGATTACTCTAGATATACTTGGGTACACATAATCCTTTACAAGACTGAAGTGCAGGATGTCTTCAGACGCTTCGCCAATCGAGCTATGAACAATTTTAGCGCCAAGATAAAGCACATTAGAAGTGACAATGGCACTGAATTCAAGAACACTGGCCTTGATACATATCTTGATACCTTGGGCATCACACATGAATTCTCAGCTCCGTACACGCCACAGCAGAATGGCGTCGTCGAACGCAAGAACAGAACACTCATTGAAATGGCCAGAACAATGCTAGATGAATACAAGACTCCAAGAAAATTCTGGACTGAAGCCATTGATACTGCATGCCATACAATCAATCGTGTTTATCTTCACAAGCTTCTGAACAAGACATCTTATGAACTCCTAACTGGCAAGAAGCCAAATGTCAGTTACTTCAGAGTATTTGGCGCAAAGTGCTGGATCAAGGACCCACATCACACCTCAAAGTTTGCACCAAAAGCACATGAGGGCTTTATGCTTGGATATGGAAAGGATTCACACTCCTACAGAGTCTTCAATCTCTTCCATTACAAAGTGGTCGAAACAGTGGATGTGCGGTTTGATGAAACAAATGGTTCACAAAGAGAGCAACTGCCAAATGTGCTAGATGAAGTCCCAGCTAGTGAATCAATCAAGCTTATGGGAACTGGAGAGATTATGCCTTCTGAAGCTCATCCTGAAGAAGAACTCATCATCTCAGCACCTGATCAACATGAAGACAATGCTCAGCATGAAGACATTCCTCCAAACAACAACACAGATCAGCAAGAGCAAAGTCTTCGCCCTATACATCCTCGTGTTGCAAATGAAGTGCAGATTGACAGAATACTTGACAGCATCAATGCACCTGGTCCACTCACTCGTTCAAGGGCAACTCAGCTAGCAAACTTCTGTGGGCATTTCGCATTCGTCTCAATATCAGAATCCAAGAAAGTTGAAGAAGCCTTCATGGAACCTGAATGGATTCAAGCTATGCAAGAAGAGCTTCAACAGTTTGAGCTGAATAATGTATGGGAACTAGTTAAGCGTCCCGATCCACGGAAGCACAACATAATAGGCACCAAATGGATATACCGCAACAAGCAAGATGAGCATGGTCAAGTTGTCAGAAACAAAGCTCGTCTCGTTGCTCAAGGATATACTCAAGTAGAAGGCATTGACTTCGATGAAACTTTTGCTCCTGTGGCTAGGCTTGAAGCCATACGCATATTGCAGGCCTATGCAAATCATCATAACATACTTCTATATCAAATGGATGTGAAAAGTGCCTTTCTCAATGGCAAGATTGAAGAAGTGTATGTTGCACAACCACCTGGTTTTGAAAATCCAAAACATCCTGATATGGTATACAAGCTCAACAAGGCACTGTATGGCCTCAAACAAGCCCCTAGGGCCTGGTATGATACACTCAAGTACTTTCTGAAGAGCAAAGGCTTCATACCTGGTTCCCTGGATCCCACTCTTTTCACAAAGACATACGATGGTGAACTGTTTGTGTGCCAAATATATGTGGATGACATTATCTTCGGCTGCACCAATCGGAAGTACAGTGAAGAGTTTGGATATATGATGCAAGAGCAATATCAGATGTCCATGATGGGGGAGCTGAAGTTCTTTCTTGGTCTTCAAATCCGACAACAGCGCAATGGCATCTTCATATCTCAAGAGAAGTATCTCAAAGATTGCCTGAAGAAGTTCGGTATGCAAGACTGCAAAGGCTTCACAACACCAATGCCAGCCAAACATCATCTAGGTCCTGACGACAATGGTAAAGAGTTCGATCAAAAGGTATACCGCTCCATGATTGGGTCTTTGCTTTATTTATGTGCATCTAGGCCAGATATCATGCTTAGTGTTTGCATGTGTGCTTGATTTCAAGCGGCACCAAAGGAGTCGCATCACTTAGCTGTGAAGCGAATTCTTCGATATTTGGCTCACACCTCAACTCTAGGATTATGGTATCCAAAGGGCTCAGAGTTTGATTTGGTTGGATTTTCGGATGCTGATTATGCTGGTGACAAAGTTGATCGCAAGTCTACATCAGACACATGTCACTTTCTGGGACGATCACTTGTATGTTGGTCTTCAAAGAAGCAGAACTGTGTATCTGTCTCCACTGCTGAATCTGAATACATTGCTGCTGGATCTTGCTGCGCTCAGCTTCTGTGGATGAAGCAAACACTCAAGGATTATGGCATTCATCTGAAGCAAGTGCCACTTTACTGCGACAACGAAAGCGCCATCAAGATTGCCAACAACCCAGTTCAGCACTCGAAGACAAAGCACATTGAAATTCGCCATCACTTTCTCAGAGATCATGTTGTGAAGGAAGACATTGATATCATACAGGTCGACACTGAAGAGCAATTGGCAGATATCTTCACCAAGCCCTTGGATGAGAAGAGGTCTTGCAAGTTACGGTGTGAGCTAAATATCTTGGAATCCTCAAATGTCCTGTGATCAGGCACACATCCTAACACTTATGCATATTGATGACTTAGATGTGCAACGCACAAAGTAAAGTATATCTTCAATCAATGAAGACATACATTCTAAGTGTGAATACATTAATGTGGAATTTGACTTCGGAGCGCCACAATAATTGTGCGCCGTGTCTGGGTCTAATACTTCCTATACGGTGGGTAACGCCACCACCAAACGTTCCATTTTGAAGTGTTTCACTCATGGCGTTACCTTGCAATATCTTCACATTGGTTTGGCTTCGAACTTAACATGTCTTCATGATCATCTTCACTATGATGATTATATATATATATATATGCTCTAAGTGTTCTGTCCTCTACAGCATTCACTTATAGCTATGTCTTCTTGGTTGGATCTTTTGAACTAAGTGAATGTGATCGGACCCTAACCTCTCTATGCTTTCTATCTCAAACTCTATCTCTCCAAGTCATATGCATTCTGTTGAAACTATCGAATGTCTTCACTGTGTCCTTGTCAGCTGAAGACATAGAGACAACCATAAAAGTCCGTTTTTAATGCTCATTCCTCCACATAAGATCCGGAGAAGCAGGAACGACCGCCCGACAATTTAGGCGTGCGTGGGACGTGGAACAAACCCCAAACTTCCGCTAACTGGCCACGCGTGCCTCAAATGCAAACCGCCAGGGGCACCTACGTAATAGCACAGTGCCGCCTCTGAGTCTATAAATTCACACTTACCGCAGTCATTATCTCCTTCTTCCATCCTCGCACGAACCCTAGCGCCACCGCTAGCACTCGACGACGCCGGAGACAAAGCGCTTCGCTGCCGCAACCTCTCCAACGCCGTCCTCACGCCGACCGCGGACATCGTCCTCTCCGCCGTCGCCGTAGGTGTTTTCCGTCGCCAAGTTAGGGCACGGAGGACTGAACTGCTCGGCATCAACTTCCTTCCGTCTAGCAGTTCCAGTGTGGTAAATAAAACTTCTTTTTACAGCCTCTTTTGATCTCTTGGTTCTGTCACTTTCAACCATAAGAAGTTTCTCTTCACACCAGTTAGATCTCTCGCTGCATCTCATAACATGCCTAGTATATTCACTTGTGCTTCATAAAGTAGTTAGATTCCTCACTTGTACTGATCTATGGGTTCGTACAAATCTGGAACCAACTTCTTATCTATAAGTGAATGTCTTCGCACAATGAGGTCAATGTCTTCTAAACTGATTAATCTTCAAAACCTTCTGAGAATGCATATGACCTCTTCCCCTTCCCTCGCACCTTAATGCTGTCACAGGTACATGTCCGTGGGAGAATCCTTCGGTTCTCATAGTCTGCATTCATTTGCAGAATTCCTACAGCATCACATAAACTCTCCTGAAGCCAGTTCCTGTTTGTCCAGAAAAAGAAAGCCTTTGAAGCCTTTGAAAGTTTTGAAGCCTTTCAAGTTAAAGTTTATGGCTTCAGTTGCAGCAGCAAGAAAGGGGGGCAGACAGAGACGTGAGGGAACTTCCAAGGATCTGCCTGAAGACTTGGTAGA
The DNA here is from genome assembly GCF_056163025.1 of Triticum urartu. Classification (NCBI taxonomy): domain Eukaryota; kingdom Viridiplantae; phylum Streptophyta; class Magnoliopsida; order Poales; family Poaceae; genus Triticum; species Triticum urartu. The sequence goes on from NC_141874.1 coordinate 148,643,970, forward strand.
AATGTACAAAACAGATCCAGAAGAGAGCTATGGGCAGCGCAAAACCCGAATCCAATGGATTCGACGCTATTGGGCAGAACAGTGGTTCAAATACCGCTTCGTCACCCAGGAGTATGCTGAAAAGAATGCAATCAAGAGTCCATGGGGGGATATCTTATACAAGAACCTTGTAACCAGAACCAGAGATGAAGCCATTGCTCAAGGCTTCTACCCATGCATGGTCCGAGGACCACAGCCTGTTGATGCACATCCGTCGTCACTTCTCTGGTGTCGTGACGACAATCTCTTCAAATGCAACTTTCAGTTTGCTCAACAGTCTGCGAAGCTAAACAAGAAGAAATTTGGGCTTGACTTCAATCCTGGTCCCTCCTCACCAAGGGCAGATGGCACACGCGACGCGGAACCCAATATCATCGGTCCGTTTGCCAATCTTGAGGGCCTGATCACCCACATCTTAGTCCAAGGGACTGCTGTGAATGACCCTCCAGCTGATTCTGAGTCTGATGAAGCTCCTGCTGTGCCAAAGCCAAAGCAGACAAAGAAACCAAAAGCTTCGAAGCCGGCCCCTGCCTCAAAAATCTCAAGGGCGAAGCCATTGAAAACTGCACCTCCTGAAGTCAGTGTGCAGTCTGAAGATGTATCCCGCATCTCCAAGCCCCTGAAGGATAGGGAGCCCCAGCAACACACAGGCAAAGAGCTCACTGCTGCTGCCATTCTGCGCAGTGAAGCCATTGATCTATCAAGCGATGAAGATCTGGGCGATGACGCACTAGAACAGCTCATCAAAAGCAAGGAGGAAGCGGAAATCTTCAACAATCTGCCTCTCTTTGATGTCGCCATCATCCACAGCTTCATCGATGAATGGTTTGACACACCAGATATAAGCTTCAATGATCTGCAGCTGCCTGTTGGACTCAGCATCGCCTTCCAAGGCGCAATTGCTTCAGAACTGGCCATTGCTCAGCGCATTGTTGAGCCGAAGCAGAAAATTGATCACGAAAAAGCTCAGTTCAAGAAGCACATGGCCAGTCTCAGCGTGCAGGAAGTGAGAAGCTTCAAAATCATGCTGCATGATCTCAAAGAAAACTTTCTGAAGAAGCGTGCTGAAGCTCAAGGCTCGCGTGAAAGGATGAAGTCATTGGCTGACAAATGTGTTCAAGCCTACAACGAGGCTGAAAAGCGCAAGGCACTTGGGCGTCCAGGCATCGACCCCAAGATGGCCGCAAAGAAGAAGAAGCAGCCTGCTGTGAGTGAACCAGAGGCATCAAGACAAGCAGCCACTTCCATTGTCTTCCCAACCGCCACGACTGGCTCGAAGCCAAAGAGCCGGTCAACAGCTTCAGAGCTAAAGAAGACAAGAGCTGCAGAAGCTGAAGCCAGAAAAAGGAAGAGCTCTGAAGCCTCTCCTTCTGCCCCCAGTAAAAAGAAGCGCAAGACTGAGAAGTCTAGGGCTGCTCCCACAGAGCCCTTGATGGTTGAACCCCTTTCTGTCATTCACCCAAATGCAGAAAGAAGACTAACAGTTCATGAGCCTGCTCCCACAGAGGCACCTGATGCTGAAGATATTCCAGCAGCCGACCCACTAGCTGCTGAAGACATTGGTCATCAGGACAATGTGCAAGGTGATGCAGCCCTTCCTCAGCTTGAAACAAGCGAACCCATCAGCATTGGTCGTCCTCTGACGCCAATTGCACAAGATGAGTCATGGGCGGATCGCCCTCAGGAGGAAGAAGACATTCAGGCCCAGCCCACTCCGACACCACAAGCGTCGTCTACGTTCCGTAGGCTTTGCAAAGGTCCGCGGCCTCAAGTCTAGTCTGCAGAAATTCCGGCTGCATCAGCCAAAGACAATCAAGAAGCACCTCCAGAACTCACTCCCTCGCTCCATCAAGATGCAGTTCCCCAAGAGAACGTGCCTGAAGATGTCCCTCAAACTACTAACACTGAAGCCAATGAGGAGCCCGCCCCACCAAATGCTTCAGCGAACAGCGAAGCCACTGAGCCAGACACTTCAGTTCCTGAGTCTGCTGCAGGTCCACAATTTAACTACCACATAGAGCACAGGCCTCATGTCCAGAAGCCAGTCCCAAGGCTTCCAAGGTTCCCAGGTCCTGCATCAGCACCTGGCTCCTTTGATGTAAACAGCTTCAAGACAGACAACACATTTTTCGATAGCTCCAAGAACCCCTATTCAAGGGAAAGAATTGTATCAGACAGGTTCTGGAGCTATTCACAGCGCAGCTATTATTCTTGCATCTTATACAACCAAGGTCGCATCTTCCCACACAAGCGCCTTGAGGTTGAAGCTATTGCTGGTCTGCCATGTCTTGAGGAAGCTTTGGACTGCTTCAAGCAAGTGGGTCTGCTGCCGTTCGTGACTGATGAAGAGCACTGGAACGAAGAGCTTCTGCTTCAGTTTTATGCCACTCTCCACATCAAAGGCTACAACAGAGATCCTAAGACTTGGATCCTGGAGTGGATGACTGGAAATGTCCATCATGAAGCCAATGCATTCAATATCATTGAGCTCACTGGCCTGCCCACTCCAGGCGAATTCTTCGAGGAAGGGTGTCAACTTCATTCTGAAGCTATTGAGAGCATATTTCAGAGACCTGAACCCAATATGAGTCAGATGCTCTCAATGATGAAGCCATTGCCTCAAGATGCACCCTATCCAACTGAGTTCTTCGTTGAAGACCTAGAGTACCTGCCTAGGACCATATATCATATTATCCGGCGGACTCTCTGGCCCATTAAGGGACACTCTCCACATGCCAAGATTGAGGGTGCAATGAAGACTCTCATATTCTATATCATGCATGGAAAATGCTTCAATGCACAGGATCTTTTCATACGACAACTTGCTGCGTCAGGCTCGGACTTATTTGGTCTAAAAATCTATGCCCCTTGGGTGATGAGGCTGATCAAACTGCACTCTACAATTTCGTATCAGCCCTCAGCCCGAAACCATCGCATCTTCCTGCCAGATGTGGATATCTCTGCTGAAGCAATATACCCTGAGCCTGCCAAGCAACCAATAAGTCTTCAGAATGCCGAACACCAGAGCTTCACGCAGAATGTTGAAGGTGTTGAAGCCATGTCCAGGGTCTATCCTATGGCTGGCACTACACGTGCACCAGCATCAACTGAAGCCACAGATAGCACAAACGCTCCAAGACCCAAGAAGCATGCTTGTGTCCTCACTGACCGAGAGCTTCTTGTGGCCCTTCACCAAAAGCAAGATAGGCATCACGACTGGCTGAAACGTCAGATGAAGAGCCTCTTGGTGGATGTCAATCGTCTTCGAAACCTGGCCACCAAGAATGCCTTTGTTACGCATGAGACTTGCCGTCGTACGTGGAAAGGGCTCTCAATGATATGCACTGAAGCTGAACTTGAAGAGGATGGCTTCACAGAGCGCTTCAAATTTGACACCACACCTCCTAGGAGGGCTGTGATGCGCAACACACCGTCACTTGAAGACTCTGAGTATTCCTCATCTGCTGCCACCGTCACTGCGAGGATCATTGATGAAGATGATGATGCTACTTCACCACCACCCGCTTCAGCACCTCAAAGCTCAGCACCGCCAAACAACTCCACCGACCCTGCTGCGCCTGGGAACGCGTAGAAAACTCTATGTCTTCAAACCTTTTTGGTCATTCCTGACAAAAGGGGGAGAAGCATATGATGTTTATAGTCTTCAAGCGGGTCAATATGGGCGGGTGCCTTGTTTTGTTATACTTGCTTCGTGTTTGCAACTCTTGTTTTGCTTCATTTGGTTCTTTTGAGTTGTAAACACTAAAACTCGATGGTCGTCTGCTACTTGTTTTACCACTCCTTTTGCGAAGATAAATTCCGCATGTGCGACGATAAATTCCGCACTCATCTCATTCTGCAAACGTCCATTTTCCATTATGCATGTTATTATCTTCATATACTTTCACATGCATAGTAGATTGTCATCATAAGCTGAAGCTGATCTCCACAAGTACAACCTGCCATGTGCATTTGCATTCCAAAAGCAAATTAACTTATATGCACATCTTCAGGGGGAGCACTTGCAACTTATGATGACAATTCCTTTACAGACTTCACACTTTATATTCCCCGTTGAAAACTTCAACTAGTTTGTCATCAATCACCAAAAAGGGGGAGATTGTAAGTGCATCTAGTGCCACCCCTAGTTGGTTTTGGAGTATTGACGACAAACCTAGTTGAGGGACTAATGTGTTTGTGAGAATTGCAGGAAAACACAGGTAGAAGTCCCTCATTGATTCGGTTTACTACCAGAGATGACCCCTAAAAATGAATGAAGACATTGAAGTCAAAGGTGGTATATGAAGATATTCACGTTGAAGACTATGACAACAGAAGACACGTTATGAAGCCTATGGAACTCGAAGACTTAGATCTTTCGTAGTTCTTTTTATTTTTGTTGAGTCATAGGAACCACCGTACTGTTAAGTGGGGTCCAGGAGAACAAGTCAGAATGACTTAAGTGATGCCTAAATCAAAAACCTATGTCTTCGAGTGAAGACAATGAGAGCAAATCTTGTCCAGAGCCGGACAAGTCAGCTTTGCTTGTAGCCTAAGTAAAGTTGCCATGAGAGTTCGAAATCTGACCGTTGAGACACGTGTCAGTTCCTTAGTGACCCAGGGTCATTTCGGACAAATCAGGTCGGGTTGCCAAGTGGCTATAAATAGCCCACCCCCACAACCATAAATAGTGGCTGCTCAGATTTCAGTGCACGGCTTTTGTCGTTTGAGAGCAACCCACCTCGAAGCCTTTGAGAGAAAATTCCTAGTGAGGAGAAAAGCCCTAACCACCCAGAGCCAGAGTAAATTGGGCATCACTTAAGTCTTCTTGTCTGTGTGATCTGAAGACTTATTACACTTGAGGATTGTGAATCCTCCAGACGGTTAGGCGTCGCGTTCAGAGCATCCAAGAGACATTGTGGATTGCCAGTGAACGAAGTCTGTGAAGGTTTGGGAGTCCACCTTGAAGACTTACCAGAGTGATTGGGCGAGGACTAAGTGACCTTAGCTCAAGGAGATTACGGTGAGGACTTGGTGTCCTGAACTGTGTGTTCAGGACTGGGTGTCCGGGACTGTGTGTCCTAAGGTTTAAATACCTAGCCGCTCCAACCAGACGTACAGTTGTCACAGCAACTGGAACTGGTCCAACATATCATTGTCTTCAACGAGTCACTGGTTTCATCTTCACTTCCTTCTCTTGCTGTTACTCATAGTGAAGTCATTGCGTGCTTGCTTTATCATTTGTCTTCACAACGTGAATGCATGATCTGTTTGGCTTCATAACTTCTTCCTACTTGATCCTTATTACACTGAAGCTGTTTGTCACTGTGCTTTCACTCTATTGAATACATGACCATGGCTGGCCTAGTGTAATCTAACTTCCGCTGCATAGTAATAGGCATAATCTTCACTGTTTGTCTTCATAACTCCCAAGTTTTGAAGACTTTCATAAAAATCGCCTATTCACCCCCCCTCTAGTCGATATAACGCACTTTCAACCTCCCCCAACTATCATCATCTGAGGGGAATTCCTTGGTGCCAGAGATGGTGGAGAGCGAGAGGCCTCTGCGAGCCTCTCCGCCCCCACCGCAGATGACACTGAGGTGTTACCCCAAAGGACCTTTTCGGGCCACGGAGAGGCGCGGGAGGCCGCCAAGATGACGCCAGAGGGTAATGCCTTGGCTGCCGAGAACATGGGGGGCACAACCCCCATGGAGACTGACGACGGGGGCCCTGACAAGTCCGCCCCCAGCCGAACACCATTCCGGAGACCCATGTGGCTCCGAAATCGAGTGAGCAACCCCCTACAAAGGAGGGGGGAGCGCCAACTCCGGCGGCGACCTCCACTAATCCGAAGGCGCCAAACACTTTGATGGAGGCACTGCGACGTGCTTCCGTCATGGATGAGCACCGCACCCTATTGGGTGTGGTGGTTGAGAAGATTCAGTCTGCCAAGAGCGGGCTGAACGAAGCCTTCACCAGCCTACTAACAGGCTTCGAGGTATGCGATGTAATATTCTTAGCCGCTTTTTGTATGAAAAATATGCCTGTGTATAGATAGTAGCCCCTGAGGCTCTGTTCAGTTTTGAAAAATGGTTGAACAGAGGATCAAATAATAATAGCAGGAGGTAACGTACTGGTCTATTGGTAAACAAGCTTCCCTGTTAGGGGCGACCGCCCAGGTCGCTGAAGTTTCTGAACTCAAGCGGAAGCTGCAGCTGGCCGATGATGATACCGTCCACATGAACAAGCGGTTCAATGAAGCGCAAGGTATGTTTGAAGAATTATTTACACACCTGAAGTGATATGCCAATGTGGAGTCTAAGCTCCTGTATTGCCTTGATCATTATTGCAGGTAGTGCGGCCGAGGTCGAGACCCTGAAGAGCGCCCTCGCCCAAGCCAAGGAGCAGGCACAGGTGAGCAAAGCGGCCGCTGACAAAGCGGCCGCGGATTTAAAGGCCGAGCAGGTCGCCCGTCGTCAGTATGAGGAGCGGTTTCCGAAGTAGAGCAAGAGCTCAAGGACACCGCCGGCAAGTGCGAGGCCTTGGACGAGAAGAATAAGGCCCAAGCGGTCGATCTCACCAAAGCTCTCCAGGAGGCCAATGAGGCGTGGACCGAGTCCCGGGTGGCCCACGAGGAGATCAAACAGGCCGAACAGATAGCGGCTGGTAAGCCCTTTCTTTTGTAGAGTAAATTTGGCAGTCAGAAATACGCCTTGCTCACTCGACTATGGAGTTCTCCAGATGCCTTTGCGGATCTTCCGAAGAGCGCTGCCGACGCCGCGCGGTTTTTTTGGGCCCATGAGGGGAACACGACGGAGAAGCTCTTCTGGGCACAGTATCTGGCGCCGGAGCGTCCAGCGCTGTTGAACAACCAGATGATGCAGCTGGCGGAGCTGCATAGGATGTCCGGCTTGGCCAGGAAGGACCTCATAGTCCGGCTGTGGCCAACTGAACCCATTCCTAGCAGCTACTTCGGCCTGGTGAAGCGACTCGCCGACGCCCTGCCCCGAGTCGAAGCTGTAAAGCGCTCGGCGTGCATAGAGGGTGCGCAGATGACCTTTGCCCGTGTCAAGATGTACTGGGCTAAGATGAAGGCCACCGTCGTGGTGACCAAGGGTCCGCCCGAAGGCAAGGATCACCGCAAGCCGGAGCGATATTTCGACGATGTCCTGGAGGGTGCCCGGATAGTAGAGGGCCAGTGCTTGAAGAATATTGTGTTCAAATGAATGTATCTGGGTTGTCCAGCCCTTATTTTGTGAACCAAGGCTTTGTAATATATTTATGCCTTTATTCTGAAATTATTTACCTCCTATGCGGCCATTTTTAATTCTGAGAGTTTACCAGTCGTCGGCTTCAGCCCCCACGTAGAAGCTACGGGGGTGTTCGGAATAGCACATGATCACACTTGACCCAACGTCTTGGTCCGTAAAGGAGGTGTCTGCGGAGCGAACCAGGCAATCAGACTGTGCGGCTTTATCACTCTCACTTAGCCATAGGAGTTTGACAATGGGACTAGGAACTAGCCCCTGGTGCGTGTGCAGCTATCCGAACTTGGATGCCTTAGGTGCGTGACTGGATGAAGGCCAGTCCTTCGTATAATATGAAAGAAATCACAAGAGATTTATTGTAAGTCACCGAATCGCTGACCAACTCTCGCCGTATCATGATAGTTAATTTTCGGCTTTCTCTACTGAGGTGCTTGACCGGACGAACCAGAAACACAATTGCAGTAGTTCTCCCTTTTCCACCTTAGCAGAACAAGCGGAATGTTCGGGATGCCGAAGTGTACTCTAAAAGTATTCACACTTCTTTTTTTGGAAAATATGTGTGGGCGAATAGAGCCCCTGGTATTGAAGCTATACCAGAATGTATATGTGGCAATCTTAGCACAAAAGAGGAATGCAGATTATGAAACAAACCAAGACCGAACGAGGGTTGGTAAAAAACTGTTTTCATTATAATCTGTTTGATACGTCAAGATGTGCTATTACAGATAGTGTGAAATTGCGTTATATCAACTAGAGGGGGTGAATAGGCGATTTTTACAAATTCTCCACCGAGGAATTTCAGGGTGAGGAAATTCCTACGCAACGAACTACTTAGCAGCGGAATAAGTACTTAGATGCAAGCATAACAGAGTAGTAGCACCGTCATCATGATGAAATGAAAACAAGCACAGAGTACAAGTAGCGTAAACACATGATAAGGAGGCTGAAGACAAACTCACTGAAGAAATTGAACTGAGGAAATTGAGAAAGTCTTCAGTCAAAGTCTTCAAACAGTAACGATCAAGTATAACAACACAGTAATGAGGAAATGAAAGAGATGAGGAAATAGAACTAGTTAGCTCGGTGAAGACAATGATTTAGTAGACTAGTTCCAACTGCTGTGACAGTTGTAGGTCTGATTGGAGCAGCTAGGTATTTAAACCTGAGGACACACAGTCCTCACCGTATTCTCCTTGAGCTAAGATCACATAGACCTCGCCCAATCACTCGTGGTAAGTCTTCAGGTGACTTCCAAACCTTCACAGACTCGGTCACTCGGCGATCCAGAATTTCCTCTTGGATGCTCTAGACCATGATGCCTAATCGCCTGGACGATGCACATCCCTCAAAGGTAACATGCGTCGGTTCCACACAGGAACAATTTCTTCAGTGATGCTCAATCACTTTCGATTTGTAGGTGTTTGGTTTGGATGTTTGGGTTTTTCCTCACTTGATGATTTTCGCTCAAAGTCCTCGGAGGATGGGATGCTCTCAATGAAAAGTGTCAGTTTCTCACGGAGCAGCCAACCAGCTAGTGGTTGTAGAGGCGGCTATTTATAGACTAGGGAGCAGCCCGACATGATAATACATAAATGCCCTTCAATGATATGACCGTTAGGTGGGTAGATATTTTGGGACAGCTGGCGCATAGCACAACAACGGTCGAAAATTTGAGCTCTCAAATTCCTCAGGGCTATCATGTTCCTCACTGGTAGGCAATCCGCACTGGCGAATTCCTAACTCCTCAGTCAGAAAAAATTCCTCAGAGACCAGAAGATCTACGTCTTTGACACTGAAGAGATTGACTGAACTGTATGAGATTTCCAATGGCTTCACTCGAAAGGATTGGTAGGTGTAGGATTTTGAGATGACCATCACTTGGAAACTTTTCCTTAGTTTTACCTCGACCCCCTTTAACAGTACGGTGTTTCCTATGACTCAAGAGAGAGAAAATGAAACTACGAAAACAGAAGTCTTCACGCTTCATATTCCTCGCATGAATATCAAGTCTTCAGGATCACACCAATTTCTTCACTTTCAAAGTCTTCAGAAGGCCAAAGTCTTCAGTTGAAGACATTCATTTTTAGGGGTCGGCTTTCTCTGTAAATATCAAACTCCTCATAGACTTATATAACTGTGTACACTCACAAACGCATTAGTCCCTAAACCTATAAGTCTTCAATACACCAAAATCACTAAGGGGCACTGGATGCACTTACTGTTGGGGAACGCAGTAATTTCAAAAAAAATCCTACGCACATGCAAGATCTATCATGGTGATGCATAGCAACGAGAGGGGAAGAGTGTTGTCCACATACCCTCGTAGACCGTAAGCGGAAGCATTATGACAACGTGGTTGATGTAGTCGAACGTCTTCACGATCTGATCAATCCTAGCACCGAAGGTACAACACCTTTGCGATCTGCACACGTTCAGCTCGGAGACGTCCGGCGAACTCTAGATCCAACTGAGTGTTGAGAGTTTCGTCAGCACGACGGCATGATGACGGTGATGATGAAGCTACCGGAACAGGGCTTCGCCTAAGCACTGCAAAGATATGACCGAGGTGGATTATGGTGGAGGGGGGCACCGCACACGGCTAAGACAATTGTCAACTTGTGTGTCTATGGGGTGCCCCCTCCCCCGTATATAAAGGAGTGGAGGAGGGGAGGGGGAGGCCCTCTATGGCATGCCCAAGGGAGTCCTAGTCCCACCAGGAGTAGGATTCTCCCCTTCCCTAGTTGGATTAGGAGAGGAAGGAAAGGGAAGGGGGGCACCCAATCCGGATTGGGCTTGGGGGGGGGGCTCCTAGGCTCCCTTCTCCTCTCTCCTACTATGGCCCAATAAGGCCCATATACTTACCGGGGGGTTCCGGTAACCTCCCGGCACTCCGGTATATTCCCGAACTCACCCGGAACCATTCCAATGTCCAAACATAGGCTTCCAATATATCGATCTTTATGTACCAACCATTTCGAGACTCCTCATCATGCCCATGATCACATCCGGGACTTCGAACAACCTTCGGTACATCAAAACACATAAACTCATATTACTGATCGTCACCGAATGTTAAGCGTGCGGACCCTACGGGTTCGAGAACTATGTAGACATGACCGAGACTCATCTCCGGTCAATAACCAATAGTGGAACCTGGATGCTCATATTGGTTCCTACATATTCTATGGAGATCTTTATCAGTCAAACCGCATAACAACATACGTTGTTCCCTTTGTCATCGGTATGTTACTTGCCCAAGGTTCGATCATCGGTACCCAATACCTAGTTGAATCTCATTACCGGCAAGTCTCTTTACTCGTTCCGTAATGCTACATCCCATAACTAACGCATTAGTCACATTGCTTGCAAGTCTTATAGTGATGTGCATTACCAGAGGGCCTAGAGATACCTCTCCGATACATAGAGTGACAAATCCTAATCTCGATCTATGCCAACTCAACAAAAACCATCAGAGACACTTGTAGAGCATCTTTATATCACCCAATTACGTTGTGATGTTTGATAGCACACTAAGTGTTCCTCCGGTATTCGGGAGTTGCATAATCTCATAGTCATAGGAACATGTATAAGTTATGGAGAAAGCAATAGCAATAAACTAAACGATCATAGTGCTAAGCTAACAGATGGGTCTTGTCCATCACATCATTCTATAATGATGTGATCTCGTTCATCAAATGACAACACATGTCCATGGCTAGGAAACTTAACCATCTTTGATTAACGAGGTAGTCAAGTAGAGGTATACAAGGGACACTCTGTTTGTCTATGTATTCACACATGTACTAAGTTTCCGGTTAATACAATACTAGCATGAATAATAAACATTTATCATGATATAAGGAAATATAAACAACAACTTTATTATTGCCTCTAGGGCATATTTCCTTCAGTATCCCACTTGCACTAGAGTCAATAATCTAGTTCACATCGTCATGTGATTTCACACCAATAGTTCACATCTTTATGTGATTAGTTCACACCTTCATGTGACTAATACCCAAAGGGTTTACTAGAGTCAATAATATAGTTCACATCGCTATGTGATTAAGACCCAAAGAGTGATCATGTTTTGCTTTTGAGAGAAGTTTAGTCTACGGGTCTGCAATATTCAGATCCGTATGTATTTTGCAAATTTCTATGTCTACAATACTCTGCACGGAGCTACTCTAGCTAATTGTTCCCACTTTCAATATGTATCTAGATCAAGACTTAGAGTCATCTAGATCGGTGTAAAAAACATACATTTATGTAACTCTTTACAACGAACTCTTTTATCACCCCCATAACCGAGAAATATTTCCTTATTCCTCTAAGGATAATTTTGACTGCTATCCAGTGATCTACTCCTAGATCACTATTGTACTCCCTTGCTAAAATCATTCTAAGGTATACAATAGGTCTGGTACACAGCATGGCATACTTGATAGAACCTATGACTGAGGCATAGGTAATGACTATTCATTCTCTTTCTATTTTCTACCGTGGTCGGGTTTTGAGTCTTTACTCAACTTCACACCTTGCAACACAGGCAAGAACTCCTTCTTTGACTGTTCCATTTTGAACTACTTCAAAATCTTGTCAAGGTATGTACTCATTGAAAAATATAGCAAGCGTCTTGATCTATCTCTATAGATCTTGATGCCCAATATGTAAGCAGCTTCACCGAGGTTTTTCATTAAAAAATTCTTATTCAAGTATCCTTTTATGCTATCCAGAAATTCAGTATCATTTCCGATCAACAATATGTCATCCACATATAATATCAGAAATGCTACAGAGCTCCCACTCACTTTCTTGTAAATACAGGCTTCTCCAAAATTCTGTATAAAACTATATGCTTTGATCAACTCATCAAAGCGTATATTCCAACTCTGAGATGCTTGCACTAGTCCATAGATGGATCGCTGGAGCTTGCACACTTTGTTAGCACCTTTAGGATTGACAAAACTTTCTTATTGTATCATATACAACTCTTCTTTAAGAAATCCATTATGGAATGCAGTTTTGACATCCATTTGCCATATTTCATAAAATGTGGCAATTGCTAACATGATTCGGACAGACTTAAGCATCACTACGAGTGAGAAAATCTCATCGTAGTCAACACCTTGAACTTGTCAAAAACTTTTTTCAAGAATTCGAGCTTTGTAGATAGTAACACTACTATCAGCGTTCGTCTTCCTCTTGAAGATCCATTTATTCTCAATGGCTTGCCTATCAATGGGCAAGTCCACCAAAGTCCACACTTTGCTCTCATACATGGATTCTATCTCAGATTTCATGGCCTCAAGCCATTTTGCGGAATCTGGGCTCATCATAGCTTCCTCATAGTTCGTAGGTTCATCATGGTCAAGTAACATGACCTCCTGAACGGGATTACCATACCACTCTGGTGCGGATCCTACTCTGGTTGACCTACGAGGTTCGAAAGTAACTTGATCAAAAGTTTTAATGATCATCATCATTAGCTTCCTAACTAATTGGTGTAGGAATCACTGGAACCGATTTCTGTGATGAACTACTTTCCAATGAGGGAGCGGGTACAATTACCTCATCAAGTTCTACTTTCCTCCCACTCACTTCTTTCGAGAGAAACTCCTTCTCTAGAAAGGATCCACTCTCAGCAACAAAGATCTTGCCTTCGGATCTGTGATAGAATGTGTACTGTCGGTGTCAAAACCGGCGGATCTCGGGTAGGGGGTCCTGAACTGTGCGTCTAAGGTTGATGGTAACATGAGACAGGGGACACGATGTTTACCCAGGTTTGGGCCCTCTCTATGGAGGTAATACCCTACTTCCTGCTTGATTGATCTTGATGAATATGAGTGTTACAAGAGTTGATCTACCACGAGATCGTAATAGCTAAACCCTAGAAGTCTAGCCTATATGACTACGGTATTGAGTATCCCCTATCCGGACTAAGTCCTCCGGTTTATATAGACACCGAGGGGATCTAGGGTTACATAGAGTCGGTTACATAATATGGAATCTTCATAGTTGTTCGCCAAGCTTGCCTTCCACGCCAAGGAGAGTCCCATACGGACACGGGCACCGTCTTCGGTCTTCAAATCTTCACAGCCCATCAGTCCGGCCCATAGATAACAGGCCGGACGCCCGAGGATCCCTTAGTCCAGGACTCCCTCAGTAGCCCCCGAACCAGTCTTCAATAGCAAGGTATTCGGCACACGGATTATCTTTGGTATTGCAAGGCAGGTTCCTCGCTTAAGTAGTGTATTCGTCTGTAGATTCAATGTCTCCCCTCGGCTTCTGCGCGCTTAATGTCCTCGTTTTCCACGTGTCGAGCGAATGCGGACAGTTAGGGTATTTTTTTTGCAAATAACACCCCAGTCCTGTAAGGAAGAGTATCTATTTAAAGAGATTGGATCTCAGATCCTTTCGGCACCAAGCGGAGAAAATCCTCAGAGACCGCCAGGCAGGACCATTCCAACATGGCCAACAACCCCAGCTCCTCTTCCCATTCCAACCTAGAGAGAGGCGAGTGGGAGAGGTGCTTTGTGTCCCATAGCCGATTGGCAAAGCTGCAAACGCAGGGATTTCTCCCTCCAGCAGATCTGGTCCCTGTTCGAGCAGGGTTGGCCTCCTTCAACGGCAAAACCCAGGCAGAGGATTCTCCCAATCCGTCTGCGGGAGAATGTGTATGCTTTGTCCCCTATCTGCTGAGGGGGTGGGGTTTCCAATTCACCCATCCTCCACATTGCGGGTTATGTCTCCCTATGCAAACTATTCCTAGGTTGCGAGGCCCATTTTGATTTATGGAGAAGACTATTCTGCCTCGTCCCTTGCAATCAAGGTGGATCAATCATTAAAGTGGGAGGAGCCGAAGTGTGGCGCATTGGCGGGACCGGATATCTGTCTGGCACGCCGAAGAAAACTCCCGAAGAGTGGTCTTCCGAATGGTTCTACATTGACGATGTCGCTCTACCCAACCCCGTCCGCATAGGCCTCCTCGAGTTTTCAAATGCTCCACTGAAGAAGCACCACAGCTGGCGTCCTCAGAGCCTCGAGGAAGAGGATAGCACGGAAATCAGCTTGCTACTGGGCAAGATTAAAATGCTTGCCCAGTCCGCATTGTCAATAGTCGAAGTGATGGCAATTTCCATAACGCGGGGGGTCCAGTCACTCCAATACCGAGGACTGCCCATGTGGCATTATAACAGAGAAGACGGCGCCTCATGTTATGGCAGAAAAGGCCCGAAGACCCCCGCCGCTCTAGCCAAGATCCTGGCTGAGCTGTATAAAGGGAAGAAGGAGGAGTTCAGCCGTCTCCAACATTGAGATGGGCTTTCCATGTACAATCCTCCCAGCTGGGTAAGGTTCGGCTTCACTTAGTTATCCTTGGATCATTCGTTGACAGGCAACATCTTATCTGCTCACAATAGGAATGGCGAAAGGCTATCGAGGGGATCTGTGACCCTGCCCCTCAGCCGGAGAATCGCAACTAGGATCCTGACCCCGGATATGAAGAAGACCCAGACATATTCGTGGAGCTTGAGGAGGGAACTGTAATGCCCTCGATGCGGCTATATCTCCTACGTGTCGAAGCACGACTTAGAGGCATAACCGCATTGAAAGCAATGTCGCAAGTAAGGCAATCTTCACAAGATCCCATGTAATATAGATAATAAAAAGGGAATGTACATAGTTGGCTTACACTCGCCACGTCAATCAAAGTACATAAATAGCATTACATCATCCAATCACTCATGGCCCGACTACGGTGCCAAAATAAAAGATCAACCCAACATGCGACACGGTCCCGATCGCCCCAACTGGGCACCACTACTGATCTTCAGGGAAAGACACATAGTAATGGTGTGAGTCCTCGTCGAACTCCCACTTGAGCTCAAGCGCGTCATCTGGAACGGAGTCATCGGGCCCTGCATCTGGTTTGGAAGTAATCTGTGAGCCACAGGGACTCAGCAATCTCGCACCCTCGCGATCAAGACTATTTAAGCTTATAGGTAAGGCAAGGTAATATGTGGAGCTGCAACAAGCGACTAGCATATATGGTGGCTAACCTGTTCGCAAAAGAGAGCGAGAAGAGAAGGCAAATCACGAACGAATAACTAGAGAACAACCCGCGACAAGCATTACTCCAACACAGTGTTCACTTCCCGGACTCCGCCGAGAAGAGACCATCACGGTAACTCACACAGTTGATTCATTTTAATTAAGTTAAGGTTCAATTTATCTACAACCGGACATTAACAAATTCCCATCTGCCCATAACTGCGGGCACGGCTTTCAAAAGTTCAAATCCCTGCAGGGGAGTCCCAACTTAGCCCATGACAAGCTCTCACAGTCAACGAAGGATATACCTTCTCCCGAGACATTCCAATCAGACTCGGTATCCCGGTTCTACAAGACACTTCGACAAGTTAAAACAAATCCAGCAACACCGCCCGAATGTGTCGACAAATCCCGATAGGAGCTGCACATATCTCGTTCTCAGGGCACACTCAGATTGTCCAAACTTCCGGTAGGCCAGCCCAGAGTTGCCCCTGGTGGCCACCGGCGGCTGACAAGGTGGACCAACACTCAGAGGAGAACTGCCCCCCCCGGGGGGGGGGGGGGTTTAAATAAGATGACCCTCAGGCTCCGGAAACCCAAGGGAAAAAGAGGCTAGGTGGCAAATGGTAAAACCAAGGTTGGGCATTGCTGGAGGAGCTTTATTCAAGGCGAACTGTCAATGGGTTCCCATTATCACCCAACCGTGTAAGGAACGCAAAATCCGGGAACATAACACCGATATGACGGAAACTAGGGCGGCAAGAGTGGAACAAAACACTAGGCTAAAAGGCCGAGCCTTCCACCCTTTACCAAGTGTATAGATGCATTAAGATAACAAGGTAACATAATGATATCCCAACAAGTAAATAATGTTCCAACAAGGAACGATCTCCAATCTTCACCTGCAACTAGCAACGCTATAAGAGGGGCTGAGCAAAGCGGTAACATAGCCAATCAACGGTTTGCTAGGACATGGTGGGTTAGAGGTTTGACATGGCAATCTGGGAGGCATGATAAGCAAGTGGTAGGCATCATAGCATAGGCATAGCAAAAGAGCGAGCATTTAGCAAAGCAAAGATAGAAGTGATTTTGAGGGTATGATCATCTTGCCTGCAAAGTTGTCAGAGTTGACTGGATCCTCGAAAGCAAACTCAACGGGCTCCTCGTTAGCGAACTCGTCTCCCGGCTCTACCCAAACAAGACAAACAAGCAAAAGGACACAATCAACCACGTGCAAAACTCAAACAACATGATGCAAACATGGTATGCTATGCGGGATGCGATATGTGATGCATATGCAAGATTTGACAAGGAATGAATGAACCTGGCCTCAACATGGAAATCCAAGTGTGCCATTGGAAAGGTGAGGTGATTTCGGTTGAAATCAATATAAAGAACACCGGAATCGGAGACACGGTTTGGAAATGGCAATCAATACAAATATGGCACCGGTCTGCGATAAACAGCAAGTAGCCATCTAAATGCAACAAGTTAATTATACTACAACACTCAAACATGGCAAAAAATACATGGCAGGGATCCACTCATGATGCTTAACAAAAGATGAACACTGAGCTACGGCCAATTCATCCATTAACAGGTTCAAACAAGCATGGCAAAAGTGCAATTGGTAAACAGATTTCAGACTTGGTGAAATTAACACTTGTCTGGAATTTCAGATCAGGTAGCACACTTTGGAGCATGAAAACTAGATACTACAGGAACTTAACATGGCAAAGTAAGGCATGGCACGGAGCTACTCAAAGAGCTTAACAAAAGTCCCTTAGTGACCTTGAGCCAAAAGGGATCAGAAAATACAATTGCAAGCATGTGAAAATGGCAAAAACATAATCAGATCACAGACTTGGTGAAAAACTGGAGCATGCAAATCAGATATCAAGTAGGCATGTTTACGAGCTCGATGCACTCACTACAGAGCATGGCATGACAATCTAAGCATACACCCAGCAAGAATACACATAATACAAGCTAGACATGGCAAGAACAACAACATAGCATGCACGGATCAACTACAACATCCTCGGCAAAATCGCTAACAAGTAGACAATCTGCCCAGATTCACGAAATAGCAAAAGTAGAGCTTGATTGACTCAAGCTAGGGTGCTCCATAATTGAAAAAAAAGACATGTATGGATAGAGCACTACAAGATTAGCAAATCATCCTTACTGATCATCCTCAAAAGATGCACGGATCACTAGGAAACAACATAAACATATGGCATATTGATAAAAACAGATCAAGGACTTAGTGGAATTGCTAAGTCCCTGAAATCAGCATTAACAAATGCACCACTTTGCAAGCTTGTGCTAGTCACCACATAAATCACAAAAATACATGGATGGCACCTCTGTAAATCTGGCAAAGCATATAACAAAATACATGTAGAGCTCAGGGGTATATCATGCACACATTAATCATGGCAAAAATGACAAATAGCTATTTGGAGCAGCAGATCTGACAACTAACTCAAATAGCACTCTTCCAACAGCATTTCGGGCATCAAGATGAACTCAAATGAAAATGATGCAATGAGACTAAATGATGTGCTCTCTGAGGCGAACATTTTGATATGCTACACGCCCAAAACGGAGTTACGGATGCGGAGATATAGCATGATGAAGTTAGCAAAATAATTAGGGTTAGGGATGAAAAGTCAACCCCGAGATTTAAATCTCAGATCCGGATCCGGGGCTTCACGCGAAACGAGGTTCGCCGGAATCCCTGTAGCTGGCCGGAGATGTCGCCGGACTTGCCGAGGAGCTCGCCAGAGTGGTGGTAACCGGATCTGGCCGAGGGGCGCCGGAGAGGTGGCCGGACCGGCGAGGCTGCTGCCGGCCTCCGGGCGGCGCGGCGAGCTGGGCGGCCGCGGCGGAGGTCGCCGGAGCCGGGATCCGCGGCAGCGTGGTGAGTTGGGCGAAGGGCGCCGGCGAGCTACGCGGGCGGCGGGAGGAGCCGGGCGGTGGGGCGAGGCGGCTGGGCCGCGGGGGCCCCGCACGGGCTTCGCGGGCCGGCGGCGGGCGGCGGTGGCTGGGGCGACGCGGCGCGCAGGGATTCGTCGGGCGGCGGCGGCGCGCTTTGTCCGGCCGGACCGGACATGTTCGGCGCGGTGCGAGGCGATTTTTTTAGGGTTTGGGGAAGAAGGACCCAAGGATTTCGGAGGAGGGGCTATTTATAGGCATAGAGGGAGCTAGGAGTGTCCAAATGAGGTGCGGTTTTCGGCCACGCGACCGTGATCGAATGCTCTAGATGATGGAGAGGGCTTTTGTGGGTTTTGGGCCAAAATGGAGGGGTGTTAGGCTGCAACACACACGAGGCCTTTTCGGTCCCTCGGTTAACCGTTGGAGCATCAAACGAAGTCCAAATGGTATGAAACTTGACAGGCGGTTTACCGGTAGTAAACCAAGGCCGCTTGGCAAGTCTCGGTCCAATCCGGAAATGTTTAACCCCCACACACGAAAGAAAGGTAGAAATGATCACCAGAGGAGAACGGAGCGCCGGAATGCAAAACGGACAACGGGGAAAATGCTCGGATGCATGAGACGAACACGTATGCAAATGCAATGCACATGATGACATGATATGAGATGCATGACAACGACAACAACACACGGAGACAAAAACCCGAACCCGAGAAAATAAAATAGGTTAGCGCCGGAAATGGCAAGAGTTGGATTACATATTAGGTAAATCATATCCGGGGTGTTACAGGAACATTCTATCAGATGAGCTATGATGGTACATATGTACCTATTATCACCGATTACCCCGGCCTCCTTCCAGATTCACACGTAAGTGATCCGAAGACACCTTATTCAAAAGAAATCTCTCCTTCCTTCCTACCCACCGCACTATCATGTGCTCAAAAGGGGAAGGGTTCGGCGCGCCATACCGCTCCAGGGGTACCTCTGAAGAGGGCGTCCCCTACTCCGGGCGAGTCTTCCAAGAGGAAAGCAAACGAAGACACGGCAGTACCTTCATCGAAGAGGTATGAATTCGCCAACATGCACCTGAGCAGTCACGTCCAACCGTGACCTTACCATTTTCCATGTTTCAGGAGAAAGGTGCGCCGGACTATATCCGGAGGTTCGAGCGGCCGTACTTTCCGCAGCCAGGATTCAAATCCTGCCGTGAAGACGGGGGCTAATGCGGGGGCGACGCCGGACTGTCCTCCAGCCAAGGAATCGGACGATGTATTCGTCACCAACTCGGAAGTGGAGAGTGCCATGAATCATCAGCGCCGCCGGGCCATTTTACAAGACCCTGGCTTTTCAGAAGAGTTGTTTAATGCATTCAGCTCGGCCGATGCATACATCCGAGCTGCTCGAGATGGAATTAGCAGGGCCACAAAGCAACATTTGAAAGATGTGTGTAGATAAATTTGTTTTGTCTGACTATGATAACCATATACCAGTAGCCCCCGAGACTTAAAGGAGTTGAAACAACTAATTTAAGGATCAATGTACAACCAGGTGCTTATGGAGAAGAACACCCAGCTAGCTCAGGAACTAGAAAAGTGTCAGCGCCAGCTGCTTGCGGCCAATGCCGAACTAGAGAAATACAATGCATCTCCCGGTAATATTTCCCTCTATCAAAAATTCATAATGATACACTGATAGTGTGAATCTGGGTACTTATCTTTGTGTTGGGTCGTTAGACCAAGTACGAGAGCATCTGGACGTCGCTCGAAGCGAAGAACACAGAGCCAAAAAGCTACTAGCAGCGGGCGAGCGTGTATTGACAAAAGTCGTTAAGGAGAAAAAGAAACTCCAGGATTCGAATGCCAAACTGGGCGAAGAACTGAAAGATGTGCGAGCTCAGCTAGCGGACTCTGTGAAGGAGAACAAGAAGCTGCGAGGCGGCATATTCAGTACGTGGCCGCTTTTATCTTATAAGAGTTTGGAGGTAACGGTAGCTGATATAGCTGTAATTGCAGGTGTGTTGACGAACCGCCCCGAAGAGGAGGTGTCCGGATCATCAAGTGATCTTCTGCAAGGGCTGTCGCAGTTGCACGAGCAAGCTCGGCAGGTGATGCGGAGTGTAGCCAAGGCCTTATGGCCATCCGACTCCCCTCCAGGAAGCATGGAGAAGCTGGTAGAGTTGTTCAAGGGAGCGCGGCGGCGTGTCCGGCTGTGGAAGATATCGGCCTGCCAAGAGGGTGCGCGAGAGGCCTGGGCCATGGTGAAGACGCGATATACGAAGCTGGATCCTAATCACATGGCTCATGTCAGACCGCTAGGGCCGAATGGGTAAGAAATTCCCGTTAGTTTAGTATATGACCAAGTAGAGGTGGCCACCAAATATTCCCAACAGATTGTAAATTAGACCGCCTTTTGGACGGTATAGAGGAGGAAGTGTTTGAGTCGTGAGTGACTATGTACTTTCCTTCTAGCTGGATAATAAAGACAATTGTCATCGCCGACCTTTTCGCTTCAACCTCTTGACCCGAAGGTTCAGAGTGTTTCCGAATACCATAGCGGTAGAATATACCGGGGTATGCGTGGAAACCAGGCATAGGGGTCATAATTGCTCAAACAGACAATGTGTATCCGGCTAGTTATGTTATATTACATTATGTAAGAAACATTTTCTAGAGAGAATAGTTCCGTTAAGGGTTCCTTTCCCTGGGTGTGCATGCATGTTAATGTGCATGTCCGAACTATGATTGATAAAATCGTAGAGTAAGTAACATCTGGGGTTCATAATGGAGTGAATGCGGAAACACCTTTAATTCGCCGACCGAATATTCCCTTAAGAACGCTAGCTTTCGGCTTCACCCAGTCTGAGGTACACATCCGGATGGCCCGGCAGTAAAAATCGCAGAGGTGCTCCCTTTATGCCCTAGCCGAACTAACAGGAACATAGGGCATAAGCACAGGAGCCAGGCAACCCAGCTTGGCCAAAACTTAGGTCATATCAATGCATATAGTGGCGAAGAAAGGGTACATATGGAAAAAAGGAACGCATATGTGCTGAGCTTGATGCTCGAAGAATAGTCGCAAGCTTCTGTACGAGAAGCCCCCAGGTATAATGAACATACATATTTAGAGATGTACGCGTCAGGTAGGGATGGTCTAGCCGCACTAAAGTCGTAAGGCTAAAGAGAAAGTGAAAAAGGTAAAAGACGAAAAGAGAAAATAATAATAATGGTAATAATAGGAGGGAGGAAACGAACACATAGTTTGGCGTTAGGCATAATATCGTCGTAGTCTGGCCGCATTCCAGGGGTTCGGCTCCAGGTGATTATCTGACGCATCACGTAGGTGGTACGCTCCTCCGGTGAGAACTTCGTCAATGATGAAGGGACCCTCCCACTTGTGCTTGAGTTTGTCCTTTTTATTCTCGGACAAGCGTAGAACGAGTTCACCAACGTTATACATCTTGGCCCGCACTTCTCTGCTTTGATACCTACGAGCCTGCTGTTGATAAAATGCGGAACGGGCTTTGGTGACGTCGCGCTCCTTCTCCAAGGCATCTAAGTTGTCCTACCGATCAATCTCGGCTTCTCTCTCTTTGTACATACGCACTCGAGGTGAGTCATGAATAATATCGCAAGGTAACACTGCTTCCGCACCGTACACCATGAAGAAGGGTATATATCCAGTAGAGCGGTTGGGCGTGGTCCGCAGCCCCCAGAGTACGGAGTCAAGTTCCTCCACCCAGTGCTTGTCTAATTCCTTCAAAGACTGCACTAGTCTGGGTTTGATGCTGCTCATAATAAGACCATTAGCCCGTTCGACTTGACCATTTGTTTGCGGGTGATAGACAGAGGAGTAATCGAGCTTAATGCCTAGATTAGCGCACCAGGTTTTCACCTCATCGGCTGTAAAATTGGAGCCATTATCGGTGATTATACTGTGCGGGACACCGTAACGGTGTACCACGCCGGATATGAAATCTATTACTGGACCCGCTTCGGTAGTTTTAACTGGTTTAGCCTCTATCCACTTAGTGAATTTATCCACCATGACCAGCAGATACTTTCTCTTATGGCTTCCTCCTTTAAGGGGTCCGACCATATCGAGTCCCCAGACCGCAAAAGGCCAAGTGATGGGGATTGTTTGTAAAGCAGTGGGTGGCATATGGCTTTGATTGGCAAAGAGTTGGCATCTGACGCAACGTTGGACAAGGTCCTATGCATCTGCTCGGGCCGTCGGCCAATAAAATCCTGTACAGAAGGCCTTGTTAACAAGGGCCCGAGCTGCGGCGTGGTGACCGCCGAGTCCGGCATGAATTTCAGCCAAGAGCTGCCGCCCCTCTTCCTCAGATATACATCGTTGAAGGACTCTGGTGGCGCTTTTCTTATAGAGCTCTCCATCATGAACCATGTACGCCTTTGAACACCGGACAATGCAGCCGGCCTCATTCTGGTCCTCAGGAAGCTCTTTCCTGTTAAGGTAGGCCAGGAAGGGTTAGGTCCATGGGGCAATGACTGCCATGATGAGATGCGTCGACAATGTTATTTCGGTGGCTGAGCCCCCGACGATGTCGGTGTTTTCGGGATCTGGGGTTATGTTTGGATCCGGACTAGTATTGCCGTTTTCCCCCTGCCACACCACGGATGGCTTAAAGAGCCTTTCCAGGAAAAAAATTAGGTGGGACGGGGTCGCGCTTAGCGCCGATACGAGCAAGAACATCCGCCGCTCGATTACTTTCTCGAGCCACATGATGGAACTCGAGCCCTTCGAATCGGGCCGACATTTTTATGACTACGTTACGATACGCTGCCATCTTCGGATCTTTGGCATCGAAATCTCCATTTATTTGAGATATTGCAAGGTTTGAGTCCCCACGTACTTCTAGGCGTTGTATGCCCATGGAGACAGCCATCCGGAGACCATGCAATAAGGCCTCATATTCAGCTGCGTTATTGAAGTCTGTGTATAGTATTTGGAGAACCACTACAAAAAAAAGACACATCCGTGACATTTTGGGCCGAACGAATTTTTTTCTGTCATACACATGACGCTTCTATGACGATAATTGTGACAAAACCCGGTATCATCATAGATGTGGTGGGATCCTACTTCTATGACAAAAAATCATGACAGAAAATGGGCTTTTCGTCCTGGGCGGGCCGGAGACGCAGCTGCATGACATTCTTTGGGCCGTCCATGACGGAAAAAACCGTGGTAGAAGCGAGGGCGAGGAAAATTTCGGGGAGTTACCGGTTACGGTGGGAGGTCAGGGCCGAGCGATGCACGTTTCTCTCGTACACGTATGCGTGTGTGCGCGAGGCGTTGGCTCTAACTAAACTCAAGCGAGGCGTTGGGCTCTAAATGAACCCGAGCGATTGCACTGCAGGCTACGCGTTACTGAACCCGAGCGATCGATCGATGGCTGTTAACTGAACCCGATTGAGCGATTCCTTCGCTACTTCTGCTAACTGAAGCCGATCGATGCTACCTCTGGGATGAACAGTGAGCGTTGCGGGGGGGGGGGGGTGGATGAAAAGTGAGCGGTGGTGTTGCCTCTGGATGAACAGGACCCCGTGGTGTGGTGGAGGGCTGGATGAACAGTAGACGGTGGAGGGGTGCCCGTGGAGGGGTGCCCGTGGAGGGGTGGTTGAACATGACCCCGTGGTGTGGAGGGTTGGATGAATAGTAGACGGTGGAGGGGTGCCCGTGGAGGGGTGGTTGAACAGTAGCCGGTGGAGTAGCACGCGGTGGAGGCTGGATGAACAGGAGCCCGTGGAGGCTGGAGGAGGTCGACGGTAGCCCGTGGAGGCTGGAGGAGGTCGACGATGGAGATGAACAGTATCCCGTGGAGACCCGTTTTGCGGTACGCCACACCCCTCCCAATGAACAGGACCCCCGTTTCGACCGTAGGAGGTCCGTTTCGTCCGTTTTGCGGTACGCCACACCCCTCCCGATCAACAGGACCCCTGTTTCGACCATAGGAGGTCCATTTCGTACGTTTTGCGGTACGCCACACCCCTCCCGATCAACAGGACCCCCGTTTCGACCGTAGGAGGTCCGTTTCCTCTGTTTTGCGGTACACCACACCCCTCCCGATCAACAGGACCCCCGTTTCGACCATAGGAGGTCCGTTTCCTACGTTTTGCGGTACGCCACACTCCTCCCGATCAACATGACCCCCGTTTCGACCGTAGGATGTCCGTTTCCTCCGTTTTGCGGTACGCCACACCCCTCCCCATGAACACGACGCATTCCGTTGCCTCCCCATGAACACAACGCATTCCGTTGCCTCCCCATGAACACGACGACGACGTTGTTTCTCCGTTCCAACCCAGCCATGTACACGAGCCCTCGCCGTACGTATGCGCGAGTAGGCGTTCAAGACCCTGCCCGTATGTACGTACGTGGCCGCATTTTCTTTCTTGCACCCTGGCCGCTGTACATACGTGCCTCTACTATGACACGTGCGTGCCTCTACATCGACCAGTACATATGTACGCACACGTTCGCGACCAGAATGACAACGCTACGTAAGCTTCGACCAGGTGGGTCCCGACTGTCAGGCACTTCCTTGCCTGCGAAGATGTAGCTGGTGGGTCCCAGCAGTTAGGGGGCGAATCGTTTTGGTTTTTTTGCCCGGACGCACTTCCTTGCATGCGAAGATGTAGCTGGTGGGTCCCGGCAGTCAGGGGGCGAATCCTTTTTTTGCCCGGACGCACTTCCTTGCGTGCGAAGGTGTAGCTGGTGGGTCCCAGCAGTCAGGGGGAAACATTTTTTTCGCGAAATACGGTGGCCCATCCGGTGGGTCCCTGTTGTCAAGTGGAGGAATCATTATTTTTCGCGTAATATGGAGGCACTTCCTTGCTGCCACCGTGGACCCAGCTGTCAGCCTCTCCACGTATAGTCCACGTCCGATGGAAGTCGTTCCTTGACCATGTTGACCACGCCGCGTCGAGAGCACCAGGGCGGTGGACGACGGTGAGGCCTAGGAAGGGGACGACGCGGAGCCGGTGAAGACGCGGCAGTGGATGCCCACGCAGAGAGGAGTATGAGGGTTCACTCATTCGGCTGCGGTGTGAGGCTGCCGTCGCCGCAGGGCCTGGCCAGCGGTGGGAATAGTAGGGGGCAGTGAGGCCTCCACGGCAGCACAGCCGGCCACGTGAGGCAGGAGCAGGCGGCACGACCGGCGCTGCTTTGGGCGGCTGGAGCAAGAAGACCAGAGGTTGAAGAAGCACTACGGCCGTTGGATGGACATCGTACGGTCACTGGAGCTAGAATCGTTCATATTGACTACGTTGACAAAGCCCTCCGTCCCCGTCAACTTAGTAGGCCCACAAGTCAGCCTCCCACCAAGGTGGGTCCCAGCTAGTAGGGGGAGTATTCATTTTTTGTGCGTAATAAGGAGGCACTTCCGGTGGGTCCGAGCTGATAGCGGGGGGAACATTTTTTCGCGAAATACGGTGGCCCATCCGGTGGGTCCCAGCAGTCAGGGGGAAACTTTTTTTCGCGAAATAAGGTGGCCCGTCCAGTGGGTCCCCACTGTCAGGTGGAGGAATAATTATTTTGCGCGTAATAAGGAGGCACTTCCTTGTGGCCGCCGTGGACCCAGTTGTCAGCCTCTCCACGTACAGTACTCTTCCGATGGAAGTCGGTCGTTGCCCACGTTGAACACGCCACGCCGAGAGCACCAGGGCGGTGGATGACGGCGAGGCCTAGGAAGGGGACGACACGGAGCCGGGGAAGACGCAACAGTGGAAGCCCGCGCGGAGAGGAGTACGAGGGTTCACTGGTTCGGCTGCGTTGTGAGGCTGCCATTGTCGCAGAAAAACAGGGGGCGTGGGTGAGTGGAGGGATGGTCTGGCCAGCGATGGGAGTAGTATGGGGGCAGTGAGGCCTCTGCGGCAGCACAGCCAGCCACGGGAGGCAGGAGCAAGCGACACGACCGACGCTGCTTTGGGCGGCTGGACCAAGATGACCAGAGGCTGAAGAAGCACTACGGCCGTTGGATGGACATCGTACGGTCACTGAAGCTAGAATCGTTTATATTGACTAAGTTGACAAAGCCCTTGGTACGCTCCAACTTAGTAGGCCCACAGGCCAGCCTCCGAAACGGTGCGCCCCAGATGTCAGGGGGAGGAATCATTTTTTGGGCGGCCGAAGCTAAGAATATCCGAGATTGAAGAAGAAGCCCGACATCCGTTGGATAGACATCCAACGGCCACTGCTGCTAGAACCGTGTGTTGACTATAATAAGTTGACAAAGCCTTGCATACGCGTCAACTTATTTTTTTAGGGGACACGTCACTTAGTAGGCCCACAAGTGTGTGGCAGAGAACTTATAGCCCATTTGCGTTTTGTAAGAATGTACAACCCATTTTTGAATTCTAATGGAATTTACAATAGCCCATTTACAATTTGTTAAAAGTACAACCCATTTTCTAGCTAGGACAACGATTAATAATTTCAACCAACCGTTGAAGACAGAATTCAATAAAATTTCCCACATTTTGATGGGATCCGAAATATTTTTATCCCGAAATTTCTAGTCAGATTAAATATAAATTTGTATTACGTAAAAATCCAACGAAACATTGCGCGCGCAACAATGAAAATTTAAGATTTTCAAAATCCATAAATAATATTTTATAAACTAATTTCGTGTTTGGTGCATTTTTTATAGTTACTGCCTAGTTTTTATAATTACATCCTATTTATTGTTTTTTAAAGCCCATTTTCCTATTAAGCCTAATGCATCCTTCCTAGGAAAGATTTGTAGCCCAGCGGGGCGGAGAATAACAAGTTGACCTTGCCTGGGTATTCCTCAAAAAGACGTATAGCTGGGCTAGCCATTTTCATCTTGAAAAATTTAGTATATGGGCTGGATATCTGGCCTGGGCTAGACAGGCCACAGCCCGCCCAGTTAATACCCTACTCTCCTTTGAACAACAACTAAATCATCGCCAAGAAAAACTCTGCAGTGCTCACGCGTCAAAAACACAAATACTGCTCGAGCTGCTTGGTCCCAGCTGTCGGCCGCACCTTGTGCAATTCTCTTGTTTATATTGACTACATAGGTTGACAATGGTGTGGGACCGTGATGTCAGGAAACCATGAGAAAGCAAGAAAAATAGTTGTACATAATAAGGAGGCACTTGCCTACGTACGGCTATGGCCCTAGTGGGTCCCTAGTGTCATCCAGTCAAAATAAAGTCATCTCCTGAATCCTCATGTTCATTGACGATGTTAACAATGCTCGGTGCCACGGCGAGCGCAACAACTCGAAGGACAACGGAGAGGGCCTCGCGGGCCCTATGGATGGTTTGATACAGCGCCCGCTGCTCATTCAGGAAGCCAGGATCATCGGACACCTATGAGCACCTTCGAGAAACTGAGACAACATGAAACGGTAAGGCCGCGCTTGGGAGCTCTGGTTTATTTCAAACCTGTATTAACATACAAGTGTAATTTACTCGTCATCGGAAACAACGCGTAAAATACAGGCGTAATGAAACCGAGGGCCCAAGGTCTGTAAGTAAAACCGGCGGGTTACGCGTGTAATTTGAGAGACCAGTGTATATTTTATGAGCACTGCTATATGGACGACATTACCAGACGATACATGCACGACGTGCGTATCATGCCATCCATGGGCAAGGCTGAAACAGCAGCTAACGGCTGGATTAGCAATCGTCTGAGTGTCGTTCAGCGTTTTTATCGTGTGTGAAGTACTTCCGATATTTTACTAGTCGAAATCGACCAACCAAGCGCCTTCGCCCGAGACCATCTGCTTTAATTTACAAGCGTCAGTTTTACAAGTTGTTTTGGTTGGAAAACGACGATCCAATCATGGCCTAATATCATGAGTTGGTCGGAAGATCATATGGTTTCACGTCTAACCTACCCGACTTGTCGTATAGGCTATGAATGAAACATCAGATGATGAACTTCTTAAGCACGGAAACAACAGAAGAGGATGATCTCCTTAACAAGCAAATCACTGGCATTAGATCGACATGCAAAACAATACGAAGCATTAGTCTCAGGAGGCACGGTGAACAGCTCGTGATGCCACATGCCACAACATTCCAAGCTCAACTTTGCAATCAAACACAAGGCCTGGCATTACATAGACAATATTCAGAACAAACTCTTAACACATGAATATCTCAGCAGAGTAACTATTTACTTATAAACTAAACACAAGAATAGGAAAAAACACTCGACGCTGCTCACACCAAGGGCGTCCCACTCAAAAATATCAAATGCATGTCTTCTGGCTAACATCAATGAGCAAATTTTGACAAGGTTTTCCAATTCCAATATATTAAACTAACGTCTTCTTGCTAACATTAATGATTAAACTTTGACAAGCTTTTCCCATTCAAAATATGTAATGCCTATGATCATGGAGTCCTGTCGTAGCTTCTTGTACTTGTTTGGGCACTTTTTGCCCAGGGCACTCCACGTGTTGTTAAATTGCCAATGGTCTCTACAGACTAGTCATGTCACTGGTGTCTAATAATACTCTGTAAAGCTTCTCGGTCATTCCTTCTGTAATGTAGCGCAAACAATGACTGCTTCTTTCTGCAAAGTGGAACGACCAATTGGACCCAGTAATGCAGCAGTTTGCCTTACACATTGGCTCCTTTTGTGGAGTTCAACTAAAATCGAAGTCGGAATAAAACCGAGCTTTAATTTTGATATCCCTGTAAGAAACAATAGGTATAAGGGAAACGATTACTGAGAAATAATGGTTGATGACTTGTACTCCCAGAAGAAAAGCATCTACTGATCTACTTTATCTTAATGGGAAACAAAGCAGGAGAGTAGCAATTCTCCATCAGTGTGATTCATTCATATTGACTGAGACATTATCTTAACAATGCCTAGTTTCAACATGTATAAAGAATGACAAAGCAGAAAAGTACCATTCCTAAAACAATGCAACTGATTCATTTTAACAGAGACATTATCTTAACAATACCTTGGTTAAACATGTAGAAAGAACTACAAAGCAGGATAGTACCATTCCTAACAAGTGTTGCAGTTTTGAACTAAGATTCAGTAGTTAATTAATTCTGAGAGTGGCATTGCTTAATTTTACCAGCGGCATTAGATTAACGAAAAGCATAAATAGTTCCAGGGGAGAGTGGGCGCAACAACAGTATGTGCTTCCATCTACTTATAAAGGGGGTGATGCAGAGTTTGTTGTAACAAAGCAACAAGCATCATGTCTGGGTTGGTCCCATTTTTGTTCACTACTTAATGGGAAAAGACAGCAATACAATAGCTTCAATTCAACATTTATTTAAAACAGTACCAATACAAGTAGCACAACATCTCAAAGCACACTGCACAATCATGTGGATGAAGGCCCGTACTGACCTTTCATGAGACGGACAAGATAAAATACGAATCTGCCAACACGAATAGGAAATCCAATCTCGTTTTGTGCAGTTGCACTGAAATCAAGCAAAGTGTTTCGCGTAGCGAAGCAAAATGGCGCAATAGCAACAAGTTGAATAGATATCCTTGTTTAAACAGAGGCAAAAAAGGAATCAATTACTGGCAAATAAAGGAGGATGAAACATGCGGCCACAAAAATGGTAATCCCGCCAATCCCTAACAAGTGTTGCAGTTTTGAAATGAGATTCAGTAGTTAATTCTGAGAGTGGCATCAATTACTGGCTTATAAAGGGGGTTATGCTGAATTTGTTGTAACAAAGCAACAAGCATCATGTCTGGGTTGGTCCCATTTTTGTTCACTAAATGGGAAAAGACAGCAATACAATAGCTTCAATTCAACATTTATTTAAAACAGTACCAAAACAAGTAGCACAACATCTCAAAGCACATTGCACATCATGTGGTTGAGACCAAGATTTGAAACAACTCGCCACGAAGACTGGAAACAAATCTCGATCTCCTTTTGTGCAGTTCCACCAAAATTAAGCAAAGTCACCGGTGTGACATTCAAGTTGAGCTGCACAAAACACTCTTAAAACATAAGTGTTTCGAGTAGCAAAGCAAAATGTCGCAATGGCAACAAGTTGAATCGATACCCCTGTTTTAACAGAGGCAAAAAAGGAAACAATTACTTGCCGATAAAGTAGGATGAAACAAACGGTGACAGAAAGAAGCATCTAACTTATCTTGGATGGAAAACAAAGTAGGACAGTAGCATTTCTAAAATGGTTGCATTGATTCATATTAACAGAGACATTCTCTTGAAACAACATTTGTTAAAAAATGTAATTTACTTTTACAGTGGCATTGCTTCAATTTTCCGGCGGCATTCTTAGATTAACAACAGCAAAATAGTTGTATGGGACATGCCAGCATCATGTGCATCCACACGTATAAATGGGTGATGCAGAGTATGTAGCCAAGCAACATATATGCGCTGGTCCCATATTTGTTCTCTTTGAACCTTCTTCCTATGTGAGGGCAGCAAATCTAGTCTTGCACAAACTACCCGACCCCCAGTTTCTTTCCCTTTTCAACAAAGAGATCGGTTCCTTACAGATGTGTGTACTGGGTTACCCCCTTTTTCCCCTTTTGACCTACAAAGAGGCTGGATAGCCAGTCTATACTACTTTCCGCCCCTCCTTTCCTCATTGAACCACGTCCTAGATTCTTGCTCCAGCCCACCGCACCCTTCTTTCCTCTTTGAACCAAGACCTAGATTCGACTATAGATCCAAAAAGATCCACATGCAGCTAGAGCAACGACGGTTTCAAAGAAACTTATACCTTAGGGTCGTCGGGATGTGGCAAGGTGTGCGGCGGGAGGCCGGATCTACCCACACTACGTACGACAGCGAGGAAGAAAGGGTCGGTGGTCCTCCCGCACAGGCGCTGGGTGAAAGAGAACAGCGCAGCCGGCAGTGGATTGCCTCCCTCGCCAAGGGTGATAGAGTGAACGCTGCACCTCCTCCCCTTCCCGATGCGACGGGATACAGACGCCTCCTTCACCAGCTGTGAGGGGGGAGAGAGAGACAAGAGGTCAACACAGTCTTGTTTAGATCTGGTGAAGAGAGGGTGAGAGACTGTGAATATAGCAAACCCTAGCAAATGAACGCTGAGCCTCCAGCGTGTAACATATATGTAGTGCGGCGAGCGTGTGGAGAGTGCAAACCTTAGCGAACTAGCGCTGAGGCTCCCGCTTATATATATACTACTGTAGTACATACTAAGCTCCGATGCCTTCACTGCACCTGCTTTTGGCTGTATGACAGGTGAGCCAGCCACATTCTGGGCCCACCTGCCATGAATCCAAAGGAAGGTGCACTAAGTCAATGAAGCTGCGTCCATATAGTACTCTCATGTATGCGACTAATATATAGTGGAGTGGTTTTATTATTCTCTCCATAACAATCGTTTTAAATTGTGTAAGTACGAAACGAAACTCTTTATTTAATGTACAAATTGATTTTCTAACGTACCAAGAAAGAAAACTCGATCAAAAACACGACCCCGCTTCCAGGTCGCGAGAGTTGTCGCGCACACACACATAGACATAGACATGCATATCCGTGTTTACGTAAAATTCCATTTCCATCTCCATCCCCAATCATATTTGTCCAACTGGCACATTATTTACGTTGTTAATTATATACACAGCAATATTAATGTACAACATCTCTTGTGTGCGCATGTCCGGACCGCTTCCACGGCCGGTCCTGACCAACCCGAACCCTCTTCATCACCCGCGCGTGCTTCCCGCCCAAAACGATCAGTGCCGCATTCATGCCCGGCCAGAGCGGACGCGACCTCTCACTCGCGCCGGCATTGAAGCAGCGCGCCAACCGAGAGAGCGTTGCCCGCACCGCTTCCGGGTGCACGCGGCTGCTCCACGTTCAAAGGTCGCAATAGCCGGTTACAACATGCATGTAAAAAGTTCTTGGGAGTTCGTGGTACATCTAGCTGTCCTCCCCCAAGTCGTCAATCTCTTCCAGTAGTGCTAGTACTCCATGGCGCGATCCATTGACATGCAGGCGGGAAAGTTATCGTATACTCGGTTTGCGATGAGTGGCATGCTGAGCGACCGTGTGGGGTCGAGCCATGGAGGAGGGTGAGACACGAACACGACAGACGTGATTTAAACGTTGGTTTTGCTCGATGGCGCGATCCAACGAAACGAAACGTTGGTTTCTCTCCGTTTCCATTTTTTCTCCGGAAAAACAGAAACTTTCCACTCCATTTTCATTCCTATTCCAAGGTTGCCCCGTTACAACATTCTATCAAATACAAAGGAAAACTAACACGCATGCTGATGCATCTGAATGATTCACAGATCATAGCCAATATTTACTTCACAACTAAAGAAAAAAGTTGTGAGAGCGTGTACGAAAGAAAAACTACTGATGGGGTCACTATGACTTAAACCCTAAACCCTAAACATGATTTAATTTCCTGGCCAGGTAGAACCTGTCGAAGGAAAGACAGCTGGCACCCTCGGATCATACGATGCTTTTGTGCAGTTCCACTAAAATTGACCTGAGCATCCCTGATGGCAAAGATATTGAAGAAGTGTGATTAGAATAATAGTACTGTCACTAGTTCATGAGACATAAACTCATCACAAGTAGAAGCCGGTAGAAGTAGACAAAGATCGACATGGAGATGGAGCTACGGCAGTGGAGCAAGTCGGCTCCAAAAGGAAGATGGACTACCTAGGACGTCAGGCTGTAGCTAGAAGGGCAGTTGGGACGCGACATCGTCCCATACCGCGGTGACCCCCGATTGGGACGCACCGACTGTGGGTTTTCTCCCTCGCCGATGTCGACCGCGTCTACGCAGAACATTGTTCCCTTCCCCAGCTGTGGGATCAGGCCCGTCGTTCTATGCTTGTGAAGGGAGCAACCTAAGCAAGCAGGCCTGTATCTTAGGCTCCTGCTAGTGTATACATAGTGGTTTTCTTTTTCTCTTCATATCAACCATTTTATATTGCGTACGTGTCATTCAAGAGTGAAATGGTGGTTGCTTCTTCTGACTAACTTACTGTGTGATTTGACTGCTCCTTAGTGGCCCCTACACGTACCCCCCTACGTGTATGCAACAGTCACACGTACACATGGACGCAAAAACGCGCGCGACGCCCTAATGCATGCATGTCCGAGCACACGACGGAACACACACGGTCACACTCAAGTGATCAACCTACACATGCATGCACACACATACTCAGTTAGGGTGAGCTAGTGACCGTATAAACACCGGAAAACACACATATATATATATTGAGTGCAATGAGCGTATTATGAAGTCCACTGACCGTATTTTTACAAATATACAGTGATAGACAGTGTATTTATCTTGTTTGAAATTAAGCCATATTAACCGGAGAGGAGGAAGTATGGACTAGCATTACTTTGCTGTGTCCCGTCAACTTGCCAAACGAGGAGAAGGTTGCAGGACGGGAGAAGCTTGCACGCGGTGGCTCGCGGGACAAGGAGAAACTTTTGACTAATGCAAGCTCTTCCTCGCTCAGGCGGCGGACGTGCAACAGTTAATTCGGTGTCAGATTGCCAGAAGCATACACTATACTACTAGTGCTATTATTGTTTGACTTCCCGAATAGGCGAACAACCAAGCGCAAAGTTTACTAGTACTACTACTATAGTCTATAAAGGTACGTACTATACTAGTACTAGGAACCGGATGGAGGAGCGTCTGCACTCTTATTATAATTTTAAAATGTGATAAAGCAACCTTCAACACATTTGGTTCTCTTCGAGGGTTCTCGCATGTGATAATGGAAGTTGATTGCATGGAACACTCGCCACAATTCTCGCTTAATTCTGGCTCATATCCTGTTACAAATAGTAGCGCTCAGTAATATTTCCTCTTTTTTTGTTATTCAGCATGTAAACAAGTCAGCAAACCTTGCGGCGCATCTTCGTGCGAACCGTGCTTGCTGCACTTTGAATGTGGCCGAGAGTTGGCTTGATGAAACACCTCGCTTCCTACTTCTTTTTTTGTGGGGTACCTCGCTTCCTAGTGACCAGTGTCTTGGCTGATCGTCCTAAGAATGCTTATATATGAATAAAGCTCTCTCATTTACCCGCAAAAAAGATTAAGCCATATTAACCGGAAAGGAGGGAGTATGGACTAGCACTACTTTTTGGTGTGTCCCGTCAACTCGCAGAACGAGAAGAAGCTTGCAGGACAAGGTGAAGCTCGCTTACGCCTTTTGACTAATGCAACCTACCCTCGGTGGACATGCATCAGTCCATTCGGTGTAAGATTATCAGAGGCATACACTGTAGTACCCAACATGCGGAGTACCATCATTGTTCGACTTCATGAAGAGGCGAAGAGCCAAGCGCAGTAGTACGAGTAGTACTACTACTAGAACTGCATGGTGGAGCGTTTGTACTCTTATTTTTTATCTCTGATAAAGTACACGTTTATTCTGGAGAAGGGCGGAAAACGGCAGCCCAACATGTGATGAATGATATCGATCAACCAACCATGCTCGAATATATCTTGGTCTCCGTGCGAGCCCGTCTGTGTGTTCTCGCTCCTCGTCTCTCAAGGAACGGCGGGTTGGCTCTTTGCCGTCAATTGAGATCGGTTTGCTCACACTCCTGTCCCACATGTCAGTGATATGCCAAGAGGAGGTGCGTTGACCGACTGGCCATACGCGTACTTGGTTTTGCACCTTCATACTACTCCTCCCTCCGTCACAGTTTACAGGGAGCGCTTCATTATGATGCATTTCTCTCAATGCATTTCCACCACCAGAGAGACTTTAGACGTGTTTGGTTTAATGCTCAATTAATTAGGGCGTGGTAACCGCAATCAAGTCCACAATTTTCTCTCCATGTACTTTACTACTACGGAGTGGAGTAAGTGCATGCATGTGTTTACCCGGGGTGGAAGCACTGCATGCATGTGTGTATGCATTATTCCCTCTAGTAATAGACGCCGTGCTATAACTACCAATGCTATTTTTCAGGCCGATCGCTAGTCGCCTTGGTCCCACAATTTTTTTCTTTTTTCTGAAGCGCGCTGTATAAACAGTGACGGATGGAGTAGTATGAGCGGATTTAAAGAAGAGCGTATTGATGGTTGCTTCTTCAGAGCAACTTACAGTGGGAAAGGTGGGGCTTATGATTTGACTGCTCATTACTCACTATTAATGCGGCGCAACGACCGGGCTGAGTCTCCCATGCGGTTGTGCACTACCCCCTCGGTTCTTAAATATACTCCGGAGTATTTGTCTTTCTAGAGATTTCAACGAGTGACTACTCAAATATTTGTCTTTTTAGAGATTTCAAATGGACTAGCACATACGGATGTATATAGACATATTTTAGAGTGTAGATTCACTCATTTTGCTCCGTATGCAGTCACTTGTTGAAATCTCAAGAAAGACGAATAGAATATTTAGGAACGAAGGGAGTACACATACGAAGCAAAATGAGTGAATCTACACTCTAAAATATGCCCGTTTGAAATTTGTAAAAAGACAAATATTTAGGAACGAAGGAGTATAATTTTGTGCATGGCACATGGACCCGGATGATGAAGAGGCTTCTGGCAATGCTATCAAGCTTCCATCATTTGTTTACATAATTGACGTACTATACAAATAATTTTCCATCGACATGAAATTGTACAATGGTGTGAGCTTTTAGCTTTTGGTTCGCGTGTCTTGCCATCGATCCTCTTTCGGAAACAATAAAAAACTAACTTCCTTGCTAATGCATGTCAATTATTAGCAGATCAGAGCTAATAATTACATCACAACTGAAGACAGAGTTGTGAGAAGGTGTTAAATTAAAATTGATCCATGCTTTCATTGGCAGCAACGTCCCCCAGCTCTGTCTAAATCAACAAGGCATGTTGGGAAAAAAGTAGCTGTTTGGAGCATGCAACATTCCGATCATTTTGTGCAGTTCCATTAAAATAGAGCTGAGCGTCCCTGTTCCAAAGATATTAAGTGTGATTACGATAATAGAGGACTGCTGATGAAACAATAAACACACAAATACAAGCCGGCCACCTTTGCAGTCTCTCTTAAGACTAACTAGTTGGAGAAGATTAGGCTCGGAGTTAGAGAGGAGGATAGAGCAAAACTAATCTCCCTTTGTGCAGTCGCACTAAAATGTAGAGACGTTGCCCGTGTGACATTTTAGTACAACTGCACAAAACACTCTTAAGAAAAAAGTGATTTGTGCAGTTCACCAAAAGGTCGCAATAGCAATGAGGTGAAATGGATAGCCCTGTTTGCAAAAAAGAGGTAGAAAGGAAACAATTACTGGCCAATAACAGTTGATGACACATGCGACGACAAAAAAGAAGCATATTCCTTGTCCTAAGGGAAGATAACAACAC
Source organism: Triticum urartu (assembly GCF_056163025.1). NCBI lineage: Eukaryota > Viridiplantae > Streptophyta > Magnoliopsida > Poales > Poaceae > Triticum > Triticum urartu. The sequence goes on from NC_141874.1 coordinate 148,680,613, forward strand.
GGTTGTGTTTGTCTAAAACGGTGTGAGGACGAGAATGCAATATGGAAAGTACGCCGGACGAGCTACGTTTTGGGCAAAGAACTATGGAAGATCCACATGCAGCGACGTGGGAAGACGGGCATTGGAGCAAGGCCGAGGGGATACCTGGAGGTCGTCGGGATGTAACTAGGTGAGCAGCGGCGGGCGGAATCTGCGAGAAGGTGGCGTAGGCCCTGCCACGCCGGAGCTTGGTCAGAGAGAACGACGTGTACCACAGATCGAGACGTGCTGCCTCGGCGCCGTCGAACGGAGAAATGATGCACTTCCTCCCTTTCCCTCGACGGACGGGATGCAACCGGATCAGTGACCAATGGTGAGAGAGAGAGAGGCCACCGCACTCCCTTTCCCCCGGCGGACGGGATGCGGCCGGATCAGTGACCAACGGTGAGAGAGAGAGAGGCCACCGCAGCCTTGTGTGAGATACTCTGAAGAGCGACAAACCAGGTAGGCAGGCTCCATTGTATATAGTGAGCGGACTACCTTTTTCTCCATAAAAATCGTTTTATATTCTGTGTACGTGCCATTGAGCGCTATAACTTTATTTAAAAATAACGCGGCAACGCGTCAAGTCGAACTTTGTTTCGTGCACGCGTGGTACACGACCTCCCTAGGTAAACAACCGCTACAGGCGTCCAAATTAGCGCGTGGGCTGCCATTTCGTAAAGAAATGAGCTCCACCGTGTACCCGCGCGGGTGTGGCTGGGCACGAAGCGTGAGTATGTGCACGGTGCACCTATTCTCTTCTTGTATACGTACACCACCTACGTGGGGTTGTGTGAGAGAGATACAAACCTAGAGAGATATAGTGTGTGGGTTCTTAAGAGTTTTATTTGGGGGGGGGGGGTCAATCAAAAAATGTAACATATGCAATGTGTGTGAAATAGAGTCCTGAATATAACATATATATAGAGGGGGCGATCCACGAGAAGAGAGTGGAGGTATCATCAGCTTGAGGTGTCCATAGAATCGAAGAGAGGGATGATGATGTGTGTGTGTGTGTGTGCGTGCGTGCGCACGCGATCGATAAAGAGTGCCATCGAATTTGTGTGTGCCCACGTCAAAGATATAGAGTGGCTGGCCTACTGGAACGTGAGATGGGACATGTGCAGTTTGTCTCTGTGGCATGGATACCTACCTGCAGCGCTCGACTATCGGTGTGTGGTGGGGGAAGAGGGAGGCCCAATTAACTATAGAGGTACAATGGCTGGTATATGTGTGGAGGAGGAGAGAGGCCTACCTCATGTATTAATGAGATCGATCTGCCTCATGTATGAAGGGAGATCGATCGGCATCCATGCATATGTGCAGGAGAGGAATAAGGTTCGGAGAGAGACATAGCTAGAGTGCTGGAGGGGGTGGTAGTGGAGTTGCTTCTAACAGATGGTGGGATAGGCTTGCTAGACAAACGGAGGGCACACCCACAATATCAATAAGAGAGGAGATGGCTGCTTGTTGTCTGTGCATGTGCGTGTGAGAGACGGGTCAGGAGGCATGCACGAATGATGAGGGGGGACGATGTGGCTGTGGTAAGAAGACGTAACTACATACACTACAAAAAAATACACTTCCGTGATGATACGTGTTTGTCACAGTAGGTCGTGTTTTCTGTCATGCATGTACATCCATGACGATTTTATGACAGAATCAAGATAGTCATACCTGTGCTGTCGTAGAAGTGTTCCATGACATTACCAAAAATATCATCACGGAAGTGTCCACTTCCATGATGATAAATCACGCGTCACAGAAGTGCTTTCGTCAAGGGTGACCGACATGTGGCATCCACCGTAACGGAACGCCGTTAAGCTATCGGGTCAGGTTTTGGATCCGGTAACCCGTTAACAGCCCCGACCAATGGGGATTTTCCACGTGTAAAATCATCATTGGCTGGAGGAGACACGTGTCAGGTCCGCGTTGGCACAGGTGTCACTCATCCAATGGGCGAGACGCGCCTATGATATGTTGACACGTGGACCGGCCCATCAAGTTTAAATGAGCCAGCCCAACTGAAGGCCCACAAGATTTTGCGGACCATAATGGGCCGGCCCAGCTAAAGGCCCATGAGATTTTGCGGACCATAATGGGCTGGCCCAGCTAAAGGCCCACAAGATTTTGCAGGCCATAATGGGCCGGCCCAGCTAAAGGCCCACAAGATTTTTGTGTGCCATAATGGGTCGGCCCAGGTAAAGGCCCACAAGATTCTTGCGGATCATAATGGGCCGACCCAGCTAAAGGCCCACGATATTTCGCCAACATTAATGGGCCGGCCCAACTGTAGGCCCACAAGATTTTGAGGACCCTAGTAGGCCGGCCCATTAACTGCCTGCCATGTTTTGGGCCAAATGTCGGCCCATATTTGATCCGGTCCATTAATGGCCTGCCACGCTCCGGGCCTAATAGTGGCCCATATGAGATCCGACCCGTTAAAAGCGTACCACGTTCTGGGCCAAATTACGGCCTAGATCAGGTCCGGCCCTTTAAGAGGCTTTGGGCTCAATTATGGCCCATATCAGATTCGGTCCGTCAACTGGACACTATGCTTTTGGGCCCACTTGCTAAAGGCCCACTTAGTAATTCGGCCTGATATTAGTTTTGGCCTGTCAAGAGCCCGTTTAACATTTTGGCCCTATATTAATTTTGGCCTGTTAAAAGCCCGTCATATAATTGGGCCTAACTACGGCCCGGTTTGCATCCGGCCTGCTCGCAGCCGATACCTGATTGGGCCAAACAAGGACCGAGACAATTTTGGCCTGTTAAAAGCCCGTGATTTGATTCGCACAATCATGGGTCGGGGTTCATTTCAGGCTGCTGCCGGCCCGTGAGCTGTTCAGCACGTTTCAGGCCCAACCTACATCGTGATTGCATGACGGCCCGATTATGTACCGTAATTTTACGGTTTGGCCGGTTTACTGCGAAGACATGATATATATACAGTAAAATAATCGCAGCATCGTGAATAAGAAAAAACCTAGACTATACAATAAAGAAATTAAGGCATATTACATCCACCGGGCATCAAAGTTCGCCACTATGATAATAAAGCACAAGCAGACAACAGATTACATACACTGGGTATCAAAGATCGCCACCAGTGCAAATAAACACGCTGACAAAATAATATACAAAACTGACAGCACTTCAATAGAGCTCAAGAAAGGCTAGCCCTGCTGGGGAGCTGCAGCGCAAGCAGCTGAGCAAGATGATGAGACTGCGCTTGTCAACACTTATATCTTCCTCACTCTGGAAGATAAAAAAGTAGACAAATGACAGGTTTTGCACATAAAAGTATCAGTGCTGACAATTCATCACATTTCTTACCGACGAATAAAGTGACACAGTTTAAAATTGCATTAACACAATATGGTATTGTTCAGGTCAAGACATGGCAGGAAATGACATTGTGAAGGAGTTGGCAGCTTCACAACACCACTGGATTACAGATCAAGAACTCATAAGTATCAATGGTTAGTGTGCTGTCAATTTATACCATTTCAGATTGGCTAATAAAGGGATGGTTTAAATAATAGTAGAATGATATGACATTGTTCATAGTTAAGACATTGCATAATATGACATTGTGCTGTAGTGGGTAGATTCACCACACCACTGGATTACGGATGAAGAACAGAAGCATACATGCAGTGCGAAAGAAGATCACTTGCTCTGTATAGTTTAATTTACATGGTATGAAGAAGGAACTTGGTTGTACAACTGAAAACTTAAATTGAGAAAGGACAAACTTTTGTTTATGAACTACATAGTAAACTTTAAACAAGCAATTTGATGCAAACACCAAAAATAAACAGCTGTTGCAGTCATGCCTAACCAAATATATACAACAAAGTTTGAAGGCTTGAGATGGACAAACTTACATTATTGGTGAAGATAGGCTCTATAAAGGCCTTGTCCATGCTGATGGGGGGGGGCAATTCAAGAAGTTTCCCATATAATCTTCTTCAAAAGCATTGCCTTTATTCTACATTTTGTTAAGAGTAAATATAGATGTGATAATATACGAAAAATGGAGAATATTTAAGATAAGATGAAGAGTGATGCTACATAACCAAGTAGCTATAAATGTAAGTGCAGCGATACAGGCAAAAGGTACAACCATGAGCAATGCACAGCTAAACTTCTTCAGTACCAACCTTATGGTAAGAGTAAATATAGATCTGATGTGTAGAAAATGGAGGGCAAAGGAAAATCAGCTGCAGAGTGATGGTACATGAACAACTACCTGTCATTATAAGTACACTGATAAAGGACATCATGAACTTACAAGAACAATGCAGAGCTAAAAAACATTGGCATTGGATATATTCTACACTAATGTAACCATTCATACAGATCAGATCATTTGGAGCGAACAATTGATAAGCAAGCTATCATGCATACTGCTGTCACATAATGAACCAGCTATGTATGCAATTACAGTGATACAGGACAACAGGTACTAACAAGAGCAAAGCAGCGGGCAGCATATTTTCGATATCTTGCCGTTCTTGTCAAACCGTAATTCTTCTTTGAGCAGATTTCCTACAAAAAAGATCCGTAAGGCACATGCAGAAAAGTAGAAGTTCAAATTGTCATGTGATTTCATAGACAGTACCTCATCCTAGGAATGAGACCAGTGCATAACAAGGTTTTTCCATTCAATGTCTTCTAAATTTAGCACATGAGACTTCACCGGAAATTTGTTTATGGACTTGCCATCAAAGTGTGATTTCCTCAGGTAACACCGATACTGCTACAATGCTTCCTTGAAAAGCACAAGCAAGCTTTGCTCGTCATGACTATCCAGATTGACCCTCACCTAGTTACAACAATGTAATGTAAATCATTGATGTGTTCAATCAGCAGAAAACAAGAAAATAATAACCATGAATAATATCACTTACACGTAAGTTGGACAGGAAGATGTGAAAATGGTGTTTGTCTTCACAATAATCTTCCCATGATGGGAATATATGCATGTAGTCCCTAACAACATTGAAAGCATTGTTTTTTAAACTGGGAATAAATGGAATGGGGTTCCAATCTACAGGAATTGGCCGTCTCTATAGTTGGGATAGGTCTTCGGCCGGTGGACTTGCTGTACTTTTTGCTAGAGTGGGATTTTTCTGTGGTACAGCTGGTGCTATGGCAAATGAAATTTGTATACCTTTTGCTGGAGTGCAGGTCTTGTGTGGTGGGGCTAGTGGTGTGGGCAGTGATGTATGGGTACAGTCTGCGGGAGTCGGTCCTACATTTTGTGTCACTGGTTGTATAGCCAATATAAGTGGGGTGTTGTCTGATTTCTCCGGCACCACCACGTTTTTCAAGGACTTTGCTGGTGCTCCTTCAGGTTCGGCAATCACCGTCTTTCTTTTTGATGTCTGATGCACAAGAACAACATTTGAGTGGAAAAACATGGTATGATGATAAATGGAATATGTATTGATAATGGATGGGCATGGCATCTCGACATATACGATGAGTAAACTAAGCAGATGGCGGTGCAACAAAGTAGAAGAAATTCAAGACAACATATGCAAGATACCTGCAATGAATAAAACATTGCCAAATTAGAACAAGCACCTTGATGGGTGAACAGGACATGCCATCTGCCTTTGACTCCTCGAGGTTAGAATAGTCATTAGGATCATATTCTGAACAAGAATCAACAGGTGGGGAGCGTATGAGTTTCATTGCATCCGGAATGGCACTCAATGCCTTGGTGCCAATTTTGTAAGTCATTGCAGTCTTTAGCTTCAAGAGTGGACTGCTGCTAGTGCGGCACAAAGCAGCTACACAGATCATAGTGTAGATATAACCGGAAAACCTTAAGCATCAGAGTAAAATCAGCAAAGTGGAACTTGCTGGAATATATCTGCTAGTATTGCCGGTACGACTAGAAAGGCTTCGGATACTAGCTCTCTTCAAGTGAAGGTGCGGTACTGTTAATATCAGTGTAACTCTCAAAGGCGACACATCTCCCCACATTTCCTTGCTATTCTTATAGGATTCAAGTGGGCAGGCCACTACAAATCCTATTCCTATGTTTAGAAGATCCTACGAGTCAAAGAGGCTGAAAGTGTCCATCACAACCGACCGTATAGACCTCTACACTGCAAATGTCCTGCTCATCTTCAGTACAAGGAACATACTGTACTACTATCATACTCCCTCCTTTCCAAAATATAAGTCTTGGTAGAGTTTTCCACTATGGATCACATACAGATGTATCCAGATACATTTTAGAGTGTAGATTCACTCATTTTGCTCCCGTCGGATTTCGGGTTCCGGCAGACCCTTGAGGTTCGAACATTGGGGTGCGCGTGGAGATTTCGCCTCCTACCTACCTGCACTCCTCCGCCTTGCTAGGATCTAAACTAAGGAAAGAACGACACAAGAGACACAGGGTTTATACTGGTTCGGGCCACCGTTGTGGTGTAATACCCTACTCCAGTGTGTGGTGTGGTGGATTGCCTCTTGGGCTGATGATGATGAACAATACAAGGGAGAACAGCCGCGCGAGGGTCTGTTCTTGGCTGGGGCGTTGAACTGCTGGGAGGAGTTCAATCACCTTTCTCTCTCTCTCTTTCTGATCGAAACCCCTCTCTAAAGAGCCTCCTTCTTCCAACCCCCTTTGCTCTGTGGGTGGCTGGTCCTATTTATAGAGGCCCTGGTCCTCTTCCCAAATATCGAGCGGGAAGGGAGCCAACAATGGCGGGCTAATTTGAAGGGGGACAACTAGTATCAGCTATCCTGACAAAAGTAGTCTTCGCGTGCGCAAAGTTCTGGTGATGACGCCGTCTTGGGCTCCACGGTGACCTCTGTCTCGTAGTCCTCCTGGTCTTGGTCTCGTTGCACCAAAATGGCAACCTTTGCCTGATGCCTCGGTACTCCGCGGCTGCGCTTGCCCCCTTTGCACCAAAGAGGAAAGGAGGACACTGCGCGGGCTGGCACCCGCCTGGCGCCCTTGGTCGTCATGGTTTGCGTCACAGGCACCTCGTGAGGTATCCTGCCTTGGTCTCTCCGCCTCCTCGTGAGCCAGCCTGACGAGGTCGTGCCTGAGGAAGCTCCGCGTCGTCCTCCCCGTGAGGCTTGGCCCCTCGCGAGGGTCTTGGGTTTGTGTTGGTGAAGATGGGCCACGCTGGGCCCCCTCTTTGAGCCACGCCGCAGGCCGCAGGCAGGCAAGTTACCCCCGTTCCCAGAACACCGACAGTAGCCCCCGGGCCCAAGGCACGCCCGGGCTTGGCCGTGTAGGGAGGCGGAAGGGAAAGAGCGAAGCGCCGCGGGCCCCAACAGCCTGCGGCCTTGGGCACCGCGTGGCGGTTGATTGGACGTGGGCGTCTCCACTTCCCCATGGCGCCTCGGCAACTGCACGGATTGGACAAGTCCCTGCATGCAAAGTGGGTCATGATTACCTGCGATCGTGGGGGCCGTTGGTTGGCCCTCGCCAGCTATAAGTACGGATCGGCGCGCGCCCTTCCAGTTCACCCCCCCTTGCTTCTCCTTCTTCATGGCCCCGTCGAGGAGGTTCTCGGCCGCAGAGAAGGGGAAGGCTCGCCAGGTTGAGCCCGCCTCTCCCCCGCCCAGGCGCGGCCGAGGGCGCCCTCGCAAACATCCTGTGGCCACCACGGTAGCTCCCCGCGGCCGTGGAGGCGATTTTCAGCACAGCGACGGACGGATTGCTGCGGCCGGGGGGCGCGCTCCGGCTGCGCGTCCCCCTAGGCCGCACTTTCGCGCTGCTGAAGTGCTGCCAGAGTTCGTCGTGTGGTCGGCGGAGCCGACTAGCACCTGGCTTCCACTTCCTCGCTTCCTCCTTGGCGAGCTCCCGGCCGGCGCCCCGGGCGGCCTCTGGCTTTAGGCCGATGGCTGCTACAGCCGGGCCTCATGGGTCTCACTGGAGGTCTCCACAGCCGGGAACCTGTCCCTGGCCCGCGGTTGGCAGACGTTTGCCCGCACGCGTGGCCTGAGCCGTCGGTGCACCCTACATTTCAAGTTCGATGGCGATGCCACCCTCTACGTGAGGGTGTTTGGGGAAGATGGTCGCCACGCAGGGTGTTGCCCCGAGGGTGGCGACCGCGGCTGGGAACCCAGCTCCGGCGATGATGGAGAGGGCAGCGCTCGCGCGGCTGGCGGCGCTCAGGGTTACTCAAGCCTCTCCGGTTCTTCTTCAGGCGGCGACTCTTCTAGCGGTGGCCGCGGTCAGCCTCCACGCCGTCGTATCTGCTTGGGAGGTGGCAACGTGTCCGCCCACCGTCGCGCCCTGGTGAAGCGCGAGAGGGAGTCCGCCTGAGCTCCGAAGGCAGCTCAGGCCTTCCCTGCGGGCCGGTGTGAGGCAAGCTGCACCAGATTTGTTCTTTCTTTTCCTTTTTCCTTCCGGCTGCGTGCCCGCGCGTGGATAGTTCCCGGCCCCGGCCGTGGGGGGCGACCGACCCAGGCCCTTTGTTTGTGTCGCGGTGCCCGTGGGGCACGGACTGGAGGGGTGCTCCTGTAATGGGCCCAGGTCGCGAACGCTTTGAATGACTAGGATAGGAACACTCGCGAGGGCGCTCGGCTGCCCCCCTCGCGAGGCCTTGCACAAGAGAAATCGAGGCAGGAGAGTGAAAAGTCGAAGAACCACAAGCCAAAGACGGCAACAACTTCAGTAAAACTTCGAATGAGAAGGAACAAGCCAACTGCGGAAAGCAAATGAAAAGCCGCGTCCGGCACCTAATCTAGTCTTCGACGTCTTCTCACCAACGTGGAGCTAAGTGCTGCCACTGGGCGTGGGAGGGAGCCCCAGGGCCTGAGACCGGTGCTCCTGAGACTCCGGGGCGTGTACAGCCCCAACTCATTATTACGTGAGAGTGTCACGGGCAGCGAGCTTCACATGCATTGGCCTTCTTCACAGGCTCCGGGCCTTTTGCAAAACGCGATAGCTTCACAGGCATTCGCCTTCTTCATAGGCTCTGGGCCTTTTCCAAAACGCGATAGCTTCACAGGCATTCGCCTTCTTCACAGGCTCTGGGCCTTTTCCAAAACGCGATAGCTTCACAGTCATTTGCCTTCTTCACAGGCTCTAGGCCTTTTCCAAAACGCGATAGCTTCATAGGCATTCGCCTTATTCACAGGCTCTGGGCCTTTTTAGGGGTAGAACCTCCGAAGGTGCTGGATGTTCCACGCGTTCTGGACTGGCACCCCCTCCTGAGTCTCCAAGCGCGCGGAGCCGGGCCTGGAAACATGAACAACTTTGAACGGGCCCTCCCACATGGGAGAGAGCTTGTGCAGCCCCTCCCTGGAGAGAACCCGCCTGAGCACGAGGTCTCCTACCTCGAGAGTTCTGGGGCGGATGTTACGGCAGTGATATCGCCGCAGTGCTTGTTGGTACCTTGCCGCTCGTAGCGCGGCTTCTCGGCGACGTTCCTCCCCCAGCACGAGGTCCATCCCCCGCATGGCGTCCTGCTGCGCCTCGTCGAACGCCAGGACCCGCGCGGAGCAACGTCTGACCTCGTGAGGCAGGACCACTTCGGCTCCGTAGACCAGGAAGAACGGGGTCTCTCCAGTCGGCTTGGTCACGGTCGTGCGGATGGACCACAACACGGACTGAAGCTCGTCGTACCAACCTCTGCTGCAGGCCTCCAGCTTCTTCTTGAACGTCCTGGTCTTGAGGCCCCTCAGGACCTCCGCGCTGGCTCGCTCGGCCTGGCCGTTGCTTCGGGGGTGCGCCACCGAAGCGTAGCATATCTGCATTCCAAGGTTATCACAGTATGTTTTGAAGAGGTTACTGGTGAACTGCGAACCGTTGTCCATGATGATGCGATTCGGCACCCTGAACCGGCTCACGATGCCCTTGATGAACTTGACCGCGGAACCCGCGGGAATGGCGCGGACAGCCTCTACTTTGGCCCACTTGGTGAACTTGTCCACGACGATGTAGAGGTAGCGGTAGCCCCCTGGCACCCGAGGAAACGGGCCCAAGATGTCCAGCCCCCAGACTGCGAATGGCCACGAAAGGGGTATAGTCTGCAAGCCTCCTGCTGGCTGATGGATCTGCTTGGCATGGAACTGGCAGGCCTCACAAGCTTTCACTAGTTCGACGACGTCATTGAGCGCGGTGGGCCAATAGAACCCACTGCGGAACGCCTTGCCGACGAGGGTCCGCGATGATGAATGATGTCCACAGTCTCCGCCGTGTATATCTTCCAGCAGTTCCTTCCCTTGCTCCCTGGAGATGCAGCGCAGGGACACATCGTTTGGTCGCTTCCGGTAGAGCTCTCCATCCTTGATGCAGTATGCCGTGGCCTGGCATGCCACTCGCTCCGCTTCCTCCTCCTTCTCCGGCAGGGTCCCTTGTGTTAAGTAACTCCGGAGCTCCGTGATCCAGCATCCCTCCTGAGGTTCCATCATCAGGAGTAGGCGTGCTCCCGAGGCCGGGCCACAGGCCGGAGCCCCTGAGGCAGGTGGTTGGGGGAGCTCCTCCCGGGGCTGAGCCGTGTTTGATAATGACGGCAGGGCTGAGGGCTTGAAGAGTCGCTCCTCGAAAACGCCAGGCTCCTGAGGTAGCCGCCTGGACACCCGTTTGGCGATGTCATCGACCTCCTGATTGGTGCCACAGGGCACATGCTGCAACTCCATCCCCCAGAACTGCTTCTCCATCCTGCGGACCTCCGCTAGGTACGCTTCCATGTGCTCATCCTTCGGCTCGTACACCTTGTTGGAGAAATTGACAAGGAGCTGCGAATCGCCCTTGATGGTGAGGCGTTTCACCCCCAGGGCGGCTGCGGCCTTCAAGCCCGCTATTAAACCTACATACTCCACTATGTTGTTGGAGACCTTTCCACCTTGCTAGAAACAGAGCTGCACGGCATAATAGAGCTTGTCCTGGGTGGGCGATATAAGCACCGCCCTAGCCCCAGCGCCATGCCTAGAGAATGCCCCATCGAAGTACATGACCCAGCCTTCTGGTGCCTCGCTTCCCGGTGATAGGGACCGATCCTCGTCGGCCTTGAGGCCCGGCGCCTTCGTCCATTCTGCTACAAAATCCGCCAACGCTGCTCCCTTGATGACTCTGGTCGTGCTGAATTCGAGCTGAAATGCTTGCAGTTCTATGTTCCACTCAGCGACCCTTCCAGCTGAATTAGGGCTCTTGAGCACTCTCTTCAGGGGGTATGACGAGACAACCTTGATGGGGTGACCCTGAAAATAGTTCCGCAGCTTGCGTGAGGCCACCAGTAGCGCGAGGAGGAGTTTCTGAGGCATGGGGTATCGTGCCCTTGCATCCCGCAACACCGTGCTGAGGAAGTACACTGGGTGCTCAACGAGGTGTAGTGCATCAGTGCTGGTGGCTGCCTTCGGAGACCATGGCGCCTCTTGAGGCGATGAGGCCTCCCGAGACTGGCCATCTGGGAGAGGGGCCTCTTCCGCCTCCAGTGCGCCCCTCTGCGGCGGCTGATCCTCCTCAGCCGCGGTGGTGGTTTCTGTGGGCCTTCCTTGTCCCTGTTCTGCCTTGTCCCGTGCTGCTGCCGCGGTTTTGATTCGGCGCTCCTCTCTGACTACCACCAAGGCTGCGCTGGCGGAGTAGGGAGTGGCGGCGAGGTAAAGCACCAGGGGCTCTTGAGGGCGTGGAGCCACCATGACTGGTGGGCTGGTCAGGTATCTCTTGAGATCCTAGAACGCCTTGTCGGCCTCTTTAGTCCACTTGAAGGGCCCCTTTTTCTTCATTAGCTGGAAGAAGGGTAGCGCTCGTTCCCCCAACTTGGAGATGAAGCTCCCTAGCGCGGTCACGCGCCCCGTGAGCTTATGCATTTCTCTGAGGGTCTTTGGCGGGCTCATGTCTTCCACCGCCTTGATCTTCTCCGGGTTAGCCTCGATGCCTCGGTGGGACACGAGGAAACCCAAGAGCTTGCCCGAGGGGCCTCCGAACACACACTTCTCTGGGTTGAGCCGTAGGTTCACTGCGTTGAGGCTCGCGAAGGTTTCCTCCAGGTCTTGTATCAAGGTCCTGGCCTCCCGAGACTTTACCACAATGTCATTGACGTAAGCTTCAACATTCTTCCCGAGCTGTGGGCCCAAGGTGATGTGCATCAGCCGCTGAAAGGTTGTCCCTGCGTTACGCAGCCCGAATGGCATGCATGTGTAGTAGTACACCCCACACGGGGTTAGTAAGGCCGTCTTCTACCGCCATCTTGATCTGGTGATACCCAGAGAAGGCATCCAAGAAGCATAACAGGTCGCATTCCGCAGTGGAATCGACGATCTGGTCGATGCGGGGGAGCAGGAACGGATCTTGCGGGCATGCTTTGTTGAGGTTGGTGAAGTCGACACACATGCGCTCCTTCCCTCCCTTCTTTGGCACAACGACAGGGTTGGCCAACCAATCTGGGTACCGAACCTCGCGAATGACCCCAGCGGCTTCTAATTTGTGGGTCTCTTGGACGATGAAGGCCTGCTTTTCTGTGGACTGCCGCCTGGCCTTCTGCTTCACAGGGCGCACGTTGGGGCACACGTTGAGGTGATGCTCGATTACACTCCTAGGGATCCCTGCCAACTGGTCAGGCTCCCAAGCGAATACCTTCTTGTTTGCGCGCAGGAACCCGACCAGGGTCTCCTCCTGCTCGGGTTTGAGGTGGGCACCTATGGTGAAAGTGGCGTTGGTGGACCCGTCCTAATCGACGGGTATCTGCTTGGTTTCTGCCTTGTCTTGGGTGAACAACTGTTTCTTCTTGGTGAGTGCAGCCCCCTTGGGCTCGGGGGTCTCCAAGTCGGTGGGCTGTGTCGACGCCGCCGTCTCTAAGGCGAGCTTGAGCACGTGCAGCGCGTCCCCGGTGTCCCCGTGCACGGTGAGGACTCCGCTGTTCCCGGGCATCTTCATGAGGTTGTACGCCGGGTGCGTTGCGGCCATGAACTGGGCCAGCGCTGGGTAGCCGAGGATGGCGTTGTAGGGGAGGCCGATGGGGGCGATGTCGAAGTCGACCAGATCCGTGCGGAAGTTGTCGTAGGTGCCGAAGGTTACTGGAGCCGGATCTGTCCCAGGGAGCTGGACGACTCGCCCCCACGCCTGAGAATGGCTGGCTGGGTTGCAGCCGTTCCAGGGGTATGCAGAGGAGGTTGAAGGCCTCGACCGAGAGCATGCTGAGGCCCGCGCTGCCATCAATGAGGGTTCTGGTGACGGCTACCTGGCAGATGGTGGGGGTGCACAGCATGGGGAGCGCACCCGAGTAGGCCGAGTTGGAGGGGTGGTCCTCTGAGCTGAAGGTCAGGCCGGTCTCGGGCGCCGCCCGGTCCAGGGGAGCCCCCTGCCGCGTGGAAGCGGCGCTGGCCCGGCGGATGAACGCTTCACGTGGTGACTTGTAGGCGGCGCCTGCGAGCCGCCTAAGAGGGCCGCGACGACCGGGGGTGTTGGTGTAGCACGATGGGCGGGGAAGAGGTTGCGGGGCTCTTCTCGAGAGGCCACGGAGGCTGCCGGCGGGTGGAGCAGCCATGTGCGCGGGGCGCCGGTGAGGGCCATGGGGAGCCAGTTGGCCACGACCCTATCGTCACCTCCGGCTTCGAGGAGGGCCTCCTCGCTCGCCAGCAAGAAGGCCGGGGGATCTGTCGCGCCGCCGTAGCGCGGTGGCGTCGTCGGCTTGAGCTTGTCCGACCACCGTGCCCGTTGCAGGGCTGGGGCAAGGGCTCGGAGCCCCCTGGCCGCCGTGCTGGCGCCGGCGGCCGGAGCAGGCGATGCGCTACCCATCGCGAGGCAGGCCGTGGCGGTGGCGGAAGAGAAAACTCCGGTGCACCCCCTACCTGGCGCGCCAAATGTCGGATTTCGGGTTCCGGCAGACCCTTGAGGTTCGAACATTGGGGTGCGCGCGGAGATTTCGCCTCCTACCTACCTGCACTCCTCCGCCTTGCTAGGATCTAAACTAAGGAAAGAACGACACAAGAGACACAGGGTTTATACTGGTTCGGGCCACCATTGTGGTGTAATACCCTACTCCAGTGTGTGGTGTGGTGGATTGCCTCTTGGGCTGATGATGATGAATAATACAAGGGAAAACAGCCTCGCGGGGGTCTGTTCTTGGCTGGGGCGTTGAACTGCTGGGAGGAGTTCAATCACCTTTCTCTCTCTCTCTTTCTGATCGAAACCCCTCTCTAAAGAGCCTCCTCCTTCCAACCCCCTTTGCTCTGTGGGTGGCTGGTCCTATTTATAGAGGCCCTGGTCCTCTTCCCAAATATCGAGTGGGAAGGGAGCCAACAATGGCGGGCTAATTTGAAGGGGGACAGCTAGTATCAGCTATCCTGACAAAAGTAGTCTTCGCCTGCGCAAAGTTCTGGTGATGACGCCGTCTTGGGCTCCACGGTGACCTCCGTCTCGTAGTCCTCCTGGTCTTGGTCTCGTTGCACTGAAATGGCAACCTTTGCCTAATGCCTCGCACACAACGAAATGGCAACCTTTCCTCCTCGGCACCAAAGAGGAAAGGAGGACACTGCGCGGGCTGGCACCCGCCTCGCGCCCTTGGTCATCATGGCTTGCGTCACGGGCACCTCGTGAGGTATCCTGCCTTGGTCTCTCCGCCTCCTCATGAGCCAGCCTGACGAGGCCGTGCCTGAGGAAGCTCCGCGTTGTCCGCCCCGCGAGGCTTGGCCCCTCGCGATGGTCTTGGGTTTGTGTTGGTGAAGATGGGCCGCGCTTGGCCCCCTCTTTGAGCCACGCCGCAGGCCGCAGGCAGGCAAGTCTGGGGACCCCCATTCCCGGAACGCCGACAGCTCCATATGTAGTCCATGGTGGAATCTATACAAATACTTGTATTTAGGAACGGAGAGAGTACATATTAAAGAAGAATGGAAGAGGAACATGGTAAAGAAGAGCAAGCAGATTTTGGATAATAAAATGTTGGTTGCAAAGTGCCCACACATGATGAACCAGAGCGTATTAAGAATGCAACTCCCAGCTGTCTCTCGACCATTTCAGGCGGTTGGATGAAGATCCTACGTCAACTAACCCTTCTTCTTCCTCGTCTCTGATTCTTCCCATACAGAACACCGCATGGGCCGCCGGCCAGACCATCGCCCCCCACCGCCTGTGTTCCCCCGCCACCCCCACCCCCACCCCCACCTGCGTCGAGTTATCTTCGTTCGGCGAGGCCCCACAACCACCCGAGCCCCTTCGATCGCACCGGCGAACTCCGGCGAGCTCTGAAAAATCGACTGACCCAATTTTGAAATTTAGTCTACTGTGATTTAACTAGTGTGGAATATAAAAGGGGAAAACCATAAGCATTGGGAGTATAGTGTTGAGTGTGCCATGGCGGATCTGAAGGTGCAAACCGGACAAAGGCAACTTCGCAACCAAGACAAGAAATCAGAGTAAAGCAGTGGCGATCTATTGTCTTGCTGCAATAAATAAGTTGAGCAGATACGAAAGAGTACCGCCTCTGGTGCGGTGCCGTGTACGCATCTGTCGAGAATTTGACTGTGCTGCGATAGCGATGGCTGTCGGCGGCGTGGAAGCAGATCTAGGAGGGTAGACGGCGGCGGCGGGGCATGGTGGACGCGACGGTCGTAGGAGCGGAGCCGACAAGGTGGACAACGGCGGGGATGAAGCGAGAGGACGGGATGCAAGGATCCCGGTCCGAAGCCGTGGATGAGAGAGGTCGATCTCTTGTAATGGATGGCGGCGTCGGGGTATCAGCTCCGGCATGGTGGAGGACGACGACGGTGGATGGGGTGGCGGACGGCGGCGGACGGAGGAGGGTGGGGTGGAGAGGGTGTTTTGGCGCCCACGGAGTACGAATGGGGAAAAGGGAGGTAGAGAGGAAGGGGGAACCATGTATTCAGGGCGCACTTGTCTCAATTGCAAGGAAATTTACAAACTTAGCCCCCGTTTCAAATTTCTACTACATCACAACAACATTAGTCGATTGGGGATAGGACGGTAATCTCGCATACACCGAATATTTGCTGACGAGAGTATGTTTTTGGCGCCCACCGTGTATGAATATGAATAGGGGAGGGAGTCGATTTCGGCCGAGGACACACTGTGTTTTAGCGCCCACCATGTATGAATCCGGGTGAGAGGCTGTTACGTCACGTTTGGGTGAAATTACAAACCTACCCCTATCAAAACCTATAGAAATCTAGCAGATAGGCTTTGCGTGGCAGGGATAGGCAGTAGTGATTTCTATCTTGCAGATTTTGGTTTCGGGCGGTTACTGTGACTTTCCCCGCTTTGTTCAAATTTTGCAGAGTGCACGTTTATCGTGCCAACTCAATTCGAATCCCGTTTGTATTCTATTTCTTTCGGGCGGGATCCATTTTCAATTGGAATTACATTCTATATACATCATTTTTTTATATATACTTTCAAAAGCACAACAAAGAATTCTGCTCCTTTATATGTATAATATGATTTACAAATACAATGATCTCGAAATCTTAAGGTTGAATTCGAAAAAATTTAACCAAATTATGCTCTACTAAAATGTATGGATTAGTAATATCTACATATTAAATAACATAGATGTGCGTGAATTCATATGAGTATGCATGTTTGATAGATCAATTTTGGTTCGAGTATGGATTACATGTATCATCATCTCGAATTCAAATATTTGAATCCCTTTTTTGTTCACTCCTTTCACGCCCATCTCTCTCGCATGCATGCTCCTTCAGGTAGCTATCATTCTCTTTTCTCCAGCTCACCCGCATGCTCACTTCATGTTTATCCTATCCTCGCAAACATGGTCTCTCGACGTCTCCCTTGAGAAGTGTCACACTCTCCCTATCATTATACATTACACGGTTTTCATTATCTCTCATGTCTCTACTGTTCTCTGGTATCACTCGGTACCTAAGCTTTCTTTTTCACCGCCACACACACAGTCTCCACTCGTCTTTCACTTTGTCTTTCTCTCCGTGGGATTCTCTCACACACCCTATATGTCTCTACATATGACTCATACCACTAAAATTACTCTCTCTCTCTCCTATAGACACAACATTTGTTGCGGTCTCCTTTTCGTCTCCATCCCAGACTGACATTATTCATTTGTTTACCGATCAGACAACCCTGACTACCGTCTCCTCTCTCTCTCTCTCTCACACACACACAACTCCTGCTTCCACTCCCCTTCCCGACTACCTTCTCTCTCACACACACACAAAACTCTCGCTTTTGCACCCCGACTCGTATTTCTCTCACAAACATTTATCGACTAGCTAGCCTCTAGATAGGTTTATACACCCGCACACTCGTGCTTCCACCATCGCATACATGTCTCTCTCCCTCTCCTTGTATCTATGTAGATTTTTCTTCCCTTCTTGAGACAAGCCCTCTCGATCGTGCACACACACACTATTGCCTCATTTTAAGCTGATACCTATCGCAAACACACTCCTTGTGTCTTTGTCACACATGCACTCCGCCCTCCTCCACTCTCCCTCTCTCTCACACACACATGGGCTTTTTGCAACAACTAGCAAGATGCCCATGCGTTGCACGGAACATCAACATGCATTTGTATGAGTAGTTTATCTTGTGGGGGGAAAGGATGAACGAGGGAAGGCCTTATTTGCAAATGTGGAGAGGGGTGTGGGTATCTTTTTGCAAAATTGCCATAGTTTCCTTCCTATCCATCAGATATAGATCGGACGACCTATATTGCAGGATGGCAGGCACACGATCATCACCGACAATGATGTTTATAAGAGTAGGGATAAAAAATAGAGTTGGTGATGATGGTGGGCCTGCCATCCTGCAATGTAGGTCGTCCGATTTATATCTGACGGATAGGAAGGAAAATATGGCAATTTACCCGCACTCTTCACCACATTTGCAGATAAGGCCTTCCCTCGTTCATCCTTTTCTCCAACAAGATCTTGATGTTCCGTGCAACGCACGGGCATCTTGCTAGTAAGAGTAGAAATTAGACATATACCACTTCTCGAATCTTGAAACCAACAACATTCCTCCCTTATCTCATCAAAACCGCCAAAGGAATATATTTTGAGTGAAACAAAACATATTTTTAGTGATATACGTATTTCAAAACTAGACTTTTTTCTATCAAATCGGTGAATATGTATTAATCTACTTTGATCGTGTGGCAACGCATTGGCACATTGCTAGTAGTTATTATAATTTTTTGGACACCAGACAAACGGTGGAGTACATATACGAAGAGAAGAGGCGCACGCACACAGTCGGCCTCTCGCTGTCTCGCACACATGAGTGTTACGTAAAGGCGACGTTAACAAATAAACCCTAAAACCCTAGGTGCACGATTGCTGCATTCGCGGGTACCGGGTACGTGGTGGAGCACCTTTGTATGAATAGTCAGCTCGCGTGATAATTTGATCCGTAGGAGTTTATGGTCGGGACCACAGGTGAACGACTTGGAACGCGGTGGCTCGCCAGTTGCCACAGATCGAGTAGCCATGTTTAAAATATCTTTTTTAGCGGGGTTAATTTAATCTGCATGCATGACTCTCCTCCCCCCACGCTCGTCCAATCCGTTGTGACCAGCAATATTTCCACCCCTTCGCTACCCCGTAATTTACTCCAACAAATATGCCCACGTAGCTGTTGCTTAACTGCAGGTGCATTGGGTCACTGGCATATGGGCCCAACAGGGGTCTGGCCCACATGTCAGTGACGCAACTGGACCTGCAGTTAAGTCAGTGCAGCTCAGTCCATATCTTACGTAGGTGTGCCATTGCTCGCTATAAATACTGCGCCTCCCACGACATCGCTATCTTCTCCCCCTCACGTTCACGTTCATCGCTAGCTCCTCCCCCTCCCTCTCATGTCGACCACCATGGCAGCGCCCCTCCCAAGCCCTAGGAGCCCCTCGCTGCACCACGCGAATGGTCACGCGTCACCGTTCCGTTCCTCGCCGCCACTAGTCGAGGAGGACGCGTCGATTTTCCACTCCTCGCCGCTACGCGACGCGTCGCCGTTCCGTTCCTCGCCGCCACTAGTCGAGGAGGACGCATCGGTGTTCCGCTCGTCGCCGCGATGCGATGCGTCGCCGTTCCGTTCCTTGCCACCACTAGTCGAGGAGGACGCGTCGGTGTTCCGCTCCTCGCCGCGACGCGTGGAGGTGGACGCGTCGGTTTTCCCAATCTCGCCAGCACGCGCGCCGGAGGACGCGTCGGCTCCCCGCTACGAGGAGAACGCCGCGCCACCCGCCGAGCCCCCCAGCCTTGAGGAGCTTTGTAAAGAAATGGATGTCGCCTTGTGGGAGGCTTTGTCTCCAGCAGAGCGCGCCAAAATAGAGGCGAAGAAGAAGGCCGAGGAAGAGAAGCACACCGCGGAACAAGCTGCCTGGGAGGCCTATGTCGCGTCCGAGAGAGTCAGGCGATTGGCTCTTTGGCAGAAAGCTCGTGTGAGGGCCGTGAGGGTGGCGGAGGACGCCCGTGCCGACGCCCTGAGTGCAGTCGGGCCCAAGCGCCTCATCTACGCTTGGTGGTACGTGGACCGGGTGCACGCTTCCAGCGAGGAGGAGTACATGTTGGCACCGGATCACCACACCGGTGAGATTGCGCTCGCCCGCCGGCAAGCCGCCAATCAGCACCTCGCGAGTTGCGAGGCTGAGGAAGAGGCGTTGTGTCGGCGCGCTGGGAAACGGCCGCACACCAGGGCACTCATGGCGCGCCGCAAGCGCTCCTGCGAGCGTCGTGGCTTTTAGGAGGAGTATAATTTTTGTTTCGTAAGGCGATCTCATTAGTTTTGGGACGCAAATGATAAATCCCGAAAGTTCATGAATTTTTAGCGTCCTTAATTAAGTATGCAAAAGGGAAAGTTTGGAAACCTTGTGTATTCGTACGCATTTTGCAAGTACATGCATATAGCACAAACTTTACTATATACTATCGCACAACACGTCTCTCTCGATATATGCTTGCAGACTGTGCTACTCCCTCCGTCCAGGTCAATAAGTCATCTTTGGTTGTGCACCGTGACCAAGAAGGAGGGAAGACTTATACACCTAGACGGAGGGAGTACTACTATTGCATGTCCCCTTTTATAAGGCCCCGCGTTGGAAAGGTGCATGCATGCAACCATTTCATTGGTTGTATTGAAAGCTATTGTTGTTGGTGCCATGGCTAAAAAGGTAATACACTTCATGTGTGCTTTTTCATTGGCTGCATGCAGTGAGAGAGTGCATTGGGAGTGGAATGAAAGAATTAACGTGAGCAAATTACTATGTGTCTTGGTCTAAGAGAAGTTTTCTTTAGGCCTAATAAACCCGGACGGAGGGAGTACGTGCAAATGCACGTTTTAACATTACGATGCAGTTTTTGTAAAAGTAGAAAAACATCACTAGTCAAGCTTGTGAAACGGTTCAATGCAAAACAAATGCAAAAATGCTCGTTTGATTGTTTGATTGTTTACTTTTAGCTTCCTTCTCTGTGGTTATTTCCCTGTCGTACTTTGTACGGAGTATCTCACTGGTTGGAAAGGCATGCAAATTCCCAAACCGCTTCCTACACCCTGTATCGAATTTTTTGCCTAACAAGTTGTGCCATGCAATTGGAATTCCAACTTGAGTACTACTACTAGTAGGAGTACCAGGGGCCAATTCTTTTAGGCTTCTAGATTAGTAATCCCGTAACTACTACCTCCGTCCTGGTTTATTGGTCTCCATTGTAATCTCTGTCAAATTTGATCATAAATTTAACTAATGAAATGTTAGTGCATGTCACATGCACTACTCCATCCGTCTATGTGAGTAAGTCATCTTAGGCTGTGCACCGTGACCAAGGAGGAGGAGAAAACGAGAAACGTTAATGTTTATTTGCTAATTAATAGTATTGCATGCAATGAACTAACCACTGCATGTCGTGTTTGATATCTCAAGTCATTAAAAGCATGCACACTCTTTATCTCTTATTGGTTGATATGTCAAGAAACAAGAAACGAGGTAGAAGTTAATGCACCGTGCCTAAGTATTTTGGGATTATTTGGTTTTCGTAAGATGATTTACACACCTAGACGGAGGGATTACAATGGTGAGGAATAGACCAGTTAAATTTTTGGTCAAAATTTAGCACAAATTACAATTGTGAGGAATAAACCAGGACGGAGTAGTAGTTTAGAAGCCCAAATAAATAAGTAGTACTCTCCACTGTGACTAGTCTTGTGGGAAAAGCTGGGGAAGCCGCCAAAAGAACTGGCCTAGGAGTAGTAGCTAGGGATCGAGTGTGCAAGATGAACCGGAGAAAGTAAATGCAGAGAGATGAAATGCAAAAAAGACGGAGGGATGTGATGGTTGCTTGTCCGTTTCTTTTACCAGGCCACTTATTACTGGGAGTGGTTGGGTTTTGTGATATGACAGCTTTACTGCCGCGCCATGAGCGGGGTGAGAGGTGAGACTCCCGTGCAGCGCTGCCCTCTACACTTGTACTACATCATTCGTGGTTTATTAGTCCCCCATTGAATTTGACTGAAGATTTAACTGACAAAATGTTAGTGCATGTCAACAAAAACTATATCATTGGATTCGTATTTGAACATAGTTTTGAATGATATAATATTAGGTGACATGCATCAACATTTATCGTACTATATATAATGTTAGTTCAATTTTTGGTCATACTAATAT